>NC_140461.1:3410304-4652804 GCF_051167445.1 Perissodus microlepis
CAGATAAACAGAACTGAATCAAGTGAATTGTAAACCAAAGCCAGTCAGTTGAGATACTGTCTCACAGTGATTCACATTTTTGTGTTATAAAAACTTGAAACAACAGAAACTTTTGACAGTTAAAATGTTCATATTTTTAATGCTAATTTTAAATGTGTTACTTTTCAGTAAACTGTGGCGTTTCTGGGTTCACATCTTATTAATAATCCCACAAAAGCAACATGTCAGAGTCACAGCTGCCCGACTGTACTGTCTAAATATGCAGCGTGCACCGTCAGCCTGGTGGAAATAGACTGTTTGCTCAACCATTAAGCAACCCAGATATTTTAATGAACTAAAGGAGGGGAGTTTATTTTATTTATGCAAAAAAGACATTTACATTTATTTAAACAGTCTGTGTCAGTTACTTCTTACAAAACAAATATTATATGTATCACTAGTGAAAACGTGATAAAACCTACGGCAAGTTTGAGTAAATTATTCATTACCTTTGGCTAGTATTTATAATATAAATATGTGACTAGGTAAAAGTTTGATGAACAACAATTAGTCCCACTCTTTCTGCATAGTTTGTTACTTCACACTTATTTAAACCATAACGGTGGAAATAATGACAAATTTTAAAATAGTTAAACAAATTCAAAGCAAATCAATCAACAAACAAAACCTATGATACTCCCTGTAATTTTCTGCTACACTAATATAATAAAATATAATACCTGTGAAAACTGTGAAACTGACAGGGAGCATTTTCCCATTAAATGATCACAACAGCACATTTTAACATACAGCTGGGTCATAAATGTCCACTTGTGGTGATTTGAAGGTTAAAATAATTTAATTTATCTTGGCCAAAAAGAGAAACGGACATTGTTTAGCATCATAAAAATGATGTTTTAATCCCTGCAATTCTCCATTAAAAGGCTAAGCCTTCAGATGCTAAACAAAGCATTAACAGCGTTAGTAGAATAACATAGACATGACAGGGGAAAAGAGACTAATAAATAAATACTACACTCTTAATCAAGGTACAAAAAAGGTTTTATCATTTAATTTATACAAAAAAAAAAATGTTGTGTAGTATCTGGTTCACAGAAACATGAATCATTTTGTTTCCCAATAAATAAAGTGATGGGTGCCACGGATGTCTAGTGTTCTGTTATTAAATAGAAATTCTATTCATTTAATCTGTTACTCCAAGTGGATTTAGCAAGCACGACACACTCAAATCAAAAGCTGATTCATTCACACTGAGCTGCGTTGTTCCACTAATAGAAAAACAATATGTTATATCGAGACGCGTTTATTCAGAGTACATTTATAAGCAGCAGTAGATTACTGCAGAGCGAGCAGAAACAGAAACATGATGGAAAACACAAAGCAAAGCAAATAAAGATAACTATATACTCTGAAGACAAGTTAAAATGCAGTTAAGATACTGTTGAATATGACCCGTTTCTGTATATAATCTGGTTTTGATTAAACATATATACACTCCAAATACTTGGTTTGATTGCAGTGTATTGTTTGTATTTAAACAGCAGGAAATGAAATCTGTTTTCAGCCTCTTTTCTCATCGTTTTCTTGAATTTTCCATCTGCTTAATTTAACAAACTTGGGTTTTGATAAAACTACATGAGCACCTATAGATGTTCCCGAGTAAAACAGTCGTCAACATTTTGTTTTTTTACGTTTTTCAGCCAATCACAGAGCTGCTTGTCAGGGTGTGAGGGTCGTGAGAATCCCACCATCGCCTGAGCTCTGATAACCTGAGGAGGAAACTGTAAGACACTTCTGATTGGCTACGGTCCAACACGCTGCGGGGATAAAACAGCAGCTTGACCCTTCATCGCCATGACCACCATGGCCTTCCTCTGGATCGTCTCCTGCCTCGCCTTTGTCAGCGCCGCCTACGGTGAGAGTGCCAGGTTCAGTTTTCTTTCAAAGTTTGAGTTTGACTCAAGTTTTCTACACTTTTATTACTTTTTAAAAGTTAAATGTGTAACTGCTGCATGAATTAGAAGATCTGTGAAACGTATTTTTTTAATAAAAAGTTGATTATTAGTTTAGGCGGGCCACAGTAACTGCATGTGAGATGATCAGCTCTCAGTTGCAAAGATTACTGTGCAGTTAGATATTGAAGTACTTCAAACGGTCAGTGTGACTCTGCTGGTTCAGCAGCTCTCTGATCAGCATGAAAGCGTTTGGTTTCAAGCTTTGTGGTGATCTCAGCAAAACAGCTCTTTAAAGTTCTCTTTGTGTCAAAACCTTAGGCTGTGGCACCCCTGCCATCCCTCCCCGGGTCACTGGCTATGCCCGCATTGTCAACGGCGAGGAGGCAGTGCCTCACTCCTGGCCCTGGCAGGTGTCTCTGCAGGTGAGTCAGCTGACCTCAGCAATCGCAAGCAGCTTCTTCTCCTTCTTCATTATCTGAGTTTGCTCTTGTTTTCCTAACAGCAAACCAACGGCTTCCACTTCTGTGGAGGATCTCTGATCAGCGAGCAGTGGGTGGTGACTGCTGCTCACTGTAACGTCAGGTCAGCATGAGAAAACCTCGGCACATCAGCTCACACATCTGTCTGCGGCTGGTTGCTGCTTAAGATGCAAAAGTTTAAAAAAAAAGTCAGACAAATATCATGCATCTATTCAAACCAACAGTGCGACTTCCTTTGTGTGACTCAGTTCTGCACAAACATACCAACCCATAAAAACAGCTCGAGGTTTACAGTTGCACATTTATGGTGGCTCAGTAAATTCCAAAAACAGCTGATTAGTGTAGACTTTGTCTGACAGACAACGTTGCTTTTGTGTTGGACTGCTATGGATAAATTCCCTTTCAACAGGTATTTGTGGTATGAGGATAGCGTGTCTGTGGACTGAATAATAACACTTTTTCATTGTGTGTTTTGACATTTAAAAGTTGCATTCCTATCCTACTGCTAGGACCTACCACAATGTGATTGTTGGAGAGCACAATAAGGGTTATGGCTCCACTGAAAACATCCAGGTGCTGAAGCCTGCCAAGGTGAGAACCAATCATCAACCAACGAGCTTTCAGAGCATGCACTTTTCCCTTATCTAACCCCTCCCTCCATACTTCTCACAGGTCTTCACTCACCCCAGCTGGAATCCCCAAACCATCAACAATGATATCACCCTGATCAAGCTGGCCAGCCCTGCTCACCTGGGCACCAACGTGTCTCCCGTCTGCCTTGCCGACACTACCGACAGCTTCGCTGCTGGCATGAAATGCGTCACTACCGGCTGGGGTCTGACTCGTTACAACGGTGAGATCTCTTGCACAGTCGCATGGAGGAGAGGGCAGTCTGAGTTTAACCCTCAGTGCAGTTGATTGCAGTTTCTTTCTTTAGCCAACAAAAACGTTCTACTAACAGTTAATTCTGCTCAAATTGTCAAGTTGGAAGAGTTGTGGTTCACGTATTTCTCCATCAGTAATATTATCAGACAAACTATGTGTATTATCAGTGTGACAGGCATTTATGACAAAAATGTTCCATGGTTACTGTCCCACAGCTCCCAGTACTCCCAATAACCTACAGCAGGCCGCCCTGCCTCTGCTGTCCAACGAGGAGTGCAAGAAACACTGGGGCAGCAACATCTCTGACGTCATGATCTGTGCCGGTGGAGCTGGTGCCACTTCCTGCATGGTAAGGACCCGCCCACCCACCTGGAAACCATTCCAGATTTTCTTCACACACGCTTTGTCTCGTTCTAGTGTTGGACGCTTCCACGTACCTGTTGGTCATCACTTGTTTGTTGTTCATTACTCTCTTTCTCAGGGTGACTCTGGCGGACCTCTGGTCTGTCAAAAGGACAACGTGTGGACTCTGGTTGGTATTGTATCTTGGGGAAGCAGCCGCTGCTCCACCTCCACTCCTGCTGTCTACGCCCGAGTCACCAAGCTCCGTGGGTGGGTCGACCAGATCCTGGCTTCCAACTAAAAGCTAAACAGCTAAACCTCCTCCACCAGGGACACCCACAAACCCCATAAGACCCCAGAAGTGTGACATCAGAGTGTGGACCGAGGTCATTGATGATAATAAAAAACCTGAAAATCAGAGACTGCGTTAGAGTTTGACTTCTTTCAGCAGAGCCTGAATCTACTTTGCTTACTGAGTTTACTTTAGCATATTTCATCACTTCTTAAAAGGGCAGCACAGCATGGCGACCTTCTCTGAGACGCCCACACCATACAGCACGTGAGCATGTCAGCTTGATATTTGAAGGCCTGATTACTTTTCCACAAAATTAGCTACATCCATCTTAAAAGCAGATTAGTGCTGTGCATGTGTGTGTTTCTTGTGTATGTTTGTGTGTCTTCTTTGTAAGCTGTTTCACTCTTTAACAAAGACATTGTACAAGAAAGTGTTTTTGTAAATGCTCTAAAAAGAAATAACATGAGAAAAACCCACTATTAATAAACTGTAGTATGTTAAACATGTGAACAAGACTGAACATCAGCATCTTTTCATATTTACATCAATTGATTTATTTATAAGCACATTTAAAAATAACACACAAACAACAACAACAAAAAACATTACAAAGAAAAGCAACAATGCGCTTACCTTTAGTTTCCAGAGATGCACAGACTTTTCCAAAGGAATCAAAATACTTGTTTACAGTTTTACATATTTATTACAGATTAAAATGCCTGCAAAATAAAACTTGGCACCTGCTCCATGTCACCATCAGGTGGTGATCAGCTGACAGCACAGTCCCTTTCTCTAGCTGAGTGTCCAAGACATTCGATGGTTTGATTACAAAATCGATCATCAACCTGCAGCATGAACATGGTTTTCCTTATCAATAAGAGTTATTAACACAGGAGCTGAGTAATAGAACATCACTCGGGTTCAGACTACGCTTGTCCCAAGCATTCTCCCCCAGTGTCCTTAATGGAGTCTGGATGGGCACCTTCCAAGCACCAAGAAGGCCAGGTACTCTAAAGGAGACAAGTATACTCAGCCCTGCTTCCACCTCTTGCTGAGGGTTGTAAGTCACGGCAGATGGCCCCGCCCCTCCCTGAGCCTGGATCTGTCGGAGGTTTCTTCCTGTTAAAAGGGAGTTTTTCCTTCCCACCGTCGCCAACGTGCTTGCACATAAGCGGTCATATGATTGTTGGGTTTTTCTCTGTAAGTATCATTGTAAGGTCTACCTGACAGTATAAAACGCCTTGAGGCGGCTGTTGTTGTGATTTGGCGCTGTATAAATAAAATTTAAGCTCCAGAGTAAAATAGAATCCTGATTTAATTTCTAATAAACTTTGGTTCCCTTCAAACTGTCCGGAAACAGTTGGTCTATAATTTGTTGAACAGAGCCATAGATTTTATACTTTCACCTAAGTAAACCAAAGAGTGGATAGATATAGACGTAGTCCCCCAGTTTAATAGCCTCACAATTAACTGAACAAACCAATAATAATAATGATTTCATAAGAACTGGTTTTAATACTTGAATGAAAATCCTTTGTGATGAGTGAAGCGTAGAACCCACGGACATCACCGATGCTGCACTTCTTCCCGTCAGCTGCTGTTTTTTTGTGAGTCTCTCTGTCTTCAGTTTTCTGTTTAATAACTGAAACGTGTAAACAGTAGTTCACACCATGTTGTTAACAGAGGCGTATTTTGATTGTAGTTGTTGACAGTGTTACACCTGCCACGACAAGCGACTTGGTTTAAAGATGTGAAGCTGTTTTTCCTCAAACATGGAAATAATTCTGTCATCATGCACTTCAGTTGGCTTCTTTAGTCTTTCAGGTCTTTCAGGTATTTTGGTGTTGTTGTCCAGATCTGGACACTTCTAAAATTTTGTTCTTGCTCTTTGATTGCTTTATTTCCGTTTTCAGGAAAATGATGGCCTCCCTCTCGTGCACTAACACCTCATTATTACAGATACATTAAAATTATAGTGAAAAGCTATAAAAGACAAGTTCAACACTTCAGATATTGTCTGCTTCATTAGTCATAATGTCAGTCAGTTTTTCCATTAATTCTATACCTCTGAAAAATGGGATTATTTGCTGGTTTCTTAAAACATTCATGGTAAATTTTTGTAAAACCCCTTGAATTAAAGCTGAAAGTCTGACTTTGATCGCATTTTAAATATTTGGTTTAGAATCCACTGTGCCAGTTTGTTACAAAATAAACAATGGAACAAATAAACCCCCTCAAAACAACAACAATAAAAAAGCATCCCAAAAAAACAAAAATCAAACTGCATCAGAAACAGTAGCAGTCGCTCAGAGCTGTGAACAGGAGTCACACAGTATACTAGCATGCTTCTGCTGCCGGTCTGGGGAACCTCGACTCACTGCCATTTGGTTCCCAAAGCAGTAATTCTCAAGTTCATCAATTTTAATTACTCAACCAGTTTTGTGTCTTCTTGCGGTAATTATATAGATATGCTTAAGTTGCCTCTGACTCACTGTAAGTGGCCTAAGAAAAAAATTACATTTAAAAACCACAATCTGTATTTAAATGATATTAGAGTGTTTCTTATACAGCACTTTTCTACTCTGAGCACTCAAAGCACTTTATGCAACATGCATCATTCACCCATTCATACAAACACTTTTTTTCTACATAGGTGCTTTTTACATAACATTTATATTTTGATAGATGCTTTGGAGGCGAACTCGGGGTTAGTATCTTGCCCAATGAACACCAACACAGTTTTCTTACATATTGATTCTGTGTTTATTAAGAGACCTGGAATGTAAATGAGGACTTTGGGTGAGCTTCTGTTGTTTAAATGTGCTACAGGCTATAAAGAATAGATGTGACAATATTTTTTTCATTTCAAAAACAAACAACAAACCAAAATAAGCTACAGTTTGCTACAGTGGGGTTAGGTCAATTGGGGATTCAAATTGCGAATGTGAGTGTCTCTGTGTTAGCCCTGTGATAGACTGTGCTGGATCCGCCTCTGCTGATTACCAGTTAGATGTTCGGTTTGTTCTTGATGACAGAAAACAAACACGAGGGCCAACATTTATCTTTTCCAAACAGTTTTACTTATTTCAATAACAGATACAAACTCACTGTGAAGGATGTTTCACACTGAAGTATTCACTTCACATCTATCCAGTTCAGTTATTTATACTCATCACAAGACACACACAAAAAGGCATCTCATGAAAAGGCTAAAAGGTGTTTCACATCGATTTTTCATTGTAAATACTAAACAGCAATTGACATCGGAAAACTTGCAGAGCTGGAACTCATTTCATTTGTCACATAAACATGACTTTTTTTTTTTCTTTCATTTTTAACTCAGGCCAATAAAACTATCCAGGTTCTCAGAGCTGATTAACTCAGTAATGTTAATGATTACACAAACTCTTCAAAACCCATTTTGTTTGTTTATTTGCTTGTTTTTTGTTTCTTGCTTTGTTTTTTATGCATCATCTGATCAGATGCTAACAATACTAACTAAGAAATACTAATAATGAATAATAAGAATGTTGATGTCAGAACACATACAAAATGTTTAAGTCCACTTGCTGCTGATAAACACTCAATGCTGGGAAATGCACACCTGTTTCAGAAAAATGGGCGTCAATATCCAGATAACAGCAGGAACCAACTGGAAACATGAGAGTGGACAAAAATACTAAAGAACTGCGGTGAAACTAAAGTAATTGTTTCAGTTTGTTTTTAATGTTAACACAACATACTTCTATTAGTTCAATCCCAAATTTAAATTAAAAATTAAAGTTCAATAAATCAATCAACTGAGAGCTCTTACAGATGCATTTACAAATAATAACAGCAATAATCTACATGTTACATTTAAGTGAATTATATATATATATATAAAAAAAAACTGTTTTGTTAAACATGCAGCTCTGCTTTCAAATTTCACAAATAAATTCAATAGAAGTAAAAAGTGCAGCAGTTAGTCTTGTGAATATTAATAATTTAGCTATTAATTTATGGGTTGTGTTTATGCCCTCATTTTTTTTTTTTAATTTTGTTAATTGATTTCAAATTGAGTTAAATTGAGTTAAAAATAAATCAAAAAATGTATTAGTTTCACAACAATAAGAGGAGGAAGATCAAGAGTGGGAACAAAAAATATATATGAGGATTTAGATTTTCTAAATAGCTTTATTTTATTTTAACACTATTTTTAAATTTTCCTTTACTTATTTACTAACATTTGTCAGGGATCACTGACTAATGTTTGATGTAACCCATGAAAAAGTAAATATCAGGCAACAACAGACGTTAAATAGCTAAAAACAGGAGCTACAGACTGACAGCAAAACAACTAATAGGTCAGGGGGGAGATACTTTCATCCCCACCCAAGACTGAGCACCAAGTACGGAGCGAGAGCAGATGACCCAACAGATTGTGGCAAAGCTGGAAACCTGAAACCTGTAGTCAGTTACCAAAACAATGTGGGGGATGTGAATGCTGCATTACGGACAACCAGAAGGAGAAGATCAAAGTAGGGAAGGGCGGGAAGGAAGTTAGCCAACTATACAGCAAGCCAAGCTAAAACCTCTTGGCCAGTCAATGCTCATAATGGCTGGTCTAAGAGCAGACCATAGCAACCATCACGGGGGCAGACATCAAAGAAAGGGTCTCCAGTATAAAGCACCAGGCCTGATGCACGCCAACTTGCTGAAGAAGCAGACTGCACTCCATGAGCAACTATGACGCCCATTATGGCTACCTGAAGGATCCCCAGAAAGAAGGACAGGCCCCTGCACAGGATGCACCAGCAGATAAAGGAAGTGGCTGACATCCATCCTACACAGCATGGAGGCACTAATCATGGCATGATCTCTCATAGAGGATATAAAGTCAGAGAGATGCATGTTTTGTAATGACAAGGAACAGGCTCATCTGGTAGAGTGGCTGCAAAAAAACATGGCATGCAAGCAGAGTGCAGCAGCCAGTGCAACACAAATTTTGGGTCCTTTGCTCCAACTAGCGGTCAGCGCAGAGCATTCCATTCCATCCATTCCTATGTGAAGGGCCTTAAGGATGCCCTTGAGACCACCCAGCATGTAACAGTGGGGTGCAACATGCTAGCAGGCAGGGCATACATGGAACGCCATAATCAAGTGGCTGGCATATTATACAGGAACATGTGTGCCAAGTATGGCATGAAAGTCCAGTGGTCAAAATGGGACACACCAACTCGGGTGGTCGGCAGACAAACCGGTGATGGCTAACAAATCAGACATAGTAGTGATGGACAAGCAGAGGAAGACAGTCGTAGTGATAGACAAAGCAATACTGAATGACAGCACCATCAGAAAGAGGTAACACGAAAAGCTGGAGAAGCACTGAGGGCTGAGAGAAGAATTCAAGAAGACCTCAAGATGGTTCACATGTAAAAGTCTTAGTCCCTTTTGGAAAATCAAACTTTGCAGCTTGTCAGCAGCACCTGCTAGAACTCCCACTGTCCACTGATAAGATGTTGCCTATAACCGCCCTGGTTCCATCCAATCACACCATATCCCTGCTGTATAAAAGCTCCTCCAATAGGTTGCCCTGACATGATCTAGCCATGGCCTTCCTGTGGATCCTCTCCTGTCTCGCCTTCATTGGCACCACCTACGGTGAGACAAACTCTCTAATGTTGCAGCTCATTGGGTGAAGCGTGTTGTTTAATTTTACAGTTAGTGCCAATGTGACTGTTACATGAATTTTATTTTTGTTAATGGCATAATTCTGATGTTCTGATGTCACCAGGGTGCGGAGTTCCCGCCATCCGTCCTGTCATCACCGGTTACGCCCGCATTGTGAACGGTGAGGAGGCAGTGCCTCACTCCTGGCCCTGGCAGGTGTCCCTCCAGGTAAATGAAGAAACAAAGACACACACACGCTGTCACAGCTCACCACACAATCAGATGGAAATGTCTAACCGTTGATGTTCATTTTGCTGTAACAGGACTACACCGGCTTCCATTTCTGTGGTGGTTCTCTCATCAATGAGAACTGGGTGGTGACAGCTGCTCACTGCACCACCAGGTAACTTTAAGCTGGTTTTGAAGAATGAAAACTCCAATTAAGACATAGAGTCGTGTTTGATGAGGAGAATCCTTGTTTAGAGGGCATTGCTGTGTATCTGGGGTAGAATAAAACTAAATAAAAACAGTTTTCAGGTAATGTGGTGATCTCAGAAATGCCCACATGCTTCTGTTCTTTTCTGTGCAGGACCTCCGACCGCGTGATCCTCGGAGAGCACGACCGTTCCTCCAGTGCCGAGAACATCCAGACCCTGGCTCCCAGCAAGGTGGGTGAAACACTGCATCAGCTTTCATCGCATAGCTACATGTCAGGGTTTGTTGGCCGCTCATAATGATGTCACTTCCCAACAGGTGCTCACGCACCCCAACTACAACAGTTACACCTTCAACAACGACATCACACTCATCAAGCTGGCCACCCCTGCCCAACTGGGCACACGTGTTTCCCCAGTTTGTGTGGCCGAGACTTCCGACAACTTCCCCGGAGGCATGAAGTGTGTGACCACTGGCTGGGGTCTGACCCGCTACAACGGTAAGAGCTCACCCACTTTTTTGAAGCAGGCTGTGCTGAAACCTGTTATTCTTTGTTATTATGTCCTCGTAGACACTGATCGGTTAAACAATTATTAGATAGACATATACGTGGGTTTGGACTGTAATGAGACCACCAGGTGGAGCTTTAACAGTTGTGCTAAAACACGAGGAATGATAGAGCATGATAAAAAAGTCTCTAATGTCTGATGTGTTTGTGTGTGTGTTGCAGCTGGCAACACACCACCCCGTCTGCAGCAGGCTGCCCTGCCCCTGCTGACCAACGCTGAGTGCCAGTCTTACTGGGGCAGCCAAGTCACTGATATGATGATCTGCGCTGGAGCCTCCGGAGTCTCCTCCTGCATGGTGAGTGGGACCTCCATCAATTACAGAAGCACTGATCCTGAGCTTTTTATGCGATGGCTGTGGGTCAGGCGTTAGATCAGGAAACCTACTAATCAGAAGGTTGCTGATTTGAGCCCTGGTTGCTAAAGTCTGCATGCCAAATATCCTTTGGCAACATACAAAGCTGCGCTCCGATGCATCAAAAGAGCATTGACAAAAGGGCGTGGCCGAATGGGTGAATGAGGCAAGTTGTGTAAAGTGCTTTGAGTGCTGAGATAATGTAGAAAACCAGTCCATTTACCATTTAGCTTTTTATAATGTCTTATTTATTCTTATTTTTCAGGGTGACTCTGGTGGTCCTCTGGTCTGTGAGAGATCTGGAGTCTGGACTCTGGTTGGTATTGTGTCCTGGGGAAGCTCAACTTGCTCTACCTCCACTCCTGTAGGCTATGCCCGTGTCAGCAAGCTGCGTGCCTGGATCGACCAGACCATCGCTACCAACTGAGCATGTCACATATGAGAGGTTTCAGCATCAAGCTAATCCTCAATAAAACACAGAAAATCTGAAAAACTCTGACCTACTCGTGAATGTGTCTTTTTCTCCTATTATTCATTTTCATTTAAGACATCGAGCATTCGGTGAATGAAATGTGTTGAACTCGAGAAGAGTTTTGTCACGTTGGACTTGTCTGGTGTTCCTCAGTGCCAGAATCAGGTTGGCCTAGCCATACATAAATTCTGGAAGCAGCGAATAACAAATAGTCTGGCTCAGTTTAAAATGCACCTGCCAACATTATGAAATCTTTGACGTCTAAGTCATTAGTAGTGATAATTCTAACACATCTTCGGGTTACACTGAGTAGATTACACACACTGTTGGGTTATTTTTCTTTTTGAGAAAAGACAAATAAACTCAAAGTATAAGTTTTCAAAATTTATTACACAGTTAAAGTTTAAAGTTAATTTTGCAAGGCGCCACAGACCTCCTTCTGTCCAGACATAGAAAGGCCACTGCACACAAGCAGCAAGCACTTTTATTATGAGACACACAAACAGAATTCTAATATG
The DNA here is from genome assembly GCF_051167445.1 of Perissodus microlepis. Taxonomy (NCBI): domain Eukaryota; kingdom Metazoa; phylum Chordata; class Actinopteri; order Cichliformes; family Cichlidae; genus Perissodus; species Perissodus microlepis. Next base: position 3,422,259 of record NC_140461.1, read on the forward strand.
ACTGGTTAAAAAGTTGAGGCGTAGCCACTGTTTAGACTTGGCTTCTCCCTTATTTGCGGCGTAGTCCAGCCCTTGGCTCATCTTACATCTCCAGGAGTGGACATCTCCCTGTGAGGAGAGGAAAGACAACTCCTCCCTACCTATTCCAACATGTCCTCATCAGTTATTTATGACAGCACATTTACTGCAACATGGAACAAAAAAATCACAGATCGTATTTGCTGTACAAGTTTCTGCCTTCTAATCACAGCAGCTTGTTATCAGGTGCCTCTTGGTGGGCACACGGGGCCAACTCGGCGGTGGTAGCAGGTTTTTATTATATAAACTGTTATATAAAAACCAGTGTTATCAGGAAATGTTCAGACAAGAGAGGGTTTTCAGGAAACACCACTAAATGTTCAGTTTCTATACTATATGATAAGAGATTTTTTTAGTTTTGTGATTATTGTTTAGTTGTAGCTTCATTCTATATGTTAGAAGCAGGGTTTTAATAGTTTTGCAATTTTCATTAGTTTTTATTTTTATTTAGTTTTGACTTCAGATTTTCAATTTTATATCAGTTTTAATTAGTTTTTACCAATTGTTTGCTAGTTTAGTTTTTATTTTTTTGAAAATCCTTAGTTTCAGTTTAGTTTAGTTTTAGTTGTGTTTGCAATAATTAAGTGTAACAAAATCCCAGTTTCATCATATCAGTCATGCTCTTCTGCTTATCCTTGGGTATGTTGCTATTCCAGCTACCATACCCTGCACAGGTCGCCTGTCTGTCGCAGGGCTAACACGCAGAGACAGACAACTCACATTCCCACCTATGGGTTCTTTAAATAAATAAATAAATAAAGGCAGATGAACAACCATTGATACCAGGCAACTATAAAATGTATATCTTGGCCCCAATGAGACTATTAACTCTCGCAGCACCGGGTGTTCGTAATTTTGGTTCAAGTGAATTGATAAACTTTTTGAAGGCAATTGACTCACACAGTTATGTAGATGTCCCCGTCCTGTTGTCTCGGGATGCATCACGCTGCCTTGCCTGGGGTTAGCTTCTGTTTTCTGGGGATGAGGGTTGAGTGTGCTCCCTTACCTTCTCAAGGTAAGCTAGGTTAGCCTTCTTGTGTGAGCTTTTCAAGTGCACTTTAAGGTTTGTGGGATTTTTTTTCCCTTTAGAAATGTCCCTCATAATTTGTCTCTTTCCACTACAAGACACTTGCTTTATCCAAAACACAGTCATATTCAAAGTAATCCCAAATTGGACTCTGGCGCTTTCTCCCGACATGATTCTGCACGTGGACGGAGCAGCAACACAGACGACTCGACTAACGTACTGCCACCTGCTGGCATAATTAGACAGCAAGAGAAAAACCTGGAAACTATACTTCATTTTCACCCTTGACTCCTGTATGACACGCACACATCAATGAAAACTAAACACATTTTTGCTATAAATTCAGTTAATTTTAGTTAGTTTTGTGAACACTCATTACAGTTTTAGTTAGTTTTCCTTTTTTTGTTTTTATTTTTATTTCCGTTAACGAAAATGTTTTTTCACTTCTAGTTTTCGTTATTTCGTTAGTTTTCGTTAACGATAATAACCTTGGTTAGAAGAAGATGTTAAAATCACCCACATTGATTATTTCAAATGAATTGAATGTCTGTCTTGGTCTTTAGTTGATTAATAAGCTGGTCAGGAATATTGCTGCCACCTCTGTGCTTTGAGGTTTATGATAGTTAGAATGACTCGGGGGTGTTTATTCATTTAAACTAACATAATCATCCTGCTGTAACCAGGTTTCTGTAAGGCAGAGTTAATCGGTTTTTTGGATCAATTATTAAGTGGCTCATAACCTATTGAAGAAAATAAGAACAACCCCAGGTTTCTCTTCAGCACTGTAGCCAGGCTAACAAAAAGTCAGAGCTCAGTTGAGCCAACCATCCCTTTAATGTTAACTAGTAATGACTTCATGAACTTCTTCATTAATAAAATTTTAGTCATTAGAGAAAAAATTACCAATAATCATCCCACAGATGTAATATTATCTACAGCTACTCTTAGTACCATTGATGTTAAGTTAGACTCTTTTTCTCCAATTGATCTTTCTGAGTTAACTTCAATAATTACTTCCTCCAAACCATCAACGTGTCTTTTAGACCCCATTCCTACAAAACTGCTCAAAGAAGTCCTGCCATTGATTGATGCTTCAATCTTAAATATGATCAACTCTCTAATAATCAGCTATGTACCACAGGCCTTCAAGCTGGCTGTAGTTAAACCTTTACTTAAAAAGCCATCTCTAGACCCAGCAGTCTTAGCTAATTATAGGCCAATCTCCAACCTTCCTTTCATATCAAACATCCTTGAAAGAGTAGTTGTCAAACAGCTAACAGATCATCTGCAGAGGAATGGTTTATTTGAAGAGTTTCAGTCAGGTTTCAGAGCTCATCACAGCACAGAAACAGCTTTAGTGAAGGTTACAAATGATCTTCTTATGGCCTCTGACAGTGGACTCATCTCTGTGCTTGTCCTGCTAGACCTCAGTGCAGCGTTCAATACTGTCGACCATAATATCCTATTAGAGCGATTAGAACATGCTGTAGGTGTTACAGGTACTGTGCTGCAGTGTTTTTATCATATCTATCTAATAGACTCCAATTTGTTCATGTAAATGGAGAGTCCTCTTCACACACTGAGGTCAGTTATGGAGTTCCACAGGGTTCAGTGCTAGGACCAATTCTGTTTACATTATACATGCTTCCCTTAGGCAGCATCATTAGAAGACATAGCATACATTTTCACTGCTATGCAGATGACACTTTGAAAGTCTGTATTCAATGTCAGTGTATTTAGTTTCACTTCTCCTGTCCTGTCTTTTAGGTTCATGTGTGTCAGCTGTGCTCCCATGTGTGGCCACTTCCCCTGATCATCCCTCATGTGTATTTAGTCTCTGTGTTTCATGCAGTCTGTGTCGCGTCGTCTGTGTTCCCACCCTGTCCTCACGGCCAGTCTTTACAGTCATCGTCATGGTTTTCTGAGTCTTCATAGCTTATCAGTATTTGCTTCCAGTTTAGTTTAAGTTCAGTTTAGTCACAGTATTTCTGCTTTGTTTGAAACCTGTCATCAGCCATAATAAAGGCTCGCTTTCAGTTTAAGTTTACTCTGGTCTACTCTCTTGTGTTCGCACCTGGGTCCACCACACACACCACCGCACGGTCTGTCTCCTCAGATCGTGACATATGGTATCTAAGCAGATTCTTACTCTGGATGGCATTACCTTGGCCTCCAGTAACACTGTGAGAAACCTTGGAGTCATTTTTGACCAGGACACGTCCTTCAATGCACATATTAAACAAGTATGTAAGACTTGCATATGAGAGCATGAGGGTGGGAATGGATGTTTGTATCTGTGTGTGCCTGTTTGTTTGTGTCTATATGTCAGGTTGGGTATCACATGCCATCTCAGGCCCTCCGTGGTATGGAGGCCTATCTCCCCCCACCACTCCCCCTGCCAGTGGCAGACGCTCTCAGACATCGGTGCATTGGTGGTTCTTTGTGTCCGGGGATGGACGTCCAGGTACGCACCGGCTCACTCCTGGTGGCTGCTTGTCTTCCTTGGTCTCCTTTGCTCTGAGGGCCTCTGGATGTCTGGAGCCTTGATCTCCTCCATACCTGCTTCATGCCCTGGAGGACGGGGCTGTGGCCCCCCACACCCTCTAGCAGATCATTACATGAAGGAACCTTTTAAATACAAGCGCGCTCACACTCACAGGTGTACACACGGGTGCTCACACACACAAACTACACCCTTTTTGGCTCCTACCTCAAAGTACACTGTGCACTGTCGATCTTACGTACTGCACAATAATGTTTAATATTTAGTATTTCCTGTTATATTCACATAGATCATCGCAATGATGTTGTTTATTATGTTGCTCTCTTTTTCTTTGCTTGTTTTCTCTTTTTTCTTTCTCAACAGGTGATCCAGCTGATTGATATGTATTTTTTGTCTGTTTGTTTTGTTGGTTTTTGGTTTTTGCCCTTTATCACCGTTCCTCTTCCCTGCTCTTTTTCTTTCCCTCTTTCTTTCTCCCTTTTCTTTTCCCCAGTCAAATCTGTCCCGTGTTCAGTAAATGAAAATAAAATAAACAATTAAAAAAAAAAGACTGCTTTCTTCCATTTGTGCAACATCTCTAAAGTTAGAAATACCCTGTCTCAGAGTGACGCTGAAAAACTAGTTCATGCATTCATTACTTCCAGGCTGGACGACTGTAATTCATTATTATCAGGATGTCCTAAAAACTCCCTGAAAAGCCTTCAGCTAATCCAAAATGCTGCAGCAAGAGTCCTGACAGGGACTAGAAAGAGAGAGCAGATTTCTCCTGTTTTGGCTTCCCTTCATTGGCTTCCTGTTAAATCCAGAATTCAAAATCCTGCTCCTCACATACAAGGTCTTAAATAATCAGGCCCCATCTTATCTTAATGACCTTGTAGTACCATATCACCCTATTAGAGCACTTCGCTCTCACACTGCAGGCCTGAGTGTTGTTCCTAGAGTATTTAAAAGTAGAATGGGAGGGAGAGCCTTCAGTTTTCAGGCCCCTTCAGGCTGCAATAGGGATAGGCTGCCAGGGGATTCCCATGATGCATTGAGTATTTTCTTATCAGTCACCTTTCCCACTCACCATGTGTTAATAGACCTCTCTGCATTGAATCATATCTGGTATTAATCTCTGCGGTTGCAGCAGATGGCCCCGCCCCTCCCTGAGCCTGGTTCTGCCGGAGGTTTCTTCCTGTTAAAAGGGAGTTTTTCCTTCCCACTGTCACCAAAGTGCTTGCTGATAGGGGGTCATGTGATTGTTGGGTTTTTCTCTGTATGTATTATTGTAGGGTCTGCTTTACAATATAAAGCAATTTGAGGTGACTGTTGTTGTGATTTAGCGCTGTATAAATAAAATTGAATTGAACTGAAAAACCGAAAAAGTCATGTACTACCAGAGACTTGGAAGAGAGAGACCTAATGTTTTATATTCCACATTTCACTGTTTTACTCTGTGGTGCAGATGTGGATATTGTATTAGTCTTTCTTTGTAATTTTTCATGTTTATCTTGCAAATTTCTAGTTTGCTTTGTTTGTGTGTTTGGGAGCTGACACAGTTTCTAAGGGGATGGGATTTTAGGGGGGATAACAGGAGGAGAAAGGCTACAGAGATAATGTAAAACTGTAACTCTGCTTCCTGGTCCCAACTCTGAATAGTCACATTTTGGGGGATTTAATAACTTTGGCCAGATTTTTATAACTGAGAGCTGCTCCACCCAAAGTGTGATGGATGCTGTCTTTCCTAACAAGACCAGGTTTCCTCCAGAAAGTTTCGCAATTATCTATAAAGCCCACATCGTTTTATGGACACCACTAAGCCAGCAATTTAAGGAGAACATGCGGCTAAACATGTCGCTCCAGGTCTGATTGGGGATGGAACAAGAGAAAACTAAAGAGTCCAACATTGTTTTTTAAAAACATTGACAGGACCTTCGTCGAGCGGTAAGTTTCCACGAACCAGCGAGGAGGCGAGCGGCAGCAGACCGAAGGACCAACAGCAGAGCAGCACAGTGCCAAACATCCTGCTGCTGGCAGACAAAAGAAGAAGAAAAACCTGCACCACAACTCCCACAATCCTCAGTTTCTCCAACAAGAGCCTCTGAAAGGAGGAAACAGACACAGGCTTCAGTTTACCTGAAAGAGGGGGAACGCCAAAACTTCACATTTTTTATTCATTCTCTGCATTCAAAAACCTTCTTTACTGAATACAAAGACAACTAACATGTGTGAAATTTTCTACCAAACAAGTTTTGGATTTGGAGCTTGTTGGAATAAGTTTGATAACATTGATTCACTGGTTAGATGTGATCTGATCCCACATTAAATACATAATTTAAACTAACCTGCTGGTTTATGAATTTCTCTTTTTTTCAGTACATAAATCTAAGTTTGTAGTCATAAATTTCAGCACCAAGTGTTTTTTTTTTTTCTCCCTCAGATAAGAACCAACAGATTATTATTCTTATGTATAACTGAAGTGGGTAACATCTGTTGAAATTTCCACTCTGAATGAAGGATTTTTTTCAAAGTCTAAACCTTGGAGAAAAAAAGAAATTAAATATTGTTCAGTAAAATATTTAAATACATCTCCCTTTCTTTCTTAGCAATAACACACAATAGATGTTTTCATTAAGCACACTGTCAGTTACATAATATATATATATATATATATATATATATATATATATATATATATATATATATATATATATATATATATACATATAAAAGATTAGTCAATGGTGATGTAAATCTTTATTTTTAGCCTCAGTTAAGGAGTTCTTTCACTCCTTTACAGTGAATCAGCTGCACATGTAAATGTCATGGTCCCTCACACTGGAAAATCAAACTTAGCTCTTTGTCAGCATCACCTGTTAAAACTCCCACTGTCCAGATAAGATGTAACCACCCTGGTTCCATCCAATCACATCACACTCCTGCTGTATAAAAGCTCCTCCAATAGGTTGCCCTGACATGATCTAGCCATGGCCTTCCTGTGGATCCTCTCCTGCCTCGCCTTCATTGGCACCGCCTACGGTGAGACAAACTCTTTAAGGTTATAGCTCATTGGGTGAAGCATGTTGTAAGTTGTCTTTTTTCAAAGCAGTGACGGATATATTGTAATTTATTCTCCTTTTTTTCCATTTTAATGACTCGTTTATTGACTTACGTTAAGAATTACATGCGAATAAAGAAAAAGTAGAAGACGGTATAAAAAAATGTTCAAGAATGGGGAAATCAAAGCGTTATATCAGTTTAATCACATAATGCAACATGATATGAAAATACAATAAAACTTTAACTGTGGCAAAAGTAGCTCTCAGATTGTAGATTAAACAATCTGGTCCAGCTGAGAGATCTGTGTGGCGTATATGTGTCATTATGTTTTAAGCAGATCAGCATTAGAGAGAAACATTTGCTTAATTTTACAGTTAGTGCCAATGTGACTGTTACATGAATTTTATTTTTGTTAATGGCATAATTCTGATGTTCTGATGTCACCAGGGTGCGGAGTTCCCGCCATCCGTCCTGTCATCACCGGTTACGCCCGCATTGTGAACGGTGAGGAGGCAGTGCCTCACTCCTGGCCCTGGCAGGTGTCCCTCCAGGTAAATGAAGAAACAAAGACACACACACGCTGTCACAGCTCACCACACAATCAGATGGAAATGTCTAACCGTTGATGTTCATTTTGCTGTAACAGGACTACACCGGCTTCCATTTCTGTGGTGGTTCTCTCATCAATGAGAACTGGGTGGTGACAGCTGCTCACTGCACCATCAGGTAACTTTAAGCTGGTTTTGAAGAATGAAAACTCCAATTAAGACATAGAGTCGTGTTTGATGAGGAGAATCCTTGTTTAGAGGGCATTGCTGTGTATCTGGGGTAGAATAAAACTAAATAAAAACAGTTTTCAGGTAATGTGGTGATCTCAGAAATGCCCACATGCTTCTGTTCTTTTCTGTGCAGGACCTCCGACCGCGTGATCCTCGGAGAGCACGACCGTTCCTCCAGTGCCGAGAACATCCAGACCCTGGCTCCCAGCAAGGTGGGTGAAACACTGCATCAGCTTTCATCGCATAGCTACATGTCAGGGTTTGTTGGCCGCTCATAACGATGTCACTTCCCAACAGGTGTTCAGGCACCCCAACTACAACAGTTACACCATCAACAACGACATCACACTCATCAAGCTGGCCACCCCTGCCCAACTGGGCACACGTGTTTCCCCAGTTTGTGTGGCCGAGACTTCCGACAACTTCCCCGGAGGCATGAAGTGTGTGACCACTGGCTGGGGTCTGACCCGCTACAACGGTAAGAGCTCACCCACTTTTTTGAAGCAGGCTGTGCTGAAACCTGTTATTCTTTGTTATTATGTCCTCGTAGACACTGATCGGTTAAACAATTATTAGATAGACATATACGTGGGTTTGGACTGTAATGAGACCACCAGGTGGAGCTTTAACAGTTGTGCTAAAACACGAGGAATGATAGAGCATGATAAAAAAGTCTCTAATGTCTGATGTGTTTGTGTGTGTGTTGCAGCTGGCAACACACCACCCCGTCTGCAGCAGGCTGCCCTGCCCCTGCTGACCAACACTAACTGCCAGTCGTACTGGGGCAGCAAAATCACTGATCTGATGATCTGCGCTGGAGCCTCCGGAGTCTCCTCCTGCATGGTGAGTGGGACCTCCATCAATTACAGAAGCACTGATCCTGAGCTTTTTATATTGTGTTAAAAATCCATGTGTTATTTCTCAGGGTGACTCTGGTGGTCCTCTGGTCTGTGAGAAATCTGGAGCCTGGACTCTGGTTGGTATTGTGTCCTGGGGAACCTCAACTTGCTCTACCTCCACTCCGGGAGTCTATGCCCGTGTCAGCAAGCTGCGTGCCTGGATCAACCAGACCATCGCTACCAACTGAGCATGTCACATATGAGAGGTTTCAGCATCAAGCTAATCCTCAATAAAACACAGAAACAATGAAAATGACCTGCTCGAGAACGTGTCTTTTTCTCCTTAATATTCATCTTCATGTTTTTATTATGTGACCAGACAAATTATCACAACTATTAAAGAAACATTATTCATATATTCATTGACAAAAATGGACAAATGACCCAACATAAACTCTTCTGTAGAAATTCATTTTAAGACATCGAGCATTCGGTGAATGAAGTGTGGTGAACTCCAGAAGAGTTTTATTACATTGGACTTGCCTGGTGTTTAGCAGCACCAGAATCAGGTTGGCCTAGCTATACATAAATACTAGAAGCAGTGAATAAAAACTATTTTTTATGGTAAAAAACCAAATATTTTATGCTCCTTAATTGATAAAGAAACACACGTTAATATGAATGAGATATAGTTAAGAGTTATGATTGTGGGCATCACTTTTTGACTTCCTTACAAGATTAAAGCACAATCCACACATAGATTTCTTTGTCTTTCTTCATTCAGTAATTCATATACATCTACACACACACATATATTATATATATATATATATATATATATATATATATATATATATATATAGACATATAGAGATGTGTTTTCACATCTTCAGGTTACACTGATATGATTACACACACTGTCCTCATCAGTTATTTATTACAGCACATTTAATCCAACACAAAACAAAAAGATCACAGATCATATTTGCTGTATGAGTTTCTGCCTTCGCTCCTCATCACAGCAGCTTGTTATCAGGTGCGTCTTGGGGGGCACACGTGGCCAACTCGGCGGCAGTAGCAGATGGCGTTGAAGAAGCGGCAGTAGCAGGTGTCACAGGGATCACAACAGGGAAGTGGGTAGCCCAAACAGGACTGCTGGTGAGGGATGCAGCGACGAGGTGAACGCATGGCCCGACCCTGCAGCTGTAAGGCTGCAGACGTGTCCTGCAAACATAAACGCAGCAAGCAGATGAATTCACTTTGTTAAGGTAAACCTGTTAACAGGGAGTCACGAGGTAAAGAGTAAACTGCTGGTTTAAATGCTGCACCTCATCATAGGAGCCTGTATCCATCAAAAAATGATCTTCTACAGAGTCCACAGGGAGGAGGGCAGGCTCGTGCATGCGGTCAGGTACTTGACTTCTTTCTGCAAATCAGAAAACACAGCAGAATGTATTTTGCATTTTTTTGCTTACCGTAATCACTCCATTGCGTTTAATCTGCTGTATGTGAAAAATCAATTTCAAAATACTTCAAAATAACTGCAGTCAAATGTAAACGATTGGGCTTACTAGATGTGATGTAAAAAAAAAAATAGGGACAAAACAGAAAACTACATGTTCAGAGGTCTTTTTCTATCTGAAAATATTCCTGCTTCCACTGTTAAACAAATTAATCCTTCCAACTCTGGTGTGTTGGAGAGACAGTGGTTGGAGCTCTCTGAACGAAGAGATGTTACTGACCGATTTCAGATAGGAAGGAGGTTTCAGTGCGACGTCCAGCGACAGGACCTTCATCGAGCGGTAAGTTTCCATGAACCAGCGAGGAGGCGAGCGGCAGCAGACCGAAGGACCAACAGCAGAGCAGCACAGTGCCAAACATCCTGCTGCTGGCAGACAAAAGAAGAAGAAAAACCTGCACCACAACTCCCACAATCCTCAGTTTCTCCAACAAGAGCCTCTGAAAGGAGGAAACAGACACAGGCTTCAGTTTACCTGAAAGAGGGGGAACGCCAAAACTTCACATTTTTTATTCATTCTCTGCATTCAAAAACCTTCTTTACTGAATACAAAGACAACTAACATGTGTGAAATTTTCTACCAAACAAGTTTTGGATTTGGAGCTTGTTGGAATAAGTTTGATAACATTGATTCACTGGTTAGATGTGATCTGATCCCACATTAAATACATAATTTAAACTAACCTGCTGGTTTATGAATTTCTCTTTTTTTCAGTACATAAATCTAAGTTTGTAGTCATAAATTTCAGCACCAAGTGTTTTTTTTTTTCTCCCTCAGATAAGAACCAACAGATTATTATTCTTATGTATAACTGAAGTGGGTAACATCTGTTGAAATTTCCACTCTGAATGAAGGATTTTTTCAAAGTCTAAACCTTGGAGAAAAAAACAAATTAAATATTGTTCAGTAAAATATTTAAATACATCTCCCTTTCTTTCTTAGCAATAACACACAATAGATGTTTTCATTAAGCACACTGTCAGTTACATCATATATATATATATATATACATATAAAAGATTAGTCAATGGTCATGTAAATCTTTATTTTTAGCCTCAGTTAAGGAGTTCTTTCACTCCTTTACAGTGAATCAGCTGCACATGTAAATGTCATGGTCCCTCACACTGGAAAATCAAACTTAGCTCTTTGTCAGCATCACCTGTTAAAACTCCCACTGTCCAGATAAGATGTAACCACCCTGGTTCCATCCAATCACATCACACTCCTGCTGTATAAAAGCTCCTCCAATAGGTTGCCCTGACATGATCTAGCCATGGCCTTCCTGTGGATCCTCTCCTGCCTCGCCTTCATTGGCACCGCCTACGGTGAGACAAACTCTTTAAGGTTATAGCTCATTGGGTGAAGCATGTTGTAAGTTGTCTTTTTTCAAAGCAGTGACGGATATATTGTAATTTATTCTCCTTTTTTTCCATTTTAATGACTCATTTATTGACTTACGTTAAGAATTACATGCGAATAAAGAAAAAGTAGAAGACGGTATAAAAAAATGTTCAAGAATGGGGAAATCAAAGCGTTATATCAGTTTAATCACATAATGCAACATGATATGAAAATACAATAAAACTTTAACTGTGGCAAAAGTAGCTCTCAGATTGTAGATTAAACAATCTGGTCCAGCTGAGAGATCTGTGTGGCGTATATGTGTCATTATGTTTTAAGCAGATCAGCATTAGAGAGAAACATTTGCTTAATTTTACAGTTAGTGCCAATGTGACTGTTACATGAATTTTATTTTTGTTAATGGCATAATTCTGATGTTCTGATGTCACCAGGGTGCGGAGTTCCCGCCATCCGTCCTGTCATCACCGGTTACGCCCGCATTGTGAACGGTGAGGAGGCAGTGCCTCACTCCTGGCCCTGGCAGGTGTCCCTCCAGGTAAATGAAGAAACAAAGACACACACACGCTGTCACAGCTCACCACACAATCAGATGGAAATGTCTAACCGTTGATGTTCATTTTGCTGTAACAGGACTACACCGGCTTCCATTTCTGTGGTGGTTCTCTCATCAATGAGAACTGGGTGGTGACAGCTGCTCACTGCACCATCAGGTAACTTTAAGCTGGTTTTGAAGAATGAAAACTCCAATTAAGACATAGTCTTCTGCCCTCAGCTGAATGTCTCTATCCAGCTTATGCAGTGAGTTAAACATTAAATGGCTTCAGTAAACACTCAGGAGACCGCGTGGCATTCTTCAGAGCTTTACTGATCCTTATTTTTCTTTTTTGTAAAACTGTAATAACAGAAACAGAATACAGTGTATTCACTCTCCATACAAATACACAAAGATTACATTAAATATTGTTGACTTATGCAAACAGTCACTACACAATCAAGAGATACAGAGATGTCAAGAGATACAGCTAACACCACATGCTGGTATGCTTCATGTTAGCAGGCTAAACAAAGGGCTAAGAGCTAGCTTGTGCTAGTAATGTAACAAACTCGCTAAACACACAAGAAACTCATTACTTTGCTGAACAAGGTACTAATAAGTGGGAACAATAAACTGTTTTGCCACACTTACAGATTATGCCTTTTCAAGGGCGTCAGATGCAGGAAATTACAGAGACACAGAGAAATGGACCTTCCCTGTCGAGCCCTGGGAGAAAACCACTGCTTGCGCTCTAACATGGCACGACCCTGTCAACCCACTAGATGGCAGGCTTTGCCCAGACAAGATCAGGAATAAACATATTTTCTGACACGTTGCAACAGTTAATTACAGAACGAATGATTACGCCATATAACAAACTTAGAAAAAACATACCTTAGAAATAACAGGAGGGACAGAATACTCCCCGCCTGACGTCTGCAGGACGTCACACCAACTAAAGCTGAATCCCACTATTACAAAGGATATTAAGAGTCTTTCAGACTTAGCTCTTAGGTACCAGCAAGACGACTTCACTGATGGGTCTCAGGTACACTCTACATTCGCCACTGCGGATGATCTTGACTTCGATCTTCCTTACTCTGCCATCTTGACTGGGGAAGGTCTTTGTGACTAGCCCTAGTGGCCAGTCAATCCTGTTTTCTTGTCCCTCTTTGAGCAGGACCACATCTCCAACTTGTAGATTGGGCTTTCATGCCCTCCACTTGCGACGACCCTGTAGTCCGCTGAGGTACTCTCTCCTCCATCGTCCCCAGAAGACGTTGGCCAGGTACTGTACACGTCTCCATTGCGATCTAAACAGGTCCTGATCGTGGAACTGACCTGGTGGTACTGGGGGCGCACCAACCTTTTGTGTGAGTAGCATGGCAGGAGTGAGAATCTCAGGATGCTCTGAGTCAGCAGAAACTGTGGTAAGTGGCCTTGAGTTGACTATTGCAGTGACCTCTGCCATGAATGTCACTAACACCTCATGTGTGAGCTTTGCATTTCCGTGCTGCAGCAGCATTACGTCAAGGATCCGCCGACTGACGCCAATCATGCGCTCCCAAGATCCAGCCATGTGCGATGCATGTGGAGGGTTAAATTGCCACTCACAGCTTCTGTCTCCAAGATACGTGTTGATTTTGTCATTATGACAACCCTTCTTGTCGATTTGGAGTTCTCTGCAAGCACTCACAAAGTTTGTGCCGCAGTCGGATCTGAGTAGCTTAACAGCACCTCGCATGGCAACGAAACGGCGCAGAGCATTAATGAAAGATGAAGTGTCCATTGCTTCTATCACTTCGATATGTATGGCACGAGTGCTCATACACGTAAAGATCACTGCCCATCTCTTGGCCTCTGCTTGACCTCCTCGTGTCTTTCTGACTGTAACAGGCCACGGACCAAAAACATCTAGGCCCACACACGTGAAAGGAGGGTCTGTACACATTCTGTCTTCTGGTAGATCTGACATGATCTGCTCTTGTTGCTTGCCCCTTAATCTGCGGCATATGACACAGTTGAAGATGACACTACTGACGGCTCTTTTCCCACCCACAATCCAAAAACCTGCAGCTCTGATTGCCCCTTCGGTGAAGTGTCTGCCCTGATGACATACTTGTGCGTGAAAGTGTCTGATTATGAGCTGGGTTATGTGGTGTTTACTGGGAATGAGCATGGGGTGTGTCTCATCTGTTGACAGTTGAGCTCTTGCGAGCCGGCCACCGACCCTAAGAACTGCATCAGCGTCTATGTAAGGACTCAGCTTGCTAAGTGGACTTTGTGTGCGAATGGACTCACTCTGCTCCATGCGCTTGATGTCATCCGCATACACCTCTTTTTGAACTGCACGAATGATAGTAACCTTGGCCTGCTGGAGCTGTTCTTCTGTAGCATAGTTGTTGCACTTGTGCCATCCACGACATGCGCTCTCTGTTTCTCCTTTAAAGGACTTGGCAATGTGCAGCAGTCTGGCAATAGTTTTCAGCAGACGGCTCCAATTTGAGAATCTCTCGAACCTTGTGGTCCCGAGCTCTTTTTTTGACAGAAAGGTGGCACAGGATACGATATCTGGGCGCAGCTCAGTGTCGTTTTCAGGGCAAACAAGGTCAAAAGGTTCTTTCTGTATTTGTCGTTGGCCTGAATCTGTAAGGAAGGCAGGTCCGCTAAGCCATGTAGAGTGAGACAGATGCTCAGCGGGCAGTGCTCGTGTGGCATGGTCAGCTGGGTTTAGCTGTGTGGGTACGTAATGCCATTGGTGGGTCTGGGTAGAACGCCTAATGCGCTCCACACGGTTATGCACATACACATAAAAGCGTCTTTTTTCATTGAAAATATATCCAAGGACCACCTTCGAGTCGGTGTAGAAGTTCACCTCATCGATAGTAGTGTGAAGCTCCTGCTGGACCATTTCCGCCACTTCTACAGCCAGCACAGCAGCACAAAGTTCCAGTCTTGGAATTGTGATGTCTGGTTTTGGAGCCAGCCTGGCCTTTCCAAGAAGAAACCCAACTTCACTGAGCCCATTGCCTGCTGTGAGTTTCAGGTAAGCGACGGCTCCAACAGCTTTTGTGGATGCATCACAAAAAACATGCATTTCTTTTCTCTGAGATTCAGATAGTGAGATGGATGTATACATGCGGGAGATCTTGAGCTGTTGTAAGTGCTTTAGGGAATCTTTCCATTGCTGCCACTTGTCCTGTTTCTCCCTCGGCAGTGGTGCATCCCATTCGCTAATGTCCATAGAAATCTCTCTCAGAATGGAGCGGCCTTCGATGCTGACTGGCACAGCGAAGCCAAGTGGGTCATACAAACTGTTGATGACTGACAATACACCACGTTTGGTGAAAGGCCTGTCATTGATTTCAACTTGAAATGACAATTGGTCTGTCGACAGGTCCCAGCCTAACCCAAGGCTGCGTTGCATGAGTGGGGCGTGTTGTCCACGTTGGAGTTCCTGCGGGCCTGTGGCTAGATCTTCACTTGGGAAGGCACTGACGACTACAGGGCTGTTGGATGAGATCTTGTGAAGGCGGATGTTAGACTGAGCCAGCATCCTTTGTGTTCTGTGAAGGACGTCAATCGCCTGGGTCTCAGAGGGAAATGACTTTAGCCCATCATCTACATAAAAATGGTGCTCAATAAATTCCCTTACATCACGGCCATATTCTTTCTCTCCTTCCACAGCAGTTTTCTTGAGTCCATAGATAGCAACTGAGGGGGACGGGCAATTCCCAAAAACATGGACTGTCATGTGAAACTCGTCCACTTCTCCATCCAGGTCGTGATCGCGGAACCACAGGAAACGCAGATAATCACGATGGTCCTCTCTGACCGTGAAGTTGTGAAACATCTGCTCCACGTCGGCCATCACAGCATGTGGGTCACCTCGGAATCTGAGAAGCACGCCCACAAGGCTGTTATTGAGATCTGGGCCTTTACACAGCACTTGATTCAGAGACACATTTTCGAACTGGGCGCTTGAATCGAAGACTATTCTGATTTTTGCTGGCTTTTGGGGGTGGTAAACACCAAAGTGTGGGAGATACCAGCATTCTTGGTGGGGTTTGAGAGGGGGTGCCCTTTCTGCATGACCTTTGTCAAAGATCCTTTTCATAAACTCCACATAATGATCTTTCATCTCCGTCTTTCTCTTTAATGTCTTCCATAGGGACATGAGGCGGTTGAGAGCCTGCTCTCTGTTGTTGGGTAAGCGACGTCGGGGATGACGAAAGGGCAGGGGGGCGACCCAGTTATTTGCATCATCTTTAGCAAACTCTTTGTGCATAATGTTCAGAAACGTCTTATCTTCTGCAGAGAGTGCCATTTTGTCATCATCAGTAGTTTGTTGAAAGATGTGTTTGCCCAGTTCATCTTTGACCTGTGTGCTCTCAAAAAGGGGGCATTCTTCTGTGATCTTCACCTTTGTGTAGATTCTGTTGCCACAGGGAGAGAGAAAACTGGGGCGGCCATTATCCAGTATGTTAGTCTTGTAGGAGTTCACTGTGGGTCTGTGAGCTCCCGTGAGGCAAACATCCCCAACAATTACCCATCCAAGATCAAGCTTTTGGGCATAAGGTGCTTCATTGGGCCCATTTGCCTGGCGTCGAACCTTGTGAGCCTGAATTACATCACGGCCTAAGAGGAGGAGAATATCTGCCTCTGGATCAAGAGGGGGTATTTGTGCGGCTATGTGAGCTAGGTGATGATGAGCAGCTGCAGCTTCTGGGGTGGGTATCTCACTCCTGTTATCAGGAATCTGATTACACTCTGTCAGTGTTGGTAGTGGTATGGACACTTTTCCGTCAACACCCTCAATGACAAAGCCGTGAGCTCTACGGCCTGTTTTGTTCGTTGTGCCAGAGCATGTTTTCATTGTGTATGGAAAGGCTTCACCATGTACATTAAACATGTCAAAAAAGGGAGAACGAGCCAGTGACACATTACTTTGGTCGTCTAAAATTGCATACATTTTCGTTTTCATTTGAGGGGCTGTGCTGTGATATACTTTCACCATGCAAATTTTAGAACAAGACCGTCCTTGTTGTCCCTGTCCACATACCTCAGTGCAGTTAGATGTAGTCACTGTGGAGCTCGGGATGTCTGGCTCCCCGCCGTGTGCCTCTGGTGTAGAATCAAAGCTCCCACTTATCCAAGGGGGTGGCCCGGCATGCATGGCGGAGATGTGGGTATCGCTTTTGCACTCCAGACAACGAATATCAGCTTTACAGTCTTTGGCCCTGTGTTCTGTTGATGAGAGACACTTGTAACAGATCGAGAGCCCTTTGAGCAGACTTTTCCGCTCATCCAGTGTTTTCATCCTAAACCCTCTACATTTTGCAAGTGAATGGGGCTTCATGTGTACTGGACACTGTTTGTCGGGATCAAGAGAGTGAGTGTTAGATTTGTTGCTGGGTGTGCCAACCTGTGTTTTGTTTGCTGTTACCGGGGCTCTAAAATGTGATTGTCTCACCAGTGGCCTTTCTATCTTCATGTGCCCAGTGCTGTAATTTTGTAGGATGAAGCTGGGGTCAGTTTTCATTTCAGCATTGCTATTTACGAACTGGACAAAGTAGGAGAAAGGCGGATAGTGCACTCTGTGTTCTTTCTTATACTTGGACCCCTGTTTGATCCATGACTCTTGCAGGGTATGTGGGAGTTTTTCCACAATTGGGTTTATGCCTCTTGGAGTGTCGAGAAAGCTGAGGCCTGGCAGATATCCTTCGTTTTTTGCTGCTTCAAGTTCCAGGAGGAGATCTGCAAGTTCCTGAAGAAGGTGATTGTCTCTCGGAGTAACTCTGGGAAAGCTCTCTAGGCGTTTGAACAGAGAAGCTTCAATAACTTCTGATGAGCCATAAATCCTGTCTAGCCTTTGCCATAAACGCTGCAGACCTGTTTCTGGATTGTTAACATGGACAGCCCTGATTCTCAGAGCATGCTGGAGAGACTCCCCACTAAGCCACTTAGTAAGCAGATCAAGTTCTTCACTGCACTTTAGGTTTAAATCTTCAGTGGCATTGTGGAACATAGATCTCCATGCTAGATAAGTCTCTGGCTTGTTATCAAACACTGTCAGTCCTGCTGTCAGTAGGTCACGACGTGAGAGGAGGGCAACGAGGTCTGATACATCTGCTTGTCGTTGTGGTGTGGCTGCTCCAACATGGTTGGACCAATGGGGAGGTGGAAGTTTGGGCTGCCAAACGGGTGGAGAACTGGGGGGGTACCCACGCGCAGCTGCTGCTGATATGTCCGGCCCTGTAGTGTGGGTGTTGTCTAAGTCACATTTTTGCTCTCTACTGTGTTTTGACTCACCTTCCATATTAGTGTTGTTGTGGAAGTGGGTATCTACATACTCTTGAGTGCGGCTGACAGCCGCAGCTATTGTGGCAGGGATGTCTGATGGCTTCACAGACTCTGCTTGGTCCAGAACTGCAGCCTCTAGGACCCTTGCGGCTGCATGTGCTGCTTCTGCTTCTCCCTCCTGCTTCAGAGCATTTAGCGCTGCCTCCATCCGGGCCTTTTCGACCTCCATGTCTATTTGGCGTTTGGCATATTCTGCTCTTGCTCGAGCAGCTTCGGCTTCAGCTCGTGCTCGTGCTGCAGCAAGGCTTGCTGCTGGGCTGTTTGACCGGCGTGAAGCTGCTGATCTGCATTCCGACCTGACTTCCAGCTGTGAAAGCTGCGAGGTGTCTCCGTGGTTGGACATGATTGCTGTCGCTGGAGTGGAGTGTCTCAGGATCCTGGCAGTGCACTTGATGCGTGGACAATCTTTTTACTCTTCTGCCCTCAGCTGAATGTCTCTATCCAGCTTATGCAGTGAGCTAAACATTAAATGGCTTCAGTAAACACTCAGGAGACCGCGTGGCATTCTTCAGAGCTTTACTGATCCTTATTTTTCTTTTTTGTAAAACTGTAATAACAGAAACAGAATACAGTGTATTCACTCTCCATACAAATACACAAAGATTACATTAAATATTGTTGACTTATGCAAACAGTCACTACACAATCAAGAGATACAGAGATGTCAAGAGATACAGCTAACACCACATGCTGGTATGCTTCATGTTAGCAGGCTAAACAAAGGGCTAACAGCTAGCTTGTGCTAGTAATGTAACAAACTCGCTAAACACACAAGAAACTCATTACTTTGCTGAACAAGGTACTAATAAGTGGGAACAATAAACCGTTTTGCCACACTTACAGATTATGCCTTTTCAAGGGCGTCAGATGCAGGAAATTACAGAGACACAGAGAAATGGACCTTCCCTGTCGAGCCCTGGGAGAAAACCACTGCTTGCGCTCTAACGTGGCACGACCCTGTCAACCCACTAGATGGCAGGCTTTGCCCAGACAAGATCAGGAATAAACATATTTTCTGACACGTTGCAACAGTTAATTACAGAACGAATGATTACGCCATATAACAAACTTAGAAAAAACATACCTTAGAAATAACAGGAGGGACAGAATACATAGAGTCGTGTTTGATGAGGAGAATCCTTGTTTAGAGGGCATTGCTGTGTATCTGGGGTAGAATAAAACTAAATAAAAACAGTTTTCAGGTAATGTGGTGATCTCAGAAATGCCCACATGCTTCTGTTCTTTTCTGTGCAGGACCTCCGACCGCGTGATCCTCGGAGAGCACGACCGTTCCTCCAGTGCCGAGAACATCCAGACCCTGGCTCCCAGCAAGGTGGGTGAAACACTGCATCAGCTTTCATCGCATAGCTACATGTCAGGGTTTGTTGGCCGCTCATAACGATGTCACTTCCCAACAGGTGTTCAGGCACCCCAACTACAACAGTTACACCTTCAACAATGACATCACACTCATCAAGCTGGCCACCCCTGCCCAACTGGGCACACGTGTTTCCCCAGTTTGTGTGGCCGAGACTTCCGACAACTTCCCCGGAGGCATGAAGTGTGTGACCACTGGCTGGGGTCTGACCCGCTACAACGGTAAGAGCTCACCCACTTTTTTGAAGCAGGCTGTGCTGAAACCTGTTATTCTTTGTTATTATGTCCTCGTAGACACTGATCGGTTAAACAATTATTAGATAGACATATACGTGGGTTTGGACTGTAATGAGACCACCAGGTGGAGCTTTAACAGTTGTGCTAAAACACCAGGAATGATAGAGCATGATAAAAAAGTCTCTAATGTCTGATGTGTTTGTGTGTGTGTTGCAGCTGGCAACACACCACCCCGTCTGCAGCAGGCTGCCCTGCCCCTGCTGACCAATACTGAGTGCCAGTCTTACTGGGGCAGCAAAATCACTGATATGATGATCTGCGCTGGAGCCTCCGGAGTCTCCTCCTGCATGGTGAGTGGGACCTCCATCAATTACAGAAGCACTGATCCTGAGCTTCTTATATTGTGTTAAAAATCCATGTGTTATTTCTCAGGGTGACTCTGGTGGTCCTCTGGTCTGTGAGAAATCTGGAGCCTGGACTCTGGTTGGTATTGTGTCCTGGGGAACCTCAACTTGCTCTACCTCCACTCCTGGAGTCTATGCCCGTGTCAGCAAGCTGCGTGCCTGGATCAACCAGACCATCGCTACCAACTGAGCATGTCACATATGAGAGGTTTCAGCATCAAGCTAATCCTCAATAAAACACAGAAACAATGAAAATGACCTGCTCGAGAACGTGTCTTTTTCTCCTTAATATTCATCTTCATGTTTTTATTATGTGACCAGACAAATTATCACAACTATTAAAGAAACATTATTCATATATTCATTGACAAAACTGGACAAATGACCCAACATAAACTCTTCTGTAGAAATTCATTTTAAGACATCGAGCATTCGGTGAATGAAGTGTGGTGAACTCCAGAAGAGTTTTATTACATTGGACTTGCCTGGTGTTTAGCAGCACCAGAATCAGGTTGGCCTAGCTATACATAAATACTAGAAGCAGTGAATAAAAACTATTTTTTATGGTAAAAAACCAAATATTTTATGCTCCTTAATTGATAAAGAAACACACGTTAATATGAATGAGATATAGTTAAGAGTTATGATTGTGGGCATCACTTTTTGACTTCCTTACAAGATTAAAGCACAATCCACACATAGATTTCTTTATCTTTCTTCATTCAGTAATTCATATACATCTACACACACACACACACATATATTATATATATATATATATATATATATATATATATATATATATATATATAGACATATAGAGATGTGTTTTCACATCTTCAGGTTACACTGATATGATTACACACACTGTCCTCATCAGTTATTTATTACAGCACATTTAATCCAACACAAAACAAAAAGATCACAGATCATATTTGCTGTATGAGTTTCTGCCTTCGCTCCTCATCACAGCAGCTTGTTATCAGGTGCGTCTTGGGGGGCACACGTGGCCAACTCGGCGGCAGTAGCAGATGGCGTTGAAGAAGCGGCAGTAGCAGGTGTCACAGGGATCACAACAGGGAAGTGGGTAGCCCAAACAGGACTGCTGGTGAGGGATGCAGCGACGAGGTGAACGCGTGGCCCGACCCTGCAGCTGTAAGGCTGCAGACGTGTCCTGCAAACATAAACGCAGCAAGCAGATGAATTCACTTTGTTAAGGTAAACCTGTTAACAGGGAGTCACGAGGTAAAGAGTAAACTGCTGGTTTAAATGCTGCACCTCATCATAGGAGCCTGTATCCATCAAAAAATGATCTTCTACAGAGTCCACAGGGAGGAGGGCAGGCTCGTGCATGCGGTCAGGTACTTGACTTCTTTCTGCAAATCAGAAAACACAGCAGAATGTATTTTGCATTTTTTTGCTTACCGTAATCACTCCATTGCGTTTAATCTGCTGTATGTGAAAAATCAATTTCAAAATACTTCAAAATAACTGCAGTCAAATGTAAACGATTGGGCTTACTAGATGTGATGTAAAAAAAAAAATAGGGACAAAACAGAAAACTACATGTTCAGAGGTCTTTTTCTATCTGAAAATATTCCTGCTTCCACTGTTAAACGAATTAATCCTTCCAACTCTGGTGTGTTGGAGAGACAGTGGTTGGAGCTCTCTGAACGAAGAGATGTTACTGACCGATTTCAGATAGGAAGGAGGTTTCAGTGCGACGTCCAGCGACAGGACCTTCATCGAGCGGTAAGTTTCCATGAACCAGCGAGGAGGCGAGCGGCAGCAGACCGAAGGACCAACAGCAGAGCAGCACAGTGCCAAACATCCTGCTGCTGGCAGACAAAAGAAGAAGAAAAACCTGCACCACAACTCTCACAATCCTCAGTTTCTCCAACAAGAGCCTCTGAAAGGAGGAAACAGACACAGGCTTCAGTTTACCTGAAAGAGGGGGAACGCCAAAACTTCACATTTTTTATTCATTCTCTGCATTCAAAAACCTTCTTTACTGAATACAAAGACAACTAACATGTGTGAAATTTTCTACCAAACAAGTTTTGGATTTGGAGCTTGTTGGAATAAGTTTGATAACATTGATTCACTGGTTAGATGTGATCTGATCCCACATTAAATACATAATTTAAACTAACCTGCTGGTTTATGAATTTCTCTTTTTTTCAGTACATAAATCTAAGTTTGTAGTCATAAATTTCAGCACCAAGTGTTTTTTTTTTTTCTCCCTCAGATAAGAACCAACAGATTATTATTCTTATGTATAACTGAAGTGGGTAACATCTGTTGAAATTTCCACTCTGAATGAAGGATTTTTTCAAAGTCTAAACCTTGGAGAAAAAAACAAATTAAATATTGTTCAGTAAAATATTTAAATACATCTCCCTTTCTTTCTTAGCAATAACACACAATAGATGTTTTCATTAAGCACACTGTCAGTTACATCATATATATATATATATATATAAAAGATTAGTCAATGGTGATGTAAATCTTTATTTTTAGCCTCAGTTAAGGAGTTCTTTCACTCCTTTACAGTGAATCAGCTGCACATGTAAATGTCATGGTCCCTCACACTGGAAAATCAAACTTAGCTCTTTGTCAGCATCACCTGTTAAAACTCCCACTGTCCAGATAAGATGTAACCACCCTGGTTCCATCCAATCACATCACACTCCTGCTGTATAAAAGCTCCTCCAATAGGTTGCCCTGACATGATCTAGCCATGGCCTTCCTGTGGATCCTCTCCTGCCTCGCCTTCATTGGCACCGCCTACGGTGAGACAAACTCTTTAAGGTTATAGCTCATTGGGTGAAGCATGTTGTAAGTTGTCTTTTTTCAAAGCAGTGACGGATATATTGTAATTTATTCTCCTTTTTTTCCATTTTAATGACTCGTTTATTGACTTACGTTAAGAATTACATGCGAATAAAGAAAAAGTAGAAGACGGTATAAAAAAATGTTCAAGAATGGGGAAATCAAAGCGTTATATCAGTTTAATCACATAATGCAACATGATATGAAAATACAATAAAACTTTAACTGTGGCAAAAGTAGCTCTCAGATTGTAGATTAAACAATCTGGTCCAGCTGAGAGATCTGTGTGGCGTATATGTGTCATTATGTTTTAAGCAGATCAGCATTAGAGAGAAACATTTGCTTAATTTTACAGTTAGTGCCAATGTGACTGTTACATGAATTTTATTTTTGTTAATGGCATAATTCTGATGTTCTGATGTCACCAGGGTGCGGAGTT
Organism: Perissodus microlepis; assembly: GCF_051167445.1. NCBI lineage: Eukaryota > Metazoa > Chordata > Actinopteri > Cichliformes > Cichlidae > Perissodus > Perissodus microlepis. The sequence continues at coordinate 3,445,596 of NC_140461.1, forward strand.
CCCGCCATCCGTCCTGTCATCACCGGTTACGCCCGCATTGTGAACGGTGAGGAGGCAGTGCCTCACTCCTGGCCCTGGCAGGTGTCCCTCCAGGTAAATGAAGAAACAAAGACACACACACGCTGTCACAGCTCACCACACAATCAGATGGAAATGTCTAACCGTTGATGTTCATTTTGCTGTAACAGGACTACACCGGCTTCCATTTCTGTGGTGGTTCTCTCATCAATGAGAACTGGGTGGTGACAGCTGCTCACTGCACCATCAGGTAACTTTAAGCTGGTTTTGAAGAATGAAAACTCCAATTAAGACATAGAGTCGTGTTTGATGAGGAGAATCCTTGTTTAGAGGGCATTGCTGTGTATCTGGGGTAGAATAAAACTAAATAAAAACAGTTTTCAGGTAATGTGGTGATCTCAGAAATGCCCACATGCTTCTGTTCTTTTCTGTGCAGGACCTCCGACCGCGTGATCCTCGGAGAGCACGACCGTTCCTCCAGTGCCGAGAACATCCAGACCCTGGCTCCCGGCAAGGTGGGTGAAACACTGCATCAGCTTTCATCGCATAGCTACATGTCAGGGTTTGTTGGCCGCTCATAACGATGTCACTTCCCAACAGGTGTTCAGGCACCCCAACTACAACAGTTACACCTTCAACAACGACATCACACTCATCAAGCTGGCCACCCCTGCCCAACTGGGCACACGTGTTTCCCCAGTTTGTGTGGCCGAGACTTCCGACAACTTCCCCGGAGGCATGAAGTGTGTGACCACTGGCTGGGGTCTGACCCGCTACAACGGTAAGAGCTCACCCACTTTTTTGAAGCAGGCTGTGCTGAAACCTGTTATTCTTTGTTATTATGTCCTCGTAGACACTGATCGGTTAAACAATTATTAGATAGACATATACGTGGGTTTGGACTGTAATGAGACCACCAGGTGGAGCTTTAACAGTTGTGCTAAAACACGAGGAATGATAGAGCATGATAAAAAAGTCTCTAATGTCTGATGTGTTTGTGTGTGTGTTGCAGCTGGCAACACACCACCCCGTCTGCAGCAGGCTGCCCTGCCCCTGCTGACCAACACTAACTGCCAGTCGTACTGGGGCAGCAAAATCACTGATATGATGATCTGCGCTGGAGCCTCCGGAGTCTCCTCCTGCATGGTGAGTGGGACCTCCATCAATTACAGAAGCACTGATCCTGAGCTTCTTATATTGTGTTAAAAATCCATGTGTTATTTCTCAGGGTGACTCTGGTGGTCCTCTGGTCTGTGAGAAATCTGGAGCCTGGACTCTGGTTGGTATTGTGTCCTGGGGAGCCTCAACTTGCTCTACCTCCACTCCTGGAGTCTATGCCCGTGTCAGCAAGCTGCGTGCCTGGATCAACCAGACCATCGCTACCAACTGAGCATGTCACATATGAGAGGTTTCAGCATCAAGCTAATCCTCAATAAAACACAGAAACAATGAAAATGACCTGCTCGAGAACGTGTCTTTTTCTCCTTAATATTCATCTTCATGTTTTTATTATGTGACCAGACAAATTATCACAACTATTAAAGAAACATTATTCATATATTCATTGACAAAAATGGACAAATGACCCAACATAAACTCTTCTGTAGAAATTCATTTTAAGACATCGAGCATTCGGTGAATGAAGTGTGGTGAACTCCAGAAGAGTTTTATTACATTGGACTTGCCTGGTGTTTAGCAGCACCAGAATCAGGTTGGCCTAGCTATACATAAATACTAGAAGCAGTGAATAAAAACTATTTTTTATGGTAAAAAACCAAATATTTTATGCTCCTTAATTGATAAAGAAACACACGTTAATATGAATGAGATATAGTTAAGAGTTATGATTGTGGGCATCACTTTTTGACTTCCTTACAAGATTAAAGCACAATCCACACATAGATTTCTTTGTCTTTCTTCATTCAGTAATTCATATACATCTACACACACACACATATATTATATATATATATATATATATATATATATATATATATATATATATATATATATATATATATAGACATATAGAGATGTGTTTTCACATCTTCAGGTTACACTGATATGATTACACACACTGTCCTCATCAGTTATTTATTACAGCACATTTAATCCAACACAAAACAAAAAGATCACAGATCATATTTGCTGTATGAGTTTCTGCCTTCGCTCCTCATCACAGCAGCTTGTTATCAGGTGCGTCTTGGGGGGCACACGTGGCCAACTCGGCGGCAGTAGCAGATGGCGTTGAAGAAGCGGCAGTAGCAGGTGTCACAGGGATCACAACAGGGAAGTGGGTAGCCCAAACAGGACTGCTGGTGAGGGATGCAGCGACGAGGTGAACGCATGGCCCGACCCTGCAGCTGTAAGGCTGCAGACGTGTCCTGCAAACATAAACGCAGCAAGCAGATGAATTCACTTTGTTAAGGTAAACCTGTTAACAGGGAGTCACGAGGTAAAGAGTAAACTGCTGGTTTAAATGCTGCACCTCATCATAGGAGCCTGTATCCATCAAAAAATGATCTTCTACAGAGTCCACAGGGAGGAGGGCAGGCTCGTGCATGCGGTCAGGTACTTGACTTCTTTCTGCAAATCAGAAAACACAGCAGAATGTATTTTGCATTTTTTTGCTTACCGTAATCACTCCATTGCGTTTAATCTGCTGTATGTGAAAAATCAATTTCAAAATACTTCAAAATAACTGCAGTCAAATGTAAACGATTGGGCTTACTAGATGTGATGTAAAAAAAAAAATAGGGACAAAACAGAAAACTACATGTTCAGAGGTCTTTTTCTATCTGAAAATATTCCTGCTTCCACTGTTAAACAAGTTAATCCTTCCAACTCTGGTGTGTTGGAGAGACAGTGGTTGGAGCTCTCTGAACGAAGAGATGTTACTGACCGATTTCAGATAGGAAGGAGGTTTCAGTGCGACGTCCAGCGACAGGACCTTCATCGAGCGGTAAGTTTCCATGAACCAGCGAGGAGGCGAGCGGCAGCAGACCGAAGGACCAACAGCAGAGCAGCACAGTGCCAAACATCCTGCTGCTGGCAGACAAAAGAAGAAGAAAAACCTGCACCACAACTCCCACAATCCTCAGTTTCTCCAACAAGAGCCTCTGAAAGGAGGAAACAGACACAGGCTTCAGTTTACCTGAAAGAGGGGGAACGCCAAAACTTCACATTTTTTATTCATTCTCTGCATTCAAAAACCTTCTTTACTGAATACAAAGACAACTAACATGTGTGAAATTTTCTACCAAACAAGTTTTGGATTTGGAGCTTGTTGGAATAAGTTTGATAACATTGATTCACTGGTTAGATGTGATCTGATCCCACATTAAATACATAATTTAAACTAACCTGCTGGTTTATGAATTTCTCTTTTTTTCAGTACATAAATCGAAGTTTGTAGTCATAAGTTTCAGCACCAAGTGTTTTATTTTTTTTCTCCCTCAGATAAGAACCAACAGATTATTATTCTTATGTATAACTGAAGTGGGTAACATCTGTTGAAATTTCCACTCTGAATGAAGGATTTTTTCAAAGTCAAAACCTTGGAGAAAAAAACAAATTAAATATTGTTCAGTAAAATATTTAAATACATCTCCCTTTCTTTCTTAGCAATAACACACAATAGATGTTTTCATTAAGCACACTGTCAGTTACATCATATATATATATATATATATATATATATATAAAATTAGTCAATGGTGATGTAAATCTTTATTTTTAGCCTCAGTTAAGGAGTTCTTTCACTCCTTTACAGTGAATCAGCTGCACATGTAAATGTCATGGTCCCTCACACTGGAAAATCAAACTTAGCTCTTTGTCAGCATCACCTGTTAAAACTCCCACTGTCCAGATAAGATGTAACCACCCTGGTTCCATCCAATCACATCACACTCCTGCTGTATAAAAGCTCCTCCAATAGGTTGCCCTGACATGATCTAGCCATGGCCTTCCTGTGGATCCTCTCCTGCCTCGCCTTCATTGGCACCGCCTACGGTGAGACAAACTCTTTAAGGTTATAGCTCATTGGGTGAAGCATGTTGTAAGTTGTCTTTTTTCAAAGCAGTGACGGATATATTGTAATTTATTCTCCTTTTTTTCCATTTTAATGACTCGTTTATTGACTTACGTTAAGAATTACATGCGAATAAAGAAAAAGTAGAAGACGGTATAAAAAAATGTTCAAGAATGGGGAAATCAAAGCGTTATATCAGTTTAATCACATAATGCAACATGATATGAAAATACAATAAAACTTTAACTGTGGCAAAAGTAGCTCTCAGATTGTAGATTAAACAATCTGGTCCAGCTGAGAGATCTGTGTGGCGTATATGTGTCATTATGTTTTAAGCAGATCAGCATTAGAGAGAAACATTTGCTTAATTTTACAGTTAGTGCCAATGTGACTGTTACATGAATTTTATTTTTGTTAATGGCATAATTCTGATGTTCTGATGTCACCATCATCATCATCATCATCATCATCGTTTATTTGTATAGCACTTTAAGAACACACCAGGCAGACCAAAGTGCTGAACAACACAGATCAAAACAACTACCAAATTAAAAATACCATAAAATCATTACATACAATAAAATAAATAAGAAGGTGTCAGTTTCCTACAGAGTTAAAAGCCAGGGAATAAAAATAGGTTTTCAATCTGGACTTAAAGACCTGCACTGATGACGCTTGTCTAATTTGGAGGGGAAGGTTATTCCAGAGCATCGGAGCCGCAATTGAAAAGGCACGGTCTCCTCTGCATTTCAGCCGCGACTTAGGGACCGACAGCAGCAGCTGCTCAGCTGAACGGAGCGAGCGAGGAGGAACATGTGGCTTCAGCAAATCAGATAAGTAGACAGGAGCCAGACCATTTAAAGATTTAAAAACCAATAAAAGGACTTTAAAACGAACCCTAAATTCAATGGGAAGCCAATGCAAGGAAGCCAGAACCGGAGTGATGTGATCGAATTTCCTACTACCGGTTAAAAATCGCGCCGCCGCATTTTGCACTAACTGCAGGCGTGACAAGGTGCCCGACCCGACCCCTATTAAAAGGGAATTACAATAGTCCAGACGTGAGGTGATAAAAGCATGAATAAGAGTTTCCAAATTGGGTTTGGAAAGGAAAGGCTTAACCTTCGACAGGCGTCTGAGGTGATAAAAAGCTGATTTTACCACCCCATTTACATGACCTTCAAAAGTAAGCGCAGAATCAAGTTTAACACCAAGATTAGTGATTGAACTTTTCAGATGAGAGGTCAAATCACCAAAATCAACATCTGGGGTATCAGTAGAACGATGCGGGCCATATAAAATTACTTCCGTTTTGCGACCATTAAAATTCAAAAAATTATTTGCCATCCATAATTTAATATCGCTAAGACAGTCAAGCAGTGGTTGACATGGGGAGGTATCCAAATGACTAAAAGGTAAGTAAAGCTGACAGTCATCGGCATACAAATGAAATGACACTCCGTGTTTATGAAAAATCGCACCAAGGGGGAGTAAATACAGCGAGAAAAATAATGGCCCAAGGATAGATCCCTGGGGCACACCCCAAAGCAGAGGGGCCACAGAGGAAGCGGCCAGTCCCAGCTTGACACAAAAACTCCTTTCGGAAAGATATGATTTTATCCATGACAATGCCAAATCAGAAATTCCCACACAGTGGTGTAAGCGGGAGATCAGCAGGTCGTGGTCCACTGTGTCAAATGCAGCTGTCATGTCCAATAACACAAGCACAGCATATTTACCACGATCAGTAGCAACAAGAATGTCATTCATAACTTTAACAAGAGCTGTCTCCGTACTGTGAAAGGGCTTAAAACCAGATTGGAAGATTTCAGAAAGTTGCGAATCGTTCAAATAATCCAACAGTTGGGTATGTACAATCCTCTCCAAGATCTTGCTTAAAAAGGGAAGCTTGGAGATAGGTCTAAAATTTGACATAGTAGAACTATCAACAGGGTGCGGAGTTCCCGCCATCCGTCCTGTCATCACCGGTTACGCCCGCATTGTGAACGGTGAGGAGGCAGTGCCTCACTCCTGGCCCTGGCAGGTGTCCCTCCAGGTAAATGAAGAAACAAAGACACACACACGCTGTCACAGCTCACCACACAATCAGATGGAAATGTCTAACCGTTGATGTTCATTTTGCTGTAACAGGACTACACCGGCTTCCATTTCTGTGGTGGTTCTCTCATCAATGAGAACTGGGTGGTGACAGCTGCTCACTGCACCATCAGGTAACTTTAAGCTGGTTTTGAAGAATGAAAACTCCAATTAAGACATAGAGTCGTGTTTGATGAGGAGAATCCTTGTTTAGAGGGCATTGCTGTGTATCTGGGGTAGAATAAAACTAAATAAAAACAGTTTTCAGGTAATGTGGTGATCTCAGAAATGCCCACATGCTTCTGTTCTTGTCTGTGCAGGACCTCCGACCGCGTGATCCTCGGAGAGCACGACCGTTCCTCCAGTGCCGAGAACATCCAGACCCTGGCTCCCAGCAAGGTGGGTGAAACACTGCATCAGCTTTCATCGCATAGCTACATGTCAGGGTTTGTTGGCCGCTCATAACGATGTCACTTCCCAACAGGTGTTCAGGCACCCCAACTACAACAGTTACACCTTCAACAACGACATCACACTCATCAAGCTGGCCACCCCTGCCCAACTGGGCACACGTGTTTCCCCAGTTTGTGTGGCCGAGACTTCCGACAACTTCCCCGGAGGCATGAAGTGTGTGACCACTGGCTGGGGTCTGACCCGCTACAACGGTAAGAGCTCACCCACTTTTTTGAAGCAGGCTGTGCTGAAACCTGTTATTCTTTGTTATTATGTCCTCGTAGACACTGATCGGTTAAACAATTATTAGATAGACATATACGTGGGTTTGGACTGTAATGAGACCACCAGGTGGAGCTTTAACAGTTGTGCTAAAACACGAGGAATGATAGAGCATGATAAAAAAGTCTCTAATGTCTGATGTGTTTGTGTGTGTGTTGCAGCTGGCAACACACCACCCCGTCTGCAGCAGGCTGCCCTGCCCCTGCTGACCAACACTGAGTGCCAGTCTTACTGGGGCAGCAAAATCACTGATCTGATGATCTGCGCTGGAGCCTCCGGAGTCTCCTCCTGCATGGTGAGTGGGACCTCCATCAATTACAGAAGCACTGATCCTGAGCTTCTTATATTGTGTTAAAAATCCATGTGTTATTTCTCAGGGTGACTCTGGTGGTCCTCTGGTCTGTGAGAAATCTGGAGCCTGGACTCTGGTTGGTATTGTGTCCTGGGGAACCTCAACTTGCTCTACCTCCACTCCTGGAGTCTATGCCCGTGTCAGCAAGCTGCGTGCCTGGATCAACCAGACCATCGCTACCAACTGAGCATGTCACATATGAGAGGTTTCAGCATCAAGCTAATCCTCAATAAAACACAGAAACAATGAAAATGACCTGCTCGAGAACGTGTCTTTTTCTCCTTAATATTCATCTTCATGTTTTTATTATGTGACCAGACAAATTATCACAACTATTAAAGAAACATTATTCATATATTCATTGACAAAAATGGACAAATGACCCAACATAAACTCTTCTGTAGAAATTCATTTTAAGACATCGAGCATTCGGTGAATGAAGTGTGGTGAACTCCAGAAGAGTTTTATTACATTGGACTTGCCTGGTGTTTAGCAGCACCAGAATCAGGTTGGCCTAGCTATACATAAATACTAGAAGCAGTGAATAAAAACTATTTTTTATGGTAAAAAACCAAATATTTTATGCTCCTTAATTGATAAAGAAACACACGTTAATATGAATGAGATATAGTTAAGAGTTGTGATTGTGGGCATCACTTTTTGACTTCCTTACAAGATTAAAGCACAATCCACACATAGATTTCTTTGTCTTTCTTCATTCAGTAATTCATATACATCTACACACACACACATATATTATATATATATATATATATATATATATATATATATATTATATATATATATATGTATATATATATATATATATAGACATATAGAGATGTGTTTTCACATCTTCAGGTTACACTGATATGATTACACACACTGTCCTCATCAGTTATTTATTACAGCACATTTAATCCAACACAAAACAAAAAGATCACAGATCATATTTGCTGTATGAGTTTCTGCCTTCGCTCCTCATCACAGCAGCTTGTTATCAGGTGCGTCTTGGGGGGCACACGTGGCCAACTCGGCGGCAGTAGCAGATGGCGTTGAAGAAGCGGCAGTAGCAGGTGTCACAGGGATCACAACAGGGAAGTGGGTAGCCCAAACAGGACTGCTGGTGAGGGATGCAGCGACGAGGTGAACGCATGGCCCGACCCTGCAGCTGTAAGGCTGCAGACGTGTCCTGCAAACATAAACGCAGCAAGCAGATGAATTCACTTTGTTAAGGTAAACCTGTTAACAGGGAGTCACGAGGTAAAGAGTAAACTGCTGGTTTAAATGCTGCACCTCATCATAGGAGCCTGTATCCATCAAAAAATGATCTTCTACAGAGTCCACAGGGAGGAGGGCAGGCTCGTGCATGCGGTCAGGTACTTGACTTCTTTCTGCAAATCAGAAAACACAGCAGAATGTATTTTGCATTTTTTTGCTTACCGTAATCACTCCATTGCGTTTAATCTGCTGTATGTGAAAAATCAATTTCAAAATACTTCAAAATAACTGCAGTCAAATGTAAACGATTGGGCTTACTAGATGTGATGTAAAAAAAAAAATAGGGACAAAACAGAAAACTACATGTTCAGAGGTCTTTTTCTATCTGAAAATATTCCTGCTTCCACTGTTAAACAAGTTAATCCTTCCAACTCTGGTGTGTTGGAGAGACAGTGGTTGGAGCTCTCTGAACGAAGAGATGTTACTGACCGATTTCAGATAGGAAGGAGGTTTCAGTGCGACGTCCAGCGACAGGACCTTCATCGAGCGGTAAGTTTCCATGAACCAGCGAGGAGGCGAGCGGCAGCAGACCGAAGGACCAACAGCAGAGCAGCACAGTGCCAAACATCCTGCTGCTGGCAGACAAAAGAAGAAGAAAAACCTGCACCACAACTCCCACAATCCTCAGTTTCTCCAACAAGAGCCTCTGAAAGGAGGAAACAGACACAGGCTTCAGTTTACCTGAAAGAGGGGGAACGCCAAAACTTCACATTTTTTATTCATTCTCTGCATTCAAAAACCTTCTTTACTGAATACAAAGACAACTAACATGTGTGAAATTTTCTACCAAACAAGTTTTGGATTTGGAGCTTGTTGGAATAAGTTTGATAACATTGATTCACTGGTTAGATGTGATCTGATCCCACATTAAATACATAATTTAAACTAACCTGCTGGTTTATGAATTTCTCTTTTTTTCAGTACATAAATCGAAGTTTGTAGTCATAAGTTTCAGCACCAAGTGTTTTATTTTTTTTCTCCCTCAGATAAGAACCAACAGATTATTATTCTTATGTATAACTGAAGTGGGTAACATCTGTTGAAATTTCCACTCTGAATGAAGGATTTTTTCAAAGTCAAAACCTTGGAGAAAAAAACAAATTAAATATTGTTCAGTAAAATATTTAAATACATCTCCCTTTCTTTCTTAGCAATAACACACAATAGATGTTTTCATTAAGCACACTGTCAGTTACATCATATATATATATATATATATATATATATATAAAATTAGTCAATGGTGATGTAAATCTTTATTTTTAGCCTCAGTTAAGGAGTTCTTTCACTCCTTTACAGTGAATCAGCTGCACATGTAAATGTCATGGTCCCTCACACTGGAAAATCAAACTTAGCTCTTTGTCAGCATCACCTGTTAAAACTCCCACTGTCCAGATAAGATGTAACCACCCTGGTTCCATCCAATCACATCACACTCCTGCTGTATAAAAGCTCCTCCAATAGGTTGCCCTGACATGATCTAGCCATGGCCTTCCTGTGGATCCTCTCCTGCCTCGCCTTCATTGGCACCGCCTACGGTGAGACAAACTCTTTAAGGTTATAGCTCATTGGGTGAAGCATGTTGTAAGTTGTCTTTTTTCAAAGCAGTGACGGATATATTGTAATTTATTCTCCTTTTTTTCCATTTTAATGACTCGTTTATTGACTTACGTTAAGAATTACATGCGAATAAAGAAAAAGTAGAAGACGGTATAAAAAAATGTTCAAGAATGGGGAAATCAAAGCGTTATATCAGTTTAATCACATAATGCAACATGATATGAAAATACAATAAAACTTTAACTGTGGCAAAAGTAGCTCTCAGATTGTAGATTAAACAATCTGGTCCAGCTGAGAGATCTGTGTGGCGTATATGTGTCATTATGTTTTAAGCAGATCAGCATTAGAGAGAAACATTTGCTTAATTTTACAGTTAGTGCCAATGTGACTGTTACATGAATTTTATTTTTGTTAATGGCATAATTCTGATGTTCTGATGTCACCATCATCATCATCATCATCATCATCGTTTATTTGTATAGCACTTTAAGAACACACCAGGCAGACCAAAGTGCTGAACAACACAGATCAAAACAACTACCAAATTAAAAATACCATAAAATCATTACATACAATAAAATAAATAAGAAGGTGTCAGTTTCCTACAGAGTTAAAAGCCAGGGAATAAAAATAGGTTTTCAATCTGGACTTAAAGACCTGCACTGATGACGCTTGTCTAATTTGGAGGGGAAGGTTATTCCAGAGCATCGGAGCCGCAATTGAAAAGGCACGGTCTCCTCTGCATTTCAGCCGCGACTTAGGGACCGACAGCAGCAGCTGCTCAGCTGAACGGAGCGAGCGAGGAGGAACATGTGGCTTCAGCAAATCAGATAAGTAGACAGGAGCCAGACCATTTAAAGATTTAAAAACCAATAAAAGGACTTTAAAACGAACCCTAAATTCAATGGGAAGCCAATGCAAGGAAGCCAGAACCGGAGTGATGTGATCGAATTTCCTACTACCGGTTAAAAATCGCGCCGCCGCATTTTGCACTAACTGCAGGCGTGACAAGGTGCCCGACCCGACCCCTATTAAAAGGGAATTACAATAGTCCAGACGTGAGGTGATAAAAGCATGAATAAGAGTTTCCAAATTGGGTTTGGAAAGGAAAGGCTTAACCTTCGACAGGCGTCTGAGGTGATAAAAAGCTGATTTTACCACCCCATTTACATGACCTTCAAAAGTAAGCGCAGAATCAAGTTTAACACCAAGATTAGTGATTGAACTTTTCAGATGAGAGGTCAAATCACCAAAATCAACATCTGGGGTATCAGTAGAACGATGCGGGCCATATAAAATTACTTCCGTTTTGCGACCATTAAAATTCAAAAAATTATTTGCCATCCATAATTTAATATCGCTAAGACAGTCAAGCAGTGGTTGACATGGGGAGGTATCCAAATGACTAAAAGGTAAGTAAAGCTGACAGTCATCGGCATACAAATGAAATGACACTCCGTGTTTATGAAAAATCGCACCAAGGGGGAGTAAATACAGCGAGAAAAATAATGGCCCAAGGATAGATCCCTGGGGCACACCCCAAAGCAGAGGGGCCACAGAGGAAGCGGCCAGTCCCAGCTTGACACAAAAACTCCTTTCGGAAAGATATGATTTTATCCATGACAATGCCAAATCAGAAATTCCCACACAGTGGTGTAAGCGGGAGATCAGCAGGTCGTGGTCCACTGTGTCAAATGCAGCTGTCATGTCCAATAACACAAGCACAGCATATTTACCACGATCAGTAGCAACAAGAATGTCATTCATAACTTTAACAAGAGCTGTCTCCGTACTGTGAAAGGGCTTAAAACCAGATTGGAAGATTTCAGAAAGTTGCGAATCGTTCAAATAATCCAACAGTTGGGTATGTACAATCCTCTCCAAGATCTTGCTTAAAAAGGGAAGCTTGGAGATAGGTCTAAAATTTGACATAGTAGAACTATCAACAGGGTGCGGAGTTCCCGCCATCCGTCCTGTCATCACCGGTTACGCCCGCATTGTGAACGGTGAGGAGGCAGTGCCTCACTCCTGGCCCTGGCAGGTGTCCCTCCAGGTAAATGAAGAAACAAAGACACACACACGCTGTCACAGCTCACCACACAATCAGATGGAAATGTCTAACCGTTGATGTTCATTTTGCTGTAACAGGACTACACCGGCTTCCATTTCTGTGGTGGTTCTCTCATCAATGAGAACTGGGTGGTGACAGCTGCTCACTGCACCATCAGGTAACTTTAAGCTGGTTTTGAAGAATGAAAACTCCAATTAAGACATAGAGTCGTGTTTGATGAGGAGAATCCTTGTTTAGAGGGCATTGCTGTGTATCTGGGGTAGAATAAAACTAAATAAAAACAGTTTTCAGGTAATGTGGTGATCTCAGAAATGCCCACATGCTTCTGTTCTTGTCTGTGCAGGACCTCCGACCGCGTGATCCTCGGAGAGCACGACCGTTCCTCCAGTGCCGAGAACATCCAGACCCTGGCTCCCAGCAAGGTGGGTGAAACACTGCATCAGCTTTCATCGCATAGCTACATGTCAGGGTTTGTTGGCCGCTCATAACGATGTCACTTCCCAACAGGTGTTCAGGCACCCCAACTACAACAGTTACACCTTCAACAACGACATCACACTCATCAAGCTGGCCACCCCTGCCCAACTGGGCACACGTGTTTCCCCAGTTTGTGTGGCCGAGACTTCCGACAACTTCCCCGGAGGCATGAAGTGTGTGACCACTGGCTGGGGTCTGACCCGCTACAACGGTAAGAGCTCACCCACTTTTTTGAAGCAGGCTGTGCTGAAACCTGTTATTCTTTGTTATTATGTCCTCGTAGACACTGATCGGTTAAACAATTATTAGATAGACATATACGTGGGTTTGGACTGTAATGAGACCACCAGGTGGAGCTTTAACAGTTGTGCTAAAACACGAGGAATGATAGAGCATGATAAAAAAGTCTCTAATGTCTGATGTGTTTGTGTGTGTGTTGCAGCTGGCAACACACCACCCCGTCTGCAGCAGGCTGCCCTGCCCCTGCTGACCAACACTGAGTGCCAGTCTTACTGGGGCAGCAAAATCACTGATATGATGATCTGCGCTGGAGCCTCCGGAGTCTCCTCCTGCATGGTGAGTGGGACCTCCATCAATTACAGAAGCACTGATCCTGAGCTTCTTATATTGTGTTAAAAATCCATGTGTTATTTCTCAGGGTGACTCTGGTGGTCCTCTGGTCTGTGAGAAATCTGGAGCCTGGACTCTGGTTGGTATTGTGTCCTGGGGAGCCTCAACTTGCTCTACCTCCACTCCGGGAGTCTATGCCCGTGTCAGCAAGCTGCGTGCCTGGATCAACCAGACCATCGCTACCAACTGAGCATGTCACATATGAGAGGTTTCAGCATCAAGCTAATCCTCAATAAAACACAGAAACAATGAAAATGACCTGCTCGAGAACGTGTCTTTTTCTCCTTAATATTCATCTTCATGTTTTTATTATGTGACCAGACAAATTATCACAACTATTAAAGAAACATTATTCATATATTCATTGACAAAAATGGACAAATGACCCAACATAAACTCTTCTGTAGAAATTCATTTTAAGACATCGAGCATTCGGTGAATGAAGTGTGGTGAACTCCAGAAGAGTTTTATTACATTGGACTTGCCTGGTGTTTAGCAGCACCAGAATCAGGTTGGCCTAGCTATAAATAAATACTAGAAGCAGTGAATAAAAACTATTTTTTATGGTAAAAAACCAAATATTTTATGCTCCTTAATTGATAAAGAAACACACGTTAATATGAATGAGATATAGTTAAGAGTTATGATTGTGGGCATCACTTTTTGACTTCCTTACAAGATTAAAGCACAATCCACACATAGATTTCTTTGTCTTTCTTCATTCAGTAATTCATATACATCTACACACACACACATATATTATATATATATATATATATATATATATATATATATATATATATATATATATATATATATATATATATATATATATATATATAGACATATAGAGATGTGTTTTCACATCTTCAGGTTACACTGATATGATTACACACACTGTCCTCATCAGTTATTTATTACAGCACATTTAATCCAACACAAAACAAAAAGATCACAGATCATATTTGCTGTATGAGTTTCTGCCTTCGCTCCTCATCACAGCAGCTTGTTATCAGGTGCGTCTTGGGGGGCACACGTGGCCAACTCGGCGGCAGTAGCAGATGGCGTTGAAGAAGCGGCAGTAGCAGGTGTCACAGGGATCACAACAGGGAAGTGGGTAGCCCAAACAGGACTGCTGGTGAGGGATGCAGCGACGAGGTGAACGCATGGCCCGACCCTGCAGCTGTAAGGCTGCAGACGTGTCCTGCAAACATAAACGCAGCAAGCAGATGAATTCACTTTGTTAAGGTAAACCTGTTAACAGGGAGTCACGAGGTAAAGAGTAAACTGCTGGTTTAAATGCTGCACCTCATCTTAGGAGCCTGTATCCATCAAAAAATGATCTTCTACAGAGTCCACAGGGAGGAGGGCAGGCTCGTGCATGCGGTCAGGTACTTGACTTCTTTCTGCAAATCAGAAAACACAGCAGAATGTATTTTGCATTTTTTTGCTTACCGTAATCACTCCATTGCGTTTAATCTGCTGTATGTGAAAAATCAATTTCAAAATACTTCAAAATAACTGCAGTCAAATGTAAACGATTGGGCTTACTAGATGTGATGTAAAAAAAAAAATAGGGACAAAACAGAAAACTACATGTTCAGAGGTCTTTTTCTATCTGAAAATATTCCTGCTTCCACTGTTAAACGAATTAATCCTTCCAACCAAGGTGTGTTGGAGAGACAGTGGTTGGAGCTCTCTGAACGAAGAGATGTTACTGACCGATTTCAGATAGGAAGGAGGTTTCAGTGCGACGTCCAGCGACAGGACCTTCATCGAGCGGTAAGTTTCCATGAACCAGCGAGGAGGCGAGCGGCAGCAGACCGAAGGACCAACAGCAGAGCAGCACAGTGCCAAACATCCTGCTGCTGGCAGACAAAAGAAGAAGAAAAACCTGCACCACAACTCCCACAATCCTCAGTTTCTCCAACAAGAGCCTCTGAAAGGAGGAAACAGACACAGGCTTCAGTTTACCTGAAAGAGGGGGAACGCCAAAACTTCACATTTTTTATTCATTCTCTGCATTCAAAAACCTTCTTTACTGAATACAAAGACAACTAACATGTGTGAAATTTTCTACCAAACAAGTTTTGGATTTGGAGCTTGTTGGAATAAGTTTGATAACATTGATTCATTGGTTAGATGTGATCTGATCCCACATTAAATACATAATTTAAACTAACCTGCTGGTTTATGAATTTCTCTTTTTTTCAGTACATAAATCTAAGTTTGTAGTCATAAATTTCAGCACCAAGTGTTTTATTTTTTTTCTCCCTCAGATAAGAACCAACAGATTATTATTCTTATGTATAACTGAAGTGGGTAACATCTGTTGAAATTTCCACTCTGAATGAAGAAGGATTTTTTCAAAGTCTAAACCTTGGAGAAAAAAACAAATTAAATATTGTTCAGTAAAATATTTAAATACATCTCCCTTTCTTTCTTAGCAATAACACACAATAGATGTTTTCATTAAGCACACTGTCAGTTACATCATATATATATATATATATACATATAAAAGATTAGTCAATGGTGATGTAAATCTTTATTTTTAGCCTCAGTTAAGGAGTTCTTTCACTCCTTTACAGTGAATCAGCTGCACATGTAAATGTCATGGTCCCTCACACTGGAAAATCAAACTTAGCTCTTTGTCAGCATCACCTGTTAAAACTCCCACTGTCCAGATAAGATGTAACCACCCTGGTTCCATCCAATCACATCACACTCCTGCTGTATAAAAGCTCCTCCAATAGGTTGCCCTGACATGATCTAGCCATGGCCTTCCTGTGGATCCTCTCCTGCCTCGCCTTCATTGGCACCGCCTACGGTGAGACAAACTCTTTAAGGTTATAGCTCATTGGGTGAAGCATGTTGTAAGTTGTCTTTTTTCAAAGCAGTGACGGATATATTGTAATTTATTCTCCTTTTTTTCCATTTTAATGACTCGTTTATTGACTTACGTTAAGAATTACATGCGAATAAAGAAAAAGTAGAAGACGGTATAAAAAAATGTTCAAGAATGGGGAAATCAAAGCGTTATATCAGTTTAATCACATAATGCAACATGATATGAAAATACAATAAAACTTTAACTGTGGCAAAAGTAGCTCTCAGATTGTAGATTAAACAATCTGGTCCAGCTGAGAGATCTGTGTGGCGTATATGTGTCATTATGTTTTAAGCAGATCAGCATTAGAGAGAAACATTTGCTTAATTTTACAGTTAGTGCCAATGTGACTGTTACATGAATTTTATTTTTGTTAATGGCATAATTCTGATGTTCTGATGTCACCATCATCATCATCATCATCATCATCGTTTATTTGTATAGCACTTTAAGAACACACCAGGCAGACCAAAGTGCTGAACAACACAGATCAAAACAACTACCAAATTAAAAATACCATAAAATCATTACATACAATAAAATAAATAAGAAGGTGTCAGTTTCCTACAGAGTTAAAAGCCAGGGAATAAAAATAGGTTTTCAATCTGGACTTAAAGACCTGCACTGATGACGCTTGTCTAATTTGGAGGGGAAGGTTATTCCAGAGCATCGGAGCCGCAATTGAAAAGGCACGGTCTCCTCTGCATTTCAGCCGCGACTTAGGGACCGACAGCAGCAGCTGCTCAGCTGAACGGAGCGAGCGAGGAGGAACATGTGGCTTCAGCAAATCAGATAAGTAGACAGGAGCCAGACCATTTAAAGATTTAAAAACCAATAAAAGGACTTTAAAACGAACCCTAAATTCAATGGGAAGCCAATGCAAGGAAGCCAGAACCGGAGTGATGTGATCGAATTTCCTACTACCGGTTAAAAATCGCGCCGCCGCATTTTGCACTAACTGCAGGCGTGACAAGGTGCCCGACCCGACCCCTATTAAAAGGGAATTACAATAGTCCAGACGTGAGGTGATAAAAGCATGAATAAGAGTTTCCAAATTGGGTTTGGAAAGGAAAGGCTTAACCTTCGACAGGCGTCTGAGGTGATAAAAAGCTGATTTTACCACCCCATTTACATGACCTTCAAAAGTAAGCGCAGAATCAAGTTTAACACCAAGATTAGTGATTGAACTTTTCAGATGAGAGGTCAAATCACCAAAATCAACATCTGGGGTATCAGTAGAACGATGCGGGCCATATAAAATTACTTCCGTTTTGCGACCATTAAAATTCAAAAAATTATTTGCCATCCATAATTTAATATCGCTAAGACAGTCAAGCAGTGGTTGACATGGGGAGGTATCCAAATGACTAAAAGGTAAGTAAAGCTGACAGTCATCGGCATACAAATGAAATGACACTCCGTGTTTATGAAAAATCGCACCAAGGGGGAGTAAATACAGCGAGAAAAATAATGGCCCAAGGATAGATCCCTGGGGCACACCCCAAAGCAGAGGGGCCACAGAGGAAGCGGCCAGTCCCAGCTTGACACAAAAACTCCTTTCGGAAAGATATGATTTTATCCATGACAATGCCAAATCAGAAATTCCCACACAGTGGTGTAAGCGGGAGATCAGCAGGTCGTGGTCCACTGTGTCAAATGCAGCTGTCATGTCCAATAACACAAGCACAGCATATTTACCACGATCAGTAGCAACAAGAATGTCATTCATAACTTTAACAAGAGCTGTCTCCGTACTGTGAAAGGGCTTAAAACCAGATTGGAAGATTTCAGAAAGTTGCGAATCGTTCAAATAATCCAACAGTTGGGTATGTACAATCCTCTCCAAGATCTTGCTTAAAAAGGGAAGCTTGGAGATAGGTCTAAAATTTGACATAGTAGAACTATCAACAGGGTGCGGAGTTCCCGCCATCCGTCCTGTCATCACCGGTTACGCCCGCATTGTGAACGGTGAGGAGGCAGTGCCTCACTCCTGGCCCTGGCAGGTGTCCCTCCAGGTAAATGAAGAAACAAAGACACACACACGCTGTCACAGCTCACCACACAATCAGATGGAAATGTCTAACCGTTGATGTTCATTTTGCTGTAACAGGACTACACCGGCTTCCATTTCTGTGGTGGTTCTCTCATCAATGAGAACTGGGTGGTGACAGCTGCTCACTGCACCATCAGGTAACTTTAAGCTGGTTTTGAAGAATGAAAACTCCAATTAAGACATAGAGTCGTGTTTGATGAGGAGAATCCTTGTTTAGAGGGCATTGCTGTGTATCTGGGGTAGAATAAAACTAAATAAAAACAGTTTTCAGGTAATGTGGTGATCTCAGAAATGCCCACATGCTTCTGTTCTTGTCTGTGCAGGACCTCCGACCGCGTGATCCTCGGAGAGCACGACCGTTCCTCCAGTGCCGAGAACATCCAGACCCTGGCTCCCAGCAAGGTGGGTGAAACACTGCATCAGCTTTCATCGCATAGCTACATGTCAGGGTTTGTTGGCCGCTCATAACGATGTCACTTCCCAACAGGTGTTCAGGCACCCCAACTACAACAGTTACACCTTCAACAACGACATCACACTCATCAAGCTGGCCACCCCTGCCCAACTGGGCACACGTGTTTCCCCAGTTTGTGTGGCCGAGACTTCCGACAACTTCCCCGGAGGCATGAAGTGTGTGACCACTGGCTGGGGTCTGACCCGCTACAACGGTAAGAGCTCACCCACTTTTTTGAAGCAGGCTGTGCTGAAACCTGTTATTCTTTGTTATTATGTCCTCGTAGACACTGATCGGTTAAACAATTATTAGATAGACATATACGTGGGTTTGGACTGTAATGAGACCACCAGGTGGAGCTTTAACAGTTGTGCTAAAACACGAGGAATGATAGAGCATGATAAAAAAGTCTCTAATGTCTGATGTGTTTGTGTGTGTGTTGCAGCTGGCAACACACCACCCCGTCTGCAGCAGGCTGCCCTGCCCCTGCTGACCAACACTGAGTGCCAGTCTTACTGGGGCAGCAAAATCACTGATATGATGATCTGCGCTGGAGCCTCCGGAGTCTCCTCCTGCATGGTGAGTGGGACCTCCATCAATTACAGAAGCACTGATCCTGAGCTTCTTATATTGTGTTAAAAATCCATGTGTTATTTCTCAGGGTGACTCTGGTGGTCCTCTGGTCTGTGAGAAATCTGGAGCCTGGACTCTGGTTGGTATTGTGTCCTGGGGAGCCTCAACTTGCTCTACCTCCACTCCGGGAGTCTATGCCCGTGTCAGCAAGCTGCGTGCCTGGATCAACCAGACCATCGCTACCAACTGAGCATGTCACATATGAGAGGTTTCAGCATCAAGCTAATCCTCAATAAAACACAGAAACAATGAAAATGACCTGCTCGAGAACGTGTCTTTTTCTCCTTAATATTCATCTTCATGTTTTTATTATGTGACCAGACAAATTATCACAACTATTAAAGAAACATTATTCATATATTCATTGACAAAAATGGACAAATGACCCAACATAAACTCTTCTGTAGAAATTCATTTTAAGACATCGAGCATTCGGTGAATGAAGTGTGGTGAACTCCAGAAGAGTTTTATTACATTGGACTTGCCTGGTGTTTAGCAGCACCAGAATCAGGTTGGCCTAGCTATACATAAATACTAGAAGCAGTGAATAAAAACTATTTTTTATGGTAAAAAACCAAATATTTTATGCTCCTTAATTGATAAAGAAACACACGTTAATATGAATGAGATATAGTTAAGAGTTATGATTGTGGGCATCACTTTTTGACTTCCTTACAAGATTAAAGCACAATCCACACATAGATTTCTTTGTCTTTCTTCATTCAGTAATTCATATACATCTACACACACACATATATTATATATATATATATATATATATATATATATAGACATATAGAGATGTGTTTTCACATCTTCAGGTTACACTGATATGATTACACACACTGTCCTCATCAGTTATTTATTACAGCACATTTAATCCAACACAAAACAAAAAGATCACAGATCATATTTGCTGTATGAGTTTCTGCCTTCGCTCCTCATCACAGCAGCTTGTTATCAGGTGCGTCTTGGGGGGCACACGTGGCCAACTCGGCGGCAGTAGCAGATGGCGTTGAAGAAGCGGCAGTAGCAGGTGTCACAGGGATCACAACAGGGAAGTGGGTAGCCCAAACAGGACTGCTGGTGAGGGATGCAGCGACGAGGTGAACGCGTGGCCCGACCCTGCAGCTGTAAGGCTGCAGACGTGTCCTGCAAACATAAACGCAGCAAGCAGATGAATTCACTTTGTTAAGGTAAACCTGTTAACAGGGAGTCACGAGGTAAAGAGTAAACTGCTGGTTTAAATGCTGCACCTCATCATAGGAGCCTGTATCCATCAAAAAATGATCTTCTACAGAGTCCACAGGGAGGAGGGCAGGCTCGTGCATGCGGTCAGGTACTTGACTTCTTTCTGCAAATCAGAAAACACAGCAGAATGTATTTTGCATTTTTTTGCTTACCGTAATCACTCCATTGCGTTTAATCTGCTGTATGTGAAAAATCAATTTCAAAATACTTCAAAATAACTGCAGTCAAATGTAAACGATTGGGCTTACTAGATGTGATGTAAAAAAAAAAATAGGGACAAAACAGAAAACTACATGTTCAGAGGTCTTTTTCTATCTGAAAATATTCCTGCTTCCACTGTTAAACAAGTTAATCCTTCCAACTCTGGTGTGTTGGAGAGACAGTGGTTGGAGCTCTCTGAACGAAGAGATGTTACTGACCGATTTCAGATAGGAAGGAGGTTTCAGTGCGACGTCCAGCGACAGGACCTTCATCGAGCGGTAAGTTTCCATGAACCAGCGAGGAGGCGAGCGGCAGCAGACCGAAGGACCAACAGCAGAGCAGCACAGTGCCAAACATCCTGCTGCTGGCAGACAAAAGAAGAAGAAAAACCTGCACCACAACTCCCACAATCCTCAGTTTCTCCAACAAGAGCCTCTGAAAGGAGGAAACAGACACAGGCTTCAGTTTACCTGAAAGAGGGGGAACGCCAAAAATTTACATTTTTTATTCATTCTCTGCATTCAAAAACCTTCTTTACTGAATACAAAGACAACTAACATGTGTGAAATTTTCTACCAAACAAGTTTTGGATTTGGAGCTTGTTGGAATAAGTTTGATAACATTGATTCACTGGTTAGATGTGATCTGATCCCACATTAAATACATAATTTAAACTAACCTGCTGGTTTATGAATTTCTCTTTTTTTCAGTACATAAATCTAAGTTTGTAGTCATAAATTTCAGCACCAAGTGTTTTTTTTTTTTCTCCCTCAGATAAGAACCAACAGATTATTATTCTTATGTATAACTGAAGTGGGTAACATCTGTTGAAATTTCCACTCTGAATGAAGGATTTTTTCAAAGTCTAAACCTTGGAGAAAAAAACAAATTAAATATTGTTCAGTAAAATATTTAAATACATCTCCCTTTCTTTCTTAGCAATAACACACAATAGATGTTTTCATTAAGCACACTGTCAGTTACATCATATATATATATATATATATATATATATATATATATATAAAAGATTAGTCAATGGTGATGTAAATCTTTATTTTTAGCCTCAGTTAAGGAGTTCTTTCACTCCTTTACAGTGAATCAGCTGCACATGTAAATGTCATGGTCCCTCACACTGGAAAATCAAACTTAGCTCTTTGTCAGCATCACCTGTTAAAACTCCCACTGTCCAGATAAGATGTAACCACCCTGGTTCCATCCAATCACATCACACTCCTGCTGTATAAAAGCTCCTCCAATAGGTTGCCCTGACATGATCTAGCCATGGCCTTCCTGTGGATCCTCTCCTGCCTCGCCTTCATTGGCACCGCCTACGGTGAGACAAACTCTTTAAGGTTATAGCTCATTGGGTGAAGCATGTTGTAAGTTGTCTTTTTTCAAAGCAGTGACGGATATATTGTAATTTATTCTCCTTTTTTTCCATTTTAATGACTCGTTTATTGACTTACGTTAAGAATTACATGCGAATAAAGAAAAAGTAGAAGACGGTATAAAAAAATGTTCAAGAATGGGGAAATCAAAGCGTTATATCAGTTTAATCACATAATGCAACATGATATGAAAATACAATAAAACTTTAACTGTGGCAAAAGTAGCTCTCAGATTGTAGATTAAACAATCTGGTCCAGCTGAGAGATCTGTGTGGCGTATATGTGTCATTATGTTTTAAGCAGATCAGCATTAGAGAGAAACATTTGCTTAATTTTACAGTTAGTGCCAATGTGACTGTTACATGAATTTTATTTTTGTTAATGGCATAATTCTGATGTTCTGATGTCACCAGGGTGCGGAGTTCCCGCCATCCGTCCTGTCATCACCGGTTACGCCCGCATTGTGAACGGTGAGGAGGCAGTGCCTCACTCCTGGCCCTGGCAGGTGTCCCTCCAGGTAAATGAAGAAACAAAGACACACACACGCTGTCACAGCTCACCACACAATCAGATGGAAATGTCTAACCGTTGATGTTCATTTTGCTGTAACAGGACTACACCGGCTTCCATTTCTGTGGTGGTTCTCTCATCAATGAGAACTGGGTGGTGACAGCTGCTCACTGCACCATCAGGTAACTTTAAGCTGGTTTTGAAGAATGAAAACTCCAATTAAGACATAGAGTCGTGTTTGATGAGGAGAATCCTTGTTTAGAGGGCATTGCTGTGTATCTGGGGTAGAATAAAACTAAATAAAAACAGTTTTCAGGTAATGTGGTGATCTCAGAAATGCCCACATGCTTCTGTTCTTTTCTGTGCAGGACCTCCGACCGCGTGATCCTCGGAGAGCACGACCGTTCCTCCAGTGCCGAGAACATCCAGACCCTGGCTCCCGGCAAGGTGGGTGAAACACTGCATCAGCTTTCATCGCATAGCTACATGTCAGGGTTTGTTGGCCGCTCATAACGATGTCACTTCCCAACAGGTGTTCAGGCACCCCAACTACAACAGTCACACCTTCAACAACGACATCACACTCATCAAGCTGGCCACCCCTGCCCAACTGGGCACACGTGTTTCCCCAGTTTGTGTGGCCGAGACTTCCGACAACTTCCCCGGAGGCATGAAGTGTGTGACCACTGGCTGGGGTCTGACCCGCTACAACGGTAAGAGCTCACCCACTTTTTTGAAGCAGGCTGTGCTGAAACCTGTTATTCTTTGTTATTATGTCCTCGTAGACACTGATCGGTTAAACAATTATTAGATAGACATATACGTGGGTTTGGACTGTAATGAGACCACCAGGTGGAGCTTTAACAGTTGTGCTAAAACACGAGGAATGATAGAGCATGATAAAAAAGTCTCTAATGTCTGATGTGTTTGTGTGTGTGTTGCAGCTGGCAACACACCACCCCGTCTGCAGCAGGCTGCCCTGCCCCTGCTGACCAACACTGAGTGCCAGTCTTACTGGGGCAGCAAAATCACTGATATGATGATCTGCGCTGGAGCCTCCGGAGTCTCCTCCTGCATGGTGAGTGGGACCTCCATCAATTACAGAAGCACTGATCCTGAGCTTCTTATATTGTGTTAAAAATCCATGTGTTATTTCTCAGGGTGACTCTGGTGGTCCTCTGGTCTGTGAGAAATCTGGAGCCTGGACTCTGGTTGGTATTGTGTCCTGGGGAACCTCAACTTGCTCTACCTCCACTCCTGGAGTCTATGCCCGTGTCAGCAAGCTGCGTGCCTGGATCAACCAGACCATCGCTACCAACTGAGCATGTCACATATGAGAGGTTTCAGCATCAAGCTAATCCTCAATAAAACACAGAAACAATGAAAATGACCTGCTCGAGAACGTGTCTTTTTCTCCTTAATATTCATCTTCATGTTTTTATTATGTGACCAGACAAATTATCACAACTATTAAAGAAACATTATTCATATATTCATTGACAAAAATGGACAAATGACCCAACATAAACTCTTCTGTAGAAATTCATTTTAAGACATCGAGCATTCGGTGAATGAAGTGTGGTGAACTCCAGAAGAGTTTTATTACATTGGACTTGCCTGGTGTTTAGCAGCACCAGAATCAGGTTGGCCTAGCTATACATAAATACTAGAAGCAGTGAATAAAAACTATTTTTTATGGTAAAAAACCAAATATTTTATGCTCCTTAATTGATAAAGAAACACACGTTAATATGAATGAGATATAGTTAAGAGTTATGATTGTGGGCATCACTTTTTGACTTCCTTACAAGATTAAAGCACAATCCACACATAGATTTCTTTGTCTTTCTTCATTCAGTAATTCATATACATCTACACACACACACACATATATTATATATATATATATATATATATATATATATATATATATATATATATATATATATTTATAGACATATAGAGATGTGTTTTCACATCTTCAGGTTACACTGATATGATTACACACACTGTCCTCATCAGTTATTTATTACAGCACATTTAATCCAACACAAAACAAAAAGATCACAGATCATATTTGCTGTATGAGTTTCTGCCTTCGCTCCTCATCACAGCAGCTTGTTATCAGGTGCGTCTTGGGGGGCACACGTGGCCAACTCGGCGGCAGTAGCAGATGGCGTTGAAGAAGCGGCAGTAGCAGGTGTCACAGGGATCACAACAGGGAAGTGGGTAGCCCAAACAGGACTGCTGGTGAGGGATGCAGCGACGAGGTGAACGCATGGCCCGACCCTGCAGCTGTAAGGCTGCAGACGTGTCCTGCAAACATAAACGCAGCAAGCAGATGAATTCACTTTGTTAAGGTAAACCTGTTAACAGGGAGTCACGAGGTAAAGAGTAAACTGCTGGTTTAAATGCTGCACCTCATCATAGGAGCCTGTATCCATCAAAAAATGATCTTCTACAGAGTCCACAGGGAGGAGGGCAGGCTCGTGCATGCGGTCAGGTACTTGACTTCTTTCTGCAAATCAGAAAACACAGCAGAATGTATTTTGCATTTTTTTGCTTACCGTAATCACTCCATTGCGTTTAATCTGCTGTATGTGAAAAATCTATTTCAAAAGACTTCAAAATAACTGCAGTCAAATGTAAACGATTGGGCTTACTAGATGTGATGTAAAAAAAAAAATAGGGACAAAACAGAAAACTACATGTTCAGAGGTCTTTTTCTATCTGAAAATATTCCTGCTTCCACTGTTAAACAAGTTAATCCTTCCAACTCTGGTGTGTTGGAGAGACAGTGGTTGGAGCTCTCTGAACGAAGAGATGTTACTGACCGATTTCAGATAGGAAGGAGGTTTCAGTGCGACGTCCAGCGACAGGACCTTCATCGAGCGGTAAGTTTCCATGAACCAGCGAGGAGGCGAGCGGCAGCAGACCGAAGGACCAACAGCAGAGCAGCACAGTGCCAAACATCCTGCTGCTGGCAGACAAAAGAAGAAGAAAAACCTGCACCACAACTCCCACAATCCTCAGTTTCTCCAACAAGAGCCTCTGAAAGGAGGAAACAGACACAGGCTTCAGTTTACCTGAAAGAGGGGGAACGCCAAAACTTCACATTTTTTATTCATTCTCTGCATTCAAAAACCTTCTTTACTGAATACAAAGACAACTAACATGTGTGAAATTTTCTACCAAACAAGTTTTGGATTTGGAGCTTGTTGGAATAAGTTTGATAACATTGATTCACTGGTTAGATGTGATCTGATCCCACATTAAATACATAATTTAAACTAACCTGCTGGTTTATGAATTTCTCTTTTTTTCAGTACATAAATCTAAGTTTGTAGTCATAAATTTCAGCACCAAGTGTTTTTTTTTTTCTCCCTCAGATAAGAACCAACAGATTATTATTCTTATGTATAACTGAAGTGGGTAACATCTGTTGAAATTTCCACTCTGAATGAAGGATTTTTTCAAAGTCTAAACCTTGGAGAAAAAAACAAATTAAATATTGTTCAGTAAAATATTTAAATACATCTCCCTTTCTTTCTTAGCAATAACACACAATAGATGTTTTCATTAAGCACACTGTCAGTTACATCATATATATATATATATATATATATAAAAAATTAGTCAATGGTGATGTAAATCTTTATTTTTAGCCTCAGTTAAGGAGTTCTTTCACTCCTTTACAGTGAATCAGCTGCACATGTAAATGTCATGGTCCCTCACACTGGAAAATCAAACTTAGCTCTTTGTCAGCATCACCTGTTAAAACTCCCACTGTCCAGATAAGATGTAACCACCCTGGTTCCATCCAATCACATCACACTCCTGCTGTATAAAAGCTCCTCCAATAGGTTGCCCTGACATGATCTAGCCATGGCCTTCCTGTGGATCCTCTCCTGCCTCGCCTTCATTGGCACCGCCTACGGTGAGACAAACTCTTTAAGGTTATAGCTCATTGGGTGAAGCATGTTGTAAGTTGTCTTTTTTCAAAGCAGTGACGGATATATTGTAATTTATTCTCCTTTTTTTCCATTTTAATGACTCGTTTATTGACTTACGTTAAGAATTACATGCGAATAAAGAAAAAGTAGAAGACGGTATAAAAAAATGTTCAAGAATGGGGAAATCAAAGCGTTATATCAGTTTAATCACATAATGCAACATGATATGAAAATACAATAAAACTTTAACTGTGGCAAAAGTAGCTCTCAGATTGTAGATTAAACAATCTGGTCCAGCTGAGAGATCTGTGTGGCGTATATGTGTCATTATGTTTTAAGCAGATCAGCATTAGAGAGAAACATTTGCTTAATTTTACAGTTAGTGCCAATGTGACTGTTACATGAATTTTATTTTTGTTAATGGCATAATTCTGATGTTCTGATGTCACCAGGGTGCGGAGTTCCCGCCATCCGTCCTGTCATCACCGGTTACGCCCGCATTGTGAACGGTGAGGAGGCAGTGCCTCACTCCTGGCCCTGGCAGGTGTCCCTCCAGGTAAATGAAGAAACAAAGACACACACACGCTGTCACAGCTCACCACACAATCAGATGGAAATGTCTAACCGTTGATGTTCATTTTGCTGTAACAGGACTACACCGGCTTCCATTTCTGTGGTGGTTCTCTCATCAATGAGAACTGGGTGGTGACAGCTGCTCACTGCACCATCAGGTAACTTTAAGCTGGTTTTGAAGAATGAAAACTCCAATTAAGACATAGAGTCGTGTTTGATGAGGAGAATCCTTGTTTAGAGGGCATTGCTGTGTATCTGGGGTAGAATAAAACTAAATAAAAACAGTTTTCAGGTAATGTGGTGATCTCAGAAATGCCCACATGCTTCTGTTCTTTTCTGTGCAGGACCTCCGACCGCGTGATCCTCGGAGAGCACGACCGTTCCTCCAGTGCCGAGAACATCCAGACCCTGGCTCCCGGCAAGGTGGGTGAAACACTGCATCAGCTTTCATCGCATAGCTACATGTCAGGGTTTGTTGGCCGCTCATAACGATGTCACTTCCCAACAGGTGTTCAGGCACCCCAACTACAACAGTTACACCTTCAACAACGACATCACACTCATCAAGCTGGCCACCCCTGCCCAACTGGGCACACGTGTTTCCCCAGTTTGTGTGGCCGAGACTTCCGACAACTTCCCCGGAGGCATGAAGTGTGTGACCACTGGCTGGGGTCTGACCCGCTACAACGGTAAGAGCTCACCCACTTTTTTGAAGCAGGCTGTGCTGAAACCTGTTATTCTTTGTTATTATGTCCTCGTAGACACTGATCGGTTAAACAATTATTAGATAGACATATACGTGGGTTTGGACTGTAATGAGACCACCAGGTGGAGCTTTAACAGTTGTGCTAAAACACGAGGAATGATAGAGCATGATAAAAAAGTCTCTAATGTCTGATGTGTTTGTGTGTGTGTTGCAGCTGGCAACACACCACCCCGTCTGCAGCAGGCTGCCCTGCCCCTGCTGACCAACACTGAGTGCCAGTCTTACTGGGGCAGCAAAATCACTGATATGATGATCTGCGCTGGAGCCTCCGGAGTCTCCTCCTGCATGGTGAGTGGGACCTCCATCAATTACAGAAGCACTGATCCTGAGCTTCTTATATTGTGTTAAAAATCCATGTGTTATTTCTCAGGGTGACTCTGGTGGTCCTCTGGTCTGTGAGAAATCTGGAGCCTGGACTCTGGTTGGTATTGTGTCCTGGGGAGCCTCAACTTGCTCTACCTCCACTCCGGGAGTCTATGCCCGTGTCAGCAAGCTGCGTGCCTGGATCAACCAGACCATCGCTACCAACTGAGCATGTCACATATGAGAGGTTTCAGCATCAAGCTAATCCTCAATAAAACACAGAAACAATGAAAATGACCTGCTCGAGAACGTGTCTTTTTCTCCTTAATATTCATCTTCATGTTTTTATTATGTGACCAGACAAATTATCACAACTATTAAAGAAACATTATTCATATATTCATTGACAAAAATGGACAAATGACCCAACATAAACTCTTCTGTAGAAATTCATTTTAAGACATCGAGCATTCGGTGAATGAAGTGTGGTGAACTCCAGAAGAGTTTTATTACATTGGACTTGCCTGGTGTTTAGCAGCACCAGAATCAGGTTGGCCTAGCTATACATAAATACTAGAAGCAGTGAATAAAAACTATTTTTTATGGTAAAAAACCAAATATTTTATGCTCCTTAATTGATAAAGAAACACACGTTAATATGAATGAGATATAGTTAAGAGTTATGATTGTGGGCATCACTTTTTGACTTCCTTACAAGATTAAAGCACAATCCACACATAGATTTCTTTGTCTTTCTTCATTCAGTAATTCATATACATCTACACACACACATATATTATATATATATATATATATATATATATATATAGACATATAGAGATGTGTTTTCACATCTTCAGGTTACACTGATATGATTACACACACTGTCCTCATCAGTTATTTATTACAGCACATTTAATCCAACACAAAACAAAAAGATCACAGATCATATTTGCTGTATGAGTTTCTGCCTTCGCTCCTCATCACAGCAGCTTGTTATCAGGTGCGTCTTGGGGGGCACACGTGGCCAACTCGGCGGCAGTAGCAGATGGCGTTGAAGAAGCGGCAGTAGCAGGTGTCACAGGGATCACAACAGGGAAGTGGGTAGCCCAAACAGGACTGCTGGTGAGGGATGCAGCGACGAGGTGAACGCATGGCCCGACCCTGCAGCTGTAAGGCTGCAGACGTGTCCTGCAAACATAAACGCAGCAAGCAGATGAATTCACTTTGTTAAGGTAAACCTGTTAACAGGGAGTCACGAGGTAAAGAGTAAACTGCTGGTTTAAATGCTGCACCTCATCATAGGAGCCTGTATCCATCAAAAAATGATCTTCTACAGAGTCCACAGGGAGGAGGGCAGGCTCGTGCATGCGGTCAGGTACTTGACTTCTTTCTGCAAATCAGAAAACACAGCAGAATGTATTTTGCATTTTTTTGCTTACCGTAATCACTCCATTGCGTTTAATCTGCTGTATGTGAAAAATCAATTTCAAAATACTTCAAAATAACTGCAGTCAAATGTAAACGATTGGGCTTACTAGATGTGATGTAAAAAAAAAAATAGGGACAAAACAGAAAACTACATGTTCAGAGGTCTTTTTCTATCTGAAAATATTCCTGCTTCCACTGTTAAACAAGTTAATCCTTCCAACCAAGGTGTGTTGGAGAGACAGTGGTTGGAGCTCTCTGAACGAAGAGATGTTACTGACCGATTTCAGATAGGAAGGAGGTTTCAGTGCGACGTCCAGCGACAGGACCTTCATCGAGCGGTAAGTTTCCATGAACCAGCGAGGAGGCGAGCGGCAGCAGACCGAAGGACCAACAGCAGAGCAGCACAGTGCCAAACATCCTGCTGCTGGCAGACAAAAGAAGAAGAAAAACCTGCACCACAACTCCCACAATCCTCAGTTTCTCCAACAAGAGCCTCTGAAAGGAGGAAACAGACACAGGCTTCAGTTTACCTGAAAGAGGGGGAACGCCAAAACTTCACATTTTTTATTCATTCTCTGCATTCAAAAACCTTCTTTACTGAATACAAAGACAACTAACATGTGTGAAATTTTCTACCAAACAAGTTTTGGATTTGGAGCTTGTTGGAATAAGTTTGATAACATTGATTCACTGGTTAGATGTGATCTGATCCCACATTAAATACATAATTTAAACTAACCTGCTGGTTTATGAATTTCTCTTTTTTTCAGTACATAAATCTAAGTTTGTAGTCATAAATTTCAGCACCAAGTGTTTTATTTTTTTTCTCCCTCAGATAAGAACCAACAGATTATTATTCTTATGTATAACTGAAGTGGGTAACATCTGTTGAAATTTCCACTCTGAATGAAGAAGGATTTTTTCAAAGTCTAAACCTTGGAGAAAAAAACAAATTAAATATTGTTCAGTAAAATATTTAAATACATCTCCCTTTCTTTCTTAGCAATAACACACAATAGATGTTTTCATTAAGCACACTGTCAGTTACATCATATATATATATATATATACATATAAAAGATTAGTCAATGGTGATGTAAATCTTTATTTTTAGCCTCAGTTAAGGAGTTCTTTCACTCCTTTACAGTGAATCAGCTGCACATGTAAATGTCATGGTCCCTCACACTGGAAAATCAAACTTAGCTCTTTGTCAGCATCACCTGTTAAAACTCCCACTGTCCAGATAAGATGTAACCACCCTGGTTCCATCCAATCACATCACACTCCTGCTGTATAAAAGCTCCTCCAATAGGTTGCCCTGACATGATCTAGCCATGGCCTTCCTGTGGATCCTCTCCTGCCTCGCCTTCATTGGCACCGCCTACGGTGAGACAAACTCTTTAAGGTTATAGCTCATTGGGTGAAGCATGTTGTAAGTTGTCTTTTTTCAAAGCAGTGACGGATATATTGTAATTTATTCTCCTTTTTTTCCATTTTAATGACTCGTTTATTGACTTACGTTAAGAATTACATGCGAATAAAGAAAAAGTAGAAGACGGTATAAAAAAATGTTCAAGAATGGGGAAATCAAAGCGTTATATCAGTTTAATCACATAATGCAACATGATATGAAAATACAATAAAACTTTAACTGTGGCAAAAGTAGCTCTCAGATTGTAGATTAAACAATCTGGTCCAGCTGAGAGATCTGTGTGGCGTATATGTGTCATTATGTTTTAAGCAGATCAGCATTAGAGAGAAACATTTGCTTAATTTTACAGTTAGTGCCAATGTGACTGTTACATGAATTTTATTTTTGTTAATGGCATAATTCTGATGTTCTGATGTCACCAGGGTGCGGAGTTCCCGCCATCCGTCCTGTCATCACCGGTTACGCCCGCATTGTGAACGGTGAGGAGGCAGTGCCTCACTCCTGGCCCTGGCAGGTGTCCCTCCAGGTAAATGAAGAAACAAAGACACACACACGCTGTCACAGCTCACCACACAATCAGATGGAAATGTCTAACCGTTGATGTTCATTTTGCTGTAACAGGACTACACCGGCTTCCATTTCTGTGGTGGTTCTCTCATCAATGAGAACTGGGTGGTGACAGCTGCTCACTGCACCATCAGGTAACTTTAAGCTGGTTTTGAAGAATGAAAACTCCAATTAAGACATAGAGTCGTGTTTGATGAGGAGAATCCTTGTTTAGAGGGCATTGCTGTGTATCTGGGGTAGAATAAAACTAAATAAAAACAGTTTTCAGGTAATGTGGTGATCTCAGAAATGCCCACATGCTTCTGTTCTTTTCTCTGCAGGACCTCCGACCGCGTGATCCTCGGAGAGCACGACCGTTCCTCCAGTGCCGAGAACATCCAGACCCTGGCTCCCGGCAAGGTGGGTGAAACACTGCATCAGCTTTCATCGCATAGCTACATGTCAGGGTTTGTTGGCCGCTCATAACGATGTCACTTCCCAACAGGTGTTCAGGCACCCCAACTACAACAGTTACACCTTCAACAACGACATCACACTCATCAAGCTGGCCACCCCTGCCCAACTGGGCACACGTGTTTCCCCAGTTTGTGTGGCCGAGACTTCCGACAACTTCCCCGGAGGCATGAAGTGTGTGACCACTGGCTGGGGTCTGACCCGCTACAACGGTAAGAGCTCACCCACTTTTTTGAAGCAGGCTGTGCTGAAACCTGTTATTCTTTGTTATTATGTCCTCGTAGACACTGATCGGTTAAACAATTATTAGATAGACATATACGTGGGTTTGGACTGTAATGAGACCACCAGGTGGAGCTTTAACAGTTGTGCTAAAACACGAGGAATGATAGAGCATGATAAAAAAGTCTCTAATGTCTGATGTGTTTGTGTGTGTGTTGCAGCTGGCAACACACCACCCCGTCTGCAGCAGGCTGCCCTGCCCCTGCTGACCAATACTGAGTGCCAGTCGTACTGGGGCAGCCAAGTCACTGATATGATGATCTGCGCTGGAGCCTCCGGAGTCTCCTCCTGCATGGTGAGTGGGACCTCCATCAATTACAGAAGCACTGATCCTGAGCTTCTTATATTGTGTTAAAAATCCATGTGTTATTTCTCAGGGTGACTCTGGTGGTCCTCTGGTCTGTGAGAAATCTGGAGCCTGGACTCTGGTTGGTATTGTGTCCTGGGGAGCCTCAACTTGCTCTACCTCCACTCCGGGAGTCTATGCCCGTGTCAGCAAGCTGCGTGCCTGGATCAACCAGACCATCGCTACCAACTGAGCATGTCACATATGAGAGGTTTCAGCATCAAGCTAATCCTCAATAAAACACAGAAACAATGAAAATGACCTGCTCGAGAACGTGTCTTTTTCTCCTTAATATTCATCTTCATGTTTTTATTATGTGACCAGACAAATTATCACAACTATTAAAGAAACATTATTCATATATTCATTGACAAAAATGGACAAATGACCCAACATAAACTCTTCTGTAGAAATTCATTTTAAGACATCGAGCATTCGGTGAATGAAGTGTGGTGAACTCCAGAAGAGTTTTATTACATTGGACTTGCCTGGTGTTTAGCAGCACCAGAATCAGGTTGGCCTAGCTATACATAAATACTAGAAGCAGTGAATAAAAACTATTTTTTATGGTAAAAAACCAAATATTTTATGCTCCTTAATTGATAAAGAAACACACGTTAATATGAATGAGATATAGTTAAGAGTTATGATTGTGGGCATCACTTTTTGACTTCCTTACAAGATTAAAGCACAATCCACACATAGATTTCTTTGTCTTTCTTCATTCAGTAATTCATATACATCTACACACACACACATATATTATATATATATATATATATATATATATATATATATATATATATATATAGACATATAGAGATGTGTTTTCACATCTTCAGGTTACACTGATATGATTACACACACTGTCCTCATCAGTTATTTATTACAGCACATTTAATCCAACACAAAACAAAAAGATCACAGATCATATTTGCTGTATGAGTTTCTGCCTTCGCTCCTCATCACAGCAGCTTGTTATC
This sequence comes from Perissodus microlepis, assembly GCF_051167445.1. Taxonomy (NCBI): domain Eukaryota; kingdom Metazoa; phylum Chordata; class Actinopteri; order Cichliformes; family Cichlidae; genus Perissodus; species Perissodus microlepis. Next base: position 3,479,319 of record NC_140461.1, read on the forward strand.
AGGTGCGTCTTGGGGGGCACACGTGGCCAACTCGGCGGCAGTAGCAGATGGCGTTGAAGAAGCGGCAGTAGCAGGTGTCACAGGGATCACAACAGGGAAGTGGGTAGCCCAAACAGGACTGCTGGTGAGGGATGCAGCGACGAGGTGAACGCATGGCCCGACCCTGCAGCTGTAAGGCTGCAGACGTGTCCTGCAAACATAAACGCAGCAAGCAGATGAATTCACTTTGTTAAGGTAAACCTGTTAACAGGGAGTCACGAGGTAAAGAGTAAACTGCTGGTTTAAATGCTGCACCTCATCATAGGAGCCTGTATCCATCAAAAAATGATCTTCTACAGAGTCCACAGGGAGGAGGGCAGGCTCGTGCATGCGGTCAGGTACTTGACTTCTTTCTGCAAATCAGAAAACACAGCAGAATGTATTTTGCATTTTTTTGCTTACCGTAATCACGCCATTGCGTTTAATCTGCTGTATGTGAAAAATCAATTTCAAAATACTTCAAAATAACTGCAGTCAAATGTAAACGATTGGGCTTACTAGATGTGATGTAAAAAAAAAAATAGGGACAAAACAGAAAACTACATGTTCAGAGGTCTTTTTCTATCTGAAAATATTCCTGCTTCCACTGTTAAACAAATTAATCCTTCCAACTCTGGTGTGTTGGAGAGACAGTGGTTGGAGCTCTCTGAACGAAGAGATGTTACTGACCGATTTCAGATAGGAAGGAGGTTTCAGTGCGACGTCCAGCGACAGGACCTTCATCGAGCGGTAAGTTTCCATGAACCAGCGAGGAGGCGAGCGGCAGCAGACCGAAGGACCAACAGCAGAGCAGCACAGTGCCAAACATCCTGCTGCTGGCAGACAAAAGAAGAAGAAAAACCTGCACCACAACTCCCACAATCCTCAGTTTCTCCAACAAGAGCCTCTGAAAGGAGGAAACAGACACAGGCTTCAGTTTACCTGAAAGAGGGGGAACGCCAAAACTTCACATTTTTTATTCATTCTCTGCATTCAAAAACCTTCTTTACTGAATACAAAGACAACTAACATGTGTGAAATTTTCTACCAAACAAGTTTTGGATTTGGAGCTTGTTGGAATAAGTTTGATAACAGATATGATCTGATCCCACGTGAAATAAACTAACCTGTTGGTTTGTGAATTTCTCTTTATTTTCAGCACATAAATTTGAGTTTGTCAGTTATAAATTTCAGCACCAAGTGTTTCTTTTTTCAGATTACAACCAACAGATTATTATTCTTATGCATAACTAAATCTGTTGAAATTTCCACACTGAACAGATTGCAAACCTTGGAGGAAAACAAATTAAATATTGTTCCGTAAAATATTAAATTACATCTCCCTTTCTTCCTTAGCAATAACCCACAGCACTTGTTTTAATCACTTTCCTGTATGATGAAAACAAGTCATGCATAAAGCAAGGAGAGATTCTCATTAAGCACATTGTCATTTACATCCACAGTGAAGCTCGTCAGCAGTTAAAAACAAAATCATTCCTGCTGGGTTTCATTAGTGGTGCAAAGGACATTTAGTACTAGGCTGCATAGTTCTACTTTGTTTTATTAAAATAATTTTACACTGCTGAATTTGACTTTTTATTAAACTTATTTTTTAAATGATCAAAAACACAACTGTAATAATAAAAAGATAACTGTGGATGTTTATTTCTACAACAAAATTGTATCCCTGGAAAAATCCCTTTTACAGCATAATATTCCTGTTATTGTCACTAATACACCAGAAGGCTTAAATAAAACTTCAGTTTTAATCATAAATAAAATCTTATTTACTTCCTACATAAACTGAATCAGAAGAGAACCAGACGGAGATGTGACTCACCTGTTGCTGTGACTCTTCACTGTGACTCTCTGAGAAGACGAGGGGCAATTTAAAGACCCCTGGACAGGAAGAAGGTCACATGACCCACAGGTTTGGTATGGAATGGCACCCGCTGTGCATGTGCATCATCCCGCGACCTTGCAGAGATACATCAAATGGAGCATGATGGAAGCTCTAAGGCTAATTTAAACTATACGTGAGACTGTATAGCAGGGGGTTGGGGCATCTATTAATATGGTGATTATGTCGTAAAGGTCACTTCTGTCTATTTTCATCTATAAACGACAAAAACAAATGAAGAATATATCAAAAACTGGACAGACAGTTGAGTGTCTAATAGAAAACACAATATTCTTCTTTGTGGAAACTATTTATTTTATCTTTTTCTTTATTTTCTAGCACAAAATCAGAGCAAATATCACCTCAGGGTACTTAGTCTTGTAAGACAGAAAGACTGGCAGCGGGCTGTTTTACAGAGGGAAACCCAGATACTGCCTGGGTAAAGGTAAAAAAATCTTTAATAAAACCAGTTGTGGGGAATGTGAAAAAGACAAGGAGACAACAGAAAGGCAAAACAAACAAAAAAGCAGAGGCTAGTAACCGCAGATACGACAGATGAGCCCTGGAGCCAGAGATATCTGCAGCAAGGAAAAGGAAGAGCGAGGTCAGAGAGAGCAACACATGAACACAGAATCACTGTGTTACTGAAACACAGTAATCCTGCAGAAGCAGCAGCAGATGTGACACTTCGGGTCTGCAGAACCAGTTTTAGAAGCGTGTGTTCAGGAAACCTTCTTCTCCCACTTGGAGTAGATTTGTGCTCCACCTCGACTCTGAGAAGACCTAAGGTCCTCAGCGTTGGGCAGATGACCCAGTACGGATCTCCCTGCTCAAACTCTTCCCTGGTGTGATTTTTTTGGTTCTTTTTTGTCGTTATTTTTGAGATATTTGGTACCTTTGTTTGCAGAATAGATGACAGAGGAGGATATAAAGGCAGGCTAGGTTCTTGTCCAGCCTGAAATGTTTTCACATAGTGGTTTAACTGAATTTGGTCTTCTTTTTTCTTACCAGCCCAGAGTGGTAAATGAACTGATCTAGGAAATAGGACCGATTGATTCGATAAGCCTGCGTGAGTTCAAATAAAAATAAAAAAAATTAACTATGTGGATAAAAAAAGTAAATTGTAAATTTATTCAATGTGCCTTTATTTTGTTCCTTAATCAGTAAAAGTAGTCGTGTTTGCCTCTGTGCTGTCAGTTATGACCTGAGTGCTCATTAGAGCTCGGTACACTCAGTAATAATCCTCTCAGGGTGCTTTAATGGAGAACATTAGATCAGCTGCTTCCTTCATGTTTCTTCTATTATTGTCAATCTGCTGCTTTGGTTAGACTTCCTCCTCCTCGTCCTCTGTCTGCCAACATGCTGCCAATTCTCTGAATAGTGACACACTGTTGACATCATCGCCGCACTCAGTACAAATGAGATCGGACCAGCTGCAGTTGCACATAGCATCTGCGCTCAGAATCAACTGATTACAGCCCATCAGCAGGAAATGGACTTAATAAACATGTTTGTCTTCACATACTTCCTGTTTCAGCCTGAACTCTTACCACAGTCACTGTGTGAGTTCTGTTTCTTTCATGTCACAGTGGATTGTGGGTAATTCCATCTGAAGGTTACCACCATAATCGACCATGTGTGAGACTCAGGTTTTGGTAGCTGCCCTCTGTTATGTTGGAGCATTACACTTTAATTAGATGTTTTACTTTATTAGTATTTAACTTTTTTATTTCTTCACACCTGTGATGCAAACAGAGGAGGCGAGGAAGACGCAGGAGGGGACAGAAGCTGAGGTAACAGGGCTTTAATCAAATTAAACATTCATGCTTCTGACCCCGCCTATTTTAAAGTCACATCAGTGATACACGCCGCAGCTGCATCATCTGAAGATGTGCTGTGACTGCTGCTCATGCTTATACAGATGCACAAACTGCTCAGCAACTTTTACAGATGCACGGTGGAGAGTATCCTGAGAGTATTCATCACAGTGTGGTACGGGAATACCACCACTCAGGATAGACAGGCCCTCCAGTGTGTCATTAAAACGGCAAAATTCATCTAGTCCCACCACTGCAGGACATTTACAACAGCCGGGGCAAAAAAGGGCCCACAATATCATTAAGGACTGCACCCATCCACAGCACACACTGTTCACACTCCTACTATCTGCCAGAAGCTACAGGAGTGTGAAAGCAAGAACAACCAGACTAAAAACAGTTTCTCACCACAGTCCACCAGGCTACTGAATCACTGACTAACTGTTGAACTGTGATCATCTGCAACAATGACCTCAATAATTTGACCTATAAATGTATAATTTTGAACATTTATATACAATATAATACGACTACATACAATTTAAACAATTTTAATATTTGCATAATCTGATTATGTTAACACTGTGACAGTGTTGCATGACTACTTGCACTTCTAAATAAGTGCAAGTAATAAAGCAAGTGTCCATAGCACTCGCTTTATTCTATTATTTTTTATGCTTAGAGTTTTTTTTATGTTTTTTTTAGTTAGTTGTTTATTTAGTTGTGTTAAAGGGAACTCGCAAAGTAAGAATTTCATTGCAGCGTAACATTTGTGTTTTGCGGTGTATGTGACAATAAACTTCTTGAATCTTGAATATATACAGGTCAATGACATGTATCCATGTATAAAAGTGACTGTAATTACTAAACATTTCATGAAATAGATTCTTGAATTAAAGCTGAACTTCAATCATTTCTTGGTTTATTTAAAATTTGCTGTGGCAAAATAGAGGCCAAATTAAATTTTATTTATATAGTGCCAAATCACAACAAAAGTTGCCTCAATAATACAGAGAAAACACCAACAATCAGATGACCTGCTATGAGCAAGCACTTTGGCGACAGTGGGAAAAAACTTCCTTTTAACAGGAAGAAACCTCTGGCAAAACCAGACTCAGGGAGGCTGGGGGTGAGGGGAAGGAGACGGGACAAAAAATACACTGTGGAAAAGAGCCGGAGATTAATAATAACCTGTGATTAAATGCAGAGGTGTATAAACCCATATAGAGTGAAGAAGAAACACTCAGTAGCAGTCTACACCTATTGCAGTTGTCCCGAACTCGAAGATATTGAGGAGGAAAACAAAACAACACTGGTCCCGAAGAGTCTGGTCAAACAATGATTTTATTGAACACACGCGCGGGGAGATGGATAGTGCACACAATCAGCATAGATCTCCACCCAAAAATACACAAGCAATTGCTTTTATAATGTCAGGGTTTGACGCCCCTTCTCGCGTTTTTGCATCTTAAGAACATTATTTGCATTTTTTTACAGACAATGATCAATTTTAAGAGATAAATGCAGACACCGAAGTTCCCCTCCCTAGCATCTTCGTCCAAATATGGCGATGAATCCAGGCACTGAAGGTCCCCAGGGACTTGTCTTCTTTTTGACACATCTTCTGTCACCTGTTACTAAGCAAACTGAAGAAGCTTCTCGGATGAGAGGTGAAACGTCTTCAAGCAACTTAAAGAAGTCCAGACGCTTTTCTTTGCAAGCTCCTTTGACTCAAACGCCACAGGTTGCTGAATAGTTTCAGGCCTTTGCTCAGGCCTGTTTCTAGATTATATGTACTATATGTGTTTTGTAAGCGTGTATGCAGTTTTAACCTTCTATAGCTCCAAGTCACTTACACAATAGATCGCCCGGACATCGCGCCGAACGAGGTTTATGACCTTTCCTTAATTGACTGAGCTTTAACTCTTTAATAAGCACAAAATGTGTGTATACAATTATTATGGCTGCCCCTGTAATAAAAGGTTAATGTAAAGCCAGCAGGTTTAATAACCATCTTAATGCAATGTCAATGCTGTAGATTATATTGTTATGCAATGTTAATGCTGCAGGATATATTGTAGCTGTAAAATAATTTCTTTAATTCCACACAGTAAAACTAAGTAAGGTCTCAGGGTCGCGGGATCCAACCCTAACTATATCAAAAAAAGAAAATTCACAAGACAAATGACAAGAACTATGTAATTGTCCAAAAACTTATGGACCTCCGTGTATTTGCAGAGTTCTCCTTTTGCCGTAGGTTCTATTTTCCACCAGTGTGTCACGTATCATCTAGCAGTTGTTTCATGTTAAGGTGCAGGCAAACATTACACTGACAAATGATGACGATTTTATTTTTATAGCACATTTCATTACATATACACTCAATGTGCTTAACACAGAAAATGGAGATGTAAAAACCTGTGCAGGTTTACAATGCGGGGAAAACACAGAGCAGGACAAATCAACACCTACTGAGTGTAGCCTGTGTGAATAAAAAGGCTTTGCGTGTGTTAATAAAGTGCTTCACAACTGTGAACAGATGTAGAAAATAAACGGCATCTGGCAAGTTTAAGCGACTAAGGCTGAAAAAACTGCAGACAGCTCAAAGTGTGCGGTTCCAAAGATAACATTTTAATGCTTCAATTGAAAAGACTACCAGTAAAAGACTATGCAGCATACCTTGGTAGACATATGACCTGGTGGTAAATACGCTAAAGGGTTACCTAGGCAACCAGAGCCATGGATGTCTGCTAGTGTCCAACTGTCAGCAACAAACTGATGTGTGGAGAGCAAATTGCTTGCTGTGGTGCAGCCTAAATCCAGCCACATCATAGACTGTATATAAAGGATAGACACAGCTTCAGCTTCAGCCTGCACTCTTTCCAATGGCCAGCAGGGGGTGGCTTCAAAAAGAAGTCAAACTGTAAAGAAGATATGATCCAGTCACGCTTGATTTGTGACTTCACTAAACACTTTTTTGATGAAATGATAGTCTCAGTTGCTACTTTTGCTCACTTACTGAACGTAATCTGATGCTTGCTTTGTAAATTAGAATAGAATAATGGTGTTTAAAAAGTAATAAGGTGAAGCACATTATGCCACTAATGGACAAGTTGCTACATATATTTTATGGGCATGTGGTGTCCCATTTCAAAATCCCAACAGGGTAACCGTGAAAATGTTCAGCCCGAGATTTCCCTTTAACTTGATCTCGTCCAACTTTTATATACAGTCTATGCACCAAAAGCATTTTAGAAATAAGCTTCCAGAGCATTCAAATCAACTTTAGCATCGCAGGCAGGAGGGCTGAGCTGTTTTCTGTTTTGTCTGATTAGTTCAATTCACTTTTGACCTCACAGTATCCATCTCCCTCTATCATCAAGGCACAGAATACTTCACTTGGTTATTTTGGGGCTATAAATCTATACATATTTGCAAATCATTCATTAAAAAAAAAAAAAAATCAAAAATATTATTGTTTTTATTGTAACATAATTAGGTGGATATTTAGAGTTTTTTTTAAACATCAGTCTGAGTCCCAGAGCCTGAACCTGTTAACTGTTTATTCTGCAGATGCACTTAAGTTTCATTTTATTGTTTGTGGTTTGGACACTTTCGGTTCACTGCTGTCAGAAAATCAGTGATTCGTATCATCGTTATCTTACATTTCTATATGATATGATAGAATTGGTGGAAAGGCTTCTCTCCACCGATCTTATCAACTGTGCAGCGCTGTGCACAATGACAGTAGTGGCTCTGTGCTGCTAACACACTGTTGTGGTGCCTTGCTTTAAAAATATTATTCTTGTTCAAGAAAGTTTTTATGAGCATTGCATTACTACAGTCACTGTAATTGGAGACCCGAGTGCGTCCTCGGAGACTTGAAACACAAAGAATCTTTTCTTTCACAAACCAGGTCGAGGAGAAATCACACACACCCCTCCAGCTCTGACTCACTGTCACCTGACTGATTGATCGATCGATGCTCTCCTTCTCTCACACACGCACTGGTTTCTCACACAGACGGAGCTAATCGACCAGGCAGAGCAGTCGAGCTCGGAAGCTGTCAGACTTGAATATCTGTCATCAGCTGAGCCGGAAATCAGGGGAAAGCTGACGGTGACCCTGTATTTGGGTCCATCCCGGAGCTTTCGGTCATGGTTTTCGAGTCTCTGGTCAGCGACCTGCTCAATAGGTTCATCGGAGACTACGTGGAGAATCTCGACAAGTCTCAGCTCAAGATCGGGATCTGGGGAGGTGGGTTCTGCAGCTAGCTAGGAACTGTCTCTGTTGTACACGCATCCGAGCCAGACTCCGTTCGGAAATTTCTAAATTTAGTTCTTGCGTCTTTTTGCACAACTTGACAAGTATAATTAAAGTGTCTGAACACATACTGTAAAGCGATAGAGTTTATTGATAATATCGGCATCAATTTAAGCTGCAATTTAGTATGTGTTCTGGTGAAATTTTAACTTTCGTTAAAGCTTCGTCTGGTGTTTGGGCTACACCTCCGCTTAATATACAGCGAAGTAGAAGGGGAAGCTACTGAGTGCTGTGGTTGAATATTAATTTTTGCTGACTGGGGATGCTTTAAGTTTGTTAAATGTTCGCCGAAATAAAGAGTGACTCACAGCGAGCGAAATAAACACGGACATTTGAGTGTTTTCACGTCCAGCTTTCACAGCGACTCGTTGTTATTGAATTACCGGATATTACAACGAGGTCAGGCGCTGGAGGGGGACTGAACTTTGCAGCCCACATTCGGGTCCAGTAACTGCAAGCAGACGGACCCTCAGCCCGCTGCACATGTCCTGGTGTTTGGGCCTCATCCAGATACCAGATCAGTCAGCGTGAAGTGGCGCTGAAGTTAATGTGACACACAGAAGGTGCATTCAGTTAACCTGCAGCTTATCAGACACACACACACACACACACACTGCAGCACGTCTGCGGTTAAGCCATTATCATCAGCATGGTTATTTTTTGTCACTGCTACACAGACTGATTAAATGCTTTCACTTAAACATATTAAAATGATGTTACAGCAGAGCCACGGCTAGAAATTTAATTGAATTGTCTTTCATGAGGAAGTTAACTGGGACTCATTAACCTTTTAATGTCTGTTGTTGTGCAATATTACAAGCAAACATCCTCAAGTTAGTTAGCCTTTGTGTACATGTTCAAACCAGTTTCAGTAAAAACTCCAGGACATTACATGTCAGTAATATGTGAACATGGCAGAAGTGTAACATGTGGGCATTGTGCTGCCGCCTGTCTGGCTACATTCCTGCTTCCTAATGTTTCCTCATATCTGTAAACATGCTTCTGTTATGCATGAGAAGGAAGCTTCTCTCCACTAATCAAATACTGGCGTAGCTGCTTATGGAAAATCACCTGAAGGATTTCACATCCAGGTGGATCCTGGGCAGGTTTATCGATAGAAGTGCTGTAGCAAAATCAGGCTGATACACCCGAGTATTTGTATCAGAATGAGTTTAGTTTTACCTTAATTTTGCCAAATGAAGCATTTAAAGGGATACGTGTGAAACGTGATTTTTTTGTAAACACACAATCAGATATGCTGACTCTGATTCTTCTTCTGATTTCTTACAGGAAATGTTGTCCTTGAGAACCTGCGAGTTAAAGAAAATGCTCTGGTAAGTCCCAAACCTCACACACTGACACGTGCAGCCTGTGGTTTAGTGTGATGATTTTATAGAGTGGTCTGAGCTTTTAATGTAAAGGAGTCTGTTTTTGGCCTTTGTACTCTGCTTGGTTGTCACATGGTGTGATAACTGTGGCCTCCTCATGGTTACAGAAGATTGCTCGCTTGTTAAATCATATGTGTTGTAAACACAGGCTAACCACATAATCTCTAGGCTGCAAAATTCTCACTTCCTGTTTGCTCTGAGATGCTTTAGTAGTTTGGAGTGTGTTTTGAGTGAGAATACAGAGTTTAAGCCTGGACACCTGGCTCGTCATCCCTTTCCACAGGCCATGGTGTTAATAGTGTGTGCATTTGTGTTTCAGAGTGAGTTTGATGTTCCCTTCAAAGTGAAGGCCGGACAGATCGGTGAGTTCCGATGATTGTTATTCACCTCATGTCACCTTTTTTGAAGCTCTTTGTGTGCTTCATTGCTTCACATCACAAGTCAGCCATCCCCATAGACCAAATATGTATCTACCCCCACACACACACACACACCCACCCACACACACCCTCAAAACCTCGACGTTAGCATTTTGACACAGCAATGCTTCTTTTTTTTTGGTAGTAGCCTCAAGTGATCATATGTAAACAAAATGGTAGGGTGGTAAATTGTTAGTTAATGCTACCAAACCTGTTTAGCAAGCTGCTGAAGGTTTCAGAGAGCAATTAAAAATCCAAACTTACTCAGCTCCTTCCTGTTTAATCTGATGATGATCAGGTGGAAGTGATATCCCTACGTGCACGAGTGCAGATAGCCAGCATAAACACAAACACACCAAAAGCTGGACTAATCACCAGCATCTAGAAGACTTCTGTAAGGGTTGGGATGTTGAACATTTTCCTTTTGATAATCAGAAAGAATCTGTGTTTGTGTTTCAGGGAAGCTGACTTTGAAAATCCCCTGGAAGAACCTCTACAATGATGCTGTGGTTGCCACATTGGAGGGTCTTTACCTTCTGGTTGTCCCTGGAGCCAGTAAGTTATGCTGAATTTGCAGATAAGCATCTTTCCAGGCAAGTGTCACATGAAGTAGAAAAATAAACAGGAAGTTGAACTCAGAAAGTGGACGATACATTTTTTTTTTTTTTGAGCTGGTAATCAGTTGTATACAGCTTATGATAACTCCTACACACACACACACACACACACACACACACACACACACACACACACACACACACACACACACACACACACACACACAGGAGAGAGTTTTTTTTTTTCTTTTTCAGGCTTTTCTAACAGATGGCATCATGGAGGCGTGGCTAGTTTACTAACAGTGTGTTGCTTTTGATAAAGGAGTGTTTTCTCAGCTTTTATGTGTGTGTTCCAGCTGGATCTCAGCTGAAAACGAGTCCGTATAACGGTAAGCTACCAGTTCAGAGGTGGAGGTTCGGGTTCAGGTCCGATCCATTCTCTGGGCTTCCTGTCAGGGCTGCACGATGTCAAAAAACAAATAAGTGTATGATAACAGCGGTTTAACTTGTAATCCGTTTTTAAATTCCTTCAAAGTAAAAGCCTCTATGCTGTTGGATTAGTGGAGAGCTTTTACTGTGGAACTGCTACAGCTTTGTGTTGAATTTGGATTTAAGGTGTGTAGAAAAACCTTTCAGGTAAAAACAAAAAACAGCAATTACCAGTAAACTTATCGTGCAGCTCTGATTAACTGTCTCGGTGGTTTCGTGTAGAGGTATCTGGTTTCCAGTCTGGGGTTCTTCCTTAATCTTGATGTAGGGATTTCTGAAAACTAATCCTGGGATGTTTCAAAGGTTTGTGTCCAGAATTTGATTCTTTAGAACCATGTTGAGAGCTGTGGTGGTAGTTGGGTGGAACCTTTTGAACAACCAGTCAAGGAGAGCTCGGTGAAAATGAAAAGCTTAAAAACTTAGAGCTGTGTCAGCGTTCTATTCAGCAGAGTCTCTGTGGATCCATGTCACCCGGACCTGATTTCCTGTGTAAGCTCACAGATTAGAAGCTCGATTCGATGAGAAAGGAACTCATCTCATTACAACCTGGTCCTTGTATCCAAAACCTGGAACCTGCAGTGGCTTGTAAAACAGACTTCTGTTCAGTCCTCTGGGCCTGCATCCACAGTAGTTCTGGGTCTGCTATTTTTGTATGAAACTGTCCTGGAAGAGAAAATTGGTTTAAAGAAGATAAACTGTTTTCTAATACTGTTCAATTAAATTTACTTTTATTTATACAGCTCCAAATCACAACTGTGGCCTCAAGGCGCTTTATATGTAACAATAATACATACAGATAAAAACCCAACAATCATATGACCCCCTATGACTAAGCACTTCTGGCGACAGTGGAAGGAAAAACTCCCTTTTAACCAGGCTCAGGGAGGGGCGGGGCCATCTGCTGCAACTGGTTGGGGTGAGAGAAAGAAGACATATTACAAGTGTAATATGGTTTGGTTTGGTTCTTTTCTATAAGCGGCTCTTACTTAAAGACTGATTGTAACAGTTTTTTCATGTGATCCTGTTTTGACTTCAAGTGACCCAAAGGAGCAGTTTTGCTGTCAGTCTGTATCTCTGTGCGCAAGAAAAACAGAACCAGAGATGATATGCAAAGACAATGTTTGCGCAACAAAGCGAGATACACAGCAGCATGCCAGTAAATGCTTTATAAAGATGACAACACCTTGAACACATTTGTAAGATACACAGTAACTCCTGACATGCTGAATGTAAACTGAACTTTAGTTTGTTTGTGGTGAAACTCCACAGGGAGCTCTAACTACACGGAGAGGTCCCGTGAGGGACGGCAGGGACAAACTGGCTCTTTATCCAGTAGGAGGAGACAGTTTGGCTCTCAGAGCAGGCACCAGGTCGACGCTGGTGGAGGTTAAAACTAACTCTGGCTTTGTTTTGGTTGTTTTTCTCAGCATTAAAGTATGATGCAGCGAAGGAAGAGCGTTACCAGCAGGAGGCCAAGCAGAGGGAACTGCAACGCATCGAGGATGCGCTGCAGATGGCCGCACGCAGGGGTGAGTCACTCTGACCTCAGTGACACCTGTGGATATCTGTGGATTTTTCTGTTTCCTGCTTTATTTGCCATCTTTGCTCTGCTAAATTTTCCTGTGGTTTTAACTTTCGCTTCCTCCAGTTCACATTTTTCCCACCACACAAACAGGCACAGTTTTAGTTCCTCCACTTGGTGTTTCTGCGAAGAAACCAGAGTCTCAGTTTAGTCCTAGATATTTTTTCAGGGTGTTTTAAAAAAATATATAAAAATTTAGCACTGAACTCAGATTTTTATTTGTAGGATTGCAAACTAAACAGCTTAAGCTACCAAATAATTCTCATCCCGTATGTGCAGATTCTACCCAGATGTGTGTGTTAAGTGTCAGAGCTTCACCATTAGGTTTCCACTGTGAGGTTTCAGGTCAGAAGTGTCCAAACCAGACCGCCGCAGTGTGTGAATCATGTCCTGCACAGGTGAATGGATGAATGTATTAACATCCTGTTTGTCCCGTTCATGCTGCGTTGGCTGACAGCATCTCAAACCGGAGATCTGCTGTTCAGTCTGGAGAGCGTGGTTTACAAGGAGCCAGTCAAGGGTAAAGCGCACAGTGCGGCACACACAATGAAACATAAAAGTTAACACACACAGACACACAGGTCGGCGTCACACACGTGTGTAGGTGCATGCTGGCATCAGAAGGTAAGGCTGCATTTCAGAGCTCTTCAGTCCAATAAAAGTCCAGTTAAAAAAATAAAAGCTTCAGATGTTCAGGGATTTGAATTTGAATCATTCTTTGTTTGGTTTTTTTGGCCATATTGGTCCATTAAGTAGCCGTTTGCCTTTAGTTAATGAACACACATTATCTCAGAGTTCACTCTGATTATGTCAAGAAATGTAAGAGGTGCTAGTTGGTATCTCTGCCATGCGAACACCCCCATCTGTCCTCTCGGGCTCGCACAAGTTCAGCAGTTTGGTTTTAGTGTTGAATGTGTGAGTCTTCTGCTGCTGCTTCCTGCAGTCTGTGTGCTTTCGGGCTTTTCTCACACTAACTGCCATCTCTTCCTTTAACGCTGCCAAAGTCCCAAAAGGACGTAAAAAACACAAAAAGCACAAAAAAGCCTTGAAGAAGCTGAAACGACATGACCACAAAGAAGGTGAGTTTCACATTTTCACTGAGTTTGTGCTTTAAAACAGGCGCGTGGTCCGTTTGTTTGGATCAACCATTCAGCTGGGAGATTCTGTTGTTCTGGAAAAATTGTCTCATAAGTTGTAACAGAGCATGATTATCCTTTAACTTATACCATTAATGAAGCAAACTTTTATCATTCAAGGACCCGGGAGCATTTTTATAAAGTGGTTCATGTAGAGTATCGGGCTTATGAGAGACACCAGTGTTCATGTCAGGTTAATAATACACATATAAGATCTTAAATCTTCTGACAGGAGTTAGGCAGACTGCCGTGCAGCATCCCTTTTTAGGCTGTTAGGTTGTTAAGTGATGAGCTGGACATGAATAGAGCGCACTGTGGAGGACCTAATTCCTGATTTGTGAATACTTGACTCTTCCTGTGACTTCTCTGCTCCTTCTTTCTCTCTGAACTTTGAGCTTTTGCTAGCTGCTCTGTTAAACTACACTGCTGTCCCCTCTACCTTACCTCACAGGTGTGTCTGAGTCACTACAGTCCTGTTTCTAAGCTGAATGAACTCAGTACTGCAAACAGTTCTTCATACTAGTTCAGTGAAATCATTTATTTTTGTTTAGACATTTTTCCTGTAAGGCCCCAGTCACACATGCCTAGAGACCCACCCGGAAACCACCCGGTTGCTAGGAGAAAATGTGTAATGTTAGCCACATAGTGAGTGAAAAACCTCATCTTTGTAGTGGCGCCATGAGGTCACCAACAGCTCGCTAGGCCTGTGTGACAGGGACTTCAGGGACTGTCTCTTTGCAGTCTAGTCCATTTGGATATTTCGATGGTTATGCAGTGTGTTTTCACATTTAAATTCTGGTAAAGCTGTTCAGTGTTATTTAATATGCCAGGTGGTACCACCAGCCTGCACCCACCTGGTCACTATGATCAACACAAAGCCTGTTGGTCCTCAAAATATTACACTAAACAAACTGAAACAATAGTTTTGACTGATACCACTTTTATAAATATTCTAGAAAGATTGCAGTTTTACTGTTAATTATTTTGGCCATTTCTATATGGTAGTGAAAATCTGATCTGTGAAGAGGTCAGTGTGAAATCACAAGACAGGTAGCATCAGTTCAAGCTGATTTGATATTTCAGGATCTCTGTTACATATTGGTTTCTTGGACCTGCCTTTTAAAGCGCAGAATCTTTTTATGAATGAACAGAAACAAACCATCTGTATCCAGCATGAAGTAAAAATTGTATGAATCCAAGTAAGTAAGACTCGCTCTTTATACGGTTTATTGTTTCAGACAAACCCAAGGAAGAAAAGAAGGACACGTTTGCGGAGAAAATGGCCACTCAGGTGATTAAAAACCTGCAGGTGAACATCAGCAGCATCCACTTGCGCTACGAAGATGATGTAAGTACTGATCCAGGTTCAAATCCGGATACTCGTTAAGGTGAGTCAGCTCATGTCTGCTCTGTTTTGTTTTAGCTGTCGGATCCACAGCGCCCCCTGTCTATGGGAGTGACGCTGTCAGAGCTCAGCCTTAAGGTAACATAAACGCACACACACTTCCAGCTACCTGTGCAGTTGCTGTTGGTACATCCCTGTGTTTTCTTTGTTTTATTTTGGTTTTTTTAGACCACTGATGCGACCTGGAAAGAGTGCATCCTGAACGAGGCAGCAAAGATCATCTATAAGGTGACGGATGCTCTGCTTGCCCTCTAATTCTGTGTTCCTTGTTATGTGGTGTTTGTAAGCTTAAAGCTTAAATTGCACGTCACATGTGTGAAGGATGCAGAATAGCTCATCGGTCATGTGATGTGGATCGATCCATGATTTTGATTGCTGCTGTTTACATGTTTACCACAGCTCGGCAGTCTGAAGTCTCTCTGCGCCTACTGGAACGTCAACAGTCCGATCTTTTACAAAGGATCGCGGGAGGACATCGTGGTGAGTTGGGAACAGAGTCACCTGATTTGAGCTGATTCTTAATTAACAATAAAAAATATAACAAGAATAAAAAGTAAAAATAAAACTAATGATAAGGGAAAAGAGAGAAACTGATACACGTGTCATTCCACCCGACCACTTCAGGATTTTAGATTGTAGATTTTTTTTTTTTTTTTAATTTAATAAGCCTTCACCTTCATATCTATTATGAATATTTTCAGGCTTACTGCAGAGTACATTCTGGTTCTAAGGCATGTAAATGTTAACTACAGCTATAAAGCTGTTGCTTAGTCCTAAACCTTTAATTTAATTTGAGCAAATAATGAGGTAATCTTCATCATTTCATGGAGTCATCCAGTGATCCCTATGTTGGTTACAGCCATAAAGGGAGACACTGTAAGTTGCATTAATTTCAACAGTTTGCAAGATGAGAGCCACAAATGTACGTAACTGTCAGCCGAGTGACCCTAATTCTGTTGTCAGAGGAAACATTCACGCTCATCGTCTGTCTCCTCCTCTCGTGCAGGGCCAGCTAAAATCTGGGATTTGCACTAAGGACCAGGAGCTTCCTCACTATCAGTACAGTGAGTTCAACACTTCTTTTAAAAGGAGGAACAGCATTCACATATGTCTGTGAAGGTTCTCAGTCATCCAGGTCATCGTAGTCAAAGGAGCTTGCAAAGAAAAGCGTCTGGACTTCTTTAAGTTACTTGAAGACGTTTCACCTCTCATCCGAGAAGCTTCTTCAGTTCTAAGGTCAAATGGTGGAGAGTCCCTTTGGAACACAAACTTGGAGTAATTAGGACCCTACACCACCGGGCAGAACATGTTCCCTCTAAGCCTGAAGGAAAAAAGAAGGAACACACACATGTAAAGGAAGCACTCAAAACGTGCGGCTATCCTAAATGGGCGTTCTTAAAGTCAGCAAAGAGGCACAGAAAAGAAGACCAGACACCAGCGAGGGAGGATAAGAAGGACAGACGCAACAACATTGTCATCCCCTATGTAGCCGGTGTATCAGAAAAACTTAGGAGAGTTTTCTCCAAGCATGACATCCCGGTGCATTTCAGACCCAGCAACACGCTCAGACAAAAACTGGTTCACCCGAAAGACAAAACGCCAAAACACAGACTTAACAATGTGGTGTATGCTGTACAGTGCAGCGAGGAATGCCCAGACCTCTACATTGGAGAGACCAAACAGCCACTTCACAAGCGCATGGCACAACACAGAAGAGCCACCTCCACAGGACAAGACTCAGCAGTCCATCTGCATCTTAAGGATAAAGGACACTCTTTCGAGGATGCCAATGTTCACATTTTGGACAGAGAGGACAGATGGTTTGAAAGAGGAGTGAAAGAAGCCATCTATGTCCACTGTGAGCGACCATCTTTGAACAGAGGCGGGGGTTTACGACACCAACTCTCTGCCATCTATAATCCAGTTTTGAGATCCCTTCCCAGACGCCTTAACGCCCACTCACATCCTGGGCCATCTGACCTCAGGAATTCGCATGATAAGGTGGGGCCAGGTTTCACAATGAACACACCCGAAACTCTGGCTGATTGGGACCCACACCCAGTTTCACACCTTGGCTCAGGCAATTAGAGGATCATCAGGGGGTCCTTTTGTCCCTCTGTGGGGGGATACTCCCACTAGGTTTATATCTGGGACTCTCCACCATTTGACCTTAGAACTGAAGAAGCTTCTCGGATGAGAGGTGAAACGTCTTCAAGTAACTTAAAGAAGTCCAGACGCTTTTCTTTGCAAGCTCCTTTGAGCATTCACATAGTTCAGCCTCCCTGTTGTGTTGCATTTCTGTATTTACCGTCTTACACTCAGTGAAATCCACACAAATTTCACCCATAAATATTTTTCTCCCTGAAGTTTTCAAACCAATCTTCGCTTCGGCTAAAATATGCATCAACCCGAGCGCTGAGCTGGAGCTGAAGAGTCCGAAGGCAGATCTTCAGCTGGAGGTCCAGAGCATTGCCATCGAGATGACCAAACCACAGGTAATATGAGACCAAGATGGGAGGCATAGACAGGTGAGACTGTTCTCTAAACATTCCCCTCGGATTCCTGTACAGTACCTCACCATGGTGGAGCTGCTGGAGTCCATTGACTGCATGGTGAAGAACGCCCCCTACAGGAAGTTCAGGCCGGACGTCCCAGTCAAAGGAAACACCAAACTCTGGTCTGTTTTGTAAAGTTTACAATTCGGAGATGATCAGTGAACAAAATCGACTCAGAAACTCACAAATATTTGCTTCCTCTGCCTCTCTCAGGTGGAAGTACGGCGTCAACAGCGTTACGGAGGTCCACATCCACCCTCTTTCACACACGTGGACCTGGTCTAACATTAAACGTCATCGGGAGAACCTGAAGGGTTACAAGAACGCCTACAAGACCAAACTGCTGAGCCAAGGCAAAGTGAGCCAGGAAACTGAGCAACAAGTCCAGGTAAAGGTGTCTCTGTACAGCAGCGCCAAGCTTAAACAGAGCGCACACCTAACAGAAACCACAGTCGCTCACATGTAGCTGACCAATCTCCACCAATTACACAAAGCACTCTGTAATCTTCCACCACTCTGCTGAAGATGACGAAGATGAAGTAACTTAAGATCACTTTAAGATGAACGAAAATTCCAGTCATGCGTTTGATTTCTGCTTTTTTGCCTTAGTTACTGAATGTAACTAATGAATCCTAATTATGAGTATTTTGGCTGCCAATAAGAGCTCATAAAGAAGCTGAACTTTGCTCACACCCACTCCTGCTGCTGTTTCCCTGCTGTTTGCTCATCCAGGATCTCGAGAAAGTTCTGGATGTTTTCAACATCACTCTGGGCCGACAACAGGCGCACATGGAGGTAAACACAATGACTGAAATTAGACCAGAGGAGAGTTCAGGCTAGCTATACGCCATATGCTCGTCTTCCCCCTGCAGGTGATCAGATCAGGACAGAAGGTGGCAGCAAAGAAGGCGGCGGCGGGACAAAAGCAGGGAGGAGGTTTCTTCAGCGGCTTATTTGGGAGGAAGGCTAAAAAGGAGGAGCAGGCGCCAGAGGAGAGCAAAGAGCCGGAGAGTAAGTGATATTCAGATTCGCCTTAAAAACCTCGCTCCGTCCAAACTGGCGGCTGAAAGCGTGTCTGCCGTTGTTCAGGTTCAGGACTCGACCAAATCATGACCGCAGAGGAGAAGGAAAAGCTGTACACAGCCATCGGGTACAGTGGCAGCTCTCACAATCTGGCTTTACCCAAAAAGGTAAACACACCTGCTATCTGCATGCTTGTGGGCTTTTTAGATGATAAGTTCACGTTTCCCATTGTTGCCTTTAGCACCCTCAGAGCAAACTATATCCAAGTAAACACTCAGTTTTAATTATCCGGTTGTAAAAATCTGATACTCAGGTTAACCGTGTGAGGTGTCTATGCAAAGAAGCATTTTTATTTTAAATATTCTACATGCTTCTACAATCATGCTACAGCGTCCTCACTCAGCGGCTGACTAATTCTAGACATTTTGTTCGTTTTTCATCATTTACACGCCCACAAATGTCAAATGAAGCGCAGATTTAAAAATACCCGACTCTACTTGAAGCAGGACCCAGACTTTTTGGTAACACTGAGCTGGCGTGAACTTGTCTGTTTCAGTATGTAGCTGTGATCGTCAATTTCCAGCTACTGAGGACTTCGGTCACGGTCAGAGAGGAACCCAATGTACCAGAGATCCTCAAGGTCCAGATGATCGACCTCAAGACGAAAATCTCTCAGAGGCCCGGAGCTCAGGCCATCAGGTCAGGGGTTTTATTTTACACACATGAAATAAATCAACCTGCTGAAATATTCTAGTGCTACTTTTGGTGGAAGGTGCTGTCTGTTTAAATGGCTCGGGGTGTCCACATATCCATGTCAGTCTGACTTGTATTTGTATTGACCCTGCTCTGCTGCAGGGTGGAGACGACCTTGCAGCACTGGTATGTTACTGGTTTGCAGCAGCAGGGGGCGACGCCCTCACTCATCGCCTCAATGGGCGACTCGTCCTCGTCTCTGCTCAGCGTTTTGTTCGAGTTGAACCCCGAGGAAAGCACTGGTGACCAGCTGCTCAGAGTCGAGTCTCAGCCTGTGGAGATCATCTATGATGCGGTAATCGTTCCTCCTCCTCCTCCTCCTCCTCCTCCCCCTCCCCCTCCCCCTCCCAAGTGTCTCTGGGAAGTCAAAGATGGTTGTTTCTTATGACTCCTGTCTCTCTGTGTTTTTATCCTTCAGCTGACAGTCAACAGTATCGTCGACTTCTTTAAGACAGAGAAAGGTGTGGATCTGGAGGTCCTGACCACGGCCACACTCTCCAAACTGGAGGAGATCAAAGAGAAAACTGCCACAGGTCAGTAACTATTTTCTGTTCAAACCAGCAGTTACGGTGGAGGAGGGGAAGAGGTTCGGTAAGGTAGCTGTTGTCCTCACGGCTGAACAGGTTATGTAGTCCTATGAGGATCAGGACTTTAACCTCCTAGGACCTGGCGTCCACATATGTGGACATCACATTTTGGGTTATTTAGACCAAAATACTCAATTTTGCTCTACAAGGGCCTGATATCCACTTACGAGGACATTATGCTGCTACTGTTCCATTGAAATTTTAAACGAATATCCTCATATGCGGCTCTCATTTTTCTTAGAAACAAAAATCAGGAAAAAAAACAACCTGGTAATTCTTTGTTTTTACATTCATCGGGTCCCAATATGCCCAAATATCAAAGAGAAATTAAAAATGCATGCCGTGGAAGAGTTCAGGTCTTAGGACTTTAAGGGATTCATGTCTCTGCAGGTTTGTCTCACATGATTGAGACCAGAAAGGTCCTGGACCTGAGGATCGAGTTGAAACCGTCCTATCTGCTGCTGCCAAAGTCGGGCTTCTACAGCAGCACGGCGGACCTCATTATCGTGGACTTTGGCTGCTTTCAGGTCAGTCCTTTTAGTTTTACCCCTGCTTTTAAGATGAAAATACATTTTTTATAATATTTTCATGATGATAAGCAGTTTCTTTAATATTCTCTAACTATAAAAATAATAAATGTACACATACTGACCTTAAGAAAGTCAGCTGTGTCTCGTAAAAATTTCCGTTACAGTACAGTTTAAGTTCTGGATATTTTACAGTTGTTTTCCTAAATTCCTGGTGTGCCTGGGTTTTTGCCTTTTATAGAACTGGCCTCATACATGTTTTGTGGTTTGACCTTACAGCTTGTAGTGCAACAGATAAGACAACAGCGTGAGTGTTTACAGGCCTGCACTACAGCCTGTCACTTAACACCAGTGTGTATTTGTTGGTCTGTAGTTAAACAGTGTTGAGCAGAGCGGCATCCGGTCGTCCACTTCCTCCTTCTCGTCTCTGGAGGAAATCATGGATCGAGCCTATGACAGATACAGCGTGAAGCTGAGCCGAGTTCAAGTGCTTTACAGCAAGTCAGGTACATCAGCGCACAACAACAGAGCTACACATACACAAAAGTGCAAGTATTGAATACATATAAGGCATATAAGCACCAGCTCATTCACCATATTTATGTTAATGAGCAGTAGAACAGGTGTACCTAACAAAGTGGCCAGTAGGTGAACTGTGTTTTCTCAGATTACATCTGTTATCATTTTTAGTTAATTTATTGTGACCTGATTCCAGGTGAGGCTTGGAAGGTAGCACGGCAGCAGGGTTCTTCATTCCAACACATCCTCCAGCCGATGGATCTCACTCTCAGTTTGGCCAAGTGCATGGTGGAAAAGGATGCCAGGATGCCCAGGTATGATTCCCACCGGTGAACAGGCGTTCAAATTCTCTGCTGACTCGTCTGCGCTCACCTGTGCACGTTATCCGAATCGTTTCTGGCGTTTCAGGTTTAAGGTATCGGGCGAGCTGCCTTTGCTTCACGTTAAGATCTCAGACCAGAAGATCCACAGTGTCCTCGAGCTGGTCGACGGCATCCCTCTACCCAACGTGGACTCCTCGCCATCCACCCCAACGCTGAAGGTACGTTTGGTACAGACTGTTCGTCTTGCAGCTATGCACTAATATAGAAAGGATATATTGGGATTGGAGGAGTGAGTGATGATGGAAACTTCAGAGCAAAAACATTTGGGGGTTGGTAGAGACAGGTGAAAGCTTGGGGAGTGATGGGGAGGTCAAGGGTGAGGACTGAGGGATGTTAGAGGGATTGCAGAGAGAACTTTGGGGAGTGAGAGTTACCTGCACTTCGATGTTTAGCTGACTGTGTTTGGGCGATTCTTGTTGTAGGTCTTGCCGTTGGTGGAGGTGAGACCGCGAGCACTTGACCTTCACCCCACCCTCCTCGACACCATGGAAACTGGTAACTGCTTGGTGCATTTCGACTGACTATTGTTTTTTTTAACAAATTAAAAGCTTTAAAGCTACGCTGTACGACGCTGTGGGCTGTGACTGATGCTGTCGTGCGTAATTTGTGTTCAGATTCGGATGAAGACACCAGTGAGAAATCAACAGATGAGGATCATCAGCGCTCGACTGTGGAGGATCTCACTGATGTTCACTTCAAGTTTGAAGTCAAAGAGGTGTGTGTATGTTTGGCTCTCATGTCAGGTCATCGTGCGACCCATGAGGAGGGGGTGGGGTGCGGGTGTCCTAGTGTTAAATGAGAACGTGTGACCGAGCAGCGTGCGATGTGTTCAGGTGCTGGTGGAGCTGACCCGGCAGGTGGAACAGGAAAAGACTTTCCTGTCCTTCAGTATCTGTCACCTGGGAGCCGAAGGGAAGAAACGAAGCTTCGACCTGAGCGTCACCTCGTATCTGCAACGAGTCATGCTCGACTACTGCGACCTGCCAGGTAGCACAGATGCTATTAGCATCATAATTTAAACGAATTCTTTTGTGTTGTGTACCTGTTCATAGTCTCCATTTGTAGTCGTGATATTTTTGTTCTTTTTTTTTTAAATGTGTTTTTGTTGTTTCAGGTGGTACAAAACAGCCTCTCCACCTGATCAGCTCCTCGGAGCAGGGCACCAACCTGCTGAAGGTGGAGTTCATCAAGGTAAGATTAAACACACCAGCAGCAGACTCACCTGTTTGGTCTACACGTAGTACTGGCCCCACTGCTGGTGATCCTGCTCCTCAGATATTTCACTCATTTTAGGACATGGACACACTTACACTGCCATAGGGGGTCATTTCATTGTTGGGTTTTTTCTCTGTATGTGTTATTGTAGGATCTACTGTATAATATAAAGCACCTTGAGGCGACTGTTGTGATTTGGTGCTATATAAATAAAATTGAATTGAATTGAACCCCCTATGAGCAAGCACTTTGGCGACAGTGGGAAGGAAAAACTCCCTTTTAACAGGAAGAAACCTCCGGCAGAACCAGGCTCAGGCAGGGGCGGGGCCATCTGCTGTGATTGGTTGGAGAGAGAGCAGGAAGACAGGATAAAGACATGCTGTGGAAGAGAGCCAGAGATTAATAACAAGTATGACTGAATGCAGAGAGGTCTGTTTACACATAATAGACACACAGATTTGGGACAGGTCACAATCATGTAGTAAGTGGGGTCGTGGTGTGACTGAAGATTGTGTTGATGTGGCCAAAAATGGCTCAGAACACCACAGTTCAGATCGTTTTTGCCTGGCGCTGTATCAGTCCTGTAACATAGTCAGAATCGGCCTTTTATCCAGCAAACAGAAACATGAACCCGCTGAACGTGTTTTTGTGTCTCTGTGCTCCCGCAGGCCGACCCCGCCGGTCCCAACTTCCAGACACTGTTTGAAAACACTGAGCAGACGCTGAAGGTGAGTGGGCGAGCGGTTCTTTTATTCCACTGTTAAAATCAGCATTTAGTCATTCAGTTTATTACTTTTTTTTGTTGTTCTTAATAAAAACAACACAAACATGTGACTCGACATTTGTTGGTCATTCAGGGATTATTTCCTGTCCAGGAAGTGCTTTAAAAAGTGTGGGTCTGGATGTTTTATCTCTGAAACAAATAGTGGCTCACAGTCAGTCGGTTCATGATGTCATGCTTCCTCTCAGGTGTCTCTGTACTGCTGTTTCAGGTGGAGTTTTCCTCTCTGGACTTCCTCCTTCACACTAAAGCTCTACTCTCAACCATCAATTACCTGAACAACGCCATGCCGTCACAGTTCAGCGGAGACAAAGACAAAGATGTCAAAAAGCAGGTGGAGAAGACGGGAAAGAGCCGGACAGGTGAGGCTTAACCATCTGGTTACAGGTGTGTCTTGAATGATCTTCATCTGACAGGATATGATTCTCGTTCTCTGCAGTATCTAAAGGAGCTAAGGATGCAGGAATATTCAATTTCAAGTTGGTCGCCATGTTGGGTTGTTTCCATGTGGAGGTGTGTGATGACCGCCGTAGCATCGCTGACATCAGAGTCCAAGGTGCGAACACTTGAGCTGAAGTGAGAGTTAAAAGCACGGGCACGCTGACGGCACACGATGAAGCATAAATTGCGGTCATGTGACCTCTCTGCAGGAATCGACGCATCTGTGTTGGTGCAGCCGAAGGAGACGGAGGTGTTCGCACGGCTGCGAGACATCGTGGTCACAGACGTCAACCCCAATACCATCCACAGAAAGGTCTGCAGCAGGAAAACTTGCTGGAATACTTTGTTTCCACAGTGTATTTGTACATGTGATATTTTTGTATACTATTTATGTAGTGCTGCAAAACTGTGCACCTCACCCCCCCTTTCTTTCCCACGGGTCTGCTCTGAGTAGGAGATGCTCTGTATCTCATTGTACATGTGTATAGTGACAATAAAAGACATTCTATTGTATTCTATTCTAAAGACGGTAGAAAGACAGACTTCTCAGATCATTAAGTAGGATGTTTAACATTGATTTCAAGTGGATTACTCATTTCCAGCTCTATATTTTCATTCTTGAACTCCCCTAAGGTTGTTTTTTATTACTCGCACTTTAAAATCCTGTATCCTTTTATGAGCCTGAAACAAGCTGCTTAACTGCCCTTCCTTTAAGGCCAGCTTTCTGCCTCTCATAAGCAGGAAGGTTTTAACAGCATCAGCATGTGGATCCGGCTGCTGTTCTGTCAGCCACAGCTGGTTCCCTGAGACAACCATAACAGAGAGATCCATTCTCACTGATGTCGTACAGACCCAGGAGTGAATATTAGCTGTCTAAAGCAGAGGTTTTCAAGCAGTCTGAAGCCTGAGCATCTGTCATGCTAACAGTACACGTGCCACAATATATGATCAGATCTGCTTTCTGCCTTGAGTCCAGACAAAGAAGCTACTTTAGAAGTTTGTGTGCACTTAAGTGTCTTTGTTTTTCTGTAAAAAGTCAGCTGGGATATTTTAGTACTGTACTCTGTCTCGAGTCATGGAAAGTGCCGCTGTGGTCTTTTTCTTCACCCTGCAGGCAGTGTCCATCGTGGGTGAGGAGGTGTTCAGCTTCAAACTCTCTCTGTTTCCCGGGGCAACCGAGGGTGACGGCTACGGCGACATGTCGAAGGTGGACGGGAAGGTCACCCTGCGCCTGGGCTGCATCCATATCGTCTACCTGCACAAGTTCCTCATGTCTCTGCTGGTAAGGAGCGTCATATTTCTCTACACATTAAATGCACATCCACGCTCAGCCCTGACCTCCACACAGGCGACCCCTAAAAAGCCAGATGACTGTTGTCTCTGTGTGGAGGCCGTTGGGCTCCTGGTTACGGTTGCCCTCCTGATTGTGATGGTGCTTATAGGTTAATGTATAAATACACAAACACATGTGATGGACACACACACACACACACACACTTTTAGTCTTGAACACATTTCATTTTTAAACACACATTTCAGTGTTTAAATGCGATGTGGGCTCTTTCTTTCATTTGGCTTCTCAGATTCCTATATCGAAGTATTAATTTCCTTCATTTGTTGTGAGTGTGTTGCTTTTGTTTCTGTGCTCTTCAACTTAACACAGTCACTAACTACAGAACTAGTCTTTGCCTTTGTCTGTGTGTGGCCAATGTCCTCTATGATCCAGCAGTCCACGCTCACACATCTGCAGTTTCAGGTGACGTCTGCATCTCCTCTGGTCCGCAGCACATAGCGGGATACCGTGAACAGTCTGACATGCTTCCTAATCAACCTATGTTATATTATCTGTAACACACTGTGGTCCAAATCTAATCGGCTCCGCCCTTCTACACCCAGCCACTCTGTGATCAGCGCGGCCGGTATCCTGCAGGTTTTAGATGTGTCCTTGATCCATCACAGCTGATTCAAATGGCTAAATTACCTCCTCAACATGTCTTGAAGTTCTCCAGAGGCCTGGTAACGAACTAATCCTGTGATCCAGGTGTGTAGACCCAGGGTGAGATCTAAAACCTGCACCGGCCCTCGAGGCGTGGAGTTGCCCACCCCTGCTCTAGGATATCAATTAAGCACTTATACTTATAAGAATATAATATACTATATATAATATAAGATTTTTTTGCCTCTTTTAAACTCGATTACTTTTGCTTTGTTGAATTCTACCAGGAACAGAGACATTCATGAGAGAGTTTATGCAACTATCAGATGGCTGTATCAGGATTATGTGCTTCACTTGCTAGAAAAAAACCCTTCTGTTTCCTATTCAAGCTCTTTGCAGAATTTCCAAAATTCTCTGCTTTGCCTTTTCATTCTGAAGAACAGGAGATGATTAGCAATGAGCTTTTTCATATACATGCAAGTGATTTTATTTATTGTGAGATTATTCCATTAAACGTCCCTCTGTAAGTGTTTGAAGTCTCCTCCGTATCAGAACACAACCGCTGCTGCTCCTTAATGGTGGTTTATAAACCCACTCCAGCCTTTTGATAAGTTAATTTTGAATTTCATTCCATGTGGTTGACCTCTGTGAAATGAGTGAGTGTGAGTAGGGATGGACAGAAATTGGCTCCATGTCACTGTGAAATGAAACTGTATTCTACTCTATATGTTCAGTTGCTTTTGATTGCCTGCAGCTGTCACTGTAATGTCTGCAGGACAGTCGTCGGGAATCAGCTTTAGTTTAAACTCTGAACTT
Source organism: Perissodus microlepis (assembly GCF_051167445.1). Classification (NCBI taxonomy): domain Eukaryota; kingdom Metazoa; phylum Chordata; class Actinopteri; order Cichliformes; family Cichlidae; genus Perissodus; species Perissodus microlepis. Next base: position 3,505,889 of record NC_140461.1, read on the forward strand.
CTCTGATGTGTTTGTAGCTGTGTGTACTGTAGAGTCAAATCAGAGATGTCTTGTTCCCTGTTGCATGACCTTTCTCTGCAGTTCGTTGTCTCTCATCTTTCTTGTCTTGTTGATGTGTTTTGTTCTTGCAGGCTTCTTTTAGCTTTCAGTATACATCTGGTGACGAGGTACAGCAAACAGCATGCACCTCTGAACTGCACAAAACCTTCTGCTTTAGCTTCACTCGACAACACCGCTGCACCCCAGCTTAAATATCATCAGGTTTAACGTCCCAGAGGGACCCTGTCTCTGTGAGCGGATTAACCCCCGTCTCTACCTTCTACTCGTTGGTCGTAGACTCGGGTTAATCTGAATGACGCGATGTGACAAGGTTTAACTTTGAGGGAGAAGGGAAGTGACAAAAAGACAACTTTAAATATACTCTCTGCTCATGCTTTCTTTGATCAGCTTCTCATCACATCTGTATTTATTTCTCATTTCATAACTTTAGAAAATATGAATACGTCTGACCTCCCATGACACATTATCCTCAACTCATGAACAGAATGATGATTAACGGACTATAATGCATCATCTATTTGGAACCAGTTTATTTTTATGAATTCAAATATAAAAAGAAGTAAATAAGGAAAACTATTCATATGTTTAAGAACCAGGAAACACATTTCAGTCTTTTTACAAAGCCTGAGCTCAACCCAGTGTTGCAAAATAGCTGTTGGCTTCATTTTCATTTTTCTAAAACGCTACTTTTAATTTTTATTATTTCATTACCCTTTTGTTTATCCAGGTAAAATCTCTTTTCCAAGAGCAACCAGGCCAAGAGGGCAGACGTACGGTGTAGTTATCATAGTGTGCGATTATATTCGTTGTCAGTGCAATTTTATGGATGTCTTTGGGGTGTGTCAACAATCTGATTTCTGCAGTATAAAAGTAAACCCCACCTGCGTGACATAGAAATCCAGGCAGTTACAAATTTGTAGGATAGCTGACAGTCCAGCAGAATCATCCTCAATGAGCGTGTTTCCACCTGTGATTGTTTGCACATTTGACCAAAATTCCACCAAACTGTTACTGAAACAAAGCACATGAGACAGGAAGTCACTCAAAACCCTGAGCGCCACCCGTCTGAGACCAGGAGATGGTCAAAACAACTGCTCTGAATGTTTGGCAGTGTGAGCACGGACACAGGGAGAGATGACAGAAGAAGGAATGCTTTTCATGCACAACATCTGACAGTAATCAGAGCTCACGTCCTCCATATGTGCTATGCAAATCACTCAGCTGCCCTCATTATCCCCCCACACCCTCACTGCCACCCCCCCGTCAGTCACATGACCTTTGCCTGTGTGACGTCTCCTTAAAACGGGTTTGACTTTCATTCTTGTTTCATACGTCAGCCGTGATATGAACCTTTTAACTTCTACACTCAGCTCGATATTTACGATATTAAAAATGTTCAAAAAACGTAACTAATGTAGTTTCCACGTCTCGGTTTCAACTCCTGATTTCAAGTGCCAGCTGGTGTGTAAACGCAGCGACTTTAAAGCCTGCCATCAGCATGAGGTTCATATCCCTGTGAAGGCTTGTGAAACAGAAATGAACCTGTGCACACAGTGAACTCCTCACATTGGCCCTCTGACTTGCTCCTTCATGGCGTCTCTCTAAGTCTACTCCACATCTGGGGAGTCTGTCATCTCACACCTGATTGCTTTTGTTCTTCAGATGTTCGTTGACAACTTCCAGACCGCTAAAGAAGCTCTGAGCGCCGCGACGGCTCAGGCAGCGGAGAAGGCCGCGTCGAGTGTTCGAGACTTCGCCCAGAAGAGTTTCCGTTTGTCCATGGACATCAAGCTGAAGGCCCCACTCATCATCATCCCCCAGTCCTCCACCTCCTGTAATGCTGTGGTGGTGGATCTGGGTCTGATCACGGTGGGAAACAGCTTCTCTCTGCAGCCGGCGGAGGGTTTCCCTCTGCCAGCTGTGGTGGAGAAGATGGATGTCCAGCTGACACAGCTGAAACTGTCCAGGTAACAACATAAGAAATGTGAATACACTGACTGTGAGCAGGGATGGAAACAGTTCTGCTTTTGCTTAATTGTGTTTGTTGGTTTAAATCCAGCTAAACTCAGGTTGTTTAGACCTCACTGGGACTTAGAAATGGGTAGAAATGGTACCGATGCACTGATCCATCCAGTTCTCTTCATCGCTTGGCGTCTTCGTACACACCAGTAGATGGGAAATGTTTCTCCTCTTAGCTGCACTGAAACATGACGAAGGTCCAGTAGATAAAAACAGATTCCACTGTGCTTTCAGAACCACACTGAAGCGAGACTCTCTGCCCGACATCGAGATCCTTCAGCCAATCAACCTGGAGCTGCTTGTCACCCGAAACCTGGCTGCTTCCTGGTTCTCTAAGATTCCCGGAGTCCAGGTCCAGGGAGTGCTCCGGTCCCTAAATGTAGGTCTCTCTTGTTTACTGTTGGCTGAGCCAGGATTCAGACTCTGCAGAGTGAGACAAATCTTTATTGTGTATCCATCAGATGAGTCTGGGTGAGGAAGATCTTGGTGTACTGATGAAGATTCTAGTAGAGAACATTGGAGAGGGGAACAAAGAGCACAGCATGGATGTGAAGAGACAGGTGGCCCAAGGTAAGTTCACTCTCACAGCACAGGATGGGAAATGAAATGAAGTTGGAGAAAAGTCGTTTTCAGCTTATAAATTCAGACACAGCTGAAGTTCTCTTTGGACTTAACCAGATCTTTACTCCAGTACTGTGAAGAACCCAGGAGCAAGTTTTAACCATGTTATGTTCTATGACTTGCAAATTAAACAAATATCTAGTACTACCTTCTTTCATCTGTACAATAAAATGGTGTCTGGTTCATTCAGCAAAAGGACAGAGCTGCAGGGACCCAAATCTGGTGAGCAGGTGGTGGTGGGTGGAGACCAGTATTTACTTTTTCTGGGCGTTGAAACTGCACACGCGATGGCATGAGCATCCTACCTCAGAGCATTTCATTAAAAGTTCATTTATCACTAGTGTTAAAGTCGGGTCGCTTTCACGGCAAAGTTTGAGTTTGAGTGGCCATGACGCACGGTTCTTATGTAAGAACTTGATCGCTACTTCAATTAGTGAGACATGAAAAAGAAGATCTGAACACACGTGTGTGTTTTTTAATCACCGCTTTGCTTCCACAGAGAAAGCAGAGCTTGCAGAGCAGCTGGTAGATGTGGTGTCATTACCACCAGCATCTAATGGCGCTGTGGCCGCAACCAATGGAATTCAGAATGAAAACACCATCAGCGTTTGCCTCAACTTTGAAGTGGAAGAGGTACGAAATCTGCCAGAGCTCAGAGTCTGACTCACTTTTCCTCTGTTTCAAGAGAACATCAGTCTGTGGAGACTTTAGAGCAGGGGTGGGCAATTCCAGGCCTCGAGGGCCGGTGTCCTGCAGGTTTTAAATCTTACCTTGGGTCAACACACCTGAATCAAATGATTAGTTCGTTACCAGGCCTCTGGAGAACTTCAGGACATGTTGAGGAGCTAATTTAGCCATTTAAATCAGCTGTGTTGGATCAAGGACACATCTAAAACCTGCAGGACACCGGCCCTCGAGGCCTGGAGTTGCCCACCCCTGCTTTAGAGAGTCTGAAAGATCATTCTGTATCTGAAGAGATACAAAATGTTGCATTCATTGTTGCTCCACCATGTTGGCGCTCTGCTGTCATCTAAATGTGTTTTCTGCTTCTTCTCTTAAGGTGCTTCTGACTCTGAAAAAGCCAAAGGAAAAGAAGGAGTCCCCTTTCCTGGTCTTTCACGTCGCCCACATGGGCATTAACACAAAAGTCAGAAAATACGACATGTGCGCAGCAACATACATCCGAAAAATTGCCCTGAAGTGCCTCGAGTTCAAAGGTCAGAGCGTTACAGCACACCAGGGTTTACTGACACAAGTGTGTCTGTACTGGTTTCTTTGGTTGTGCGTGTGCGGTCAAACATGTTGATGATGTGACAGCTTTGGTCTCTTCTGGTTTAGACTCAAGTGGGGAGCCGCTGTGCCTCATCAGCTCTTCAGTCGAGTCTGGAGCTGAACTGCTCAAAGTGGAGTATTGTAAGGTGAGGTCACCATCTGATTACCTGTTCATGCACGGGAGGTGGAGGCGGGAACTACGTGTGGGGTCGACAGTTTGAGATTCAGCAGTTTTTAATCAGCCTGTTTGTTTCATCAGGCCGACCGTGCCGGACCAAACTTCTCCACCGTCTACAAAAACACCGAACAGCTGATCAATGTGAGTCATAGTTCATCCACACGCCTGCAGATCAGTACAGCATCATCTCTGCACATCTCATGGTCGTGTTGAAGGAAATGCAAGCTTGACTTTAGCCCTGTTTGCACAGATCTAGTGTTACCAGGTGGATTTGTCTGATTTAGAAAAAAACTCCTGCATCTGTGTTGTGTGCAGCATTTTCACACTGCATCAAATTTACAACACAGACACAAAAAGTGCTCCACGTCACGTCATCCTGTTCTGATAGATTTGAGCCTGTTCTTTCTATGAATGCCTCTCTACGCTGTCTAACAACAAAACCTGTATTTGTGACGAGAGGTAGATCAGGGAAAAGTAACTTAATAAAATAACAGTTTGCACAGGACTCAAATGACCATCTCTGCTTTTGGCAAAATACCAGTGATGAACGTGGCACCACGGGACTAAGATCTGTCACACATCCCAGGTGTTGCACATTTTTGAGAACCACTAAAATGCATCAGCTTTCCTCTTGGGTCGTAGGTGACTTTCACCTCACTCGACGTCATGCTTCACACCGAAGCTCTGCTGTCAGCCATTAACTTCCTGTCGACAGCGTTGTCATCTGGCGGCGGCGTTCCATCTCCAGAGAAAGAAGTCCGACCAAAGACGGAGGATAAGACGGTTTCTGCGAAGTCCAGTCAGTACCCCCCACACACACACACACACACACACACACACACACACACACACACACACACACACACACACACACACACACACACACACACACACAGGTATAATGCGAGTCTGACTTAAAACTCAGCGTCATGTGTTATTTTTCTCCTGCAGCTGCCCTGGTGTCACCTGTAGACTCTCAGGTCACAGACCTGAAGGTGGTCATGGATCTCGGGGCCTTCAACGTTCTAGTGTGCGACCAGTTGTGCAACATGGCCGACATCAAGATCCAAGGTACTGAATCGGAGCTGAATTTTGTTTTCTGTGAGTTTTCACTACCAAACCTGATGTAACACGCCTGCTGTGTTCCTCAGGTATTAATGGCTCGCTGCTGATGCAAGGACCTCAGACTCATATATCAGGCGGCCTGCGAGACTTCATTGTTCTAAACGTTGATCCCAAAAGCTTCCACAAGAAGGTCAGTAAGTTGTCTTATATAAGAATGCTTCACTCCATTGTGTCAAAACTGATAACGTCTTCAGACCCTGATACCACGGGACTGCTTTAGATCGTCCTGCCCTCTTGTGTTTGTGTTCTTGTGTGAGCTAACAGTTTCCCTCCGATTATGCTTCAGGCCATCTCCATCGTGGGTAACGAGGTGTTCAGCTTCAGCATGAGTCTGACCCCTAACGCCACAGAGGGCGCGGGCTACGCCGACACCTCCAAAACTGACGGCAAAGTGAAGTTAAACATGGGCTGCATCCAGGTGGTTTACCTGCACAGGTTCTTCATGTCCCTGCTGGTGAGTCACACGTGATGATTGAAAGTTAGTTTGTAGAACTGTTTTTAGTTTGACCCGAGCAGCTTACCTGCACTCTGGTTTGTTATTTGTGTTCCCTCCTCCCAGTTTGATTTACACAATATGTTTTTCTTTCTCAGTATTAATGTTGTGAGTTTTCTTTTATTCTTTTTAATTTTTGGCAATGAGAAGAAATGCAAAAAGAAACCTGGATCAAGTGATGTTTAAAACACCTGAGAAGAGTGCATGAAATGGTCACTACTGGACTGAAGAAAACTGTTTGTTTTTTTTTATTTTCTTGCAGAATTTCACCAACAACTTCCAGACTGCTAAAGAAGCTCTGAGCGCCGCGACGGCTCAGGCAGCGGAGAAGGCCGCGTCCAGCGTTCGTGACTTCGCCCAGAAGAGCTTCCGTCTGTCCATGGACATCAACCTTAAGGCCCCAGTCATCATCATACCACAGTCCTCCACCTCCAACAACGCTCTGGAGGTGGACCTGGGTCTGATTACTGTTGGGAACAGCTTCTCTCTGCTGGATGTCACAGGATGTCCGCTGCCAGCCGTCATCGACAATATGGACGTCCAGCTGACGAAGGTGAAACTCTCCAGGTCAGTGAAACAAAGCCTCAAAGACTTGATCCACAGTCAGAAATGTTAATGGTGTTGATTAAGATTTTACAAAGTGAAATGAAAGAATCTGAAGACTGAAATTCTTAATGTCAGTAATGACATCTGTTCTTAGAATAGGACCTTAAAGCAGCGGTCCCCAACCCCCGGGCCTCGGACCGGTACTGGTCCGTGAGTCGTTTGGTACTGGGCCGCGAGAGTTGAGGCTCAGGTGTGAAATGTATAGTTTTCAGGGTTTTTATCGGTTTTCAGCGTTATTTTGTTATCGTTTTTATCGTTAACTCGGTTTTCCTGGGTCTTTTCACGTGTGTTATGAATAAATCTTCTTTTTTTCGGTACCGGTACTAGTTTTATTTTGTTGTATTTATCCGCGACACCTTAAAGGCCGGTCCATGAAAATATTGTCGGGCATAAACCGGTCCGTGGCGCAAAAAAGGTTGGGGACCGCTGCCTTAAAGGATGTCTCAGGAGCGTAAAAAGATGCGACTGGACTTCTTTAAGTCTGTTTCACCAAGAAGCTTCTTCAGTTTTTAAAAGTTTTAAAGCTGAAGGAAACCTCTTGGATAAGACGTGAGAGGTTTCAATGTCTTTTTAAGCTCCTAAGACTACCGTGACCTTTAATGACTGAGAACCTCCACAGACATGCAGGAAGGAAGACCCAATCTGGCCACCTGAATCTTGGCGCCTCTCCTTTGTGTTAAAACAGTGAAATTTGCTGGTCAATCTGAGAAAAAGGATGAAACTGCATGTGCAAGTAGTCAGATCACAAATTCCAAGGATATTGTGGTCATGCTTGAAAAAAAGGTGCACAAGCAGAAAGCTTTGAAGGGGAAGCTTTTGTTTTATATGCAGACTTTGATTAGTTTCTCCTGTAAGCACATTGACTCTTTCCTGTTGTGGCCCAGGACCTGCTTAGAGCCTGACTCAAACCAACCTAGCAGAGAGCTGCTTGAACCGGTCAACCTGCACCTGAACATCAAGAGAAACCTGGCAGCTTCCTGGTACAAGAAGATGGCTGCTGTGGAGATCGATGGAGATCTGAAACCCATGAAGGTAGGAGGAAGTTAACATGTATGCTTGTTACATTATTAAACTTGTAACCAAAAATCTTTCCCAGATTACAAGACGATATAAAAACAGAGTAGCTGTACAGTATGGTTGGTGTTTTAAGACGTATGTAATAATCTTCCTCAATAGAATAAAATGTGTCAGAAATTCCACTAATGATTTTATTCTTGTTTTTACAACCAGTCGACAAGTAAACCACCAAAGGTACAGTTTCCCCTGAGGACAGTCTGCTCTGTAGAGTTATATTGTTGCTGGTCTCGTCTTTTACTTGGAAGCTGGATGCAGTTTGTTTGTTGTGGTCTGTAGTCTCCGTAGACACCCCCAATAAGGATGCAGGTTTAGGACGCAGGTTTAGGCTAGGCTAGCAGCCTTTAGCCGTAGCCTCATTCTAGTCACAGCTGTAGACAGACTGAGTAGTGACTGATGCGTCTGTGCAGGTGAAGCTCAGTCAAGACGACCTGAAGGTGGTGCTCAGGATCCTGATGGAGAATCTGGGAGAGGCCGGAAGCCCGGAGCCCGCCGCAGCCCGGCAGGAGACCAGTCTGCAGGTCCGAGCAACTGGAGCCACCCCGACAGGTCCGATTGAGTTTATGTTCAGATCTTCACTCATCCAGAGTTGAACCCTGATATTTGTCTGGTTTCTGTGTCTGACTGATGACATGGTAAATGGACTGATTCTTATATAGCGCTTTTCTACTCTCCCGGAGTACTCAAAGCGCTGACATGTATCCGATATAAGATAGACCAGGATTATTTTGAACCCTAAATCAAGCTAGGCTGCTCGAAAGTCCAAGGATAAAAATATTGTTAATGAGTGTAATAGATCCACTTTAAGGTTTCTTGCCGTTTTGTTGATGTGATCTTTGTCCTGATTGCTCAGGTGGTTCTGGAAAGATGACTGTGAGCCACAGTGAAGAGGATGATGAAACTTTGGAGACTGTCAAGTTTAACTTCAACATCGAGTCTCTTGGTCTGGTTCTGTACCTCGACCCCAAACAGGTCAGTTAGAAACAACAAGGACGTGAAAAGAAACTGATATGTGGGGGACGGTATTCGTCCAGTGGTTGGAATAAGCAAGCAAGTGTTAGTTATTCTTCCTGACTGTTGTCCCTGTTCCCAGTCCTCAGCTCTCCAGAACCAGCAGGACCTCAGACTGGGAGAATTTGCCCTACACTTGCTAAAAACTTCAGGGAAGATCCTAAATAATGGCAGCATGGAGGTGAACACGGTGCTGACTGCCTGCACACTGGACGACCTGAGGACCGGCATGGAGAGGGTCACCTCGCGGTAAGAGTCAAATGATCTCTGCTTTCCGTCTGTCTGACTGTTTTGTTGATGACGTGATCAATCACTGATGGAGTTCTTCATCAAATAGTCTGTAGTTGTTTTTCAGAGAAGAAGAAGAAACATAGTCAGATCACACTGCTCAGTGAATATGATCCATATTCAGTCTGCCCCCTTTACCTTTTCCCACAGATGGTTTTTAGGGTCCCACAACGTTTTGTAACATTTACAATCAATCGGCAGGATCATACTGCTGTTAACATGCACTGCAGTATAGTTACCAAATTACTGCTGAACATAGTGTACAGTACAGTATAGTATGCTACAGTAGACTGTGACTATACTTGAAAATATCTCTTGGAAAGCAGTTTAGTTTTTTGCTACCAAAGTGGTTTAGAGGGTTTTTTTGGCTGTTACCAGTCAGTGATCACACATTGTGTTAACTTGCTGCAGGATGGTGAAGCAGAGAGACGAAGAGAGCTCTGGGGTCACGATCGACGTGACGTACCGGCAGAGCGCAGCAGAACGGGAGGTGGTGGCCGTTCTGCAGAAGCTCTATCTCTGTGCAAGCGTGGAGTTTCTGATGGCCGTCGGAGATTTCTTCCTGCAGGCTCTGCCGCAGAGTTCGGCTCCGACCGCCGCCTCTGCACCGAGCGACAGACTGCAGCTGAGACAGACCACTGAACCACGAGCCGACCCCAAGACTGGTAAGATCGGGACACCAGACCCCAACCGGAGAGGCGGGGGGATTGAGTATATCTACTGTATCAACAGGAATATTAAAAGAATCCAGAAAGGGTTAGTCTACAACTGCAGCAGGGAGCCCAGCCTACGCTTTTGACCACTGAATGGCGAGATCATGATCTACTTTATCTGATTTAGCAATAAGAACAAAATTGATGTTTCCAAGTATTCAGAGCTTCTCAGTCAAGCTAAAGACGACCATTCAGAATCACAAAGCGAGAACGGGAACAAAAAAAGAAAAAGCATCACAAGACTGTTTTCTCTCTGCAGCCTCCACAGTGAAGACTCGACTTCGAGCAGTGGTGGTGGACCCAGAGGTGGTGTTCGTGGCCAACCTGATGAAGGCCGACGCCCCAGCTCTCGTGGCCTCATTTCAGTGCGACTTCACGCTACAGGCCGAGGAGGACGGCACACAGAACATGAGAGCCAACCTGAGGGAGCTGAAGGTCCTCGCCTGCCCCTTCATCCAAAACAAAGAGGACAAGGCTGTCACCACCGTAAGAGTCTGCTTGTTTTTTGCAGTCTGTAGATCCTTCACTCACTGTTATATCAGTTCTGTTTTTTGTGTTTTTTGATATGTCAGACACATTTAAACCCACAGCGTTTTGGAATTGTTGACTGGGAGTAAAACCATTTTTACTGCATTACCCTTAAAAATATGAGTCGGGTAACAGATTAACTGAAAAAGTGTCTTACTGTAGGGGAAGAAAATGTGATGTGTTAGTGGTCTTGTAAGTAATGAGAGCTGAACAAACATGATTAAAGGTTTTAGTCTGGCTCTATCCAAAAGGTACTGAGACCTTGTTCGGTCACCTTGGAAACCAAAGCTCACCCCAATCAGCCACTGAGGGGCTCCGTGACAGTGGAGGAAATCATAATTAAGGTATTTATTTATGGATTTATAAATCACACTGACAGATGTTCGAGACTCTGTGTTGCTTCTCTGGACTCGCGGTGATTTCCCGACTGTCAGTGAACTCATCACCAGTGTGTCTTTCATCTGCAGATCTCACCGTTCATCCTCAACACCGTGACAACGATAACAGCCGCCATGACGGCAAAGCAGAAGGATCAACAGTGCGAGGCATCGAAGCCCGATGTCAGTGACCTGTGGTCGGTCATGAACATCTACAACTGTAACTACTGGTTCCTGGGAGTGGACCAGGCCACCGAGGTCACCGAGAGCTTCAGAGAACCGGACGGACGAAATGAAGGGGAGAGCTTTGGCGTCGAAGTCAAGGTACCACAGCGTCTTCGCAGAACATTCATTGTAAAACTTTAAAGAAGGTTTGCTTCGTTTTGACGAGCTGTTGTTGGCCCTCAGGTTGTACAGGTGACTCTTGAGTCCGGTTTGGGTCATCGAACAGTCCCTCTGCTGCTGGCCGAGTCCTCCTTCAATGGTTCAGCCAAAAACTGGTCTTCGCTGCTACAGCTGAGAGCTGATATGACGCTTGAAGTAAGAACTCAACCTGGATTCAGACCTGATCCTGAAACTCGTGTCATATATTCAAGGCTCCTAACTTTAGTTTGGGTTTTTTTCCCTATCTTTAGTTTTAGCTGAGGAGTATTTAAGAACATTATTCATGTGTTCATCCCTACCAACGAAGGTGTTGACGCCATTGGAAGGGATAGGCTGATATATTCCAGAAAGACAAAAATCTCTCTGACAGCTGAGTTATCGCAGCTGCTGTGCTCAGTGGAAAAAAAAAAAAACAAGTGTGTCATCTGTTCCCAGGTGAATTACTTTAATGAGACCCACGCGGTGTGGGAGCCTCTGCTGGAACGAGTCGACGGCGGCAGACGAAGGTGGAACCTGGAGTTCGAGGTAAAGCTGCTCTTAATGAACTTTGTGTGATTATTATGACAGCTACACAATGTCCCACTCCAGTAAACGTCCCACAGCAAAGCAATTCCCTGAAGTCTTTGTCTGTGAATAGTTTTATATCAAAGACATTTTTGTGTTCCTCATATAAAACATCCAAGTGGCTCATTTCCAACCCCCCCCCCCCTTTTTTTTTTTTTTCTTGGAATAGACCGACCTTAATATTACAGGTGTAAGAGTTAATTGGCACGTCTGTAATCTGCCATTTAAAGGTGGAATGAAGGTGAATCTGATCACCTGCTGTCCCGCTGCAGAACTTTGAAAACCCTCAATGAGTTTTTAAATGGAATAAAATTCCCAGCAACGATCGGCTGAAGGCTGATGAACTTAGTGATGCTGTTTTTGCTCCTGCAGATGAAGAACAACCCAATCCATGACAAAAGCCCCGTTCACGGAGATGACTTCATATTCCTTCCTGAACCTCGCACTGTCGTTAGCATCTGCTCCAAAGACACCATGAATGTCACCATCTCCAAGTGCTGCCTCAACGTTTTCCAAAACCTCGCCAAGGTACAGAACAGCTTCAGTTTGTGTCTGACTGATGCTGTAATATCACTTCTAATCGACTTTTTGAAAAAGTGTTAATTCGTTGAATCACTGAGTGCCCTTTTCCTTTGCTGTGTTTTGATCAGGCGTTCTCGGAGGGAACGACTTCCACCTTTGATTACTCTCTGAAGGAGAAGGCGCCATTCACTATTAGAAACTCTCTGGGAATTCCCTTCATTGTGGAGCACAGTGCTAACTTGAGACTGGTGGGATCTGCGGGGCAGGGAAAGCTCCACGAGTTGCCGGTGGATCAGAACATGGAACTGGAGCACTCAATGTTCGAACCAGCATCCAGAGGCAAACTTTCAGCTCTCCAGCGGCAAGAGAGCTGCCTGTTCAACCTCACCATCGGTCAGACGTTCCCACTCGTTCTCTGTTGGTGCTGCGCGTTGTCTTATGCTAAGCTTGCGATTGGAGATGTGTTATTTCTCTCCCCATACAGTGCCCTCGGGATACAGCGAGATCGCCAACATTGCTGTGGACAAACCGGGTCGACGCCTCTACAACATCCGCGGCCCGAATCTGCAGGAGGCCATATCTGTGCTGTTGCAGATTGACGCCAACGAAGGCAACAAGGTCATCACGGTTCGCTCGCCGCTGCAGGTCTGAACCACAGACGCTCTAAATAAAGCCGATATTGTGATTAGAAAAGCAGGACAGGTTTATTTAGAAGCAACTTTTGTTTGTGTTTTTAGATAAAGAATCACTTCTCAGTGCCATTCACCATCCTCAAGTACTCTCCACAAACCAGAGCTCTGCAGGTTATTGGACAGGCCGAACCCAAGACGGAGTTTCATGTCACCTTAGAAACTTACAGGTAGAATCACACCACCTTCTTCAGGTGTTCGAGAGACTGTTTGTTAGCATAGTCATAGTCTTTGTGGATTTGATGATTGTCTCAATAAAAGACATCCTCTGCTGCTCTGAACATCTACAAAATTAGGGTTTGCCAACATGGGCGAGCTTCTGGTTGCAGATCCTTTTTTCCAAACTGCACTTAAAGTGTCACAAATTCAATCTTGTCCCTGAAACTCTCTGGGTGCTGTTGTGAGTTCCTGTGGATCTGAGCAGCTCCAGGTGCCTCGTCATAACTTCCGGAGGTGGTGAGAGTCTTTACTTCCTCTTTCCTCCAGATCTCAGCTGTTTTTGCAGCCAGCAGGAGAGCTGACAGGTCAGTATGCGCCATCTTCCACCTGCATATCCTGGAAGGAGCAGGTGCACTGTAGCTCAGAGGTGGGGTCGATGCTTCAGTGTCCCGCATCCGAAAGCAGCCTGCTGCCGCTCATGGTCAGCACTTTGGCCGTCCCCGATGACCTGCGACACATCACCAGCTGTGGAGAGGAGGACTGGGACCCCGCCTATGTCATCCATCTCCATCCTATGGCTACCCTACGCAACCTGCTGCCATACACCATTCGCTACATGATGGAGGTAACCCTAACAGCTCCATCAAGGTTTAGCAATGCAATAATAAAGAGTCTTTGCAGATATTCACATCTGTTTGTTAGAAATGTTTTATTATTTTATAAGCCAATGAAAACTAACCTGATCTAAAATAATCTGATCGGACCTGATGTGTTGCATCCCCAGAGCTCAGTAGACAGCTGCGAGCTTCGTGAAGGCAGCATGTCAGACCTCCTGAACGCTCGTGTCTCAGGCGAGATCGTGTCGCTGGTGCTGATGAGGTATCAAGGACGCGACTGGCACGGACACATTCGGATTGAAAAGGAAATGCCCGAGTTCCTGGCCATATGTCTCACCTGCGACTCGGACATAAGCATGACGGTGGACATTAACGTCCATGTGACGAGGACGGCGAGCCGCCTGCTGCTGTCGCTCTTCAGTCCGTACTGGATCATCAACAAAACGTCTCGAGTGCTGCAGTACAAAGCCGAGGACATCTCCGTCAAGCACCCGGCCGACTACAGAGACATCATCCTGTTCTCCTTCAAGAAGAAAAACATGTTCAGCAAGTGCAAGGTGAGAAACACCTGGACACACATGTCCAGCCTTTCTTCTTTAGACTTTAAACAAGTTGTTTAAAGTTTTCACTATGCGCGTTCACAATCCGAGCCTGTATGCTTTTATAAGCTTCCAGGTACGTTTTTTTATTCCTGTATATTTAGATCTGGTCAGACCTCTTTTTTGATCACTGCTTCCTTTTTAACTCTTTTTTTGACGATAAAAACAAAGCCAGACATTTTCTGTAATATGTAAAATGTTTATTTATTGCACATTGATATTTTGTATCAGCTCCAGCTTTGCGTCTCCACCAGTTCCTGGTCTGATGGGTTCTCTCTGGACACAGTGGGAAGTTATGGCTGCGTTCGCTGTCCCGCCAACCACATGGACTTCTTGGTAACTTTTTTTCTCTTTTAATCAAACTGTTTAACCTGTTTTGTCTTTCTGAGGATTAGACCAGGCTTGTTGTGGAGCTTTTGAATGTGTCACATTCTTCTCCTGGGTTGATTAAAATGATCATCAGCTGTGAGCTGATCTAGTTTCATACTTCTTGTCTCTGTGTGCAGGTGGGTGTTAGTATTCAGATGAGCAGTTTTAAACTAACCAGGATCGTCACCATGAGTCCTTTCTACACTCTGGTCAACAAGTCATCTTATGAACTAGAAGTGGGAGAAGTCAGCAGCCAAACCAAGTGGCACTACATCTCTTCCACTGAGGTGAATGAATTTCTAGTTTTAGAACAGACAGGCTGTAGGGACCTGTCTTCCTTATTGTCACTACCAAACTCCTTATGTTATTATAATTCTTATAATTCGATTGTTGTGGCGCAGTGTCTCCCTCTGTGGCCGGAGAATGGTTCGGGAAAGTTGTGTGTCCGTGTTGTCGGGTCTGAATCCACCTCCCAATCCTTCTTCTTCAATAAACAGGACAACGGCACCCTGCTAAAAATGGAAATGGTCAGTGTCCATTAGACCAGACACATTGGAAGAACTTTCACAGTTTAGTACATTTTGGAGATTTTTAAATGCGTGTATGTTTTCAGTGCGGTGGGATCATCGTGGACGTCAACCTCTCTGATCACTCCGCCGTCATCAGCTTCGGTGATTATTATGAAGGAGCAGCTCCTGCCCTGCTGGTTAACCACACGCCCTGGGCTACCATCAGCTATAAACAGAGGTCAGAGGTCAACACACTACTACATATATGTTATTTTATAGCCTATCAGAGTTTAAAAGCTGTAACTTTTTCATCTGACACGGTACACTCTGTCTTAACTTCTGCATTCTTGGAGGTGCTCCAGGTTTTTGGCCACAAAACCAGATAAAGCTCTTAAAGGCTTTTTTTTTTGCCTGTTTTCTGTGTTTCTGGTTGTCACTCCATGTCAGTTCCCTGATTTCAGGCTGAATAAATTTTGTATTTCAGTTAATTTTCTCTTTGTGAAACACCTTGGTGGAAACCCAGCTACTTGCCATTTCTTTTCAGCGGCTCATCCGTCTTTCATGAGTTGAAACCCAGCGAGACTCGACGGTTTGCGTGGGACGACCCAACAGGAGTCCGCATGCTTCGTTGGGAATGCCGGGATCATTCAGGAGAGCTGGATCTGCTGAAGGTCAGACTCACACAAAATCTCGTATCTGCATTTTTTATTTATTTTTGTAAGAAGACACTGTTGTGTGTCATGGTGAGACAATTCTGGAGGTCGAGCTTTGTTTAGTTGCTATTGAGGTTTGATGAAACGCATATCAAAAGATTTCCCACAGAAAACAGCAGAAACTCTCTGATTAATAGTGGAAGAGCCAGATATTACTGGGAAACTATGCCTTTGTGTCTTTGTAACAGCTGAACCTCATCCTCTGAAAAAAGATTTTTCAGTTTGTTGTGACCGAAGAAATCTAATGTAACAAACCTGAAAATGTCAAGGACCAAAAAAGGAACCCTGAGGAACCAAAAAAACCATTTATTTCAGCCACTGCTGTTGTACTGAGAAAAATGATCAATTACTCTATATAAAAGATTGGTGTAGATTTATGATCTAAACAATGAGTTTGTATTTTCTAATTAGTTTATTTCATTTTAGCTTTTTGTTTTTAATTCAGTCTAGTTTAGCTGATTTTCAGAGTGAGTTTCTCGTTCCAGTTTAGTTTTTATTGTTTGAAAATGTTTAGTTGTAGTTTCATTTTTATTAGTTTCAGTGTTGTTGTTGTTGTTGTTGTTGTTGTTGTTGTAATTATGATTGTTTGGAGAACATCCGTCAGAGCCAAGACAGACATCCAGAATCTCAATACATCAATCCTTCATCAGGCAAATAAATTTTTCCCCAAACAACTAAAAACGTAATAGAAGCTCAAACTAGGAAAAAAATAAAATTTTTATTTTAATTTGCCAAGTTCGCAAAATCATTTCTTGGTTTTAATTTTTTTAAAGTCTAGTTTTTAATTAAATTTTATGTAACCAAAATGTTTTTTCACATCTAGATTTTGTTTTTCGTTTACATTTAGTTGCTTTTACAACCTTAATTATTAATTAATTATTACCTTGATTGTTTGGCCATCAGGAGGCAACCACTCTGGCTACAAGACATCTGATTGTAGAGAAGTCTGGGGAACTGAGGCTTCTTATACTGATGTAGATCCCCTGTGTACATATATTCCTGATGACTTTTAGCGTCTCCGTTGCTATTTTCACATCCTATTGAATATCTTTGGTTATGGTACTATTACAGTCAAACTGGAGGATATAGCAATAACAATGTGCTCCTCGTGTTTGCTTCCCACAAACTTCATGAAACCCAGAATACAAACACATCAGTTTCTTTACAGTCTGTCTGTGTTCATTTAGGATGATTTTGGTCAGTTTTCCTACGACAGCCAGTCTCAGATCCACTGGGCTTCCTTCCTGGACGGACGCCAGCGGGTGCTGATATTTACTGAGGACGTTGGAGTGGTGACAAAGGCTCGTCAGGCTGAGGAGCTTGAACAGTCCGATCAGGAAGTAAAAGTTTTGTTGCAAAACCTTGGATTGTCGCTGATCAACAACAGCAAGCGGCAGGAGATCGCGTACATTGGCATCACCAGGTAAACACTATCACATTACCAGAGCAGTTTACAGCAAAGCAAGGTCACATTTCCAGGCTTCTTCTACAGCGTGAGATTAGTTATTTGCTTTCTTGGCTAACACATATCAAATCAGTCTCTGTGTTCTCATAAAGAAGAGATTGTAAATGGACTCTTCTTCCTTAAAAATGGGCTAGATGAGTGCCTCATTTAAGTCCAGATGAGCAAAATGCAACCAAGAAATGCAGAAAAAATCTTTTACTTTTTTGTTTTGGTTTTATTCACAATGTAACAGCTGCAAGTTTCCTACTATTTATCCAGATCTGGGTGACAGAGAAAGCATGCCCAGACCTCCCTCTCCACAGCCTCCTCCAGCTGTTCTGAGGGGATAATGAAGCGTTACTGAGGCTTAGAGAGACGTAATAACTCCAGCGTGTCCCGGGTCTGTCCCAGGGTCACCTCCCAGCTGGATATGCCTGGACACACCTCACCTTGGAGGCATCCAGGAGGCCTGCTAGTCAGCTGCCTGAACCACCTCCAGCGGACTAAAGTAGCACTGTTGGAGAAGAAATAGCTACTTTTAGCCTCTCCTAAATAACTGAGCTGATTTCTGCTGCCTGTTCTCGTCAGCTTCTGCTTTCTGTGACCAGTTACAGCTTATGAACATAGGTGAGAGTAGGAATAACAAGCAGGACCAGCCAGTATATTTTTATCGACACTTTTAGGTTCAGCTCTCTTTTTACCGCTGCACCTTAAAGCTGTTTATATAGGGTTTAAATTATTTGCAGATGTTAAGCGGTGGATTGCTCCCTCTGGACTGGGATAGCTGTTGACCCAAACACTGCTGCTCCTCCACACGTCTGTTTGTGCAGACCAGCTCCCACTGAATGTTGCTTCCTAGCACACCGCTTGGAGCAACATCAACACATAACCACAAGTGTGTTACAGCGTTACATGTGTGTTTGTATCACAGCTCAGGTGTTGTTTGGGAAATGAAGCCGAAGAATCGCTGGAAGCCGTTCAATAACAAGAACATCAGCCTGCTGGAGAAAGCCTACCAGAATCAGCTGAGTGGGAAGTCCGCCGGCGGCTGGATCAGACTGGAGAACCTTGAGGTGAGAGGTCAACGTGCACCTGAAACACGCCCACCCTCCAAAAAATACACACACAATTTAAATTTCAATTGTCCACTGAGCTGAGAGAGAAGCTGTGATGTCACCCGCTCTCAGGTGAACCTCAGTGGGGCCACCATGATGATGCGTCAGCCGTTTTCCTGCCAAGTGAGGAGGAACTTCCTGTCTGGGATCCAAGTGGAGTTCAAGCAGTCGGTGCATCAGCGCAGCCTGAGAGCTCAGCTGCACTGGCTGCAGGTAAACACTCACACACCACGATGGATACACACCTGCACAGAAATACACACTCTTGTATGACTGGCATCATTCTGTGTGCAGGTGGACAATCAGCTTCCAGGTGCCATCTTCCCCATCGTCTTCAATCCAGTTCTTCCTCCAAAGTCCATCGCTCTGGACACAGGTGGAGTCTTTTTATTAACTTCTTCATAGCTTCGATCAAACTCTTGATCTGACCGTTCTCACGGTGAGCCGAGTGTCTTTAACTCTGCTCTGTCTCCACAGAGCCAAAGCCCTTCATTGACGTGTCCATCATCACCAGGTTCAACCAGCACAGCAACGTCATGCAGTTCAAGTGAGTAAGAACCAGTTCACCTAAAGACCTGCAGGGTGTTTAAAACCACAACCCTGCTGAAGTCCAAATCCTTCGTGTGTGGAAAAAGCCACACTTACTTGTTTTTGAGAGGTAAGCACAGAGATGGGATTAAGGAAAAGATTTTCAGCTTGTCTTGAGCTTGTCTGTGTTCTCCAGGTATTTCATGGCTTTGGTCCAGGAGATGGCAGTAAAGATCGATCAGGGTTTCCTGGGAGCCATTTTGGCTCTGTTCACGCCTGCTGCAGACCCCCAGGCCGACAGCGAGAAGGTAGAGCTGCTTCTAACATGTGAAAAGTGCCAACATGAACCACACACAGAGGGTTCATGCGTTTGAGGTGTGTCTGTGTTTCAGTCTGGGCTGATAGAGCAAGATCTGCAGGGCCTGCAGGCCGAGCTGATGGAGGCGTCGCGGACTGACGCATCTGGTCTCAGCTACTTCGAATACTTCCACATCTCACCCATCAAGGTGAAGACGCACAGTCTGAGCTCTCCTCTTCACTTATATTTAAAAACAGGTTAAATCGTTAAGTCAACCAGATGAATGTTTGGATTCAAAATAAGCCCAGTGTCGTCACTGGGTCAAGGTTGTGTTTCCATCTTGGTGTTCGTGTGTTTGTTTCAGCTCCATCTCAGTCTGTCTCTGGGCTCCAGCGGTGATGACTTGGTTGAGGAGACGGAAGCCATTCAGTCTCTGAACCTGCTGCTGAAAAGCATCGGGGCCACGCTGACCGACGTCGACGACATCATCTTCAAGTGAGACTCTCGCCGCTGCTGCGGCGGCATTAGAGAGATGCGCTGAGGGCCGTAAAGTAGGGGACGGCTGTTTGCTGAGTCTGTCACAGTAAAACTTTCTGTGTTTGACATTCGTCATGTTTGTGTCCCACAGACTGGCCTTCTTCGAGGTGAAGCACCAGTTTTACAGTAAAGAGAAGCTGACGTGGGTGGCGGCTCGACACTATACTGAACAGGTAAAGTTACAGCCTCCATGTGTGCCATGCTTTCTTCAGGTCGTAATTTATCTACAAGCAAAACAAAGGTGTAATTAAATGGAGATAAGCCAATCAGATCTGAAGAAGTAACAACTGATGATGATGATAAACATTTAACAAATTTGATCATGTGGACATTAGTATTAAACCTATTAGTATTAAACAGCGTCTCTGCAGAAGCAAAAGACGGATAATCTGTGTTTTTACCCCTCAGCTGTAAAAGGTTGATGGGCATCTAACTTTGGGAATGCGATAACTTGAGAACGAAGCAACGTAGGATTTTCAAATTGATACCACAGGTGTATCTACAACGAGTCTGGGGGGTACCATTGGTCGTATTTTAAAATCTCAAGAAAGAAAACCTGGTGTCTTTCTCTGCCTGCAGTTCCTGAAGCAGATGTATGTTCTGGTTCTGGGTCTGGACGTGCTGGGAAATCCATTTGGGCTGATCCGAGGTCTGTCTGAGGGGGTGGAGGCCTTCTTCTACGAGCCCTTCCAGGTAACTCATCCTGAACTACACGACGACGTAATCGACTTTTTTCTGATAGTTACCAGGAAAGATTCTGATGTCAGTCTTATTTTTGGATCATGAGCTGAGAAACTGACAGGCAGGAGAATCCAGATGAAATAAAAGTGGTTTGTGTTTGTCAGGGAGCCGTTCAGGGTCCGGAGGAGTTTGCTGAAGGTTTTGTGATCGGTGTCCGCAGCCTGTTGGGCCACACAGTCGGTAAGAAAGCCAGAGGCATGATGGATGTGCAGTGACTGATTTAACGCCAACCAGGACAGATGATGACCACTGCGATCAGTATTATTAGCGAGCTGATTCCTCGTGCAGGTGGCGCCGCAGGCATGGTTTCCAAGATCACGGGATCGGTTGGTAAAGGTCTGGCAGCCATCACTATGGATAAAGAGTACCAACAGAAGCGACGTGAGGAGATGAACCGACCACCCAAAGACTTTGGGGAAAGTCTGGCTAAAGGAGGAAAAGGACTGCTGAAGGTACGGAGTGACAGAGTTCAGAGGTTTGTGCGTCCTGATGTGAGCCCGATGCAGTTCAATAACAGTTCTTGTTTCTGCAGGGAGTCGTGGGCGGAGTAACCGGCATCGTCACCAAACCTGTGGAGGGTACGTGCTCCTCTGCCGTGAAACCCACACTGCTGCTGCAAACACACACTCAGTTTGGGGGTGAAGGGAAAAAGAAGAGAGCAGAGAGACTTTGCTTGATGGAGACAGACAAAATGTTACCAAGAATGTTGAACCCAGCTTTATCTAGTGTGCCCACATGTGTTCTGTAAATATATGCAAATTGGTGCAAATCTACAGCAGATATGAACTTTGAGCTTTCGCATAGTGATGTTTACTAGTTACATTTTTACCATATTCACCTGTAGTGTCTCCATCTGAAGGAAAACAGAAACACTCGCATGTTCTTTGTAGCAGAGTGCAGTACACTACTGTGAGTGATGATGAAATTTAACACCCAGGCTAACCTGAATTAGATTAGATCCCCTTTCTGTCAGAGAAATGCAAGAAAACCCAAAACTGCAAATGTAGACTCTGGAGCTCCAGAGGATCAGAGCAGTTACTCTGTCTTTCTCTGTAGGAGCGAAGAAGGAGGGAGCAGCAGGTTTCTTTAAGGGGATCGGTAAAGGTCTGGTGGGGGTGGTTGCTCGGCCGACAGGCGGCATCGTGGACATGGCCAGCAGCACCTTCCAGGGCATCCAGAGGTATTTGCTTCAAGCTTTCGTCTGTGTCCAGTTTTTATTTTCACTCTTCAGTCTGTCAGTGACTCTGTTTATTCGTACTTTGTCTCCAGTATTTTGCAGACTGAAGAACTTCCTGTGTTTTCTGTGTGCTTCTTAATGTGTTGTTTGTCTGCTCACTAATTTCTGCTTTTGTTTTCTGTCTCGTGTCGTTGTTGCCGGGAGTTTTGTTCATTGGTTTCTTGCTGTTTTGGTGTGTGAGTATTTCACATGAAGCATGTTAAAGCCGAACTCTTTAATCGCTGCCTGAGATCTGAACTGTAGATCTGTTACAGAGGTTCAGGACTAGTTTTCTCCTTTTAAATGTTTGGGTAGCATTCATTGTTGCACCAGATAAAACCTGATCAGACCTGATGAAGCAGTAGTGAGGGGGTCGAGCTTTAACCTGCGGCACTTTGACGTTTGCATGTTGACTGTTGCGGCAGATGGACGGTAAGTCGCTGCATCGTGTCAAGAGTTTAAACTGATTCATGCTCATCATGTCATCCACCATCAGTCTGCCTCTGCTGCCCCTTCCCCTTTCTTAAACCCACCAGCTTGTGGCAGCATTGTGATTCAGAAAGCCACACCCCCGAGGAGAGTCACAGGTCCTGCTTGTAAAGAGATCTGAAGTGCTTCATGCATTTACATCGTGAAAATTGAAAACATTTGTCTGCTTGGTCCTCGCAGTTTCCCTTCCATTGTTTCCAACACGTAGAGTTTACTTTAGCAGGTCACCCTGTGTCAACAACCAACCAGTGTGGTGACTCTTTTTAGCATTTGTTCTGTCTTCGTCATGAAGACATTTTCAGTTCCCAGGTTTGAATCCACTGTCTGGGCTGTCCGCATGGGTTCTCCTCCAGTCGTGCAGACATGCAGTTATTGGGCTTAGGGTGATTCTAAATTGCCGACCTCCCTGTGGGTTTGGCTGTCCACCATTGCGGATCGCCACTGGCAACACGATGATGGATTTAGAGTTAATCGACAGGATGAGAGGCAGCTGATCAGTTATTTATTTGTCACTCAGAAAATATGTGTAGATAAATTTATTGATTCATTAAGAGGTCGTGTGGACAAACCCATCTCTGCTAATCTATGGGAAACACTGTGTTCGCGTCCCGCTGACGTTTCTGCAGGTATATAACCGAGGACAGATGAGTTTCTGTATACACTTACCTTAATCTCACCACTGAGTACTTTAAAGTCTCTGATCTGCAGTAACCTCTGTTGTCCCACCTGCCAGTGAATCTCAAAGCATCACCTGGTCTCTCCTCAGGGATTGGCTGACTGAATGGTCACATGGTTCTTCCAGCCTGAGTTTGGCACCTTGGTTCATACTGATTGTGTAAAGAAACACTAACAGCCACGGTGTTGGTTTGTTTGAGGTGACGCTCGCACTAAAAACAGCTTTGAGCTGCATCAAAGAGAAAACTGCACTGCAAAGTTCAAAGTACTGCTAAATATTTTTAAATAAGAGTTGATTATTTCCATCTACATAGTACATTCTGAACACGTTAGGCGATGGTTCAGATTTAAAATATACGTGGAAGTAATTATAGATACTGGGAAGCAGGTGACAAATAATAATATCAAGTGTCTCATGAAGGTTCTGGGCCAGCGCTCTACCGGAGGGATGCAAATCATTCTTACTAAAGACATTCCCCTATTTGGATATCAACATCTGTCTTCTATATGCTCTTCTATCAGGACAGAGATATTTGGGATAAAGGTAGAACAACTCTGTGTACATCAGCAGTGACCTTTGCATTTTGTCTTTAACTAGTCTTTTGTCCACACATTTAAGTAGAAAGAAATACTTTGAAATGCCCAAAACATTTCCCAGGAACCTTATCAACCTTCATCCTCCTCCCCCTCCTCCGTATGGAGGACACATCTGTCCTGTGACACGTCAGTCGGTTCATGATAACCTGTTGAATGTTACCGTTTCACGCTGTCACTGTAGAGGTCACCAAAGGTGAGATATCGCACCTGACGGAAGCTTCTCGCAGCATCGTGCGCATTAGAAATGAACCTGCTTCACTCTGAATGCGCTTCAGGGTTGAACTGCAACCTCGTTTCCAAAAAGGTTAGGACAAATATGAAGTTAAAGGAAAACATTTAAAATCTATATTTGACTGAAAATGGATCAAAAAGACAACACAGTGTAATCAGTGGTACAAAATGACAGATAGATGCAGTAGTTTCTCCAATTTAGAGAAAAAGTACTTCTTAAAGAATGAATTTAACAACATTAGAAGATCCACAGAATCCATAATTCTCTGTTCATAAACAGCCACTGGAAATATACACACAGGAGTCTCTGCTGAATAAGTGAGATAAAAAATTGTTTGGCTTCCAAAAGCACAGCAAGTGTTGGTAGAAGAATGAGTGACTCTTTACCCCCCCAAAGTCTGTGGCAGGTTTCAAACTGACCTGGTGTGCATCAGACGATGGTGAGGTGTCTGCCCGTGCAGCAGCTCTTGGAACAATCTGGAAACAAGCCCTAGCTTTATTAATAGTGACATAATTCGTCACTATGGGGGGCAGAGTTAACATTAAACACGTCCATTCAGCTTTCAAGAACTGAGAAAAATGTTTGTTTCAATATTTGATCTCTTACCTTTAAGATATTTTCAGTTAAATACAGACTTTAAATGGTTTGCAAATGACTGTTCTGTTTTTCTGTACATTTTGCACAGTGCACCAACATTTTTGGAAACGGGGTTGTAGCAGATCCAACTCTCAGGGCTCACTTTTGTAGAAACGACTAGTCAGCATGCTGACTTTGACGATGCTTCAACTTCAGTTCCACCATGTGAAGTTATTAAGCTTCAGCAGGAAGGCACAGAAATGAGTCTGTTTCCGTTTCTGTAGCACTAGAATAATTTTTCAAGTGCATCTCTGTTTTCCCGCGTGTGTTGTGATTTCAGGGCGGCCGAGGCGACAGAGGAAGTGACCAAGCTACGGCCGGTGCGTCTGATCAGGGAGGATGGGATCATCAGGCCGTATGACCTGACCGAGTCGCAGGGATTCGACCTTTTCCAGGTTCGATCGCTTTGACCGTTTTGCTCCATAACGACCCGATGTTGCTTGCTGAGAGGAAGCAGGTGTGGTCTTCTGCTGTTAAAAACAAAAACAGTTCTGCCCCAAAACCAATCAGCAGATAAAAATCCAAAACAGCAGCAGCAGCTCTGAACACACACTCCGGATATTTATGAATTAAAAACAAGTTGAGCCAAAACACACATTCACACTGTGAACACAGTCTACACCCAGCAAATAGGTAGACATCAGAAAGCAGGAGAAACGAGATATGAGAAACCAGATCTCAGCTGCTGGAAAACACACCAGAAAAACTTTATTCTGGAGCTGCTAATATATTGTGTGTCTGTGCTTCTAATCCCTTTTTTTTTTTTTTCTTTCTTTTTTGTTTTTCTTCTTGTGTTGGTGCCACATGCAGCCTGAGGAGGAATAATCGTGTTCGTTTGGGCGGATCAACTTATCATTCAAGTGCTTTGAAAGACTATAATCCTGTCTATGACTAATAAAATGTTTATGGTTCAATTCCTCATCCTATAATATTCTATAATAGTCTATATTTATTGTTATATCCACATTGATTCTGGATATTGAGATGATTCAGGTTTCTATGCATGCCAAAACTAATCTCTCTTCTCATACCTCAAACATTTCTACACTCAGCTCTCAGTTTATTACTTTTTCTACACAAAACATTTCTGCTTTTAGTTTTTTATTTCTGTTTATAAACAATAGTTTTTAAATAACCCTTTTTGTTTATAGCCATTTATTACATATTGTTTATTCAGACAAGACTAGCAGGTGGTGAAATTATTTTGCTATAAAGCTGAGATACATGTCCGTGTAGAGCTTACCGATATTTTTGTATCGTTCTGTAGCGTTAGCTTTAAATTCATTCTGAACTTGTATATAAATACTTGCTGTTTAATATTTGTGTCTTTGTGATGATGTACTCTTTGTACGACTCTGCATGACCTCTGTTGTGTCTGCGCTAACGTCACCTCTGAGTGTTTGTCAGCTGAGAGCGTGTCGCTGTCTGTAAGATTTGTGTTTAATAAAAATTCTGCCTTTACTCACACCTTTCTTTTTCCAAATGCAGGGCTTGGTGGGAGGGGGCGGGGCTGTCGCCTTTACTGTCAGCATGTGGTTAGAAGAGTAACGACTCACTAACATGTGCTTTCACAGAATCACGCTATCACACACTCTGGTTCCGATCCTTCTTTTGAAGTAGGTCAGATTTCTCTCAGAGGGCATGTTTGGCTTCCGTATACGTCTTTTAGTGTGCTTGGCAACATGTTAGCATCCTCGGCCATATAGAAGTGTGTATATAGCTCCTCTGATACGTCCACAGTTTCCTCTCTTTTCTTCTGGTGGTGGGTTTGTTATGGTTTGTTCCACAAAACAGGGGATCACTTTTCACGCTTATTAACATTTCTGCTGTTAATCGAAGCATTCGGTGTCATGCTTTCAGAATTTCCTCCATCTGGCACCTGCACAAAAAGTTTGGGGTTCTCCAAGGAGAACAGTGTTTTTAAAGGATCATTGCAAATGATCGTATAGTTGGACTGCAAGTGTTTCAGAATGATGCTCTACTTCTCACCTCATATAAGTCTGAATAAATGCTTTCCTGTGAGATTAAGGTCTCGTTTGTTGGTTTCAAGATGTCCTTAATGCAAGATTATGTTCCTTTTATGAAAAAGCAGGATATATTTTAGGACAGGTCTATCTTTGATTTGGTTAATCTTTTTTTTTTTTCTGAGACAGATCCTTCCCTTCGCTATGAAGTCCTGTCGCAAATAAAAATAGATGCCAGCAACAAAAATGCCAAACCTGAACCTTCAGAATCTCCAAAACAATCAAACATGTCAGCTTGCTTCCTCCTTTTATATATAGCCGATTCTTGAAGGTTTCATACTGTTAAATGTCCTTGTTTCAACTAGAAGTCATCCAGCAACGAGCTACACTGCATGGTAAAATCCACCTCTTGGTGCATCAGTGTGGACCCTGTATGGTTTTACTGAACGACAGGGTCACCATATGTTCATGTATAATGTTCAGATTCAAACCGCAGGTGGTCAGTAAATAAACCTGGGAGTCTGTTTGTGTTTCCAGCGATCAGAGATCAAACAGCTGGAGGGTGAAGTGTTCAGAGATCACTGTCAGTATCCTGGACACAGAAAGACCAACATCATCGTCACCAACAGGTAAAACCTGTTGTTATTTTATTGTGTTTTTTCATTGCTGATTGTCAGCATGTGTCGTTGCTTACATTGTTGTTTTTGTGCAGGAGGGTTTTGTGTGTTAAGGAGATAGAATTTGTGGGTCATTTCAACAAAGAGTGGGAATGTTTGTATGAGAACTTCTGTCGACCGCTGGCTGTGGTGGGAAGTGAGCTGAAGATTTACAGCAAGGTACCAAAATAAACCTCTGAATAAAACTCGAATTCATCGGCCACATTTGTCTGCTGTTTAATCAGGAAGATAAAAATTAAGATTAGGTGTGAGGTCACATCCTGTAACCATGTTACATTTCAATGTCTTGTGTCTCAGGAGCAGCAGAAGCTGTCATTTTCAAAGAGAGATGGTCAAGAGTTGGTGAGGAGCGTTCAGCTCAACGACCCTAACACTGCTCAGGTACTGTGTGTGTGTGTGTGTGTGTGTGTGTGTGTGTGTGTCTGTGTGTGGGTCTGTGAGGCTGCAGCACATTCTGACTTCAATATGGACACCAAAGCTGATAGCAGCTTCCTACTCAACTTCGTTTACAGTAGCATGTGGAGGACTACAAAGCAAGAGTAATGGCAAAGTGTGCTGTGTCAAGTTTAAAGTCAGTGTAACCATGGTAACTCATGCTGAATACATGACCTGGTTGGGACGAGGTTATATTCAGAGTCCACTTTCTGTTGTTCTTTTCTTAGCTGTTTTAAGTGCATTACAGACTGTTTGCTGGAGGAACATGTTTCACATTGGTTACCTGCAGAGCTGTAAAACCAGCAGATTTATCTGCAACGGCACATTGTTAGTGAAATTTTCATGCATCCATTTGAAGATTTGTTTTTTTTACATTTGATTCTTATGTGCTGTTAAGTCTCTTTCACACTGTTTAACATGCAGCTCTTAGAACACAACACACACGCATAATACCTGCTAAGTCAGTCAATTTAGTCTCACTCTGATCTGCAGACAAACTAAAGTGATTTCCTCATCTCCTGTATCAGGCTGTAGGACAGCAAGCTTTAATATTTAAATGTATCTGGTTTAAAGTTTCAGAGCTCTTCTGTGCAGTCATAATTTTGTAGAACGCACACAGCTGTAACATTATTAACTTGAATTGAAAACAGGCTAAGGAAAGCCTGAACACTGTTCATTGTAAACCTCTTGGGTCGATTATTTATCGAAGCTGCATCAAGCTACACAGAGTAGGTGAGAGCTTGAAGTCGGGCACAAGAGCAGCATTAGCATTCATGTCAATTTTCAAAATAAAAGACCAGGTCCAGATTAAACGCTCCACTTTTGAACAGCTTCTGGTGGGTTTTAAAATTGTAAGAAGGACGGAACAAAATTCCATCAGAGACGCACAGAAAGCAGGAGACAGGAGGAGGTTTTAACTATTTATTGACGAACTCGCACTTAATGGAGTAAATAAGGACAGTTATGGTGTTTACCTAAGGCAGGTGTGACGTGTGCAGCACATAACAGTATTAATGAGCTCAGTTTGGCCCCAATAACAGCGTGAAACAAACGGTAATAATCACCAAAACAAAGACTTGTTTATGTCTGCGTGAGCAAACCTGAGCATTGCAAATTACACTGCTTCCTCTTTACGTGCTACAAACTAACCACGCTCGCCTCTGTGTTGCACATTAACCCTGCTTTCGTCTGTGTGCTACTTAATAATCCCAACTCACTTCTGCATTTTGCAAAAAGTTCTGCTTACT
The DNA here is from genome assembly GCF_051167445.1 of Perissodus microlepis. Taxonomy (NCBI): domain Eukaryota; kingdom Metazoa; phylum Chordata; class Actinopteri; order Cichliformes; family Cichlidae; genus Perissodus; species Perissodus microlepis. The sequence goes on from NC_140461.1 coordinate 3,534,210, forward strand.
TTGTCATGCTACAAAATTACCACAAACCTCTCGACAACTAACCCCACTCACTGTGGGGGGTTGCTAACGTACAGACCTTTTCCAAAAAATTTGAATATCATGGAAAAGTTTATTTATTTCCATAATTTCATTCAAAACTTTAAACTTTCATAGATTATAGATTCAGGGCCCACAACTTAAACGATTTCAAGTACTTAGTTGTTCATTTGTACATAATAAACCCACGAAAACAGGATTTCAAAACATTAGAATACTGTGAAGACATCACCATTTACTTCTCAGTTTTTGCAGGAAAAAAAGAAAAAAATAGGATCAAATCAATCAAAATGTGGTATTTTCAAAATTATATGTTAATCTTCAATACTTGGTTGGGAATCCCGTCGCCTGAATCACTGCTTCGATGCGCCGTGGCGTTGATGCAATCGGCCTGTGGCGTTGCCTGGCAGTTATGGAAGCCCAGGTGTTCTTGATGCTTGCTGACGGCTCTTCTTTGTTTTGTTCTGGTGGACCTCATTTTCCTCTTGATACCCCATAGATTCTCAATGGGGTTTAGGTCCGGCGAGTAGGCTGGCCAGTCAAGCACTGTGATGGCATGGCAATCAAACCAGGTTTGGGTGCTTCTGGTGGTATGTGCAGGGGCCAGGTCCTGCTGGAAGATGAAATCTGCATCTCCATACAGATCCTCAGCAGAAGGAATCATGAAGCCTTCTAAAACATTCTGGTACACTGTTGTGGTGACCTTGGATTTAAGAAAGCAGAGTTTACCAATACCTGCACCGGACATTGCACCCCAAAACATGACTGACTGTGGATATTTCACACTGGACCTCAAGCAGCATGGGTTCTGTTTCTCACCCGTCTTCCTCCAAACCCTTGGACCTTGATTCCCGAATGAAAGGCACACTTTACTTTCATCAGAAAAGAGGACCTTTGACCACTGGCCAACAGTCCAGTCCATCTTCTCCTTGGCCCAGTTGAGTCGCTTCTGACGTTGGCTCAGGTGCAGAAGTGGTTTTGAAGCTTTGACTCCTGCCTCATTCCACCCTTTCTGGATCTCTGACAGATTCTTGAATCTTCTGTCTGATAATCTGCTGAAAGCCACCATCATCTCTTCTGCTGGTGCATCTTCTACTGCCACATTTTGCCCTTCCTCTAGACTTTCCATTGATATGCTTGGACACAGCACTCTGTGAACAGCCAGCCTCCTTAGCTATGAACCTTTTGTGGCTTACCCATCCTATGGAGGGTACCAATGATGCTCTTCTGGCCTGTTGTCAAGTCTGCAGTCTTCCCCATATTGAACCTAACTGAGTCAATTGGGTCAAAGTGAAGCAATTTAATGACACTTGGGAAAACCTGTGCAGGTGCTTTGAGTTTAGTAGATGAGTTGTGTGTGACACTCAGTTTAAAACATTCATGCCCTGTAAAATTTGGGCTGATGTCTTCACAGTATTCTAATTTTTTGAAATCCTGTTTACGTGGGTTTCATGGGCTGGAAGCCCGAATTATGTACAAATAAACAACAGTACTTCACATTATTTAAGTTGTGGGCCCTGAATCTATAATCTATGAAAGTTATGAAAGGAATTGTGGAAATAAATAAACTTTTCCATGATATTCTAATTTTTTGGAAAGGTCCTGTATACTCGCATTATTTGTTGAGTTGTTTTTTTGTTAATCTGAGGTGAATTTAGTGCATTTAAATAAAAAGCCTCAGTATGGATGTGTGTTGTTTCGTGATGTAACCCTCCCCAACCTTGTTCCTCTTGTTCCCTGCAGAAGCTGCACACCGCCATATTTGATGCTCAGATGGCACAGCAGCAGCATCGCATGGCAAGACAGAAGTCACAGCGCTTCCTGAAACTGGGCAACAAGCAGTGAGGTCACTTCCTGTCTACAGCTGATTTGCAGTAAATATTTGGAAAGCTTGCAGGAAGGTTTCCATGTGAAATGTGTAACTGTTGCTTTAAGAAATGTAAACGGATTTATGCCGGCACACACGTGTTCAGTTAAAATGTCCAGTCAGACATTTAGGTTTTTTTCATCATGCTAACAGTTGAAAGCTCTTACTTATCAAATGAAAGAATTATGGGATTGTAGTTTTCTTTTTTATTGATTGACACAAAAAAGCTGGACAGAGCTGCTGTGATGAAACTCGTTGGTTTCTGTAGTTCCGGTTTGAAGCTCAACTTTGTGTTTCTGAAGAGTAAGAAAGTTGACCTGTGAAACTACTGAATGAGAACAGTGAAGGAAGAAATCAAGTCACAATATTATGAGAAACATTTAATTCCATCCAAATATCTATATCTATATATGCTGGTTGGTTATTTTGTTTTATTACCTTAATTTGTATTTAATTGTTTTTAGTTTAAGTTGTGTTTTGTTGTGTTTTGTTTTGTTTGGGGGTGGGGGGGAGGTGTCATTGGCTAGCTGCAACACTTCACTCCCATGATGAATCCATAAAAACACATTGCACTAAAAGACTATTTGATCTAATTGCTAATATGAATGCTGTTGTTCATGTCCAGTTAAATAAACACAAAGATCTCATCAGTTTATCATGAAATAATCCCAATGTTTTCTTAACATCTACAGTGAAACATACAGTCAATGTTAACTATTCCAGTTTGACCTGCAGATCTTTGTCTGTTTAAAATGAAACATGTTTTTTTTTTCCTCAAAGACCAGATGAATGTGTTTACATCGTTTCAGACCTGCTGAGTGAAACGAGGAAATCTTTTCATTTTATTTTTATTGGGGTTTTTTGCTGTAACCAAAAGTCTGTATTTGTCTCTGTGCTGATGTTGGGCAGAAGGAGCTCTTTTCTGTTGGAAAAGAAAACAAAATACACTGACCTGTAACCTGAACAATTTTCTATAAAGATGACACTGAATTACTTCTGGTGGATATTGTTGTTTTTTGGGGGGAGTGAGAAATCAGCGATATCACAGCAGCTTCTGGGATGTAATGACAGCCGTCAACATTTATTTTACATCAGATTAAAGTTCACTATATACTTTAAGTTCACTATTGTCAGAATAAAAGACTGACCTCCTTCTATTGCATCACAAGAGTTCAGATCTAACTTATCAACTCAATAAATAACACTGAAAAAATATGATAATTGCATTCTTCATTATTTAACCTGGTGTTCTTATGAACAGTCGTAACAATGGGGCTAGAGGTAAAAGGATACTAAAAGTTAAAATAACACCGGCACCAATCCAAAATCATCTGGACACACCTGCAGATTACATGCTTCCCCCTGGTGGCCAAGGAGGTCATAAAAGAAAAGTACTATTTTCGTTATCAAAATATTTCATCAAATCGGAGAGAATAAGTCCTAACTTGGTGCATCACAGATTGAGATTCAAATATTAGCCTGTGACCTGTAAAGAATTACAAACAAAAGCAAGATTTAATCCTAAAGTAAAAACTAATCTGCACTCAGCTTCCCAATGAGATTAGCAATCCGTCAATTTTCTTTTGCCAATCCAGGGTTCAGGGTCACAGGCTGGAGCCTATTGCAGCTCCCATAGGATAAGAGACAGGATACACCCGGGACAGGTCGCCAGTCTGTCGTTGGCCTAACACATAAAGACAGAAGGCCATCCATGCGCATTCACAGCTACGAAAAATGTAGAATTACCATTTAACTAACTCCACGTATGACTGCAAGATGAAACCAGAGTCAGAATGCAAACTCCACACATAAAGACCCAGCCAGACAGTGGCTGGGCCACCCAGGACCTTCTTTTTTTTTGCCTGTCCCATTTGGTTCTTTAACCGTCAGAATTGATGTCTGAAGACCAACAAGGATACCCAATGGATTTACTTTGCCAAATGGATCATCACGGCCTTGCTGTATTGGTCCATTTGATCGACCTTTGTTGTTATTGTTTATTTTATTTTATTTTCAGTTGTTACAGACGGGACAGACATGACTGAGGGATAGGAAAGGGAGAAAGAAAGATGAAGGAAAAGAAAATCAGAAGGGAAGAGGGACAGTGAGAGAGGGCACTTAAAAAGAGAAAGAAGAGAAAAAAAATCTCCTGGATCACCTGTTGAAAGAAAAAGAAGAGAAAACAAGCAAAAAAACAGAGCAACATACTAAACTCAAAAGCTTTCCCCATGTAACGGTCTGCTAGAGGGTGTAGAGAGCCATAGCCCCGTCCCCCAGGTCATGAAGCAGGCATGGAGGAGATCCAGGCTCCAGACATCCAGATGCCCAAGAGTACGAGAGCCCAAGAAGGACACCGGAGGGGCATCCGTGCCACCCTCCTGGGAAGAGCTGAGGAGAGCCCCAGACGAGGGGTCACCCAGCAGCCACGGAACAGAAGCCAGAGGGGGCTGCAGTGGCGTGCCCGCCGGCTCTGCTGGTAGCCAGGAGATGCCCCTCCCTGGGTCCAGCTCCCCCGCTGACCCCAGTAGGCACCCCCGTCCTTCGGCACCCATCAAGGCAAGGGAGCCCAGGCCCATCCAGACTGGGGCCTACAGCAGCAGGACCACCCAGCCCCACAGGATCTGGGGCAGCCCACCCGACCCCACCGCAGAGGAAACTGTACCCACTCTAATATTCAATCATCTCCCAGACTGCACAAGACAGTAGACACCCAGTTTAAGTTTATTCTCCACCTCTCCTATGTCTCTCCCCCACCTGCAGAGTGGACTCCTGCAAGGATGGAACAACCTCCCTGCCAGTTGAAGAGCCCCCCAGTTAGGCCGATGCACCAGAGGCCCCCTGCGCCAGGGCTGAGCCCCCGTGTACCCACCCGCCCACAACCTCGGCAACACACCAACGAGGACCGAAGTCCCCAAGGCCCAGCCAGAGCCCTAGCATGAAGGCGAAGCACCCCCAAACCCCAAGCCCACACGCCTGCCCCGGATCCACTCAGGGGCAGCCAGGCCACCGGGTCAGTAACCTACGTCCGCCAGCACAGACCCTCCCCCAGCCCTGCTGCACGCAGCCACAAGGAGAACACCCTCTAAGAGCAACCAGAGCCACTAACCAGGTTATGACCACAGCCCCTGGGTTAAGCCCTCCAGGGATAACGTCCCTAGGGATTCTCCAGACGCCCTAAGCGTCAAGGTTGATGTGGGACACCTCCACACAGTGTTGGTCAAGTTACTTGAAAAAAGTAATCAGTAACTAATTACTGATTACTTCCCCAAAAAAGTAATCCCGTTACTTTACTGATTACTTATTTTCAAAAGTAATTAATTACTTAGTTACTTAGTTACTTTTTAAAAACATGATTTACAACCTGAATAGGTGATAAAGTGATAGATCTTTCAGCCCAATTCTACTTTTTCTGCATAATCCATCATACAAAATGTAATCAAATGGAAACGTCTCTTTTTTTTAAACTTGTTTTATCAGTTTTAATCTTTTAACTTTATGCATCAAGCAAAAATTTTATTATATGCACCATTCTCTGACTGGAAGAAATTTGTTTAATATTTAAACCTATTTTCTGCACATTCCAGCACATAAAATAAAATATTTTTTGTGTTTACACTCACTCTTTCAAATAGATGCAAGTAAAACACAGCAGAAAATAAATAAAGTCAAAGACTAGCGGTCCTTTTGCTCTATTTTCACCTGTATGGCAGGAGTGGCGTAGGCGGAGGTTTACCCTGGTGCAGGTGTGCTGCAGCGGTCAGTGGAAGAATCCACGAGTTTCTGTGTGAATTTCCCATTACGTGGTAGCGCACTCGGTGCTTGCTTGGAAGTTTAGGGGCTTTTTCGCTGTAAAAAGAAGTTTTCTTCCCACGCACAACAGACACTAATGTTTTTGTCACTTTTTATGGAATCAAACTCAAAGTAAGGTCAGTACTTCCACGCTTTAAACGCTGCATGCTCACACTCTCTCCCGCACTCGATATATTATCCATTGTTGATCTGCACACGAACGTCGCACTCGCTTACGTCACTATCATGAGACATTCTCGCAAAAAAATCACGGTTTTAGTAACGCAGTAACGCAGCGTTCCTACGGGAAAGTAACGGTAATCTAATTACCGTTTTTGCAATAGTAATCCCTTACTTTACTCGTTACTTGAAAAAAGTACAAGTAACGCGTTACTGCCCATCTCTGCCTCCACATCAACCACAATGGCGAAGGCGGGACCAAACCACGACCCCCCACCCCTTGAACTTAGCTTAACTGCCCCTGTTGGTGTTAGCTTCCACCGCGCAGTTGGTGTGTAGGCTGCCCGCGGAGCGCTAATTTCAAGTTTTCCCGTGCAGCGTTTTGCTTTGTGTTTTGGAATGGACTCCAAACCGAAGCGAGCAAAGCAGAAATCTTCTGTTCGCCCCTGTCCTCAGGGATGCGGTTTCTCTTTGCACGACAGCGACCAGCACGATGCCTGCCCTGTCTGCCTGGGGATCGTCCACGCTAGGAGAGCGTTGACGGAGCCCGAAGCCTGTGCGTGTTGACACTCGGCTGTCGCACGGCATGACCCTCTCCTTTCCAAGTCTGGAGCCCCGGCTTCGTCCGAGTCCGAAGACGAGGATTTTCTGGTCGATGTCCCCGCAATTAGCTGGGCTGACCACATGGAATATGTTGACGGGTTAGCCGATGACGAGCCGGAACCATGCAGGAGCGCTGACGGGCTTCAGCCTGGGTTGAAGCCCGCCAGCGCTCCACAGGACGACGATGACGTGCTGGACATCGGCCTGGACATCCATGGTTTGTCAGAGGACGAGCAGGAGAGCTCATTGTCGGCCCAATGTACCGCCGCTGCTGCGCCGGTCGGCCACGACGACACCTCTCTTTTCTCCCTGTTTCGCCGTGCTGCTGAGAAGCTGCAGGTGGACTGGCCCTCTCCTCCGCCAGCTCAGAAGCCGTCGCGGTTCGCGGGGTTTTTCCTCCCACCGGAGCCCGCAACGGCCAAAAACTGCCTTCCCATGTTCCCAGACTTTCTCTGCGAGCTAACAGCATCATGGGACAAACCTCTGTCTACCCGCGTCACTGTGCCCGGCTATGGACAGTACATGGAATTGGACGGCGCCGAGGGGGCTGGCTTAGCTAACCCACCCCCTATGGAGCTGTCTCTGGCTGCTTATCTGGCCCCGTCCCATAACCATGGTGTCGGCGGCCCCGCAACTCTGCCGTCCAAGCACTGCAGATTCTCTGCTTCGCAGCTGGAGAAGATTTATCGGGCTCAGGCCGGCACTGCTCGTGCCATGAGCTCTGTCACCATGCTCCAGACATACCAGGCAATGTGCCTGGCGGAGCTCGGATCGCTGGTTCCTGATGACAGCCCGCTGGCACCTCTTCTTAACGAGGTCAGAGTCGCCACAGATTACATCCTCCGTGCGTCTCGCTGTGCAGCGCTCTCCCTGGGCAGAGGGATGGCTTCGACAGTAGTGGCGCAGAGGCACCTGTGGCTGACCCTCTCTGATGTCCCGGATAGGGACAGGGCTGTATATCTGGACGCACCAGTGTCTGCGGCTGGGTTATTCGGACATTCACTTGAAGCCATTCAGGCTAGATTCGATCTGAGGAAGAAGCAGATGGAAGCTCTGCGCGACATCATCCCCAGACGTCAGCCCAAGCCCAAGCCCGCAGCTAGCTCTCACAGGCCCGCCGCTCCTCTGCCGACTGGCAAGAGACCGGCGCCCACTGCTGAAGTGGGTGTGCCGCCAGCGAGAGCACATCCTCCGGCCCGAGCTCCACGCCAGTCGGCCTGGAGCAAAGGCCCACCCTCGGGCCCCCGGCGGGACCCGACGCCCAGGAGGAAGAAGCCTCAGCCCTCCTAGTTGTGGTTTCGAGTGGGGAGGGGGTCCAGCAGCAGGGAGACGCTGTTTTTACCCCTCTGTTGCCGCACAAGAGGTGCCGCTTAAGTTCTGTTCAGGTTGTCAGCCCCAGAAGGCGCTGCACTTTCCTAACACTGTCTCCCAAGCACAAAACCCCTGCACACAAAATGCCTCAGGTAACTCCCTGTTCAGGTGTGTTAAATGTTCAGGTGACCACATCGAGTGTTCCCGCTGTTTTTCATTGTTGTGCCCCAGAAAAGGTGCCTCCAACAAAATGTATAAATGTACATGTTTCCATGTTACAATCAATAAAGAGTGTTGTTTATTCTCAAACAATCACAAATGCTCAGCCTGCAGGCAGAATGAGCCAGGTCAGGCAGGTGATGCAGTCCCCTGCAGACACTGGGGGGCGACAACGCCCCGCCGACGGTGCTGCAGGTCAGCCGGCTGGCTGCTCACTTCCCTCAGTGGCGCGCTTGCGCCCCCTCTCCGTGGGTGCTGCGAACTGTTGCCATGGGTTACCGGTTGCAGTTCCGGGTCAAGCCGCCCCGTTTCCAAAGAGTCGTAAACACGACTGTCAACACCGAGGCGGCCATGATACTCAGAGAGGAAATAAAGGCGCTATTGCAGAAAAGGGCAATACGAGTGGTCCCCGCTTCGGAGACAGACAAAGGTTGGTACAGCCGTTATTTTGTTGTTCCGAAAAAAGGGGGAGGGCTTCGTCCCATCCTCGACCTGCGAGTCTTGAACACGTATCTACGAGCGTACAGGTTCAAGATGCTAACACTCAGACAGCTCTTGAATGCGGTCGGCCCGGGAGATTGGTTTGCAACAATCGATCTAACAGATGCTTATTTTCATGTGGTTATACACCCGAAACACAGGCAGTTTCTGAGGTTTGCATTCGAGGCCGTAGCCTACAAATACCTAGTGCTGCCGTTCGGGCTGTCGCTCGCTCCTCGCACCTTTACGAAATGTGCCGAGGCAGCGCTAGCGCCCCTCAGAGAGAGAGGCATCAGTATGTTAGCCTACCTAGACGACTGGGCTCTCGTAGCTTGCTCCAGAGAGCAGGCGGAGACACAGCTGTCGCTGGTTCTGTCACACATTCAGACACTGGGGTTCTCTGTGAACTTTCAAAAGAGCTCGCTAATCCCGAGTCAGCAGATTACTTTTCTCGGTTTGGAAATATGCTCGCTTTCCAGCCGCGCACGTTTGTCGGAGCACAGAGTGGCCGCGTTTCATCGCTGCCTCGCTCAGTTTCAGTTGGGACGCAGACTGCGTTTCCAGACGATATTAAGCTTGTTGGGCATGATGGCATCTATGATCGCCGTAGTGCCACTTGGACTGGTAAAAATGAGAGCGTTTCAACGCTGGACTCTCTCTCACCGTTTGTGTGCATCGCGTCACCTCCGGAGGAGGCTGCCGGTAACCGCGTCTTGCATGCTAGCTCTCAGTCCTTGGAGGGAGCCCGGGCTGCTCCTGTCTCGCTCTCTGCTGTTATGGTGCAGTGTTCATTTTCTGTCTCTAAGAGCCACCCATGTCCCGGGCCACCTGAACCTGGGGCCGGACCTTCTCTCCAGAGGGGATCCTCTGGTGAGAGAATGGAGGTTACACCCTTTAATAGTGGCTCAGATTTGGGACCTATTTGGCAAGGCGCAAATAGATCTTTTTGCTTCCAGGGTAAATACTCACTGCCCCCTGTTCTTCTCCATAATCGACCACGATGCACCCTTGGGCTTGGACGCGCTAGCGCACCAATGGCCAGACGTGCTCCTGTATGCATTTCCCCCAGTGGAAATGATATCTCCAGTTCTAGAGAGAGTGCGTCGGCATTCCCTCTCTCTGATTCTAGTGGCCCCTTGGTGGCCCACAAGGTCGTGGTATGCAGAGATAATCAGCCTGCTAGCAGCGAGTCCTTGGCAGCTTCCTCTCCGCAGGGATCTCCTCTCTCAGGCGGGAGGAGAAGTGTTTCATCCGCGCCCAGATCTGTGGCGCCTTCATGCTTACCTGCTGAGAGGTTAAACTTGATTGCTAAGGGTTTGCCACCTAGTGTGATAGCGACAATTCAGAGCGCTAGGGCCTCATCTACTAGAGGCTTGTACGCTTACAAATGGCGAGCCTTCGAGCAATGGTGCCAGGACCGCCACACTCTCCCATTTCAGTGCTCTATTGTGGATGTTTTGACATTCCTGCAGGAGCTACTGGATAAGGGCCTTTCATTTTCGACAATTAAGGTTTATTTGGCAGCTATATCTGCTTGTCATATTGGCTTTGACGGGGTGACACTAGGTGCGCATCCCCTCGCCATACGTTTTCTGAAAGGAGTTCGCCGGCTGAGGCCCGTGCTTAAGTCCAGTGTCCCTGCTTGGGACTTGTCTTTGGTGCTGGAGGCCCTTTGTAGCCCCCCGTTTGAACCCATTGAGTCTGTGGATATGAAATTTCTTTCATATAAGACTGCATTACTTCTCGCTTTGGCTTCGGCAAAGCGAGTGGGTGACCTTCATGCGCTCTCTGTGCATCCCTCCTGCACACAGTTCTCTTCTGATGGCCACAAGGTCGTATTGCGTCCAAATGCTGCCTATTTTCCCAAGATCATGCCTGCATCTTCTAGCTCAATGGAGTTTGAGTTGCTGAGTTTTTGCTCCCCTCCTTTTGCATCTGAGGAGCAGAGGAGGATGCATTCTCTTTGTCCAGTGCGTGTGCTACGCACCTACATTGAGCGCACTCAGAATGTGCGTTTATGTGACCAGCTGTTTGTCTGCTTCACTAATCCAAATAGAGGTAGAGCTCTGTCGAAACAGAGGCTGTCCCACTGGATTATAGAAGCTATCTCACTGGCATACAGCACCAGTGGTCTTGCTTTGCCCCACGGGGTGAGCGCTCATTCCACCAGGGGGATGGCAACCTCATGGGCTCTTTTTAAAGGGGTGCCTGTAGCTGATATTTGTGCGGCAGCTAGTTGGGCATCACCGCACACTTTTGTGCGGTTTTATCGGTTGGACGTTGCAGCCCCTTCGGTGGCTCATGCTGTCCTTTCTGCTGGGTCTACCACTCACTAAGGATGTGGTGGTCCGATTCCAGTTCGGTGGCTGCTCTGTGGGGCGTGTATATATGTCCCATACTTATGTGTTGTACCGAGTGAATCGACTGAAAGGGAACGAATAGTTATGTCTATAACTTCTGTTCCCTGAAGGAGAGGAACGAGGTACAACACAAGGTGGCCCCACTGAGCAGTTTGGCTCGGTGAAGAGCGGCTATCGAACTGAGGGATGACTGTGATGACAGCGGCTATATGTGCAGGCGGGGCCGTGCGCGTGTCATCACACGTCATCTGCCTTAAAGGCGTGATTAAAGGTTTCTTCAGCCAGGACACGCGAGGGCGTGATATCCCATACTTATGTGTTGTACCTCGTTCCTCTCCTTCAGGGAACAGAAGTTATAGACATAACTATTCGTTTCTATATTGGCTAGAATTAAGATTATTTTTATTTTTCCAGTTCATGAGGACCGTTTTCTTGGCGATGCATAGGGCAGTAAAAACCATGTGGACTGTATTAGTTTCTGTAGTGACATCATCCAATTTGCCCAAAAAGCACACTAAAGGGGAGGTTGGAATTTTACATTTGAGACACTTTGATAAGTCTTCACATATCTCCCGCCAAAACTTATGCACTGGTGGACAGAACCAAAGAGCGTGGATGTAATTGTCTGGTGTGTTGCCTTGACAGTTTGACCAGTTGTTGGAAGACGTAAAGCCCATCTGGAATATCCGATGACCTGTATAGTGCACTCTATGTAGTATTTTGTATTGTATTAATTGCAGACTGGGATTTCTAATCAATTTAAAGGTTTTTAAGCAAATCTGAGATTGTATAACTACAGGGAGTGCAGAATTATTAGGCAAGTTGTATTTTTGAGGAATAATTTTATTATTGAACAACAACCATGTTCTCAATGAACCCAAAAAACTCATTAATATCAAAGCTGAATGTTTTTGGAAGTAGTTTTTAGTTTGTTTTTAGTTTTAGCTATTTTAGGGGGATATCTGTGTGTGCAGGTGACTATTACTGTCCATAATTATTAGGCAACTTAACAAAAAACAAATATATACCAATTTCAATGATTTATTTTTACCAGTGAAACCAATATAACATCTCCACATTCACAAATATACATTTCTGACATTCAAAAACAAAACAAAAACAAATCAGCGACCAATATAGCCACCTTTCTTTGCAAGGACACTCAAAAGCCTGCCATCCATGGATTCTGTCAGTGTTTTGATCTGTTCACCATGAACATTGCGTGCAGCAGCAACCACAGCCTCCCAGACACTGTTCAGAGAGGTGTACTGTTTTCCCTCCTTGTAAATCTCACATTTGATGATGGACCACAGGTTCTCAATGGGGTTCAGATCAGGTGAACAAGGAGGCCATGTCATTAGTTTTTCTTCTTTTATACCCTTTCTTGCCAGCCACGCTGTGGAGTACTTGGACGCGTGTGATGGAGCATTGTCCTGCATGAAAATCATGTTTTTCTTGAAGGATGCAGACTTCTTCCTGTACCACTGCTTGAAGAAGGTGTCTTCCAGAAACTGGCAGTAGGACTGGGAGTTGAGCTTGACTCCATCCTCAACCCGAAAAGGCCCCACAAGCTCATCTTTGATGATACCAGCCCAAACCAGTACTCCACCTCCACCTTGCTGGCGTCTGAGTCGGACTGGAGCTCTCTGCCCTTTACCAATCCAGCCACTGGCCCATCCATCTGGCCCATCAAGACTCACTCTCATTTCATCAGTCCATAAAACCTTAGAAAAATCAGTCTTGAGATATTTCTTGGCCCAGTCTTGACGTTTCAGCTTGTGTGTCTTGTTCAGTGGTGGTCGTCTTTCAGCCTTTCTTACCTTGGCCATGTCTCTGAGTATTGCACACCTTGTGCTTTTGGGCACTCCAGTGATGTTGCAGCTCTGAAATATGGCCAAACTGGTGGCAAGTGGCATCTTGGCAGCTGCACGCTTGACTTTTCTCAGTTCATGGGCAGTTATTTTGCGCTTTGGTTTTTCCACACGCTTCTTGCGACCCTGTTGACTATTTTGAATGAAACGCTTGATTGTTCGATGATCATGCTTCAGAAGCTTTGCAATTTTGAGACTGCTGCATCCCTCTGCAAGATATCTCACTATTTTTGACTTTTCTGAGCCTGTCAAGTCCTTCTTTTGACCCATTTTGCCAAAGGAAAGGACGTTGCCTAATAATTATGCACACCTGATATAGGGTGTTGATGTCATTAGACCACACCCCTTCTCATTACAGAGATGCACATCACCTAATATGCTTAATTGGTAGTAGGCTTTCGAGCCTATACAGCTTGGAGTAAGACAACATGCATGAAGAGGATGATGTGGACAAAATACTCATTTGCCTAATAATTCTGCACTCCCTGTAGTCTGTCAAATGGAATAAAGTCTGTTCCTTCTAATATATGTTCTAAGTATTTGATTCCTTTACAACTCCATTCTGGAAAATTAATCATATTATTGTTTTGTAATATGTCAGGGTTGTTCCAGATAGGTGTACGTTTGCATGGGATTAATGAAGACTCCGTTATTTTTAGAAACTCCCACCATGCTGTCAGAGAAGAGCTGATGTTGATGCTTTTAAAGCATTCATGTCTTTTGATGTTTGAGCTGATAAATGGTAGGTCTGAGATCTCTAGATTATTGCATAGTGCCTGTTCAACATCTACCCAAGGTTCATCTAAGAAGGTACGTTTTAACCATCCTGAGATGAACTGAAGCCTGTTGGCTAAGAAGTATTGTTGAAAATTAGGCAGATCTAATCCTCCTTTATCCTTGGTACTTTGAAGCGTTTTTAAGCTGATACGCTGGGTTTATCTTTCCAAAGGAATTTAGAAATATACGAATCCAGAGATCTGAACCAATCTTGTGATGGTTTGTTCGGGATCATTAGAAATAAGTAATTTATTTTTGGCAAGATCATCATTTTTATAGCGGCGACCCTTCCATAGTGATATGGGTAGAGATTTCCATCTAGTCAGATCACCTTCTACTTTCTTTAGAAGTGGGATGTGGTTTAATTTAGTTAAGTCTGAAAGCTTAGGAGAGACATTAATACCTAAATATTTAATATTTCCAGATTGTAGTGGGGCAGAAGAAGAATTATGGAAGGAGCAGTTAACTGGAAGAACTGTAGATTTTGACCAGTTAATTGAATAATCTGAAACTCTTGAAAACCAGTTTATTACAGTAATTACCTCAGAAAGGTTGGTTTGTGAGTTTTGGAGAAAAAGTAACACATCATCCGCATAGAGACAGATTTTATGTTCTACGTTCTTACATTTATGCCCTTAATTGTTGTAGCCTGTCTAAATGCTGCTGCTAGTGGTTCGATAAAAATAGCAAACAGTGAAGGGGAGAGTGGGCAGTGAAGGGGAGAGTGGGCATCCCTGTCTGGTGCCCCTCAGGAGACAGAAGCTGCAGGATGTCTGGTCATTTGTTCTGACACAAGCTGTTGGGGAGTTATATAATATTCTTAGCCAGTTTATGAAAGAGTTTCCAAAACCAAATTTGTGTAAAGTTGCAAATAAAAATTTCCAGTTAACTCTGTCAAATACTTTTTCTGCATCTAGAGATAATATTGTGGTTTCAGTGTTTTTACTGCATGAGTAGTCTATTAAATTAAGTAATCTACGAGTGTTTGTTGAGGAGTGCCGACCTTTTATGAAACCAGTTTGGTCAAGATGAAATAAGAGGGGGGTTATTTTCTCTAATCTCTTTGAGAGAGCTTTGCAGGTTATTTTGAGGTCTGCATTTATAAGGGATATTGGACGATAGCTTGAGTGAAATAAAGGGTCTTTGTCTGGTTTTAGCAGGAGACTAATGTTGGCAGAATTCATATTTGGTGGTAGTCTGCCATTTTCCTCGATTTCCTGCAACATCCCGTGGAATACTGGTGCCAGAATTGTCCAGAATTCTTTGTAGAATTCTGCAGGATAGCCGTCTGGACCTGGAGCCTTATTATTGGGCATGCTTATCAGCGCTTCCTGGAGTTCACCTGGTGTCAGTGGCAAATCCAGTGCCATTGATTGAGTTTCTAGTAATTTTGGAAGAGTTACGTTGTCAAGAAACTGATCAATTTCATTTTTAGACGGGTTTATTTTTGGTGAATATAAAGTTTCATAGAAATCCCTAAAAATGTTGTTTATTCTTCCAGGGTCATATATTGTGTTTCCAGATAAATCTTTAACAGCACATATAGTTGTTTTTTCTTTATTAATTTTTAACTGGTTTGCTAGAAATCGACCGGATTTGTTACTGTGTTCAAAATTCTTCAAGCGAAGTCTTTGTACTAGGAATTGTGGTTTTTTTATTAATAATTTCATTTAATTCTAGTTTTGTTTTGCGTATTTTGTTCATTATTTCTTGATCTTGGTCGCACGCATAGGCTTCTTCTAAGGATTTGATGGTTTTTCTAGTTCCTGAATATTTTTTTTTTTCTTCTTTCTTTTTGTGTGAGGAGAAAGAAATTATTTTACCTCTCATCACAGCTTTCCCTGCTTCCCATAGAACAGAAGCTGATGTTCCAGGAGTGTCATCATAGTCTAAATATGAAGTCCACTCTCTTTTTAAAATACTTAATAAATTCTTCATCTTTGAGCAGTGATGTATTTAATACACCCAGGACCTTCGTACTGTAAAGTAACAGTGATGCCCTGAGTTTGCACTGTGGACATTAAAGAAAAAGTTGTCATATTTTCCTATACTGTGTGTGTGTGTGTGTGTGTGTGTGTGTGTGTGTGTGTGTGTGTGTGTGTGTGTGTGTGTGTGTGCGTGCACCCTTTCAAGAGATTAACCATCGGCAGACTACAAGCATGAGATTAGTCCCATTGTGGCTGAACTTGGAAAAGCTTAACACACTGAGTTCAAACTGATGGATACAGAAAAAGACAAAACGCTGAGTAAATGAACAGAAGCCACCGGTCTGCATCGTGAAGCAGGATTTAGGGTTAGCGTGTCGAGGTTACTCCTGGATTTCCATGGTTACGTTAATTATTTTTCAGTTGAACTACAATTTAAATATGAAAAACCTTTTTATTGGGTCAAAAAATCATTTGGTGAACTGAGATGATCTTTTAAAGCTTTTCTTTCAGACCAGCAGGAGGCAGCAGAGACTCTGATCTCTCACTCTGACGACTGAACCTGGATCAGTTTCACTTTGAGCACTAGGGGAGGTCCAGTCGAGTTTACACCACAATAATGTTCCACTTTAAAGATTTATCTCCAGCTACGACACAGAGAGGAGAAAAAGAAACATTTTGACTGATGTGTGCAACAGCTGTTTACAGACACACACACACACAACCACACACACTGCGTAAGGTTGTCACTGCAGGTTGTTGTCATGGCAGTAGGCTAAAAAAAAATGGCTGAAGATGATTTCCAGATGCTGATGTTTCTGCTGACTCGTTTATATTTTTAAAACAGAGCTGTGAGCTGATTGGTCCATTTTTAAGCTGAAGTGTGAGTCATGGGTCTGCACCTTAAACTGACCCCGAGTCAGTTTACATCAAACTGAAAACCTGAAGACAGACAGCGTAGGAGGAGTTCCCAGTGCATCATGGGTAGGTTCCTCTCAGTAATCTGATCTGAGATCTGCTGCTGAGACAATGGAAACATCTGGAAATTATTCATCAGAGAGCAGAAACAGACCTGAGCTCAGCTGAAGGAGATTGAAGCAGACCACTGGGGCTCCACTGGGCTCCACTCTGAGTCAGATGTTTCTGCTTTCTCGGGGGGTTCATCAGAGATGATTACCCACTCTGGAACTGGAAGTCAAACTGATTGTAAGCAGCCACATTTCAAGTGTCTAAGTTCTGATTGAATCTGAGAAGAATCACAGGTTTTGCCTCTATGGGTGTTTTCATATGTAGTTCTCTTTTAAATGGGATCAATAATATTTGTCCTTATTTTTTGTCATATCTTTACTGTTGCATTGGTGGATGTTCATGTTAGACATGACTCAGACCACACTGCTCTAAATGCTCAGTTTCAGACAGTTTTTTTCTAGTCTTGGATGTGTGTGATGTCAAAAATGGACGGGATCCATCAGTAAGAGTATTCCCAAAGAGCTATTAGCCAAAATCTCACCATCATGTGTGCCATATCTTTAAAACATTTGAGGACATTGGACAGGTGGACGACAAACGAAGTGGCAGGCCTAAAAAAATGTCTGCAGCTGATGAACAATAACTAAAAGTTGTGTCTGTAAGAAAGCAAAGATCTGATACAGAAATGTCTCAGTGGAAAAGTGACTGTCAGGCAGCCATTCTTAATGAAGGGAAACAGGAAAAGCCTGAGGTACACTTTGCCAAATGAAACATGCAGATGACAAAGAAAGAGATTTCCATATTGGATCGGTCCTGCCCGGCTTAACAACAACTGCCTCTGGTTAATTAACCAAAGAAAATGAAAATAAACATAGTACTCCATGAGGTGTGCTAATCAGGCTAATTGGGGATGGGTGATTGAATGTTGAGAATGCCTACTGTTGTATAGTATGAAAGACTGGCGTAACAGTGAGGATGCAAAGAGCAGAGGTAGTGAAGGTAGATGAGTGTCAGAGCTGCACAGAGCAGGTCAGGTACGACAGTGAGTGTCTACAGCCAACTGTAATGGTTTAGGGCTGCATTACAACCAGTGGTGTCTGGGACTTTTTCACAATGTAAGAAAGGACAGTCAGATTTGGATTCACCATAAAATACAGTCTGGAAAGAGTCTGACTGGCAATGGCTTCATTTTTTAGCATGACGATTAATTTTCATAAAGCCTTCATAAAGGTACATCAGTGCAATCTCAGGATCATGAGGTGACATCCAATCCAATGTCCAATCCGAGGTGACAGGATAAAGCATTAAAATTGTTTGTGATGAGTGAAGTTCACAGAGTCACAGTCAGCTATTTATTATTGATCATTTATTAGCGATGGACAAAAGCGCGCCTCTCCTCTCAGAATAACTCTGACCGACAAATGTGACTTCAGGACCTCGGTCGGCCAATATCTCCTCATTCATCCTGTCTCTATAGAAAAATGCTCTGATTTATGGTTTCTATGACAACAGTTTGACAACTTCCTGTTCCCACAACAGCTGAGAAAGGAAGTGAAGAGTCATTGCGTCTCTGCGGGTTATCATCGCGTGACGACTCTTGTGGTTTTATCGAGTTTGCTTTTTTTGTTTTACACAAAGAGTTTGCTGTGAGTGAAGGTCAGGTGGAACCCGTTTTTATCCAGCTGCTATAAATATGAACACGTGAAGGAGAAATGAGTTCATGGGGAACAGACCAAAAACAGCTGCTCAGAATACAGAGGAGTGGAGGGAAAAAACAGAGCCCAAAACCAAAAATCAACAGTTCAGGAGGTCGACCGGGCCTCAGGGCAAAACTCAGAGGCTGGCGGCAAAGACAGAGACGTTCTGGAGGCCGGCTACGTGGCCAGCGGCGCAGAAGGAGCAGTTCTGGAGGCCAGCCAATGGAGACGGTGGAGCTTTGGAGGCCTATGACGTGGCCAGATGAGTAGACAGACAACCAAGGGCAGCTTTGCAGGTGGCCGGCAACGGAGACAGAGGCCTGCTGGCTTGGGTGGAGCAGGATCAGACAATGGAGCGGTGAACTCTGTGTTGGGTGCTGCACATGGCAGACAGCTGGCTCAGCCAGCAGTGGTGTAAGGAAGCCAAGAGACACTGGAGGCTGGGCCTGCTCTGCATAACCAGCTTAGGAAGATGGGACCGAGTTACACCAACAGAATCATTAAAGAGTCTTTTTATCTGCTGGATCGGGGGGGGGGGGGGGGGGGGGGGGGGGCATCTGCCAACATAGGCTGGGGAGAGAGAAGGAAGACAGAATAAAAGACAGGCTGTGGAAAAGACCCAGAGATTAATAACTAGTATGATTCAATGCAGAGAGGTCTATTAACACATAGTGAGTGAAGAAGAAACACCCAGTGCATCATGGGATTCCCCCAGCAGCCTACGTCTATTGCAGCATAACTAAGGGAGGATTCAGGGTCAGCTGGTCCAGCCCTAACTATATGCTTTAGCAAAGAGGAAAGTTTTAAGCCTAATCTTGAAAGTAGAGATAGTGTCTGTCTCCTGAGTCCAAACTGGAAGCTGGTTCCACAGAAGAGGGGCCTGAAAACTGAAGGCTCTGCCTCCCATTCTACTTTTAAATATTCTAGGAACAACAAGTAGGCCTGCAGTGTGAGAGCGAAGTGCTCTAATAGGGTGATATGGTACTACAAGGTCATTAAGATAAGATGGGGCCTGATTATTTAAGACCTTGTATGTGAGGAGCAGGATTTTGGATTCAATTCTGGATTTAACAGGGAAACCACAGAGCATGATTGGTTGACATGACAACGACGAGAGGGAGACTGAGGACATAAATACTATCAGGGACCAAGCAGCCAAAAACATACAAGCACAGGTGTCATCTTCTAAAAATGGGTTTTATTGGGTTTTCTTTTCCCCGAAAAGAAAAAGTTACTACAAAACCTCAAAATAATGGAAGCAAGCTATTTTAAGAACTAAGTGGGCAACCTGACATAATTCTACTCCAAAAACAACAATATTTTACAAGATATCATAACTCAACAAACTGACCTCCACAATAAGAGATAGCTCAGCTTATATAGTAACTGAATGAACTATTTAAAGGCGAAAAACACAGAGACAGTAGCTAAACATGACACAAGAAGAAACCCCGTTCCCCCTGTGTGGTTAAGTCCATTTTGTTGGCCTCTGCGCTTAAACCAGCTCCATCCTTAGCGTCCTTTTACTTAAGTCAGGAAGGATTGGAGCACCAACCAGGTACCAGAGTAATTTGGTTGTGTGATCACATGCAACCATCACCATACACAGAGGATAACAAGGGAATAGACTACAGGTGGGAACACAGCTGAAACTGACTAATGGGGACACAAAACTGAACAGGATGGAAGACTATCAAAATAAAACAGGAAGTAACAAACGCAGAGACCCAGGCAGTGACACATGGGCTAGCCACTAGAACAGGAAACAGACATGGACATGAGACTATGACAGACAATGAACAGAGCAGAAATCAAGAATTATTAATACAAGCTCAGAGGCACTGGAAAATGGCATGTTCAGAAACTAGAACATAAACAAAGAACAGAAGCTCAAACCCAAAGCTCATGATAACATAGACAATAACATATTTGGGAACCTCACATCATTCTCTTAAACTTTCAAAAATAAGTCCAGAACAAAAACTCAAATTCCTGGGTTATAATTTGAGATAAAGTACAGAAGCCAACATGCACTGTTCAAACAATAAAGTTGTTTAAGGTTGGAAGGAAGGTTTGCCCTCATCAGACTTACGGAAACAACTAGATACATTTAGATTAGCACACAAGCTGCTGTTTCCAGTCAGTAAAACTGATTTCCAGATATTAAAAAATGTGCTGGATGCTGAAACGTTTTCTTTAAATGCATCAGTGACAGACAGACAGACAGACGTTCACTTGACTAGGTGCATCCTGGCTGTGTTTACAGCAGCACTGCGTTCACTGTAATCACACTTTAGAATTGAAGAGCTTCCTGTTTACTTTAACCTTCCTTTAACTCAAACATCTGCAGGGGTTTGTTTTTCCTTCTTCAACTGTTCAGGTCTGAGGCTGACTCACAGTTTCCCATCAGGCGTTTAAACTTCAGCACTTCTAGAATTCAGATTTTTTGTTGCGTCCATGAAGGTAACACAATTAGTAGCTTGAGAATACATGGCGGTAACACTAAAATATAATTAATAAATGGTAAATTGATAGTTAATTAACCTTTAGTTACTGGTTATGTACTGTAATTAAATAATGAAGTGATCATTAATTGTGTAAACCAGATCCAACTTTAGAGTAATATCCACATAATGTCCACATGATAATATCTGTTTTAAAGCACGTAGACGTTGGCAGATGGAGTTCCACACTACGAACGTTGGTGTCCTCGTTTACTTTTACCACCTTTAGGCACTAAAATAGATTGGATGAAAATACAACAACTTATGAGCGAGTACTGCCTCCCGATTGGCTGGACCTCAGCATCACGGACGAGCAGCAATGATGATGATGATGCGTGTCTTTCACGTTGTGTCTTCAGTGCACTTTTGTTCTGTCCTTTCCAACTTACACATGTACTCTGGAGAGGGTCTTTTATTTTGTATATTCTCCATGTGTTCATGTCTTACTTAGTGGTTTTATTAGAATTATATTTTTTTTGCATTTCAGTGTTTAATAACAACATAAAGAATCTGTGTTTGTTTCACTAACAATGAATTTACCGTTTGTTGCCAATTTTTATCATAAAGTGTTGAGACTGAAGAACAAAATATGTCAAACACAACATGTTTGCAGGGTTTTCTTGCTGAACAGCAGCTTGCTGTTTTATTTCAGGTAATTTTCAGTTTTATTGAGAACATTTACAGCCTCACAGCTGCTGTTTAATACAAAAAAGGATCAGAGGAATTTTCTGCTGCTGATCAAATGCATCCACAGTTTGTTCAGTCATTCTTGTATCAGACTTTGGAGGCGATAGGAGAATAATATTTTGCACGTAATTGTGTAAATGCATTGGGAAATATTATTTCTACATATGCAAGTTCAGTTCCTGCCCTTTTTTAACCTCTTTGCTGTAAACCCTCAGCTTTACCCGACTGTTCCAGTGATGGTAAATTCTTTTAAAAAATGTATCTCCTTGAAAAAAAGCATTCCCATCAGACAGTCAAGGCCAAGGCACAAAGGCCATTTTGATTTGCCAAACTTCCTGCGTGCATTTTTCCTGAAACAGGAACTGAGGTTTGATGATAGCTGGAGGAAATATCAGGATTTAATTCCAGGCTTTGCGCTTGCTGCAGAAACTGATGATTTTCTTTTGAAGCTCTTCACTTGTTTCAGGTCTGTCAGTGTGCTTTCATTTGATGTACAAACTGGTCTTAACCCATTTTAATGCCTGTGTAACAGCAGCCGTTCATCCTGCAGATGGTCTGACTGCAGCTTTCTTTAATGTGTTACTGGATTTACTGGTGTATAAACTTCTAACAGGAGCCAGTTTGAACACCAGTGAGTCACAGTGTTTGTTCTCTGCTGGAGGTTTGACTCATTAAATCAGATCCTGACACACATTCAGGATCACAAACAAGCCTGGAAATGATTTTGTACGCTGGTTTGCTCCACAAACTGCTGACGTCTCACAGACCTGGAGGACAGAGGGGGTCGTGTGCTCTACAGGCCGTGAAAAACTCTGGATGCAAATGATAGTGATACCTGGCTGCATTAAAAACAAAAGCTCAGGTTTTCAGATTCTCTCTCTGTTCTTTAGTTTTTCTGCCTATAATTTTCCACCTTCCTCTGTGTTTATAGCAGCAGGTAAAAATACATGTAATTACTGTAATAACACAGTAAAACTGTGTGCATTTGGCAGGAAGTCACAGCCTCACAGAATTCTGTGAATTAAATCATAATTCTGGTGAATCATCATTTCGAAATGTTTGCCTCCTCTGTCCTCCTCACACTGGAGTTTAAACATTCAGCCTCCCAGCAGTGCTCCTGATTGGTCAGTGACATTGTTTGTTGTCAGCAGCTAAACATGTTGCAGGCTTAAATCTCCTCCTCCCCCCCATTATTTCCACAAAAGTTTCACATGTAAAAATTGTCTAATCATGTGCGTCCGTGTTATCCGCATGCAGATGGCAGAGCAGGTTGGCTGCTCATGTCTGCGTTGTTCGAAATGACCGCAAAGTGTTGTTGTGAGGGTCGGCACAGTTGGCTCAGAGTCCGCTGGCAGAGTCCTGAAAGGATTTATAATGTGGTAAAAACACTGTTGGCTGCGTGAGGGTGAGGGTGGTGGGAGGGAGCATGAGGAAGGGAGGGTGGGTTGGGGGAGGTAATGACTTCCAGCTGCCTGAGGCTGAGCAGAGGAGGATGTTCGATTTCTACGCCATCAGAAACTGTGGCCTGCTGAGCCCAGCATGTTCGAGCTGGACTGAATTAGTTTAGTCAGTGTTAATAACTGTTTTCATAAAATATATTAGGGGGGTCCCTGCAGCCCAATTTCTTCTGCTCAGTTTTCTCTGCTTTTGTTTGCAGGACTCAGATGTCTTAATTAGTTGGACTGAACGTGCTCAAAGGCAGATTTATCAGCTTGAGCTCGTTCCTGTACGTACAAGCGGAGAAGTAATATTAGAACAAGGCTGATAACAATATTAATGGATTCTGATCTTTTCCTCCATGCTTTGTTTGGCGTATGCAGGAAACACGATATTGTCTGGTATAATGCTGCAGTTTGATTGATGCTCACCATGAAAACACCTCCTCACTTCCAATTTGTGCTTCCTACAGGAAATGTATTTTTACTTCTTGCACGTAAGTGTAGCCATGATATCACAGTTAATTCTTTAAAGGAACAGTCAGTCATTTTTTGAGACCAACGAATGCAATCTCATTAGTTTATAATTAATTCATTAAAAATAAATCGGACAGAGTCCCAGTTTCTGGAAGCTGCCATCTTCAGATGGTTGAGCTGGACGTTGCCATTCTGCGAGATAAGCTGCAATGGTCGTACACCAAAGCCAGAGGAGAGGAGAACTCGTAGGCATTCATGTGCCGTGTGTCTGCACCTTCAGACTATAGATATGAGAAGAGAAGGGGTCGCACTTACTAAAGAACCAGAAACACACAGGAAAGAGACAGCGCCACTGGTATCAGGATAAAATGTCATCTTCTTCCTCCACACCTCAGCCTTATCTCCTGAACCAAAGTCAAGGCTCTAACACATGAAAACGTGCATAAACATTCTTATTTATTCCTGATAGTATCCCAATTACTTGTTGTCAGCAGATTACACATGTGACCCTCCCATCTCTAAACAATGACTGCTGGTTATAAGCTAATATTATTCCAGCTAATGTTAGGCTTGAATGTCCTAAAAATCAACACTTTCCCTCCGATGAAGTTTGAATACATTCTCACATCACATCATTTATTCGCTCAGTGTCAGTCCAACAATGTTAGATCCACTTCAAAGACAGTTTCCCTAACACTGTGGCAATAACAGCAGCACTTACCAACAGAAAATCTGATATCCTCAACAACTCGCTTGGGTATTGCCGTCATCTTTGACTCATCTTTGACTCATCTTTGACTCATTCACAGCCTCCTCCACAGTAAATAGACGTGGTCACCAGCTGAGGTAAACAGAGGCAACAGATGAACGGCAGCCAAAGTTGTTTGTCCTACAGCGGCCACCGTAGCTAGGATTATGCACTTGAATATGGAGGGACAAGAAAATCAAATTCAGTTGCCTGCAATCTGCACTCTACTGACGTCTAGTAAAAAGGTTGCCGTATGCTCCACTGACGCTTGTTTCTGTTAAGTAACCTTCAGGCGCTGAAGCCTCTTCTATTATAATATTCTGTGCTTTACTGACTAGAAGTAACGTAAGGAACATAGATCTGTCCACGAACCACTGGGGCAGCATTCTAAGTTAAGATGCCAATACTTCCAACTATCCGACCCTCTCCAGGATCTTCCCCAGTGCCTCTTCTTGATTGAATGTTATCAAGAGAACCCAGGCACCCGTCAAAGGAAGCTCAGTACTGTTTGCATCCATGATCTTGTCAGTGGAGCGGTTTGTGGGCCTGAGTGATCCCACGAGATAGTTTATGTTTTCAATCCTGGTAGGGTCTCCCAAGGCAAAAAAAAGCCTTTGATGAAAATATCTACCTAGAAACGTCGTTCAGAATAGGGACACGTTGGTCCCGCTCTGAAGCCAGGCCTGGGTGAGGAGCTGATAAGCTAGCACATGGCCTCCAATTATTGACATAACTGTAACGCTGCTATTTCTTTACATTCTTTTCCTAATTTTATTCAATATAAATAATGTTTTTAAAGTCACACAGTTTGTCACATCTGTGTGAATTATGAGAGAATATTTGTTGCCCGTGGCTTCATTCCTTACCAGAGAGTTAATAAAAGTATTAAGTTAGTTAAAGCTGTTACAACACATCAGAAAACGTGATGTGCAATCATACGTTGGAGTGAGGAGGTTGTGATCTTTCACAGCCAGCACAGAAAGTGTTTTTTTAGACTCTGGGCTGCTGGGTGAACCAAGTCTGTGACATTTCTGTATTTCAAAGTCTGCCACAGAAGAGAAAGCTTTCTGCTGGGACTCTATGGATTTTTAGGGCTTCTTCTTTCTAAATGACAAACACAATGTGTGATGAGGTCTGAAAAGTTTAGTTTGGTGATGTGGTGGTTTGGTTTTGTGGTTTGGTTTGTGGTTGAGGTCTGATCTGGATGCAATAACCAGAACATGAAGCCTACATAGTTTCTTTTCCACAAACTGAAGGTGATTAATGTTCCCTGGATCTTTTCTGGACTGATGAATATGATGCTAATGACAAGGGGGAGGAGAATCATCTGCTTGGTTCAGAATCTCCGCTGCTCTGTTTCAGCATTGATTCTTCCACCTTAACCTCTGCAGCTGCTGAAAAGAAAAGATCCTGAAGGAAGTAAAATAAACAAAGGGAAAGCAGGGGGTGGGGGTGGAGGTGCAGAGCTGAGTGGAAAAAGCAGGGTGAGGGTTAACTGGGGCCCCAGGTATGTTCTCCACCCCCAGCACTGTTAGCTCAGTTTAGATTAGCAGCCCTGCAGCAGACTCAGACTAAATATGCAGCTATTTCGGTTAAGAGGTTGATTCAGCTTGAACTGAATCAGCCTCTTAGAAACATCCTGCACATTCACAGAAACCTGCAGCTCACAGCAAACTTCATAAACACCTCCAAACATTGGCACCGAATTTAAGGGAGATCAGACAGAGCGGAGACTCGTCGGTTTGCTGAACACTTCAGTTAAAAACAACAAAGAGCTTCTGATTGGTGTTTGCCTCATCGGGTAGTCAGCTGTTCTCCTGGACGGACTGATGCCTGTTTCTGGTGTCAGATCAACACGCTCGCTGATCCTGATACTGATGAAGACAAACACAGGTCTGATTCTTAATAAAACAGGAAACAAGCTGATTGATTCACTTTTCAATGCATAGCTAATAAGTCAAATATCAGAAAGAAAAAAAACTGAATTAGGGCAGAAAGCAGGATGATGACAGTCTTAGAAAATTCAGTTTAAACTGCGGAAACCAGCCTTAGAAACCAGAAGGAGACGTACAAAGAGACAGATAAACGAGAGCTCAAGTTTCATCTCAGCTTTCAAGGACATTGTGCTTAAATTCAAAGCAGATCATCCGTTTCAGTGAACAGTTCACCCTGAAATCAGATATGTGCTCTGGTCTGCAGAGCTGTTTATCTACTTCGATGAGTTCTGTGTCAGTTGCTTGGTGTGAGTTTTTGAAACGCAGAGATCTTACTGACTACATCCGCCAACAAAAAGAAGTGTGCAGCTGGCTAACGTTGTCCATCAGGCATTTCTTTTTAGGAATTGAGTAATAATTTCTGGGAAGAAATGTTACTGCTCAGTAAGTATTATTTCTTTAATTCGTTAATCTTTTAGCACTTTGAGCACTGCAAGTCAAAGCCATGTAGTTCTATTATATAGACATGCCTCCATCCGCTTTTCTAACAGCTTGTCCAATTTGTGCTTGCAGGGGGACTGCAGTCGATTCCAGCTGTCATGTAAAAGGTGAGTTAGACCCTGGACAGGTTACCAGTCCATCACACATCCAGAGTTAGGCCGTCTCTTTGAATATCTCCAAAACTGGTCAACAGACTTAATCTTGATGGATAAATACACTTGCAGGACGACAGAAAATTATTTAGTTTAATTAGTACTAGGAAATTACTGCTCATAACACAAGTAGAATACTTACAGTCATATGAAAAAGTAAACCCCATGATTGAGTAGTTTGTAAAACCGCCTTTAGCAGCAATAATTTCAAGTAATGATTTTGTGTATGACTTTGTCAGTCTTTTACATCATTGTGGAGGAATTTTGGCCCACTGTTCTTTAACATGTAGCTTCAGGTCATTGAGGTGTGCAGGCATTGACTTATACATAGTCCTGTTATGATTAGGGATGGGTATCGTTTAGGTTTTATCCGATACCGGTGCCAAACCGGTACTTTTGAAACGGTGCCGGTGCTTAAACGGTGCTCAAACCGGTGCTTAAAGAATGGAGAACACAAAATTGGTCCAAAAACCTCTCATGTTCAGCTGTTTTTTTGTAAAAAGATAACAATGTTAGCCTTTTCTGCAGCTATGGGGCATATATGGTATCACTCTTGGCTGGAAGCAGTGCTTAAACAATGGAAAAAACACAAACTTTGTCCAAAAACCTCTCATGTTTAACTGTTTTCCACTTTTTCTTTGGTCATTTTAGCCTTTTTGGCCAGGGTGAAGGGAGCATCTGCCATCAAACAAGAAGACAGCCGCATGTAGCTACGAAGGTGTTTGCTGGCAGAGATGGGCAGTAACGCGTTACTTGTAACGCGTTACTTGTAACGCGTTACTGTAATCTGATTACTTTTTTCAAGTAACGAGTAAAGTAAGGGATTACTATTGCAAAAACGGTAATTAGATTACCGTTACTTTCCCGTAGGAACGCTGCGTTACTGCGTTACTAAAACCGTGATTTTTTTTGCGAGAATGTCTCATGACCGTGACGTAAGCGAGTGCGACGTTCGTGACAACAGCTGTGTGCAGATCAACAATGGATCATATATCGAGTGCGGGAGAGAGTATGAGCGTGCAGCGTTTAAAGCGTGGAAGTACTGACCTTACTTTGAGTTTGATTCCATAAAAAGTGACAAAAACATTAGCGTCCGTTGTGCGTGGGAAGAAAACTTCTTTTTACAGCGAACACCCCCCCCCCCCCAAACAAGCTCCGAGTGCGCAACGACGTAATGGGAAATTCACAGAGAAACTCGCGGATTCTTCAACTGACCACTGTGGCACACCTGCACCAGAGCACACCTCCACCTACGCCACTCCTGCTTTACAGGTGAAAATAGAGCAAAAGGACCGCTGAGTCTTTGATTTTATTTATTTTCTGCTGTGTTTTACTTGCATCTATTTGAAAGACTGAGTGTAAACACAAAAAATATTTTATTTTATGTGCTGGAATGTGCAGAAAATAGGTCTAAATGTTAAACAAATTTCTTCCAGTCAGAGAATGGTGCATATGATTTAATATTTGCTTGATGCATAAAGTTAAAAGCTTAAAACTAATAAAACAAGTTTTAAAAGGAGACTTTTCCATTTGATTACATTTTGTATGATGGATTATGCAGAAAAAGTAGAATTGGGCTGAAAGATCTATCGTTTTATCACCTATTCAGGTTGTAAATCGTGTTTTTAAAAAGTAACTAAGTAATTAATTACTTTTGAAAATAAGTAATCAGTAAAGTAACGGGATTACTTTTTTGGGGAAGTAATCAGTAATTAGTTACTGATTACTTTTTTCAAGTAACTTGACCAACACTGTTTGCTGGTTCACCTTACTGCATTAATGTAATAACGTGGTTAGCCTACTCAACGTAAATTACACACGAACAACATTAAGCTACTCACGCAGAGAAGAACAGCTGCTGCTGCATCATTATCCGTCATCATTTCTGCTACACTGGCAGGGCTAGGGGCCAGGACTCTCCTCTTCGGGTTCTTGGGGGATGTTGCTAACTCCGGGTCCGATAACAGGCACCACACCCGCAGTAGATGTGCTCGGTGTGAGGTCTCGCAGCAAGCTATCAAATACGGTGCATTTCTCGGCTTTTAAAAAAAACGCTATGCGTCGCCAGGTGTTTCATCAGACTCGAGGTGTTACCTCCTTTGACAGTATCACAGTATCAGCTTAAAGCACTTGTTGCAGGCTGCTGAGTTTGCATATTTTGCTGTGAAGTACAGCCAGACCGGATACCGGTACCCATCCCTAGTTATGATCCTGCCAGAGCTTTTTATTCAAGTTAAACACTTTGGTATACAAAGGAGTCCATGGTTCACTCAGTGACTGCAGGGTGTTCAGGTCCTGTGGCTGTGAAACAACCCCAACTCTTCACCCTTCCACCACCGTGCTGACAGTTGGTATGTGGCATTAGTGCAGATATCATCCAAGCATGGTGCTGCGCATCTCTAAGTTAGTTTCGTCTATCCAAAGGATGTTGTTCCAGAAGAGTTTTTTTCAGACGCAACACTGCACTTCTTTTTAGACAGAAGAGGTTTTCTCGTGGCAACCACTCTGAACAAGTCTTTCTCCAACCGCGCTGACATTAACTTTAACGTTTAAAATGCTAACTGACGCCTGTAGAGTCTGATATGCAGTTTCTCTGAGCTGCCTCGTCTGACCTCGAGGTGAATTTCTGGTACATCCACTTCTGCATTTATAGAGATGCTCACCTGCCGATCATCAGTTAAACAAGTGCATCTGACCAGCAGCATCTGCCTCTTAATTCCACTTAATACCTCTGGAAGCAAAAAGGATGTTGTTAATTTTTCACACGACTGCATAGAGTCCTGTGAAAATGTTTGGGTTTTTTTTATATGACAGTGAAATTCCTGCACACCAAATCCTAAAACATGACTTTAGAAAGAGCTCTTTGTCAGCCAAGGAATGTTTTTGGAGAAGAGCACACATGAGAAAGAGTATGTACATTGTGTATGTACAGTATGTATGTGCCAACAGCTGTTTGGTGGTTTCTGTCCTCACTGCAGCTGAGTATGTTCACGTTCCTCTTTGTCAGTGCCCCCCCACTTCACTCCTCCTGCTGAAATCTGTCAGTCACACACAAATGTTTCCACCTCCGCTGTTGAAATTTGGTTAATTTGTGGTGGTCGTGTTTCTGGCAAAGCAGCGAAGCTTGGAATTCCTGACCCACTTTCCACTGCCGCACATTCCCCAACATTCCCAAGCATTCCAGAAAGCCATGATTGATATCAGTCAACGATCAATCTGAAGCAGAGGACGGAGAGCTGGATTCACGCTGCATACCAAAGGTGTTTAGATGATACACGCTGAGCTGAAAAATCAATTCAGAAACTGTCCTCATGTAAAGCAATTCAGTTCCGATAATTCACTCTCACACAGCTAAAAGCACATCGGTCGTCTACACGGGTGGAAGATGGATCCGTATATGTCACTTTTAGTGATTCTGGATCCACAGGAAGACCTGCTTCACGTGTTAAAGTTCATTTATAGTAGTCACAGTGTTGCTCTACACATCATAACCAACTCATTGTTAATGGGACTTTGGATGACGCCCTCTCAGCTGAATTGGTTTCTGATGCTTTTATTTTGATAAGCTGAAAACCTCTTTTCTCCTGATTTCTCAGTAACAACATCTGTCAGTGGCGCCGGTATAGCTCACCGAGTTGAGCAGTAAGGACATTGCAGAGGTTCAGATCCACCCCGAGGCCAGTTACTGGATCTCTCCCTCCCCCTCTCTCTCACGCTCAGCTTTCCTGCCTTCTCTCCACCGTCTATTCTCAATTTAAAAAATAAAAATAAAACGGATTTCATGACATGATGACGATTGTTGTTTGAGTTCCAATAAGCAGGCTGAAGGCAACAAAGAAGTGCAAAAAAAAGTGCAGTTTGTTGAGCGGCCACTTTAGGCTGTTTCCAGTGAGTCAGTCCCCGTAGACTCCCATGTTAAAATGTCTGACTTTACAGCCTGGTAGAGGTAATTTATCAGTTCATAATGTCTGCACAGCGTCATTTTAATATAATGCTCTCATGTAAATGTTATTAAAGCTTTGAGTTATACAGGATTGGGAGTGATGATTCTTTGACTGACAGCTGGATCAACAAATAGCCAGTCGTTTGTTACTCAGCACTGATTATCAGGCATTTGTGTTGAGTACAGTTTGTTTAGCGAGCTTCTCACCCAAATATTGAAACAACATGCTAAAGCTGACATTTCAAAAAAAAAAAAGCCAAAAACTAATGGTCCTGTTGTTTAGCCAGACCATTAGTTATTATATACAGTCAACAATGTAAACACATGTGAAGAAGAAACACTGTGAAAGGTCAGATCAAACACACTGTAGATGTTTGCACTGTGGAGATAAGGGTGGAAAATTAATGTAATGACATTTCCTTCATTTCTTCTTTTTTTAAGACAAACAGTGAGAAGAAAAAAAGATTTATCACCGGCAGACATCTCGCTAAAACATGTCTTACACTCTTTTTTCTATGACCTTTGACCCGACTGATAGAGGTCAACAGTAGAACACCTCAGGAGTTTTTCTGGTTTTACAACTGCACTATTACAGGAAACTTTATTGTTCCAGGCAATGGAGTCGCCACTGCCCAGAGTTTTGTCTGTAGGCATTTTCTTTTTTGTTTGTTTCTTTATTGTAGCCACAGTGAAGATGATGACGGCTGATAACTGGCTGGTTTATGGCTTGACCCCAAGCACTGACTGCCAGGTGATTGCCTGCAGGACAGGTGATAGGTGAGAGAGCGCAGGATCATCATCCAGTCTGTCTGAAAGCCAGGAGGTTAACAAAATGAGTCACGCTGAGGCTGCAGACACAGAAAGAAAGTTCTCTTTATTTTAAAAGCAGCTTGAATGCTTTTCATTCCAGGACCCCTGGAAAACAAGATGGTACAGCTCAAGAATCTTTTCAAATCCTAATGAATGTATTTCTTGGTCAAACTCTGCTTTCTTCACTCGGTCTAAAACAAGCTTCACCAAGCAGAGCAGCATGTTTTCTGACGTTTAAAGTTCAGTTTCTTTCAGTGATTGCTGAGGCATTAATGAGGTTTGATAACGATGTGTCTCTGTGTCAGCACAGCAAGAGAAACATTGGGTTTATTTAAGTATAACCAACATTAGTTTCATTTTTTCATAGCCACAGAGATTTGAATTTCTCAAACCATTAACTAAATACCAAAGTGTGTGTCTCAGTGTAACATAATTTTAAGTAGACACTGATGCATCGCCTTGTCAACATGTTGGTTTTCCCGGGCATTTCAGAACGCAGAGAAACGCGATACTGAAATCTTCTTCTGCTCTTCTTTTGTTATACTGCTCAGATCCACCAGATCCTGCGTTACTGATGATTTTTATGCAAAATAAGGTCATAATTTAGCAAAAGAAATTTATGTGGCATTAAATAAGACATAAAACTAGTGACTGAGACCATAAACTCAGCAGGGCAGTGTTTCCTGAGGTCATAAATTAAACGAACGCAGGGTCATTTTCTCATAAACTTTTGATAATGGGACCTCGTTTTGCATTCAGAGTACTCGCCCCCTGCTGGCCACAACATAGAATGCAGGATTAAGGCACTTTTTGTGTCGTATACAAAGTGAATTGACTGATGATTGTATGAGCAGCTTTCTGAAAGTATTAAAGGGCTTATCTGGAAATAATTTCACTGCCTAACTGTTTCACTGTCTTCCCTCAACTTGGACTCACAAGGATCTGCTGGGTCCTCACAAACACAGCAAACAGCGACTACACTTTTCCAGCTTCGAGACTCTCGAAGTGAGTTTTGAAAAAATGAAGCTGACATGGTGCTGCCTTCAGGGTCAGGTGTTTACAGAAACTTCAAGAATGTTAACAGTGCTCTCATCCATTTCCAATTTTATTCTCTTTGAAGACAAACACACTTAGTCCATCTTATGCAAACAGCTGTAAACTCTTGTATTTACTGCCGCAGTGCCCTACAGCAACACATTCAGCCTGCTGACAGCTAAATGAGGAGCTGAAATGTAAAGTGCACATTTCAGATGCCGAGTTGTCCTTGTGGCGTTAAGGTGCTGGTTTGATTCCCGTGCAGGTTGAGGAGCAGCACGCTGGGCTGTTCAGTCTGCAGATGAACTTCAGCTTGAGTTTTATTTGTGCATCCAGTGAATAAACAAATATATCAGAGTTTAGATCTGTGCAAGAGAGAAAGGGGAAGAGGTCTGCAGTGGCCGTGGTGGTTGGCACTGCTCTGTTGCTCTTATATTGTGGCTTTTTTAAATTTAATTTAAATTTTTTGGTGTGGTTGCTTTGTTGTTGGTCTGCTAGTTATTGTGGTCTTTGGTCTCTTTGCTTTTAAGTGTTTTGTTTCTTCAGTTGAGAAACCAACAGGCGCTGACACCTATCCTGCAACACAGTGACTGTGTTTCTCACCTAAAACACACACTCCAAGTGTGTGTGTGTGTGTGTGTGTGTGTGTGTCCACGTGTTCTTGTTTAGTTTTCCATTCTGTGGTTTGTCAAGTTTTTTTCTATTTTCCATCTCTGCTCACATCTGCTGCATACCAACACAAACACACCTCTCTGTTCTCCGTTCAGTTACAAAGAAGCTACGAAACCACAATCGCATTAAAGACTGTTAAAGCAGGTCCAGCAGATCTGGATGTTGTCCGGCTGTGTTCTGACTGAAGGTGGAGTTAAGTGGAAAACAAAGTAAAAGCTGAGAATAGCTGCTAAGAGCAGGTCTATTAACTACAGCTCTAATCATACATCACACTAAATATATAAATAAATGCAGAGCTTCTGCCAGGAAGATGGGATGACAGATTTGGTACAATTTAATGTTGCCCTTAATGCATGCTGTGCTATTCTCACACTATAACTCTATTTGCTATTTGTGTGGTGCCACAGAGAGAACAGTGGAGCTGCTTATGTGCAAGTCTGAGGGCAGTTTTCTCCTACTTTTATCACGAAAAACAAGTAATTACATATAGTAGTGTGAGAGGAATGAATTACTAGGGGTCCAGTACAATAACTGGTTATTTGTCCTGCTCCATTTAATTAATTTCAGGTACTGGGTACTGGAAGATACCCAAAGAAAGCTATGGTATTGACCTGGAAACCAATTGCTCAGAGCATCCCGTGAATCCTATTTAAGCTTACGGACATACAACAATAAGAATAATTAGCCCACCTTAATTAGTGGACAGACATAAGTTGAACAGGTAAAAAAGTAAAGTCACATTTACATGTTTTATTTTTTACGTTTGTTAAAGTACATTTAACTTACGCCAAACCTTCTGCAGATGTTGATGTTGTTTCCACCTACAATGGAGCTGAAGCAAGAACTGCTGATCAGAACATTTCAATGAAAAACTTAAACGCAAACAACAATAAACCTCATTTCATTGACAATTAGACTTACTTCCCACTAATTATCAGGAACCTGTGTGTTGTACCTGTATAGTTTATGGAACCAGTTTGCAATGGAAACCAGTGTGGACTCAGCTTCTCACCTAAGGACAGCTGGCATAGGCTCCAATCCTACCAAAGCCCCGATAAGCAGAGGAAGATGGATGATTGAATGGATGGCACTATAAACTCTCTCTGAGCAGCACATCAGTTTCACCCTCTGTATTGGCACCAGAGATGGGCAGTAACGCGTAATCCGATTACTTTTTTCAAGTAACGAGTAAAGGGATTACTATTGCAAAAAAGGTAATCAGATTACCGTTACTTTCCCGAAAGCAGGCTGCGTTACTGCGTTACTAAGACCGTGATTCTTTTGTGAGTGTCTCATGACAGTGACGTAAGCGAGTGCGACGTTCGTGACAACAGCTGTGTGCAGATCAACAATGGATAATATATCGCGTGTGGGAGAGAGTATGAGCGTGCAGCGTTTAAAGCGTGGAAGTACTGACCTTACTTTGAGTTTGATTCCGTAAAAAGTGACAAAAACATTAGCGTCCGTAAAACTTCTTTTTACAGCGAAAAAAACCCTAAACTTCCGAGCAAACACCAAGTGCGCTACCACAGAAATTCACAGACAAACTCGTGGATTCTTCCACTGACCGCTGCGGCACACCTGCACCAGGGCAAACAGGTGAAAATAGAGCAACAGGACCACCAAGTCTTTGATTTTATTTCTTTTCTGCTGTATTTTACTTGCATCTATTTGAAAGACTGAGTGTAAAC
Organism: Perissodus microlepis; assembly: GCF_051167445.1. Classification (NCBI taxonomy): domain Eukaryota; kingdom Metazoa; phylum Chordata; class Actinopteri; order Cichliformes; family Cichlidae; genus Perissodus; species Perissodus microlepis. The sequence continues at coordinate 3,568,884 of NC_140461.1, forward strand.
ACAAAAAAATATTTCATTTTATGTGCTGGAATGTGCAGAAAATAGGTCTAAATGTTAAACAAATTTCTTCCAGTCAGAGAATGTTGCATATAATGTAATTTTTGCTTGATGCATAAAGTAAAAAGATTAAAACTGATAAAACAAATTTTTAAAAGAGACGTTTCCATTTGATTACATTTTGTATGATGGATTAGGCAGAAAGTAGAATTGGGCTGAAAGATCTATCGCTTTATCACCTATTCAGGTTGTAAATCATGTTTTTAAAAAGTAACTAAGTAACTAATTAGTTTTGAAAATAAGTAATCAGTAAAGTAATGGGATTACTTTTGGGGGGAGGTAATCAGTAATTCATTACTGATTACCTTTTTCAAGTAACCTGACCAACACTGATTGGCACTATGTTAAACTGCATCATTCTTATTAAATGAGAACTTTAATAAAGCTAACGAGACTTAGCCAATAAACCGGGACACCACCTTCTTGTCCACATATGGTCACTTCTGTCTCCAAGAAACAAAAGTTGTTGACCAAAGTGCTAGCACAGAGGCTACAAACTGCAGAGTTGGTGACATCATGGTGGCTCCGTCTGCTCAGGTATCTCACAGCTAGCTCAGTATGAACAGAGCTGGTCATCCAAGCATAAGATCAGGAGTTTCTGGGTTTACTGTTATTTTTGGCATTCTTACTCTATAATATAAAATGATTCCTGAACATGAACTTTGCCTTGCTGGAAAGCCCTACAACATCCAGGTAACGTCGGCACAACTTTCACTTATATTTTATATTTCAAGACTAAAAGTTGAGGAAAGTTGCCAAGCACTTCTCTGATTAGTCACCATCTGGGTTTCCTGTATGGTTGTAGTGTTTATCTAATAAGAAGAAGAAGATGAAGATGAGGAAGAATCTTGTGCTTTTGTCCAGAGACAACTCCAAATGTTCAGGAGAGATGGAGGTCTTAATGGTTGAGCATTTTAAAGGTCAGCTGGGACTTTCCTGTTAAAACCACTTACAGTCTGATTGTACATGCTCAGATCAGTTAAACAGCTAAAGAGGTAAATTAACTTTTATTTGGTTTCCTTCACATAGTGAACATTTAAAGGAAATAAAGAACAAACCAGGGACATTATTAACTTTCATGAGCTACTCGATTATTCAAAAGGAAAAGCTTTCAGATTGGCTCTTGTCTGGTTGCTAATGCGGTTCTCTGTTTCTGTGTCTCACCTGAGGCTTTCGCCCAGGAATGTGACTCTGTGTTTAATACAAAACTCCATTTAAAAAGAGACTCATAAAACTGAAAACAGTGGTTAGTGTGAGTGATGGAGTCTGGGTGGTCCGCCTCTCCACCCGGAGAGGGTAGAGCCTGAGGAAGAGGGGGGTCACCACATGATTTATGAGATCTGATAAAGTGTTTTCCATTGTAGAGTCCTGTTTTAGCTCTCTCACTCTGTTGTTCCTATTAGGGAAAACAGTCTGTATCACAGTTTGGGCAGGTGGTGGCTCGTCGGCGTTCAGCTAAACAGATATTTTTCCGTATGCTTACCGTCAGTATTCCTGTCTTGAGCCAGCGTTGGTCAGTGCTGCCGCTGGTTTTACAGTCAGACGGAGACGTGTGAATTTGCTGTCTGATCTGAAAACTCAGTGTGAGATTAGAAAGCAGTGAGCTTGCAAACTCTGCTTCGGGCTACATTAGCTACTACCAGCACACACCCCAGTCTAACAGCCGACTATCGCTGGTGCATCATGGGTACTGTAGGCTCCTGCAGAAAGAACAGGTCTGCTGCGTCTGTTGTTATCGTTTCTGTTTGATGATCATTGTTTTTGACACTTTACGTGAGTCTCTAAAGATGTCAGTGTGGTGATGTTATGTCTTTGTGTCTTTAATATTTACTGCATGACCTCAGACTGTGGACTAAAGATAAAAACTGCAAAGTGCCTCAAACGTGCATTCTTTTTAATGGCCAGCAGGGGGCAACTTCTCTCATTGCAAAAAAACGACCGTAGGCTGTATATGTATGTCTATGAGAAAAACAACCTACAGCTCCCACCCCCCTGTGCCTGTAGTAAACATTTCCCTAATGAGTTAATCGATTCAAACAATAGTTTTATGTCATTTTTAGTACAGCGTGATGCTTACTTAGCCAATGAGGGCCTCATTTAGAATAATACAGACAGTTAAGCAGGTTATAATTTTGGGTGTGGCTGCTGTGTGAGGGAGCAGTCGTTACTTTGAGAATGTGGGTGCCCTCAGTTTCTCGTCGCTGATGAAGAGTAGATCTGAGCAGGCTGAATGAGGAAAAAAGAAACAGAAAAGGATCTCGGCAGAGCTCAGTATCTTACTTTGTTTTTACATTGTTCTGCCCAACTCTTAAATACCCAGCAAAACCAAAATGTTGACAAGGCCATGCATCAGTGTTGACTTAACATGCTGTAAGATTCAAGCTTTTCGTGATTGTTTAAGAAATTCAAAACTCTGTGGCTATGGAAAAAAAAAATGAAACTAATGGTGGTTATACTTGAATAAACGCAGTCTTGTTCTTAGCCTGTGTGTCTTAACCAAACTTGATGTCAGCGTACAGTCACTCTATTTGGGGAGATTTATTTTAGATGAACTGAGGAAAATGATTTTCAGCTCACTTCATGTAAAATAAGCTCAGTGGGGATCTGGCAGGTCACAGACGTCAAGCTCCTGTTTGAAATAAAGTTGCTTTTGTAGAGACTTTTCTTTGTTGTCTCTGCTGCTTTACCCGTGCAAACTTTGTTCTCATGAGCTCATGAGCTCGATCACTAGTTTCAGGTCGTCTGGAATGAAACAGGAAGTTTATTTTGTAAATTATGTTCATTGTTGGAGCCAGAAAGGATGCTAAGAGAAGATGTGTTCATCTAATAACTTGTTAATCATAAACCATTAGCAAGGAGAGTGCAGTGTAACACCTGGTATATATGCTGACCCTTGTCACCTTCATAACTGCTGTATGATCATCTTTGCTTTGCTGTTATTTATATAAACATTTCTACAGGAAGCTCGGAGTTTGTCAGATTATACAGAGATGCTGCAAAAGTTTCAAAAGACTTTCTGGAAAAAAAAGCTGTGAGATAGCTTTGCTTCCTGTTTTGACATCTTCTACACATGTACCAGCGCAGCAGCGAGGTTGGTCCATCTCAAGGACCAGGACAAATGTTGACGAAGTGATGTCACAGCTGGCACGCGACACATAAACAAGCGATGACTTGGTTTCACAGACGCAACACTCAAGTCTGGATTATACTTGGTTACGAACACGGACAACTGAAGTACGCTTGAAGGACGGGCCCATGTGTAGCTGGTGCATTGTAATGTAAATTCATATAGTGTTCTTGCAAACCAACTAAACTCTAATAAAAAATAATGTTTAAAAAAAGGAAATGGTTTTTGGTTTAGTCCATGTTCATTTGTCAACAGAACCAGCATGAGACAGCTGTAGTACACATGTTTACTCTGAATGTCGACATGACTGTGAGTCAGCTGCCTGCGCAAACTGCTGTGACTGTGTTGTAATACCACTTCCGAAACCCCTTTCCCTGAAAAATACCCCCATATAATAAAAATAAGAAGAAAAAGAGAAAAACTCCTACAGAAACGAAACATGTGTAAACAACAAGTGTAAGGAGTAAAGCCATTCTGCAAACAAAGGAAACTAAACTCAACTAAAATTTTAAAAAAACAAACAAACCCTATGATAAATGACAAAATTATAAGACATTAGATGACCACACTGGGGTCTACTGAAGGGCAGGATGTGTGTAAAAACAGTACAACAATGGTCCAAACAACACTGATATAAAGGGTCATCGCGTAGTGAAAGTTAGTGGCATGTTTGTCTATTTTGAGGAGAGCAGATGTAAAACATCCTTTAACCTCAGGAAGTCTGCAGGATGTTTTCTGCTCCGAGTGTCATCAAACGCTCATTAACGTCTTCAGTGTCACGTTACAGGATGCAACTTTTTAAAATTTTAAAACACGTTTCTGTTCCTCTGCCTCATCACATAAATGAATGAATCACAGACACATATGCAGGTGTGCACGAGGACCATCGTAAGGCTCGGTATCCAGTCCAGAAAATCAAACATTTACTCGGAACACTAATTTGCTCCTAAAATAAATAAACCTGAATGAGAAAACATGAACTTAATCCTAAAATAAGAAGTATTCAGACACTTTGGATTGTTGAACTTTACAGATGTGAAGAACAGCTGTGATTACTCTGCAGGCTCCCCTGCAGAAACTTAGGAATCGCTTACCTTATCCACTGAAATGTGACCAAAAACCTGTCAGAATAAAGCATCAGCCAGTGAACCACACCTCAAAAAGTGGCCCCACATCCACAAGTCGCCTCATTACCAGCTAACTGCACTTTACATTTACCAAGTAAAAACAGACTTTTTACATTCTGTAGTGACTGTGAAGCCTTCGGGAAGTCTCACTAATCCGAAACCAGCTGAGACAAACTGCAGTGACTTGACTGTCAGCTGAGATTAAACTCTTAGATGTTCTTTAAGAGCTTCAAAGGATCCACTGCAGATCAAAATAACATTCAAACAAGCAAACAAGTGTTCGGAATAATAACTCATTAAACTGACAACAAAATCCGGAAAGAAAGAATCAGATTCAGCTGATTTACATTAACTTTATACGTGTGTGTGTGTGAGAGAGTGCTTAAAACACACACACACACACAGTCTCTCTCTCTCTCACACACACACACATGCAAAGAAAGGAAAAACGGGGCAGAGAAGTTTAAAAAGCGCAGTCTGGTCCTTTAAAGCCTCTCTGAGGCTCCGTGCGGTTTCACGTTTTCATCACTGATCCCAGTCCTGGTTCAGGTGTGGGTGCGGGTCTGGTTTCTCCTCCGGCAGGGGCGGAGACAGTTCGGTGGGGCGGTGTGATGAAGAGGAGGAGCAGCTGGTCTCGGTTCAGGCTGTCGCAACGTTTTCTTCTCTTTGTTTCTCAAGTAAAGTTCTGATGGGCCAGCCGGGACCGCGCCGAGCCGGATTAAAGTGGCATTAAAGGCGGATTAAAGGCTGGGAGCAGCGGGACCCGCAGCGGGTCAGGGGGGACTGGACTCGGCTTCAGGTCTTCAGGTCTGATTGGGTCCGGACCATGGGTCGGTGGGACTGACGGACTTCTGAGGAAACTTTTTTTGTGGCGTTTCCATGGAGATGGGAGTCTTCCCTTCCAGCTGAGGAAGCTGATTAGACTCCGATAAAGTATCGATACTCTGTATTGATCGCGTATTGATCGGAGGGATGGCCGCGCTCCCGCTACTGTTGCTGCTCGTGCTTTGGACCTGCGGACACGCCAAAGGCGCGTTCCCGCTGCGACAGTCCTACAACCTGTACACCAATGGACACGCGCACGGAGCCCGCGCTGCCAGCAGGCACAGGTAAGATGACACGTGCGCGGAAAGGATGGTGATGGTGATGATGATGAGGTTGGAAATGAAGAAAGGATAAGGTGGTGACGTCAAGGTGTTATGACCTCACCACAGAGGAGTTTTATGTGTGTGTGTTTTACTCCGACAGGAAGTGCTTACAGGTTGCTAGTTTGATTCCTGGTTCAGTTCTGCAGGTCTGATATTTAAGAGTGAGCCCCTCTGCTGATGTCAGAGGATCCCATGACATCATGCACCTCTTTTTACATTGTTTCTATAGTAACAGCTGAAATTAAAGGTGAATTTAAGCCTGTTTTTGATATTTCAGGTCAATGAGCACCTGAAGTTTAGTGTAAGCTGATAACTTAATTTTCTGTTTATGACACGTCTCTGTGAAATGTTTGGTTTAGACATCTGAGATGTTTGGACTTAAAACATTTAATTTGCACAGACGTTTAATAACAGCTTCATTCTGTCTCTTCCTGCCGTCCTTTCATTACAGTCACTCCTTCAGATGACAAACAAGCTCAAAGCAGTTTCTGGATTTCTGTCCACCTTCATCCGTTTTCTGTTTTCACAGGAAAAAAGTGTTTAACTTGAATATAAACTGACATGCAACTCTATAGCGTTATCATTACTAACACTGTGTATCCACAAAGGCAGAGATGTGCAAACAAACTGACATCACCCACTGGTTTACGATCGTCGTGTTGGTGTTTTGGACACAGAAGTGACCACATTTAGGGTGGAGTGGAGTTATCAGCTAAAGCTAGCAAGCTGCATACGTAAAGACAGTATGGGTGCAACTACATCGCACAGATACAGGTAATTAAGTCTACAGAGCATAAAAATATTAGAAGTTCACTCTCTTGAGGTGGAGCACAATCTTCTGTGATTGGCTGTCTTATTATTGGATTTTAAATGCTCCAAAAGTCTTCAAAAACAGTCACAAAGTTTTTTCACTGGCTCTGAGTAGCTGAGGTGAAGCACTGGCCTGCTTTCTCTCTATCCACCTGACACTCAAAGCTTCCAGGGTTATAATAATGTCAACTTTAAGCATTAACATGGTTCAAATGTGTCATCTTGTTAAAAAAAAAAAACCCAAACAGTTATCACAAACAGGGAAAATGGCTTTACAGCCTAAAGATGTTTTTTGTATGCTGTTTATTTCTGTTGTAAAGTCTGTTTTTTAAATCCAAGGCAATGGGTCGACTCGCTTTAGGAGTCAAGTGGTCATTAGAGGAACTGCAGTGTTTGTCACTTTGCCTTCATTTTTCAGCCCCAAAGGCTGGAAACACTTTTCTTTAAAAGCCATTAACACACATTGTTGTCATAGTGCTTCTGTGATGATCTCAGTCACTGTGCTTCATTTCCACTCTCATCTCCATTCATGGATGGATGTTTGTACCGCATGTTATCAGACATGTCAATCAAAAACACAATAATTAGAAACTGTCACACTTGTCGAAAAAGTGATAAAAGGAAGTGTTTTATTTGGCGGCATCAGGTATGGAATACCGAAGGGAACAAAATAACTACTGAAGGAAGAAGTAACTGAGGACACCGTCTCTGTAAATTCCAAGGAAAGGACGGTAAACAAGGGACAAAAGAGCACCAGAGCATCCATCCTTACACATGGCCATTAAACACAGCTGCACAGAACACATAAATAAAAGCTATTAATAAACTTTTTAGGCGAAATTCTGTCTCGCCTCATTTTCATTTCGATTTCACCATATCAGGCTGAACTTGCACTGCACATTCTTCCTTTATAAATAACACTTTATGTGTGGTTTATACAGCCGGGCCTTTCGTGACCTTCCCGGCAGAGAGGTTTAACTGGCACATCCTCTCAGAGTTGCTGACTGTCACTTCACGCACATGCATGCTGACAGCTGTGCTTTAAATAGTTCAGAGTATGTGCCCTGAGTGTGTGTGAGGCTCTTCGTGGTCAGTGTGTGTGAAGATGATGTTGGGTTTAAGTGTGGCAGGACTTTAAACTGAGCTTCTTTGAGCTGCGTTCACACTGAAAGCAACACAAAGGTGATGGCTGATAGACATTCCAGACTCGGACAGGTTTTATGTCCATCAGCAGCTGATGTCAGTCAGCGGTGCCCTGTACTCTCATTGGCAGAGGCTTCAATCACCTGGAAGTTGAGAACAGTTTGTGACATGCCATTGACTTTCAATAGTGTTTGTTCAATGTGAATCTCTTCTAGTGTGGAGAAGAGTTTTTTTTATACCACTGCACCCCTTCACAGGAGCTCTTGGAACCTCAAACCACATCCACAACGGCATTTGCATGAATTTTAGTGGAAAATAACCTGCAGGTGTGACACTGGGGCCCTTGACTGGTTTTCATGTGTATTATTTTGTATGATGGTAACTTCCCCACTCATTTTAGGGTCAGTGGAGGAAGGCGTACCCACTTGTTGTGGGTTCTTGGGTTGGATCTTGATGCTCATCAGTTAAAGTTGGAGAGTGTGAGCACAACAAATGTCACATGTAACACTTTCCACATCAGAGTGTTGTTTATATACATAAATATCGATCAAAAGAGTGAGTAGAAAGATTGATTTTTAACACTGGCGCTTGATGTGAAACAATAATTGCTGAAATATTTTGTCATTGGTGGGGATAGTGTTACTAAGCAAGGAAAGTGGAAGAGAGATCGAGGCAAACATTTGTGGCTGAGTGGGCTTAAAAAAGGAAATCAGATGTTTTATTGTTTTAAAGCTGTATTATATTTTTAAAAGGTGCCACACTGCTAGCTTTTGTAACCAAAGCAGTCGCACAACAACAAAGAGAGACAGCTGACATGTAGCCTGCTAACTACGTTCTTATAAAGCCTGGTGTTTAAAAGCAGCTCTCGCTACGTCACTGGACTCATTCTGCCAGATCTTTTGTCTTCAGTGGAGTGGAAATGCAGACAAACAATACTCTGAAGGAAACTTTCAGCTCCCTGAAAAAAAAACTTCTTGAGGGAGAAAATTTTAGATGGAAAAACAACTAATGAAGCAGGAGAAGGGTGAAGAAGTCTTTCTGCTCAATCCTTTTCACTTTAGTTATGAACTGAGCAGCTGGGCATGTTTCCCGTGGATTCTTAAATAGTCATAAAGCTGAGTGAATTCATTCATCTATAAAAAGACGGCTTCATTTTTTCCAAAATGTCTTAAATCAACATTTGAAGATGTGGGAACAGTTGAATTCTATGAGTATTTTTTTTATCAGTGAAATTAAAATCACTAAATGATTTGTAATAACTATAATTATCAGAAAGTGCCTTGCATTAATGACACAGATCACAATGGGAGAAGCAACACCATTTATAGTTTGTTTTTTGATATAAAACCATGTTTTTTAATATTTAAGCCCATCAGCTTATTGTGGATGCTAAGAGCTTCGACGAAATCGTAGAAAAACAAACATATCTGTGGGATGATGTCACTTTCTCATTCCTAAATCTTACTTGCGGGAGAGCTGGTCTTAAATTTAATTCTGAGGGGTGTTAAAGAGGTCTTAAATCTAATCTGCCTCGAGCTGCAGGATTCCTGTTTTCAAATGTTTTTCGTCTTCCAGGTGAACTGTTTATTTAACTGTCAGCATGGTTTCATTGGCCGTGAGTGTTAGCAGCTCACACAAGTGTCTCCAGGACTAATGGAAAAAGGATAAATAAGTTTCCATCTGGAGCGATCCTGACTCAGATGTCACGGCTGCCTGAAAGCTCACGTGTTAGCTTCTTCCTCTTCTTCTTAAAGTCATTTTCTTCCACGGGAATCACAGGATCCGCTCAGCGAGGTGAAAGTAGTGTTGAGTATGAAGCTCCGATTTGGTGAACTTTTTACTGGGGTCAATCCTGTAAGCTGAAACACTATAAAACTAAACACACAATACACCACATAAAAGTGCAATAAACACACAATAGAGCACAGTAAAAAGCATTCCGCCCAGCGAAACAGGCAGTTAAACCCTCAGTTTGATGTCGGCTGCTAAAAAAATACCAACGTGAAGCGCAAACTCTGAATCTCTCCTGTGGAGTTTGTAAAGCTGATAAATCAGCTTTTTTCTGTCCGGCCTGTAGAGCTGAGACGCACGGGGGCAGAAATTAAACCAACCCACTCTGAGGCAGGAATAAAAAGGTCAGAGGTGGCGTCTGTCCTGACACGAGCAGCATTCACTGACCTGCAGATGCAGAGATAACACGACATCAGCTCCAGTTTCCCCTCGGTCCCCTCCCCATCCTTCTTTATACCAAGTTTTACTTTTACGTTTTTACTTATGCGTGCATCTTTGCAGAGATGTGTAGATTCATACATCTCTGTTTGTTTCACTCAGCAGATTTATAGACGCCGAAAAGCCAGAAAGCGAGCAGTGTCACGGAGCATTGGGAATCTAAAAAAATTTAAAAAAGAGGGGAAACAGCTGAGACTGATCTGAGCAGCTCGGAGACAGACGTCCGGACATCCTGTCCGCAAGATTCGAGCTGAGAGATTCAAGCTAAACTCTGTACACTGAAGACTTTGTGTTTAGCGTTGTGCTTCATAAAAACCATCCTAGTGACATCAGCTCTGACTGCCAGATTACTGTAATCCTGACTGCTGTAATCTATTATCAGTGCTGATAACTCAATCTTCATTAATCAGTACCAGAGATGTGATCAGCGAGTCAGCATGTGGAGCTCATAAATCAAGTGTGTTTCAGTTGAGGATAAAATGAGCACATGAATGGAACATCAGTGGGTTTTTGTGGTAGTAAACTAAACTGATCAGCGACTATAAAGTGTTTCAGGTTTTCTCTCAGTGCTGAGATCAGTGCTCTCATTAGAAGCCGCACAGTCACTGTTTATTTATTAAATACTTAAATGACAGAAACAGATGTTTATTCAGATTTTTACCACTGAAGGTGTGGGAGTGTAGTGATGTGGTCACGAATAAACATGAGCGGCATATGAAACCACTGCAGGGTTCTGTATTGTGCGGTTTCTGTCAGTTTCTCGTTGTCTTTGTTGTGTTTTCTTCTTGTGTGTTCTGTGTTTCCGAGTCTCCGTCATCACGCTCAGTTGTTCTTCAGCCTTTCTCACTGTTTGTATTGCTCTGAGAATCAGTTTTCCTCATGTGTCTTTTTTTGTTTTACTTCCTGCTTTCCTTTCCTCTTCTTTGTGATTGTTTGCTGTGTCACCTGTGTTTGACAGCCTTGTATCTCCCTTAGTCGGATCATCTCTTTATCTTCTCTAGTCCTCCATCAGCTTCCTGTGCTCCGTGGCTGTCTGCTTGGTTGGATTTTTTGTTACTTTCTGGGACTGTTGTTATCGGCTTTTTCCAAAAGCTTGAAGCTTAAGAAAAATCCCGTCTGCGCTTCAGTCCTAAGTTCAGTTAAATTCCAAGCAAACAGTCAAAAATCACAAGAAATTAAAGTAATAAGAAGCTTTTTTACCCAATGGAAGTATGTGTTTGGTAACCATATGTCGCACAAAGACAGCATGTGTAGTGTTGTTGTGTTTTTGAATGATGCATGCTCATTTGTATATTTAATGCAACACTTTTCCAAAGAAGCTGTGACAGAAGCACGTTTAACGGCGTGTTGCATCATCTCTTCTCTAAAAAAAAACAACACTGCATGCTTTTGGGAGCTGAGAGGCCAACTGCTGTTTTAGAAGCCAGATGTTTTCCCATTCTTGCTGGGATTTCAGTTGTTCAACAGGACCTCCTTTGTCGTACTTTTCATTTTATAATGCTCCATCTGTTTTCAATGGGTGACGGGTCTGGACTGCAGGAGGGCCAATTTAGCACCCAGATTCTTTTATTACAAAACCATGCTGTTGGAAAACTTGTGGAATATAGTTTTCCATCCTCTTGCTGAAATAAGAAAGCCCTTCTCTGAACCATGTTGCTCTTCATGCTATATATTGTTCAGCATAAACAGGGCCTTCACACATGTGAGCGTCACCAATACCGCGATCCCCCAAACATTCACAGCTGTTGCTCAGTTGCTGATCTGTTAAAATCCTTCCCGTCTTTGTTTCTGACAGATTCAGCCTCTCTGAGATGCTCTTTTGTATGCACAGTCATGTTACTAGTTGACCTTATTAACTTTGAGATGTTCTAGCACATATTTGTTTTTAGCGCCGCACAACTTTTGCAGCCCGTGAAAAGCTGTTGGAAATTGTGCTCAGCGTCCCAACTATTTCTGAAATGTGGTTGTAATATCCAGCCCTGACAGGAATGTTTCAGCTGCACTCTAATTTATATGTGCACTAAGCCATAATCCGTCCTTATCCTTGGTAGTTTAGCTCTTCGTGGTAATTAACAGCAACTAACCACACTTCCATAACCCCACTTTTGCACTGTATTAAATCCTTCTACTATTTTTGAAAAGAGTGCTATGATTTAAAGACATATGTACACCCTTTAACCACAATAGGTCATTAAAAAGTCATTTATAAACTAACAGCCATACTGTTCATGATTCATTCTATGAATGCACTGATAATGTGATAAGATACTAGAACTAAATCGATGGGTGGATCTATCCAAATATCGAAAGTATCGAACCCAACGCAGGTATTGATATCGATGCTAGCGTGATAGGTTCAATGCTTTGTTTCTATGCATGTAGCCCGCCGAATTGTGTTACTTTTTTTTTTTAAGATGAAAAAATATACCTCAAACATGCACTGTTAAAAATAAAAGTGTTGACTGATAGAGTTGAGTGTCACATTCTTGGCTTTTTAAAATTTTCTTTCTTTGTTTAAAAGCCTACAGCACATTTAACAACAGGTGACCCAGTGCTTTAAACACGGGCACATTTACCTGCCAGCTTTAAAATAAAACCCTGTTTCAAAATACACAAAAGCTGAAAAGTTTGTTTTATTGTATTAACTCATTGTGGTCATTAAAGTCAGTTCAGAATTTACAAGTTGATTACAATTAATCTTAGATTGATCTCCACTAAATAAGCTGCCTTTAAAAGCTGAAAGTATTGGTATCAGTATTGTTATTGGCAGTACTGGGCCTGTATTTACTTGGTATCAGATCAGATGAGATTAACCAGAAGTGCTAAAACCCACGACTACCACTTCTTCCTCATACTGCGGGGATTTACCTTCTGCTGACTCGCCTAACAGTTGGAGCAAATATGTCTGGATCACCTTAGATTCACGATGAACCAATCAGAGCCACAGTATGGCCGTTAATATTGTGAGCATGTGTCTATCACACCGAGTCTCATCTGAATTTCTAATTACTGTAACTGAAGTCTTAATGGAGATCTTACTGGGGATCGTTGAGATGAACCATGGTATTGATTGATGATTGGCTGTTGTATTTATTTCAACCAAGCAGTCTGATTTACGGCCCCTGATTTCTCACATAGTAAATGGACATATGCTATAATGATTTATGATTACCTTCAACAAGGCAATGATGTAATTTGTTTGCTTGTTATCCAGATTATTCAAAAGTCATGCGTGGATTAGTAAAAGTGGTCATTTTGTGTAATATCTTCATAAATAAATGTCACATTGAAATAAGAAAAAACAGGGACATCATCTTGGTGTTCTTAAAATAATATTATCTGGATCCAAGAAATCAGCTCATGTGTGGCGTGGAGGGGATTTTCAGCCTTGGCAGAGGCAGCATACTGCTGTTGTTGATTAACACATGTGACTGCACGTTTAAATTGATCACACACAATCATTTGTGATCACACAGAGCCTGTCAGAAGCGTACATCCAGCAGTAACCACTCATCTTGACCATTGTCATAGGCAGTAACCAAATTCCCTTTTAGGGCATTCTGGCAAGTTTTTCCATGGCAGGACAAATATGAGTTTCCAGAGGAAATCTGCACATTCACAATGAAAAACTAGGGACTCCTCTGTAAACTTTCCCCACACTTTCTCATTCTGTGTCATCCTCTGGGACAATGAAGGCTGAGGTCTTTCACAAGTTTAAAGAAAAACTCCCTGGGCTAAAGCTAAAATAAGGCAAAGGTCCAGCTGTAAAGCCTTTAACATTTGCACAAATTGCAACACACAGACACGCGCACACATTCAGCCCCCTCCTTTTGGCAGCAACAGCTCTGATGTCATCAGCAAAAAACTGGAAAAACGGAGCGAAAAAACACCCGAATTACTCATTTCCGTAGAATGTGACATCATTCTGTGTGTGTGTGTGTGTGTGTGTGTGTGTGTGTCTGCTTTTCTCTGTGGACTCTGTGGTTCAAAGTTAGCTGTGGAGGCTGCAGTTGTTTTTTTCAGCAGTGTGGAGATAAAACGTGATGAAAAACATGAAAATTTATCTGTAGAAATGTTCGGACAAGATTCCGTTGGTGCTGCCATTTAACACTGCCGATCTGTCCGGGGTGTACACCACCTTTTACCCAGTGGGATAGACTCCAGCCCCCTGCAACGGTGAATTGGATAAAGTGATTAAGAAAATGGATGGATGGATGGATGGAAGGATGTATGGATGGATGGATGGATGGATGGAAGGATGTATGTATGTATGTATGAATGTATGTATGTATGTATGGATGGATGGATGGATGGAGGGAAGGATGGATGGATGGATGGATGAATGAATGTATGTATGAATGTATGTATGGATGGAGGGAGGGAAGGATGTATGGATGGATGTACGTATGTATGTATGGATGGATGGATGGATGACTGGATGGATGGAGGGAGAGAAGGATGGATGGATGTACGTATGTATGGATGGATGGATGGATGAATGGATGGATGGATGAATGTATGTATATATGTATGTATGTATGGATGGATGGATGGAGGGAAGGATGGATGGATGGATGAATGAATGTATGTATGGATGGAGGGAGGGAAGGATGTATGGATGGATGTACGTATGGATGGATGGATGGATGGATGTACGTATGTATGGATGGATGGATGGATGAATGGATGGATGGATGGAGGGAAGGATGTATGTATGTATGTATGTATGGATGGATGGATGGATGAATGTATGTATATATGTATGTATGGATGGATGGATGAGATTGGATGAATGGATGGATGGAGGGAGGGAGGGAAGGATGGATGGATGAATGTATGCATGTATGTATGGATGGAGGGAAGGGTGGATGGATGGATGGATGGATGAATGTATCTATGTATGTATGTATGGATGGATGGATGGAAGGATGGATGGATGGATGGATAGATGAATGAATGTATGTATATATGTATGGATGGATGGATGGATGGATGGAGGGATGGATGGATGGATGGATGAATGTATGTATATATGTATGGATGGATGGATGGATCATGCTACCATTTAGCCCTGCAATATCCCACCTTTTACCCAGTGGGATAGACTCCAGCCCTCCAACACTGAAAAGTGATTAAGAAAATGGATGGATGGATGGATGGATGGATGGAGCTATTAACTGATCAGAGGAATGGATGTGAGGCTCATGTTTCCTGCTTATCTTATATTTTTCTTATATTTATTCATTTTCAATGTAACCATAAATCAGCCAAGTCAGGCCCGTTGTGTTTTTAGAAGATGTTGTTTCTGTTTCTGTCCTGTTTTCAGCCTCTGTAGGTCAAAGGTCACATGCTGTTTTAATTCTGATCATTGCTGATAGTATAAACTCACTGTCAGGAGTCATGCTCACACTGACTGAAAACATGTCAGCAGCCCCGCTTTAACTTTAGGTCACTGTTACTGTGACGCTCTCTGATTGGCTGTCAGTTGGTGAAAGGAGCCTTTGTCTCTTCTTTGGCTTTACGTCTTCTTGTAAAGATGGGAATATTCTGTGCAGTGAGAAATCTGAAGCTTTATTCATCTTTGCAATATTTAAATACAGTCGGATCTCTGAGTCGACTGTAGACGTGCAGGAAATATTTAGTTTGGGTTGGGTGTGTGTGCTGGCGTCACTCATGCCTTTAACATTACATGTTGTTTTATTGTGGGTGGGGGGTTAACAGTTTGTCTGGTGTTTTTGTCTGTATGTACAATGTTTTTTAATTTCAACTTGAAAATGTCCAAACAAGGGAAGCTGTGTTTTATCATTCCCCAAGTGACTCGAATTCCCTTTCGTCCGATTTAAGATTGATATATGAGTATGTTTGCAACTCAAACTTTCAGTAAAACGCATTCATACAGACTTCTGCTGTGTAACATTTATTTAAATGCCCTCTGTGAACTTATATCTGCTGATAGAATCTCACTGCAATAATAGTCACCATCAGGATCTTGTTATTGTAAACCACAATGTTAAACAGTGTCTCAGATTTGACATTTAAGAAGATGACTGTCTTTCTTACTGATGTGGTTTATTTATTTATTCTCGCCAGAATTCTTCAACAGTGAATCAGATAGACATGCACCATCTGTTGTGTTCCCATACACTAATTAATAATGTCCTACAAATACAGAAGTGTAAATAAGAAAATAAACACATATTTTTAGAATTACATAACAGCCCATTTTTGCTGGCCAGGGTTCAGAGAGCTTCCACGTTTTTTTGTTTTAGCAATATGTTCATCTACCGAGAACTTGTCTGTAAGTTTGGTGCTTTTGTGTGTTGAGACTGGTTCTTAAGGAAAGTTTGACATAGCTAAACTTGGCTGGCTCAACAAATCCTAAAACGGCACTCAGATAACCACCATCTGTGATAGCGCTATCTGTTAACTGTCCAGCTCTGTGCACGCTCACATACAACATGAATCAACCGGATGCCGTCGACTTCAATCAGCGCTCCGCTTTCTAGCATAAGAAAGGCACTAGACTGCATACATTGAAACTTTCAAAGCTTCACATTGTTGTCACAGAGGTCTGATACTGTCTCACATCCTGCTCAACAAGATTTTTGTCAGAATAACTGACATTAATTTAACTGATTAAATAGTCTCTCTGATAAACAACCTAATCAGTGCTTAAAATCTTATCTTCTAGTAGCTGCAATTCCAGGAGTGAAGACTTGAAGACTTAGCATCAGATTAAGGTCAAGCATGAATATGCATTTATACACAATCACCAACTGAAGACATGTAAATTCATTGGGCAGAGCGACACAGTTTGCACTGCTGTAACATAATAGCTGAGCTGATATGAGTTAGCTTCCCCTCAGCAGGTTTCAGACAGTACTGTGCGAAAGTCCTTTATATTTAGTTTCTTTAGCAATTCCTTTCCTGCCTTTCCTGGCGCCTTTCAAAGTTTTTCTTTGGGCACTGGCTGCCTTTTCGCTCATTTACAGTCCGGTCCTTGTACGTTACCATTTTCAGTGAACTTTTTGTTTTGTTTGTTTGTTAGTTAAGCCACTTAACTCATAAAAAAGGCTTCTAACTCAAGTGACGAACTGACAACAAACAGCTAGCAGCCTGTCACAGCCTGTTTCTTTAGTTGTGTCTATGAAAAAGTCCAAAGGTAACAAAATTTCACAGCACAAAATAGTTTTTTCCTCACCAACACCTGGCATATTTCAATATGGTGTGCCGTTTGGCCTCAAAAGACAAAATAGGAAACTGGACAGGTGGCAGGCCTAAAGTGGAGGTGGTATTGGAGATCTGGTTAAAATGAATGAATCTCTTTGTACTCCCAAAGGTTGATTCTGTTCATCTGGACGTAGCATTTTCAGTGGGAGAAGCATCGCATTTGAATAATTTGTTGGATGGAGTTGAAGTTGAACACCTTCAACTTCACTGTTTGAAAATTTGGAGGTCTTTGCAATATTATTCCACAAAGGAGAGATAAGTTGAAGGAACTAGATAGGATTTATTGAAATGGATTGATATGTTTAACCTGTAATGTGAGATAGCGTCAGAGAAAAATGCCTGATTTTACCTACACTCAGCTCCAGGATAGCTTTTTAGCTCAGAAATGCGATGGAGATACAGACTTCCACACTGGTGCTTATTAAAAACAATACAGTGGAAAGTCTTGCTGCGATGACACTGTCACCATCTGTGTCCAAATCTCAAGGCAAGAATAACAAAGAAGCCCAGAACCACATTGTGGGGCTTTTCGACAACTGTCATCAAAAGAGAAATCAAAGCAAAACCAAAACTGTGCAAGTTTGGGTCCGTAGCAAAACCACAAAGCTGCAAGTATGTGCAAGTGAGCAATCCAAAAACAGCAGCACAAAGGAGGTGCTCAAAGAGGCGACCTCAAAGGATCTGTTTAGGTTTCTGCTCTCACGGGTGGAGTCATTCGGCTCTTTCATTGCACCTCGTATTGTGAAGGTGGAGGTCATTTCTTTCTCGTAGTTACACTGAATGAATGATAGAATATTTAAATTACACATTGTATTCTGTTTATCCCTCTTTACATTTGGATATCTCATTATGATTATGACTACATCTCATTTCACTGACATACAGACCTGCTTGCTTTGCATTTAAAGCACTTTGTGTTACCTTTAAATATTTGGTGTATATTGACCCCCCTCTTTATGTCCTCCAAATATTTCAAAGAATGCAACCTCAGCAGTAAAACAGCATGATTATGGTCCATGAGATGATTGTTTCTGCTCATCGTTCTGGATTCCAGAGACAACAATTCAACCTAATTACACGCAAACACACAACACAGAGAGTCTTTCTGCTGCTGATCCGACATGAACGAGACGAATGGAAACTCATCGCCACCACACGCTAATGACATCAGCACCATGCGCTTAACTTGTCATGAGATTTTACCCACAATGCCATGTGAACAATGAGCGTGTCACTGGATTCGATGACTGAAGCTGTCAGATGCCGGGCAGGATGTTTGACTTATAACCCGCATGGGAACAGAAACAGACAGAAAGCGATCCGGCGTGTTTATATTCTTCAGAGGGTCTGCAGGTGTTTGAGCGGCAGCACTCACATTTTCATTTGATGGTTTTTCAGCTTCGCTTCACATGTTTTCAATCAGCCGAGATGGCCAAGAATGCAGACCGCAGAGTCAACCGTAGCCTTCAAAATAAATGGATTTATGGGAGAAAGCTGTATTTTCAAAATAAAAGTCCTTAAACGGTGGGAAGTCAGCCGTGCAGGAAAAAACGAGACGCTTCACAGGTTACTCAGTGTGCAGGTTTAAAGATAGTTTGTTTTAGAATAGTCTGCTACCGTGCTGCACCACAACCATCAAGAAACATCTGCACATGCTCAGTGCTGACCTCGCTCGACCTTAAACAGATGTTTGTGGTTAAGCCTCTATGCTGCAGCTGACCAAGTGAAAAAAAACTTTAAAAAAGGTTCCTTCAGAAACATAAAGAGTAATCCACCCTCAGCGGTGCAATGAGAACATTAACATCAAAGTATAGTCGAATAAGGCAACATAATACATCAAAAACTCCTCTGTAGCTCAAACAGTAAGAGGTCACAGGGCTTGGGTATATTTGAAGTATGAATGAAGTTACCACAGGAAAGTAATTGGAAAGTTTTCCTTTTATGGTTCATTATGTTTGCACTTTTTAAATGTTGTCCATTTACATACGCCATCAGTGTGAAGTTAACAGTTTTTCAAGGTTTTTCTCTTTCACCCATTTGCTCCCATAGTCATGGTGGCGGAGCTGCCATGCATGTGGTTGGACTAGATTGGGTTTAAACTGCCAACCCTGTGATTAGTGGGCAACCCACTCTGCCCCCTGAAACATGTCTCAGTTTTAAAGACACACTTGTAAAGACGTGAGGTTACAGAGACCTGCTTGATATAAACCAGTGTGTGTGTGTGTGTGTGTGTGTGTGTGTGTGTATGTGAGTGGCAAGTGTACACAGCTTCAAGAGAAACTATTCTTTTATCATATGCTTGGATATAAAATATATGAAAATACTTTTATGCTTTTGGGGGAATGCACACAATTTAAACATCAAATATCATCACTTAATTTATCTGATCATCACCAGCATCTTATCCAACACTATCTGTAAGAAATATTGCAGAAATATATAGAAATATTATTAAGAGATATTTGAGTTTGTTAGCTGAAAGAACTTGGTCAAGAAAATATTCACCTATTACTCAAACTAACATTTTAAGTTTAACTTAAAGAAGCCAAAAACTGATTATCTGATCGTCACATTACTGTCGCGGTGGTTTTGGTTTCTGTTTGGATTCACAAACCCTCCAGCATGAAATTGTAGTTTTTAATTATAGTCTTATAGAGTTTGCTATTCCTGTTTTGTTTCATTATCATTCTAATAATTTTGAGCTTTAGTTCTTGTTGTGTTATTTGAGTTTCTGTGGCGTTTTGGCTACCAGCTTCTGGTTTGTGTCTTCAGTCTTCCCTATCTGTTCCTCTCTCGTTGTCTTATCTTTCTGTGTCTTTGTCCTCCAGCGTTCTCTTGTCTCTGTTTTCATGTTTTATGTGAATCTTCTCATTTCCATGTATAGTGTGTGACTTTTGGATCCCAGTTTAACTTTAAAGGTTAGTTATCGTCTGTTTCCTGTGTTGGTTTTACTTCCTTGCTCTGTCTGATTTTTCTGTGTTGAGCTGTGCCTCCGGTCTCCAGTCGCCGAATCAACCCTCTGCTTTTACACAGTCCTTTCTTCTGCTCGTCAGCATATCTGCTGTTGTTGGTTTGGGGATTTTTGATGGTTTCAAATTTTGGACTTTGTTGCTTTCTGTTCAGTCTGAATTAAAGGCTCACCTTTTGTTCTATGTCTGACTTGAGTTCTCTAAACCATGACATTTAGGAACGTTTCCCTTTATTTTATTTTATGATAACGGTATTTATATTTATAGCTTAGTTTTGGTTTCTAGAGTTTCCAGAAGTAAAACGGAGATCAGGCTCCTCTCCTGTGGGACCAGCTCCCAGTTTGGGTTCAGGAGACAGACATCTCTGCTTTAAGATCTTTTTGATAAAGCTTATAGTCGGGGCTGGATCGGGTGATACTGAACCCTCCCTTATCCTGCTATAGGCTCAGGCTGCTGAGGGACTTATCATGATTCACTGAGCTTTTCTCCATCTCTACTCATGTTACATCCACTACTGCATGTCACTGACTTTTGTCTTCTCACTCCTGAGTTTTGTATTCTGTCCTGATTGTTGGGATTGTCTCATTTTGTGATTCTACTGTTATATTTGTGCGTCTAACAGGAACTGGTGTGCGTTTGTGGTCACAAAGACGGTGAGTTGTGTGGTTGAGGATGGAGTTGAAACCTACGTGAAGCCTGATTATCATCCCTGCAGCTGGGGGAGTGGACAGTGCAGCCGGGTGGTGGTGTGAGTACACACCCTCACACACACTCACACTCACGCACACTCACACACACACACACACACACACATAGTGTGTGAATCAGAGTCATCAGTTTGTGCTCATCCTGGTTCTCTGCAGTTATCGGACCTACATGAGGCCGCGCTACAAAGTCGCCTACAAAATGGTGACAGAGATGGACTGGAAGTGTTGCCATGGTTACAGTGGAGCAGACTGCAACATTGGTCCAGTTGGTGGAGGAGGGACTCAGATATCCACCACCAGACCTCAGCCCGGACAGGGAGGGGGGACGACCAGTGGACAAGGTGGAGGAGGGCATAGTTATGGGGGAGGCAGTTCTGGATCTGGACAGTCTGGAGGAAACGCGGGTAAGTGGATTTTCATTTTGTTTTTTTATTCATGTGAGAACATGAAGTTCGGCAGTTTAAAGAAAAGCTGTGGCTGGAGTGCATGAAGACAAAGATGCACATCCTCAGTCCATCTGCTGCACCATGAGATGGGACTGAATGTAGACACTTTAAAAACCGGCGGTGATTCCTTTTATGAGAATTCCCAGTGAGATTCTCCCTGTTCTTAGGATCTAACACGGCTTAACATTCGACACCAGACCCAGATGGACTCAATAAAAACCAGAGCTGAAGCAGGAACTCAATCGTGCACTGAATCGTTCTTTATTTTCTCTCTTTGCTGTCATCTCAGTAATCATCAGCAAACTGCAGCAAACAGTAGCATCCGATATTAGTCGATCAAAACTAATCTGCAGCCTTTGCTCACTTCTTCTGGTGAGAGCCAGTTCACTTTGTAAATCAATCACTATTCAACCAAACGGCTAAAAGCTGCTCGCAAAAAGGAGAAAATGGAACTCGGTTCTCAGTAGCATAGTGCTGACCACACGTCTCCTTTGTTTTTCAAACAGGGGCACTAGCTTTGCCAGTGAAACACCATCATCTAATTAGTCAGTAAAAGACTTATGATATGATATCTTCATACAGAAGCATCTTTTTCCAAGAGAAGTGAGAAGTGTGAAAGCAACCAAAGCTTGCATTTGTGTAAAAGAAGCAGCTGGTTGTGTGTGACAGTGGTGACCGCTGTCAGGAAGCTACTGCTGGAAATTCTTAGCAGCTGTTTGTTTAATGTGTGAAATAAAAACTATGACTGAAAGTGTCTCTTGGTGCTGTGACAGGATTCTGTCTATTCTAAAGAATGATAAAAATGGAAATAAAAGAGAAACTCTTTTATTTCATTAAGAGTTTCTGTAACCGCTGCTTCATTTCTTTCCTTAACGAGCAGACAACGAGAAGATGAGACAGCTGGAGGAGAAGATCCGCAGTCTTACAAAAAATCTCCAGGACCTTCAGTCCACCATGAGCACCATGAATGAGCGCTTACAGGAGGAGGGCGGCAGGAATGGACTTGGTGGAGGAAGCTCAGGAGGGAGAAACCCTGCGGATGCCGCTCAGCCCGAGATTAAAGAGACGATTCACAGCATTCAGACCAAACTGGACCAGCTGGACAACCGCACACAGGTGAGCTGGTTTTCAGCTTTACTGGGAGGTTATGTGGACTGAGTAAAGAAGCTAAAACAGGAAAAGATGTTTTATGCTGTTTGTGTTTGTGCTGGTGTTTTAATCAGAAACTGTATCACCTTCAACAGGCTCACGATAAAACCCTGGTCAGCATCAACAACCACCTGGTGAACGGGAAAGGTAATGAGTTGGAGGGAGGTGTGTCTGGAGGATCGTTAAGTGAAGGACGGCTGAACTCACTGAAGGAGGAGATCCTGAGCGAGCTGGAGAGGAGAGTGTCGCTGTCCTGCTCCTCCTGCCAGGTATCAGGCAACTTTAATAAGCCGATATTCCAAAATCTTTCTAGCCGGTGTTTTTCAGTAAGATTAAATTCACTGCTGGTTGTTTTCAGGCCGGCGTGGAGGACCTGCGCAAACAGCAGCAGCAGGACCGTGACAGGATTCGAGCTCTGGAGAAGCAGATGAACGCCATGGACGTCCAGTATCGGCAGAGCCTGGACGGGCTGCGGCGGGACGTAGTGCGTTCGCAGGGATGTTGCGACATCATCAGTGACCTCCAAGATCGCGTAACTGATGCTGAACGCAAGATCAGCACGGCCTCTGAGAACTTTGATATTCTGCAGAACCGCCTGGACAGGGAGCTCAGCGGACAAGGTGGCACCAGTAGCAGCGAAAACACTGGGTCCAGAGGACAAGGGTTACCTGTTGGCGGTGAAACTGGCGGGCATGGTAGGGATGCCATGATAACAGAGGAACGCCTGAACAACCGACTGAAGGATCTGGAGCGACGGGTCAACAGCACTATGCAGAAAACCGAAGAGAGCTGCTCATACCTGGAGAACGACGTGAAAGACTACTTCCACAGAGAACTGGACGAGCTGAGGTCCGTGTTTCTGGAGCGGTTTGATGACCAGGCCGACAGGATCACAGACGTGGAGCTGGACGTGGAGCAGGTCAAGGACAGCATAAGTGATCATGACAAGCGGCTGTCGAAACTAGAAAACACCACCTCCCAAATGAGCTGGAGGCTGGAGAAGTGTGGCTGTGTAGCGTCTGAACAAGGAGGAGGAGGAGAAGGAAGAGGGAGAGGTGACGGGGGATATGGAGGTGGAAGTTGGGGAGCAGGAGGGGGTGGATCAACAGGAGAAGGAAAAGAGGGGGGTAACAGAGGGGATGGAGGTGGGACGTGGGGAGCCGGAGGAGGAGGAGGAGGAAGTACAGGGGGAGGAGGACGCTGGGGAGGTACCGGGGGAGGATTACCGGGAACGGGAGGAGAAAGAGACAATTCAACCAAGAAGTCTCTGGAGTGGAGAGTGGTGGCTAACGAGAATCAGATTCGACATTTCAACACCCAACTCAAAGACCTGTCGATGTCCGGAGACTCTCTGTATGACAAGGTGAGTCACACATCTGGCTCAGCACAACAAATAATTACAGGACAGATTAAGAATTCCTTGCATGTTCAAATAAATGTCCTCTGTATAAACACCTTAACGTTATAGCGCATCGACTAGATTGGACTCCTGAGCCAAAGAAAATAATTTTTCACAATAACTCAAAGACTCTTGATGTGCAACAGAAAGTCTTATTATTCAAAATAATGTTATTTTAAAAGCTCCAAAAGGCACCAACAGCTCGAACAGGATTGAGAGGGTGGGTTTAGTGACCTCAATTAGCTGACATGAAGTTTAGCAGACAGCTAGCTTTCACGGTCACCTCTGTTAGCATTTCTGTGCTAGTTGAAGTGGTCCCACCCAAAATGCTGTATAACTTTAAACTTTAAAGGGATTATTCATTAAAAAAAGACCCCACAGAGATGTTACGAAGAAGTAAGCTAGCTGTATAGACTGACACTATCCGGTCGTTAAGTGATGACGTGACGAATCCTACTTCCGGGCCTAAAGTAGTCTGCGTTTAATATGGCTTTTATGTTGTTAACATGTTTAATGTTTTGTATTTTCTTCTATTTAATCTCAAAAAGCTCCTAAAACAGTCAGTGATCACTGTTGACCTCCCTCTGCTTTTATTACCGCTAATCATTTATTTAAGCTCAGGTTTTAAAACCTTAGGATGTAACTACAGCCCAGCCCATGCAGCAGTATATGAATGACTAACCTTGTATTGTGGATGGATTATCTCAGTTGTTCTCCTGGCTGAAGTTTGGTCCTAACCACCGAGAACACTCACGTTAACTTTTATCGAGTGGAAAAAAAGTTAGCTTGTTTATATTATGCTAACATAGCTGTGTCGCTAGCGGTCACGTAGCACATCATTATATACCAGCTAGCCAAACTTCAGTAACCCTAAAAACGTCACTGCTGTTTAGTTTTCTGTCTTCATTAATGTTGGAAGTGATAACAGAGCTGTACATTTTAATTTGTTTCCAAACCCCCACAGTCAGGACATGCTATATTGTATTTACATAGAAGCTAGCGAGCTAACTTCCTGCTAACTTCTAACTCCGTTAAATGTCATAAATTCCGTTTTCATGGATGCCTGGATGTTAAACTCAATTGTTACACCTGGTAGCGCAGAACGCTGATCATTTTATTAAAGATGAAAGACTTTAGACAGTTTTTCAACTCTCAGTAATGCCATAGTGATCGTTTGATATATGGACCTGCAGCGGAGTTTAGGCCCAGACACGGCTAGTGACGTCAGACTTAACGACCGGATTTATCAAACAGGGCTGTAGACATGTTTTTCTGCTGTAGAGTTGGGAATGTAAAACATTGCCTCCAGTGGCCATTTCTAGGAACTGCAGTTTTTTGGCAGATTTTATTTTGTGTTGTTTTTTTATTCCTAAAAGTTGCAGCTTGGTTGGATGTTTTTTATCTTCACCTTTTCAATAATCTTATTTCACAAAGTTTGTAATATTAATCAACGCACTTAAATTAAAACTGTGATGTGTGGATTATAAACTGACGTTTGTGTCAAAGAAGCTCAGATTTTGTGACTATGCAGTCATCTCATTTGTTAATATTTAAATCAATAACCAGGTTTTGGACCTTACCGATGACGTCGGTAAAATCAAAGCCCTGACCGGTGATCACGGAGAACACTTTAACCGAATCGTGACGGTGGTGGAGATGCTGGGCGAGGACTGCGAGCTGTGCGGGAAGGTGGAGGAAGAGCTGCAGAAGATGAAGAATTATTCCCAGAATGCGCTATCCAATATTCAGAACCACATCGACAGAATCCAGAACAGACTGGACTCAGAGGGAGACAGCTGCTTCCAGATGTGCTCAGTCCTGCAGAGTGAAGTCAGTGTTCTGAGGGATGATGTCAGGAGGTGCACCAACCAATGTAAGAGCAACCCGGACATGACCACAGGTCAGATCTGTTCTTTTTTTTTAACTTAACCTCATCTCCTGGTAGAACTGGTAGGGATGTAATACTGGGGCAGGAAAGGGTCAGAGTTCAGAGTCTGGACCGCTGTAGGGACAAAATTGCCTCTCTTTCTCCGTGTCCTAAATCCTGGACACAGATGGGAGCCACTCGAACACAGAATGTAAAATATGTGAGGGATCTTGGAGAATCCTGTGGGCAGTTTTAATTGTCTGTTTTTCACACAGGGCAGACAGAGCTCTAACAGGATGTCCATGGACAGCTTGTATTAGTCTATTATGTCTGCTCAAAGTTTCTTCTGATGTAATACTCAGGGATTTGCTGGGTGGAATGGGGCATTTTCCTCACTACATTTCTGTCCCTGTGTTAAATTATTTCTATCCCTGGTGGAGATATAAAAATATAAACATTTATCCCCCGCTGTGATTTTTAGCACTGCATCTTGAAACCGTGTACAGCACAGTCACATCCAAAACTGATTTCCACCCCGTATTCATAATCCTGTGACCGCAGAGATGAGTCTGCAGAAGGAATATTCTGGAGTCTTTTCATTATGTGGCCAAGCACTGCTGTTTCAGTGTGAAAACTACAGCTAAGTAAATAAAAGATGAATTAAGAGGATTCAGAACTGTAGAGAGGAGATGATCTAACATGTGTTTGAGCTATGTCGAATCATCTGCATTTGAATAATCTACAAAGATGAAATGCGTCTTCTTATTTCAACGTGTTGAACTGCAGTTATGCACCAGGGCGTCCTGCATTAGAAGCCTCTTTTATTTGCCTCTGAAGACATGTTATTTGCATGGTTCGCTCTGATGGTGGAGGTGCTGTGATGAGCTGATAGTGAGCTCCTGAGTGGAAAGATCGATGCTACCTGACCAAAATACAGTCATTTCTGATACTGCTTTTTTCAAGCATCAACATATTTTAAGGGGAAAAAAATCCTGTAAAGCAAAGTTTAATTAAATAGATATTTTTGTTTTTACCACTTGAACACTTAATTCATAGGGAAATTCAATCCCCAATAGGTGTTGATCATGCTAGACCTGGTGGCACAGATGACAACAGTGGACCGCTGGATCCTGCGAAGCCTTTAGATGGCCATAGCGTGATTGAAGGCATCAACAATAACCACCTGAAAACGCTGCAGGGCGAACTGTCCAATGTCATCCTCACCTTCAGCTCTATCAACGACACCCTGAAGGGTCTGGAGCACACGGTCCAGAAACACGACAGCGTCATCACGGACCTCGGTGAGCCGAGCTCGGGAACAAACATAGCTTTGCATTAAATGCCTCCAGCTAGTATTCACTCTGTCACCCTCTAAATCCTGACAGGAAATACTAAGGATAAGATCATCTCTGAGATAGACAAAGTCCAGCAGGAGCTGACAGAGCACATCGAAGACAACCGGAATCGTCTGGATAAGATGGACAGGGACATTCGGCGATTTGAGAGTACAGTGCTTGAGATGGGAGACTGTAAGAGGTCTGGAGACGGGCTTGAGAAGAGGCTGTCGAAGCTGGAGGGAGTTTGCGGACGGCTGGATGGGGTCTCTGACTCCATCCTCAAAATCAAGGAAGGTATGGTTCATTTTGATGGTCATGTCTATAATAATAATGATGGATTGCATTTATATAGTGCTTTTCAAGACCCTCAAAGCACTTTACACTTCCACTATTCATTCACTCTCACATTCATACACTGGTGGAGGCAGCTACAATTATAGCTACAGCTGCCCTGGGGCAGACTGACAGAAGCGAGGCTGCCATATCGCGCCATCGGCCCCTCTGGCCAACACCAGTAGGCGGTAGGTGAAGTGTCTTGCCCAAGGACACAACGACCAAGACTGTCCGACCCAGGGCTCGAACCGGCAACCTTACGATTGCAAGACGAACTGCCAACTCTTGAGCCACGATCGCCCCGATGTTTGCTACTATGTTTAGTTGGACATGCAAATTTGTATTTGAGCTGGTAACAAACAACATGTGTGCCGGTGTCTCCGTGCCTCACTGAGGTTCAGATGATTCAACATGGAGAACATATTGAAATCCGGTAAAAAAGAAATCAATCAAGGAAAAATAAAAACAGTTTCATCGTTCATGAGAAATTGTTTTTCCATGTAGACTTGCATTGTGAATAAGCAGGACAATAATTCAGGAAGAGGAGATTATGTTGGGTTTTTTCTAACCCGTGCATCTGTTAGAAAGGATGTTTACTCCATCTTTCCCTGGTATAGAATGGTAAATGGTAAATGGCCTGTATTTGTATAGCGCTTTTCTAGTCCCTAAGGACCCCAAAGCGCTTTACACTATACACAATCATCCACCCATTCACACACACAGTCACACACTGGTGATGGCAGCTACATTGTAGCCACAGCCACCCTGGGGCGCACTGACAGAGGCGGTATAGATACTACTCTGACTTGCAGGTCAGCTAGAATGTTTACCTGTCTGCTAGTTATCACTTCCGCTAATTAAAGTAACTACTTTTTGCTAAACATAATAAACCAGACGGATGTAACAGCAGTTCATCTTTGTGTACACTCTATGTACATGTTGCAGGATATATTTACAACACCATGCAGGCACCGTGTCCTTACTGGGACACTACAGTGCCCAATATGTGCAAATAAAAACTCCAATCGTGCTGCAGACCGACAGCTGATGCAGCTGTGCTCCAGCTGTGTTGCTGTGGTCAGAAAGTGAGTTCTTCAGCTGGAATTCAGAGAAAGTGAGCTTCTCATTTCTCTGGAAACATCTTTCACTGTGTTTTCTGTCCTGACGTCTTCAACTGGGTGACGTGAGGAAAAAGTTGAGGGTACTGCCGCGTACCGAGTGTGTCATGTTACACGAGAAAGAAGAACATATGTTCCTCGTGCTGATTTTGGTGTTTTGATGTTTTCCCTGTTTAGGACTGAACAAACACGTTTCGAGTTTGTGGACGTGTGTTTCTGGTCTGAATGACACCGTTATCCGTCATGGAGGTCTGCTGGACTTTATCCAGAACGGCCAGGACGACATCCACAGCAGAGTGAAGAACCTGAACTCGAGCTTGAACCAGGTCTCCCGAGACCTGCAGAGTTTGTCAGAGCATGACCTGACGGGTGAGCTGCTCCTTCCTCTGATTCTGTTTGGGGGGGTTTTCAGCTACAGTGTGATTTCTCAGCACAGCTCCGCTCTGATCTGAATAACATGAAAAGAGGGTTGCAGGGTTTTTATTGGCTTGATGTACTGACTTTGTCTTGGGGACCACCAATCATTACAACAGTGCTCTCAGACAGACTTAGATCTCTTAGATTAGATATTTATTATCATCCTGATGTGCTTAAATCCTCACAAGGATATCTGATATAGATAGACTGATGAAAGGTGAAGCTTCTCCGTGTTTACTACAGTTTACCACATGTGAAAGTAAATGTACAGGATGAGCTGCTCAGTTATGTTATTAATATGAAGCGCAAAGATATTTGTCAGAGACGTTTGATGAATTTCCTGAAGTACAGTAAACGTTTTCAGTAACTTTCTGCCCTCTGCTGGACGAATCAAGCAGTACTCAGAATAAACTGGAGGGTTTCACAATGATTCAGAAAAAAAAACACAACGCACGTAAGCCAAAACTGTGAGAAAGTATGTTCATGGTGTTTTGTTTTCTAGGCCCGGCACTGCTCAGCAGAGGTTTGAATGCTCTTTTGATTTACTCACTAACTGCAAAGCTAAAAGGGAGTTTGTGATGTCATCAGATCCAGAGGAAACTCCAGAGTTTGTCAGATGTACATGTTGTTTGTTGTTCTCTGTTTCCACTTGGAATATGTGCCTGGATTGTGAAAACTAATAATAATAGTATCCACAGCTCCACGTATGAAAAAAAAAACTTAAATGTGCCATCTTTTCCTTCAAAGGTCACCTCTTTCTGCACCACTGGACCGCTTCCTGCTCAGCTTCTATTTGTAAATTTTCCTCCTGAAGGCTCATTTCGACCTCATTCCTAGTGCAATTTCACATTGAACGTATTTAGAGAGCACACTTGTAATCTTTATATTAACAAGAAGATCCGCCAGGACTTCTTCACATTCGTGGACTTGTGCAGCATGAATTTATCCCCCAGAGTGAAACCTCCAAAGCAGAGTTCATCTGTAATGTTGTGAATTGACTTTGTGTAGCGCCCAAGAAGGCAGAAGGTAAAGTGACTTTTGCCCACCACCTACCCTATTTGCCTATGACTTCATCCTCTTTTCCCCAAATAAAATTCTGGTTGAAGGGTTGCTGTGAAATCTAAAAATAGCAGTCATGTTGGAGGCGGTGCACGGCTGCTCAAGGAGAGGACCTTGAAGGAAAGATTGCTAGGTTGGAAGAGACTGCAAGGTTTTTATTTTTACTTTTATAAACAGAGCAGTAGAACTTTATTATTGCACTTTGCAACTCGTAACATTTATTTTATTTCACTGTGGATCTGTTTGATGATGCATCGGCAGCCAACAAACAACAGCTTGAACTAAACCTGCAGATTTTGTCTTCAGTGTGTCGTCTGTTGTTCCGCGTCATTAAACATTAATGCCAAGTGAGCTGTAAAAAACTGTTTTGAAACTAAACCCTTCAGCTTCCCCTTCTCCAGTGAACTTAATGAACAGTAACGAATGATTGCGCTTGAATTACTGGGTGAATATAACGAAGCTTTCTAACATTTTAAAGTCTGTTGGCTTCATATCCAGTCAAGTCCAGTAGAAGTCTAAAATTTCAGGATGACTAAAATGTTACAACAAAGCTGAAGGTTTGTGTCATTGCACAGGCCCTCCAGGACCTCAAGGACCTCAAGGACACCCAGGAGAACGAGGCTTCAATGGGCTGCCTGGCCTCCCAGGGCCCCCTGGATTTCCAGGACCACGAGGAGAAATTGGCCCACCTGGTGAGATGGATATTTTACATTTATAGAGTGTGTGATATACAGGAAGACTAAAAGTCGTGAGTAAAGCTATTACTAAGCCAGCTAACATACCTAAAATCATAATTTTTTTCACTACTTCCTGTTTGTTTTTTCACATTAAAAGTACAGGCTAAAAGCTCACTACACTCAAAAACAATGATTTTCACCCTTAGTAAACAGTAAGCAGTAATTTTGAGCAAAAAAGCAACTGAAATATATAAAATAATAAAAAGTATATCAAATCAAATGTTTATACAAACAAATTATCATGAGGAAAAATGGGTTTGGTATAAACTGAATGGGCACCAATCAAGTAAATTTTAATTTACCATCAAGTACTTATGTATCAAAATTGCACGGACAATTTGCTTGTGATAAAATTAGTTGATATCAGCATTTTGGACGTAACATTTGTTTTACTGTAACCTGAAAATTCTTGAGTAAGTCAGGGGCATCATTGGAGGCTGATGAATGTTCATGTTCAGCAAAGCAAACAGCCGACATGTTTCTGTTGTTCATTTCCTTTTTCACTTCTATTTGAAGTTAAACACACTGTTAACTGGTTGCTTTGGGTTTTATTGTTGCACCTTTTTATTATTCCACTGAACATGTCTTCTGGTTTCTTGCAGGTCCCAAAGGGGAAACAGGTACGTCTTTAATTAAGAGAAAAACCGGCTGAAGTAGAAGAACAGTTGTGTGCAGTATTTTCACTGTGATCTGGCTTTTGTTTGTTTCTCTCTGCAGAGCTGTGTGTGTGTCTCACTGTGTCTTTGTATCTTCTCAGGCCTTCCTGGCACTGATGCTCAAATCCCCAAATTGTCGTTCTCTGCTGCTTTAACTGCCCCCATGGACAGAGCAGGAACCATCGTCTTTGACAAGGTCTTTGTCAACGAAGGAAATTTCTACAACCCGAGAACAGGTGAGCACGAACAGAGGCTTGCATCAGCAGGTTGTCCACTAGTCACAGGGTTAAGAGTTCGGACTCTAATCTTCTCCTGGCATTGTGTTGATGTCGATAATTAACCTATAAATTACTTTGATGTTATTTTATGTCCATATTTACTTCCTGTTTGTAATAACTGAAGTAAAGTGATATATTTAAAGGTCAGAACATTAGGATGTTTTTTGGTGATCACTGAACTCCAGTTTAGAAACAGTTTCCTAGTTTTGATCAGAACTGAAACCATCTGCAGCTTAACGAATGTAAAAAAACAACCTGTTAGATATTAAACTAATGCATACATTTCCTGGTTGATCTCTGCTTTAATATACTGTGAACCGGTTCCCTGCAGGTATCTTCACTGCACCTGTAGATGGAAATTACTACTTCAGCGCCGTCCTGACAGGTCACAGGAACGAGAAGATCGAGGCAGTCCTGTCAAAGTCGAACTACGGCATGGCCCGCGTGGACTCTGGAGGCTATCAGCCTGAGGGCCTGGAGAACAACCCCGTGGCCGAGGCTAAAGTTAACCCGGGCTCTCTGGCCGTCTTCAGCATCATTCTGCCTCTGCAGACTCAGGACACGGTGTGCATCGACCTGGTGATGGGCAAACTGGCTCACTCTGTGGAGCCGCTCACCATCTTCAACGGCATGCTGCTGTATGAAGACAAGTGAGCATTTATATCGATTTATGGTGAACAAAAAGGCCTGAGGACCTGAACAGCGCTGTTTAAGATTCATGACAAACCCACAGGAGACGGGTCCATAAAGTATGATGTCACTTCCTAATTTGGGAGTGATCGAGAACTGATGACAGAGTGTTTTTCGATGAAGCTTCCTGGTTGATTTCAGCATCAGTATAACGTGTTTTTAACAGATCACAAAGACTGCACAGAAAACTTTTTCTTCATGTGGATGCCAGAGTGGATTTACTATAAACCCAGTCAGCTGATCTGATGTAGTCACATGGTCTGACCTCAGAGCAGCGCTGTGAGAACCGACGTCCCTGTAAACCAGGATAAGCTGATGCCTGCCAGACCTGCTTCCTCCTACTAGAAAGCCTCTGGAAACACACCGACGCATGTGGTGAAGAGTTCCAGATTTAACCGTGTAACGTGCTGTTAGTGCCCTCTATAGGCCGCAGAGCTCATTACAGCAATAATGTGAACAAGCATTCTGATGATTTATAGATGATTGGCTGCCACCTAAAGTTTGTACTGAGGGCGGTGCTACAGAAAGTTTGTGAAGTCACAAAAATGCTATTAAAGATATCAGTTAATGATCATTAGAGCGGTAGATGTTGAGATAAAGTGGATGTTTATCAAATGTAAGCCCCCTTCTGGGCAAATTAGCATGACTTTAAATGTTAATGCACTGTTACTCGTACCCACCACTCAGTCCACTCCCCCTGTGAAGCGTTTCCTGCCACAACCGCTCCGTCTTGTCCAGATGTTGCTCTGCAGGCATTAGATGCTGACAGATGTAATCAGGTGGTGGGTCAGGTTTTCCACGAGGATGATGTTTAGTGCTGAATAGTGATTTATGAGCCTTCACTCCTGCCCCCTGATGGGGGTTTCCGTCGTCTTTTCTGTTGAGCAGATGTGCTGTTGATTCTTTTTCTTGATCTTCATCATTTTTAAGTGGAAATTGAAAAATGTCATCCCCCAGAAAATGAAAGGATACGTGCTGTTACCTTAAGAGGGGCGAAAACAGAAAGTGGAAAACGGAAATTTTTCTAGCACGCTCTTTGAAATATATTTTTCATTGCTGCAACCAGGTAGATTTAGTGCTTAAAAGGAACAAAACAAAGACTGAAAATAAGCCTCTTAACATGCAAAATTCTTAATTACAGAGAAACAAACTGCTCAGACTTTTCCGTACAGCTGTGCCTGTGACTGGTGAATCTTTGGATATCTGTTATTACTGATGGTGGGATATATCCCATCGCCACCCCCATGCCCTACCCTCACAGGTCAGTGGTCGTCTTGGCAACATGAGACGTTGTGACTTTATATACGATGAAAGAAAACCAAAGAAAGCTTTTTTGCTCTGATGCTTTCTAACAGCAGAATGTTTATCTATTTTCAATCTGTGTGGATTTTCTTTTTAAACTGAGATGAGTTCACATTGTGAATGTTTTTATATTAAACAGCACTTTTTCTTGTTTTTATTGTAATTTTTATGTTCTAACAAATATTTATCACAGAATTTCACATTTATGGACAAACGTTAAAGGATGGAAATACTCCGTATTTTCTTACTGTCAAGAAATACCATAAAAGCACAGTGGTGGAAGAAATATTTTGATCCTTTACTAAGTAATAATACCACATTGTACTGTACTTAAGTAAAGAGAGTAACACCACTTGTAAAAATAAAGAATTACTATTAACGAGTCCTGCAGTCTAAATGTTATTTCAGTAAACAGCATTAACTGTCAGCAAACAGATATTGTTTGATTTAAAACCCAGAAACCAAGCAAACTCTTACAGATGCACAATCTGTTTTTTCTTCGACACACAGAAGGAAATAAATTCACTCGCCATTTTATTACGAGTGTAATCCACATTTGGTTCTGTACTTTGTATTTGTGGCAGTGAAAGAACCAGACATTTATTACAGGGATGAGATCATTGTTTACATTAGGATAACATATTTTTTGGTCTCTTGCTCTTATCGTTTGCTTATGCAGACATGGCTGATATATAGAAGAATGCTATGAGGAACGTATATATAATAAGCTTGTTTATGTTACCTTCGGCTGAACAGTTGGTTAGTCAGCAATGCTAATTTCTGATAAAGCTTTTAAGATTACTAAAACATAAATGGGCAGATGCACTGGTAAAACATGCCCATCCAGGAAGACTGTAGAGCAGGGGTCTCAAACTCGCAGCCCGGGGGCCACTTGTAGCCCATGTCACCCCTACTTGCGGCCCGTATTTTGACCTGAAGAAATTTAACCTCCTAGGACCTGGCGTCCACATATGTGGACATCACATTTTGGGTTATTTAGACCAAAATACTCAATTTTGCTCTACAAGGGCCTGATATCCACTTACGAGGACATTATACTGCTACTGTTCTATCAGAATTTTAAACAAATATCCTCATATGTGGCTCTCATTTGTCATAAAAACTAAAATAATGTAAAAAAAAAAAAAAAATCTGGTAATTCTTTGTTTTTACATTCAGCGGGCCCCAATGTGCCCAAATATCAAAGAGAAATAAAAAATGCATGCAGTGGAAGAGTTTGGGTCTTAGGAGGTTAATTTGGCCGTTGAAGTTACTTTTTTTGTGAAGGAGGATTTGTTTGTTGTTGAGTGCAATGTTAAAATAAGTTCTTTAAAAAGCAAAAAATGATGTAATATGAAGGCAACATGATCAGAGTACAAACATGTCGAGGGATTGGCTGTGTTAGTTCAGCTAATGTGTACACTTATGTCTGCATTTTAATTTTGTCAGGTTAGACAATATTTGAAATTTAAACAGAACACTACATTTTCAGAAATATTTGTGGGTGTTTTCTCATTAGTTTGTTTGGTTTTTTTGTACTACTTGAAGACAAAAGTGGCCGTGGCCTGCTGCTCGCTTAAGTTTGAGACCCCTCCTCTAGAGAAACTCCTCCTCAAAACAGTAGCTGTTAGCGGAGGTAACCCCAGCTCTATGTGCATAGCCCTGAATCTGTTCACCCTTGGTTGTGTAGGGTGACATACTGTAAGTCTCTCTCAGGCCCGGTTCCTGAGAAGGACATCTATGTGTCACTGGATCCAGTAAACCACTGGTGAGGAAGGAACATGCCAGTCAGTTCAACAGTGGAGCTGAGTCATGAGTTGTAATCATATAAAGTATAAAAGATGGGTGTATTGTCCAGCTCCTAACTGTAAAGGCCACATGTGTCTTAAACCTGTGTTTGTTTTAAAGGCCATCAGAGGCTGATACCTGGGGTTGTACAAAGACTTCCAGTATCAGTCTATGAGAGAACAGCTCCTGGCTAAACACCTTCCTGATGGTTTCATTGTTTCAGATCATCCTGAATAAAACATGAAGTTCATTGTGTAAGTTTTGGTTATTCTCAGAGTTATAAACGCTTTGAAAGAAAGACAGAGATGTACAATTGTCATGATCCCCGCATCCCGCCAGCTGACGTCTGTCAGACGCTATGTTTTGTTTTTTCCCCTCTCTCGCTTCTGCTCTCTCTTTCTCTCTCGCTCTCCCCTGGCCCACGCACCTGGGGATGATCAGCACACCTGCCGCTGATTAGGACGATTGGCGTGCTACTTAAGCTGGCAGACCGGCTCTACTCGTCGCTGGATCGTTGAGCCATCAGCGTCAGGCGCCCTGCAACTTGCAACTTGCAACTTGAACTTGTGAGTACTTCTGAACCTGGAAACTAACTGATTGTCTGTATGTGTGCAGATCTCCCCTGGACCTGTCCCCGTGTAACTGTGAATGAGCACGAGAAGTGGTGGAGAGAAGAGGAGCTGTTTGGGCTTAAGGAAGCTGTGTGGAATTTGTAGCAGCTTCACTTTTCACCTGGAGAGACCTTGGAGGATGTGCCCGTTATTTATATACAGTCTGTGTGGACAGCACACACTGTTACATGTTTCACCTGTCCTTGAATCTCTGACCTCTCAGCAGATCAATAACACTTTGTTGAACAGCTTCATCTGAGCGTCATTGGTCACTGAATATGATGTGATTCACAGCAGTATACTGTTCATCTCCACAGCCCACAGAGGAACTGACAGCAGATATTTATATCACCATACGCTGGTTCCCACCTTCTTCACAGCAGTCTTCTTTCCCTCAGTGGATTTAGAAATGTCCTTCTCTGGTGGGTATTTGTCACACTCGTCTACTGATGAATAATTTATTCTGTCATTAAAAAAAACCTATTAAATCCACAGTCTATATTTCTGAAAACCCAGCAGGTTTGGCTTCTGCACAGTCATTAGAAGAAATGCAGCATTGAATCCAAGTCTAACACATGAATACCAGATACACAGATCAGCATCTTTACAGTGTCTGTTTTTAATTCTCACAGTTTGGTCATTCATTGGCATGCTGCTCAGACCGTGAGGTGAAATGTCTCACTCTGTGGTTGGAATCAAAATTAGTTCAGGTCCTCCAATAGTGTAAAGAAACATAATGAAGTGACCAGTGTAGTAAGATATTAAAAACAGCAGTAATATATGTTAAAATATACAAAAACATGATTTACTGTAAATTCCTTTGTTTTAAAATAGTGACAAACCTTACGAGTTAAACCTATCACAGGAATTTAAAGAATAACCTTCATGTCCAAAATTGTCGTTAGATATGTCAGATTAGATTAGATTAGATGAGATTAGATTAGATTAGATGTGGGGGTCATCACATGAGTTTAGGTGTGAAAAAAGACGTGGGTCATTACTATCACTTGGATTAAAGGTGAAACTTCTAAGCCTGGCCTCGCCCCAATATGTGACCTGTTGAGTTCACCTGAGCGGGGTTGAAGTTCCTGGGAACAGATTTACGGACTGGCTGATAGCTGCTGTCTTAAGTCACCCACTCTGTTCAACGGTGATCGTTCACAATAGATATAGATGGCCTCCTTTACTCGTCTTTCAAACCATCTGTCTTCTCGGTCCAAAATGTAAACACTAGCATCCTTAAAAGAGTGACCTTTGACCTTCTGATGCAGATGTACAGCTGAGTCTTGTCCTGTTGAGGTGATTCTTCTATTTTGTGCCTTTTGTTTTTCCTGCGTAGAGACCCGAGGACTCTTTGCTGCACTGTGGAGCTGTTTAGTTTCTGTCTGAGGGCGTCGCTGGGTCGGAGTCCTCCGGGATTCAACAAAATTCAACTTTCTGTGAAAAACTTTTTTTGACAGTGTTGTTCTGTTTGTCATTCGGTTTCTCCCAGCTTGGTGTCTGACCTTGTTTCCAGAGAATCCTGACTGATTTGATGAAGGCCCAGTTGGGAATTTACTTAAAACACATTCAAAACCTGTTCCTTCCTCCGTAAATGGAGTGTCAGCTTCAGTGTTGACCAGAACCTAAAGAAGTCCAGCTGCCCTCTTTTTTTAACCTCTCAAGGATGCCATGACCTGGATTACTGAGATCCTACACAGACAGTGCATTGCAGAAGTAAAAACTATTTAATTAGCATACAATTACCATTTTTTCTATATGAAGGTTTCTAGTTTACAACCCTATTTTTTGGTTAAGATATAAAAATTCCTAAAATTGTTACCAACTAAACATTATACCTCTTGGATTTTTGGATTACTTCCGGATCACTGCCATTAGTAGTATTAGTATTAGTAGAATCAGAACAGGTTATAGCCCTGATTCTTGGTTATTACAGAGAAATTACCACAAATGTTTGCAGTTATTACATTAAAGAATCGAACATATCATAATCACATTGTTACCTTCAAAGAAAAGGGATATTATTAAACATTTGTAACTACCCATCTGTGTTTTGTGCTGAAGAAACTTCCAGTGAGGTTGAACTGGGGTCATGTCATTCAGTAATTTGTACCACAAGATGAATCCGCCTTTAAGGCAAGTCATTAAAATCACATTTTTATTTATTACCTAACGGCAAGGCTTCCTGAGGAAATATGGGAAAGGGCTAAAAAAAAATCAAAACAACAGCAGTGCACTTTGGAAACTATTTCGGCACTGGTAACACGCTGCCCCTGGGTAATGAAAGCTTCAGTTAAAATTGCAGATGATATTTACAAAAATAGCAGTAGTCATAGCAATGGAAAAAGTAACACAGTACATTGTGTTGTTGTCAAAAGTGCTTTGAGTGGTATTCCTCTGCAGCTTTGTTCCCAGCACAGAACAAAACTCAGCAGGGTCTTATGGGTAGACTTCTACTGCAGACAGGTGTTTCCAGATGTGCTGTCAGAGTTCTCCTGAAGAATAACAAAGAAACGGTGAAGGTTGCAGCAGACAACGAGACTCCTCGAGATGAACCAGAGCTGTTATCAGCCCAGAAACCAGTGAGCTCTAGAGTCTGTGCAGCCGCAGTCTGTGTGCAACAGCACAGACAAATAACAGAATCAAATATCTGTGTCTTCATAGGGCATTTTAACTTTAAAGGACTGAGAGACACAACGATAATCATCTGCAAGCAGCAGTGAGGCAGAATGGAGCTTCCTGCACAGTTCAGGCTGCACTTCTGTGACTGTATTTTGGTGATTTGGGCAGAATTAGAGGTCTCCATTCTTAGAAAACTCTTATCCATCACACCACTGCAGTCAGGAAGACATCAGATTATTCTAAATTTGTTCTACAGCCGAACAACAGCAGCAGCATAAAGAAGCCAAAAATAAATAAATAAATAAAAATCACATTTTACTTTGTTGTTTCAGCTAAAAAACCACCAAACAAACAAACAAGTTTTTTTTAAACTGAAAGAATAAAGTTATATCACTTTTGAGCTACTGTAAGTAAAATATAAAAAGATACTAACAGTGGTGTCGTTAAATGCATAATATATGGAGCCGTGTTTTGCCGGCATTAATGTAAATAATTGTAAATCAGAGTTTTGCCAGAGGCAGGAATCAAACTAGTCCTTTAGTGTGCAGAATTTATAGCCTATGGGTTTCTCACTCACCAAACGCAATAAACACAGATATAAAAACACATTTAGGCAATAAAAACATTTGTCAAAGCAAAATCATGAACGTAAACACACATTGCAAATCTGGCTATATTGAAATGAAGTGGCCTGATTTGTTTCCTGTATGCTGTGATTTGCATTTAATTTTACTGTGCTGAATTCTTCTACCAGGACTTTGGTGGAAAGCACAAATAAACTGCACCATTATTGGAATGTCTTGGTGTTGTTGTAAAATGTAATCATAAGAAAAAGAAGGAGGAAAATACAACTGTGAGTTGAACGAGGTGCATTTTGATAAGCACGATTTTAATACATACATGTACATGTACAATACAAGGTTATGGACAACATCTGCAATGATTAAACAGTCATCATTCTGGTTCTCTCAGACTGTAAGTGGTAGAAGCATTGCCCATGTATGACTGTGTATTATAACTACCTAACAATAAAAATGCACCAGGTTGTTCCTGTTGGTTTGGGTTAGAGAGTGGTTGTTATGCCCTCTCAACATCTCTTCCATCAACAAGTGAGTGAACGTTTTAAGTGAGAGGCACAAACTGCCGGGTGCATGTTCATGTTTTCTGCATATTCTGCTCAGAGTTGATTTGCATAATTCAGAGTTCAGTTACACTGGGTCTTGGTGCACCCCCTCACTTCATGCTCTGTCTGAAACAAGCAGCTCTGTGCCCTCTCCCTTTGAAGTAACCTTCTTCTGATTGGCTGCCTCTGCCAAGATGAAGGCTTGGATAACAGGAGTGTGGAGCCTCTGTGTTCATAGCAAGAGCTGCGTGCCTGAGATGACCAAAATTTAACCCCTCTCCACACACAGCCTTGAGCAGAAACTCTTAAGGTGTCACAAACTTTGGAAATGTTTTATTTAAGCATCCTCCATGGTTACAGTACGTATGACGCAAAGTAAGGAAAAGCGTAAAAGAGCACACGTTTAGGATTTCAGATCTAACTTTGTTGAAGTTGCACATATGTAATATATATCTTCTTTTCCAAACCTATGCAGTGGGCCGGATATGAGTCTTTGCCGACGGTTCTGGCCCCAAGGGCCTTACGTTTGTTACCATAATCTGACATCAATTAAACCAAAAATGTGGCTTTAATATTAAATATCACAGTAAATAAAACAAATAATGTGATGCTAGTTTTCCACAGTTCAGACAGACAGCATTTATTTTATGCACACCCCTGGCAGCTAGATTGAGTAAAGGCAGCCAGGGGCCCCTTAGGGTGGTAAAAATATAAAGTTTGTTAGCTTTTAGGGGCCCCCCACTGGCCTGGGCCTCAAGCAACGCCTCTGGTTATCGTCTTAATTTAAGGAGTTAAAAATATAATGCTCTTTATTGTGGAAATTACCGCACTGGTTGGTTAGGTTGTAAGAAAAGTTAAAAGCGCTGCTTTTTACGAGGGGCACTTGAAGGCAACAGCAAGACAGCCTGTCAATGTCGGTCGGCGTCGGTCACCTGACTCAAACTCCGAGTCACGTGACTGTTATTCCATCCTCGCCATTTTGCAATGTGGGAGAGAGAGAGAGAGGGGCCACTTTTTATGGCTAACGAATAAAAGAAAGCGGTTTATGTGCTGAGGACAAAGAGCGCCAAACTTCTCCGTGTCCGTGAGTATATTTTTATTTCCACACACCTTCGCGCTCCTCCGTTACCCATTAACCACCAGCAGCACGGACGCGTCCTTGTACATTCATGTGTTTCTCTGCTAGCAGTGTGTGAGACTCGTGTGTGTGTGTGTGTGTGTGTTTGACTAGCAGGCTGTGAGGCTAACAGCGGAGCTAACAGCGTGTGCCAGGATCCTTTTGACTTTTCCCATTTTTTAAACGTGAAAGTGTTTTTGTAGCGTGAAGGCAGCAGCAGTGTGTTGGCTCACATCAGCGGGTAAAAGGCTGCTTTTTGTGTGAGAGCTCACACTGAGAGGCTGTGTGCAACTTCGTCCTACAGGGGAGTGAAAGTGGATGGAATATTTTTAGATCCTGACATAACAGGTGCTCATCTGAGACGGGTTAAAGCACATGATGGAGTCCAGAGAGAAGCTGACTGATCGCAGGCGCATAAAAAGGAGTCGGATGCAGCTTATTTTGAATCCCTCCTCATCACAGAATTCAAAATTCAGCTGGATGGATGAATACACTACAACATCCCGCCGTGGTTTTCCTTCCCATGGAAAACCACGGCGAAATCAAAACATGTGTCTGTTCCACATGTTTTGATGTTTTCACACAGAAGCAGAAGTAGGAGAAAGAGGAAGTTTGTGGTCAGAAAGTGAGAAGGAGGGCAGTGTTATGTCATGTGGAGATGGAAGGAATTCAGCCACAGCAGTTGTGCCCGTTTCCTCTTCAGCTTCCCATGTAAACAAATGCACATGCTGCACAAGGTCTGTATTGACTGTGCAGGGACAGGACTTATCAGGAATGAGTTAAGCTGTCACACTTATCCCATTAGTCGATTGACTGATTTCCTTTCACTAACTTCTTGGTAAATACTCAAGTGATAAATGTCATTAGTACAGATTTATTTTAAAAGACAGAGAAAGATCAAAATGATTTTGCAGTCTGTGTGGCAGTGATTCTCAAAGTGTGCCACACAAGAGGTTTTTTTAATAGTTAACACCTTTTTTTAATTACAAGATCATCCAATTTATAGCTAGCTAGGAATGCATCATACAATTTAATCCTTCTAAAAAGCATAAAATTCACATTTATATGATGAATCAACAGGATATGTAGGCTCCAACAACACAAAAAAGGCTTTTGTTCAATAAAATAAATACTATACAAAAGTATTGATATTAAAGAAGGAGGTCAGTTAAACTGAATGTTTAAAAAAGTGATTCAATAAGTAAAAATGTAGATGTGATCCAATATGGAGCTTAAGCCTGAAATGTGGGATCAGAATGAGCTTTATTGAGTAAGTATGTGTACACATATGAGGAAGTGAGAGTGTAGATAGACAACAGACAGTGCTGACAACAGCACAGCATGTTTGTTGTGCAGAGTGTGAAGATGTTGGAGTAAATTATGAAATAAGAGATGGATAACAAGTTACTATATGTACAATATATAAATGAGGATTGACCCTCTGAGTGTCTCAGGTGTTGATCAGGTGACCCACGTGCCAAAAGGCTGCTCTCTACAGTTGTCCTTTCCAGTAAAGGCAAAAGTCCTCCAGAAATCGTGATATGAGGCGGTTTGATACAGATCTTCTGTGTCTGTCTTCTTGGCAGTGAAGC
Source organism: Perissodus microlepis (assembly GCF_051167445.1). NCBI lineage: Eukaryota > Metazoa > Chordata > Actinopteri > Cichliformes > Cichlidae > Perissodus > Perissodus microlepis. Next base: position 3,611,072 of record NC_140461.1, read on the forward strand.
CAGTAAGTGTCGCAGAGTGTGGTCACAGTCCATTAATTATCCATAGCCATTCACCACAGCCACAGTCAGCTGATGGAGGAATCCAGACAGTGTATTGATTCAAACTGATTTCATACAGCAGAAGCGATGAGGGAGAGCTGTAGCGAGCAACATGGACGCTTCGCAACAGCGAGCAGTTCAACATTCAGGCCACAGAAACATTGTTTTGTAGATACGTGTCAGATTTTCATCATCGTCCACCTAAAAAGTCCTGAAGTTATGGTCCACTGTTGTCCACAGCGTTTCACTACACCAACACCTGCTACATAATGTTCATCAAGCTCCTGAACATTATTAAGACCGAAACGAAGAATGACATCATCTTCAGTAGCTCGGAGATCGTTTTAACTGTTTACTCTTTGCAAACCATCAAAGACACGCAGCACCGCAAACCTGTTTCTTCTTTCCAAACACACAGCTTCAGGTTGCTTTATTTGTACTTGTAGGTAGATTTGGTCTGAGGAAGGTAAGTCATCCTTCATCATATGTACGCTCTGCAGAGGAAACGCTAAGAACGGGTAAGCATTGCAAAACATAATGAAGGAAAAAATAATGGTGAAGCTATGATTTGATCCTCTGAGTGATTGGTGCTGGAATGAAGCTGTTTTTCTGCACTTTGGGACTTTGTCCAGAAGAAGAAAGTGAAACTCACTTTGCAACAGCTGCAAGTCGAGTAAAATCGAACCAGTCAACCGTCGTGACTGCCTGGTGTACGTTCAGCTGTGGCCTGTTAGTAAAAATTTGAATGAGCCAGTTTCTGTTCGTTGCAGAAAAACTTTGCAACAATGAAACAAGGGAAAAGGACAAAAAAGGCTTCATGAAAGCGCAATAAAATAAAATAAGATCATCGTGTGGAAAGAACAGAAAAACATGACAGATGCTGATCGTGTCTTCTTGTCTTAGATCTCTTAAACTGAACGTATGACTCTGTTTTAACTGTGTTACATGATAACTGTATTCATGTACAACTTTTCAAATTTCATGTTACTAAGTGCTTTACATGAGTATCAGAATAAACCAAAAATAACTGTTGTGAGAAATGCAAAGGAAAGGCCTTCTTGTAAAATTATGTTTTAAGACACGACTTGAAGATCTGGATTTCCCCGGGCAGGCTGTTCCACATCCTCCAGGCCTCAACTTCAAACACTCTGCACTGTTTTCGGCGCGGTCCCTGGAACAGACAAAAGACCTCTGCCCGAGGGTCTTATGGGTAGCAGGAGGTCAGAGATGGAGCTTTAAATGGTGGTTCTTTAAATTTTCCTATCTTGCATTGACCTGCACTGAGTCTGTGCCCCACAGTTAGAGAAACACTGCATTGCAGAGTGAGAAAGTGGAAAAACTGCACTGAGGGCAGATGATGGATGTGGAGCCTTGACCAGCACCATGTCTTTCCCCAGTTCAAACTATAGCAGTTTCATATCTGGGGATTCCTACGTCTAATAACCAGCAGCGGCCTTGAATAGTAGCTGTCCTGCTAATTCTGTCTACCACTAAAAATAATGCACTTTGGATGTTCTTTCACATTGGTTTCACTTTTCAGATGTTGAAGCTATTTCCATCTTTTATGTCTAACATTTTTGGCCACACTTCTTTGCTCTAATTTTAAAAAAAATTATTTATATTATAAATGAGGTCATCTACTTAAAAAGTTTACTCTGTAACACCAATCAGATTCCTCACTCATTACTTTGTTCTCTGCTATCTTCTAGGTCATGGAGGAGATCACTAATGTCATCACACACTCATCCGCTGCCTCGTCTTCCTCCTCCACATCGGCGGCGCTGGGCTCCCACACACGGCAAACCAAAGAGAAGCAATCCTCTCAGGGTTTTCAGCAGAAAACGGCAGATGATTCTCTCATCCAGGTCATAAAGAAGCTCAGCAAGATTGTGGAGAAGCGGCCCCAGCGTCGCTGCACATCAGGGGGACAAAAAAGAGCGCTCCAAGTGGGGGAAAGGGGAGCTGAGCAGGGGGGCGGCTCTATATGTAAGAAAATTAAAAGGAACTATAAGGATGAGGTGGGAGTAGAGCGCAGCACAGATGACAGCAGTCTTCCCTCACCTTGGTCAGGTGATGATAACAACAACGTGACCACCACGGTGGCAGAGGTAGCTGCCAACCCCAACAGCAGCGACCTCAAGCGGACGGTGACGTGCTATCAGTGCAGCCTGTGCCCCCATCTCTCCCAAACACTGCCCCTGCTGAAAGAACACCTGAAGCAGCACAACGAGCAGCACAGTGACCTCATCCTCATGTGCTCCGAGTGTCACTTTACCTCCAGAGACCACGAGCAGCTGGAGGCGCACGTCAGGATGCACTTTGACAATGGAGACAACCAGAAGAGAAAGTACCCGGTGAGTGAGGCGAAGGAAGAGGTTTTAAAAAAGCAGGATGTGGATCTAACAGGTGACAACTGCAGCGCAGGAACTGAAGTGAAGAAAAGCTCAGTGAGCAGTGCTAAGGAGTTACCACAGAAGAAGAAGTGGTACAGCTATGAGGAGTATGGCCTGTACCGCTGCCTGATCTGTAGCTATGTTTGCAGTCAGCAGCGAATGCTCAAAACCCACGCCTGGAAGCACGCCGGCCTCGTCGACTGCTCCTATCCAATCTTTGAGGATGAAGACGGAGGTTCTGCAAAGAGAGAGGTGCAAGCTGCTCCTAACAATGCGTCAGCCAGAGAGGAAATAGTTGTTCTTCAAGATAAAAGCCTGCAAAAGCTCCCTACCGGCTTCAAGCTGCAGCTCTGCATGCCCGTGGCTGTCGAGGACAAACAGGAAGCGCTGAATCTTCAAGGCTCTCATCTCAGTGAAAGTCCAAAAACAGTAGAGGAAGAGGACGAGTACCCCATCAAAGACCTGACGTCTGAGGAGCCCGTGGTGGAGGTGCAGGTGACCACTGAGGCAGAGACGGAGGTGGAGCTAGGCGGTCACCATGAAAGCACCTCTGTGACCGACAGCTTGCTGTCATCGGCTCAGAAGATCATCAACAGAAGCCCCAACAGCGCCGGCCATATCAATGTGATCGTAGAGCGGCTTCCTTCAGCTGAGGACTCAGTCATGGCCTCTAACCCACTTCTTCTCAGCCCAGATGTGGACGGGGATAAGAGCTTACTGGAGAAAAAAGCAGAAGAGCAGGAGCATGTGGAAGGTGTGAAAGATGAGGTGGTCCTCTGCTACAGTCCAGGGAACACTAACAAAAGCCAGCATTTAGGAGCCGATATCAAATCCTCCATCACTAAAAGTAACGACCTTCCACGGGATGAAAACGTCCCCCCAGCTGGTCGCAAGAGGACGCACTCGGAGTCTCTCCGCCTCCACTCGCTGGCTGCCGAGGTCCTCGTGGCAATGCCTATGAGGACGCCCGAGCTGCCCAACTCTGGCGCCAAGGTAGCTCTGAAGACCGTTCCGGCACAGGCGCAGAGCCCGCAAGCAGGCCAGAAACCCACAGAGGGGGCTGCAGCCGGACAGAAGGCCTCTGACGTGGGAACGGCAGCAGCTATGCTGAACTGTAATGAGGGCAGAGAGGAAACTCTAGGATCTCTGGGCCTGGGCAAAGGAGACGACGACGGGCCTGCAGCTAATGGCGGGATCAGCCTTTCCCTGCTCACAGTCATTGAAAGACTGAGGGAGCGCTCAGACCAGAACACCTCGGACGAAGACATCTTGAAAGAGCTTCAAGATAACGCACAGTTCCAAAATGGAGCTGGAGTGGTCGCGGCGAACGGAGCGGGCAGTTACGTGTGCTCCAGTGTTCCAGGAATGGACGGGTTGGTCGGCTCTCCTGACAGCAGTCTGGTGGATTTCATCCCCGGCAGCGATAGGCCGTATCGCTGCCGCCTGTGTCGCTACAGCAGTGGCAACAAGGGCTACATTAAACAGCACCTGCGGGTGCACAGGCAGAGGGAGCCGTATCAGTGTCCCATCTGTGAGCACATCGCCTCAGACAGCAAAGACCTGGAAAACCACATGATCCACCACTGCAAGAGCCGGATGTACCAGTGCAAGCAGTGTCCAGATGCCTTCCACTACAAGGTGATTGCGGTCCTTTCAATTGAAACATGTTTTAATCTAACCTCCTTTCCAACATCTCACATGTGAGGATTTTCTGATGAGGATTTGTGGAAGAGAACGTGCAAATGACCAGGACTCCTCAGTTATAGAAGACATTGTTGTAGTTGTAGGAGTGAATTTATCTTACTTTATTCAGAAGGGATGAAATGTGAACTAAAGCTATCACAAAGAACAGGGTGTAAAAGGGGTATCAAGAGCATCAGTGTTGAACAAATGGAGCACAATAATCACTTATATGAATGATGACCTACACAGCGCTACAGTTGAATGTGTCGCACATACTTGGCATGGTGGGCGATCTTCTCCATGTGACTGACTGAAAGCATGCATGTGTGATTATGGTATTTTTGTCTTTTGCTTTTCTCGTAGTGAGGCAGTTATAAAGACAAAGTTATAGTTATAAAGATAAATACAATACATATATATTTGTATTCAGAGACTCCAAATGATTTTACTGTTATGTTTTGTCAGAGTTACTATTTTATGACTCCTTAAAGGGAAATTATGGACAGCAGGGGAACGCAGTTACACAGATAATCAATAATAATTGTCTAGTATTGGCTATCACACAATAGCTGTATCATGGCACTGTGATAATCATAGCCAGCATTTATTGATGTTTGGCTTGTCACCTTGATATTTTGTTGCCACCAACACAAACAGTTGTGTGTACTGGGTGTGTTTTATCGAGTCTTCTGGAGGTAAGGCCTGATTTAGACTCGGATAATCTTTGTAGAGCCTGCGACGTAACCTTCACGAGTGGCCGCCGTCGTTGCCAGCATTTATGCTTGTGCTGGTGCATCGTGTGTTTATTACCTCGTGGTCGTGTCCCTGTGTTTTATATGCGGTGTCAGCTGGTAGAAACAAATAAGAGACTGGTACTTCTTCCCTCCTGGGTCCTGGTTCTTTGTCTTGGTCAGTTTTTTTTTGCCGGGACAAACACATTTGTCCTTCTAGTTTTTGTACAATCCCTCATGTCCGCTCCACTTGTTTCATTCATCTCTCTCCAGGAACTTCCTTATGAACTTTCAAGTCCGTATGTTGATGCTGTGATTTTTATCCCTTATATTGAGATAAATATTGTTGTTATTTCACTGATTTAAAAAAAAACCAACTGCAGCTTAAAAGCATCCTGAAATGCACAGGAGGAATTGAGGGTACTGAACATCTAATAGTTAGCTAGAATAGTGTCAGGCTGCTCGTATTTAGCTGACATGTTTCTAAGTTTGACTGTTGATTAGTTCAGTGCTGGCAGAGCTGGGTCAGCTGTCTGTTTTATTCAAGACTTGTTGAGTGTTCCTCCTGCTTATAATGCCTCTGGTTTTATCTTCACCCAACACTGCAACATTCACTGAGTCGCTGTTGTCAGCATCTCTTCTTGTCGGTCATCAAACGGTAATAATAGATTAAAGCTTGAGTTGATAAATTAGCAAGGAAAGTTTGCAGCAGTCGGATGCAGGCAAAGGATAAAAGTATTGATTCCACTGGTATCATCGGGCTCCGCTGCCTCTCTGCAGCAGAGATTATTAAGTTCATCATATTTTCCAGCAGATCTGGGAGTTATGCTAAGAGTTTCTAATTGGGAGGTGTGAAAGAAGGCCCCCTATTCTCATATCTGTGCCTGAGGTGTGAGGTAAAATGCCTAATAAAGACCACGAAGTGCATCATTGGGGAAATCTGCCAGCTGTTTTTAATCCATTCAGTGTAATTACTTTATTTAGAAATCTCACAGTACCGCTGTTTCTATTCATTTTTAGAGCCAGTTAAGAAACCATGAAAGAGAGCACCACAGCTTCAGCAGTGACGTGGAAATGCTCACACCAGTCGCTGAGACGGCGGCCGCAATGGAGGAAACGGAGCGGGTCACAGACGAAGGTAAGACGTGGTTTATGTTTTTATGGCATCATTAATTGTTACGATATTTGGCAGACGGCTCGGTGTTGTTCTCAACAAGTTGTAAAGGTCTGTTTACGTTGCCTTCTCTTACAGAAGGTAGTCCACAGAAGATGTTTAAGTGCGACGTGTGCAACTACACCAGCTCTACGTACGTCGGGGTGAGGAACCACCGGCGCATTCATAACTCTGACAAACCTTATCGGTGAGTTGAGAAAGAAAACCTGCGCCGTCTGCTCATTTCACCTCCCACTAGCCAAGTTTTAGCAGTTTTTAAGTTGCACTTTGTCTACAAAATGAAGTTAATCATTGTGGTAAGAACCAACCTTTTATGTAATGTTAGTAACAGTAAAATTAGTGGCCTTGTCTTAACACCCGCTAATCTAACACCCACAGTCTTTGTGGTGCTTCGGCCGGTCGTGCATTTTACTTTCTTTGTCGCCTGATTGCCAAGATTTGAGTTTGTTTGTTTGTTTTTAAAGAAAGGAACAAAAAATGCCCCGCCTCTTGCCCCATGACACCTGAGGTAACATACAAATGAATAAATGGGATATGCGTATAGATGAATAAATGCATATTGTGTTAGTTAAGCGTTACCATTGATGAGGACTTGTATTGCTGAGGGTTATTTTAACCCTTTAAAGCCGGTCGGAGCGGGCACGCTCTGTTTTGCGTAACAATTTTTAAATCGCAGTAGCACTGCAACCACGTAAGCTAGCGCAATAATTTATTTTTGCATATGAAACCGGAGGAGTTGTACTTACTTCTTATGCCATCAGCTTGTCCTAGGTCACAGTTTCCTTCCACATATAGCTTTGCAAAAACTGCATAAAAAGCGCTTGCAGCAACAAAAACATGGCTTTGCCGATCCAATCAGCTGTTTGTAACACTTCCTACGTTGGAATAGACGTCAGGGCGAACTTTCGCATGTCCGCCATTACCTGCCCGAAACCGGAAGTGATGTCATTTTCGCGGAAATGTAGTTTTTTTTACCATCAGGGCCTCATGAGCCTTACTGGTGTTTTTAAAAGTTATCTTTGACTTTATGACTTTCTGTGTAGTTTCTGGGATGCTTAGGACTCATATTGCACTGCTGGAAATAGTTTATTTTGATGCATATGCTGCTTTTTTGCAAATTTGCACTATAATATTTATTTTCGTTTTTCCTGCAGTATATAAAAATTGGTGTATTTCAAAAATAAAACTATGAAGACACTCAACATAAATTTCCTGTGGTGGGAAACTATTTTGTGCAACTTTTTTGTATTTACAGTTTTGAGGGATAAGCCTCTTAAATTTCTCTAACTAGAAATATATGTTAAAAAAACAAAAACGATTTTCAATTTTTTTTGTAGTTTATTGCACTTTTTTGCAATTTACGTCATTTCTATGCACTTAATGCAGACATATTATTAAAATCTGGGCTATAATGGTTGTATTGACGTATAGCAACTTGAAATGCTCCCAAAAATGGCTCTACAGCATGTAAAAATATAATATAAGCTCTGGCGGACTTGGTTCTATGGTAGGTCTTAAAGGGTTAAAGGACCTAAAAGGTCTTTTGCACAGTCACTAACAACAGCGAGCTGGGAGCAGCTTCGTTATGATGCACTCTGTGCAGCACTTAATGTTACTGGGAACATTTAAAAAGATTCTTTTCATAGAATTTCACCTTTTTTACTAAATGTTGAACTAAATGGATAGAAGAAAAATATGTGTGACTGGCTGTTGTAAGGGTGAAACGGTACACTGTACATATTTCACTCGAACAATACAGTTTGTCTACATGACTAATGATCGTGGCCGTTCAGACAGCACGGCTACCAGCATTAATGCTGAGGTCTTATGTGTATGAAGATTGTAGATTTGAAGAGTTTTCTCAGCAAATCACTACAGATTCTCCAATTTCCTCAGAAATCTTACATTTCTATGGAAATTGGACCCGCTGGGTGTGAAAAAACAAATCAGAACGTCAGCCACGTCGTCGGCAGTAAATTTGAAACAGACAGTCTTGGGAAATATCTGCGAGTGATTGATGATAACAACAAATCGTTACTAAAGGGTAAGACGGTGAATCAACAGCTGCAAACGGCCCGCAGAGCTGAGTGATCGCTTGTCTGTTATCTGTTTGAGGTTTCCTGCAGTGTGACACATTGTTTAAGTGGTAAAACACATAGTTGCCTTTTTTTCCCCTTTGGTTTTTGACAGTGATCTGTCTGTGAGTGTATTTAATGATTTTTATTTTTTGTGTGTGTGTGCAGAGCTAGAGAAGGATCAGAGCAGCTTCTTCAGAATGACCTTGAAATTGATCATTTTTAGTTTTACAAAATATTGATTGTAAAGGTTCCTGTTCATGTCAGTCTGTGCAAACTGAACTTTGAGCGAGCTGTTGCACAACCCCAAGTGTAACAGCAGAACATGTATGAGAATGAGTGATAGCGAGTGAGAAAAAGATAGTAAATAAGTTATAAAGCGATATGGAACAATACCACACCCTTTCCAAACGTCATAAAGTTCCAACAGCGGCTGTGGTCCTGCCTTTGTTTCATACATGTTCTGTTTGAAATTCAGGCTCCAGTAAGATCTTGCTCAGAACGTCATGCAAGCATTAATGCAAGAAAAAAACCAACAGACCTTCCAATATCTCCACTGTTTATCTGAGTGTATCTGTCTGCAAATGTCTTTCAAAGCTTTCAGAATCATAGTTTAACAGTTTGTGATGCATAGAGTGCAAACAAAAAAATAGCATAAGATTGTTGCTCCCAATTCTCATCTTAGCTTCCCGGGGGTGTGACCCATTCCCAGTGAAATGTAGCCCCTTAGTGATGCCTGCGATGCCTTTAGCCTGTGGCGGTAACGCTGGGTGAATTGTGATTGATGGTTTCTTGTAAACCTAGAGGAGTTTTTATTAGATGTTTAATCATTTATGAGCGCAGTGAAGTGAGTATTCATTTGAAACATTACTAAGCTACAATAATTCAAAGAACGTACACAGTTTGACATTTTCAGCTTAAAAATTAATAGAAAATAAGAAAAGTTGGATACAATTATTCTGTTTCCTGTTTCAGACTTAAGCCTTGCTTCATTGCGTGTGTGCAGATGAATACGTATAAGATTATTAAGATAAGCATGAAATACACAAAAATCTCAACAGGATTCTTTTTAAAAAATATAGGGATTAATTATTAAAATAAAAATTGTTAAAATAAGTAACAAGTGTTAAGATGTTTGAGTAGTTGAAGACATTTCCATCTGTCAGTGGAAGCTGAACATTTGATCGCGTGACGAAGGTTTTTCTGGATTTTTGGAGCAACGGCACGATCTTCTTTATTAACCTCCACTGACCTCGTGGGACAGAAACAGCTGGTCTGAAGACATTAAAGTCAAGCAGTACATTAGGGCAGAGAAACTGAGAACACATAAGTCTGTGGATCCTAAATTAATTTTTGGATTTAACAGGAAGCTAGCACCAGTGTAATGCTTTCTGTTGTTCTCACAGTTCAGCGCCAGATGATAAGTGTTTATAGAGATTAATGTAGTGATGGAAAAAAGAGTGGAAACAGCAAAACTTCACCAACTGTGAAAGCCGATCAAATCTGAATGCTGTCGTCTTAGCTGAAGATGCATCCCTCTACCAGAGAACAGCAAACAGTTTATCAGACGGTTTGATTTTCATAGTCAGATTCTGCTTTTCTCCAGGAGAATTAAAGCAGTAAATTATCAAATTATCTTATAAAAGTGCCCATATTTCATACATTATTTAAAAAAAAAAAATGTGTAAAACATGTTTTATGTTTGTTTTATACTTTAGTGGTGGTAGCGCGAAGGCAGCCTGCAGGCAGTCACAGACGACACGTGTAGCTGTCGAGTGTTTGTCGGGTGGGGACGGTGTCAGAAACATGTGGTACGACCGGTCGGTGGGCCACTCTTGCTTGTCCTGCTGTTAGTCTGAAAGTCCTAATATACAAAGAGCTTAAAAGTGCTGAAAAGTATCCACATGGTGTGTTTTTGATCACACGCAGACCCCAGAGGGTGGTTTTTACACGCTTGTCCCGTATGCAGACGGACACATTCACTGGACCTTAAATTACATTTTACTCAGATAAACTACAGTTTTAGGCTACGTCCACACTAGCCAGGATAGATCTGAAAACGCTCCGCGTCCACACTAGTGTTTTCAGTCGTTTTCAGAGTTGTGCGTCCACATTGAAACGGCCGAAAAACGCTTACGTTCCAGTCCTGCTCATGCGTGAAACGCAAGACGATTCGACCTGCCTCATTTCTGTCTGCCGTTTATTTCGTTTCAGGCTCTTTGAAACGTCGCAGCAGAATGTTAAAAGCACCGAGTTTTTTCAATGGACTAACAATGAGGTGGAGTTGTTGCTGCGAGTAACACAAAAGTACAAAGTTGCAAAAGCGAGTGAGAATTAAAGAATTTGAAGAAAAGCTCTCTGGAGTAAAGCAAAACACATTTTCTGTGTTTCACGTAGGTGTCCACATCATGGTAGTGTAAGGAGCTTGGACAGAAAGTTTGGTGAAGACATTCACCTCTCATCCAAGTAGCTTCTTCAGCTCTAAAATCAGGTATTTAAACCCTAGTGGAGGGTCGTCCCTACTATTAATCATGAGCCTCACATGGTGTGAAAAAAGGCTTGGGCCAATACCATCAGAGGTTTTGGGTGGAACTACTGTGAGACCTTGCCTCACCCTATCATGTGACTTATTGTAGTAACCAGAAGCAAGATGTGAGTGGGCGTTGAGGTGCCTTGGAAGGTTTCTAAAAGCTGCATTGTTGACTCTAGGCGTCATAAGCCACGCCCTCTGTTCAGTGAGGATCCTTTGTAGTGGTGTGAAACTGAAAACCTCTTTTACATCTTGGCTTATGTGATGAGGTTTAAATACCTGGACTTCTTCACCGTTTGGTTTTAGAACTGAAAACCAGCCGTTTTCTAGTATGGCATTGTCATAAGAGATAAAGTTGATCTTCATAATGAATATTAAAGTTCCTAAAACCACCTAAGATCTTTTGCAGATATCGTTGATTAATTGTGTGTGTGTGTGTGTGTGTTTGTGTTTGTAGGGGGTGTGTTGGGTTAAAATTGACCCCCCGTGTTGAGACAGCAGGTTCGGTGGGGAACAAATGCAGCGGCTTTTTCATTGAAACTGTTCACGTTCTGCTCTTCATGCTTGGAAAGTTTTCCATTTCTTCGTGTTTGCCGTCATGCTGTGTTTGTTTATTTGAATGTACAGAATAATGCTGGTTGCAGGAAGGCTATACGACCTTTAGCAAGACGCTGATACACCAGGAAGTAGACTGAGAGCTCTCCAGTTTCTCAGGTTCACTGCATGTCTCGTTTGATGCAAGTTGCATAAAATTGGCGTTTCCTGCATGTCAGAAATAAAACTATGCAGGAGTGTATAGTGAAGGGTTTGTTGGTGTCCACTTTAAGTGAAAAGAGGACTTTTAGAGCTCACTGTGACTTCTGCATGGCGACAGCCTTTTTTTTTTAGTTTTGAGTTCCCCTTTGAGGCACACTGAGCTATTTAAATTCTATTTGCTAATTCTCATTCATGTCCTATTACTTTAAGAGATACTTGAGCTCTGCATGTCATTTTAGATTGGTCCTTTAGAGGGCAGTAATCACCTAGAAATGCTCCCAGCAGCACAGCGATCTCAGTGTGGGCACAGGCACACTCTGTCACACAGTGCCCTCACTTTGTCTCTGTGTTAGCACAGATTTAACTCAAAGCACAAACTTTAGGTTGGTTTCTTAACAGAGCGCTGACGTTTGTGCTCTAAAGTCAGAATTATATTTGCCTGATTTCTTTTCGCTCGTGTAAAGGTCAGGCAGCTTCCAATTTAGTTTAGAGTCAGTGTGATCAAAAATCCTGTGAGGTACTTGTGTGAGAACGCCGAGTCGGGTGTTGCTGGTTCATGCAGGTGTGAATCTTGAGGAAAGCACACGTAAACAGGTGGAAACGGGAGATTTTTTAATATTTTGGCAGTGAGGAAAATGAGTGGCTGGATGAAGCAGGTCCCTGCATGCTTGTTATGCCCTTATCCTCGTGCTTTCATGAGGACAGATCAAATTACACCTGAAATTAAAGTGAACCTGCAGTGACTAGTCAGTCCACAGAAATCAATTTGGACTTTTTTTTCTTTCTTTTTTTAATGTTTCCAGCTTCTCAAATGTCAGGCTTCCACTTTTCTCTTTCAGATGTGCGATAGAAAACTGTACCCTGACTTTTTCACTTTTTTATGACATTTGATAACCAAAGCAAATCCTCGATTAGACAAGAAGCCAATGGGCAGATTAATCCATAATGAGAATACTGTTAATTAAAGGCCTAAATTAAATGTCAACACGTAAAGGTCAACCCTTTAGTTTTACACTTAAACTGGCAAAACTCACATTTCTGCCTGCTCACGTGCACATACTGCACATTTAAAGCGTCTAATATCAGAAAGAAACTCCTACATCTGAACGTGTGTCATGTCAGAGCAGTGCAGTGTGGGCTGCCACGTTTTCTGTGGCTTTGGCTCTGTGCTCCAGCACACTGGAGGTTGAAGTGCTGACTTTCAGCTTCGAGCGCAGCGCAGAAGGATAATGACAGGGCTACAGTTCTGTGCTGTTCAACACCCAAGCTGGAAGTAAACATCCTCCAAATAAAAGCTGAAAGTCAGCACATCAGTCACACAGAAGACTGTCACTGTAAAAATATGCACAGGCTGCGATGTTTTTACACGTAATCAAACACTGTGCTGTGTGCACGGCCGCTGTGCGCTCTGATGTATGCAGTGTTTCACCAAAGTATCGCACACTGGTTTAAATTTGCTCCTTTGTTTTTGGGTATGATTACATCACCGTTAAAGCAGGCTCAGTCTGCCTAGTTTTATTTTCTGCTGCATACAGTCATGTGAAAAACTAAGTAAATCTTTACTCCCTCCATAGGATTGTAAAGGCAAGTAGCAGCCAGGTGCTGCTAATCAGATGTGCTTGGTTAATCATCAGCACCTCCTATAAAAGCAGATGTTTCACCAGTTTGCTGGTCTGAAGCACTCTGATGCATGTTAATACATAGCTGCACTCTTGGCAGGAGTGGACGTCCAGCAAATGAACCCAAGGTCAGACCCAAGGTCAGAGAAGCTGCAGAAAACCCCAGAGCTCCATCCCAGACTCTACAAGCCTCAGTTGGCATGTCGAATTTTCAGGTTCATTGCAGCACAGTAGGAATAAGTGGAGCAAGTATGGCTTGTTTAGAAGGGTTCCCAGGAGAAAGCCTAGTTTCTCTAAACATGGCAGCACGGCTCAGGTTTGCAGACACGACTCGTGCAAACTTCCAATCACAGTTTTCGGAGGAGTGATGATTTGGGCTTGTTTTGCATCCCGTGGACCTGAGCACCTTCCAGTCACTGAGTCAAACATGAACTCCTCAGTGTACCAAAGTATACGCTACATGTCAGTCGAGTAGAACTTGGCCGAAATAGTGATGCAACAGGACAACGATCCAAACTCACAGTGATGTGAGAACTGTTACAGTCATACTTCAGTTATTCCTGCTTCCACAGCCTTCTGAATCAAAGGGTGCACGTCGTTTTTTCACATGACTTAATAGAGTCCAGGGAAAACCTTTATTTACACGACAATACATTGTATTCATATTAAACATGGTCAATGTTTCAAATAATGTGGTCAGCATGAAGGAAATGTTACGTTTGGGCCACGTAGGCTCTCGGGTTGATTGAAAGTCGGCATCTGTTCATCTCATCCCCCAGAAGATCCAACCACTTAAACATTTTGGGGTATCAAATCAAGAGAAAGTTGCGTTAGGGTAGTGCAAAGGGAGATAAACATCTACCTGCACAAAGGCCTAGTAAAAAATAAAAAGGAATTAATTTGAACTTTAAATTCTGAGAAAATACTTTCATGGAGTCCAAGAATAAAACTATGAATCTACAAATGAGCACAATGGGTCCCCTCTAACTCACCAGGCCGTCAGCTGTTAGAGGAAATCCGTGCAGTTAGGAGTTGGAATACATAATTGGAATTGAGTATGAGGTCTGAACGTTATACAGTAACACTGACAGTAATACCATCGCTGCTATCATCTCATGGCATTACGGAAGGACTTGAAGGGAAACAGCAGAGTGCAAAGATGCCCATTATCATGCCTGAAACTCTTATTAGTATTCATTCGTCAAACCGTTCAACACGAGTATGAAAACATAGTGCCCACTACATACTGTAGTTTATTAGGATCCCTGTTAGATCTGTTGCAGAGCCCTGCTGATCGTTCCAGGGTCTGCTCATAATATTACCATTATTAAACAGCTGGAAATGTAATGTACTTATCTTATCTGTTTATGGGGAAGAAATGGTTTGACTGAAAACCTTCTGATATTCTGCTGTAAGCTTATAATCATTTATTAGGTTCCTAAATGCTCTTATTTCTAGTAGCGTTAGCAGCCAATAAGTACTTTTCTGTTCTCATTTCTCATGTAACTAGTTGCACAAATCATTACCCAGCAATATAACTACCCTTTTATATGCTAGGTGACCCGCATACTGTCAACACCTGGGTGTTAGCAACCATAGCGTAGCTTAGCCTAGTTTAGCATAAAGTCAGTAGACAGGGGAAGCAATTTTCTAGACTCTGACCTAATGTGTCAAAACCTGCCTCTCAGCATCTGTAAAGTTAAATAATTTGTTAAAAAAAGATGTTTAAATAAGTTTGGTAGGAAAAGGAAACAAAAATACTCTCAAAGCTGCTTTCATTTGAATTTACAGTTACCCTGTTGCTTTCTCAAAAGCTCCAAACTGGGAAGCGATACCTTTCTACAAGTTTAAGTTTCTCGGGGCAAGGCCACATTCATTTCCATGTAGCACACAATAAACCAAAGCTCCATAAATAATTTATGATAAACTCACAGTTTGTTTTCTCCTTGAATTACAGTTGCTGGAATATTAATATGTGCAATTAATCCAGCCCACATGTTGCAGTTGTTGTAGTTACAGGAGAAACCAGTTTGTAGCTTGAGCCAAATTAACCTAAAAATGAAGTGTGTGTGTGTGTGTGTGTCTGTGTGTGTGTGAGAGACTTTAATGCTGTGCGGCTGATGGCAGCGAGTCGAGTGTATCCTCTTTCTGCAACCCTTGTACAGGGCCCTATCTGCCTCTAAGCTACTGGAAGTGCCAGTTTCATCGCTCAGCCACAGTGCAAGTGTAAGAAAGTAGAAAACACTGTGATTTATTTCTTTTGTTAAAGTAGGAATGTCCTGCCTGCTTTGCTCCAAGTCCTTTATCTCAACACACTGACATCAAAATGCTGCTTCTGTAACTGCATTTCCCAGTTAAATAAGCTGCTCTGTCTCTATCTCTCTTTTTTCTTTCTAAATGCCCCCGGCAGGTGCTGCAGCTGCGATTTTGCCACCACCAACATGAACAGTTTAAAGAGCCACATGAGGAGGCACCCTCAGGAGCACCAGGCCGTGCAGCTGCTGGAGCAGTACAGGTGAGAAACTTCAAACACGCTCCCACCGCAGGGAGCGATGATAACAATGACCGCTGCACTTCTGAGGTGAGAAGGAAGAGCTGTGTGTGTCCAGAAGAAGCTGCGGGCTGTGTTACGAACACGTGTTCTAACAGAATTCCCTCCAAACTCCACAGTCTGTAGTTTCAACCAGAGTCCAGGCAAAATTCACAGAGACAAAGACGGCAGTCTGTAGGTGGGTGGAAACAGTGCAGTCGATAAAACACAAAATTTATGCAGCCAGCTGCATAAATTCTGTTTTCTTTATTCAGTTGTTAGCAATCACTCTCCAGCCCGAAAATCCAGTCTGTGGTCAGGAGGACTGATGCTCCTTATCACCAATCGTTGTCCAGCTCATCTTATCGGTCTGCCCAGAGTTTCACTGGTGAAATCGTCTTAAATTGAGTTTGGATCAGTTTAAAATGTGTCATCGCCCACGTTCAGCCCTTTCAGCCTTTATTTTTTTTAAATATGTTAGTAGGATGAGATTAATCAGTTGACTCCAGCAGGAAACCCTAAAGAAGCCCGCTGGTATAGAAAATCAAGTTGAATGTTTTGTGTCCTTTGCACATTAATAAACACATTCAGACTTTTACACTAGTGTTGATTTTGAATCAGCATTGTGTTTACTTGGAAACATATGACCTTAGATTTTCTTTAAAGTGTTATTTGAAAGGTTCTGACCCACACAGGTAACCTACAGACCTGTTTGTGACCACGTGCGTGCACTCTCAGTCCGGAGATTTAAGAAGTGGGCTTCTGATTGCAAGTTTAGTGGATGGCGGGTGGAGAAAGTGAATGGCAGTCAACACTCGACTCTCCTTAAAATGTTAAATCCTCAACCCCGAGCGAGACTCTGATTGCTGATTTCCACTTCACTGAGCACTTGTCCTCGGTACCTGCGAGGCTTCAACGCTCGTTTCCATACATTCAAAATGGCACAGACGCTGCCTTCTTTCTCTTTAGCGCAGCACTTTCATAACGAGGAGGGACTTGAGGGAGACGGACTGCTTTAAAAGTAAAGTAGCAGAGGATGAGGTATCTTGACTTTTCGGGTGACTTTCACACCTTTTGTTTGGTCTGAAGCGAGACGTCGCAGCGAGTCTTGGCGAACGCTAGACATAGCATGCTGCGACTGCTGGTGCTCGTTACTTACAGTGTCCTTTTTTGCAAATACTCAATTAAAACTAACAAGACACCGTCTGAATATTCAGTTTCCGATTTATAATAATAATAATTTGTATAGCAGGGTAACAGAGTGCTTCGCAGTAACACAGAATAAAAGAACAAACTGGGAGAAATTACCAAAGAAATTTACATATTTGTTATAAATGACTGAAGTGCAGCATTAAAGTAAGATAATAATGTGATTCCACACTTAAAATTAATATTAAAATAAAAAATCTATACTAAAAATTACCAAAAACGGAGGATATGAGTCTTTAGCAGTGATTTAAAAGGAAGACACTGGATGTCCTCGGGCGGGTCATTCCACACCGAGGAGCCCAAACACAAAGCCCTCGATCACCTTTTGTCTCCAGGTGTGAGGCAGAAACAGTTAACGGGTTTCTGTCGAGGATCTCAGGGTTTCAGGGATTATCACACTGGAGCAAATCTCTCGTGACGCTGCACAGATTTAAATGCTGGCTCACTGTCGAGAGCGGAGGGCCAATCACAGGGAGCCGCGCCCAACGTGGAGGGAGGATGGAGATTTTGCGGTAACAGGAGCCTGTTTACATCATGAATGGAACTGGGCACACACAACCTGTTGTAGTCCACCTGTGTGCACCTTCCTCCACTCTTACACCTGTGAATCTATGCTCCTCCCTCCCTCTTCGTTCCCCGCAGCCTTTTCTGTCCTGTTTGCAAAAACTGCTCCATCTCTGCATCTGCATTTCTACACGGCACCTCCTCATCACCTCTGTTTCCTTCACCTACATGTCGAGTGAAGTCTGCTCCAGTCACCACTCTCCCCTCGGGGGACACGCTTATTCTAGGGTTCCACCTTCAAAAACAAACCAAAACCACTGGCTTCCTCTCCTCACCCCCAACCGGGCGCAGCAGATGGCTGCCCCTCCCTGAGCCTGGTGCTGCCGGAGGTTTCTTCCTTCCCACTGTCACCGAGCGCTTGTTCATGCGGCGGGTCGCCTTGTTCGGGTTTTCTCTGTATTACTGTAGAGTCTCTACCTTACAGTATAAAGCACTTTGAGACGACTGGTGTGATTTGGTCGCTATACAGATAAAAGAAAGTCTGACTCCTTGAAAACAAAGTATAAAGAAACCACGAGTGACTCAAGACTTGAAACTAAAGTCTGTGATTTTTACGGCACCACAGAAAAAGAAAGTACTGTCACATTTACAGAGTTGTGAGGTAGACTTGGTATGACGGTACCTTTGCTGGTGACCTGTGTGTGTGTGTGTGTGTGTGTGTGTCATATAACGGTAACTCCATTTCCATTTAAAATTCCTTTTCACCTGTAGAAGGTGGATCTGGTTCCAGTCGTTGGCTCCGTGCTGTCAGTTTTCTCAGCAGCAGAAAGGAAGCAAAGCAAACAAATGAACACGGCAGAGTTTGATTGACTTTGCCTGTCAGAGGCAGCTGTTTGACGGCTGTTGGTTCAGTCTTTGTGGGATGCTGACGGGCTGGATTAATTGGCTATAGATTTTCCCCGATCCTTTTGTGGAGATTGTTATTTTATTTAGTTTTAAATTTCTCATTACTCTTTGAGGCCTCGAGGCGTCAAGCGTGATGCGAAGCAACACAAAAGCACAAGGCTGTGAAATGGAGCAGAAGAGAGAATTTTTAAATGCACCATCAAAACCATCTGTCAGCTCCAAAAAGATTGTGGGGTTTTTTCTTGGTGGTGTCAAAAAGCATCTGCTGCTTCCAGAATAAACTGGCCCTTCAAGACGACGATGGAGCCGAAGTATACATTTTCTAAAGTGAGTCAGTAACTGGGAGAAAGAAACGGGCCATTATCACACACTAGTCTACTGCGATGTGATTTCATTTTAACGACATCGTGGCTTGTTTTATAAATAACATGTTCTGAGCGTGTTCAGTCAGCTGTTCGGGGGGAGGGGGGGTGCATGATGTCTTTATCCTTAATGATATTTGCAAGTGAAAGCGTTTGAATAGATCTAAAACTCCATAATTCTTTTAATTTTGACAAATGAGTCCAGCAGCGTGCTGCAAATCCGATTTCCTCTCTCCCCTCTTTGTCTCTGTCTCTCAAGCTCGGTGTCCCCGTGGAGTGTTCAGTCAGGATGATTCCTCTTGATAGAAAGTAGGAGAAGGATTAGTAAAACCTCAGTACACACATTAAATCATCTTCAGCTTGAGCCCCTCTCCCTCCTTTCTCATATTCCCTCCATTATTTATTTATTTACTTATTTTTTTCCTCCTCCTCTCTTTCAGGTGCTCTCTGTGCGGCTATGTGTGCAGTCACCCGCCATCGCTCAAATCCCACATGTGGAAGCACGCCGGAGACCAGAACTACAACTACGAGCAGGTTAACAAAGCCATTAACGAGGCAATCTCCCAGAGCAGCCGGTAAGCACACAAACTGCAGTTTAGGTCTCGGTCCTTCAGCCTTCTTTCAAGTTTTATCTCAGTGTTTGTAAATGTCAACAGTAAATCAACTGGCAGTGCTCTTCATGTCCTGGGATTATACAGGTTATAATGGTTTTAAAGGTAGTCTAATGGAGTGGTCATGTAAACGAAGAAAATCATTTTATTTAGTGTTTCTGGTTTGTTTCTGAAGCCTCTTTCAGCAGGTAGCTGTCACAAGTTTTTCTGTGAACATTTGGCTGCAGAAAAACTCATAATAGTAATAATAATGATATATCTCGCTTATATTTCTGTTTTTGTTAAGAATATATGACTTTCTGCTACTTGCCTTCATCATTTGTACTCTAAATTTCATGTTATAAGGATGTAGTGTGCAGGGTTTCGTGCAAAACATGCTGAATATGCAGCTCTGGCAATGCATGCACATGCAAGCACTGCACTGGGGGAACGTTTCCTGAACTTTTATGCAGTCTTTACTGCTTCCATAGGAATTAAGAGGGTGGGTGTTGCTGCTGATCAGATACCTGATGAATAAAAATGAGATGATCTGGAGAATTCAGGTGTGTTAACACAATGCCACAGTCTTGCTAGGATTAGACGTCCCACCTCAGACTCTGCAGGCCTCAGTTAGCGTGTTAAAGGTTAAAGTTCATCACAGTACAATAATAAAAGCACTGAGCAAGTTTGTTTGGAAATGTTGCTGGATTGTTTACAGTATTATGAGCCATTTTAATGTATTTATTTTTAATTTGTAAATATTGTATACCTCTGAGTCCCATTTAAAATTTGCTTTGCATCCACAAAGGTGCTCAGTGACTGATGATGATTGGTGGAAAATTGGCAAAAAGCCTTTTAACTTGGAAACTATGAGTCTTACAAATGTACTGTGTATTGTGCTGTTTAAGTACCATATAAAGATTTAGCATATCATGTCACATTTGACCTCTGACCTCTACACATGTTCTACACCCACAAAATGAAACAACTGTGTTAGTCTGCACTTTGCGCTTATTTTTACTTTTTACTACGAGGACGGCCGGTACAGCGACCTGACCGTCCTCCCGGTGGGGGGAGGAAACGAAACTCCCGTACAAACGCTGAGGGTGACATTTTTCTTCTCATGATTTTACCCCCTGCTTCTTTCAGAGCTCCTCAGAAGTTATCTGCGGTGGTAGAGTCTGCGGTGGTAGAGTCTGCGGCAGAGCGCCCGGCAGTGTCCCCACACTCAAAGGACAAAGCAAAGAGCACAGCGGATCCACCGCTAACACCCACATCAGCAACTAAAGCTGCTCTGTCAGCTGACAGCCCAGTGGGCTTCTCCACACCTCCCACAGATCCTTCAAAGTGGTCCCCCGAGTCCGTAAGCCCCCAGGGGAAGGACCCCGCGCAGCTTCAGTCTCAGTCCCAGAGCCATCCACGCACGGGCCAGCTCCCCCCGCCAGGCCCCGGCATGGAGTACTGTGTGCTCCTGTTCTGCTGCTGCATCTGCGGCTTCGAGTCCACCAGCAAAGAGCGACTGATGGAGCACATGAAGGAGCACGAGGGAGACATCATCAGCATCATCCTGAACAAAGAGCAGCAGCAGTCAGAAGCACAAGCAAGCCTCCAAACAGCAGAGTGACACATGCACTTTCCCCCCTCCCCATCCTGACTTCGACCCCCACCCTGTGCTTTCACAAGCTTTTCATGAGGTTTCTGTCCGTCAGCGAGGCGGCGGAGGAAACGATCTACTGCATCACAGTAGTCCAGTCGTTTCAGTGACGGCACTCTGATTGGTTCGGTTGTTGCATCAAAAGGTTACGTTTGTAAGGCTGCGATGACTCGTGTCCACACGTTTCAGAACAAACGATGAAATGTTTTATTGACGATGTTCTTTCGAAAGGAATGTTTAAAAAACGATTGACAGGGCTATAAGCCGTTAATATTTGTGTCAAATAATTACACACTAAATGACGCAAAATGTGTCTGTAGGGAAGCGATTTTGCTTTCAAGGGAGGAGCCCGAGCTCTCGACTCAAGTCCGTTTTTTTC
This sequence comes from Perissodus microlepis, assembly GCF_051167445.1. NCBI lineage: Eukaryota > Metazoa > Chordata > Actinopteri > Cichliformes > Cichlidae > Perissodus > Perissodus microlepis. The sequence continues at coordinate 3,632,206 of NC_140461.1, forward strand.
ACTCTACAGGGACGTGTTCATACCTCACAAAACCACGTGATCCCTCAACCAGAAAAGATTTCCATATTTTCAAGTCTAATCCATATATTTTTGATTCTAAGGCAGCTCTTTTATTGCTAGTGTATTTAATGTATTTAATCTGACAGAGTTGAAGCTCTAGCCAAGTAGTGGAGGTGCAGACTCACCGATGCCTACAAAGGCATTTACCACAGCTTAAAAAAACCTTTCAATATTTATCTGTTTATTTTAATGCATGTTAAGTTCCGTTATGCCAATTTAAACGACTATGTTTGTTATATTTTCTTTCTTCTTTTTGTGGCTCTTATTGTAGTTTTACTGTTTGTTAAGTAGCTTCTTTAGCAGAGACCCTGATAGTTCTCGAAGGTGGAGTGTAAGTTGACTGGAGCAAAGCAGGAAGTGGCCTTTGGATCGTCACCAGTGTTCAGTTGGTGTAAAAGCATGTCGACAAAAGGAATAACAAAAGGGAAGCTGGGATTGGCGGGGCTCGTGTTGTAATACAACGATGTTTGAAAGCCGGTTTATGTCATATTGAATGCGACACAATTATCACTCGATTGTGATTATGGTGCTAGGTTCACTTTAAGACTTGTCAATGAAGGTATTTTTATAGCTCATGCTGTTTATGATGTATATAATAACATTTTTATAAGGACATTTCCACTTTTTGTCAGTGTTTTTAAAAATATAAACTTTCTAGTATCGGCTTGAAGCGGCCGCTGTCCCAGCTTGAACATGCCTGAAATGAGAAGACGTGGATGTGAAAATAAAGTTTTTAAGTCAACGTGTTTTGGGGTGTTTCTGGCGAAGTCCCTCTCACTGGCAGGAGGGCAGACATTGCAGACCTCAGCCCAGCTCTTTCAAACGACGAATGGCAGCAATAGTATTCACTGACATCTTTTGAGCATAAAAAATTGAAACCCGGTATTTTAAATGTTGCTCAGAGTGTGCAAGAAACATCTGGAGGAGATGATATTTACCTGGGTGTCACTCACTGACCCTCGCTGTCCATTCAGGAGGTTCAAGTAAGGCGCAATCATCCCATGCCATCCTAGTAGTCGTTCCAAGCCCAACGCACGACCACACCGGTCACTCCACTCAGCAAATTTGGCTCCCTGTTCCTCCTCTTTCTAAAAATTATTCACTTTGGAGAAGATCCACGGCACAGATGCAAGTAGTCAGAAAGGAACTCGCACAAGGAGTTCACTTTGGTGGGTCTTGGAGTTCAGTCGAGGGGACAGATCCTGAGTGGTGAGTGAGGTTGGAGTGATAAAGGATATGAGTGAGCAGCATGCAGATTGGTGTTTTCTAGTCTGATTGGCTGTGACTGCAGTGATTTTGGTTCATTTATTTGACACCCAGCATTTCACAGCTTATTTGTCTTGCGTTGCTCACCTCAGAGCCTTGAGGGATAACATCCCCATTCCTGCTGGAGTCGTCCAAACACACATCAAGATTACAGGAAAATAAAAGTTAACGGAAAATTCTGAGTGATTAAGAAGATGATGCTTACTAACCGGGAGCTCGGTGACAAGATCTCCTGTTAATTCATCAGTATGTCTCCTTATTTCTTGCATGCACACAGACTGAGGAAATTAAGATAAAATGGCATATCCATAACTCACTTCCTCTCACCCCCCACCTCACCTTACAGAACAGCTTGAAATTCTGTCGGCATGCGTGTGCAGCGCAGAGGATGAAAGAAAATTAAATCTCTATCTCAAAGACCTGTTGCCTCACCTGGAATTCTCATTATCATAGGAGATAATTATTGTCTGACTTTTAATTTACATTTTTACGTGGCAGGATTAAAAATTATGGGCAATTCAAAAAGGAAAAGTGGGATTTTACTCCTGTCTCGTGTCTTTAAAGGACTGGACCAACCGCATGCTCTCAGCAGCCTGTTTTTAGTTAAGTAAAAGGCTCATTCCAGGTGCTTTTCTTACATTTTCCATGCACCTCTAACAGTTTACTCTGCAGGAAATTAGGTAGGACTTGGGTCCATTGATTCTTCCATCCATTTTCTACTACTTATCTGGGTCTGGGGCGGTAGGGCAGCAATGTAAGAAGAGTTGCCCGGATCACGTGGCTCCTCAATCCATCTCAAAGGGATGGGATGGATTGAGGACACTCTTTGGAGGAAGCAGCGTGTATGCATGAACTTATTCATTTGGTTATTACTCACAGCTTTGCCTTTAGGTGAGAGGCGACTTCTTAGCCTTTATGCTTGGCTCTATCTTCACTATAGCGGTATGGCATCATGGTGCATCAGTCAATCTCCTGCTCAAGTCCCCCCATGTGTGAGCAAGACTTCAAGATAATTAAACCCTATTGCTGCCCAGCCTCACACTTTTTCCAGCTTGGCTCCAAAGCCCTATCCCTCTCTGCACTTTGTATGAAATCCCATTGTGAGCCGTAAAAAGCAAAGACTTGAGTCTTACGCCACTAAATCGGAAACTTCAAAATCTTTGGCGGCGTCAAGTGGTGTCCATAAAAGTTATGAACAGAATCCAGAACAGAGTCCAACTCCTAACATCCTTTATCGCAAAGATGTAAGAATTTGAAAACGGCGCATGTAAAAAATATTGTGTCAAGCTGATTTGTGTCATCACGCCCACATTACTTCACCACCTTCCATTACTTTCTCATAAAGACTTACTTTTTACTTTTTCTTCCCATTAGTGTCAAATCTGAAAAACTCTCCCTGTGACATTTTTCTCAGATGGTTTTGGTGTCCTGCAGCGTAGCACATGTCCATATAGTGGACAGAAAACAATACTGTACAAGCTGTTAGTGCTTCCTATTGGTCGGACAGATTGATCAGGAAGTGAAAACAGACGTGAAAAGCAGCAGTGTGAACATCAGGCCTGACTCGGTTTAACTGCTCAGCTCTTTCAGTGTAACTGATGATCATCGATGCTTTGGGTTCAGAATTTGTCTGATCACCTTCACATCCCATAAAAAACAATATCAATGCAACCATGTGCCAACTGTTACTAGCTTCCCTATTCTATCAGCAGCACAAATATGCTAGCTGCTACTGCTAACGCATACCGCTATGAAAAAAAGTGCAATTTTTAAAAATGCAACAAAAGCTAATTTTGTTTCTCAGCCAATATTAATCAAGGAACATGCAGATAGTGCACTGCGCTATTTGACCTGGCAGATCAGCTGACCTCGGTTGCAGCCAATACCATATCTTAGGTGTAGTGTGCACTGTTTAAGTTGCTTTAGCCTGCCCAAAACCTCTCCAACTGCAAGCAGCTTTGCAACCCACCTCACTTTCATTTCCTCCTTTTCACGCTGTGTCTGGCTTAATCAGCCTCTTGCCTGTTGTCACTGACGCCTGCTCTGTTCTGTGGTGGGGTCCGCCTAATAAACCACTAAATATAAATTAGTCCAGATGGAAAACCTCATCTTCTTTTGATGATAGCGGTCTTGATTTCAATCACTGGCTTGTTAGCAAGTTTTCTTTTTATCTGTCGTCAGAGTGAACAACAGCATAACTAGACACACCATAGACACTAGACAGCTCTGTGGTGTCAGCTAGACAGTTTTGTAACACAGCTGCAAAGTTGCACATGATGACATTTTTGAAGTTTTTTTTGTTTTTTGTTTTACTCCAACTTTATTAATTGCGTCTGAAAGCTGCAAAGCTAACAGCTGAGAAATGTATCTGAGGTCACTCCCTGTGGGTGGTAATGCATGTAGGTCATGTGGGACTTTGTCAGGCAGTCGTCGATCCCATTTGGTGTCACAAATTGCAAAAGTGTGTCAGCACAGGCAGCAGACACTGCAAGTTTAAAAGCAAGCGAGTGGTTATCCTTGACAGAGAATATCTCGCCCTGACTACAGTTACATTTCCACCACAGATGCAGAAGCATTCGTCTGCGTGTGCCACGTTCATATTTCCAAAGCAGAGACTCTTCTTTGTTTTATTTTTCTGTGCCTCTTGGTTTAAGGCGTCCTAACATCCTGACCTCGCTCCCAAAAAGTTGAATATTAAACTTTTCTTGTAATTAATCCATCTTTGATTTGGGTTCATAATAAGTGAGTTAATGACACTAAAGTGGAGCCAAATGTGTCTGTGCTCTATATGATCAGGGTAACACCACCATATTATTTTGTTCTTTTTTTTAGGTCCTTTTATCTGCAGTATGTGCACTCTTGGTTACTAAGAGTGCACATACTGCAGATTCTGACTTTTTTTTTTTTTAAGGTAAAATCAATTTTTTATGACATTTAAAAAATTTCAAGACTGATTGTCATATCTCTTCTCACTTACTAACAGTCTGTGTAAGGGAAGTGATTGTTCTAATCTAAACGCAGCAAAACGACCAGCATACAGTTTAACCCAAGGAGGAGGAAGAGGTGATATCAGATGCCTGCTGTGACTGGTGGATGTTTTTGCTCATATTCAACTTTGTAATTTTAAAAGTATCAACATACCGTTTATTTATTTTATAGGACGTCATCTGCAGTGTTGCGTCAACTTGAATTTGTATTTTTGGTAATAAAAACAGCAGAAATAAAATTTAAAAAAAAGATTTTTTGTTGTGTTTGTGAAAAGGACCCTTACTTGCACATCCAAGTAGTCAAGAGTCCATCGCTTCATGGTCCGTTGTGGAGTTTGAAGCTCACCTGTTCCATCCTACATGTTGCAATGTGGAGGCAACTTTGTTTCATATATTTTAAAGCCATGTAAAGTTCTTTTTTTGGGGGCTTTCAAATGTTCGGACTTTAAACCTTTCACCAGCAGGTGGCATCATGTTACCAGTGGGTGGCCACAGAGATGTTTTTAGGTGTTTACTGCTCTTTTTTTTGTTTTTCGATTTCTTTTCCTTCTATCGCTGGTTCCTCAAGGCTTTTCCTTTTCCCTGCCTACCCGTGTAAATAGGAAAATGTTCTTATTGTTAAAATAGGTTAACTTGACTCACTACACCATCTTGTGGTACATATCAGTACTGCAGAAAGACACAGCCTAGTCCTGTGGCTTAATTTTGACCTGTGTGATGTTCCCGTGCAGCCAATGACAAAGCCGATGCAAATGGCCAATGCTGCGAGCATTTAAACCTGTGCTGGTGTGTTTCTGTTGCTCTGCTGCAAAAATCTAGTTGCCTGTAGAGTTTCAAGTAGAGCCGCTCTCTTCCACTCAGAAAAAATAGCAGCAGAAGAAGAATTAACAGTAAACATACCTACAGCGCAGATTTAGCAAAGAAGCATAAATCCGCCTTCATTCACCAGTTTTATCTTATCGGCACAGCACATGAACGTGTTGAACACTGAGCCATAACGGTTGCTTCTTCACATTCTACTGACGGCTTGAGGGAATTTTAAATGGTTTAAAATATGGTTATCATTCCAGTGTTATCCTGCTGGAAGCGGCCATCAGAAATGGGTACACTTTGGTCATAAAGGGATGGACATGGTCAGCAACAGCACTCTGGTGGGGTTTGGGGTTTAAAAATGCTGATTAGGTACTAAGGGTCTCAGCGATTGCCATAAAATTCCCACTGATACAAGGCAGGATGACAACGATTTCCTAAAACTACTATTGTACAGTTTTGGTGACCCTGTGTGAATTGTAGCCTCAACCAACAACCATGCCATGCTCAAAACCACTTAAACCACCTTTCTTCTCCATCTTGATGCTCCATCTGAACTTGAGCAGGTCGTCTAGATTACACCTCAGTGTCTAAATGTATGTTGCTGCCATGTAATTGGCTGTTTAGACACTTTAATGTGCAGCCAAACTGGTGTACCTAATAAAGTGTGAATAACACGTTAAAGATGTGCACAACATTCACACGGGATCGTGTTTTTAAACTTTCTCCTACGGTGTGTGTGCGTCTTTTTCATGAACATTTCTTCGCACAGCATTATAGATGAGCATCGTTTTTGTTTTGCATTTTGCTTAAAAAATGTATTAAAGTAACCCAGAGGACACCTCATTACAATGTTATGCAAGTCTGTTCAAAAGGTTACCATTTAATTAAATCTGTTGGACACATGGGAGAAAAATTCAAAAGCAGCTGAAGCAGAGCTTTTGCAAGCCTTCTCGAAAACAACTTTAGAAGTCAGCTGAGGTACGCAGCTGGTTGCATACCTCGGTGTGACTGAGCCGTATTCCAGCCATAAACAAAATCACTCTTGCTCGCTTTTATGTATACTGTACAAGATGCACTGTGAAATACAGTACCTCAAGGTTCAACAGTGCAGTGATGAGCTTTGCTAGTGTCTCTCATTACTTTGCAGAATTGCAGACATCGACCTCTTCTACTTTAAAGGGAAAAAGTCTATTTCTGTAATCCCTTTGGCTTTAACATGGAAGTCTGTCCATACAAACATGGGGAAAAAAACCCTTCCAGTCTATTCATTTCTTTACTGGATCAAGTTTTCTACATAAACCTTTTAAGTGCCCAGCATGAAAGTGGAGATCAAGGCAAAGAAAAAAAAGAAATTGAAATGAGGCAAAGAAAGAAACAAGGGTGAAGATGGAGCAAGTAGTCGGAGATACTGTGGAATCAGTTGAAAAGACTCTTGCACCGCTCTGCTTTTCAACTTGTTTAATGGATCATTCTCAGATTTCCTTGCTCTATGAACCTTGTTTTGTGTTCCAGTGAATAAAAAGGAAGAGGATTTTCAATCCCAAGCTGGCTAAAGAGAGTCAGATTGGCCACAGTGGGAGAGAGACGAGGGTTATCTTTAATGGGCCATCTTCCTGCAGTCGCACTCCCTCGCTTTGGATGACAGGACTTTGAGAAATGAAAGGAGCAGAGAGGGAGGAAAGGGCAAATTTGGACTCGTGTATGTGTACCCACGGAAGGAAATGATCCAGGAGCTAAAGGGCTAGAGTCAGAGAGCATGGTCATTAAACAATCTGTTTTCTTCTCCAATAATCCTCCTTACCCATAAGAATCCAGCCAATTTATTTTCCTAAATCTCTTTGATAATCTTCAGGTCTTTCAAGTTAGCCCATGCACAAACACGCTCTCCTTTCCATCTGAATGCCCTCAGCACTCTCCCACTAGACCTGCCCGCTGTCTTCAGGGAGCGCCTGGCAGTGCTGTCTGTGAATGTTTTTGGTTTCTTTGTGTCGAGGTGAGCCTCCAGTTCTTATGGCTGTGTAGGAGATAAAAAGCGACATTTAAAGGATGACTCACACATCACACATCACAATGTAAACAGTTAAAGTCCGGACCTTGGCACCAGTGATGTCACCCATCAGTTTTGAACTTTGCATTTTAAAGTCTCAATGTGGAGGCTGTTTTTATGGAGCTAAAAGTGGCCATATTTGGATAACAGAATGGAGCGCTCGAGCTTTTTTACTGAGCTGTACTCATAACCTGTACTTATGCACAGACACATGCACCTACTAATTAATGTGGCCTAACAAACAGATAAAATCCTCAAGTTTCACTCACCAAAACTGAAGCACACACTTTTTAGACAGCCTGTTCTGCACAGCGGGGCAAACAGTTCAATTTAACTCACTCATATTAGCTGAAGTGTAGCGTTAGCACACCTGTGTAGCCAAGCAGGTACACCCGCACCTCGAACCCTTACTAACACCGGGATAAATTAGGTAAAAAATTAGGTAAAAAACTATCCATAGTGACAAACCAGGCTGTAAACATGCTTTCCAGGGGCGTAATTTCCAGGGGGGTTAGGGGGGCTAATCAGACCCAGCCAATATAACCCCCCCAATAAAATTATGAATTATCTTGTACAAATAGGCTGTTGATTTTCTTTACTCATTTCAGTTATTACCAGCTAAATACAGTAGTTGCATGTTTAATCATCTGGGAATTTACCCAGATGTATTTATTTAGAGAGAGATCTTGACCCACCAATGTTCAGCACAAAGTTACGCCCATGATGCTTTCTAATGCTGTTTAATTAAAATGGGAGTCTGGGAGAAGTGTTTCCTTTCTGTAGTGAGTTTCAAGTGAAGATACGTGGAGGTAACTGAACTAGGGGTGCAACAATACTCGTATCGATATTGAACCGTTCATACAGTGCTTTCGGTTCGGTACGCATATGTATCGATCAATACAATTTTTTAAATTTACTTTATCAACTTTTCTTCTGACGATGCTGTCTGTGTTGAGCGCTCAGTGGATCTGCGCTCGACAGTGCAGCCTAGGCGGAGTAGTCGAACGCAGATTCACTGATCGCAGCACAAGCTAGCCAGACAGAAGTTAATAAGCTGTCCTTGCAACATGGCAAATTGAACCTCCCCCACCCTCATTCAGATCTGGCGTTTGGAACTATTTTGGTTTTCATGTGACGTATGACCCTGAAGGTAAGCTTGTCGTGGACAAAAGTAAAACAGTATGTGCCACGCAATGCTCAATTACATTGGTGGGAACTACTGTGTTTGCTCGTTAACGGCAGTCCAGCCCCAGGCACGGGCCGATCCGCGGTAGCTCGTTAAGGGAGATTTGCCGTGTTGTGGCGTTAATGTCATTTCAACGAGATTAACGCTGACAGCACTAGTGGGAACACAACGAATATGACTGCACATTTACGCCGACAGCATCCTAGTGCAAAGACAAGTGGAAGCAGACAAAAACAACAAGCACGCATGCTACAAACTTTACCCGAGTCATTTAGACAGCGTTAGCACAGGATTCTCCTTATGGGGACCTGATATGTTTAATATGCTGCTGAGAATATAGCCCAGAAGAAGCGTATAGTATAGCTTTTATTTTGGAAAGAGCCATTTCTCTGTAATAAACTCTCTTTTCCAAAGATGAGTGATTTCTCGATCAGATAATTTATTATTTTATCCCTTTGTTGTTTCAGCAACATTACATTTAAAAACTGTACGTTTGAGTTAAAATATATATTTATAATTTTAATAAATGACAAATTAAAAAAGCATGAACATTTTTTTTTTGTATCGAAAAAAGATTGAACTGTGACACCAAAGTATTGAACCGAACCGAACTGTGAATTTTGTGTATCGTTGCACCCCTAAACTGAACTTCATGGCATTTCCATGTTGGCCTCATTATGTAATAGTGAGGCTCCAGCCACAACCCGCCAACTTTAATGAAACCTGCACACAGTGATAGGTCCTCACTCAATTTTGCTCAATGTCAAGGTCATATTTGTTGTTTTACTGGTACGATTTAGTCAGATTTGAGTGAAATTAGATACATTTGCCCGAGGTATGACTGTTTGCAAGCTTGTTGCAAGCAACAACAATACTTACTGTATATCTTTCTTTCTGTACTTCACACATGACCATAGTAACATATTAGCTTATTAATAACCTGTGAACTGTGACGGATCATGAGCTGGATGAGCTACCACATCAATAATCTTCTGGTTTGACCACTTGAACCATAGAAAACTGAAAAGAAGGACATAGTCATGGAAACACACGGGCTGCTGAACTCTTGAAAAGTTAGTTTTAAAAGTTAGTCCTTTAACTAATTCCACTCACTTCCAGTGGACAGAGGTGAGGGCAGAAATGTCAATGACGGACACATTTGAAAGAAAACGTATGTGCCTGATAGCAGCAGATAGACACGGCATCATCTGAACCGACCTTTTAAAGCAGAAGGTTTCAGTTTAGAAAACTTCTCAGTCACACAGTTGTGTATGACTTAAGTCACTATGATCGTTCTTTAAAAAAAACACATTTTTCAGCATCAGATTCAACCTTCTGCCCTTAAATGTTAATCTCAAATCCATTCCTCTTGAGCCTGACAGATTTCTCATTAATCTCTGTCAAACTAGCAAACCACCGACGCTGTGATCACCGTGAACTTTATTATCTGTAGTGTTTCTGAACAATATCAGTGTGTTTAGTCTAAACCACTGGTGAAAGTTCTTGAGTCAGGACATTTTTCTGTCATCAGTTGTCTCTTTGGGTATAACGTGCAGTAGACCGTATTTGTTGTTTTGCATCATATAAGCAAAATATTCTAGCCTCCTTCTCTTGATGAAGTGAGAATTACTGTCTTTTTGCTCATATGACAGAAAACTTTGACTCTACAAGGTATCTAAAGTATCTCTCTGTACACCCATATCTCAGACTCCTCTAATCTCTTACACAGAGCACTGGTTAGTGTACAGCCTCAGCGCGATTTGAACAGGGATCTTTAAGTGTCTTCCTCTCAGAACTTTTCTCATTTTCCTGAAAGAAACTCCAGCCTGTTCAGTGTCACATCTGACTTTGTGCGAGAAATATGATGGTACTCTCAATCCTATCATCCTCAGTCTGAAGAGTGCCCTGAATGCCATCACACATTCACACTTTTCTCCCTCTGGGGAACCTGTGACTCCCTCCTTAGGGAGGCATCCCCAGGTGGCAAATATGCTTCTCAAATATGAGAGGTAGGAAGGAAATCAAATACCTCCTGAGAACCAACAGATGCAGCAGCCTTCATTATAATTCCACAGAACCACCGGGTTGGGTAATGTGGCACACATTTGGGAGCATCACTATAATTAGAGCGGTATCAACTGTGCATGAGTGCATGAGAAAGGCAAAGGAAAACCTTCAATATGACAGGAAAACGTCATAGTCTCCAGCAGGATGAAGAAGAATCTGCCAACCAGTCAACACCTGTCATGGATGAGAATCATTTGCATAACCCTAAATGTTTGGTAGATATAGGTTCCAACTAAAACAACAAGATCATCAGGTTCTCCAGCTTCGGCTGATGGAGAAAAGAAGCATCCAACCAACAAAGTCCAAAATACTGTGGAAACCTCTGGACTATTGGGCTACTGCTATGTGGAGATGTTACAGATCAACCTGCAGAAGCAGTGCTGGAGTTTCCCAAATGTCAAAGTCACTCAGGCTAAAGACTATAACCTTGTTTTTGCATGACACCCTATAGGCAGAGAAAGGTGTTTCTTTTTATCCAAACCTTAGTAATACTGGATTTGTGTTGCTCATGCACATAAAGCTCACCACACCTCCTCACATTAACACAGTAAAACAGCATAATACAGTAAAACACAAACACTTATTGTAAAATAATTAAAGATATATTTTTCTTTGTTCAGGCTGTTTTTGGCTGACCAACCACTCAAGTAGCAAACAGTGAAGAGAGCATTTACTGACCCAGAGGTCATCTGTCCAATTTAATGCAAAAATATCTCACGAATTTGTGAGAAGAAAAGACTGGAAAATTTAGAGAAACACAGAACAAAATACAGAAAAAACAGCAGTAAAATTCAGTCAAGGAATTCATGCGTTCATTCATTCAAATACGTTCTTCATTTGAGCTCCTGGGATCATTATCTCATAAGAAACAGTAGAACATCAGCAATAACTTTCCAATTATATTATTAAGGCAGCCAAACAAACTACAGACTCGGTGTCATTAAGATGAGTGATTTTCCTTCTTATTGAACACGAAGCAATAATTCAGAGTAAAATGAAACTGATAAAATCAAATAATTATTTATGCTAATTTTTTTTAAGGAAATTGTGCTTGGGATTAACTGAATATATACCAATTTAATTTAATAAAACTGCATTAAAGTTGACATTTTTCATTTTACTTATGTAGCAAAATTACACCGAAAACTTGTAATTAAATTAAATTAAATTAAATTAAATTAAATTAAAATGAGCATCTTTTGAGTGTATGGACTGTCTGCAAATCTTTTACACTTAGTTTGTAAAAACTGTCTCCAAATAATTTTAGTGATTTTTGTTTTTCTTTAGTAAAAATATTCACTAACTTAGGCGGCCCCTGTTCCATATTTATTTTTTTAATTTTAGATTTTTTTTAGTTTTGTAATTATTTAGTTAATCTCCGAAACGCCTACCTCCCCCCTCACCTCACGCTTTTATTTTGAAGGCGGGTCCTCTCGTGTTCCGGTGCTGTCCCCTCCGTTAAACCCCATGCGGTACGAGGCTGACCGCTGAATGTTAACAGCAGGTGAAAAAAAGAATGAGAGCAAAATGAAAGAGCGAGGGAGGTAGAGAGACGTAGAGAAAGAGAGAGAGAGAGCTGTCGGAGCATCCTGCCAGCCGCTGCTGTGGAGGAGGGTGAGGCTTCGCTAAATGTTCCGTTGGCTCGACTCGTTTTCGTCTTTTGTTGATGTCAAGGCAGAAACAAAGTCCTTCGTCCACCGCGGGAGCGCGCCTCTGTGTTGTGAAACGCACATTCACCATAACGAGGCTGTGGTTGCGTGTCTGTGCTTCCCAGTGGCGGTTCAAACCCGCCTCATCTACTTTACCGTCTTATGTGGCTCCCTGTTCGCCCCACATCCCTCATGATCCTCTGCTGGAGCGCATCTGCGGTTATGTTTGGCGCGACATTTGGTCCGGTTTAAAAACGGTAGAATGAATAGAGCTCTCTGATAATCTGTTGTCGATAGGCTGATCTCATTTATTTATTTTTTTATTTATTTGCACGTTATTCTGGCGTCAGCGTGACCAGGAAATGCTGTAAGCAGGCCTGTCCACCCCCCACCCATCCATCCATCGTGTTGATCTGAATGAAAGACCTGTTTGCTTTGGCTCTGAGCGCAGTAATGTTGGGACACATGTTTGCTCTTTGCCTGTGTGTACATGTGTATCAGTGTGGATAATCAGACCCCCTCCCCCTGTGTGTGCGCTCTGCTGGCAGCATTTCAACATGACAACCCTGCGTCAGAGGAAGGGCAGCAAGGGGAAGGAGCCCTCTCCTGCTGCAGAGCTTCAGTCCCAGCAGCACAACTGTTGCTCTGAACACCATCCGGAGAAGATCCTGCATGGTGAGTGAGACACCCCGCACTCCCATCTCAGGCTTTGTGAGCCACACATAGATGTTTCCCACCAACAAGCTGCAAGTGCCAGTTCTACCACACATTTCAGCAGGTTTGAGCCGATCTTTACTTGGTCACCAAATCACCGGTGAAGTTCTTGGTGCTGTTCTGGTGCCAGCTTTTTGGCAGCAGTACCAGGCTTTTTACCTCTGCCAAAGTAGTTGAGGACTTCTCAGTGGGTTTGATTTGCAGTCTGCTGTTATTTTGTTCCCACATGAAGCATCCCCAATTTCCACCTGTAGTGTTTGGTTCTCAAATCTGTTGACTTTAAAGCTGATTCTCAAGTCACCAAAGCAGAGCTGGCTTTGCAGCAGTGCTGGCACTGCGTCAGTGCAATCCAGGCATTTTTAAAACTTTTTGTGGTGGAAATGAGTAGAAGTATTTCCAGATTGGGCACTGGTGTTGCACTGGGTAGAAAGTCACATCGGGTTGTGACTGGCTAAAAACCAAGCACCTGCTGCGGGGTTTTTGAGCCAAAGCCAGCTCGAGCTCCAGGGATAGCGTTCAGGATCTGACCCTGACTTTAACCTGCTACAGGTGTTCTCAGTGTGGCTTTACTGATGTTTTCATAAATTGCTCTGCTGGTTAAAGCCTGATATCTTACACCTTTTGTGCATTTCTGCATTCAAAGAGGAGACATTATTATGTGTGCGATGCTTTTGTGCCAAATGAAAAACGCTGAAATCATTATTTGCAGCTGCGGCCATCAAATATGCATGTAAACAACACATGAATGCCTGGGCTGATGGTTAGATCACTCTGCTCACACTTAGCCCGCAGTGCACATTCACACAGGACTTTATGGTGATTTATTTGTTACCCCTCTCACACACACTCACACATCAGTGGAGGCAATTTGACGTTCAGTGTCTTGCTCGAGGACACTTTGAAGCCACCCAAAATATTAGCTTCTCATGTGGGCCGGTTCTCAAATGCAAGTTCTTGATTGAGTACCAGTACCTGTGCAGATTAGGTGGCGATGGGCGATTAGAAGGGGGCGGAGACTGGCTGGAAACCAAGCACTTTGCTGCAGGGGTTTTTTTTGGGTCAGAGCCATCTCCTGGGAGATGGTGGTCAATATCTGGCCTCGACTTTGACCCACTGCAGGTCTGCTCAGTGTGATTTTTATTGACGCCTTCATAAATCACTCTGCTGGTTCAAGCCTATAATCGTACACCTTTGTTGTATTTATGCAGGCACAGGCATGTTTTCTTGTGTCTCATCCCTAAAGGAGACTGAAGCTTGATAAGCTTTTTTCTTCGTTTCAACATTTAAATGATTGACTCTGGTGTCATATTATATTTGTAACCTTCATTTCACAAGTGTCCACTGAATGAAAACTAGCGGGTGTCGCACTTACGTGCATCACGATGTGCACTTTTATGACAATTCCAAACATTTACAATGTTGTGCAAAAAGTCAGTTTCTGCAGAAACTGCACGAGGAACACACAGCACATATTTTCACTCGTCACAGTGGGTGTTATTAAAACCTTTAAAAGACTAGAAGTAGCTCTGTTCTAGTCAAGTTTCCCAGTAAGCTGCAGTCATGAAGTGCTCTTATATAACTATCATTAGCTTACAGCTTTAAGTGTTTAAGGTATGTGCTAACTAAAAATAAAGACAAGGTGATAGTTTATTAAATTTTAATGAAATTTGCAGATTGTTTCGGTGAAATTTAATAAACTCCTTGCTATCTAAAATATAACGGGACACCGGAGTATATTCTCCATCATCTGACACTTCTGATAATCAGCTGTCTGCTTGACGTTTATTCAGCTGTGTAAAAACTATAACTTTGATCTCAGCCAAACCGATTTACTCAGGAACAAATAAAATACTGAAAAAAGCCAAACAATAACATTTTTAAGTTATCTAAGTGACTCATATATGTTTAACCTGAGTAGGGAAAGACAGCGGTGGGTTGGCCGAGAGTCCGGTGTTCTCACGGGCTCTAGTGAGCCTTGTCCCCGGCTCGCTATCGAGCTAGTGGGTAACAGACGTCTCCGAAAACGTCGGAGCGCTTTTGGAAATATGTGGTGTCTTAATAAACTGAGCAGATATTTGAGGTTTACACAGCTACATTCTCGCCTGAAAACATGTTAAACGTTTATTTTGTGACCCAGAAAGAATAATAAGAGTAATATTAAAACTAACTAGCTGCCACCATTGTTGGAAACTGAGCTGGGCTGCGCTATGAATTCTGGGACAGCTTCTTCTTCGGGGTTTAACGGCAGCTGGCATCCTTGTACATGAGGTGCTGCCATCTTCTGTTTCAGTCCGTTATTACACTCTTAAATCCTACTACTTATTCCTGCGTCTTTTGGGATCTTACAAAGCTTCAAACGACGCGTCGACTATTAAATCAGTCATCGACGATTTTAATAGTTGACGTAATCGTGACTAGTTGACTAATCGTGGCAGCCCTATTCACGTTAAATTTTACCCTACAGTGAAAACTAACATGTTAATGTTCTTGCAGGTGATTGGTCATGGGGAGCTATAATCTGGACTTCAGTTGGTTGGTCTGTCTCTGTTGGTCTTGGCCTGCTTTGCTGCATCTACGTGGCGACGCTACATGAGAACGACCTGTGGTTTTCCAACATAAAGGTAAAGACTGTTTACGGTCACAGACCCGACACTGTGGAAGTGGAAAGAAGAAACAAGCCATTAATGAAAGAGCAAATCCTTTCTAAAGAATGACTGTGATTTACAGAACAAACTTCCTGATTTATGCATTATGCAGAAAGTAATCAGGGAAATGTTTACTGAGGTCCCAGCAGGAGGGGACTGAGGGACCCTGTCTCATAGATTTGTTTTTTGCAGCTACAATCGTCGCCCCCTGCTGGTCATTGAAAAGAAAATACGGGTTTAGAACTTGCTGCTTGACATATCTGGAAACTACATCCATCTTTTATACTGTTTATTAGCAACTGCAGGAAAGAAGTTCACTTTCAGCCACTGGTTTGAGTTCCCAGACACTTACCGAGAGTTTTAAAAATAAGAGGTGATGCAACCCTGTGGTAAACACTGCTTCTTTGAAATGTGCTGCTGGAATCAGATTCAAGTTGAGCGTGGGAATTTAAAGGCTTTGCAAATCACCTCTTTATGTTTTCATCTATGTTTTCTACAATGTCCGAACTTTTTTAGAGATGGGGAATTGTAGATGTCTCAATAAGAATTAGCCTCTCGGTGGCTGTACGTCTTAGTGACAGCTTATCTTAAAGTACTGCCAGTGAGTTTGTGTCAGTGGGAGCTGGAAAAGTTGGAAATATGTGGCGCTGTTTAAATTTTATAAAGCTCTTGTTAAAAAGCAGTAAAACTTCCTGGATTGATGTATTTGGCACTTGTCTAACAAAGTTATCTGAGGATTTGACATCCATGTGCACGATTCATTAACCACATCACAGATGTGGATATTAACTGATGGAAAAGTGTCACACGGTGTGACCGTTAAGCTAAAAATTTCCACACGCGTTTTGCGCTTATCTAACGTAGCTTCGACATCAGTGCCAGGGACATCCCCTCGTCCAGTTTTCTTCCTAAAATGGCCTTCAAACACGTCATAAACACTTCATCCTAAAACGTGATGATTGCTTTTCCACACGCTTCATGGGATGAATTTTCAGGGCTGTTATGTGAACCACATGAGATCCTGAATCATCGCAGTTGTTTCAGGCCTTTCAGGGTTTGTTCATTGTTGTACAGCAACAGAACATTGTGCTCTGCCAAATGTGATGTCATTTATAATTGCCCCCCTTTAGAGCGTCAGCAGCACTCTGGTTCTGGCTGAGATATACATAGCAGATTTCAAACTGGGTGACATGGCAGAAAAGATGTCTGCATTAGTACTAAAACTGGGGCAAAGTGTGAATCAATGCTGCTGCCATAAATTGTCTTTGCATCATTAAGTGATGCAGTATGAATCATTTGTTTTCGTACAGCAACTGACGCAAGAACATTATATTTTTTTGGAGTGGTTTGTTTTGGTGTTTTGTGGTTTTGTAATCTACTTTTACATATGAAGTTAAAACACTGCAGGTTAATATTTTGCGTGAAAATTGCTCTGAAGTTGTTATCACAGGGAGGGATGGAAAGTTGAACTACCAGATGCGCAGCTATGTAAGTCAAAACCACAATCTGAGACATTGTTTCTTCTAACAGGCTCATTGTTTCTAAGTAACCTTTGAGTGTTCATTACTGGAAAATAGCACAGAGGAAAAAAGAGGATTCTACATTGTAGAATGTGGTGTAACGTTAGCATCTGCTTGTGGTTAGCTACAGGATACTTGTAGGAAATTCTATTATTGCAGTAATTGGTGACATTAACGAGGCCATTATGTGTGTAATTATACATTTTTGACATAGCAGAAGAGAAAAACAAATGAAGGTAAAATGTGTTGAACACGCTGATGAAATCTCTGCAAATCTGGCATCTGGACTCAAGAATGAATTGTTTCAGCGATCACAGGGCGAGCTCGCTGTAGTCCAGGTGATCTAAATTTCACTATCAGATTCGGGACAGTGACGGGACAACAGCAGTCCCTTCAAGGTCCTTTATACTCAAGGTTAAAGACCTTAATACAGGGGCTCAATACGGGACAACATTCAAACAGCCGCCTATGAGCATTACGTGGTGAAAGTGGGAAGGAAAAACTCCCCTTTAACAGGAAAAAACCTCAGACAGAACCAAGCTCTAGGAGGGGGGGCCTTTTTTTTGAGTTTTTGAGATGTTGATACATTGCCAGATGTTGAAGACCTTAAAGTGGGTCAAAAACCTTTAAAAAAAAATCTTGTAAATTATTTGATACATGAAGCCAACATTTTGCAGCAGTCATTATAAATGTCCAGTCTTTGGACCATAACAGTTGGAGGTTTAAGGCCCGTGTTGTTTTGAGATGGAATGACCCAGTTACCGGTACTGGTAATTTAGGGCAGCTGTAGCACAGACCTTACATTGGGTGGTGGTCTAATAAATTTGTTAAGCACTCTATCAAGTACACATGTGCCTCTCAGGTGGACTTCAAAGAAGTATAATGGAAACCAGTAATTGTCCACAGTAGGGCTGGGCCATATTATACCATTCACGGTAATACCGGTACAATGCTAGGAAACGATAAGAAAATGAAATATCGCGATAGAATATGAGTAAAACGCGCATGCGCAGTGCCGAAAAAGCACGTCGGTAACGGAGAATGAGAATGGGGAAAGCAGATTGTTGAGTGAAACGGATGAACCAGAATTAGTTTGTAAAAATCGTGCAACTTCACTGGTGTGGTGTTTGTCCGTCAGATACACAACAAAGCACATTTTTTTGTGGAACATGCAAGCGGGCCGTCGTTATTGTCGTATTTGTCGGACTAAGGTGCTCGTTAATCTGGGAGTAATCTGGGTCCTAAACTCCGTCCTTTAAGGTCCCGAAGTCAAACGAACATCACTGAGAGTTAAAAACTGTCTAAATTCTTCCATCTTTAATAAAACGATCAGCGTTGCTGCTTTACCAGGTGTAACTATGATGTTTAACATCCAGGCATCCATGAAAACAGAATTCATTACATTTAACAGAGTTAGAAGTTAGCGGAAGTTAGCTCGCTAGTTTCGCTAGTTACCTAAGCATGATATAGCATATTCTGACTGAGAGATTTCTGAAAAAAAATCAAACGTACAGCTCTGCTATCACTTCCAACATAAATGAAGACAGGAAGCTACACGGCAGTGACGTTTGTAGGGTTACTGAAGTTGGGCTAGCTGGTGTTTAATGCTGTGCTACGTGATTGCTAGCGACACAGCTGTGTTAGCATAACATAAACAAAAAGTTAACGTGAAGCTTCCTGATGGTTAGAGACCAATGCAATGCATGGCAGGATGCTGTAAACGGACCAAACTTCAGTCAGGAGAACAACTGAGATAATCCATCCACAATACGAATTTAGTCATTAATATACTGCAACAACATAGGAATAGAGCAGCTGTGATAGAATACAGCATTAACGAATCAATGGTACAGAAGTGGAGGAAGCAAGAAGAATGAGTTGAATAAAGTTTGATTTATCTGACTGCTTTGTTTCGCTTAATGTGCCTTATAATCCCGTGCATCTTATGGTCCGAAAAATACATATTTGACTTTTTTATTTGGCACACTGCAGTTTAATGTAGCAAAGAACCTCTTTTTAACTTCAGTGGATATTATACGTAGTTATGCTCAGGATATGTCAGCCCATTTCTACTGGAAATGCCTTTTGGTTAAACTTTCAGCAAGGAATTTACTTTTACACTTTTAAATGTTTATATAGCTTTAATGCACATAAAAAAAAAAAAACAGCTGCTTGTTAAGTAAAATAAATGGATGGGGTTTTTTTGCGCTAGTAAAGTTGTGGAGTTGTATTTTGTCTCGCAGAAATTATATCGTCAGTTATATCATTATCGCAAATTTTCAAATATATATCATGATATATATTTTTGGCCATATCGCCCTGCCCTAGTCCACGGTGCCTCCAGCTGTGTGTGTCTGACAGACTTCAGTTTAAGTGTTCAGAGTCCCCTCAGTGTAAACCTGTCAATAATAAAGGTTCCCACATTAAACTCTGTCATGATGCTACTTGTAAACTACAAAAATGTCCAAATGCATTGTATTCATAACTAAGCATTAAAGACAAAAATGCAAAGAGTAATGTGGACTTTTGAAACATTGTTAGAAATATCTTTATACTTACCCATGAAAACAAATTGGAGATAAATGTTTATTTCATGAATTTATTGCCTTCCTTTGACTAAAGTTGCACGTTGGTTTGCATGAAAGCGGACTGTTATGTGCATATGGAAGGTATTAAGAGAAGGCTGAAGATAAAGCACCATTTGGTTTTCTGTAAATCTCTTAAGAGTGGGAGCTGCCCACAGGGACTACTGAATCATAACCTGACACCAGAGACACGTCTGGTTCTGAAGCTCTATCCCAATCACAGGACGACTCATCTCTTTGTGTAGAACAGACGAGACTGCGACTCAAACAAAGCATCAGTTTACTTCCTCTGTTGGTTGCCTGCATGGCCAGCCAGGTGCTTATTCTGTTTCTCATGCAAATGTGAAATGCATCTTGCCTGCGTATAGCGCCGCTGTGCTCACGGTAATTTGTGAGCTTCTGTCACAGGGACACAAAGCGGCACTTTGAGTTAATTGATCGGAATCCGTGTGGACAGTTTGCGGTCCCGCGTGGGCTTTTTTTCTGTTTATGTGTGTGTGAAGGGGAGCAGACAGATGTGTTCATTCATAATAAATGCAGGTCACTTTACAGGCCTGGAGAACATCTCCCTGAAATGTTCCCACAAATAAGTGGGCTCCTGGCTGACATCATCGCACACTGCATGCATATGTGAACTGTTTCCTTCTGTTAATGCAATCATGAGTCTATGTTCGCACAGAGCAGGCCGAATCTGCTCGGTTAAAAACGTGGCTGTGGCTCAGCATTAAAACATTCAGTGTTTTTTAGGGAGACTGTCTGGGAGCATGAAAATGCATAAGCAGTCTCTGCTGCTGATGTCCAACAGTTTCTCTACCTTTCTGAAACCAACAGTCTAACATTCACAATCATCATAATAATAATAATAATAATAATAAACTTTATTTATAAAGCACACTTAAAAGCCAAGGTGCTTAACAAGTAACATAGAGAATAGAAGGAAGATAATAGAAATAGGACCAAAGCAAGTACTAAGTATGCAAGCAGGTAGCTGTCACTGATACATAGGAAAGCAACAGGTAACGAGCAAACAAGAAATTAAATGAGCATAAAAGTGCATGATATAAAATCATGAAAGAAATATTAACTAGAGGGAAAGGCAAGATTGAATAAGTGGGTTTTTAGTCGTGATTTGAACAGTGCAATGGAATCAGATGCGCGGAGGTCGAGAGGAAGGTTATTCCACAGTACCAGGGCAGCCGGAGCAAACGCACGGTCACCCCGAGACTTCAGCCGAGATCTGGGTTGGGTCAGAAGTAGTTGAGTGGCAGATCTAAGCGTTCTAGCGGGAGTATGTGGTTTGAGAAGTTCACTAAGATAACTTGGCGCTAATTTATTAATAGTTTTGAATGTAAGGAGTAATATTTTAAATTGAATACGGTACTTTATGGGCAGCCAATGCAAGCTAGCTAGAACAGGAGTAATTTCCTGGTACCAGTCAAGAGGCGGGCTGCTGCATTTTGGACTGTTTGCAGTCTAAGAAGAAGAGAAGAGGGAAGACCGTAGTACAAGGAGTTACAATAATCCAACCTGGAGGTCACAGCTTCTCCAGGTCCTCATGCGGAACATAATGCCTAGCCTTAGAGATAAGGCGCAGTTGGTGGAAGCTAGATCTCACTACAGCAGACACTTGCTTATCGAGTTTGAGCGAGCTATCCAGCAGTACACCCAAGTTACTGACATAGTCACAAGAAAAGCTAGCAAAGGAACCCAGGGCAGCACAGAGTTGGGCACGAGGGATTTTACTGTTGAACACCACAACCTCAGTCTTCTTATCGTTTAAAACGAGGGAATTACTCAGGAACCATTCTTTGACCTCCCGCATGCATTCTTGAAAGTAGTGCAGGGACACAGCAAGGTCGTCAGTAAGTTCAAAATAGATCTGTATGTCGTCGGCGTAACAGTGGAAGGCGATATTGTATTTTTCAAAGATTGCGCCTAGAGGGAGCAAATACAATGAGAAGAGAATAGGACCTAAAACTGATCCTTGAGGCACATCACAACAGACCGGAGCGGAGGAAGAGGAGAAGGTGCCTAAGTTAACTGATAAGGATCTATCAGCGAGATATGATTTAAACCAGTCGAGGGCAGTGCCTCTAATACCCACAGTGTGCTCAAGTCTTAGTAATAAAATGTTATGGTCCACCATATCAAAGGCCGAAGAGAGGTCCAGTAAAACTAGGACCATAGAGCGTCCAGTATCAGCGATTACAAGAATATCATTAAGAACTCTAACCAACACTGTTTCAGTGCTATGCAACGGCTTAAAGGCAGATTGAAATTTCTCAGCAATATTGTTCGTGTCCAAGTACGCCTGGAGCTGGGAGAGAACTAGTCTCTCCAGGATCTTGGACAAGAACGAGAGCTTAGAGATCGGTCTGTAGTTTGAAAGGTCATAACAGTCAGTTTCTTTTTTTAAGAATCGGGTGGACTACAGCATGCTTAAAGGCCGAAGGAACACAGCCTGAGAGCAAGGAAAAGTTCATAAGAAATAGGATACTAGGTCCGATTACATCAAAACAGTCCTTAGCTAAGCGAGATGGAAGAATGTCAAGCACAGTATTGGTGTTATTCATTTGAACAACTAGACGCTTAAGAGTCAAAAGTGACACAGGCTCAAACTGGTGGAAAGTTGAAATGCACTCAGGAATGGGGAGAGGATATAAAACAGGGGGAAGGGAGGACTTAAGAGATGTGATCTTATCTAAAAAGTGAATTTGAAATTGTTCACAAAGAGCCTGAGAATAAATTAAAGGCATGTCCGGGGAAGGGTTAACCACAGAGTTAAACATTTTAAATAAGGTTATGGTCATTGGCCAGGATGGTTTTGGACAAGAAGGATGCTTTGGCCGTTTTAGCAGCACTTTGGAATTTTAAGCGGCTAGTCCGTAGCATGAGAAACCTGAATCATCTCTCGCTTGTGTGGAGGTGAAAACCTACCCTGGATATTTTCTTTCAAGCTCTGCTCTTCACACTCTACACATCTGTCTCTGCAACAAACTTTGAACAACTTAGGCCTTTTTTTCCTTTTTTTTTTTTTTTTTAGAGGAGACCATCAATGATATTCTGTTGGCCTCGTATTTATGAATATGTATGATATTAAATATCTCCATTCAATAGGACTGCTGGCTTTTGACTCGCTGGTATAAACACTTTTCATCTCTGGTGTTCTTTTTTGTATAAAAATGCCCTCGGGCAGTGTTCACAGCCAGCATTAACAGATCTGTCCACACTGGACACACAGGTGTGAATGCCATTTTCAACTAACTCAGTCTGAGGGATGCAGATTTTATAACGGACATCTGACAAAATTATAGATATAGCTTAAAAGGTTATCCAGCAATCACTCAGAGAAAGTAACGCCTACAAAGTATCAATAGATGATAGAGGAGATGGTAAGCTTCACCATATATTAGTTAATTTTTGGCCTTTATTATGTAATAAATTGAACATTAGATAGAAAAAATGGGGAGAGAGCAACAGCAAAGGCCCTTGGGTTGGAGTTGAACCTGCGCTGCTGCATTTAGCCCTGCGGCATGTGGTCACCTGCAAGCTGAACTGGTGCCCAGATGTAGCTTACTTTAAGCTACAGTAATAGCTCCTATACATCTAATGCTAGGGGTGAAGTGAAGCATGATTAGTTTATTACTGCCGTGAAAGAGTTGGATGTCAGGCAGACGAGCTGCGATGACGCATATATTTCTAGAGAAAGAAAATGCTGTGATTACCTTTAACAAAGAACCGCAGAAGACAGACAGGCTTGTGTCTCGTTTTATTTCAACAAAACTATCTCACAAAGTCGCCACAGACATGCGGTAAAGATAACGGGTGTACTTTATACACTATATTACCAAAACGATTCGCTCATCTGCCTTCTCACATATATATCAGGCTGAGTGACGTCCCATTCTTACTCCATAGGGGTTTATGTGATGTTGGACCACCCTTTGCTGCATTCCCAGCTCTGCACCACTGCCCCTGATGCTTTGCATTGTGCTTGCTGATGTATGCAGGTGTTTGGCCATGGAAACCCATTCCATGAAGCTCTCTATGCACTGCTCTTGAGCCACATGGCGTTTGGAGGTCTGCAGCGACTGACTGTGCAGAAAGTTGGTGACCTCTGCGCACTATGTGCCTCAGCATCCCCTGACCCTGCGCTGTGAGTTTACATTGCCTTCGTGGCCACTAACAGTTGATTGCAGAGCATTTAGTAGCGAGGAATTTCATACCTGGACTTGTTGCACAGGTGGCCTATCACCACCCTGGAATTCACTGAGCTCATGAGAACAGCTAATTTGCTAATATGGATGGATGTATCAGTTTATGGTGTTTAGGGCTGTTGCAGGCTACGTTCTTAAACTGATGGAATGTGTAGACACACATACTGGCGAATTAGTTAAAGGATGAATTAACTGATAAATAAAATACTAGAATCTCATCAAAAATATATTAGCAAACATGCTAAAAAATACTAATAGCTGAAACACAGTGAAGAGTTCTGGTTCAATCACTAGAATTAGTGAATGAGGCCTAGTCGACGCTGATCAGTTACAGCTTCCTGTGGTGGGACACCTATAAATCAATGTGGCCACGCCCCTAACTACCCTGTCCAGTTGAAAATCACCCCATTCAGAGGTGTTATAAAATAGGAAGCTGTCAACTATGTCCAAAACTGTTTTGGTCCCATGCTGCAGATATACCTTTCAATCCTCTAAAGTTGGATTTTTTAAAATGAGAGTGCATGAGGATGGACTCGCTGTAGGAGCCAACCTCAGGTGGCCATCAGGGGAACTGCAGCTTTTTTGTTTTTGTTTGTTTGTTCTAAAAACTTTTGCTTTGGCTTTAATTTTCATCTCCAGAGCTTTTTAGTTGGGTGACTTGTTCAGATATATTTTTTTGATTTGTTTAAATTTTTTAATCTGTCTGAGAGGAATGAAATTTAGTAGTGTCCTCGCTCAGTCCCTCCCATAGTCTGTTCCTCTGTCGGTAGGCTGATCAGGTCGATGTTGTGACAAAGTTTGAGACTCAGACTCAGACTCACCTGTCTCAGGCTGCAGGTGGTGATGGTAGCCTATGACCTTACGGCGTTAAGCATCACATCTCTTTGCTGATTGTGTTTTGTATATCTGCGTACTGTCACACGTATATTCATGGAGTCATGTAGTCTTCTCACTATTGCACTGCATGTTATGCAGCAGGTTTGGCCTTTTTAATGTTAATGTATACCAGTAAAATTAGTAGATTTATTTTTGCTTCTATCAGAAAGATAATTAGGAACTAAGGCTTTCATTTAAGTGAAGTGGACTAAACACTCACTGTGCACGCTGCAGGTATTGCTGCTAAAAGAAATCTGCCAAATGTAAAGATTATGGCAAAGAAATGAAAACTAAGATCCATCAGCGGGCCAGCTGATGGATCTTTACTACTAGTTTTGTTGAACCCCGATTGTGGTTGTGAAATGAAAGAAAACCACAAAAACTACCAGCTCAGTTTGCGTGGAGACCCAAACAGAGGGAGTTGACTTTCAAATTCAAATTTTTAAATTTAGCTGTGCGGACAGAAGAACATGCTGAATTATCCAAAAGAAGTTTCCAAGGCACAGAAAATTGTGTTTTGTGCACCTGGTTTTACCCTGAACTGCTTCCTGTTGCTCTCTGGGCCGTCTGGATGGATATATTTAATTTCCTGCCTTCAGAGACCCCCCCCATCTCTCTCACTTTTATTCTCCCATTTACTGTTTCACGCACTCACACACACACGCACACACACGTTGTCTGAAGTGTCTTCAGGTCAAGTAGGCTGGAAAGAACTGTGAAACATGCTGGAAAGTAATTTGTGGATTTGGGAGTCCCGCCTGATCAGTGCTGCTGCCTGACCCGACCTGACCCTACGTGACTGATGGTATCGGAGCACGGCGGCCTGTGGAGAAGCTTCACAGAAAGGGGACTGCTTTTAATAATCTCATATGTGGTTTCCTCACCCAGCATGCTGTTGAGGTGAAAGGGTCTGGAGGATTTTTTTTCTCTCTCGTTCACGCTCATACCCTAACAGTGCTTATTATCTCTTGTCCTCTTATGTAGCGAGACAGCTGGCTTAATCTGGCCTCTTGAATTCATCAGGTGTGAGGTCACATCCGTGCCGGCCGCAGCGCCTCGGTTTATTTCAGACGCGCGCACAGATCCACAAACCTTCCGACAACTGTTCCCTGCATTTTCCGAATGTTCCCATGTTTCCCCACCCCCACTTATTCTTCTTATTCTTTTCCTGTAAGCACGTGTGCTTTTATAGACGAGGGGTCACCAGTAGTCAACTCGCTTCTCCCTCCCTCCCTCTGGCTGCTGCAGTTATCCACAGCCTGTCCTGTTGTTCGCAGGGTTTAGTCTTTCTGTTTGCTTTTTGTTCTGAAGTTGCCGGCTGCGTTCGATGGAGGCAGAGGCCACTTCGTATGTAGGCTTTGGCAGACATAGAGCAGAGGAAATGCTGGATGGACCCTGGCTTGGATTTTTCGTGCATCACATAACAGAGATGGGAGTTATTCAAAGACCCATAAGGAGGAAATGGTAACACAGACACACAGAGAGAAGAGGATCGGTGCCTTCTGAGAAGTGTACTGGCTTCCAGCGTAATGAGCAATGTGTGAACTTGTTAACTAGGCCTATTCTCTTTGACCTTAATTTAAATTGAGGATTAGCCATCTCATCAGAGTTCTTGGTGGAAAGCCAAGGCTTGTTTTGCCTTGGGCAAAACTCAAAAGGAGGATTGGGAAGGAAAGTAGCTGCTCATCCCTCAGAGGAAGCTTTTGCATATTTCCTTTGGCAGGGAACTTGAAGCGATTAAAAAGCAAATTTATTTGGATTGACTTCAAGAAGAGAAAAACGCACCACATTTACATTTTTTTCCGTAATGGATTTGGATCAGTTCTGTACCTTAACCCGGGAGCGTCCTGTTTATCTACCTGGATTCAGCTCATCAAAGGATCCAAGAATTTATTGATAATCTCTGCGTTCCCAGGCAATGGAGCTCCGTAAGAGGGTGAAGCCAAAACATGGCCTTTCACAAGATGCGCCGTCTGAAGGCAGATGTAACCATAACGCTCTGTCGGGAACGCAGGAGGGGGTTAAAGGAGGGGTTTCTCTGCTTGGGCGATCCGGTTCACGTTCCCATTCCGGTTCAGGCGTTTTACCCCAGCGGCCTTGGCAACAGTGCGTTTTCATGGCAGCAGGGCTGTTAGCGGCTGTGCTGCTGGCACTGACTCAGGCCTGGTGTGTGAACGGCTTACATGAGAATCTGCTGTGGTTCTCGCAGCTCACGGTAGGAGTTATTACGTGTTTATAGAAAGTGTTTCAATTTGAGCGATTGATAAACCAAACACATTACAAACGAGCTCTGCTTCGACCGCCTCGGGGGGCGGGTTCAGTCTGCTTCCTGGGTTCAGTCTGCAGCACGGTGCTAATGAAAACCATCACAGCACACCGTAGTCCAATCTGCAACCACAGTCAGGGCTCCCGCCCCTTCTGTGGTGTTAGGTCGTTACAGAGTGGCCCCAATAACAGTGAGATCACGGTACAAAGATCCAGCAAGCAACAGGCATCTGATGCTGTTATTATCTACAAAATGAACAAACTCCTTTATAGTTGAAGTGGCATAGATTTATTTTTTTCTGTCTGTTTTTTTTTTTCTTTTCTGAAGTTAGAGATAAAGTTTCGCCTGCTCAGTTGGAAAAGTGCTGCATAATTCAGAAATGTTAGAAATGATCTTAAGTACCAAGAAATATCTCTTCAACCAAGATGCAACTCTGCCAAATCAGTGCAGTTCCCGGAATGGCCACTAGAGGCCGTCTCCAAACGCGAGTCAGCCTCTGTAGACGCCAATGTTAAAACGTCTGACTTCACAGAAGGTCACATTCAGACCCTGGTACGAAAATGTTGGATCTCTATAGCTAATTTTTCTCTTCATGTGTAGGAAGTTTTTATGAAGGTGTCTATTTGTCAACTTTTAACATTATGTTTGTGTTGTTGCCACTGGAGGCAACAACACAGTTTCTATATATATGTCTATTAATCCACATGTATTTGTGGAAATGCTGTGCATCCATTCAGTGTATGGATGAGTCCTGGGAGGCTCGCACTCTCGTCTGGCTGCCACTCCATCAACTTCTCAGACAGTCTGTTAGCTTTCATTTAAACACAGGATGTAGATGCCATCCATCTTCCTGCAAAAGGTCAAATCTGTGACTCCAAGTGCTTCCTGGATGTTCCCATTTCTTGAGCTGTGAACTCATTCTTTCAATTTTGGGGTGTTTATTTGCTTCTAAATCATACAAAGATGATGTGGTGAACTCATTTGCAGATAGTGTTGAAACAGCTTCTTCATAGATGGTGCCAGTAATATACTTGACCTCCTTTTGAGGCTCGTAGCTGATACGTCTGTGATTATCGGGATCAGTTCACACGTGGAGCAGCTAACGTGGTTTCCCGTTGTTAATCAAAATGCTCTTACCATGATCAAAATATTTATTTTAATCTGCCATGTTTTTGTATGATGTCAGTAACTTTGATAGTTTTTCCAGATGTAGTCTTGTTTTTCTGACGGAGCAACAAGAACACAATAACCGAGCGCCTGCGGCTGCAGAGAGTCCCGAGGTTAAAAACGCTCACTGCCCTCCTCATCGTTCTTGCGCTCCGAGCCGTCCCTGTGCTCGTAGAATCAGTCTCGTCTTTTCTTCCAGAGGCTCGTCCAAATGCGTATTTAATTTTTTGCAGCTGATCATATCTGCGTTATGAACCAGTGGTTTTCTGCTGTTCTCCTCAGGAGGCAGACCCATGCCGATTTACACTCTGTTAATCAGCTAATGGTTTCAACCAAGTAAATGACGTTAATTAACTGGTGGGAACACCTGCCTCGGTGGGCGATCTGATTGGGATCCCCTGTCCTGTTGCTCCCTGATGGCTACAGAACAAATAACTGCTCTCAGGTTTCCACAGACTGGTTATGATGATTTGTCAGATATAAGAACTGCAGAATGAGCCGGGCTATTTAAATTAGGATCTTTCTCCTCTGAAATGCGTGAAATATGTTCAGAATACAGAACATTTTATGTACAAGTTTATATGAATGTTAGAAATTGAACGTTGTTATTGGAAAATCCTTTCTATTGATCAATTGGTTTTAATGGACAGATGTTATATGCATTTCTAATTTTATAGTCCTTTTGTGAGGTTTTAGTTATTACTGGAAGTTGTTACTGGAAAAATATCAGATAAAATGCAGTAATACTCGGAAACATGCTTTGGTTTTTAACAAGCGGAGGATTTGGAGATTGCTTGGACCGGATTTGGCTGCAGTAAATCTGGAGAAACAATTTGACAGACTTTCAGTGAGTTTTAGAAGAAATGAGTAGCTAAAATCAAAGCGTTTCTTTTTGTCAAGCACAGTTGCAAAAACAATTTGCAGACTAAATATGATAGATTAATGATTGGCTTAATATTCCACAGCTGGTTGTTCGCTGTTTGCTCTCTCCTCTTACCCCCCTGAGGAGCAGTAATCACGCATGACGAGCAGGAAGTCTCTTGGGAAGACATCCTCCAAGCACGCACTCACACACTGTGTTACCTGTCTGATTATTACTGGAGAGGATTATGAGTGTATTAGCTGCTTTGCCTTTATCCTCCATGTTTCTGTCATGTCTTGCCAGGATATCTGTTTTCCGTATTACAGAGAACAGAAGTGTTTGCTTTCATGAAACTAAAATCCTCCTTTTTATTTTCAGGAAGTGGAGAGGGAGATCTCCTTTCGGACAGAGTGTGGACTATACTACTCCTACTATAAACAAATGCTGCACGCCCCATCAATACAAGAAGGTATGCCCTGTGATCGCAGGTTTGTATTCATGACAGTTGTCATTTCTTCACAAACACTACTTTGAGGGTCAAAATGATCCAAGATCTTTCCACTCCAACAAAATAGTGTGTGGAAAGAAAAGCTGAAGTGGATGTTACAAGAAGCTGTAGTGTCCAGGTGTTAATCGAAAAGTGGGTTGAGTGAGGGGGGGGGAGATACCATTGGTTCATCTACAAAAAAATCACAGTCAGGTTTGAATCCCGGTGACCTTGACCTCGAGGTCAGAGGTCATGTTTTCTGAATCTTGTGATTGCAGTAACTTGAGTACAAGCTGACGTGGAATTTTTAAATGGATACCATACGTGTATCTACTTGGAGGCGGAGGGGCAGCACTGGTGGCCGCCAGTATTTTTTTAATCTATTTAGCCATTTACCAATTACCTGAGAATCATTCAAGCATAAAAACGTCAGCGAACTCGGGGGATGAACCCGTAGTGTGTTTGTGCATTAACTGCAGATTGCTGCCTCGGCTGCACATCCATGATGCAAAGGGATGCTCCTGATAATGATGATAATAAATAGACAGCGTGGAGCAGGTAGCATAAGACAACTTTAAAATCTCTAAAATCATTATAAATTGATATCTGAAGTAGTGTTTTTTTTAACTACTACTCTCACACATAAGACCTGCAAAGTATCTCCTCTTGTTCCATATTTTGTTCCCTGACTCCCTCCCTGAAGTAATTCCCTTTCTTCTTGTCTTCTATTACTCCCTCCACCAATTCTCATCTACCTCACTCCCTCCATCGCTCTGTCTTCCTCCCTTCACTTTTCCCTCATTATCACACCCCGTTCCGTCCCATCTCCTCACTTATTAATATCTCCTTCTCTTATTCCCCTCCCTCTTCCTCACTCCATTTTACTGACTCCCTTCCTCATCTTCTTCACTCCGTCACCACCTACAGGACCTCCTCTAAATCTTCATCTCTCTCCTTCCCTCAATATCTTCCTCTGTTCTCTATTTAGCTCCCTCCCGCCCTCCTTCCTTCTCACTCCCTCCCTAAAGTTTCTTGCTTCCTCACGTTCTTCCCTTCTTTCGTTCCATTATTCCCTCCCTTCTCCTCAGTCCCGCTCTCCTCCTCAGTCCCTCCCTCACTATTCCTCAATCAATCCCTGCTGTAACCCACAAAGTTTACATGTGTGTTTATGGGCATTTTTAACTACTGTTTTGAGGTAAGACACTGAGGTTGCACGAGAAGGCCTCGCTTGCAGTCGTAACTGGGATTCGTCACTCCAGAGAACACGTCTTTCCTGCACTAGAGTCCAGTGGTGGCGTGCTTTACATGCAGCCGATGCTTTGCATTGTGACGTAAGGCTTGGATGCAGCTGCTCGGCCATGGAAACTCATTTCATGACTATGTAGAAATGCCTAGGAGAGAAAAAAGAAGTTTAGAAAAGGTGTTAGTACAGATACAGATCACCTGCTGGTAGATCAGTACAGCCAGGGAGTGGTGTTCGCTGTCCGCTGACCTACAGCTTATTTACAACACCTGGAGCTGATCAGTGTCTTTAAATGAAGCTGCAGAAAGAGAAGAAAGAGCGTTTCATACTAAAGGCATGTGTACAGGCAACATGACAACATAATGTTTTGATCAAAAGTACATAGATTTCATGAAACCCACTGATCCTTCTAGTACTGGTGTCCCTCAGTAAAATAGTTCTGCCACCTACCTGCCCGAATAACTGGACCTCAGAAAAACACCCATATCAGCTGCTGATGGTCTGAGACGGTCAATGATTATTGTTAAAAACAAATCATTATCTTAAATAATCATTTCTGGGTGTTATTCAATTCAATTTTATTTATATAGCGCCAAATCACAACAACAGTCGCCTCAAGCTGCTTTATGTTGTAAGGTAGACTCTGCAATAACACATACAGAGAAATGAGGAATATACAAGTGTTTCCATTGCTATGTAAGTTTATTTTGAATAAAAAGAAAAAAAGTTTATTCAATAAATGAATTCAGGCCATTGACAGTTTCATTCAGAGAGAGTTATTTTAGCAATTTTGAAATAAATTTCATACTGAAATAAACAGCACTTACTTATCCAGCCTGCTGGAAACAAATTATTCCAATTTGGTTCCTTAATAAACTTTTGGCCTGTTTCCATTATGCCTGATCTGCTGCTCGGTGTCCTTCGCTCCTTCCTCTTAAATCCCGTCTATTCATTTTAAATAGTTGAAGTCACTCTGAAGGGAAACGCAAGCTCCCAGCAGCCCAGCTCTCTGAGCTGATGAACGATGAGGCACACTTGCCTTTTTTGTACAAAACTGTGACTATCACCAGTCAGTGTGTCCAAACCAGCAGCAGGTGGTCAACAGGTGACACAGTGAGAACGATGTATGCAGGTAAACTCAAGCCTCCACCGAGCTCCTCGGTCATAATAATAATGATACAATTTATTTATAGGCGCCTTTAAGACCCTCAAGGTCACCTTACAATAACACAAGGTGGAACAGACAGAAGGGAAGCTGAAGAAGAGCGGAGTGTACGGTGGGGTGAGTATGTGTGGAGAAGATCGGATAGATATGGAGGAGCGAGGTTATGAAGCGCTTTGAAAGTGAGAAGCAGGATCTCGAAATTGACACGGAGGTGAACTGGGAGCCAATGGAGCTGTTTAAGAACAGGTGTTATATGTTCAGTGGATCTAGTTCTGGAAATAATACGAGCAGCTGTGTTTTGAACTAACTGCAATTTATGGAGGGATTTATGAGGTAGACCATAGAGAGGAGAATTACAGTAATCTAAACGAGATGTGACAAGAGCATTGACAAGTATGGAGGTACTGTTTGGAGTGAGTGAGGGACGAAGGCGGTTAATATTACGGAGATGAAAGTAGGAAGACCGAGTGATATTATTTATATGTGCTGTGAAGGACAGAGTGCTATCGAGGGTGACACCAAGACTCTTAACCTGAGGGGAGGGTGTGACAACAGAGTTATCAATGGATAATGAAAGACTTCTGGTTGGATCTGGTGCCTATTAAAATGAATTCTGTTTTATTGCCATTAAGTTTAAGAAGGTTGTGAGCAAACCAGACCTTGATTTCACTTAAACAGTCAGAAGTGGATGTGGGTGGGAGAGTATATATATCACAGAAACACACACAGGTTAGAGTCCAGCCAAATGTGTAGAGGTCTCTTCAGGGGAGTCCTCAGGCTCCTCTCGCTGCTGGTTCGGCTTCCACATAACAACTCGCTCCAAACACTCTTCAGTATAAATTTGCAAAGTCTCCAGATCTTCGTCACTGTCCTCCAGAGAGCTGAACTTTGTGGAAATAAAGCCAAAATGTATTTTTATTATCTTTGAAGCTGTCTAGAAATAAACTGTCTGAAATGCCGGTAACCAGTGCCGTGCTGCCGTGGTCGATACCACCGAGTCTTGTGTCACTACAGCATAGCATCACCCGGGACCTACAGTTTTTCTGTAACTTCTTGTTTTAGGAAGCTAGCTTGTGTTAGCACCTTCCTTTGTACATGGTTGCCAACACCAGGTGGCTCTCTCTATCCATACTTGTAAGGAAAAACTGTTTTTCACTCCATTATTTCCACCCGACCAAACAAATCACTGCACTTTTCTCATGATGCACAGTCTGGTCTGAGGGAAATTAGCCTAATTATTTTGTTCCCATTACCATGTAAAATTCCTTGTTGGAACTGTGCCTAATTTTCCACTAAGGCAAATAATTGAGCTGTAGTCTAATCAGTTGAGGAACTGGCTGACCTCCCTTCCCGTCCCTTTCTATGTTCCCTTGTTTTTCTGTCACAGCACAGCAGCTCGTTATGCACAAACTACAGTAGGTTTTTGGTGTTAGGGATGAAGCGCTGAACTGACGGCAGGTAATGGAAGAAGTGGGAAATGGGCATAGGGAGAAAGTGAGAAAGGAAGCAATAATTGAAAAGGCAAGAAATGAAAGAAAAGGAGGGATATGTGAAGGAAAGATGTAATGAAAATAAATGAGCTAAAATAGGAGAAAGAATCCAGATGAGCGAGCAAGGCAGGACACAGAGTCAGGTGGAAAAAGAAAGGCATGACAGCAAATGCCGTAAATGAATGAACAAAGTCGAGTGGGTCATGCGTGTGGGTGGTAATGTGCACTTTGTTTATGCAAAACCGTGCTGGTTTTTATGGTTTTCCATGGATCAAGAACACAGCGGAAATCAGGCTGACACATCCCAGCCTGCAGCAGAAAGTCAGCCCTCGCTCCTCGCTCCATGTCACACTTTGTTTCAGTCAAACCCAGTACATGGTGATGATACTGCATGGAGTAACCAATATGGATTAATGCTATCAGTGCGGGCATCAGCTCATATAACACCAGCAGCAGAGTTTTCTGTGACAGAATAATGTTAAAATGTCATTCTTTTTTATATGTTAGTGTTATTTTGGTAATTCTTGCCATCATTCCCTTCTGTAATAATGCCATTGGACCAAAGCAATTTAGAACATGTAGCAGCATAGCTTTAACAGTCAGACGAGGCAAGAGACAAAACACCACTTCATCAATCTCATTTGGAAGAGGAAAAAAGAACAAGACATAGCCTAACATAATCACCAACACTTTGTGCTTTCATTCTGACCTCCTGTGGTGGTATTAGTGATCCAGGTTTGTAATGAAAGATCATTCCAGGTGTATTCCCTTTGAGTTTTTCATGTTAAAGTGCAGCTTTTACTTTCACTAGAGTATAAATTATTATTAATTATGTTGTACTTTTTTTTTCTGTCTGAAAGAAGCCAGATTAGTTCCCTTCCTGTTCAACCAGCTTTCTTCTGATTGGCTGCCCCTCATAAATAGGTCTATGTTTCTTCTCTTGAATATGTATGATGTGATGTCATGGAGCGGGGATATACCTAATACGGTCGTCTTGCGTTGCCTGTCGCAGGAAGCCCCACCCACCCATTTGCCTTCTATAATTTTTTATGTGAGGCAGCCAATCAGTAGAAAGAGAAAGTTGGTTTAATGGGGGAGGAGCAAAAACAGCTCATTCCAGTCAGTGGATGAACCGAGGAGCTTCGCCAATCCCAGCATAGTCTAAAGATGAATTTAAAATGTGCAGAGGTAATGTAGTACAGTAGCTTTAAATTGTGTGGCGAGTCCACAATAATAAAACCAAAAAACAAATATTAGGGAGATGCGTCTGACCAGCTAAAGCATGAAAAAAGAAAAGATTTGGTTAAAAATGAGCAAGAAGACCTAAACTTTAAATCTTTTTGAAGGATGTGAGAGCGGGACATAAAGTGAGGGGAGACGAGGGCCCCTTGCCTCTCCACTTTTGATGCCCTTGGCAGCTAAGTAGTAATAAACCTAAATTATAGTTTAAACCTCAATTACTGGAAAACAGAGGCTTTTTTCCCATTTAATGGAGAAGAAACCAGCTGTGTGCAAAACAATGATGTAATATGTCCTTTTAAATATTTCCCCATTGACACATCCAGCATCCCACATTAGCATTCATTTGGAGTAATGTTTTTGGCAGCTTAGCAAATCTAAGTCCAATATTTACCTTCTTTTCCTCTTTGATGTGTTCCCACCAGCATCACAGCAAAATATCCGGCTGTAAAAAGCTGCTAAGAGCTCCTCTATGTTCCACAGCTAGTCATTAACTTTGCCTGTCTTTGTCTGCTGAAAACCGCGCTGACGGGAGGTGAGAGTGGACTGAAACAGTAAAGTTGCAGACCATCAAGCCCAAAAAGCAAGAGCACTTGAAATGCACTAAAGCAGAGGTGATGGTAATGCTCTGTGGGTTTGTATTTATGAGCCACATCAGCCACACACTCAGAGTCAGAGGAAATCGATCGGTTACATACAGTGAAAATCCAGCAGTCCAAGGTGCAGTTTGTAAAACCGGGTCAGTTTGTCATGATGTGCTTTGTAAAGATGCACATGTGCTTTTGTGTTTTTATTACTGAGTTAGTGGAAACTCGAGTCCTAGTTTGTAACAATTTATAAGCAGAATAATGAATAGTTCTGTCAAAAATGACGCATTTTTCATCTTCATGCATAGACGAGGTGCGTGGTCTTGGCCATTAAGTCTCAATTTAAGGTCCAAAGAGATGTCGATGCAAATGAAGAAGGTTGAGAAACCTAAATCAACGTATCCGAGAAATAACAAAAACTTTAAGAGTTGCCAAATCAACTCGCTTAAAAAGAAGATTTATATTTTTGGCTTTTTGTCGTTTTTTTTGGTGGTGAGATGAGGGCTGACTAGGATCCAGGCCTCTGCGGTGAGGACACACCCGTCTGTACACGGGGCGCATTTGTTACATTTTTAATGTTTTAAACCAAAAATCTTTTTTTTTTCCTCAAAGGTTGTTTTTATTATTTCATGGGGGATGAAGTTGCCCCACAACCCATCTCCAATAAAGCACTG
This sequence comes from Perissodus microlepis, assembly GCF_051167445.1. NCBI lineage: Eukaryota > Metazoa > Chordata > Actinopteri > Cichliformes > Cichlidae > Perissodus > Perissodus microlepis. The sequence goes on from NC_140461.1 coordinate 3,668,018, forward strand.
CAGGAAATTTTCACATGCTTTATTTATTAGATTGATGTTTGGGTCATTTAGGGGATTTTTTTTGGGAGAAAAACAGAACAAACTACATTTAGTTTGCTAAAATTCAGGAAATGAAGTGAAGTTTGAAGCGTTCCGAGTGTGCTTTGAGCAATGCAGGAATTTAACTTCAAACAGAACACGCTGTGTTTTTAGTGGTCGATGCAAATTTCCGACCCTGTTGTTTTTCTCTAATGGCACGAGTCTGAGCTAAATAAATGAGCCAGGTGAGCTTTGAGAAACATTAACACCCCTTCCTCCCTGGATGTCATAAAGCCAATAATAATTATCAGTTTGCAAAAAAATATTAAAGAACTGGTGGCATTTTTCAAATGGTGTGTTTGTGTGTGTGAATTTTGTGTTTGCAGGGCTCAAAGAAATGATCCATGACAACTTGACAGAATCCAAGAGGACCATTAACCTCTTGCAGCGAATGAATATCTACCAAGAGGTCTTCCTCAGTATTCTCTACAGATTGTTGCCCATACAGGTAATACAACACTCACCTGTCATCTCGGCTGGTAACACACAAAAGATTAAAGACCTCAGCTACACCAGCTAGATTGTCTGGGACTTTTGTCATTTGTTCTGTTAATTAACACATCCTTTTTATGTGTAGGGGTGGGGGGAGAAAGTAAAGTCACTCTCCAGTGTTTTGAAAAATATATTATATTTTGGCATTATTACTGTAATGATCGTAGTCAAATGAGGAGAAGGTGTTTGAGGCGCAGTGGCGTTCCTTTGTTTTTCTGTCTTTTTAGCTGACATGACTCGGAGCCCTTACACTTGTCACACTGGAGGAAAAGGTTTCTGTATTGGCATAACAATTAACCAAGACACCGCGACTAAGCTTCATCAGCTGTCTCACCGAGAGACAAGAATGTCAGGGAGTGAAATATCAGACACAACTTTGAAAATGCCACAGTGTTCTCGAGTGCCCGAGTCAGTCGCTGTCACTGTTGTCAACTCTGTGCATTCAATCGCGCTGCCTAATGAACTAATGGCTTCCCTTTGTGTATGTGTGTGTCTGTGTTTTTGTGTGTGTGGCCCAGTCATATTTGGAGCCCGTGTACTTTTATATTTACACAGTGTTCTCGCTCCAAGCTGTGTATGTGATCGCTTTGTACCTCACAGCGTGGCTTCTGTCTGGCTCCTGGCTTGCTGGTGTGCTCACCGGGGTCTGGTACATCCTTAACAGGTGAGTAATAACTATCTGTGTGCGTGACACAGTGAAGGAGGAGAGTTAGTTCCTTTCTTCTCGCACTTGACTCTGTCATGGCAGTTTTTCCTCTCAATATAACAAAGAGTCCTTTTTAATTTATTTTATGGATCAACTCTTAAAGGTGCAGTTGGTAATTTTTTTTTAGGTAACACAAAGAAAAGATATTGTACTGATAAATATAAATAGATTAGTGTGTATTTATATCTTCCAACAAATTGATTTTTTTCATAAACGAACCACCCAAACAACAAAAAGCAGCAGCTGTTTATAAGCTAACATCATCCTAGCTAACGTTAGGCTTGAAAGTCCTAAAAATCACACTTTCTCTAATAACAGTTTGATTACATTCTGACATCATCTGAGAGTTTATTCACCAAGAGTCCAACTATATTATATCTACTTAAAAGACATCAAACAGTAGCTAACAGCAGCTAACAGCAGCTAACAGCAGTAGCTAACAGCGGCTAATAATAGCTAACAGCAGCTAATAACAGCTAACCGCAGCTAACAACAGCTAGTAACGGTGGCAAAAACAGAAGCCTTACTGACAGGTATGCTATTCTCAGAAACACACCTCAATATCAGTGTCATTGGTAAGAAGGGATGTTATTGACTCATTGACACCTAGCATCACTCTTAGGTGACCACAACATGTTTGTCCTACAGCGACCACCATAGCTAGGATTATGCTCTTGAATTAAGAGGGTTAAAAAAGTCAGTACTATGTAACTTTTAGCTTCACATGACTAAGTGTGACTGAGGCTTTAGCCACCTGGTGATGGTTAGTCGGTTAAGTTGACAAAGTAGGTTAGCTCCCCTCCTTGAGTTTGGATGAAGCTCTCTGTGAGTCCAATTCCCTGCTGATGTTGATCCTTCATTAGATGGGTTTCTTCTAGCTAATCTTAGCTGATCTTGGCTTACCCGCCTACTTAATCGTGACACATTGTTGAATGCTGAAAGCAGTAGCTCATTTGTTTCTTCACATATGCTGTCAGTAGTGAAATGCCATCTAAAGCCCCAAAAGTTTTTTCTTTTCTTTCCTTATGTGAAGTTAAAATCAATTTCTTTGGTCTGAACCAGTAGTTTGTTGACACTGAAGTAAACTTAAGCGATTGCTTTGTGTTGCTCACTGTTGATGCTGGGACGCTGGACCGCCACTTGGGAGTGAGCATAAATGTCACATTATTTGTATTTTTGTGGAATGTTTATCCCAAGTGTCTCACATACTGTGCAAATCAATCCACAGGCTGTGAAAGGCAACCGAGAGAGATGGGAAGGTCTCATTGTTTATGTTATATAACAAACCTTGTGTAGCAAACCTTTTTGTCAAACCCAGAGTACATTCTACTAAGTTTCAGTTAAAAATCTCCCACAGATGGAAGAGAAGACTTAAGTGCGTATTTTGCATTCACTTCAGACCAATCGTCTGGATTTAGAAGTGATGGGCTGTAAATCTCAAACCGTGGGCGTTTGTTAGCTTGAAGCATCTATCGTCTTCATTTCTTAGATCAGTGACTTCAACATCTGAGCATATACATTATGCAAGTGATCAGTGGGGGTCATACTACACAGATGTTTGCAGGGAACATCAATAATCTCGTTACTCACACATGATTTTTAGCAGCGGTGTGAGCACGAAGGGTCAGAAAAGCTTAAGAAATTTCAGGTTATGTGAGAGTCGTGTCTCCTCTAAACTTCTGCTCTTTACTGTAGTGTTATGGGCTCAAAATGTGGTCATAAATATTTTGTATGTGTAAAAAAGATTTGTGTGTGCGTAAAAAAGATTTGTATGTGTAAAAAAGATTTGTGTGTGCGTAAAAAAGATTTGTGTGTGGACTTGGCCCAAAAAAACCCCCTGCAAGTTACAAGTACGAATTTTGACCCTATTTTTCTTCCTTTCATCTGATTGGTCAATGTCATGTCAATCACAAATGTAACAATCCAATCAGAGAACAGATGGGTTTGGCTGTCGGAGGGGCGCTTTTTTTGAACTGCAGGTCTTTGAAGGGAATAAATGCCCTTTTACATGCCAACCCAGCGTTTTCCTTCATCACCACGAAGGAAAACAGTCTGTGGTCGTCTGAGTTTGGTGATTTTTGTGTCACAGGTCTACGTGTTTAATATAGGGACTTCCACAGCCTTTTCAACAGCGCTGCGGACCGCGGGGTGGGGGCGGGCAGTGTTTTGGAAATGACAGTCTTCATTACAAAGCTTTCTTCGTTATGAATTAGCATACATGTTTTTATTGAACATTTGAAGAACCAGCAAAAAAACCAGAAACTCTTGTAGAGGACATAAAGTCAGAGACAGAAAAGACAAGGAGCAGGTGCATCTAGTACAGGTAGAGCTGCTGCAAAAACCCACAGAGCCCAGCAGCCAGCAACAAATTCTGGATCCTTTGCTTTTAGTTAGCAGTTAGCATTAGCAGCACATCCTGCGTCCGATGTGAAAGGACTTTTATGCTGCGCACTGTGACTCACAGCAATGGTCCCGGGTCAGCCCTGACTTTGTGTTAAACTAATCCTAAAGTAATAATGGTATTTCTAACCACTGATATAGCACAACTTTATCCTTTCAACAGCTGCTGAAAGCTAGGGGACCTAACTGCTATCGGATATTTATATAGAGATCCTCCAGCTTCAAACTGTATTACCCTTCAAGGACCTGCAGTTCAAAAAAGCGCCCCTCCGACAGCCAAACCCATCTGTTCTCTGATTGGATTGTTACATTTGTGATTGACATGACATTGACCAATCAGATGAAAGGAAGAAAAATAGGGTCAAAATTCGTACTTGTAACTTGCAGGGGTTTTTTTTGGGCTAAGTCCACACACAAATCTTTTTTACGCACACACAAATCTTTTTTACACATACAAATCTTTTTTACACACACACAAATTCTTTTTACACATACAAATCTTTTTTACAAGTACAAAAAATTTATGACCACATTTTGAGCCGATATAGTGTGAGCAGAGTTTTAAACACTGTGTTAGATGCACTGCACATCAGCAGCGGACTTCTTAATAGATCTGGAATATTGACAAAATATTTCATCCTTGTTTTTAGCTTCCTACCAGCTGGTTGTGCCTAATAGACGGCCTTCAAGCTGGCCTACACCCAAAAACACCAGAGTGGTGGAAACCAACCAAAATTCTCAGCGGTGAGAGATTTCAAATTTGGGTCCAAACATTAAGTTATGTCAGTGACATCATGTGGCTTCTGACATATTTGGCGTTATTGGTCAAAGAAAAGTTTCCAGGAGAGTTTTTTATTTCCCTGAATGTTTTTAAGCATTTCAAGAACAAATTTTATTTTCCTAATTTCTTTAGTTAGTTGTTTAATTTGTTGATCGAGGGGGTGATTAGCTCAGTGCACACTCAGCAACTTCTCAGTCACCACGCAGCCAAGCTTTGAAGCACTCTGAACTCTACTTTGTGGTCTATTTCAGTCTAAATGAGAATTTAATGTCAAAATTAAAATCCCTGCTATATGAACAAAGACTTAAAAGTAGCAATTAACACTAAAATTAAGTGTAATAAAAATTAAGCTATCATTTGACAATGAATGCACTCATAGTCATCAGTATAATCAGACTTCTTTTTGAAACCCCTGGAATCTCCCCCTACTGGCCTTTTTTTTTAGACCTATGGGCTCTGTGCATCTTTTGTATACAGTCTATGTGTAGGCCAGAATTTGTCAGTCCATCCTGAATATTGATTCAGCAGTTGCTTTTTTTTTTTAATACGAATGTGTCAAATATATATAGATATTATTATTATTATTATTATTATTATTATAGGAAAATAAAGGCTTTAAATTCACACAAGGAGTTGACTTGATGTTGCACAGGTGCTCACTCATGTCTGCTTGGTGCGTATCATGAGAATGAGGGTAAAGTGAGTGGAAGACATGACTGGCTGTCCATAAATAAAGCACTTTTCTTCGTAGCTGAAAGTTGGTCGCTAGTGGACCTTCCAGGTTGTGTAGCTAATCCACTGACAAACCAAACAGACACAGTGCATGTACGGGACAAGCAGATCTAAATTCTTCTTTTGTTAGTTTGTGTTACTGGTGTGTGGGTTTTGCCTACTTTTCTGTACTGTTGGGAGTGCACTAAAGTTTAAACAGTCTCAAAAACCCTCCTGGCGTTTTCTCTGCTGTCCATTTGGAGCTGTAAACGCTGTACGACCTCAGAGCGCTTTGAAAACTGCCGCCATGATCTCAGGATTTAATTTTTTTTCTTTTTCTCAAGCCACCAGAAGTTCCAGACTTCTGTTAGGTTTCCTTCACGGTGTTTAGCTGAAACGGTTTAACACCATCTCTCCATCGCTTCATCAATCATTCTCCTTTCAGGGTAGATACTACTCGTGTAGAGTTCACCATCTCCCTCAGAGAGAACTGGTCTTTGCCCTTCTTGGCGCTGCAGGTCACCGCTATCACCTGTTACCTCAGACCCCAGCTCACCACATTACAGCAGGTAAGCGCGGAGCTATAGCCCAAGCTCGCCACATAGATCAGCCTGATGAGGCGAGCCACGCAATAATTTAGAAGTACAAGCAGCACAGAAGAAATGTGATCAGGCAGTGTGGCTGTAGTTATGCAGATTAATCGTCTAACCCTGTGTGCGCGCGTATGTTTGTGTTTCCTCCTCAGAAGGTGATGGTGTGGCTGATGTATGTGACGACGTTCTGTTTCTGTCTGACCTGGCAGTTCAACCAGTTCATTCTACTGGTTCAGGCTCTCGTCATTTACACCCTGGACTGCGGTGACTTCTTAACAACTACACAGGTAAGAAGGACCAGATATTCAATTCAATTCAATTCAATTTTATTTATATAGCGCCAAATCACAACAAAAGTCGCCTCAAGGCGCTTCATAGATGCAGAGAAAAACCCAACAATCATATGACCCCCTATGAGCAAGCACTTTGGCGACAGTGGGAAGGAAAAACTCCCTTTTAACAGGAAGAAACCTCCGGCAGAACCAGGCTCAGGGAGGGGCGGGGCCATCTGCTGCGACCGGTTGGGGTGAGAGAAGGAAGACAGGATAAAAGACATGCTGTGGAAGAGAGACAGAGGTTAATAACAGATATGATTCAATGCAGAGAGGTCTATTAATACATAGTGAGTGAGAAAGGTGACTGGAAAGGAAAAACTCAATGCATCATGGGAATCCCCCGGCAGCCTACGTCTATTGCAGCATAACTAAGGGAGGATTCAGGGTCACCTGGTCCAGCCCTAACTATATGCTTTAGCAAAAAGGAAAGTTTTAAGCCTAATCTTAAAAGTAGAGATAGTTTCTGTCTCCCGAATCCAAACTGGAAGCTGGTTCCACAGAAGAGGGGCCTGAAAACTGAAGGCTCTGCCTCCCATTCTACTTTTAAATACTCTAGGAACAACAAGTAGGCCTGCAGAGCGAGAGCGAAGTGCTCTAATAGGGTGATATGGTACTACAAGGTCATTAAGATAAGATGGGGCCTGATTATTTAAGACCTTGTATGTGAGGAGCAGGATTTTGAATTCAATTCTGGACTTAACAGGAAGCCAATGAAGGGAAGCCAAAACAGGAGAAATATGCTCTCTCCTTCTAGTCCCTGTCAGGACTCTTGCTGCAGCATTTTGGATTAGCTGAAGGCTTTGCAGTGAGTTTTTTGGACATCCTGATAATAATGAATTACAGTCGTCCAGCCTGGAAGTAATAAATGCATGAACTAGTTTTTCAGCGTCACTCTGAGACAGGATATTTCTAATTTTAGAGATGTTGCGCAAATGGAAGAAAGCAGTCTTACATATTTGTTTAATATGTGCGTTGAAGGACATGTCCTGGTCAAAAATGACTCCAAGGTTCCTCACAGCGTTACTGGAGGCCAAGGTAATGCCATCCAGAGTATGAATCTGGTTAGATACCATATTTCATATTCATAGGTTTCTAGCTTCTATAGTTTCATGTGTCCCAATCAGTGGCACTGAGCTTTTATAGGTGCTAAAAAATTTGACATATATTAAACACTAATATGTTATAAAGTGTAACAGCTGACTTTAGGTGTCCTGGCAACAATTGTCTGTTTTTCCATTGTTGAGCTATGAGAAAAATCCTTTCGGTCTGCAAGTAATTTGTTGCAGAGCTGAGTTAGTGAGACTCGGTAGACGTATCATATTGAGCTATCTTTCTGTACTCATAGTAGATATGTTATCTAAAGTCTGAAGAGTAGGCAGAGATAAGAGTTGTTGGGGTTAGATTGAGGTTGAGGTCAGGTTTTGCATCATGAGAGGTGAGAAAAGGTGAAGAGAAGCTCAAATAATCAAAACACTTGCATTGATTGGAAAACAAGAAATGTTACTATCCTGGGAATCTATTCCTGAGGGTTGGAAGGACAGACATATGTTCACGCACAGTTCACCCGCTTTACAAACACCAGAATTTTCTATTCCTCACTTGCTCGCAGCTATGTTTGCAATGCAGATAGTTTCTGTCTTATTTGCTCAAACTATTCCTCTCTTATACATTTTCACTCGTATGCAGTGGAGGTGAGTAGGATTTGATTTGTGGCGCTCACCTCATTAAAAAAACATGATGTCCAACTGAAATTGGAATTCTTACTTTGTTTGTAAGAAAAAGAACAATAAGTGGAACATTTATTGCAACACACCAGGTGTATTTTTGTTTGTTTTATCTTGTGTTTTAAAACGTATCCCACAGCCTTACTTTTATGCAGCTTAACTCAGGTAGTTGTACAGGTAGCTGGAACACCTATGGAGCATTCCTGCTTGTTGAATCTCAGGTGGTGGCCTAGGGCCTGCTGTAAGGTCACCAGCTGGAAGCCACTTCTCACTGATGTTTTGCTGTGTTATGCCCGGAGCATGCTGCATACCACTGCGTGTGGTATTCATAGAGACAGAGGTGCTGCTGTTGCCAGCAAACAGACAGAGAGTGCACCTGGAAAAAAGTCGTGTTTCTCACAAAGTTCTGCTGACTTTCTGACTTACCATACCATTTTGGCTTGCATGGAGGTTCTGGTGTTAGTTACCTCTTGCACACGTGTTTCCTCCACCCTCTTCTTTTTAACATCCAAATGTGCAAATAACTATTAAATAATATTTAGGCTACATCCATTTGTGTCTGGGATATTTTCAGATACATTTGGTCTGCAAGAGGCCGTGCGAGTCTTGCACAGTTGAGGAAAGCGGTGTTTTCAGCCTTGTTTCCAGAACATCTCCAAGTGGACGGGCAGCAGCAGGGACATCACCCTGCAGCTGGCTCTGTGATACTTTTTTCCCTCCACATTGTGTTTCTCCTCCTCTGCGTTCTCTGTCAGCTGCTTTCTGGCCTTCTTTAACTTAACTCGTGACACTCCAGTAACATGCAGGTCTCCATATGTGCATCTCTTCCTTCCAATTTCCTTCTGTGACATGGTTAGCTCAGTCAGGATGGTGGTCCTATTCTTGGCTGATTGATATGTTAGAGGCTGGAGATGTCTGAGGTGACCAGCTCCATGGATTCATGGCGTTTTGCTGGCTTCAAGGTTTATGCCAGTTTCTGCATCACCAGGTCAATTAGCTTAAAAAACTCAGAGAGAGGAGAGCGGAGCCAAAGCTGTGCATCTTAAAGTTTTTCATCCTCCAACTTTTCTATTGTTACACCTTTCCAGTTATTTATGGTAGATTAACATTCATTTTACGTCTGGGCTGATGTAGCCTCGGTATACTGTGTGGCCTTTACTTGCTAGCATTCCCCAAGCCTCATGTTGGCCCCGTCATTATTTAAAGGATTGTGTCGAGTACGGTGGCTGGTGGAGAAAAAATAACTAGTTTTTAACTGGCAGAACAAGGTGTAGTGGTTGACACATTCATCTAATGTGTGATTTAGGACAGATTCCTGTTTTAATTCTGAGAGGAAACACAAACCCAACCTCAGCGGGCCACAGGATCTAATGGGAGGCCAGTTTAAATGGGAGGGCTACATCAGGAAGTGAATCCTTTGCCAAATCAAATACACAGATGTATCTGCTGCTTCAGAAATAAAGGACGGGCTAAAAGAACTGTGACAGCAGTGAAAAGGACACACCAGGAGGGAAATGAGAGGAGTGGAAAATAAATGCTCAGTGCGTCACAGGAAGGCCTCCAGCAGCAAAACTAAGGGATGGGTCAGGGTCACCTGATCCAGCCTTAACCATAAGCTTTGTCATTTTTATCAGAGGGTGTCTGTCTCCTGAATCCAAATGAGAATTCAGATATGTGAAGGCTCTAACTCCCATTCTTTTGGAAATTCTAGCTGTCACAAATAAGTTGGCAGTCGGAGTGTGAGGTGCTCTTTAAGGATGAGATTATAATGTCTTTATAATATTAACATGTTCTTTGATTTTTTTGCAAACTTGTTAGAATCCATAGCATGCTGCTGTTTTATTTAAATGATTTCAACCATACACACAGTCTACAGTCTTCTTTCATTGGTCCACTTTTGGACCAGGCTGTCAAGTCAACACTCACTTGCTTCTTCTTTACGTTGTTGGTGTGTTTCTCCAGGTGACTACGCTGTACCTCGTTCAAGTGAGCAGCCTGCTGAGCGTGTGGTTCCTCCAGTTCTGTAACTCCATGATACTGGGATCACTGGTCCTGAGCTTCATAGTAGCCGCGCTCTTCATCAGACATTGCCAGGTAAGCGTTATGAGTGATGGGTACGAAGAAGAAAAGTCTGAGATTAGAGAGGGTAAGGATTTGGAAAAAACAGAGCGCTAACACTAAAAGAGTCATGGTGGTGGAAACTTGTTGACACACAGGTAGAAGATTATCTTTTACGGTTTGGTTGAAATCTGCGTGCTGCAGGTGGTGTTTGCAGAAGATAATTTGTATGCTGGAGAAACAGTTTCCTGTCAGGTCTGAATGTAATTTAGTTCAGTCTTATCACAGTAACTTTTGCACAAACATTTAATGTGACAGGATGAAAGGTTGAGATTCAGGAGTAGGGAGATAAGTATTTAAATTCCTAAAATAAATGTTATTTTAGTAATGACATGCTCTAATTGCAAAAGCTTTGCTTTTAGCAGTCTTTCACAGACGTGTGCTCGCATGTCTTGGACTTAAGTCATGCTTAGATGATGAATCTGGTGGCTTTACACTGAACATGCAGCTTACCTTGGACTAAACACCAACCTCTCCACATCACAAGCACATTTACGGTCAGCAAATTGATGTAATATTTTGGTGGTTTGAAGAAAAATCTCAGCTGTAACTAATGAATGATAATGTCCAGATTTTTGGCTGCAGTCTGGTTATTTGGCAGGCAGGTGTCTGTACTCACTGGCACTGTGCTGCAGTTCAGGCTCGGGGTGTTTTAGATTCAGAAAATGCATATTTTTAGGGAAATATTCTTAGTTAAGCAAAGCTATCAAGAATATAAAGCTATAGGAGGATTTTATTTCTGTGAGTGAAGTAAGAACTAAATATCACGTGCCTGTGCACTGCTGTACATAGGCTATTCCTTGTGTTTTCATAGCATTGCCCTAATCTTCTGGACAAATCTGGCAGTCATTTGATAACATGCATAAACTGCTGGGAGGCCAACAGAGGTGCAGAAAGGTTTCAAAAGAAAGTAGATTGAATCTTTTCATGGCTTTGATGGTTCTGCTTGTACTTGGATGAAATTGCCATGTCCAGTGTATTGTTGTCGACCCTGACTCGCCAGCAGGGTAGTGCGTATTTTGGCCAAATGGAATTTTCAGTTTAATAATAATAATAATGGATTGCATTTATATGGCGCTTTGAGGGGCCCTCAAAGCGCTTTACAATTCCACTATTCATACACTCGCACATTCATACACTGGTGGAGGCAGCTACAGTTGTAGCCACAGCTGCCCTGGGGCAGACTGACAGAAGCGAGGCTGCCATATCGCGCCATCGGCCCCTCTGGCCATCACCAGTAGGCGGTAGGTGAAGTGTCTTGCCCAAGGACACAACGACCGAGACTGTCCGAGCCAGGGCTCGAACCGGCAACCTTCCGGTTACAGGACAAACTGCCAACTCTCTGAGCCACGATCACCCCAGCCAGTTTAACACAGTGATTCACATTTGGAAACAATTAGACTTTCTTTCAGAAACTGTTGTGATTTCCTCCTTCATCATCATGTTTTTAGAATCAAAGTAGGAGCTGCAGGGACCTTTCCTTGCTCCAGGCCCTGCTGTTTCTTTGTTGCTTTTTTCCACCCTGATAGTCAGTTTATTTTTAATGTTAAAACTGTAAAATGTTAAATTCAATTCAATTTTGTTTATACAGCAGCAAATCACAACAACAGTTGCCTCAAGGCGCTTTATATTGTAAGGTAGACCCTACAATAATACAGCAGAGAAAACCCAAACCATCATACCTATAAGCAGGTGTTTTGGGGACAGTGGGAAGGAAAAACTCCCTTTTAACAGGAAGAAACTTCCGGCAGAATCAGGCTCAGGGAGGGGCGGGGCCATCTGCTGCGACGGGTTGGGGTGAGAGAAGGAAGACAGGATAAAGACAGAGATTAATAATAACTAATGATTAAATGCAGAGAGGTGTATAAACACATAGTGAGTGGAAAATGTGACTGAAGACTCATGGGAATCCCCCAGCAGCCTACACCTATTGCAGCGTAACACCAACCTTATAAACAGTACTCTGATCTATTATCAATGGCAGGGCTCGCAAAATTTCAAAATCCCTGGTAGCCCTTCGGGCAGGGACTCTTCAGTTTTTGGTAGCCCAAAATAAATTTAAGTAGCCCGAATAAAAAAGAGAGCAATTTTTTGATTGATGTTTTGTTTCCTGTTTTGTTTCCTTTACAATATTATACATTAAAGTATAATATTGTAAAGGAAACAAAACATTAATCAAAAAATTGTTAAAAAACAAATTACAACATTGTATAAAAATTACAATCATCAACTCAGATACTTGGTTCTAATTGAACAGAAATTTCTATGAACTTGTAAGAACTGTGTAGGACATGAATCAGTCTGTGTCAGATCCTGAATTTGAAATTTCCACTGAAGTCACGGGTAAGAGGCAAGTGGAACCAAGATCGAGGCCATTTGCTTTTTGAAGTTTGCAAAGACTGCTAAATTTTGCCAGTGGTAGTTCACTCTTTGCAACATAGTACGCTATTCTAAACTGATTTTCAGGTTTATTTTTAGTATGTTATTTGCAATTGGTGTTTGTTCTGGGAAAGATATTGCAGACTGAGCAATAATGCATTTCTTGCATTTCTCATGGGTTCTAATGGGGGCCTTTCTTAAAATGACTGGTCCCAGTAACAAAGGCGCTTGTCGACTCAGAAATCGAGGGAAAAGCAACAACACACCCGGCAGAACATTATGTTATTTACACGGGTGCGCATAAGTGGTCCGCATGTGCGCATTCGCTGTCAAAATAAAAGACGTGCACCAGATAAGAAGTTGCAACGCGCGTTTGCGTCCATATAAAAGGCGCTGTTTTTGTCCGCTAGAGTGGGATTTTCACGGCACATTCCACACCACATCTCTGTGCGTTCATCATTTGTTTGAAGCCAGCTCACCTCCTGCAACCACTTTTCCGAGAATACGAGCTTCTTTTGTGGTTCGGACTCCTTCTGACATTTCTTTGGAGGTGGAGGAACACCAAAGTAATTGCTTAAAGGAGCTTCTTCGACATCTTTAAGAGTTCTAAACAAATGTCTGTCCTCCTCCAGAAAATCTTATGTACACAAACACGCGTTGCAACTTCTTATCTTGTGCGCATTTTTTATTTTGACAGCGAATGCGCACCTGCGGACCACTTATGTGCAGCCCTGGTTATATAGCTCGTCATATTGCAGCCACAGAAATTCTTTTGTCCATGAAACCATAAAGCTGCACTTTCTTTTTGCCTTATAGTCTGATTTGTCATAACTTTTCCGTTTTGTGGTAAGCTTTTCTTTGGCTGTCACTTCTTCACCCTGACCTGTTTTATTTGACTCAGCAGAACTAAAATATATATCCTGCTGCTTTTACACACGCACTCACATAACGCTCAGCGATTCTCTGCGTGATCAACCTCTCACATGTTTAAGTTTGCTGCGGGAGATTTCACTTGTCATGTTTGCGTAGTAAGCTAACGATTGATAAGACGATGTCAGAGGAATTGGTGCGCAAATTATCGTCACTCACCAATCAGTACTGTCGCTCTCTATACACAGTTCGCAAAGTGAAAGCAAAAAACAAGCGCAAATTCAAACGCGATTTCAATATGTCACATATTGACAGTGGCTCACCGATGCCAATGACATAATTACCCAGCTACATTTCCGAAAGAATGCAAAAGCATTGACATATATTTTTTCTTCCTACGATAGCCCGACGGGCAGGGCAGAGATAGATTTTGGTAGCCCGACTGGAAAAATCGCTAGCCCCGGGACGTCGGGCTAGCGATTTTGCGAGCCCTGAATGGTCATTGATCAGTGGTTGTTGATCAATGGTGATGACAATTTGCAAAAATAATGATCAATATTAATGGTCAAGAAACTGACCTCACAGCCCACTGTTCATCAGTGGTGCTGGTTTCAGTCATTGTGCAAAGGTACTGTTTATAAGGTTGGGTAAACCTGCAGTCAGCTGAGACTGAAGAAGTCACCTGGATGAGTCACGAAACGTTTCTCCCACTGAAAACGTTACGTTCAGATGAACAGAATTAACTTTTCGGGATTTCCTTTCCTGGATGATTGAGCGTGCATCAAGACATCTGAGACAGGATATTTCTAACTTTAGAGAGATTGCGCAAATGGAAGAAAGGATTCCTAATATTTGTTTAATATGTGCATTGAAGGACATGTCCTGGTCAAAAATGACTCCAAGGTTCCTCACAGTGTTACTGGAGGCCGAGGTAATGCCATCCAGAGGAAGAATCTGCTTAGATACCATATTTCTAAGATTTTTAGGGCCGAGTACAATAACTTCATTTTTTGTGCACTTCGTCTTTATGTCTTTAAGACATTCCTGCAGTTTAACTACTTGGTGTGTGTTATCTGGCTTCATGGACAGATAGAGTTGGGTGTCATCTGCATAGCAGTGAAAATGTATGCTATGTCTCCTAATGTACCATATCACCCTATTAGAGCACTTCGCTCTCGCTCTGCAGGCCTACTTGTTGTTCCTAGAGTATTTAAAAGTAGAATGGGAGGCAGAGCCTTCAGTTTTCAGGCCCCTCTTCTGTGGAACCAGCTTCCAGTTTGGATTCGGGAGACAGACACTATCTCTACTTTCAAGATTAGGCTTAAAACTTTCCTTTTTGCTAAAGCATATAGTTAGGGCTGGACCAGGTGACCCTGAATCCTCCCTTAGTTATGCTGCAATAGACGTAGGCTGCCGGGGGATTCCCATGATGCATTGAGTTTTTCCTTTCCAGTCACCTTTCTCACTCACTATGTATTAATAGACCTCTCTGCATTGAATCATATCTGTTATTAACCTCTGTCTCTCTTCCACAGCATGTCTTTTATCCTGTCTTCCTTCTCTCCCCACAACCGGTCGCAGCAGATGGCCCCGCCCCTCTCTGAGCCTGGTTCTGCCGGAGGTTTCTTCCTGTTAAAAGGGAGTTTTTCCTTCCCACTGTCGCCAAAGTGCTTGTTCATAGGGGGTCATATGATTGTTGGGTTTTTCTCTGTATCTATGAAGCGCCTTGAGGCGACTTTTGTTGTGATTTGGCGCTATATAAATAAAATTGAATTGAATTGAATTAATGATGCTGCCTAAGGGAAGCATGTATAATGTAAACAGAATTGGTCCTAGCACTGAACCCTGTGGAACTCCATAATTAACCTCAGTGTGTGAAGAGGACTCTCCATTTACATGAACAAATTGAGTCTATTCGATAGATATGATACAAACCACTGCAGCGCAGTACCTGTAATACCTACAGCGTAGGGCTGTTCGATATAACCATATATATCGGATGACGATATAAAAACATCTATCGTTTCATTTTACGCTATCGTTTGTTTCGCGGTGTCGCAAAATAAACTGTTTACAGCAATATTTTTTCATCGTTTTGATGGTCACTGTAGTGGCTATATTAATTTCTTAAACTTCTCTCTTTCTCTTATATTTTATATAACCACACTACAGACGGACAAGCGCCTGTTTTTATGCGTTGTGGTTAGCAACAACGACGGTAACAGCATCGCGTGTCTGCTTGTTTGTGTTCCACATAAACCTTTCACAATAAAGCTCAAGATCCTGTTGAGACTTTTCAAAATAAACTGAATCACGTGAAAGAGCAGATTATTTACGGATGAGAAGTAAAAAAGAGCCGCCAGGTGCTAAAAAATAAACCTTAGACTCAAACATTAGAACAGGCTTTTCCCCGCAGCACGCCGTGTAATAAATACTCACAAAGAAAACGGCGGCTGTTACAACTTATGTCTAAAAATGTATCATTTCATGCATCGGTTAAAACACTCGACTCCAGCTACATGACGCGCAGCTGGAAACACTTCCCGCAAGTCGAGCTGCCCGAGATTCACAGAATTTACAGAAAATGTTACATTTTTGTGATTTATATCGTTATCGGACGATAGAATTCTTATATCGGGATATGAGATTTTGGTCATATCGCACAGCCCTACTACAGCGTGCTCTAATCGCTCTAATAGGATATTATGGTCGACAGTATCGAACGCTGCACTGAGGTCTAGCAGGACAAGCACAGAGATGAGTCCACTGTCAGAGGCCATAAGAAGATCATTTGTAACCTTCACTAAAGCTGTTTCTGTGCTGTGATGAGCTCTGAAACCTGACTGAAACTCTTCAAATAAGCCATTCCTCTGCAGATGATCTGTTAGCTGTTTGACAACTACTCTTTCAAGGATTTTTGATATGAAAGGAAGGTTGGAGATTGGCCTATAATTAGCTAAGACTGCTGGGTCAAGAGATGGCTTTTTGAGTAACGGTTTAATTACTGCCAGCTTGAAGGCCTGTGGTACATAGCTGATTATTAGAGATGGGGTAATCATATTTAAGACTTAAGCATTGACTTGCACCTTTCCAACATTTTTAGGAATCTCTCAGTTGAACACAGCTTGTTAAATGCAGTATTAACCTATATTTCATACCCTCTGGCGCTTGGCCGATTTTCAGTTTTTACATAAAATGATGGTGTTACTCAAAGAACTACTTAAACCTTTACAGCATTTGCTGTATATGAAATAATGATTTTATCCAACTTCTGGCTTGAAACTTGAGGCATATTAGTTTGTGAAACAGGTATTCTGTCCTCTGCAAATGTTGATTTAGCCTTGGCAGACAGTGTTCTCATTTAATGCCTGGATTAAGCTTTAAATGCATACCTTTGATGTTGGATGGTTTTGATGACAGCAGGTCTGCAAAAAAGATGCACCTGGCATACTGATGATGAGTCGACATGCTAATAGTGGCATTCAGTAGCACAACTGGCAAAATACATCCAATTAGAGGTTGTTAAGTTAGGACTGATAGTTTCCCTACAGTCACCTCAGCTGCCTAACCCTGCTGTCGGAAACACACAAATAGTATTCCAGGGCAAATCTCCAGTTTACAGAGGCGGAAGATCTCAGAGGCGTGCTGTGAGACTATTTCTAATTCAGTGGAAAAGCTGATAGATTCTCACATTTTGTGTCCAGAATCATCAGAACGGCTTCAGATGGAAAAACTCCCACAAAAAACACTGAGATGTCCATCTGTGAAGCAGTGGAGTGCTCTGTGCTCTGCGCAGTATCCGTGTTGTAAATAACCACGGGCATTTGAACACGAGCAGTAATTACTGTGCTGACTAATTAGTTTGGTAGGGGTCACTCTGGGAGAAGTTGCAGCAGACTGTGTGCAGGATGAGACAATATAGACATGAAATCTTAACAGTTTTCAATGCAAAGTATGAAAGAATTTTGGGAAATAACGAGGACATTTTTCTGACATCTATAAATGATTGCAAAATGTGCAAAAATAACAAGCATAAAAATATATTTATGCATGATTGACGATTTTAATATGTGCTTAGATATTTACAGAGAAATGACCCATGCTGTTAGGGGTTAGTGGTCTGATGCATGTAGCCATATATATACTGTGTGTATGGAAAGATGTCTGCTTTCCTTACATTTTTAATTGCAAAAAACTGCAGCGAGACCATAACAGATGCACTGACTAACCTCTTGTTATTCTGTGTGTGTGCATGTAGCCTGGTGCAAAGACTGGAAGCCTGGTGGTTCGTTTGGGCAAAGTTCTTCTCCACAGTGCCCTGGTTCTCCTCCTCACCGTCACCATCAACTACCTGGCCAAGGTGCGGCGTTCTCTTCCTCCCTCGCTCATCTTTTAATGCACTTTCTCTCCATTTTCCTCTTTTTTTTTTTCTCTCATCATATGCTCATTATCTTGTGATCTGTCCCTTATTTCACAACACACTCCTTCCTTCTTATCATCATCAGTAATCTTGGTTTAACATGCTGATCTTTAGTCCTGACCTGATGATCTTCTCTTTGCGTGTGTGCTTACAGAAAGCCCTCCAGCTCCAATCAGACGAGCACATCTTTAAATTCATCAAGTCAAAGTTTGCTCTGGGTTCGACCAGGTATGAACACCACCTCTAGTCCTGACTAGAGATGGACCGATCCGATATTACGTATCGGTATCGGTCCGATACTGACGTAAATTACTGGATTGGATATCGGAGAAAAATAAAAAAATTTAATCCGATCCATTAAATATCAAAAAAGCACCTCGCAAAACTTGCGACATGGCGTAACTCGGCTCATAACCGTAGCACGTGCAGCAGTACGGGTCACGTGATAGAGCAGCTGTGCGTATTTGTAGCCTCGCTAGCAATCCGGCATTTCATCTCCGAGGAAGTTTTCCCAGAGAGAAGTAAAGCAAGTGTGTAAGTTCATCTCTGAATGTTTGTAAAGCATTCCCGCGTTAAGCTTAACAACCGATATATGGAGCGGCTGCCTCTTCTCTCTCCCTCTCTCTCTCTCCTGCTGCTACTTCAATAGTGAAACTGATCAATGATCAGCTGATCGGCTTTTCTGTCGCAAGTCCGTCTCTTGTTTGTTTATTGCTCACTTCGCGCCAGAAAGAGAAAACCAGCGGCTGAACAACAGCAGCACGTTTAAGCTTGATAAGTTGTTGTTATAATTTATTTAATATTACTTTCTACACCAGGATCTTTTTCTACGCAGCTGACGGCTGGTAACTGTGCAGGGGCGGATCTAGCACAGTTTAGCCAGGGGGGCCGATAGGGCATGAACAGGGAGAAGGGGGCACAAAGACATACTTTTCTTTCTTATTCTCATTTAAAATGTCGAGCTTTTAATAAATAATTATCTGAATCTTACACCCAAAGTTTTAATCTGATGTATAATGTATAGAAGTCCATTACTGTATATAGTAACTATTAAGTCTAATATACCCTAGTAAGCTATAGTACTTTTTCCATTGGGAAGGTACCATCTGTGCAGTCTGCAATTCTGTTGAAGAAAGATGTTGAATCTATTTAATTATTCTTGAAAAATAACTGATTTCTGTGTATTTTTTTTTTCACACTGCATCAAATTATAGTTGATTACGTCAATTAAACATCATGAGGTGGGGGGTGGGGGGGTTGTTCCCTATTTTTTTATTTTTTTATTTATTTATTTATTTTTTTTGCTGGGAGTTTGCAACCCTATTAGTTAGGTTGCTTAATATTTCTGCTAAGTACTCTTTAAAATACCAGAATAGGGAGGATGGAGTAGGTTTAAGTTTATTAGATTGATCAGTATTGTTGAACTATGAAATATTTTGGGTGCAGTACATTTTTTGCATACAGGTATAACAGAATAGCTTTAGTGTTTGTTTTTTTTTAACTTGAGTATGAACTTATACAAAAAGCAGCAAGATATTAAAAAAAACAGTTTTATTGATTAAAAAAAACACTATATCGGATTCATATCGGTATCGGCAGATATCTAAATTTATGATATCGGTATCGGTATCGGACATAAAAAAGTGGTATCGTGCCATCTCTAGTCCTGACCACATGTGAATACGGGCTTGCTCCCAAACAGTAGTGCAAACTGCATATACAAAGTCTGTGTTGTGTGCACTGGTACATAACTCCTGACTTGATCCAGAGTGACTGTATTATTCACTAAGCACCAGTATTGTGGCACCTGGAGTGTTATGGTGTGTGAATAATAGATGGCCGGGTAACACTAGCAGACCTCCATTGATCAGATACTGTGTGTGTGTGTGTGTGTGTGTGTGTGTGTGTGTAACAGTTCAGCCACTGGATGGCTGCTCCAGGGTGGCAGATAACACAGCTCACAACTTGGTGCTACACAACTGGCGCTTCAATTATTCAGGAGTCTGTGGAAAATGCAGTGCATACTCTATCGCTGCCTCTCTCTGTTCCTGTTTCTCTCACTTGCGTTGACTTATTTCGTCTCTCCAAGTGTTTCTTTTTTTAATCCCTGGAGTCTTGCACCGCGTTTGCGTTTATATCAACTCTGTTTAGTTATTTATCCTCGTGGTGGTTTATCAGCATGTGGAGGATTGTAACAGCCAAGAATAAAATTAAAACCAAAATATCAGTTCATGTCATATTTGATTAATGTTGTGTTTCTGAATTCCCACTTTTGTTTTTGCATAATGTTAATGTACTTAATGTTATATAGGTTTAATTTAGTGAGTCTTTTCTTTCTTTTTTTTATTTTGTCAGTTTGTATCTTTCATATATCAAAAGTCCAACGTGCAAAATATTGACCTAAAAAAAAAAAGTTTGTACTGTACAGACATGTCAGGGTTGATGCAGTCTCATAGTTTTTTTTCTTTTTTCTTCTTTGGCCTTCTTTTGGAGCCTTTTTGGTCGAGCGCAGAGGAAGGATGCTGCAAATACCAGACAAAGGATGTTAACGACATGAGGGAAAGAGGAGGAGCTTAGAGGAGGTTCATGGATGTCATGAACGAGGACACACAGAGGGTTTTAGTGACAGCGGAGGGTGGTAGGAGCAGGGTGAGATGCAGGCAGATGATCCACTGTGGTGGCCCCTAAAGGGAGCAGCCAAAACAGGAAGAAGTGGTCGTGTTATTTATTTTTCCATAGTGATTTAAAAGTCATGTAAAAAACATACAATTCATGCACATTTTTGCAACTGTCCTTTTTAAGTGCACAAGTTGTGTTTACAGATTGTGGATTGGGTCTTTTAACGTGGATTACTAACTTATCCTGATTTGATTGGAGGTTTTTAGCAGCCTGAAGGTTTATTTCTTTTAGTGCTTCAGAGTTCTTATTGTTCCTAGATTGTATGAACTAAAGGAGTTAGTGTCCCTGCTATAGACAGTATAAAAGATTTTTTGGTCTCTGCAATTTCAAGCTTCATTGTCTAACATTAGTCAGATAACCCACTGAAAATGCCCAAAAGGCATTAAAACTGGGGAAGTCCACTTGAGTGGGACCTAGCAGAATCCTAGCTCCCTGTATCAGGACACCTGCTAAAGAAGCCACGCCCCCTCTTAAGAAAATTCCCCCCACCCAGAGTTGTTATGAAAGGAAAACGTATTCATAGAGCCCAAAACATTTTGTTGTGCCACGCTGTAAACATGCAGTTTAAGGAAATAATGCATGCACCTTTTTACATGGGAGTCTGTTGGGGTGGACCCACAGGTGGCAATTACAATAACTGCAGTTTTTACTAAATTACACATCGGCTTCATTTTTAAGCTCCAGAAACTCGATTTAAAGGATAAGTTCCTGTTCCTTTCACAATAAAAGTCCTGGACATATACACTGTGTATAGAGAAGAGAGGGTTATCGCAATAGTAGAAATCAACTTTAATGAGTAAAAGATCTCTTTTTAAAAACCAGCAAAAATATATAGTGTTACATTTGATATCATTGATATTGATGTGAAAATAACGTACAGTTGCCAGGTAACAATAATTTCAGTTAAACGCAATAAAAAAATAAAATAAAATAAAAATGGGAAGTATGCACATTTTTGCACACGTGTAGAAAAAAAATCGAGTTTGTGGTGTTGATCAGGTAGTCACACATAAGTTTAATATATTTTTATTATTATTATTATTTGTTGCTTCTGTTTTACTGCATTTCAGAGGCAAATATGTTTATTCACATGCATTAAAGTTGTTTTATTTACATTAAAATACACAATTTTGTGTTAAGTCACTCTGCCACTAATATTTCAAAGTGAAATCATTTAATCCAAGAAACTTCCTGCTCCATCCAGTCGTCTCACAGTCACTCAGACTTATCGTATGACAGGCTCCACTTGGACCAGCTGCAGCAGTAAAATGCTGCTTGCATCAGTAACTGAAGGGCCCTCAGAAAGTGCAGTCTCTGTCAAGGCCAATTTATGGCCCTATTTCATAATTTTAAAGAGTGTAATTTGGATCTGCGCCAAACTTTTATAGCTTCCTCCTCACCGGGTTCCATTTAACTCGACATTGCAGTGTTTATTTATTCTCAGTGAAAAACAAACAGATGACCGCCTCTTGCCTCCCCTGCAGGGATTTTGATGCCAGTCTGTATCTGTGTGAGGAGGCCTTTGGCCTGCTTCCCCTGGACACGCTCGAGCGCCTGGCCGGTACCCTGCTGCTGTACCCCTACGTCCTCACGCTGCTTCTGCTCTGTGGCATGTTGGTGGCGGCAGCACTGCAAAACCTGAGGTAGGTGATGACTCAACAGGAAGTGGAGAGACGAAGTAGCTCCAGATTACTCTGATCAGTCACAAAATAAAATTAAAAAAACCCACAAAGCAAAACAACATTAAATTAATATTTTGTTACTCTACTCCATATTTTTTGACCCATGCATGGGCAGTTTTTGTGGTGTGGGCGGGGCATGTTGAGCTGAGGAAAGACGCCTCTGCCAGAAAGTTCAGTTACCAAGAAAGTCATGCCTGGTCTGCAGCAATGTTTAGGTGGGTGGTTTGTGTTAAAGTAAAATCCAGATGATTGCCAAAGTTTCTCTGCATTGGAAACAATCAATTATAAACTTTGTGCCGGTTCACTTTATTTAAATATACATAGCACCAGCTCACAACAGCTGTCGCCTCGAGGTGCTTTATATAAGACCCTACAGTATAAGAGAGAGAACACCGAAGACACGTTCCCCCCGCAGCACTTGGCGATAGAGGGAAGAAAGAACCATATCCAGCAGAGCCTCGCGCTGTCTGGTTGGGGTTGAGGGGAAAGAGAAGAGAGAAACTACAAAGAACAAGGAGAGTAGACAGAGGAGAGGACGACACATTTAAAGTAGAGGAAAGTGATATAGCTTCAAATTATATCATGATCATTCAAATTTGTGCTAACAGTATTTCTGACGATGAAAGAAAAAACATACTGAACAGAGTTTTATTGACCTCTGCAGGCAGCAACATTTAGAAGTAAATAAAGCCAGTAAATGAAGGCCATTTTCTGTCTTTTCCAGTCAGCTTCTGTCATTGATGAAACATTAGCTAATTCAAAGTGTGAACTAATTACACCGTGGTGCAATAGTAGTGACGCAGCACAAGTCAAATGTATGCACAAAAGTAGCCCAGTGCCACGACCATGAAAGGTGCAACTATGAAACGGACTCTTAAGCAGGACCTGAGAGACAACAGCTTAAAGTTCACAGGTTTTATTGCCACAAAGGGAAGTTTCTCAAAGGGAATGTTAAAACAGGATGAACACTGGAATGAATCTCTGGCAACTTGGAACAGCAACCCTGAGAGAAAAGAGATGGGGGGGTTAAATCCAGTCCACAGTATGGGTGAGCGGCAAAGTAATGAGCAGAGTGGCCGTCTCTGCCAGACCAGCTTGACAAAGACGGGTAAGATATCTGGGTTTGAAAGCACTCTTCAGCTCCAGAGGAATCATTAGGATAATGATTACAAGGGCGTTAGCACAGGAGACACATTAGGACAGTCATAGAAGAGCCTCGCTGGAAATTTAATGTAAAAGTATAAAGTTACTGCTTAACACTTTAGTTTAATGATAACAAATTCAGTTCAGTTTTAGTTATAACGTCAGACAACAGCAGTCACCTTAAGTCGCTTTATATTGAAGGTAAAGACTCTACAATAACAGGAAAAAAAACAACAATCAGATGACAAACAATGTCACTTGGTGACAGTGGGAAAGAAAAACTCCCTTTTAATAGGAAGAAACCTCTGACAGGCTCAGGGAGGGGCAGACATCTGTCATGGCTGGTTGGGGAAGCAGACAGGACAAAAAAAGAACTAAACTAGCTTAAACAATATTTTCACATAATAAATCTGGTTATTGTATCTTGGCCAGCTGCTTAAAGCACTGTGCAGGAGTAGTTTCCATCCATTTGTTCTTCCCGTCTGCAGCTAGCGAGGGCTCCAGCGATCCTCGCTCATTTGTTTACGTTTGGGTCGCACGTCACCAGCTGCTAGCATCTCCTTCTTAGCAGCTGTACTTGACGGTGTATTTTTGCCTCGTGCAGTGAAACACGTTTGTTGTTTTCACCTTCAGCAGGAACAGTTTTCTTGCATATTTTCCAAAGTACTCGGCTTTATTGGAGGTTGCTCCAGCAGCCTGAGCCTTAAGTAATGGATGGCTTGGGGTCAGCTGATGCAGCTCTAACTAAATTATAAACTTTATCAAAAAGGAAAGTTTGAAGAAGGTGCAGTTAGCAGGTACCCTGATGACAGGTAACTGTTTTCTGGGAAAAGACTTGATGAACCCTCTGATGAGTATTTCTTTATAGCAACTAGTGATAAATCAGGCAAAAATAAACCAGAGCCCATTGCTTTGGAGTTTCATTTCATCAGCTCTGTTTCTCTTTTGCTTGTCACACATTCATGCATTAAAATTAAACTACAAAGGAAACCAGAAGGCTTCCAGTACTGAAACTCTTTCCCTTGCCCACAGATTCTTTTTTTCATATGCAGATATCTTTGGAGAAAAATGAGTGAAGTATAAATGAATCGAAGGTTTCGGCTCCTTCAGAAAATAGAAGAGACAAGATGTTTATTAGGAGGCAGAAGCCCAGTCGTGGTAGTAGTCACAGTCCCCGTGTCTGCTCCACATTGTTTCTTCACGCTCCGCAAAGCCGCTCTGCCTCTTGAAGCCTCATGCGCCTGTGGTGCAAGGTGAGGGGCCATATCGAACTAATCACATTAGCATATCAACTCGCACTCTGCCGTTGGAGGCTTGGAATACTAACCTCATAGAACAAAGGGCTATTTGCCAATTCGGGAATTAATTTAATCCAGTTTAGCCCAGCTCACGTAGAAGGAAGAGCCAGATTGGATTTGTATTCAAATGGAAGCCAGTGTCCGTCTGATTCGGTGCAGGAGGCCAATTCGGGGGAGTGACATCATGCCCTCGAGCCTTCGTCTGTTTGTCTGCGTGCCGACTCCCGCAGACAGAAACGGTCGTGGGTGTGTGTATTGTTGCGTGTCCACTTGTGTTCAAACTACTAATGAAATCTGAATAACAGCTACTGAAATCTGAATAATATCAATTCCACCCACCTTCCCTTCTGCCTCTCGTCTCGAGCGTCTGGATGTAATGTTTTATGTATCACTGTTGTCTTTTGTGTCGCTGTGTTTTTCGGTTTCTCAGCAGGCCTAACAGAGGTTCCACCGAGGAAAAGAAAGGAGCCAGAGAGGGGCAAGTGGCGGCATTTCGTCCAGATGTGGCCTACAATCTGCTGCACACGCTGTTCTACGGCCTTCTGGCTTTCAGCACAATGAGGTGAGACCTCGTAATTCTAGCATCATCTACATGCAGACGTCCCCAAGTAGTCGCATTCTGAGACGGGGACTCTCCAAATGTACTTTTCCTCTTGATGAGTTGATTATGCAAAGTCGCGAGCAGATGCTAAAATCCAAGTGCCTCTTAAACGCCTCTCACAAAGTGTCTGAATGGTCCGCTTTAGCCTTGATCAGCCCTCAGCGCCAAGCACCATCCAGCGCCACTCACAGCAGATGGAAAAAGAGTCGATACAGCTGAACAATCGATAATTAATACTCTGACCCCCCTTCAGAATTTTAACGAAGACCTGGTGCAGACAAACTGCTAACGAAGCTCCATCTGCCATCGTTACACTTACCATAAATTATGTTTTTTTAAAAAGAATCATTAAAGTTTCTTATTTATGAGGTAAATAGTTTCAGTTGCTCATTTTAAGTTACTTTACTGCTGTTTTATCTTGTGTTTATGCTGTAAAGACGTCCAGAGCAGGCCACTGTCGGGAAGAGAATTGTCTCACGGCTGTGTGGCTCAGAAAGGTTATAACTTAGAACTTTTTATTTCATTTCGCCTTGTAAGTACACGATACTATTTCAGCGAGCAGTTTTTTTTCAAAAAGGATTTTTCACTGGCTTTCAACTCCTTCTTGTAGTTTTTAGTTTTCCACTGTGGCTCAAGTATACATTTATTTATGTGCCGGTGAGCGTAAGAAGGCTCGTTTGGTTTGTTTTTGCAGTCGGTGTGTGTCTCAGGCAACCATGTTGCAACCTTTCTCTGGAAAGACAGAGAGAAATGGTTCCAGAAATAAGATAAGATATAGGAGGCATACTGTTTACATGCGCGCTGGCTTTAAAAACCTTCTTCTTTGAGATACATTTGTTTACTGTATTTACTGTGCTCTTGTGCGATATTTGTACAAATGCTGTTTGTACATATGTTCAGAGTTGGATACTAAGAGCCTTCTTTGCTGCTTCTTCCTCTCCTGTTTTCTGGTGGCACACAGACGTGCAGTGGTCTGTTTCTCTGGTTAATATTATGGCACAATCCACTGGCAGGTTCCCACCGTGGAGCAGCAACACCTCTGAGGGTGTCTCTGCTTGCAGGTGCCAGACTCAGAGGCCCGACACCAGTGCTGGCACCTCGCTTTACCGCCGAATGGCATCGTCTGTCTTGTGGTCGACTTTCATATTCAGCCTCTTCTTCTTAATTTCCTGAATGTTTTGGCTTGCCTGGCTGGCAGCCTTTGCTGCTGTGACATGCTGGCCTTAGAGATATTTGCTCTTATAATAACTGTGACCACCAGATATCATTGGTTTGACCGGCATCGGCCTCTACACCGACTACTGCAGTTTTCAGTTTGGTGTCGGCTCTCGTTGGCATTTACAGTTTGTTCTTATTTAAGTCATTTTTTGGATGAACAAACATTTTTATTCAGTTTTTCTTTTATCGGTTTGTGTGTGTCTGTGTGTTTTAATCAGGTGAAATTATTAATATCAGGAGCTACAGTGGGTATATCATTAGTGATTCACGATGATGTTGTTCAGTCGGTTTCAATCGATTTCTAAAAGATGGATATTGTGTGCTAGCACAAAAGTTCATTTCCCAGCAGAATGCTTCTTGTACCTGGAACAAGTTTTATTCTCAGTAAAGACATTTGCCTTGAGTTTACTTTATTTGCACATAATCCACAAACTAGCATGCCTGACTTTTAATCATATATAAAATGCAAATGTAGGTTAATGATGAAGTCAAACAGATGGTTTTTGCTACGTTTTCATTTGAAGTTGAGATCAAACATGATATGACTCACTTTGGCTTTTACTTATAGCACCTATAATGTGAGCATATGGTGCTCCTAAAGGCCCCGTGTGGGGTTTATCACGACCATTTATTTACTCATTAATATCTTCTGTAGGAAGGTAAAATACCTGATCGTCTGCAGTCTCTGCACAGCTGTTTCTGTCCTGTTAGCAAACATGTTTGGATAGTTCTGTCTACTCATTAATGGTTAATTTCACATGCATGGAAAATTCCTTTTGTCACCTATTTTTATCTCCTTGCTTTAAAGTTTTGGTTCTATAAAAAACAACAACGCATTTTGCCGTATCAGTAGCTCTGCAGCGTCAGACAGTGTGAATAATACACCCTGTGGCTTGAATTTCTTTCTCTCCCCATTTCGCATCTATAACCTCGAGCACAACAAGCCTCCCAGACCTGACTCCAGTCGTCTATTTGTAATTGTCAAGTGGTTTTCATCGCCACCATCATTAGTAAATTTTCCAGCCTGAACACGTTTCAGGCTGCAAACACACGCTGACATGTACAATTTATCACTTGGAAAGTATAATTGTGTTTTAACTTTAGGCTCTTTGTGAGGAGTGTCAGGAAAACCATCGAGATCACCAGTGGAATTACTACTTCCTGTCCCTGTAGTAAAAGAAACCTGCAATTACTCTGTTAAAAAAGAAACTGGAGTTTTCTGGTATTTTGTTTATAGCAACTTGGCTATGAGGGTTTCGTAGGTTCACATAAGTAGCTTCATTTAAATAAGAGTCTGTCAGTAGCTGGGTTATTCTCTGTGTAGGGAAATGTTGATAATAATTGAATTGATGTGGTTAGCAGGATTCAGAAAAGCAGGTCTGTGCAGTACTTTTAACACTTATAGTTCACACAGTGCTTTGCTGTCACAGTTGGTAATTTAAAGTACTGATTAAATTCCCACAAAAGGAGCAAAAGAAAAAAAAGTCCTGAAAGCTTTTAGCACAGAGTCAGGTAGGGCAGAAAGTGACACGTTTGATTTCAGCACTTTCTCTAAAATGCTGATTAAGAGAGAAAAGCCAAAAGTGCAGAAAGCCATTTGTTTCTGTCAGACGGCTCCTTTGCATTAAAAAAGTATTGAGATTTATTTCAGTGAGGCTGCACTTCTTTATGCCTCCCCCCTTCCCTCCCCCCTCGCATGGCTCCATCTCCGCACCTGTCAACAATTTTTCAGCTCATTTCATTCTCCCCGTCTTCCGTCTTCTGCTCGCTGCTCTCTGTTTAATCTTTTTCTCATTTGTTTAGAACTCTTTGCTTTAGACTTCATGTGCTTTGGATCAGAACTTAAAAATAATGCAGTGTTTTTGGCACCAAATCAAACTCAACCACGGCGAAACCATTTCACTAACTCGTGCGCTAAACGGCAGACGAGTTGGTCGTCTTGTTTGAATTCTGTGTGTGTGCTGAGGGAACGTCCTCCAGTCCAAGCTGTATAATTTGTCTGTGTCATGGAGGCTGGGATCTGTTTTCTTTTTTCTCCTGAGAGGAAGACTGTTGAGACACGAGCGCTGCTTGATGTGGCTTCTCCTTCTCTCTTTCTGCCCAGAATGAAGTATATATGGACTGGCCACATGTGTGCGGTCGCAGCCTACGGTGTGTGCGGGACCGAGCTGTGGACTGTGCTTCTCAGCGCTCTCCGATGCAACACGAAACTTCTGGTACGAGCTCACATTTTCACTTCTGGCTCCAAATAGAGTGCTGCAGGGAGGATGGGTGGTAGCATCTTTCCACAGGCTTTTGGATTTTTGTAGAGAAATAGACTCTGTGGGAAAGGAATGTTTACGATAATCTCCAAAAATTACACTACTTTATGTCCTCCGAAGCATAAATACAGTCATCAAAGCTAGAATTCAAATATTAAAAAACCTAATCTGCAATTGCAGAACAAAATGTGCTTCACCATCCAGGCTAGTCAGGGTTGAGTAATCTCAGATCTTGTTCCATTTAGATGGGAGAAATTATTCATTTGTGAACTAAAGACAACATGAAATATAAAAAGGATAACTATATTTATCCCAAATGTTGGGAAATTCCAGCGTTACAGTGACTAAAACTGTAAATGCACTTTGCAATTAAATGGCCCGATTTTGCTTGCGCTGAGTTGAGGAAGAGGTGAATTTCTACCAATCAGATCGTGTTTATTCAAATGCTCCACTGTTGCCACTGACCAATTAAAACACATTATGCAAATATCCCATGGGAGCGAGGTATTTGCTTGTGCATGAGGAGATATTGTTTGTGGATACAGTTGCTAACAGGCTCTTCAGGCTCGTCTTGTGAGCGGCTGCCAAACATCCAGGATCTGACCAGCTCGTTCTTCCCAAATCGAACACATTCATTGCATTTACTGCACTGATCAGTAGCTTTTCTCTCGTCTGTGTCACATTGAGAGTGATGGCAGTCCCACGTTGATCCCACGGTGCCGTTTAGGTGTCGTTACCTGTAAATGTGACTTCCAATGGTTGCTGATGTGGCTCAGAGTCTGTTAGGTTAGCAACCAGTTAAACACATCTGTTTGATGTAGTAACTTTACATACACACTGCGTGGCTGACGACATGTTCTTGACCTGCTAGATGAAAGTGCACGTGCTCGGAGCGCTACGTTATATCGCGCTTCCACAGATGAGTAAAGAGCTGTTTTAGCTATTACCCAGTGCCAAAGGTCGTCTGTAACCACAGTGCTGTGCTGCTGGCCACTGGATAAGCACACTACAGCACAGCCAGTTCAAAGTCTCTTCATCAGAGTAGTTTCGAGCAAGCAGGGGAAAAAAGACGACGGACTAGATCGTTTCTGGCCGGTCGATTGGACTGAACAGCTTTCCAGTCACCGAGCGACTTCTAACCGTCGTTTAAGAGAAATTTGAAGTGTGTACTTTGTTCTTAAACATGTCTCTGAACGTACTGAGGTTTGATTCCCAGTTCTAGTAACACTGCACATTATGCCTGTCACCACCCTCCAGTGTGAGTGACATTGATCTCTTTTAAAGCTCACTGTGAGGCGCTCTTGAAAGATTTTTCTATCTTTTATGATTTCCTGTATTGATGTGACGGTGAACCATTATGCTGCTGAATCCACAGCCTGCTCTCTGAGCGGGTGACGGCATTGCCAGTGAGGCCACTAGGTGTCAGTGTGGTCACAACAGGACGGCAGCAGGAATCAGATAAACGATGGTCGGGAACAAAGCTGCTCTATCTGTCTGTTATCTCACTCCGTGCTCATTTTTGGTACATCTCTGTGTGACTCTTTACTTTCCTCTGCTTCTGATACAATTATTTTCCTTCATTTCATTAAAGTTGTTTTCTTTCTGTCATTTTGCAGTTGAGGCTTGTCAGATATGTCGTTCCTGTTGTGATGATCGGTTTCCTGTATTACAAGGTAGGCCATTTTCTTGGTGGTTTGTGCTCATACCTTTATTGGAGTTTTACTTCTGGAACCGCATGGAACGATATGAGGGAAAGAAAATGGGCTAAATGGAAGATACGGAGGAAAATGATGAAAAGCAATTGGAGCCTAACAGGATACTAAAACGATTGCTTCCCCTTTATTTATTTTACTGTTGGAGGAATCTAAATAGCTGTCGTATTCCCTGTTATGTTCAGTGAAGCAATAAGATGTTATCAAAGATATATCAGTGGGTTTGATACTCTGCTTATGGGCTTCATAAACCGAATTTTCCATCACTTGTCTTTGTCTTTTTTCCCTTTAGTTCTGGCCTAAGCTGATGGAGGAGTTATCAGAACTGAGGGAGTTTTATGATCCAGACACCGTGGAGCTCATGACCTGGATTAGGTAGGCGCATACACCCGCGTTCACAAATCCAGAGCACACATCATATTGAAGCAAATTTGATTCGCTTGTTCCTGCAGATCGAGTTTCACCGTGCCTCGTGTCCTTGATTAGTCCACGTGTGAGCGTGTCCGTGTGCGTGCATGCGTGTGTCTCAGCGCTTGTTTGTCAGAGAGTCTGTCTGATGAGTGATGAGAGCTGATGGATACCCATGAATAAGACATGGGAGTGCTGGAAAGGACCCAGCTGTTGGCAGAGCTCTAACCCACCTCAGGGTCTCTGTTGCTGGGCTTCCGATCAAGAGCATCACCCTGATGGGATCAGAGATGGAGCTGTGATTTGGAAATGCTCCGAACTGTCGCTGATGCTGCTGTGTGTTTGCACATCTGTGCGCGGCTGTCATTTTCTGGTCGTCAGGTTGGATGCACAGCGCTGGATTGGCCGCCCGTAGTGCATATCCTACATCTGTGCAACTATAACATCTGGCCAAAGACACAACTCTCAGCTCTCTGCTTAGTGCCTGTTAAATTTCCCATTTATGTTCCACTTACACCAGCACAGACAAGTTGGTTTAACTGGGATTGTTGGCAAGGTCAGTAGTTATCAGCTGGGTTTGCAGCTCTCTCGCAGACCTGAGGCTGAACACTGGTCAGACACTGCGCAGTGCTGCTGGACTCGTTAGGCATTCAAATTAAGAAGCGAGAGATAATGAAACATTACGGCTGAGTGTCAGGGATGCAGTAGTGGTGCAAACTGAAGCTGATCATGTGCTTCGTCATTAAGATTTTCATCCTTATCGCTGATATTGTAACATAACAAGAACGATATGCTAACTTATGTATTTTGAATCTTCGTTCTAGAATAAATGAGAAAAAGTGACTTATGGTTTTTCCAGAGGAGCTGCTAATACAAATATTATGACACCAAAGCGATTAACTTGGACTTTTTTTTGTAAAACTTGAGTGTTTTCTTTTGTTGCTCACATCAGGGCTGTGGGTGTTTGTAGGCATGCTGAAGGAAAACTGCAAGAACCACCTTTACAGCTGTTTTTAAGCCTTCGGTTTTCTGTAATTTTGCCTTCCTGTCGGCCATCGTGAGAGAGCGCAGGGCTTAGTCGGTGTTCCCACTTTACATTTTTGCATTTTACATTTTTTTTACAACACTTCCACACATCTGCTGCTCTAAGCAGTCCAATTAAAAGTGTTAATGTCTTTGAATTCTGTTCATTCTTTCATGTTATGTGCAGGTATATTGGTAGTCTCGTATGGATTCACAGTTGAGTTTGCACGATTTGCAGACTGTGTTCCTCCGTTTAAGTTAACAGCTTCTTTAAAGGTCGTTAATTTAGGATTAACCAGCTCTTGGTTAGCTATAGCTGATTTGTTGTTAGCTAGTCGATTTGGTTTGCTGAGAATACGAGTTACAGGACACATTAGCTCGTTGTCTGCACGATTGTGATCTCTTTTGGCAGGGAGAAGGGGAACTTGACACTTTTTGTGTTTTTACATTCCTACTGTCACCAGTGGCCACAAACTAGCCTCCAAAGAGTTTTTGGGTCACCCTGATAGTAGCCCTGCTCCTCCATATCGAAACGCAAGACTCCTCGCTGAGGTGTTTCAGCTCTTCTAACTGGAAGGAGACCTCAAGGCAGCTCCATGACACACTACAGACACTTCAGCTGCTTAGGGAATGCCTCATAGAAGAGCTAGAGGCCTGGAAGTCTGGGAATCTCTGCTTGGGCTTCTGCCACTCATTGAGAGTAATAAAACATGGATGGAGATAATTAAATAGTTTCACATAAGACCAATAGTGTACATTTTATTGTCCTGCTTGGGCTACTACTGAAAATTTAAACACAAACTGTTTTTCTTTTGACTTCAACATGGAAATGCACACGATAAATCTGCTTTTAACTGTTTTGTTTTTCACAGGGGAACGGTCTCAGACCCCCTCACACAAAACTTGGATGCTGCAAAATCTTCTTTACAAGCTCTGTGAGGAAAAATGATAGTTTTTGTCCACTCAGATAATCCCCTTGCCATCCAAACACGCCAGCCTATCCTCAATACATTAAAACCAGTTTAGAATGAGTTAACATAGGTTTTCCCTGTAGCTCACTTATAGACTCTGTGAATGATAATTTAAGGCTTCTTATTTCCATCCTATCATCTTCAGCGCGATGACACCGAGTGGACCAGATGTGATTTCTAAGAAATGGACAATTTTGGTATAATCCTATTAAACACTTAGTGGAATGGCACAGGGAGAACGAGAGAGATATGGATAGTGAGACAGCAGAGGAGAGGTTTGGATTTTGAATGTATTTGTGTGTGTGACATGGGTTCCCTTCCCTCCAGAGCTAATCCCATTAGGCGGTGAGGATTAGGGGCTGCCTAGAGTTACCTTGGTTGGGGCTGAGAGCAGGGCGGAGTGCTAAGCTTCTTGCTGCGCTAATTACATTCCAGATGAAAGTGTTAAGATGGGGAAGGAGGTTCATGTTACGCTGTATTCTCTAGGTGACTGAGGCCGAGGCTATTTCGTTTTATATGCAAGAAGCAGATATTCAGACTGCGGCACAGTAAAGGGTAGGACGAGCGTATGTGCAGCGTATGGAGGAAAGTATATTTTGTGAACAGCTTGCGTGCGTGTGTAAGCTGTCGCAGATTCGTTGTGATGATTGTAGCTGCATTTGTTTGACTTTGGTTGGTCTAAAATGAAGAGTTTGTCAAAGGATACAAGGTCTGAGAAAGTCTTTATCTTTACAATCTCTCGACCCAGAATTAGGATTAGATTAGGGAAAGGATAAAGATGTTTGTTTGATAACGATGGATTCAGAGATGAGATTAGGATTATTAGATCAGAGATAAGAGGGCCCTCGTCAGAGCTAATGACGCATGCTTGAGGCCCTCATTAGTATAGAAGTGTGTGAGTTAAGACAGGCTGATGAGGAGATTATCATAATTCCCAAGACTCTCTTTCATGACCCGTGACTTTATGAGTTTGAAGAACTGAGGCGCAGCCATAATTCACAAGTTTGCACTTGATAACAGAGTTGGCTCCACAGCTCCGCTGTAGGCTGATACTGTGTTCTAAATGGGCAGTCGATAAATCAATAGCAGTGCCTGGATGTTCAACCGCCTCCAACTTTGAGTTATAGTTGAGAGTGAGCAGTTTTTAAAGTCACAAACATCACCTCCATCTAGCCGGTGTGCTCTCTCTCCGCTTCCTCCTGAATCCGGTGCAATTTTGCTTTTCTCAGATTTATGTTTCCACGCTGGTTTTTGCAAAAGCAGTACAGTGTCAGTCAAAGGAGGTTTCTGGAAAAAATGAAGGGAAAATTCGAGGTAGTTTTGCTGCTCTGCATGAAGTATTCAAGGCAGTGCAAATGTTAACGTGCAGCAGAGAGAGGAGCAGCGGAAAGCCAGACGTGTTTAATACAGCTGATTCTAGGCCCCTCAGTCCATTCTCACTGCTGTCACTACACCGTCGCTCCAACAGGGAACAAAGTTCACCTCGCATTTCACAGCACAGATGAGTCAGAAGTGGGATCTATTACATTTTGAATGAGGTTATTTGTTGGACTTGGATTTTGATGTCAGTGTCACGACTCTGATTTAGTGATTTCTATATTTTTGCGTCATACAATTTCCCCCGTCTTATTTTTCTCCTGACACACGCCGCTCACCGTGCATATTCCACCGCATAGAGAGGCCGAGTGATAATGCCAGTCTCCTGTGAATCAGCTTCTGGATTGTGGTGGATTGGTGTTTTGATCCCCAGCTACTCTGCATGCTGAAAACATCAAGGCCAAACGCTGAAGTTGCACCAGTAGCAGCTTTGCATTGCAGCTCTCTGTGTGTGTGTGTGTGTGTGCGCGTGTGAATGACTGAATAAGAAATGCATTTTAAAGAGCTGTGTAGAACAGCTAAGGTTAAAAGTGCAGACAAATTGCATTTTAACTTTTCTTCCGATCACACAGCAAATCATTGGTTTCCATATTTTACTTCCTGAATGTCCGCTCTCAGTACATCCAGAAATTTCCTCCTCGGCCTTTCTCTTTTCCTGGCAGCTCCGTCGTCATTATCCTGCTCACAGGACACAGGAGGAGCTCACTGCTCTTTCACATAAACCAATTCAATCTGGCCTCTCTTGCCTGGTCTCTGAGCTGTCCCTCTGATATACTCTCTGCTATTCCTGTCCATCCTTCTCGCTCCTGGCACAAATCTCACGAGCTTTAATTCAAACCATTTACCATTTAATATGCTTTTATTTTGAAAGCTACCTTGCTTTTCCCCCATCCCCCTCCAGCTCACCCCCACCCTTCGGGTGTAAGATATACAGGCTGTTTTCGAGAATTATGAAGGCTGCAGTGGAAATTATTAATGAGAGCTTTGACAGCAGTTTTGCTGCAAATTCAGGAGGCTCATCTAGCTACTCAGCATGGAGACCCATTCAGTGAAGGAAAACGACTCCACTGGAAAAGTCAGCATAAACCCTGATGTGTTTATACAGCAAGTCCACACGCTTAAACAGGAAAACACATTGTGTCTCAGTTTCTTCTTAAAGACCATTACAACCATTCCCAAAGTAACCAGTAAGCACGTTTTTATTTGATTTTATTTATTCATATTTGTACATGTGCAATATTAACATCAGTGTTTGCCATTTGATGCACTGTGCAGAGTTAGCTTAAAGCTAATTTACATCTAAAGTCCCTCAGCAGGTTGGATGTGAAAAATGTCACATAAAAGATTCACACATCCATAAAAAAAGAAAGATTACAAGTCTGAGTCTTTCAGCAAATATTTTAATAAAGCTGGTGAAAAAGCTGCAGTACCTAATGGTATCAGGCAGGACTTCAACTTCCATTGAGTTCAAGCTTTCGCAGAGAGTGCTGATCGCCCAAAAGCAGAATGACAAAACGCTACAGTACGGTCTTTAGTTGATGATATGCTCGTAGATTGTAAAGATTCTCATGGGCAAAAGCTAATAAAATGAAGCAGCAGTGGAGGAGCTGCCAGACCATTTAAAATCTTAAACACCAAACATATATTCATTAAAATGTTTCAAAACCCATGAAATGATGTCGTCCAGTGTTTTTAGTGACCATTTCCCCAGCTTGTTCTGGTCTGAGCTCTCTGTGAATGAGGTTGGTAACTCCCAACAATTGTTTCAGACAAGTCAAAAAATATTAAAGCATACATCACGTTATTTTTTCATGACCGAGTGTGAACAGGCATACATTTGATCCCAAATCTGTAAATGGTTGCAAAAGAAAATATTTTTCTTTCACTTTACCACCATTTATTCTTCAGTATAAGTGAAAATAGAAGCTTTTCTCTGCCTCAGAATTCCTCCAATTTTTTATTTAATTTTATTAAATCAACTTACATGTCTGAGCAGAGAGAGACGCATTCAGTGAGAACCAAACATACTGCATGTGAGGAATTTCTGCCTACTCAATACAACTGATGCAGCGGAGCGCTGATTCACACTGACGCGTCGGTTAATTAGCTCTGCCAATAAAAAACTGACACAACAAAACAAAAATGAAGTGATTATATTACAAAATAAAGTCAAACAGAAATGCATATACACACATACATGCACTGATCAGGCATAGAATCACTGACAGGTGGTGAATAACGCTGATTATCTCCTCATCATGGCACCTGTTAGTGGGTGGGTGAACATTTTGCCTGATGAATGCATCAGAACATGTCCACAACTTCAGCTCTTGTGGGGCGTTCCCAGTCTGCACTGGTCAGTATCAATCAAAGGTTGTCCAACGAGGGAACAGTGGTGAAGCAGCGACAGAGTCCTGGGTGGCCGAGGCTCGTTGATGCATGTGCGGAGCGAAAAGTGTCTCGTGAGGTCCGATCCACCACACGAGCTAATAAGGACCAATCAAGGTGCCCATGCTGACCCTCGTCTGCTGCCGAAATGTTACTTTGACACCTACCTAAGCACTGTTGCAAACCACGTACAACCTTTCATGAAAACGGTATTCCCCGATGGCTGTGGCCTCTTTCAGCAGGTTAAAGCATCCTGCCACAAAGCAGAAGTGGTTCAGGAATGGTTTGAAGAGCACAACAACGAGTTTGAGGCGTTGACATGGTCTCCATATTCCTCAGATATCGATCCAATTAATAATCTGTGGAACAAACAAGTCTGATCCATGTAGGCCCCCAACTTACAGGATCTGTTGCTAAAATTTGGTGGAGATGCCACAAAACACCTTTAAGAGTCTAGTGCAGTCCGCGCCTCGATGGGATGGGCAAAAGGGGATGAATACAATATTAATCAGGTGGGCATAATGCTGGGTCTGATCAGTGTACATGTCTTTGGATTGAGCTTGGTCACACTGGGATCACTGGTTCTGGGTGGGTTTTGCTTGTTATCCCTGTGTCATCATTGATTATCCCTGGGCACGAGGGTGTACCTCGTCCTCTGCCAGCTGGGATAGACTCCAGCCCTAAATGGGATAAATGGTTAAGAAAATGGATACATATACAGGGAGTGCAGAATTATTAGGCAAATGAGTATTTTGTCCACATCATCCTCTTCATGCATGTTGTCTTACTCCAAGCTGTATAGGCTCGAAAGCCTACTACCAATTAAGCATATTAGGTGATGTGCATCTCTGTAATGAGAAGGGGTGTGGTCTAATGACATCAACACCCTATATCAGGTGTGCATAATTATTAGGCAACGTCCTTTCCTTTGGCAAAATGGGTCAAAAGAAGGACTTGACAGGCTCAGAAAAGTCAAAAATAGTGAGATATCTTGCAGAGGGATGCAGCAGTCTCAAAATTGCAAAGCTTCTGAAGCGTGATCATCGAACAATCAAGCGTTTCATTCAAAATAGTCAACAGGGTCGCAAGAAGCGTGTGGAAAAACCAAGGCGCAAAATAACTGCCCATGAACTGAGAAAAGTCAAGCGTGCAGCTGCCAAGATGCCACTTGCCACCAGTTTGGCCATATTTCAGAGCTGCAACATCACTGGAGTGCCCAAAAGCACAAGGTGTGCAATACTCAGAGACATGGCCAAGGTAAGAAAGGCTGAAAGACGACCACCACTGAACAAGACACACAAGCTGAAACGTCAAGACTGGGCCAAGAAATATCTCAAGACTGATTTTTCTAAGGTTTTATGGACTGATGAAATGAGAGTGAGTCTTGATGGGCCAGATGGATGGGCCCGTGGCTGGATTGGTAAAGGGCAGAGAGCTCCAGTCCGACTCAGACGCCAGCAAGGTGGAGGTGGAGTACTGGTTTGGGCTGGTATCATCAAAGATGAGCTTGTGGGGCCTTTTCGGGTTGAGGATGGAGTCAAGCTCAACTCCCAGTCCTACTGCCAGTTTCTGGAAGACACCTTCTTCAAGCAGTGGTACAGGAAGAAGTCTGCATCCTTCAAGAAAAACATGATTTTCATGCAGGACAATGCTCCATCACACGCGTCCAAGTACTCCACAGCGTGGCTGGCAAGAAAGGGTATAAAAGAAGAAAAACTAATGACATGGCCTCCTTGTTCACCTGATCTGAACCCCATTGAGAACCTGTGGTCCATCATCAAATGTGAGATTTACAAGGAGGGAAAACAGTACACCTCTCTGAACAGTGTCTGGGAGGCTGTGGTTGCTGCTGCACGCAATGTTGATGGTGAACAGATCAAAACACTGACAGAATCCATGGATGGCAGGCTTTTGAGTGTCCTTGCAAAGAAAGGTGGCTATATTGGTCGCTGATTTGTTTTTGTTTTGTTTTTGAATGTCAGAAATGTATATTTGTGAATGTGGAGATGTTATATTGGTTTCACTGGTAAAAATAAATAATTGAAATGGGTATATATTTGTTTTTTGTTGAGTTGCCTAATAATTATGCACAGTAATAGTCACCTGCACACACAGATATCCCCCTAAAATAGCTAAAACTAAAAACAAACTAAAAACTACTTCCAAAAACATTCAGCTTTGATATTAATGAGTTTTTTGGGTTCATTGAGAACATGGTTGTTGTTCAATAATAAAATTATTCCTCAAAAATACAACTTGCCTAATAATTCTGCACTCCCTGTATGCACTGCAACAAGATGTTATTCATTGAAGTAGTTTTAATGTTGCTAAGATATCATCTCACTTAAACTCTGGTGGCATGTATCCATCTTTCAAGGTCTTGAGATATTTGTCCCTGAGATTTTTGCCCCGTTTAACACAAATGAGGTGAATGTGAGCACCGCAGAATAAATTCCAGTCTTAAGAAAACACTTCAGACAATTCAGCTTTGACATCTCTTTCTACAAGTGGTGGAGAATACAGACGAGATGAATAATAATGTGGAGTTTGAGCTACAGAATTTCCTCCTTTTACCCTCACTAAGAGCTGCAGTCTGAATGTAGACTGGCTAATTTGTTTTCATAGAGATGAGGATTATCGCAATAATCCAATGTCAGTCATTTTTATCTTCAGCATTTAGTTAAAACCTGTACAGTCTCACTTATGAACGAAGCATGTTGAAGATGGAGCTGCCAGGATGAAGGAAAAGGGGAAGGTTCATGGATGTGGTGAAGGTGGACATGCAGGGGGTTGATGTGACAGAGGAGGATGCTGGGAGATTGGGGGGTCTGCTGTGGCAACCCTTACAGGGGTCATCTGAAGAAGAGTTGCAATTGTTCATCCTGTCCAGACAAAAGCTAAGCTCCTAACTCTGACGTTCCCCAGATAATTCTTGTCCAGTCCTCGTGGGATTCTCTCTCCTTGTTTTGTGGATCTGTGTCATTGTGTTTGTCTAATTAAAACAAATTGCTTGATCCATGCTTAAGAAATATGTGCCACTACTCATTTGTATATCAGTCTTTCAGCAACAATGTGTGTTTCTGCTCTGTCGGTGTGACTGTATCTTCACTATTCTTTAAATACTCTGCTTCCTCTTACTCTCATTCCCGCTCTTGCTCCCTTAATTGTCTTCCTGTCATCCTCCTCCTTGTCGTGCTTTAAATTGTCTAAATTAGAAGCATTTGGCTTCATCCTTAAATGGGGAAAGTGGTGCCTGTGATCTGTGCTTGTGTATGTGTGCGTGTCTTCCTCTGCTTTCTAACTAATCCAGAGGCAGTTTAGAGACAGAGTCAGAGTGACATCCCTGATTGAACACTTCTCAATCAGAAGTGAGACCAGCAGAAAATCCGTGGCCATCCTGGCATTTATATAAAAACACTTCGAGTCACGTCCTGTCTCACTATCAGTCATCATCATCATCACTTCCACTCAGTAACCCTTTGTGTGCAGGCGGAGTGTTAGCTGCACTCTCTGCAGGTGGAACATAAGATTTATATAAAAGGCAAGAAAAATTTTAGGGGTGTTTTGGAAGTTACCAAAGTAATCATCAGAAAAGCAGCTGCTCAGACCCTGCGTGCCCACAGAGGCGCTTTCAGTTATGCTCAATGCTGAGACCACTACTGAGGTTCAAAGCTGTGCTGGAAAAAAAGTGCGAAGTTACCAAACGCCATGAATTTCCACCAATAATGCAGTGATGCACAGTCGGTGTCATAAAACAGGCCGTCATCACCTCTTAAAATCTTCATGCAGTGTCGATGTTTGAGCCTACGGTCTTTAAAAATCTGGAGTCTAATCAAAATCATGTCATCAGACGTTTGTAATTTAGGGATGTTTAAAAATGATTGTTCAGGTTTATGTCTTTACATTTTCTCTCCTCTTCTGGAAAACTGTAAAAAGAACAAATGCTCAGTGTAACAAAAAGCTGATCCGGTCAGACAAAAGTGGGTTGCGGCTGTGTTGCTGAGCTTTATGTTGAATTTGAATTGTTTGCAAAGAGGTCAAAGAGTGCTTTCAGTCCTTTGTGACTGCGGGTGATAAGTTAATCTGTTCTGAAGGCAAACGCTGGCATGACTCTTAAAAAGCCTTTGACAGTTCTCACAAATCTTTATACCAAAATCATAAAAGCATGAGCAGGTGAATTGGTTCAGATATGTTTTTCCAGACAAGGTCGAGACTTTTCTTGGTGTATTAATGTATTTTTTTTCCCCTCTTTTTTCATGACAGCAGCAAAACCACAGATATAATTCATAACATTAATAGAACTACTCTCCTGAGGTGCGCCTGCCCATTACTTACTCAGACCTTTTTGTTTTCGTGGTCTTTAGCTCCATCACTATACGAATTTCTGAAAGAACTACTTTTAACAACTGGTAAATGTAAAACTGTAGAAAAGTAGCTCGATATCAATAGATTATGTCCAAACTAGTGCTGTCAATAGATTAAAAAAAATTAACTAACTAATCTCACAATTTTCTGTTATTAATTGTGATTAATCGCAATTACTTGATTAATAGCCTGGCTCCAATTACATTTTTTTTTATTCTTTATATTTTAAGATTGTAACAGACATTTATGCAACACAATGAAGTAAATGCAGAATAAACACAAAGAATGTATGCTGAAATTCAAAGAGAATTTTAATAGTTTTCATCAATCTTTAACACGGTGAAAACTTACAAAAACCTTTAAGGCCATCAACAGTGACCGAACCCAGGCCTACAGGTTAAAGTGAATATCATAACAATAAAGGGTGCACAAAACTCAGTATTGAAAACACAAAAAGACACAGCTGAAAACCCAGAATGTTGAACATTTTTCACTTCAAAGGAGCGATCTGGCTTAGTCCTTCTTTGCACTCAGCCAGTTACTGAGGCAGACTATTCTGTTTACATTGTCTGATGACAAAGAAGCACGCTTCTTTTGAATGATGTGACCTGAGAGTGATAATAATCTCTCACAAGGCACTGTGGTTGCAGGGGTTGACAGGTACTTGCGTGCAATAGGTGCCAGCCTGGCATGTGCTCCTTCTCTCTTTAACCACCACTGTAGTGGACACTCTCCTATGTCAATTTTGGGCTCTGCTTTGGACAGATTCAGACAGCAGTCTATAGCATCTTCCTCTGTATCTGAATCAGGAGAACCCAGCAAGCAGATGGACATCTTGCTCTTCTTTGGTGAGGGTTCCTCTGTTGTCTGAGCAGATGGTTGGTGTGCATCCGTCTCTGACATCAGAAGGTCATGTACTGATGCCCACACCTCTCTTCTTTCATCTTTGGAAAGGCATTTAAGGTCTTTAAACCTGGGATCAAGGGCAGTAGCGAACTTCAGCCATGTGAGATTGCTGCTGTCCCTCCGCTGAGCTAGGTCTGTGGTAAAAACCTTCTTAAACCTCAAAACGTAGACTGGGTCATCATCTGAGGGCTCCATAATCCTGAACAAATGACACAAGGCTGGCAACACCATGGAACAGGAGACATACCGCTCTCCCCCCAGCAGTTCGGTAACATATCTGCAATAGAAAGATCAAGTCTGTATTTTTCTATTAATCACACAGAGACAAACATAAATACCACATATGAAAATACACAGAGAGGTGGAGAACATACTTGAAAACAAAGCTAGAACGCAAAGATAGACACACAATCATGAGAAACAAAATGATTTACCTGCAAGGTTCCAGTAGTTCCTCCAGCTTTTGCAGTCTGTCAAGCTCC
Source organism: Perissodus microlepis (assembly GCF_051167445.1). Classification (NCBI taxonomy): domain Eukaryota; kingdom Metazoa; phylum Chordata; class Actinopteri; order Cichliformes; family Cichlidae; genus Perissodus; species Perissodus microlepis. The sequence continues at coordinate 3,710,139 of NC_140461.1, forward strand.
TGGTCAGTCAACATGGTCACCTTGCTGTTTTGTTGAGTCAGGATGGTGGTCAGCCCAGATTTGTTTCTCTGGATCCGCTTGATCATCTCTAGGGTGGAGTTCCATCTTGTTGGAACGTCCTAAACAAGCGGTTCTGTTTGATGTCCATGTGCAGCTTGCTGTGCCTTTAATTCCTGAGCGTTTGCTGGACTATGCTTAAAATGTCCAACAATCTTGCGACATTTGGCCAGAGCCCTTTCAAATGCGCTGTCATTAAGAGAAACTGTGACCGTTCTTTGCAGAATGTGGGCCATGCAGGGCATGTGTTCAAATGGAAGTAGTCTGGCGGCTGCAACCATGTTACGAGCACTGTCGGTGCCAAGCGTGGTTACCTTGTCCTTGATTTTCCATTCGTTTGCAACATTCAGAAAATGGTCAGCACACGCCTCAGCATAGTGTCTCTCTTCAGTTTTACTCACTGTTAGTGCAAACGATTGCATAGTCCAGTCGTTATCAATAAAATGCGCCAAGACCCCCAAGTAATTATCGTTGTTCACCGAAGTCCAGTGGTCTCCGGTGAGAGCGACGTTCCTTACTTGCACAAGCTTGCTGCACTGCTGAGCCCTCTGGTCCCCATACAAAGTGTGCAGTCTCGACACAATGGTTCCTCTCGAGGGCAGATTGTAACACTCAACGAATGACTTCTCTCAGTCCATCATCTTCTACTATGCTAACTGGTCGGCAGTTTTTAGCTATCCAAACAACCAAGGAATTGGTTAATTTTTCTCTCACATTTTTTGTTATTCGTCCACGAGCACCATACTCCTGAAGCATAGACTGGCGAGGTCCCGTAGAGGTGGATTCAGTTGGGTGTTTTGCTCTCAGGTGATACGCCAGTGATGAACTGCTTCTGTGGTACCTGAATTCAGCTTTGCAAATTGTGCATCTTACTCTCGTTTTGTCCAACAAGCCATCAGGCAACTTCTTAAAGAGAAACTTTCCACCCAAAAGTCCGCCCTCGTCCATGCTTGGTGTGTTAGCTAGTGTTAGCTAGATAGTAGCATGGTGTCACTTCTTCTTCTTTTAATCATTTCTGTCAGGCCAAACGCCAGCATAGCACACTGTTGCCCCCTCCTCCAGAGGTGCTCATGAGTTTAAAGGTCTTAGATTACAGGAAATTAATAAAAAAAAATCAGCGTTAAATTTTTTTTAACGCGTTAAACATTTGGCGTTGATCTTAACAATTAACGCGATAATTTTGACAGCACTAGTCCAAACCTATTAACATGAAGCTATTTTTGGTCAAATTAGTATGACTCAGTTTACAGTTAGGTCATGTGGTGTATGTTAATCCTGATTTTTGTTTCATACTTCGTTGGATTGATTAAATTTTCAACTTTAGATTTTAGGGGGGCACTGCTAAACAGGAAGTCAGCCTGTTGTCTCCACCAACTTAAAGCAAACTGACTCTTTAGAAGCCAAATCCTCAGCTAGCTGGTAACTTCTCTCTGGCACTGGTGGGCAGGTATAGTATAGCTGAGCGACAGCTCCCTGCTGTGGTGGTAAACAAGGCTGGTAAGAAGAAGCTAAAATGCTTGTCAAGCTGTTAGAAACTGCATTCGAGTGACAATCGAGATCATTATCTTCTTAATGGTGCTCTAGAATTTGAGCAACAGGTACTAATGAACACGCTCAAATACACATTTAAGCACACAAAGAGAAAATAGAAGCAAGGCAGGATCTGTGCTTGGCCACAGTAGAGAGTCACTTTCAGCCAAGAACATCATTATTTCATTTTTATAATGTCAAAGGGTTCCTGGCTGTTCCTTTCTGCCATTTACATAAAAGAATATAAACATCAAATTAAATGTAATCAACATGGAAGGAAAGAAAATGTTGGCTTAAAGGCAGCGAGCAGTTAAATTAAAACTCTTGCAAAGAAGCAAAATGGACAGAAAGGACAACGACGCGTTCCTGCTGAAGGTCAGGAGGCCAAAGCATCAACCCACGCGTCCACCTTGGAACATGTTTGAATACCCTCCACTCCGCTCCTCCTACGAGACTCATGCATATGTGCACATCCACATGAGAAACAGTCAGCCGGTCATTACGGTGCTATATGCATACAGTATATACTGTACAGAGAGCTTGCAGTGCGCACAGCATTCTCAGCATTCTTCAGTTTTCTTTGGTGAATTCATTTCAGGAAAAGTTAAAGTCACAAATGTTGATGTTCTTTATAGACATTTAATTGAAAGAACAAAAAAAGAAAAAGTAACCTTAAATCTGCACTTACTAAACATTAATGACGAGTTTTCTGCTGATCAGTTAAGTCAGAAACTGACATCTCTGATCTCCAAAGGTAACTCCAGACTTTTTAGATGCTTCTTTTCCATTGAAGCTTCAGGTCTGCAGGCCTCTTCAAATTTTCTTCAAGGACCATTTTCATTCTTATTTCAACTCTGATGCCACCATTCATTAAATTTTATTAAATCCAGTTCAAGAAAAAAACCTTCACAAGCAGCTGCTCAAAGAAAGGTGCTTTTGGGTTTAAGGATTTGCACAACTAGTAAACTAGACTATTAAAATGTTGAAACCAGAAATATTGGTCTTTAAACCCAGGGACTCAACTAATGCATGAATGCTGTTAACTGTTGGGTCGCACATAACCACTCGACCACAGCAGTGAGCAACCACAGGCTGCCCAGGTGTGCAGGCTTTAACCTGCAGGAAATGAGGCACTGCTAGCACTGCTAACTTTAGCCACGACTGACATTGTGTTTGTGTTCATAAATGGCTCAAACGGCCACATATTTCGGTGAGATTTGTCAAAGAATATGATTTTCAGCTTTGAAATGCACATATGAAATTTGCACAGATAATGCAGATAATAATTATCTGTTCAATTTGGGAGCTTCATACTTTTTACACTATTTAATTCGTCTACTTTTCCTTATGTAAACGAGCAGTAAATTTGTCTCTTGGAACATCTCGAGCTCATATTTAGGACTCTTGCTATGAGGTGACAGTGCTAACCACTTACCACAGATAATAAGCGCTGAGAGGTTTGTCTTACTTCTTATTGCTGCCGTCTGCCTAGTTTACCATAAAAGCCTAATTGGTGAAGTTCCACTGCAGTGGGTGTCGTTCCCTGGTCCTTCCATCTCTGCACTGAAACTTTTAAATGTCTTTCTGAGTGATACATGCACAGGGGTGTTGATCTGTCTGCCACAATAGCACTGCAGTCAATTTGATGTTTATCTGGAGAATTATTAATGCAACCAGGATGTACCTCACCACAGTTTGCAGCGGCACAGCAAAAGATTTGAATACACACACACATTTTCATGCACGCACACAACAAACTAAGTTGTATTAACACGTTAACACACCACAGCTTTACAAAGCTTGTCCTTGGCGATGTAGAGTTTTCCGTAGCACTGTAACTGCACATCATGTGGCATATTTTCATAATTTAATTCATCCGTCTCTGAAAGACATTTTTAAATGCCATCAGTAGTATGTTCCAATTATTGCAGCAGCTCAAAAGGCAAAAATGTGTGCAGTGAATAACAACAGGAGACAATAAAATAAAGTAAAATTCAATCAAACTTTTCTGATGACTCGATGTTTGTGTTGATAGCCTAAAAACTTTTTCCATCTCTCTGTTGCTTTAAGTTCTACACATATACTGTATTATATTAGCCTAGTCATGCAATATACTATGAAAATGTTTAGAAAGGTGACTGATTTGTCTGTCTCGTTTCTCTGTGTTTGTCCACAGCACAAAGACACCCAAACAGGCAGTATTTGCTGGAAGCATGCAGCTCCTGGCGGGTATCAAGCTGTGCACAGGCAGAGTTCTCACCAACCACCCCCATTATGAAGATAAAGACCTGCGGGAGCGGACCAGACAGGTACTGTAGGCTGCAATAAAACGAAACTGCCAGAGGGGCTGCAAGATAACACAAACACAATAAATGGAAAATCTGAAGTAAATTGATGGTAATTACAGTGTCAGCTTCATAACACCGAGTCAGGTGGATTTGAATGCCAATTAGCTGCTTGGATTCGCTTTAAGAATAATCACAGCTGTAATATTTGTGTTTTGAAAGAGGTGTGAGATCTGACAAAGCTTTACCTCTCTGCACAGGCTATAATACGAGCCAGTGATATCTTTTAAAGCGGAATTCAGTTCACTTCAGTGGATATTCATCAGTTCACAACGGCAATTTTCTCAAAATGTTTTATGTTGTAAAGATTCTACCTGGAGTCTTTCTTTTTATTCATTTTCACAATTAAACAGAATGGTCGAGAAAAAGAAAAAACCCACTTCTTCCACCTCACACGATCAAGTCTGTTTCAGAGGCTAAATAACGGTGCGATTTCTCCCACCTTTTCTCTCCCACTTTTGTTTTGAAGTCTTATGCATATGTCAGCTCTTCCCCAGTGTGTAGATTGTTAACACTTGTAATAACCAAGGTATTGTGTGGCGATGCTTCTAGAGCCAACGCTTAGTCATGGCTTTTTTGTTCGCTGCCAGTAGGACCTTTAAAAGATATTTGTCTGTGTGATTTAATTCATCTGGAAAGCGTCCAAGGTAAAGACATGTAAAGTTAAAAAATGCAGAAATGTGACCGTGATCTGCCGTCTTTTCTCCATCTTCTCTCCAGCACACCGGTTGAGTTCCAGTTAATTTAGATTTCTGTTTAAGAGTAACAAAGAAGCCCCTCCACGTCCAGTTATTACTTGTTACTTAGGTATCACAAAGGTATCACATGCTCTGTGTTATCCTTGTTTAAATAAATGATAGTTGTTTTGTTTTTTAACCTTTGGGTCTTTCTGGAATTATATACATCAATAAATATCTGAATATTATCTGACAGTTCTTGTTCTTACAAATATAATCACAGATTTGTAAGTATCTGTGAAATGGGCAGCCACCAATCAGGCGCTTGGGGAGCAGTGTGTACGGACAGTACCTTGCTCAGGGGTACCTCAGGGTAGCCGTTCAGTGGATTCAAACCCCCGACCTTCCAATCAAGGGGTGACCACTCTACCTGCTGAGCTATCCCTACCCTTGTTCACTGAAACGGTGCACTAGGCCCATTGTGGGTAGGTAAGGGGGAAAAAACGAGCAGTACATATAAAGTTTACAATTTATATGTACAATTAGAAAAACAGTTTTTTGTTTCTGTCATGGAACATAATAGCTTTGTGTTGCAGGTAGGGCTGTGCGATATGACCAAAATCTCATATCCCGATATAAGAATTCTATCGTCCGATAACGATATAAATCACAAAAATGTAACATTTTCTGTAAATTCTGTGAATCTCGGGCAGCTCGACTTGCGGGAAGTGTTTCCAGCTGCGCGTCGTGTACCTGGACTCGAGTGGTTTAACAGATGCATGGAACGATACATTTTTAGACATAAGTTGTAACAGCCGCTGTTTTCTTTGTGAGTATTTATTACACGGCGTGCTGCGGGGAAAAGCCTGTTCTAACGTTTGAGTCTAAGGTTTATTTTTTTAGCACCTGGCGGCTCTTTTTTACTTCTCATCCGTAAATAATCTGCTCTTTCACGTGATTCAGTTTATTTTGAAAAGTCTCAACAGGATCCTGAGCTTTATTGTGAAAGGTTTATGTGGAACATAAACAAGCGGACACGTGATGCTGTTACCGTCGTTGTTGCTAACCACAACGCATAAAAACAGGCGCTTGTCCGTCCGTAGTGTGGTTATATAAAATATAAGAGAAAGAGAGAACTTTAAGAAATGAACATAGCCACTACAGTGACCATCAAAACCATGAAAAAATATTGCCGTAAACAGTTTATTTTGCGACACCGCGAAACAAACGATAGCGTAAAATGAAACGATAGACGTTTTTATATCGTCATCCGATATATATGGTTATATCGAACAGCCCTAGTTGCTGGGTAGAACCAACCTGCTCACACTCCAGATGCTGGACTGCTTTCACATCAGTCAGGAAGGGCTGCTGTGCAGATTCATCTGTTGCTTTGTAGTTCTCAGTGCACAAATGCTCAAGTAACCCCAGTCAGTGTGGATTCCCTTTTTTCTTTGCTTCGTCTCTAATTTAATCAACAAAGTAAACGTGCGAAGTGAAACAATTTAATTCTATAATGAAAACCCCCTAAAACCCATTGCCCCTCCAGCCCCCCCCCTCTTTTTTTCTAGCATTTTTTTTGTCCCTCACTTTTTTTGGGGGGTCCAAAATGGCATTAATACACCATTTAAAGTTATTTTCAAACACTAGAAAAAATATTTAAAACCTCATTGTGTGCAACCTTCCTTATCTGCTTTTAAATCACGTCTTAAAACACATCTATTTACCTTTCAGCACAGCAGGACTGCCTCTTAATATGCTTGTTACTAATTATATTTAATTTTAAGATATTCTAATGTCATTTAAGCTGTTTTCTCTTTACTTTGTATTTGTAGCACTTTGGCCAACATTGTAAAGTGCGTTATAAATAAAGATGCTATGCTATATATTTTTCAGTTTTGGTAATTTGCATTTTGAATTATGTTCTTTAAAAATCCAAAAATTGAACAGTGAAACTGGAAATGAAGTGAACTGAGATATTTTTGTGTTACCAGCCACAGTCTGAGTCCACAGTTAGACTAAAGCCACAGTAACTGAGTGCGAGTGTAGCTGCACACCATTTAATGCATTTCCCTTGTTTTGATTCAATTTTATTTAAGTAATATTTAACCTTTATACATTATTTTGGTGCCGCAGTCAGTGTCAGAATTTTCAGGCTATTTCCAGATCTTGTGGTTGCGTTTTTCCCGCCCTCCTCTACACAGTGAAATCTGTTTTGTACAACATCCCCACCCATCCATCTCACTCAGCTCTGTGCTAATGTCTTGCGTGAGAGACCAGGGAATTGTCTGTAGATGGGGGCCATTGACCTGCAGTGATTGTCTGAATGAATATGGGATCAGAAGATGCACTGAGTACATTGTGCATCCATTACAGTGGGATGAATGGTAACGTAGGAAAAATGGAGCCTAAAAGTGCTGTGTTCCAGTAAAGGAGAGATGAATGGTGGCGCATGTACTGAGTGCATATTAGTATTGTAATGTATGTGAGGAATGCTGCGGAGGCATTGTTTTCTTTTTCCCTTTTTCCGTGAATGTTTTTTTTCCTGCTGAAATCAGGTTTAAAGCAGCAAAGGCAGCGTTTCACTTTACTTCTGTGTATTATTCATGAATTCTCATTGTATTGTGTTTTCATTAGTATATTTTTCCCTTTGGCCTGTTATTACATGCCCTGCCAATGCACTTAAATAACTGGTTGTCACTCCCATATTGACTGAATTCAGACAGTGAAATAGAAAACATGACAAATATCACTTTTTCCCAAACATGCTGCAAACCACATGCAGCTAATGACCAAACACAATGGAGAATTACCTTTATTATGACTCTTTTCTGCTTCTGCATGCGGTGTGTCTTCTTTGCAATGAGCGGAAAGTAATGTGTGGGTCATTTCTCGGGTAGCTGAGCCTGTGATTTGCCTCCCAGCGGGAAGTCAGCCATGCTGAGCCGCTGGCGAAGCTCAAGCCTAGTATGGAGCTCATTAATGGACCACGACACTGGTTCAGGCCTACTGGGCTTTATCTGTGTCCAGCTATCTTTATGAGGACCAGGCTGAGTTTTAGACCACTGGAGTGAGAATATTTTGGAAGAGTGAAGACATTTTGGTCCTTATCAAATGTTTTAGGGTTAAGACTCTATTTTAGGATTAGAGTTTGGTTAGGTTTAGGTAAGGTGTTACAAGTGAATGTCCTCATGAAGACAGCTGTGCAAACATGGCTCTGTTTTCTTTCTATTATGGAAGAAAACTGCATAAATATCTTTTAAAACATGGTCCCACTTCTTGTGCAAGATAAATGTCACTGCAACATTATTCATTAATGGACAACAAGTATAGGTATTCGATTCACCCGCTCTAGTCCGTTCTACGTTAATTTGCATACCTATAGTATTGTGCAAAAGTCTTGAGCCACCCCTCAAGTCTTTGTATTTTACTAGAAAAATGAGATAAAGAGATTTATAGTGATTTATCGTAACATGGCAAAATACTGGAAACAGTATATAAAGCAAAACAGAGTTTATGCAATACTAACAAGCTTGAAAGTCATCATTTGGTACGACCACCTTTACCTTTAAGACAGACAAACTCTCTTAGGCGAGCTCTCTTGTAATTCCTTTAAGTACTCTTCAGAAACACAGACATAGACACCCAGAGCTTTTCTTTGGATGTTTCTGCCCTTTTTCCCGCTCTCGGTCAAGAGGATCCCACAGTGCTTCGGTGATGTCGAGGAGGTCAGTCCATGACTGATGATGTTTATCTGTGTGTTTTCTGTCCGGATATGCTTTTGCTGAATTGGCAGCTGAAAATGAAGCCTTTGCCTTGCATGCTTGCTTTCAGTTTCAGCAATCTGATGGTCCTTCTCTGTATTCATAAGTTTGACAAGATGCACAACGTCACTGACTAAAATCCAGAACCTGTAGACACTCACTGTGGTGTCTCTCTCCTCAGATACTGTTCATCTGTTGTAGATAGTCTTTTAGGTCTGCCACATCTTCTTTTGTCCTCTAATTGGGAATTTTTGGGAATCACCTTTTTTCTACAAAAAAAACTGTACACAGTGTATTCTTTAACAAATCTGAGCTGATGGGGCGATACTGGCATTTTGATTTAGTTCTCACACAAAAACATTTTAGGAAAAGCAAGTTTCAGTCTCTTTTCCCGGACATGTCAGTGGAAATAAAAAGCAATAAAATCTATTATGTGGTTGCTGTTATAACTACACACACATTCAGCTGGTAAAATGCTCAGTGGTTTTTAAATCTGATGCCTGACATGGCCATTCACCCACTCTCCAGTTTTTGACACCAGTGAAAGCTGAACCACAGGCAGTGCATTTGGGGTCATTGTGTTTTTGCAGGATAAAGAACCAGCTAATGAGATTTGAGGGGGTCCTTTTATATAGCCATAGTTTTTCTTTCTTTACAGCACACAATGGTAGGTAGTCCACTAATGAGAAGGTCAGTGGTTTGATCTCCAGCATCCTCAGCCTGCATGTTCAAGTAACCACGGGCAACATCCTAAACTATGTGATGGATGTAGTTTGAAGAGTAAAGTACGGTGGCCCTGAGAGGCCAAACGGACTGCAACTTCAGAAAACAGCATTTTTTCTTTTTGCAGCATTTTTCTTTTTGCAGCATTTTTCTTTTTGCAAGTGTTTTCTGAAGTTGCAGTCCTTTGGCCTCTCTGGGCCACCGTAGTAAAGCACTTTAAGCGGTCAATAAGAACAGAAGCGGCTTTCTATATGTGCGGTTCGTTTACGGATTACTTCTGAATTAATGCAATACATCATCAATAAAGAGCGAGCCAGTGCCACAGCCAGCAGCACACCACCAACCATGACATGACCTCCATTTTTCACAGATATACTGATGGGATTTCCATGTGTACTTACTGCTTTTCATACACACTTTGGGGTTTCCTTTACTTTTGTAAACTTTTTTTTTTTTAAATTTGTCTTTGAAGTTACTCTTACTAGCAAATTCCAGTCTGAGGCTACGTCCACACGTACCCGGGTATTTTTGAAAACGCAGATTTTTCTATGCGTTTGCACCTTTCGTCCACACGTAAACGGCGTTTTTGGTCACTGAAAACTGAGATTTCTAAAAACTCCTGCCAGGGTGGATATTTTTGAAAACTCAGTTTTTGCATTTACGTGTGGACGAGAAAAACGGAGAAAACGCAGCGTCAAAGGTGTGCGCCTTTTTTGACGTCACACTGTGCGCCACGTTATTGTTTCGGTGAAATGAATTTCTACAATGCTATTACTGTTAATTGTACTCTCTGCAGTGTTTAAATGCTGACATATACACACACAGTTACTGTCCCTCCACACATACGACTCGGTTCTCCTTCTATGCCCCATCTTTGTTTACTTTTTCCCACCGAGGCTTCTAGACTTCTGATTGGCCAACATTTCTGCACGGTTAGGAATATATCGCCACCTGTTGCTTTGGCATGTTCCTAGCAGCGTTTTCCTTCATTTCTGTCTTTACGTGTGGACGGGGTTATTTTTTAAAACAAAAACGGAAAATCTCCGTTTTCAAAAATACCCGTGTACGTGTGGACATAGCCTGACATTTTCCTGGGAACTGCTGCCATTGGGCGGGGGGTTAAAGGTGTTGGTGCTTTAAAAGTGTTTCCTTTTATACAATCTACATATAACCTCAAGCTGCTCGGGAACTTCCTATGATGCTTTGAGAACTTTGTCATCCCCATGTGTTGATATCCTGTATATTTGTCTACCCTCTCCCCAACTTCCTCCCCACAAATGCTTACTGCTAAGGGATCATCTTACTGTTGGGGTTCTCTTTTCTAATATTCTGGGGTCTTAAAGATTTACAGCACTCAGAGAAAGCCGCTGTGAACTGGTGCTATAGCCATAAAACTGAATTGAAATTTCATCATTTGACAGAAATTGGTTTATTTTCCTCTTTTATGACCATCTGATTGGAAAATTGTATTACATCTAAGTAAATTAAACCTCAATTAGGAAAACTTGATTTTATTATAACCCTTTTGTTAAACCATTTTAAAGTCAAACATGTCTTTTGTCGTGTTGTTATAATAGGTTCGTTTTTGCTCACACATGAGCTGCTTTTCAGTCATAATCAGTTCTGTGGTCTTTGCATCGTGTTCGCCTTCTGGCTCCAATTGCAATCTCAACAGATAATAGTGCACAATTCATAACTGACTTCATGTCAGTGCACTTTAAATCATGAGGGCAGCCTCGGACAATAGTCAGCGGTTAAGTTATTTTCACACACATGGAGGTGGGCTCAATCAGCAGAACAAAGCCATTTCAAACATTAAAATGCATTTGAAGACCAATAAATGAAAGTTGATTGCTTCTTTATTTTAATTTATTTTGCACTTCTGATAAAATTCTGCGACTTAGGTACTTCAAGAATCTTTTGGCACCCACTCAGAGGTTTTAGGACTGCAGTTGTTGATTATAAGGGTTCCATCCTCATTACTTTCTTACATACATCTTGATCCACAGAAAAGCTCTCGTGCAGTCAACGTAAAAAGTTGCCACGACTCCACTTAGTCAAGCAAAATGGTCGACGCCATTTTTGACACCACAGGGGAAAACGACAAAAAAATGAAGAGGCATCTCTGGTCTATTATATTCAGCTACAGCCCTGATTATTTCCTGAGTGTCTGGTGACTTGGCATCATGTATCCATAGCTGATCAAATGGAGCTTGTAGGGTTGGCATCAGTGGACTTTCGCTCAGCACCAATCTGTGAGTTCAAGAGAAACGATTAACGTTTTCTTCTGTTAACGCTGCCCTCTGGCAAGAAATTGGTTTGATATCGACCCCCTCCCCGTCTGAACTGTCCAGACTGCGTTAGCTACCTTGGTAGGTTGCAGGTGTTTGCAGGCTACAGCTACGTGAAAGACTCGGAGCCTTGAATTCGTTTGTGGTTCAGACGGAGGAAGAAAAGTCAAGAAAAAATCAGCAGCGATTTAGATTCAGTTTTGTTAGTTGACTTCTTTATTTACTCGAGCGGAATACACATTTTTGTTTATCAAATGCTCAAATATAAAATGCTTACGGACACTCTGCCTGGAAAACCTGCTGGGGTTTTACAATAATGCTGCCAGGACTTTGTCCGCCAGGCCGTGCAGTGCTTTACTTCATCTCAGTGACACAGTGTGGTTCAGTGAATTGTTCTAAGCTGGTTATTTACAGCAGTTGACATACATATTTTTTTAATACACTGAGAGCTGGATCAGTTAAATATTGATTTGGAGCTTTTCATGAGATCATCTCGAGAGGATAAACTGTGACAATGATACTATGCTGTAGTACTTTTAGAGTTATCACTCACTTAGTATCAGATTCTGTCAGTTCTTGACTATTTTTAATATCTAATATTTAGTTGTCACTTTATTTCCATTGTGTTTTTCCACCATATTTCATCACCAGCCACAGAAGGGCTCTCCAAATGGCTCCAGTGAACGCTCGTCATTTTTGCATCATCGTCGACAGATTTAGGCTCGTTTGCAAAGGAAGATGCTCATGCTTGTGTCATTGTGGTTAATCACTGAAAGCACAATGTAGTGAGTATATTTGATATTCACCGTTAAGATGATCCAAAAACACCAACCAACAAACTAAAACAGCACTTGGTGGTTAAATTAGTGTGATTTCAGTCACAGGTGAGATTCAGTTGGATTGATGCTTTTTTTACAGCTTATTTGAACCTTTCTAAAAGTTGCTGTTTCACTGTGTTCTAGCCTTATAATAAATCAGCTCTTAGCCAGTTCTTGCAGTATTTATGGGCTGCATATTTTGTCCATTTAAATCTTTTGCCTGCTACAAATAAAAGATGAACCATGAGAGTTTTCTTGGAAGCTGGGATTTATGTTTTCAGCTTTAGTTCTTGTTCCCCTGCGGGTTTTGTTTGAGTCATAATTGTTTTCATTCTCTTTTTTTTGTTTTTCAAAGTAAACGTTTCCTAATTGGAATAAACCAAGTTTCATAAAGTGTAATTCAGAAAACAAATGTGTCTGGTAATTGAGTTCCAGGGGAGAAGTTTTCTCCTCCCAGCAATATCAAGTTAATATTGGCTTCCTTTCAGGAAATACTTATATGTGTGTGTGAACAGGTGTATCAAGTGTACGCTCGCCGCTCCCCAGAGGAAGTATACGATATCCTGAAGGCTATTGGGGCCGACTATGTGGTGTTGGAAAACAGCATCTGCTACGAGCGGAGGCACAGGCGGGGCTGCAGACTGCGGGACCTGCTCGACCTGGCCAACGGACATGTGGGTGGCTTTCATTTAATGTGACTCACTGTGTGTGTGTGTGTGTGTGTGTCAGCATGCGACGTCCCCTCTGCCGACTCCTGCGACTCGGTGAAAGCTCTCAGCCTCTGCAGACAGATCAATAGTCCCACTTCTTATCTGCGCGTCACTGTCTCTCACTCTTTTGCCGCCGCTCACCCCCACTCCCCCAGACTCTTTATTTTGATGTCAGATGCGGCTCGCCAGCTATTTGGATTACCAGAAGCGAGGCGAGCTTCGGTCTGGCCCAGCATCGTGTAAGACACATGAAACGCTGAAACGCAGAGTCGGGGTGTGCTCGCGACGCCGTAAATGTCACGCAGCGTACACAACATCTGACATCTAGACAGCTTTATTGAAGGAATGCTGGATTTACGTCTCTTTCTGTCTGTCCTTTGCTTCCTCTCATACTTTCTTTTATTTAGCTCTTACTTTTTTTATCACCTCTGGTCTTTCTGTCTGCCTGCTTTTGTTTTTCCTTCTTTGCATCTTTTCATCTTTTTTTGCTTTCATTGTTAACACCAGGATACCTTTCTTTCCTTTTTTTCCTGCTCAGTGATCCAGTGCTTTCCCTGTAACACCAGGAGTGTTAATGACTATAACAAACTATAAAATGTGATCTTTCTCCTGTAAACTTTAAGTTTTGCCTGTTTGTATCTTTACTGTACACACCAGGTAGCCACCACATTAAAATCTCCCCGTGTGCCATCGAGACATTTCAAACTCACTGGGGCAAAGCCACATGACCTGTGGGGCGTCGTTTACAGCTGGAAAACCTTACTTTGGTTTCCAGCCATGATGATGATGATGATCTTACTCCAATGAAAATGCAAAGTGAAATCACCAAATAATTACAAATCTCCACTGCAGAGCGTTTGCATGTGATTATGAACCTAAATATTTATACATATTGCTCAGAAGCTAATTTATACTCCATACACTGTCCCTTAATGCAGCGGTCCCCAAACCTTTTTGCGCCACGGATCAGTTTAATGTCAGACAATATTTTCACAGACCGGCCTTCAAGGCGTCGCTGATAAACACAACAAAAGAAAATGATCCGACCAAGACAAAAACGGTGCTATTTTGTAAATATAATAATTCACTGTGTATTTGTGTAACTTTGTTAGCAGCGTCCTCCTGAAATGCACCAACAACACTGAAAGTAACAGCCTCCTCTCTGCTTTCAAAATAAGACACAGCTACAAAACAAAGTACATGAAAATATATAGAAAATGAATTCATAACACAAGACCCAGGGAAACAGAGTTAACAATAAAAACCCTGAAAATTTCAATTTCACACCTGAGCCTAAACTCTCACGGCCTGGTACCAAACGACTCTCGGACCGGTACCGGTCCGTGGCCCGGGGGTTGGGGGCCGCTGCCTTAATACACTGTACAGTTTCACTATAAGCCTCAAAATAGTTTTTGTAGCTCCACTCTAACATGGCTCAGTGCTTTTCATGTTGTGGCTTATTTTGTGTTTTTAAATGTGACACTTTCAGAATTCAAGTGTGTGAAACCATAAAATATTCATGACTGAATATTTGACAAAAAGTTAATATCCCTTTTCTTTTTTTTAATTAAAAGTTTATCATTCAGAAACTTTCACAGTCCCACCCACCACTTTTTAAAACTGGAAGTGTTGCATCTCGCCAGCAAACAGTGCCGTTCTGTGGGATCCTTTTTAGAAGCTGATATTTTTTGTTAATGGCCTTCAGTGCTGCTAATGAGTATCTTATTCCTTCCAAGAAAATCCGTCCTTGAAGCCAGCATCTCCACATGTCCTGCACTGCCTCTTTTTTCATTGGGTTCAGCCTTCTTTGGCAGCTGTTTTATCAATGTTGCAATCAATAATCCCAAAGCAGAATATTTATTAATTTAGACTCACTTTAGCCCTTAATGCACTAAAGCATTCATACAGATTTTATGGCAGATCTAACTGGCAGAGCAAAGTGAAATCAGAGGCTGCTGCCGGTGGACTTTATCTCGATTGTGCTGGCTTCAGCCTGCCGTCATTCTCGTTGCTGTTAATGGTGACGCGTTTGTTCTCTTATCAGATCATGGACGGACCTGGAGAGAATGACCCCGACCTCGTCCCTGCCACCCACCCTCGTTTTTGCGATGCCATCAAGACGGACGCGGCAGCTTACAACGCTCTCTTTACCAGAACATTCCAGAATAAAACCTTCCATGTCTACCGGCTCAAGAAGAAACGCAAGAAAAATACGAAGGGCTCATCAGAGCCCAGCGTGACTCAGTAGCAGGACCAGGGCTGCAAGACAACCCCAGCAGAGGCCAGAGGGGAGAGAGGAGGAGAGGATGAAATAAAAGTGCTGAATCCTTGCTGTTCCTCTGTCTCCTCTTTGCACTGCGCCCAGCTGTGATCATGGCCATTATTTCTTCAACACGTGGCTCTTTGGACGTGCTATTAGAACAGCGGGCCGGTCTGCACTTCGGGCTGCAGTGTTTTTGTGAGTGGAGTGTGCAAATGTAGGATTCCTGCTTCGGGCTGTTCTACGCCCACTCATTCAGCCGCCGTCCACCCCCAAAAAAGTTTAGATGACTAAGTGAAACTTAAAGATTGAAATACAGAGAAGTCGTATGTATTTGCAGCTGAGTTCTTCTTTGCCAACGAAAGTAGGGACAGAAATCGAAGATTTGTTGAGCTCTTCATTTGTAGGGATTTAAACTGACTTTTAAAAAAAAAAAAGGTTCAGTTTCCACTGTAGTTCAGTTGTTTTAGGAGTAGATATCAGCAGACATTAAGTGTAAATGTCTAGTTTAGAAAGTTTCATAAATAACCCCAAATATGATACAACTGATAAGATTATAGTCAGTTAGGAGATTTATTTTTCAGAACTGACCGACGTGTTGGTTCTTTCAGATGGGCAGCGAGCAGCTCCGGTCAGTATGTTTCAGCCATGTTAGTGTAAAGGAAGCTGGTCATCTGCCTCATTCATTACATGTTCTCATATTAATAATTGAACTGTGCTTGAATTTGATTCATTAAACATACTGAACATAAAAACATGCTTAAACAGGTTGTCATAGTCCCAGTGGAAGCTCATGCGACTGTTTAATCTTACTGTTACTAGTATTACTTCTAGCATCACTGCTGTCATCCTGTCATCCTAAGCTCTTCTACCCACAAGCCTAACAACTACGTGCCAAACCCCAACTTAACCTCACTCTGAACCTACTTTAAGCCTAAAACCAAGTCGTAACCCTCAAACAGGTCTTTGAACTTCTCTACAAAATGTCTCAAACTAAACACAAACTTGAATTCAGGCTTTAATTTAATTTTTATTTGTGGTCTGTGAGCAATGACTTCAGTCACTGTGATGCAGGTTGGAGAAGTTGTTCTTGAGAAAGCCGCAGTCTGCCTGTTCTGCACAGCCACACACACACACACATTTAGTCAGTGTGTCCTTACAGCTGTCATCTTTATAATTACCTTCCTATGATGTGTCTGGGAGGCATTTCTACATGGTAGCTTCAGAATAACCTGGTTCACACACTCTTTGAACATACACACTATTTAAATTATCTTATCACCAGAACATCAGTCCCAGGAGAGGCCATGTACCAGATACACAGCGGGTAATGGACTTTGTTAGACCACCTGTTATAAAAACAAAGCACACAAATGTTTTAGAAATCTGTCCAAAAAATGTATTTTTATTTATTAGGCAAATAAACTGTATCCAAATCTGAGCCAAGACACTGGACTTTTCACAGAAGTCTGAATTTCATCAAACATTCAGCCACTAAATTGATTCTTCTGTAACTTTAATGTGTTATTATTTTTTTTATTTTTATTAATCTTTTCTGCCTTTTTGTAAAAGTAAAATTTGAAAATTCATGGATCAAGACAATAACTATATTAAAAGATGAAAGAGCTTGCAGATACTGTTGAAGTAACCATTACACAATCATAAAAAAGTATTTTGGTAATGACCAATACTCTTTATTTGGTCTGGCGGTGGTCTAATAAATCTGTTAAGCTGTGTAGCTTCTCTGTTTGCAGGATTTTTGTGGTTTTCTACTCTGATGATCAGTCTGAGAGCTGCTAGCTGATGAGCTCAGTTTAGCTCCCACCCCCTTCTCTTGATGTTACTGTAATGTGGTATTTTTTTCTCAGGATTGTACATAAAAATAAATTATTGAAAAGAAGGTTTAAGAAAAAGTTTGCTAACTGCCTCGTCAGCTTCCACTAACTTTCAGCATAACATGCCTCTTGCTATAAGAGCAGATCAGTAGAGTTTATGGTGTTACAGAGATAATCATAAGCTGTTGCAGGCTCATTAAATTGACAATTTATTGCTTCTACCATGAATTACTTTAACTGCTAAATTTCTGGTATCATTATCGGTCCCCTGTACAGCTACTGCACAGGTGGACCTGCTGTGGGAAGAGTGCAGGACTTGGAAACTACAGTCATGGCCTGTATCCCAATTCAGGGTCTGCAGCCTTAAAGTACGCAGCCTTAACGGTCCTCAAGGGCCGCGTCCTCAAAGACCGCTAAGGCCGGAAGTGCGAGGCTTGTGAAATGGGACGGTCTAGCCTCCGTCGCGCTGCCCAGGTTGCCTAGCAATCGTGATACTAACAGCTGGAAACGTTTCATACAGCTTTGTTTAACAGAAATGAAGGAGAACATATTTTGTTCATTTGTTTGTTTCTACATGAGCTTTGATTGGATAAGTATCTGAGGCTGAGACCACGGGACTGTAAAACATGATTGTTGGGCTTCATTTCTGTACTGAACAGTCATTTAAGATTAGCTAGTAAATAACAATTAGCTAATGTTGTTCATGAGACTAAAGTCATCTCGCTTTGGTAATGTAAATATAATATGGCCAATATTAAAGTTATTATTTCAGTCAGTATTAGTTATTACAGCAGTGAATGACTCTGTTTCAAACACTGAGCTTCAGTAAAGATTCAAGCTGCATTTATTTATATTTCCTGTCACCTTAAATCTTCACTCAAAGACAGGTTCCTTTGACACTGTATATATAACTGTGTTATATATGAGACAAATATTGTTCTTTCAATATGTTGGCATTGCTAAATTTGTCTCAGTGCTGACTTTAAATATCCATGAAATCATCACATTCTCTGTAAGATTAAGGTCGACTATTGAACGGCGCATATTTTAAAGTAAAGGCTGTAAAACCAAGTTAGTACAAACGTCACTGTTGTCACATAACTTTGCCGACATGTGGCCAACAGTAATGTTTTAATGTTCTTCGTTATTAAACATTTGCACATAAATAAGTGACATAATATTCAGTACTTACTTTTAAAAGTTTACTCTTTGGGCGCACCTCTTCCGCCGTTTTTTTCCGGCAAAATTATCCACACCCACCGCCGCGCTATGCATTCTGGGATATGTTGGGCCACGAAGTCTACACCGCCACATCCTTAAAATTCAGGGAAATGAAGGACGCATTTGAGGGCCGCATTTCGAGCAGCCTTTGAATTGGGACAGCCTTCATGGCGTCGCTGTGACGTAATCGGCCTTAAAATGCGGCCTTTAAGGCTGCAGACCCTGAATTGGGATACAGCCATCTTTTATATACAGTCTGTGTATCGTTGCCCACAAACAGGAAATGCTGATAGTTGTTCGTTCAGTGATTGTTTAGTCATACTCGGCTGTATCCCCACCGAGTAGGTCAGACCACTAGCAGAGCTCAGATGTGGCCCCTCTGTGGTGGGGCACATGTGGCCGCTGTGATAAATGTTACCAGTTACCCCAGAAAAGGAAGGATAATTACGTTAGTTTCGCTTTCTGCCAGCTACTTAAATGTGCTTTTGCTGTAAAACTGAGGTCAGAGTTGGTACCAAGTGGTATTTGTGACGGTGTTGTTGTTGTGATTGCTCTCATGTTTTTTCTCTTTCTGTGATTGTCATCAGCAGCATTCTCAACCTTTTCATTTTTGTCTCTCTGCCACAAACACCGAGCCACAAACACACATGAATAATGTAAGTAGCGAGGAAATTGCAGCAGCCTGACAACGGGGCTGATTCTGAGCCACAATCCAAAATAGAGAGAGAGAAAGAGGGGCCAACACTTGCATATCAAACCGAGGCTTTGTGGTTAGACGAGAAAGCGGGGAGGAGGAGAGGGTATGACAGACGATGCTCATGTTTAAACAGCAGCGCAGGAGAAATGAGAGCGCATGAAAACATGAATTCTCAGTGATCTTCCTCATTTTCTTCCTTCACACCAAAGGAGAGGAGAGGAGGTGACTGAAGGGCCGGAGCTGCGTAGGTAATTAGTGGTTGGACAATTAGCACCCTCCCTCCGTCCCTTCCCCTTCATCTCAGCTCAGTTTGCCTGTATTTGTACACTTGTTAATAAGGACCTCTGTCTTTGATAATCCACGCTCTCGCAGATGCGTGAGCACTCCTGCACACGGTTGTTGCAGGGCTTTTGAAAACACGGTGTTCGTTAAAGGCGAGGCCTCGTCGTGATGCATATCAATCGGATGAGTGGAACGAGAATGCTTGTTCCTCCCGCCTCCATATTGGATGTTTAATTTAGGCGATGTCTGATTGCTTTATTTGAGAGCGAAGTGATTCCATTAGGTTTGCCTAATAAGAGTCTACTAATGTAATATTTTTTCAGCATTGTTAATTTCCATACATATTGGGTTTAGTAGCAGGCCGCTGCTGACTATGGTTTTCTTAATGAAGAGGCGATGAAGGCGGTCATTAACCTGTACAGTCTGCTGTGGTTTAAAGTGGATGTTCGTGAAATACATGTAAGATGCTCACTAGACGGCTTTGTGCAACTAATGAACTTGTTTGGATCCAGGTTTAGTTTGAACAGTCTGTTTTTGGGACAACCGATTTGAAACCTGGCCTCGGCCCTGAACCGTGATGAGACCGTGAATGTTTGCTGAACAGGTCATGTTGGAGCAACAGGTGGACAACTTTATTCTTGAAGGTCTTTCCACGTGATTTTAGAAGTCAAAGAACTTTAATCCCAATCTTAAAAAATCAAACGAGATGTTGGGATTGCTCCCAGATGCAGGATTGGTTTTCATCTATTGGTCTGAAGCTAGATGAGATAAAATTATCATCTGTCGTAGATGAAGCCCAAGCAGCACTCGCCTGAGTCATAATCGTGCAGATATTTTGGAGCCTGAATGCGATTAGCATCCTTTGGCATTGGCGCTGTGATGCCACGGTGACCCAAGTCACCCAAGGGTTGCTTGTTTGGGATGTATGTTGTGCTATTTCAACCGTTTTATTTCTACATCCATCTCAGTAGTTTTTGGTGTTGAAGCGTCTTAAACAGCCACAAAATGTACAAAATAAATGAAATCTGAACTTTTTTAATCAAAGATGAAATTCAGTGTTGTCAAAAATCTGCTCTCCTGGCTAAGAAGCTGCACGTTAAGCCACCTGCTTGTGCAAACTTTGCCCATCTTTGAGCTCACAGTCCAGTTTCAGAGTTTGACTGTTGCACCAGCTCACCAATGCCAAAGTAAACCTTGTGCACATTAGTTACCTCTTTTTAACTGGTGTAGTCCCAGCGCTCAAGCAGAGCCAGCTCTACCTTGAACAGAAGTGAAACATTAAGCGTTACTAGGAGAAGCTGGAGAACACTATTTAGTGTTTTAATGAGTAGAAATATAGACTTCATCTGTCATTCATGGGTTCTCACTTTGGGAACAACTGTTGTTTTTGTGGAACCTGTTCTAGATTGAACGCCAGCATCACTTCTGTGAAAGAGAGGTGTGTGCGGCAGCAGCCTCTGGCAGAATTTGACGGACTGAGATGTTAATCTCCTGGCTATGTAATGATGTTGGTTGGGGATTGATCAGAAATGTCTCTGCCTTGCTGGAACCTGAATTAGAACAGTGTGGGAAATAACACTGGTTAATGCTTGACGTGCTTGACCAGGTTAGGTTCTCATACTAAAACCTCAGTCCAGCTGGGAAGCATGGTAGAGGGAGCATCATGGTTTGGGATCGCTTTACCACCTCAGTAGCTGGACATCGAGCAGAGTGTCAGGCAGTTATGAGAGGATGGTTTGATCCCTTTGCCCGCACTCAGTCTTTGATGTGCATTACTGCTGATTCAGCAAGGACACAGGGCCGCTCTGCTGTTCATGAAGACTCTGGCTGACATTTGGACCCTTTATCTCCAGTTTGCCTAAGGACACATGCAAACTTTGTCTAAGGCAAGAACCTCCACTTCATGCAGTATGACATTAAACGTGTCTTGGGTGGAGCAAACAACCCAAAAAGTACAGGAAACAGAAGTTCACATGAAACGAGGAGGAATGAAGTCTGCGCTTTGTTAGACACCGAATTAGTTTACTTTTAACGGCTGACATAAAAAGCAGATCTATTATTTGACCTCTCTTCACCTTTTTTAAGACAAGATCCTGAAAGATGTTAAGATGAGACTGGACCTATAAATTCATTAGTTGTAAAGAACATTTAAATAAGTGAAATAAAAATTTCCCAAACTCACAATGTTAAGTCTTTTGGCTTTGTCAAGGCAACATCACGCGATGTTACAAAGCGGTGTCCTTCGTGTTTTCTATCAGTTTGAGCCCTCGTGAACTCAGGTGATGTCATTTTCAGTTTTTGAGGGTTCAATTTTGGGACTGAGCCGAGTAGATCAACTAAAAGGCTGAAGGAGAGTAGATTTCAGGTTTTGAAAGTCTGAGTCCTGACCTTAATTCAAGTGACGTGCTGCAAGTATGACCTGCACGCAGCATCCAGGACATACCGATACCCTGGTAGGAGGACTTACTGTGTCTGATGGAGGCTGTTGCTGCTGAAGTCCCTAAAGTCAAGAGTTAACTTGTTTTCCAGCCTTTAGAATTACATTGAATAATCACTATTTGGATGAAGAGCTTTTCTTCAGTAATAATTGGAGACATCCTGGTAATCCTAAAGAGTCCTCACACCGTCAGCTTCATTTAAACCAACATTGAACTCGTTCATTGTGGAAACTGTTTCTTTGTGTTTATTTGAAAAAAGAAAATACTGTAATATGTATCTGGGTGCCTTTTGGTCATTTTTCCTTTTTGCTTGGTGTTCCTTTAAAAAAAAATCCACTAAAGTGATTCTGTGCTGTCATTTTCTACTGTAAAGCCACAAAAATCATCCAAACTTGTAAATGTTTACTCTGCCGTTAAAAGTCTTTCTCATGCCAGACACAATGCTGGTGGAGGGATACGTGAAGTTTCACATATTATTAGGCAGTGTGTCAATAAAACAATTTCCCCCCCAACAATGCTGTTTCCCTGTCAGTCACTCAAAGCCAGGAATATTTATTTTTCACATTTCAGTTCATCGGTTTCTTTACAGACGCAGTCACGATTCAACACTGGTGCAAATGAATTTATTGAGGGGAGGGAAAAAAAGATCAAAGCAAATACAAAACACTTATATAACCGTCAAAAGCTCATCACCATCATGTTGATAAAAAATATGTTCGTTTGATTTCTTTTTTCTCTCTGAAGCGGCACATTTTAAATCTATGCTGCTCTTCTTGGCAAAAAAAAAGCAATAATTTGAATGTATCTATCTCTGTACTTACAAATGAGGTAAAAACATTGTTCACAACATGTCTGCACCCAGAACACAACACTGAAGAAGCCGTCGTATGCTACAAATGAATGGTGGGAAGTGAATCTCTGCTTCTTACAGCTGTAGCGAAGCATGAAGTGTTTTCATCCTTGTGTGTGGGGCTCAGGCTCGGACGCTCTCCAGAGAGCAACATACAAGCATCACTCTCGAGGAACTCCCCACTGCCTGGAAGATAAGCCTGTCTTTTACTTTTAGGCATCATTGACTGGAAATGCTCTTATTTATAAAAGCTGCATTGTTGCCTCCGCTGCTCGGAAAGCATTTGTCTGAAAAAGAAGCTGCAATCTGGGGATCGACTCCTCTGTCAACTTTTTTCTTTTTTGGAAACTCCTCACATTCCTTTGGTTTTTCCAGCATGACAGCGGGCCATCAGCTCCTATTAGGATTAGTGGCCTGACATGTTTTCACACTCTACTACCCTTTGACTGCTCTCTGCCGACAGGCTCAGCTCTGCCAGCGTGAAGACAAATAGAAGGAAAAAAAAGGCATGAAGGGAGCGCTGCTGATGCTGCTGCTTCCAGAAGAAGCCACGCTGGAACTTTGGGGAGAATCGTAGGTTGGGGGGGTCATGTGGGTGGGGGCACACGACTTTTTAAGTTCATCCCATTTGCAGTGCAGCAAACTGTTATGCAGAAAACTGTTGCTTGCAGCATCTCTTCCCTCGGCGGCTCCCCCACAGGGCCGCTGTGCTCCGTGGTGCACTGGTGAGACATCTCACCACAGGGGCTGGGCTCCCTCCGCTTCACTCCCTTCCCTCATTTGCCCTCTGATTCAGCCCCCTACCCTGCAATCCTCTCTCTTGTTTTAAAAATGTGAAAGGAAGTGTGCCCTTTTTAGACTCTCATTCGCTGCGTTATTATTGTTATTTGCCTTTTTGTTCTTTTAAGACAAAGTGTTTAGTTTTTTGCAGAGCTGAGAGAGCGAGAGAGAGAGAAGCTGGAGGGACAATTCAGTTTTGACATTAAAAAAAACAAAAGCACAATGACATGTTCCTGCAGCTCTCTTACCCACAATCCTCTTAATGTTTCAGCCAAGAAATATGTGCTAATTTAGCAAGACACAATAGATGGATGCGTGAACTGCATATGGCACAGCTATCACAGCTCACAAGCATATATATATATATATTTATATATATATATATATATATATATATAATCCTTATAAATATCTCTTACCCTCTTCCCTCCATTTATGTTTATTGAGTAGTCACCTTGAAAGGCAGCTCGGTGTACTTTGTATTCTGCCGAGCATCTGTTAAAATAGTCTCTCGCAGCCGCCACATTTGGTATGCCAGAGGAACGGCGTGCACGGAACAGAGCAACAGAGCGAGCATTTCCTCCCTCCCGCAGTCCACACGTCCACTCGCATTTCTTTGTTACAAAGATGTTTGAATTTTTGTGCACCCTCCCCCGGGTGAGGAGGAACGAGCAGCGGCGGAGCGCAAATGAGAATAGGAAATCAAATGAAGACGCGGGCACGGTACTAAGTAGAAAGCTTGATGTCTTACAACCCATGGAGCGTTGAAACTTGAAACACCCAACCAATACAGAATTACTCAACCTAGCAAAAGACACATTACCAGAAAAAAAATCTCACCCTGGAAACCAGTGATGGTCGAAGCACTTCTTTTTGTTTTTTTCTCATACAAACATTGACAGAAGCTGTTTACAGCCAGGCAGCGAGAACACGATGTGTCCACTACAGTGAAACTGCATTGGATGGGCTACTCAGTATGATCCACCTCATCTTCACTGTCTTATCGTGTAACAGTACCGTGTGAAATATATGACATTTATTTACAGAGCAGCAAGGTGCTAAAAATACATTTAGTGGCATTGATTTGCTCCGGTATATATATATATGTATTAAAAAAATCCTGGCCAAAACATTTTCATATTTTCTGCCTTCAGCTGGCAGCTCATCCACACACGAGGAAATTTGGGGTTTTAGTGTCTGTGACTGGAACAGATTTTTCCGACAGTGAAGCTAAGCTCCATCATGATGAGTAGCCCGAGTGCAGGCTGACGTTTTGAAGCATTTAACCTGACTTGTAGGTTTGATAACGTCTGCTCCTGCAAAATTGCCGTCCAAGGTAGAGTGAGTGCAGAGCGACAGGCTCTTTTCATAGGGACACTTTCATCCGTCTCTTAGGCTCCCGCTTTGATTGACGGGTCTCATCATCCAGTAAATACAACACAGTTCGTGTCAGCTGTCAGCAAAGTGCTGCGCGTGGAGCGACTCTCTCTCTGTCGGCCAGTCTCTCGCTTTTCCAGCCTCAGTCGCCGCCAAGCGTCTGCTAATTGATTGTTTTGGGCGGCCCCGTTATCAGGGTCCAATCAGTTTGTGTTGGAGCTCAGAGGTCGCTGGCCTCGGCTCGCTCGTACAGCGCCCGAAGCTTCTCAAAGCGAGGCCCCCACTCCCCGAGCGTCTCCTCCCTCCTCGCCTCCGCTCCCCCTTCTCCGCTGCTGCCTCCATCCAGCCCTGCTGAACTGAAGGAGCTGAGGGAGCCGGCAGGCGAGCCCCCACCCTCGGTGGAGAAGACCTGCAGGGAGTCAAAAGGTCCCGTGTCTGGATGCTGGTCAGCATCGCGGATGATCTCGCACAGGTAGCGGGCCAGATCCTGGCTGGAGAAGGACAGGGAACGACGGGCTAGCTGCGAGGGACGGGCCTGGCCCTGGGCCGGCAGCCTGGTGGGGGGGACGTCCCTGCGGAGACTGGTCGTTGTGGTGGCCGTGGAGGAAGTGGAAGCTGCAGAGGGAGGCAAGGTTGTGGAGCTGGTTGTCCGGCTCAGGGGTTCCAGCGGCTGGGAAGAGGGTGGGACGGGGGGCGCCTGGTGGAGGAGGTGATGGTGATGATGGTGGGGAGGAGGAGGGTGGTGCAAGGCTCTAGAGCGGCAGTACTGCACTGACTGTGCCGGGCTCGGCTGGAGGGACTTCTGCAGCTCTGCCATGTCGTAGGCATTCTGGTCACACACACACACACACACACACACACATTTACACAAAAGCAGATGAAAAGTCTGAGTTAGCACAGGAGCTGTAAAAACAGAGAGGGACTGATTGTCTGGGGGAGAATGATGAGGCAGAAAAAAATGAAATGTGACAGTGAGAAAGCAGAAAAATGAAAAGAGAGCAGAAAAACAATCAGCTCGCCCCACTACGTTTACTGTGAATGTTCCACCTATTTAAGTTTCCAATCTGTCTCCATTTACTGTCGCAGAAAACTTGTAATTCAAAATATCTCTGTATGCATGTGAGAGACCAAGAAGAAGAAGAGCAAGATGAGGGACATCTCTCTCTCTCTCTCCACTGCAGACAGCTGCCATTACTTTGTCATGCAGCGCAGCAGCCAGCCACTTTGGTACTAATGTGATTCCACCAGAACTGTAACCAGGGTGGCAGAGATGCAAAAAGATGTAGGAGGAGGAGGCGGCGGAAGAAATGATGCACAAGGAGGAGGCGTGGGTCGCTTTGTGAAACTGATTATGTGATGAGTGCTGTTTTTATTCCTCTAGAGCGATTTCAAACAAGACTCCAGAGAATTAACCACAGTGGCTGCTGTGTATAGAGGATCAGTACTGTGTGTGTGTTTGACTGCAGGTAACGGACAGACTCTTGAAGGTTTTGGGGTACTGATAAGGCCAGACAAGGATCTCTATATGAAAGTGTTTTTTTCCTCCTCTTTGTGTGTGTTTCAGCAATGATTTCAGCAGCCACATGTGTTTGTTGCGATCAAAGCTGTGATATTATGCAAGCTCTTAAGTACCGTTGAGTGCTTGTGGGTTACATTGGCTGGTGGAGAGGAGATAAGGATTTTGTGTGGGCCTAATTAAAACGCTAGCACACACACTGCAGGATTTTATTCCAAATTGAATTGACAGAATCTATTATAGAGCTGCTGCCATACATCCACTGCTAAGAATTTCCAAAATAAAAGTCTTTGAAATCAAAATTAAAACATCTCAACTTCAAGCAAGCACGTGGCGATGTAGCAGTTACATACTGAACATCACTTTTAACAGTTGTGTATGTGTGCACAAAGGTTTCTTTCTGATTTGCTTTGATAACTTTCACAGCAAAGGGTCCAGTCTGCATGAATGTGAGCGTGCGAGGGGTGTACCTGGTCCTCCTCCCCACCGCCCTCCTCATCGTAGTTGAGGACGTTCTCCCGGATGTCCTCCCAGCCGTCGTGATGCGCCGAGACGTGGTAAACGCCCTCTTTCAGCCCTTTGTAGGACCTCCAGCGAGTGTAGAGGAAAATGCCCAGTAGCAGCACTGCAGTTGAGACAAGACGGTGTTGAAGGCATTAGCATTACAAATTGAATGATTAAAATCCTTCAATCAAGATATGCCCTCAGAGACAGGCGCTCTTGATGGAGATGGCCTTGAGCATCATTTGAGAAAAGTGCGAGCAGAGACGTGATACGTTTTAGGAATCAAGTGACGATGACGCTTCAGAGTTTGAGCTAACGAGTGTTCTGCTGCTGATGTTTAACAAAATATATTTCAAGGACTGGCAAAAATCTCTGTGACAGTCAAAATCTTTCTCAAGATTGTCAAAAATGCCATGAGTGAGTTCGTGCATCCTTGGGAAACCTCGGGGGTGCAGAACAAAGTGAGATTAATGGGTTAGTGAGGTACTTCTTCTCACCTGGCTAGATCACTATGGTTACCTGCTTCAGAGCAGGCTGGATGTTTATCATGATAAAAGCCTGATCTGCTGCTGAAAACGGTGATGAATTTGGCTGTTTGGTTGTTGAACTTTGGCCTTTCCGAGTTCGGGCATTGCATTCTCCTTCTGAAAAATTAGGCATATTTCATGAAAATATTTTCACACGAAAAATGTCTTTAAACAGAAACAAAGGAGGCCACATGACCAACTGAGCTAGAAGGCAGGTCAGCCTCTAGGCTGAGAAACAAACACCTCATAGGTCTTCAGGTGGCGCCTTCATTACAGGCAACAAAACACTACTCTCCGTGTGGGACGAGGGACGAGACGTTCCAGGTAGAGCTGCAAAGATTAGAGAGCGGCTAAGTGTGATGGACAGACAAATCAAAGAACATTTATGAGACGTAGAACAAATAAAAGATGCTGGACACCATCTGCCAAAGAAGTTGATTTGCTCAGAGTGAAAGGGATCTTAACCAAGCGAGGCTGTTTGTTTATCTCTTCATCCATTGGATGGATAACAACGTGGCCTTACTGATTTCCTCATAAAGCTGTTGTAGTAACAGCTGGACTGTACAGTGAGTAAGAAGATACCGTCAGACTAAACCAACACAGGAGGAGCTTCGAGAAGCAGATTACCTTAACAAGGTCCAAGGTAAGCACGACTGCGATTGCTGAAACTATGCGATTCTTTGATGAAAAGGTTGAAGGACACAATTTTAATTTCCTCACCAATGTCTTGACCGTATTTTCTATTCGCTGAATTAAATAAAAATGCAATAGCTGACCTTAAACTGTTGTTTAATTTCCCCCCCCCCCCAAATGAATCCCGTACTTTATTTCATGGGCACGTTAATTTCATTTTATTTTTTTCTTTAACCACATTTTACAAACTCCCTGATTCTGCACCTCTGAGAAACTGGATCATTACAATCATATCAGTTACAGCGCTGACTCGAAGCGTTGCCTCTATCATGTTAAATAGTTATTAAGTATGAAATTAAACATATCAGTGGCTGACACATCTGGCCAGAATCAGAGTTTCAATTAAAGACTAATAAACATGTGAACCTAATTAAAATGCTAATTTAAAATTATTCACAACCTCATTCCTTTACATCTGCCAGTATCACTGTAGTTAGAGGTAATTATAGCCATGTGACTGACAGGCTTTGTAGACACTGAACATGCTTCGGATTATAGGCGGCTCACTTAGTGCTGACAGTGTTTGACTGTAAACGGCATTAAGAGGGTACTGATACCGGCCTCGATAATGGGAGGGAGGAAAATTAGCCGCCTGATGTCTTATTGGAATTAATTACACTCCCATTATTGACACATTTAACCTTGAAGGGAACCTACTATGCTTTTCTGTCATGATGGGTGCTCGTGAGCTCAGCCTACATAAAAATAATCCACAGACTGTATATAAAAGACAGACGTAATCACACTCACTGGTTTTAGCATTCTGGTCTCTGGTGTTTTGGAACCAGAATTGATCACATTTAAGGTGTTAACACTGTAACATTTAATGCTGTTACACTGGACATTTTAACATGGCAGCTTATGGGAATTCACTTGCTTGAACAGCCCCTAGTGGCCAATAGAAGAACTGCAGGTGCTGTCAGTTCGTGTCTGTGCTTGAGGTACTGCCTGTAAACCAGTGATTGTCAAACTGTGGAGTGGGCCCCAGAGCCACCACAGTCAGGGTCAGGCTTCCAGTTATCCAATTCAACCTGTCCCAGCTGGTATTGGGGGACCAGTCAGGGTACATCCTGGAATGGGCGCCTGTCTATCACAGGGCCAACACAGTCACATACAGCCTATTTCTAATCACAAATTAACTTAACCCCAAAAACAGCATTTTTTGGACTGTGTGAGGAGGCCAGAGAGAACCTGCACTGACACAGGAAGAACATCACAACCCCGCCCAGAAAGGTGGATTCCAACCCAGCACCTTGTTGTGAGGTGACGGTCCTGCTATCGTGCTGTAAAATTTGCACTTCTAAGTAAAATTCAACGTAGGCCGCGTTTCACTGTAGACCTTTTTTTCATTGTTAATAATGGATGAAAACTGTGGGCTGTGACCTTTCTCTGGCTTCTGAAGAGGAGCATGCCAGAACAAGTTTGAAACTAATGCTGTAAGCCAGAAACACAGGCTTCAAGCTGTCCTAAATATCCCGGGCATGCCTGCCAGATACCATAGCTATGAGAACAACAACCCCACCCACCTGCTGTTTGACCCTTTTGTTTATGAGGGGCAGCCAATTAGCTAGTGGGCTTAAAGGGAGGGGCGCTGAAAGGGCTCGTTTCACGCAGAGAGCGAACTGAGCAGCTTCACCTGGGCCCGGTCAAAGAGAAATAAAGATTATTATGAACTGGGTGTCACGCAAAGAGTGCAAGAATAAAAGTATGGAGCCGGTCCTCTTAAATACTCCACAGGGCTACCTCCCATTGAGGCGATTCAACGTTATCCTAAAAAGCAGATTGTAGACACAAAACACACACACACACGGATTTTCTGCTCAAACAGTCTCTGCGTCTTTCTCACTGTAATGTTGCTGTGACCTTTTCAAATGTCTAACAAATCCCCCGCATGTTGTCTCATACCTATCACCTCTCGCCTTTGATAATACTACTCTAAGCCTCTCCATAATATTAACCTGCTTTACACCCACACAAACTCTTTAATTTTTTCCTTTTAATTCAGCTGCACTTCCCGCCACTCTCAAATCAAACAACCGAATCAAAACACATTTTTCCCCCCACAGAACTGCAAAAGAGGCAACTTGTAGAATCTGGAGTGCAGTGTTGAAATAATATTTAATAATTTACAAGCAAACGTCATTAACTGAGTGAATTACTCACAGAGACATATGCTATCTTCAAATCTGCTTCTTTTTTTTCCAAAAGCAGCAGAAAGCTGTGTTTAATCACATTTAAGAACAGCAGCAATCACATACAACAACTGGCAGCATTAGAAATACCCAAGCTGCTCAAATCCGATTAATCCGAGGTAAGACACGAGCGTGAAAAATCTGGAATCTTAAACAACTCAAACACATCATCTGAACGTGCACGGTCTCTTCTTCTGCATCAACCCCTGCGTTTTAACTCTGAATGTCTTTCTCTTACATCATAACTACAACCCAGCAGCCACTGCATCATGTAAGCACACCAACAGAAAGCACTCAAACGCTCTGTGAATTGATAACACCCCATTAAACAGCCCACCCTCCGACAACTCTGTAAGAGTAAATTCACTCAGCCAGAAACCAGCTGCACAGTACGAGAGGAAAAATCAATATTCATTTACTGTCATCTTGTCCCCCCTCACCACAACTCCAGCGCCTGGCAGATATATAAGACGAAATTGTTTCAAGAGATTTGCTGTCTCATTTTAAGATGGGCGTTATGGCTTTTAATGGCGAGTGAACAAGAACAAGGGGAAAGGGGCTAAAAGAAAAAAGACTTTTGTTTCAGGAGAGCCCACATGTGTCTGACTGCTGCAGTGGCTGCTTTCATGTTCGAGAGACAGTGAACTGGCAAAAACAAGGTCACAGGTTCAGTCCCCCTGCCCTGACTGCAATGAGCCTCATTTACTGTGAGGTGCCCTGAGCTTCCCCAAGACAGAAACAATAAATGAGTCGAAACAATGTGGAGAAGCAGCTGGTCCAGCAGCCCGGAGGTGCCCAGAGCCAATGAGATTACACGGCTGGAGGATTTAAGGCCATTGAGAGGAAAATGCACAATAGCAAGAGCCAGGACAAAATAATAGATAGTGTTTTTAAAGATTTACAATATAAAGGTGCCCTGTGGACTCTGACCACCTGTGGCACAGCAGCACGGTGGAGCTATGTTTCAATTCAATGCAATTTAATTCAATTCTGTTCTATTTATACAGCGTCAAATCAGAGCAACGGTCACTTCGAAGCCTTTATTTTGTAAGATAAAGACTCCACCATAATACATTGAAAAGAGCAAGCACTGGTGACGGTGGGAAGGAAAAACTCCTTTTTTAACAGGAAGAAACCTCTTACAGAACCAGGCTGAACATCTCCCCTTCAAGGTAGACTCCTGCTGCATATCTGCAATGTGTTTGGTGCTGCAGCTTTTTCAGATAGTTCCCTGGAAGTCCTGTTTTGAACACTTGTGTTTTGAGCCCAAAAGCTGAAATGTAACTTTGGGGTAACGGCAAAGTTGCAGGCAGCCAATTCTGAAAGCTGACCTTGTAGTGAGAGATGGTTTTGTTCTTGTGGACCTAAAACATTTGCTTTTAATGCACTGAGGGGGCCACACAGGGGTGGGCTGTGGAACCCTGGTGGCAGGAAGTTTTTGGAAAGAGGAAAAAACTGGTGAGTAAAGAGGAAAAAACATATTTTTGCACAGATGGACATCAGAATTGCAACGTAAAAAGAAAAAAGATGTCCTTTTATAGAATACCATCATGGAAGTTCACCTTGTAATCGGAAGGTTGCCGGTTCGAGCCCCGGCTCGGACAGTCTCGGTCGTTGTGTCCTTGGGCAAGACACTTCACCCGTTGCCTACTGGTGGTGGTCAGAGGGCCCGGTGGCGCCAGTGTCCGGCAGCCTCGCCTCTGTCAGTGCGCCCCAGGGTGGCTGTGGCTACAATGTAGCTGCCATCACCAGTGTGTGAATGGGTGGATGACTGGATGTGTAAAGTGCTTTGGGGTCCTTAGGGCTAGTAAAGCGCTATACAAATACAGACCATTTACCATTTACTCTCTCTGCTGTGCATTTTCCAAGGTTTCACTTCACCGTTTATCACACACACAAAAGCAGAGTCAGTATTGCAGTTAATAAAGATAAATACACCAACTGCAAGGCTGGCATTTTATATATATTTTTATATAACCAACATTAGTTTGGTAGTAGAAGCAGAATGTAAACAAAGCAGAGCTCATAGATACTTTAACGACAACATCAATCAATATTAATAGGAGCATTTTATAAACGATTGGGGCATATGATTATATCTGTGAAATGACATTTACTTTATACTATGGCTAAACACAGCCCTATATCTTGAGATACCCTGGGTGTTACAATGTAACGACAGAGGATGCATTTGTGAAGCCCAGAACTACCTAATGCTTCATTATGTAGCCAGGAAATGTTCTGGAAACATTCCTCAAAGATTTTGCTCCATATTAACATGACAGCATCACAAATGTGGCCCAGACCTGTTGGCTGTACTTCCATGATGTGAATCTCCTGTTCCACCACATCCCAAAGGTTCTCCATTCAATTGAGATTTGGCGACTGTAGAGGTCATTTGATGAATGTTGCCTTCCTATTAGCTTAAAGCATCATCCTCTGACATCAACGAGACATTTCCACTCAGAGAACTGCTGCCCACTGGTTATTTTCTTTCTGATATACTCAGAATCTAGCACCAACAACCACACCATATTTAAAGTTGCCTAAGTCATCTTTTCCCCCTCATTCTGATACTCAGTTTAACCTTGTTGCCTAGATGCTAAAATGCATTGTGTTGCTGCTATGAAATGGGTGGATTATATATATATATAGATACAAAATGAAATAGCTGGTGAATGAATGTTGACAGATTGAGCCTGAAAGACAAATTCATGTTGCACAAACCTGTGAAACACAAAAAGAAAACAACCTTGAGCACAGTCCTAAACTTTGTGCTGGGACCAGCTCCCATCAAATGTGATGATCATCTGTCAGATGATTTCTCTGCACACGTTAGAGGACCATGCTGAAATTGGCAGTGCATTGGACTGCAAGTGATCCAAGTGTAGTAAGAGAGCTAAACGGGGTCCAGCGTTACAGAAGGAGATGACCTTGAAAAAGAAATTTGCTTGTTATGGTTACTCACAGTGTACTGCCTCTTTTTCCAACCACCACATTTTCAGAGGCTTTAAGGCTTTTAAACAGTGAGCGGTTAATGAACGACTAGAAATCCAGTTTCACTATGAGTTACACGTACATTTGTGCAGGCTAACCAACGCTTCATTAAGCATTTCTTTTTCTCACAGCACAAAAGAAAAGATGTGACAAAGCACACGAAGAAATGTGATCCTAAGCTGACGTGAGATTGCTGTGCTCCACCGCATGAATCAATATCCTTCGCATTATGGCACAGGCCTATACGAAGAGGAAATACAACCTCTATAGACTGAAGCAAATAATCTGGAAATATAAGAGGTGTGTTACTGCTTAGTTTATGACGGTGGAGTTTATGCCTTTATGTGTTTATGTTTCTCCTGCTCCCCTCTGCTGAGAAGCAAGTGTGTGTGTGTGTGTGTGTGCGCGCGTGCCGGTATGAAGAGGTGGCTGGAGTGAGCTCCACGGGGAGGTGAGCAAGGAAGCTGGAGGTCAGGGTGTACAAGAAGAATCTGCTCTGTTCAAAGTCTTCTCCAGAGGGCAAACAAAGAAATGGAGAATTTGATCGGTATTTCTGACAGAGTGTGTGTGTGTGTGTGTGTGTGTGTGTGTGTGTGCTGGAGAAAGTAAAGAGCGAGCCTGAAAAGAAAGATTATGTGTTTATTTGTTTACACTGCCTCCAAGGTCCTGTGCTGTCTTTGACCATCACTCCTTTCTCACTCTCTCTGCTTAACTCTTACTCCTGCCTTCAACTCGCCCTCCCTCCGTCCAAACTCCTCTAATGGTTCTCTTCCTCCACTCAGCCGCTCCACCCCTTCTTTAAAGTTTGTGTCTATTGATTCCATTGGACTTTAACAACAACCGCTACGTTAGGTCAAACCCTTCAGCTATTTCTGGATCTTCAACAGACGCCCTGGGCTATTCGCCTAAACCACTTCACTTCCAGCCCATCGCTCGCTTCACGATGAGTGTTACAAGTGCTGCTAACAAGTAAATGTCGAGCATAGAGACCCTTAAAACTCGACTTTCTTTATAAGACTGCGTGCAGCGAGGTGGCATGCCGCTACTCTCTGTGATGAGCAGGGATATCCATCGTACCTTCTGCAGTTCAAATGGCACTGAATGAGCGAGTGCGTAATGGGATTTCCAGTCAGACAATCAATATCCGAGCTGCCCTGCAATGAGATCAGTGTCTATGAGAACGTCAACACAGGTCAATAATATAGTATGGATTTTACCTCATCAAACTATAATTCTGCTTACTGGAGCCATCTGTCTCTGTGGGCTTGATCTATCACTACTCTTCTTCTCGCTGCTTTTTTTTGTTGTGCTATATTTTAAACAGGATTTTAAGGTCAGTACCAATAGGCAGCAGACAACGTCTCTACACATTCACAGGTGCAATGAGTTCTTTTTGTTTTTTCCTCTGGTTCCTGGAGTTAAATGACTACATGTACCGGAAAATGATAGGGTTGAACATTAATAATGGATTCCTTGCAGGCGCTGAATTTCCAGGCACTGTTTGGGAAGCCAAACTGCCCCTCAGTTGTAGTAATACAAATCTTCCCACACTGACTATATTCATGCATAAAAAACTGTAAGTAAATTGGCCCCCAAAGTTATTCTTATTACTTATTGAATGTAATTCATTTAGCTCACAGGGCAGTAAAGCCCTGCGTGGAAAGTTAATAAAACACTTAATCCAAGGCCAGTACCTGTCCAACGTCTTAGCTCAGTTTTCTGTATTGTTCGCTTTCTCAAGGTAACTGTGCTCAGCGAGTCTTTGTATCTTTTGCACTCTCCACTGCTCTTGTTATTGATCCAAATGTGTCCTTTCTTTAATCCTCCACCTCCTGTTGTAAAAAAAATTGTGCCAGTGGTGTCGTAGAGGTGCAGTCATATCTCAGCTGCGCTCTGATAAAGATGCGGCTATGAATAGGGACATTTTGGAGCACGGGGTACAAACAGACAGAGAAGCTACAGCGAATGTTTGCGGTGGAGACGTAAGAATTAAAAATAGATTTTTTTTCTTGCTTCATTCAGTACTTCTAATTCTGTGCGCATTCTGGCAAGTTTTCCAACACATCAGCATGCACCTTGGATCGCTGAACTCTGTTCTTGTTGGGTTGAAGTGTTCACTTTCATCGAGTGTGGAATTTCAGATCATCCGAAGCAGCTTGGGGGGCGTTCAGAGTCACGTACCGTTAAAATATAAATGCAATCAGTGTTTTGTCCACAAACAGACGGCGCAGACATTAACTGTGAGAATGCACTGCAGATAAACAGGCTGCTAATGATGCGCACTGATAGACAGACACACCTCGTTCTCTACTTATTGCATTCAGAAGAGTTTCGGAAAACTTGACCTCTGACATGGAGGTCAACATCACTGGAATACAAGATCTAGATTTTCAGCAGATATAATTATGGTTAGGTGTCTGCCCAGCAGGGTGACGACAATACCCCATCACCCTTTTATGGCTGAGAGGTAAGAACAATCAAACTAATCCACATTTGAAAAGATAGTAATCCGGTCTTTAAGTGATGACGTGATGAATCCTGCTTCCGGGCCCAAACTACTCTGCGTTTAATAAGGATGTTGTGTTTTTAACATGTTTTATTGCTTTGCATCTTGTTCTATTTAATCTACAAGCTCCTAAAAACAGTCAGCGATCACTGTCGGCCTCTCTAAGTTTTTATTACCAATTTTAAAGCTCAGCTTTTAAAACCTTACAATGTAACTACAGCCCAGGCCATGCAGCAGTATATGAATGACTAACCTCCTATTGTGGATGGATTATCTCAGTTGTTCTCCTGACTGAAGTTTGGTCCGTTTACAGCAGCGGTCCCCAACCCCCGGGCCTCGGACCGGTACCGGTCCGCGAGAGTTGAGGCTCAGGTGTGAAATGTATGGTTTTCAGGGTTTTTTATCGGTTTTCAGCGTTATTTTGTTATCGTTTTTATCGTTAACTCGGTTTTCCTGGGTCTTTTCAGGTGTGTCATGAATAAATCTTTTTTTTTTTTTCGGTACCGGTACTAGTTTTATTTTGTTTTATTTATCCACGACACCTTAAGGCCAGTCCGTGAAAATAATGTCGGGCATAAACCGGTCCGTGGCGCAAAAAAAGGTTGGGGACCGCTGGTTTACAGCATCATGCCATGTGATTGCATTTGTCTCTAACCATCGGGAACCTTCACGTTAACTTTTATCGAGTGGAAAAAAGTTAGCGTTCATCCTCCAGCTTCACTGTGTTTATGCTATGCTAACATAGCTGTGTCACTAGCGATCACGTAGCACATCATTATATACCGGCTAGCCCAACTTCAGTAACCTTAAAACGTCACTGCTGTTTAGTTTTCTGTCTTCATTTATGTTGGAAGTGATAGCAGAGCTGTAAGTCTTAATTTGTTTCAGAAATCTCTCAGTCAGATCATGCTATATTATATTTAGATGGAAACTAGCGAGCTAACTTCCTGCTAACTTCTAACTCTGTTAAATTTAATAAATTGTGTTTTCGTGGATGCCTGGATGTTAAACTTAATTGTTACACCTGGTAATGCAGCAACGCTGATCATTTTGTTACAGATGAAAAAATTTAGACAGTTTTTCAACTCTGCGGCAAAGTTTGGGCCCAGACACGGCTAATGACGTCTGACTTATAGACCAGATGAAAATTAACAACAGTAAATATTTGAAGTTAAAAGACTGAGACCAACAATGGTCCAGTAAAATCTGTCCATTCCTAAAGCTTTTGCTCTCTCTCTCTGATGGGTTTACTTTGGTTTTCGAGCCTAAACATGTTCTCCTTCACTTGCATCCAGTGTTGCCAACTTAGCGACTTTGTCGCTATATTTAGCGAGTTTTCAGACCCCCTTAGCAACTTTTTTTCCTAAAAAGCGACTAGCAACAAATCTGGCGACTTTTTCTGGTATTATTGGAGACTTATTTATGATGACTTTTTGACGTGAAAGCGCGTATCGCTCTTACTCTCAACAAGCAGCGGTGCTGCGGTGGGCACCTCGCCCGTGCCAAAGCGCTCACAGGCGGAGGATAGTCCTCCCCCAGCTGCTATCAGGGCAGGAGACGTTCACACCTATGCGTCCGAACTGCAAATGAATCGCGCATGAGCGAAACCGCTGCTCCCGCACTGACTGCAACGCAGTCAGTTCTTCTTTTACTGTTATGCTGTTTTGTGGATCACAAGGTTTAAAACTACTTATAAACACACACACACAAAGTAACTCCACCAGAGTGCCTATATCGGGTCACTTTTGCCGGTCCAAGCCCGGATAGAGGATCAGGGTTGGAATTGTGACATTAAAAAAAACAATAATTGCTAAAATAAATTTAATCTGTAGTTCTAAATAAATTCTAAATGCATTTAGGACGTTTTTTACTCCCTTTATGTCTCTTCTACAATGTTATTTTTCTCGCCTACAACGTTGGTTACAATTACATTAGCATGACCAATTATGCAAATTAGGCGATGACGTCATTTAGCGACTTCTAGCGACTTTTAGGACAGCCAATAGCGATTTTCCTTCCTGAGGAGTTGGCAACACTGCTTGCATCAACATCTCACTGCACCTCATTCTGAAATTTCCTATTAACTATAGACTTAACTATAAACAAACAAACAAAAAGACAAAGAACGCAAACGTAAAAAGCCACAAAACAAACATACAAATACCGATCAGCAGTTTATTCTCTGTAGTGCTTTTAATAAATCATGCATCACTTTTGAGTTTTGCAGGAAAGATAAACATAAATAAAAAATAAATTATTTGAATCCACCCTCTTACTTGTCTGAAGAATGAAGAACTGAAATAAAATGTTATTTTTTAGAAGGACTGAGGGGACTCCGGCTGAGCCTGCTGGTTGAGGCGAAGCAGGTTTTAATGGCCCATGTGAGGAGCTGGTTGAGTCCCAGTGAGAAGCAGGTTTAATGGCACTCGTGAGGGACAAAAAGCAGCTCAGGAAAATTGTGCTGGCTTTGACTCTAAATGAATTTTAAATTACTTTGTGCACTTTTTTGCCTTGAGGAAATTTCATCATCAAAAAATAAATAAATAAAAAAATCAGCAGGCAAATTTCCCCTGTGATGGACCGAGTTCAGTGTCGGTCCCCAAAGTATTTGAACAATCATCCAGCTCTACAGGTGACAGCAGCCACTGCTGCCTTAAACAGCACGCTTTAATCTGAAAACTGTTAGCAAAGTCTCTACAAAGGTGCACCTATATATCGTCTCCCTCCTGCTTGTGCTGTGTTCTCTCCTCCTTCACTTTCTGCAGGTATATGGAGAACTGCATGTTCTGTACTTATGATGCAACCTGTCGAGCGTTTATTGTTGTATTGTTTCTTGTCTCTCTAAGATCTTCTTTTCTGTCTGGTCTTTCTAAGCAGTCACGGCAGATGGCTGCCCTCCCAGAGTCTGCTTCTACCAGAGACGTCCTACTGTTAAAAGGTTCCTTCTGCTCATAGAGAATAGTTATGTCATAGAGGTTTCCATCTAAAATACTGAAAGGTATTTACCTTACTGTGAAAAGTGCCTTGGGATGACAATCATGGTGATTTAGTTATGTATATATGTAATTGAAAGTTAATGATTTTGTGTTTTTGGGCCAAGGTGCACTTTCAAGTCTTTCTCTTTGAACCTAAATGCCTTCAAGTCGAATTGAAATCATGTTAAGTAATTTTCCACCCTGAAACACTGTCACCATCATTGTATCTTTAATGGCTTTTTATAATATAAAAGCTCCTTTTCATCTCAGATGGCTGGAGGGATGTGTCTGCGTTTGATCCACAAATGCTGGCAGGCTGAGCCCCGGCAGGGAAACAAGAGTAGGTAAACAAACTAGCACTAAAGTCTACATGGAAATGTGCTGTTAACCGTGATATTGAAAAATGAGGGCTACACATGCATCTAACCAGCCAAAGATTAGAGTAGCAGGTAAATCACAATAATCTATTTTTATTGATTATTATTGTTATTTTTTTATTTATTGATCTCTGCAGGGAATCTCATCCTCTGTTTCCAGCTTCCAGGGACCGGCTCCAGGTGTAAGGCAGGAACAAGGACTGAATGATGGGAGAACTAGCCTGGCATGTTCTTTACAGCGGGGGAAACAAAGACCTAAGAGTGAAACCACGAACCCTCCACAGCGTCCAGGGTTCATTGCCCACTCTCCATATCTGAATTCCATGAGCCTCATAGACTGCCCTTCCAGTTCACATTGTATATATGACCCCACTGCACTACAAGCTTGTTTGTTCTAATTTACATGCCCCAACCTCGCTCCCTCTTTCAAATCATTCACCTCCCATTAGTACACGGTGTTCTGTCTGGTTCTGGAGCTGCACCAGTCCCCTCTGACTCCCTCCTCAAACCACAGCTTACACCATCTGCCATTGTGTGCTAGAAATGCTGTCAATTTCTTGGTCCTGTCCCAGATACATCTGGCTAATAAGCATTCTGTAGTGACGCATGCTGGTTTGATTGAAGTTTGCTCAGAGTGAAAAGAAACCAACCCATCAACTGATTTTGGAGCAGAGAAATTAAAGTATATGTGTGAAAATGCATTTAAATGCCATTTAAGGTAGTTTATCTGACATCAGCTGATGACCAAAACAGCTTATTTTTGTTCGATGGCTTTCTCCAAAGGTTGTAGACCTAAAATGTTACTGCAAGCATAAATGAAGTTGATTGTTTGGTGCCAAACTTTTCCAGCTGGTCACTACCAGTGTTGGTCAAGTTACTTGAAAAAAGTAATCAGTAACTAATTACTGATTACCTCCCCAAAAAAGTAATCCCGTTACTTTACTGATTACTTATTTTCAAAAGTAATTAATTACTTAGTTACTTTTTAAAAACACGATTTACAACCTGAATAGGTGATAAAACGATAGATCTTTCAGCCCAATTCTACTTTTTCTACATAATCCATCATACAAAATGTAATCAAATGGAAACGTCCCTTTTTAAAACTTGTTTCTCTGACTATGTGCACATTCCAGCACATAAAAAATTTTTTTTTTTGTGTTTACACTCACTCTTTCAAATAGATGCAAGTAAAACACAACAGAAAATAAATAAAGTCAAAGACTAGCGGTCCTTTTGCTCTATTTTCACCTGTAAAGCAGGACTAGGGTAGGCGGAGGTTTATCCTGGTGCAGGTGTGCCGCAGCGGTCAGTGGAAGAATCCGTGAGTTTCTCTGTGAATTTCCCATTACGTCATAGCGCACTCGGTACTTGCTTGGAAGTTTAGGGGTTTTTTTCGCTGTAAAAAGAAGTTTTCTTCCCACGCACAACGGACGTTAATGTTTTTGTCACTTTTTATGGAATCAAACTCAAAGTAAGGTCAGTACTTCCACGCTTTAAACGCTGCACGCTCATACTGTCTCCGCACTCGATATATGATCCATTGTTGATCTGCGCACAGCTGTTGTCACGAACGTCGCACTCGCTTACGTCACTGTCATGAGACATTCTTGCAAAAAAAATATCCTGGTTTTAGTAACGCAGTAACGCAGCGTTCCTACGGGAAAGTAACGGTAATCTAATTACCGTTTTTGCAATAGTAATCCCTTACTTTACTCGTTACTTGAAAAAAAGTAATCGGATTACAGTAACGCGTTACTGCCCATCTCTGGTCACTACTCAAAAGTCAAGTATGCCCAAATGTGTCTGTGTAGGTTCTCAGTCATCCGGGACATCCAATTGTCTGCCATCTATCAGACAATTGGATGTCATCTATAATCCAGTTTTGAGGTCCCTTCCCAGACGCCTTCATGCTCACTCACATCCTGGGCCATTTATAACCTTAGCAAGTCACATGATAGATAGGGTGAGGCTAGGTTTCACAATGGGTTCACCCGAAACCTTGGCTGACTGTGGCCCACACCTGTTGGTTTGTGTGATTAGGCAGAGGATCAATAGGGGGTCCATGGCCCTCTGGGAGACTTAAAATTTGGGACTCTCCACCAATAGTACTTAGAACTGAAGAAGCTTCTTGGATGAAATGTCTTCAAGAAACCTAAAGAAGTCCAGATGATTTTCTTTCCAAGCTCCTTAGACTATGCCCAAATGCGTGCACATGGAATTTGCTCCAAAGATCCCTAAAACACAGTCAAGACAACAAATATAAACTAATATGGATGAACCCCCCCCCCCAAAACAGTTATCTTGTGACTGTGATGATTTATCTGTGAGGGCACATTTGGTGTCATGGTCTCTAAATAAAACACCTCATCTAAATATAGTAAATCAAACTGTAGATTATTGTGAGGTTTTTGCGAGTGTGTGTTTCTGTGTGGCTTTGAGTTTCAATATGTATTTACATGAAGCTGAATAATACTCAGTGTTCCTGCGTGAGGAGGCAGTAAGACAAAGGGTCATCAACACGCACCTTCAGCACAGACTGCAAGCTCTGCCAATGCATACATGAAACAGTCCAGCGAAGAACGTCTCTGTCACACTAATTAGCCTTAATTTACATCATTTAGATGGATCGGAAAATCCATCTCTACATGATTTAAGTAGGTGCTCGTGCTATTTCAGTGGGATATTCTATGGCATATAAAGACATATCTGGTGGTGCGTTCAATAAAAAGCAGTCCATGCTGTGTTTAGGGAAGATTAAGAGAGTCTGCATCTGTGCTGTCAGACCACTGCTGTGTGGGGCACTTAGACGATAGATTGGTTTATTATTTAAGACAAAATAACTATTTGGCTTTTGAGCATTGAGCAGTATTGTCTGATTATTTATCAATTTTTTTTTTGTAAGCATACATTTGGTCTTGATGTTGCTATTTTATCCACACATGATGAAACTAGTGCACTGGAGCAGGAGCAACCTCCCAGCGTAAAACCATCTGCTGCTGCAAATGTCCTAGAACCGATCTGCTGTGGCCCAGTAAAGAGTTCAGTTTGAGTTTTGACGTGGATTGAAGAATGTATTTTTGTGGCATGCTGTGAACATGGATTGGCTCTGTGTGTGAAAACAAAATAAATGTTTATGAAACCGGTTCTCCACCCTTTTCTGGCTTTCCCCACCTCAGAATCTGAAGCTTTAGTCAATAATCAACACTGAATGTTGCTTAAATAAACATGAGTGTGATTGCACCACTAAATTCTGGCTTATTAATTTTCCCTAAACATCAAAAAACTCCACGACCCACCACTGGGGCCCACACCACAGTCTGAGAACCGCTCATCTATGACAATAACACCACCTGACAATGATGAACAGATTCACCGTAATACAAAAATATCACATTTAATGCTAAAAAAATAGCCACTGGAGTTTAAAGAGGAACTCTTGACCTTTGGGACATACTTTGTGTACTTTCAGACTATGTTCATTTTATAATAAACACTTATTTTTAGCATGTGCATGGTATCACTTCTAAGCCTAAAACACACTGAAAATATTCAGAGTATTAAAAATAGGTATTCTAATAAAAAGTAATACAATTTGTACATTTACCATGCAGCAGCATGGTAATGGAAGTATTAACCCTTTAAGACCTACCATAGAACCGCCAGAGCTTATATTATATTTTTACATGCCGTAGTGCCATTTTTATGAGCATTTCAAGTTGCTATACATCAATACAACCATTATAGCCCAAATTTTAATAATATGTCTGCATTAAGTGCATAGTAGGGCTGCTCGATTATGGCAAAAATGATAATCACGATTATTTTCACTGAAATTGAGATCTCGATTATTTGACGATATTTATTTAACAATAACAATGTGTTGAATAATGACTTTAAAGATTGTCAAAAAAGAATATAAAATAGTGTGCAAATACTGATAACAGTGCAAATGTTTGCAATATAAGAAATAAATGAAAAATGTAAACATCTATGTTTAGTGAACTTTGCAGTGTTGCTCTGTGGTGCAGCTACGACACCGTAGCAAAGTTTACACGCTGTGTCTACTTGATCCACGTCTGACTCCGCGAACCCATAATGTTTCCACACCACTGAAGTTTTTTTTACCTCTCTTTTCAACCAACGGCAGTCACTCTCTACGGAGCCCTGCAGGGGACATGGGAGAAAAAAAAAATTAAGACGGACTTTTGCGAGATCCCGAGTTTGTTTTGCGAGATCTCGCAAAAGTCCGTCTTAATTTTTTTTCTCCCATGTCCCCTGTGGGGCTCCGTAACTCTCCAAATAACTTCTGCTTAGCTTTCCGAGCTTCCCTAGGGTCCTCTTAATTGTTGTGACACGTGTTTGAAATGCAGAGAGGTGCGCTCGATTTGCCACACGGAGCAACGCGAGTGTAATGCACGAGGGAGGGGCTAATTATCGGCTCAGTCATTTTTAATGATCGTTGAAAGCCCAGATCGTAATCGAGATTAAAATTCGATTAATTGAGCAGCCCTAGTGCATAGTAATTACATAAATTGCAAAAAAGTGCAATAAACTACAAAAAAATTGAAAATCGTTTTTGTTTTTTTAACATATATTTCTAGTTAGAGAAATTTAAGAGGCTTATCCCTCAAAACTGTAAATACAAAAAAGTTGCACAAAATAGTTTCCCACCACAGGAAATTTATTTTGAGTGTCTTCATAGTTTTATTTTTGAAATACACCAATTTTTATATACTGCAGGAAAAACGAAAATAAATATTATAGTGCAAATTTGCAAAAAAGCAGCATATGCATCAAAATAAACTATTTCCAGCAGTGCAATATGAGTCCTAAGCATCCCAGAAACGACACAGAAAGTCATAAAGTCAAAGATAACTTTTAAAAACACCAGTATAGGCTCATGAGGCCCTGATGGTAAAAAACTACATTTCCGCGAAAATG
Organism: Perissodus microlepis; assembly: GCF_051167445.1. Lineage (NCBI taxonomy): Eukaryota > Metazoa > Chordata > Actinopteri > Cichliformes > Cichlidae > Perissodus > Perissodus microlepis. Next base: position 3,754,025 of record NC_140461.1, read on the forward strand.
ACGTCACTTCCGGTTTCGGGCAGGTAATGGTGGACATGCGAAAGTTCGTGCTGACGTCTATTCCAACGTAGGAAGTGTTACAAACAGCTGATCGGATCGGTAAAGTGTGTTTCTGGAATATTATGTTTTTGTTGCTGCAAGTGCTTTTTATGCAGTTTTTGCAAAGCTTTATGTGGAAGGAAACTGTGACTTAGGACAAGCTGATGGCATAAGATGTAAGTACAACTCCTCCGGTTTCATATGCAAAAAAAATTATTGCGCTAGCTTACGTGGTTGCAGTGCTACCGGGATTTTAAAATAGTTACGCAAAACAGAGCGTGCCCGCTCCGACTGGCTTTAAAGGGTTAATTAGTTCATATAAGACACTGCGTAGCAAATTTAATACACAATAAAACCCCAAACTCTGATTTGAGTAAAGGACTTCATGTCCAGGTGGATTTTTATGGCTAGCAATGCATCTGTATAATAGTAACTCATTTCATTTGACAAGGATAAAACCAGAGTCCTCCTGAGGCAAATTGAATAGATTGCACTTAGTTTTCAAAGGCCCACATCTGTGTATCTAACACCCCACAATTCACAGTGGATGTCAAAACAAGTGCCAAGCCATAAATTCATGGAAACTCATCTGTGATTTTTTAAAAAGGGGAAAGAAGTAGATCTGAGGAGTGCTGGAGTGTTTCAGAGAAAAGGGAATTTGGAACCACCAGGACTTTTCCGAGAGTTGGTTGTTCAGCCAAAAGTAACTGACTCAGTAGCAGTCCTTCAATCAGACACTTAGAGTAGAGTGGCTAGATGGAAGCCACTCCTGAGTAAAAGACACACGACAGCTCGCTTAAAGTTTGCCAGACTGCATTTAAAGGACTCTGAAAGCACAAGAAAAAAAGTCTGATGAAACAAAAGGTCTGGTCTGATGAGAAAAAAATTGAACGCTTTGGGCAGAACTCCAGGTACTCAACATTCGCGTTCCAGCCAGCCACAGCAAAACACCATTATTAAGCCTCCAGACAACAATACAGTGGTTGGACTGAGTCTGCCTACAGGGTGGAGGTCTGCAAACTAACAGCATGGTGCTGCTACTACAGCCTGGTACTCAACCCCTCAGAACATCAGAGGGCAAGATCAGGAACCCATTCCATTATTCATCGACAGATACAGAGCGGATCGAGCACCCAGCTTTAAGTTCGCAGGAAGCCAGAGTATCACCTCAGGTGAAAAAGGCAGAGGAGGGTCTAATTCCCAAGAATGCTCAGCAGCTCCTCTGCTGTATCATAGAAAAATAAAAACACATTAAAGCATTTCTGTAGAGCTCTAATGGCAGCTAACAGATTCTTCCAATCTAATACAGGGAGTGCAGAATTATTAGGCAAGTTGTATTTTTGAGGAATAATTTTATTATTGAACAACAACCATGTTCTCAATGAACCCAAAAAACTCATTAATATCAAAGCTGAATGTTTTTGGAAGTAGTTTTTAGTTTGTTTTTAGTTTTAGCTATTTTAGGGGGATATCTGTGTGTGCAGGTGACTATTACTGTGCAGAATTATTAGGCAACTTAACAAAAAACAAATATATACCCATTTCAATTATTTATTTTTACCAGTGAAACCAATATAACATCTCCACATTCACAAATATACATTTCTGACATTCAAAAACAAAACAAAAACAAATCAGCGACCAATATAGCCACCTTTCTTTGCAAGGACACTCAAAAGCCTGCCATCCATGGATTCTGTCAGTGTTTTGATCTGTTCACCATCAACATTGCGTGCAGCAGCAACCACAGCCTCCCAGACACTGTTCAGAGAGGTGTACTGTTTTCCCTCCTTGTAAATCTCACATTTGATGATGGACCACAGGTTCTCAATGGGGTTCAGATCAGGTGAACAAGGAGGCCATGTCATTAGTTTTTCTTCTTTTATACCCTTTCTTGCCAGCCACGCTGTGGAGTACTTGGACGCGTGTGATGGAGCATTGTCCTGCATGAAAATCATGTTTTTCTTGAAGGATGCAGACTTCTTCCTGTACCACTGCTTGAAGAAGGTGTCTTCCAGAAACTGGCAGTAGGACTGGGAGTTGAGCTTGACTCCATCCTCAACCCGAAAAGGCCCCACAAGCTCATCTTTGATGATACCAGCCCAAACCAGTACTCCACCTTGCTGGCGTCTGAGTCGGACTGGAGCTCTCTGCCCTTTACCAATCCAGCCACGGGCCCATCCATCTGGCCCATCAAGACTCACTCTCATTTCATCAGTCCATAAAACCTTAGAAAAATCAGTCTTGAGATATTTCTTGGCCCAGTCTTGACGTTTCAGCTTGTGTGTCTTGTTCAGTGGTGGTCGTCTTTCAGCCTTTCTTACCTTGGCCATGTCTCTGAGTATTGCACACCTTGTGCTTTTGGGCACTCCAGTGATGTTGCAGCTCTGAAATATGGCCAAACTGGTGGCAAGTGGCATCTTGGCAGCTGCACGCTTGACTTTTCTCAGTTCATGGGCAGTTATTTTGCGCCTTGGTTTTTTCACACGCTTCTTGCGACCCTGTTGACTATTTTGAATGAAACGCTTGATTGTTCGATGATCACGCTTCAGAAGCTTTGCAATTTTGAGACTGCTGCATCCCTCTGCAAGATATCTCACTATTTTTGACTTTTCTGAGCCCGTCAAGTCCTTCTTTTGACCCATTTTGCCAAAGGAAAGGACGTTGCCTAATAATTATGCACACCTGATATAGGGTGTTGATGTCATTAGACCACACCCCTTCTCATTACAGAGATGCACATCACCTAATATGCTTAATTGGTAGTAGGCTTTCGAGCCTATACAGCTTGGAGTAAGACAACATGCATGAAGAGGATGATGTGGACAAAATACTCATTTGCCTAATAATTCTGCACTCCCTGTATAAAGAACTTGAAAAGGATCTGCCAAGAAAAAAAATGGCAAAACCAGCCTTATTTAAGAGAGTTTCAAATGACCTGAAGCTGCATCTGCTTCCCTGGGATTTCTACAAACCTCTGACAGAAGGGTGTAAACAATAAACGCTAAACCTCAGTTTTTAAGATTTGTTTTAAAAACAATACTCAGTTATGGACTCTTAGCCCCGAACTGAGTACGTGTCTCAGACATGCTGTTATCATCCACAGACGTCTGTATTGTTCATTAGTATATTTGTCATAGTAGCTGCTGTATTGCTGATTGGCTAATAGAATTAAATGTATGTTGGTATCACTGCAACTACGACTGTGTAACAACAGTCGCCCCCTGCTGGCCAGCAGAAAGAATGCAGATTAAAGGCAATTTTAAAAATAATAGAAAATGGGGTTTGATAAATTGTACTAACAGAGAAGACAGAAATTCAGTTCAATTCAATTTTATTTATATAGCGCCAAATCACAACAACAGTCGCCTCAAGGTGCTTTATACTGTAAGGTAGACCCTACAATAATACATACAGAGAAAAACCAACAATCATATGACCCCCTATGAGCAAGCACTTTGGTGACAGTGGGAAGGAAAAACTCCCTTTTAACAGGAAGAAACCTCCAGCAGAACCAGGCTCTGAGTGTGACATTCTAGTCTTTAACTATTCTGTTACTTAGAGCTAATTATCATGTATATGCATCAGTGCGTTGCACCTGATTGCTAGTATTGGTTGATAAGTCACTTCTGGTTCCAAAAACAAAAACATGGTGGCAGCATGTCTGTGTAGATTCGCAATCATCCAAGTCACAGTAGTCCTGAAAACTTAAAAAGAAGGTAACTGAATTTCTTTAGATTAACATGGTGGAAAAAATGTAACGCTGAATCTTCCCAAGGTTTGAAGATAATAGCCATCATTGCTTTACAAACCATGCTATGTCCATCTTTTATATAGAGCCTACATTATTGATGTTCTGACATGACTGTTTAAAAAGGATAAGTTTGCATTTGACTGCTTTTCTGTAGTCAAATGCAAACTTATCTTTTGAATATTTATTATTGTACGATCTACTGTACAATATAAAGCTCCTTGAGGCGACTGTTGTGATTTGGCGTGATATAAATAAAATTGAATTGAATTGAATGAATGAAATAGTAAAAGTAGCATTACTGTCGTTTACCCCGAGCAGCTCTTTGTTGCTATAAAAAAGTCCTTTATGTTTTTTTTTCCAAAGGAAAAAACTTGGAATGAGTTAAAGAGAAAAAGTGTTCAGAAAAACAAGCAAGTATTGGATGTCAGTGTCAAACCAACAGTAATAAGCCAAGTTAATAATGCAATAACAACATAATCCTGAGAGAAAAACAGCTGCTGAAACACAACATGAGGGCATAGAGGTGCGTGCAAAGAAGGGATGATATCTACGCAAAGCTACACACACGTAAAAGCCCAAAGAAGCAAAAAGAATAAATTAATTTGCATTGCGCTGTGCAGAATCAATATTCCAGCTACATGATACATTCAGAGGACTATGCCATTAATCATTAAAATACTCAAGAGATTGCCAATTGGACTTTGACTCGGTTTGGAGCCGTGCTGACATTTCTGAACTAGAAACTTTGCTCTGAACTCACAACCCCCGAGGAGCACCCCAGGGACTGACTGTGTCAGTGCTGCTGGTCTCACAGTCCAATCAGTGGAAGAGAAACATGACTCCTCTAAGACTGCTCCGTGGATGTTCAAGCTAAAAATATCATTTCAATGTTTTAATGACATCAGGAATCGTCCTAACATCTAGCCCTTGTGACCACATTAGGTTTTGCATTGTTCATGCATTGAGGCATGAATGAGGTCATGCATTATTTCATCTTCATGAGGTTTTGCATGAATGTATAATTTCTTTCATGATGAAATCAGGCACAAAATCATGCATTTCCTTACATATAAATGATGCTAAAAATTCAAGTGGATTTACATCCATTATTTTTTTTTTTCCACAGGTGATGAGTCACTGGTCTATTTTTCTACAGAGAGATGAACGAAGAAAAACCCAGCTGAAGTTTTAATGATGGAGCTGGTTTCCAGCTGGTAATCCAGCTGTTTATACCAAAATGACCTGATCTCTTTTTACTGTGATATGAAGCAAATGATATTTACTTGAAATTTTAAGTTAATAAGTATTAGCAGATTTTTTTTGTAAAATACTGACTTTCTGTACTCACATTTCCTTTATCATATGACTAGGTCACAATAACTTAAATAACTACCTGCAGAAGAGCATCTCTGAACGCACAGTACGCTGAACCGGATGGGTCAGAGAAGCAGGAGACCACACTGGATCCTGTCAGCTAACATGGGCTCACCAGAAACTAGACAACAGAAAATTAGCCCAGCCTGGTCTCAGCAGCCTTGATTTCTGCTGTGATATCAGGATAGTAGCAAATTTGGGATGTGGTAGAACAGGAGATTCACATCATGGATGTGCAGCTAACATGCTATCAAATCAATATGGACCAAAATCTCTTTTTCTCCAGCACCTCCAACACCTTTCAGGCAAAATTCAACCCAATACCAGCAGCTGCTGGCGAGTGTATGCTGTTAAGATAAGGGTTCATTAGAAATTCTAAAGCACGGTTGTTAGCACTGTTGCTGCACAGCAAGAAGGTCCTGAGTTCAATTCCACCATCGGGGATCTTTCTGTGTGGAGTTTGCATGTTCTCCCCGTGTTTGCGTGGGTTAACCCCGGGTACTCCAGCTTCCTCCCACAGGCCAACGACATGCAGTTAGTGGGGATAGGTTAATTGATCAATCCAAATTGCCCATAGGTGTGAATGCGGGAGTGAATGCGAGTGTGAATAGTTGTTTGTCTCTGTGTGTACCCTGTCTCTCGCCCTATGACAGCTGGGATGGGCTCCAGCGCCCCCCGCGACCCTGAAAAAGGATAAGCAGAAGCGAATGGATGGATGGAGAAATTCTAAAGTGGCTGCGACTAATATAATCTGCTATTACACATCTCTAACCCTACACTGACCTCAAGGCTTTATAACAGGACTTTACTAATGGGTGGCTGGATTTTTTTAGCCTAAACCATTTTTCCAAACTTTTGCAGGTTAAACCAGTCAAACAGGAAATAAAAGGAAGCCTTTAAAATGTTCCCAGTCAATCCTCCAATAGCAGCCTCTCAGTCAAGTGTGTTTCTGACACCACCACCTCTTGAAAATTGATAGCAATCTAGCAAACAGCTGTTGAAATGTCTCATTCGAACTACAAATGTCAACTTGGTACAAATGGAAAGTAAAGTCAAGGATCACCCCACTTATTAAAGATTCATCCTCACATGTTAAAATGACTTAAGTGCTGGAGGTGCTAGAATACATACACACACACCCCACCAACTATGAAGCCTTCATGTTGTAGGAACCTCAGTACCAGCAGACAAGGGAAATCTCATAGCTGACCATATCAAACCACACAACAGATCAGGATCAAAGGGAATGAGCGAATATGAACGTTTTTGGGAGTAGAATTTGTCTTTAATCTTCACCAATCACAACATTCTCAGAGAACTGCTTTTGAGAGTTGCTGCCCTTCTTTTGTTCTTGCTATTCAAACATTTGGAGTGTGCACATGCAATATTTGATGAAGGTTTAAAAAAAAAAAAAAGAAGTCTCTCTCGCTGCTACTTAAATTTCAGAGTGAGGAATGCTTGACCGATCGAGCGCAGGATGCTCTACCGATTGAAATTACTACCAAAGCCCCCGGAGCATTGATCTCAATTTCTGCAGGTCTGGGTAAACAGCACCTTATACGCCTACAAATCAAGTAATTAACACTTAAAACAGTGCTGAGCCTCAACAGGATCAAGGTTGGATGTCGCATTTAATATAAGCCCGGGGCCAAATTTGAAGGAAGATGTTGGAACGGAGGAGAAAAGAAAAGGAGAAATGATCATTTGAGTGTCTGGCTGGTCTCCGGGTGTGAAAGAGGTGCCCTGTGAATCACCAACGAGACAATCAGACATGGCCAGCAGCAGTGTGACACCGACACCATCTTCCACTTTTTCTTTCTCTCGCCGTGCTGTGCGCAGCCTCTGCTTTGCTATCTATTCAGCTCCCTCTTGTTTTCTTTTGGTATTGTGCGTCGTCCTGTTTTATTTTGCACTCCTCTGATCTGCTTTCTCTTCTTGTGCTGTGCTCGTCTCATACTGCTCTTTACTGTTCTGTTGTATTGTCCTCAATTAAACAACGGGAACATGTCATTGTACTGACAGCTCTCTGAGTACGACTGAGCCCGAGGCGCTTTCTCAGCAGAGGATCCTTCAGGGATTGGAATACAAAGCTCAAAGGTACAGGTGGATGAATATTCAACAAGCAAAAACATAAAGGAAAGAAAGAAAAATGTGGATTTTAACAACAGAAAATCAAACACCAGAATGTTTCAGTTGATCCGTTCACAGGCGAGACAAAGGGCTGGTATACAGCTTTACCTGTGAAATTTACTGCCTAAAGTCCAACCCAAAGACTCCATCCCACAGCCCCCCTCCCTCACCACCATCCTGTCACATTCAACACTTCAGGTGAGGAACGAGCTGCCAAAGATCGAGGTGCGAAAGGCTTCAGGTCCTGATGGCATCAGCCTCCGGAGGTGCTGCGCAGACCAACTCTGTGGCATCATGGGATACATGTTCAATATGAGCCTGAAGCTGGGGAAAGTAGCACAGCTGTGGAAGACCTCCGGTGTGGTACCAGTACAATAGACTACACATCCAAAGGACCTCATCAGCTACAGGCCGGTAGCACTGATCGTGCATCTCATAAAGACCCTTGAGAGGCGGGTCCTAAAATATCGCACCCTGTTTAGGTCTTCATTGGATCAGTTGCAGTTTGCCTACCTCCCTGGCATCAGGGTGGATGATGCCATCATCTACCTCCTGCACCAAGCTCTGACCCACCGGAGAAGCCTGGAAGATTTCTCCAGTGCTTTTAACACCATCCGACCTCTGAGGGACAAGCTGCAGCTGTCAGGAGTGGACCACCACCTGTCCTAGTGGATACTGGACTACCTCACTGGTCGCCCACAGTAGGTGAGGACACCCTCTACACCTCAGACTTCTCCATCAACTACCCAGGCTGCCATCTACAAAGGTTCTCTGATGACTCTCCCATCGCTAGCCTCATTAGGGTGAGGATATGTCAGAGTACAGACAGTGGATCCAGGACTTTGTGGACTGGTGCCAGTGGAACCATCTCCTGATCAGACTCTGAGGAGACTGAGATCTTTTGGAGTCCAGGGGGCGCTGTGGTGGCAGCCATCTCTAATGTTGTTGTCTGTTGGAACAGCAGCTAATCTATTGCTGAAAGGAAGCTGAAGCAGTTGGATAAGCTGATCAGGAAGGCCAGCTCTGTTTTAAGATGCAGGTGGTAGGAGACAGAAGAACTCTGCATCACTCTTGGACAATGACTTTATGCCATGCATGAAGAACATAGGAGCGATACTGCAGGTCCTTCCTCCCAGCAGCTGTTAGACTTTATAACCATCACTGCTCCCAACAAACACAACAAGTTGTTTATATTATACTTATATTATAGTTGTTAATATCCCTGCATTATGTTCATTATGTTGCACATTATTTTTTGAATCAACTGCTCCATCCACCTGTCACTTTGCTGCTGGAACAATTTCCCCAATGAGGGACAATAAAGGATATTTCTATTCTATTCTATCTTCAGTCCATTATCACCTGTAAGCTATGAAATGTTCTTCATTTTAAGACATTACAAATATTATGATAATAATATACAGCCATAACAAATACAGTCCTGTGAAAAACTAGGGCACAACATGATCCAGTAGCTTGTAAGACCACCTTTAACACCAATAACTTTAAGTAACAGTACGGGAGTTTTTTCCCTGGTAACCCTTCCAACATAGCCTACTCAGTCCAACAGCTTTAACATTTAACATGCTAACTGTGGACTTTTGCAGTTTCTCTGAGTGTTGCCCAGTCTGACCTTGGGGAGACCGACCACTTCTGGGAAGTTTGCATCATTGTATTAACACACACCAGAAAGCTCCAGAGCCACAAACTGACAAAACTACACTTTTATAGGTGCCCACACGTGCTAATGATCCATTAAAGAAGTGTTTGATTAGCAGAACCTGGCTGCTATTTACCCTCTTAAAAATATTAAGAATGTACTTAGTTTACAGGACTGCATTATATATATATATATATGCACTGTATATAGTACAGTTTTACATAGCAGTACAAACAGTTACTGTATAGGGATTCAGGTTGATGTAATTTAATGTGCTGAAAGGAGATCCCTGGATTTGGATCATTTACTCTGCTAATGCAGTGAAGCATCCTGTTAATCCAATGTTTCACTGAAGCTCTCCACCTACCTTTTAAAACAAACCAGATCATAATAGCTAATCTCGCTCACAATCCATCACAATTTACAGACTACTGTAATGTGTAAAGCACAGAGGGGTCGGCTGTACTGCACAAACTAATGAGAATTAACATCCATTGAGACATCAGAGAGGCTCACAGTTGATCCCAACAACTATAATAATACAACTTCACTTAACTTGAATACAACTTCACTTGATCCCATTTACCACCAAACAAAAGTGTTTGAGTGGTGAGTTTTAACCACGGTCATAAAAAGCATTGGGCATATTAATAATGTTGGCATAATGGTGGTAGTAAGGATCCAACTAAGCTTTCCTAATGTGGGAGTCAACCAGTAAGAGCACTCCCTCCACCATCATGACACACAAGATTATGACCATCATCGTCATCAACAGGATACCTAACCTAGGTACACAGATTAGTCCATGCAGACACTCATTTCATGAAAATTATAATCCGAACCAACACTTTGAGCAGCAGTTTTTGCAAAAAGGGAACGGTGACCATAAAATGACCATATATTACTGTGACCTTGACTTTGACCACAATTGTGTACAAGTTTGATTAAATCTGACCAACACTGTAGGAGTAGCAAATCTTGTGAACTGAACGAATAGAGAGATGAATGAACAAACAGGGAACGGACACCACAAGCTTCGGTCAGATGAGCTAAATAATTGAACTGTAATTACATCTGCAGATAAAGAAGATAAGCTTAAATAGGATTTGTCATGTTACACATACACAGTTACAAGCTTGGACGTCTTTTTGTTAACCAAAAGTTCAGAATACACACTTTTCTAAACTGTTTTTTCTACTCTTATCTGTATGATGTAATTTAGAGCAGATATCCTCATGAACTCATGAAATAAGCGGGATTCACAGAGGACCTACATAAAAAAAACAAAATTTTTCTGAACTATGAATGTAAAGCTACTTTAGTACAGTCTGAGAATAAATATGGCACCATGGGGGAGTATAAAAGTTCCTGCTTCAGCTTTGGAATAACCTTCATTAGGAAGGGAGAGATGTGATATTAAAAAGTTTTCTTTTTAGGTCAGCGAGGATCTAAATGTACCCTCAACTCTGTACAACAGGTCCAACGAAGTAAACGAGCACATTCATGCAGAATCTGAATAATCATTAAGAAGAATTCCCATCTGGTAAAATTCACACAAATAACTTGAGAAGTCTGATTAATAACTGCCTGAAAACTTCAGTGCAAGACTTGGAAACTTCTTGAGATCACGTCTGCAGAAACATTAATTCTTGATTAGCTGTAGTATAACTCGTACAACTTCATTTTTGTTTGTTAGAGTATATTAAACCACACAGTAAGTATTAGTTGCTTTTCATGTAGAGTGACATAAAAAGTTATTTTAGAGTTACTGACCTCATGAAAATTAGGCTGTCATTTTGAAAACACTGATCGATAAAACAGAGCGCACCATCTTCGTGGGGTCTCTGTTTGTTTCCACACTGAGACTTATAAACACATTAACTCACACATAATAAAAAAAACCGCCCTTGATTAGCTAATTACAAACACCTGGCGCTCTACCGTCGTACCACTTTAGAGTGAACGAACTTTATGAATGAAAGCTTCAATTTTTTCAAGTGTCAGTTTCAAATCTATCATGCACTCCACTGTCACATAATAGTAATTTTGTACTCATCAGTACTTTAATGAAAATTGCAGCATTTGTCAGCCTGCACACGAAGCAGATTCACCTCCGTGCTCCTCCCGCCTCGCTGCGGTACGTTCACTATAACGCTATCAGGGCTGCATTCATACAGAGTTATAGCTTTAAACATTATATTAAGCATCATTATTGTTTCCAAATTGCTTATAGTTAGGATGGGAAGTATTGCCGTAGAAACACGACAGTAATACAGTCTGACAGATATGCGTAACACGCAGTACATTTACAGGACTTACCCAGTAAGGCCATGAAGCAGATACAGATGGCAAAGAGGGAGCTGAAGCTGAGGCCCACGTCCTCCCTGTATATGGCCAGTGTCGTCTCACAGCGGTGTCCTCGGTAACCCTCCGGGCAGTGGCAGGTGAATTTGGAGGGCGACTGGGCCACGCAGGTCCCGCGGTGACAGGGCCGCATAGCACAAAGGGTGTACACGCAAGACTTTTTGGTCCCGTTTACACTGATCATGTGACCAGGAGGACATCTGCAAAAGACAAGAGTTGGATAGAGACAGCAGGCGGTCAGGAACAGAGAAAACACGCAATAAAACCCACCTGTATATTTCATGTAGATTAACATTAGACATGTTCGTGAGATTTGATAAGGTGAACAACATGAGAATAAAAAGAGAACTGTTACTGTTACCTCATCAGAATATACACTCCTCCTATATTATGTAGCTGTGAAAGTCAAACGTGACAGTGTGGCGAGTTTACAATAACTGGTGAGCCAAAAGCTCAGGTTTCAGACCATTTTTTCTCCATTGGTGGATCTGTAGACCTTTATGACATCACAGAGCGAGGCTGAAATGCTGCAGTATTAACACACTTGTTCCTCTCTGTCAGTTCTCTGATGTCCTGACCTCAGGGAAGAGGAAACAACACCAGCATGAACGCTCTGCTTCAGCTATTATTCTGAAATCAAGAGCGATAAGACAGGACAAGGCACCGGAAGACTGGGAATTTTAGGAATGTGTGTAAATACTTAAAACTATAAATAAATGCATGTAGCGCTATTATTGTATTCAAATGATGTTTCTCTAAAACATACTTGAGCAAAGAAAGTGTGCACTAAAATACAAATGCAATTGACTAAAAAGTTACTGAAGTACATCTTGAGACGCAAAGCTGGCTTGTCATTATCTCCCTCTGGTCTTAACGGAGTTATTTACTACTTTAATAGGTGATCTTACACAGATGTACACTTGAACAGAGAACTGGACTGCAGGGGATGAAAGTGCTGACAGTGGCACTGGCAGTAACTAGGATGGTTTTATGCAGACAGGGGCACATTTTCTGCCTCACTTCAGAAAGCACTACTATAATTAAAAGCTCATTTGGGTGTAACAGTTCAAACAAACATTTTATGAGCCCATTAATTCACCATCCCATTCAAAGTCTATGGAAAAGCTCCAGGCTGAACATTTTGATGACATCAGAGTCGTACCTCTGCTCTCCGCAGATATGCTCGTCCTTATAAATATTGACTTAACTTTACTATGAAAGAGCGACGCTAAATCCAAATCGGTGCTGTAATTCATCTCGTAACTGCTCTTTCTCAGCTACAGAAACTAACCCAGACGAGGCAGTAAAGGGTTAATTTCCTGTATCTTCTCCCAGAATCTATCTCTGAATTATGTTCTTATCTGCTTAGCTATTTAAACTCACTGTGTGGGTGAGAGTCTCAGGAAATCTCAACATTCGTTTTTAATGCAATTCCTTGAGGACACAGTTCGATTCAAAATCCATTTTTGATTCGATATGAAAGAAAGGCAGGAACTGTGTTTTGGCTTTTATTTTAGTACATTGTGTACCGACACCTTTGATTCCTCCTGTCATGAAATATAAGAATTCAGACCAAAGGAAAACAGTGGGGAGAAGACGTGTGAGAACAAGCAGGCTTTCATTTCACCCAGTCATTTATTTAAAGGCATTAACTTAGAGCGTTACCAAAGCACAAGGTTATGAGATCAAAGGCAAACTTATAGACCAACATCATGGGCTAATTTTTTGTAAACAATGGACGTTTGTGTGTTTGTACTAAGAAGTAAATAAGGCCGAGCTCTCTGCGGTGTTGTTGCTGCTGTGCTGTTTCCAGCAGTGAAGAAAAGCTTCTCTGCTCTAACATCTGCAGCACCTTTGAAATGAAAAAAGCTGAAATAAGTTTATTTTCTTCAACCAAAAGTTGGTAGATTATTATTATTTTTTTGGCTTCAGTGTGATGGTGGCAGTCAGTCAAAACCGTTCAGCTTATGATGAAACGAAATGAAAACGTTTAATGTAAAAACCTCATTTAATCGAGACAGTTAAGACGTTGGACATCCTCGGTCCTCCAGTGCCTCCGATGGTGTCGTCTTTAACACGTTTGCTTGGCGAGAAAAAGGTTGCTTGTTTAATTCCAGCCACAGACAAATTCTCTTTGTCAGGAAGGGCATCCGGCATGAAACCCTGCCAGGTCAAACACATGTGGCTTTTAAAAGAAGCTTTTTCATTGTGCCAGCTGATGTGGAGGTTTTCCAGGCATGCCCAACTGGGTCTTACCCCAGGGTAGACCAAGAACTTGTGGTGAATATACATCTATGAGCTGGGCGTCAGGATTCCCAAGGAGTAACTGGGAAAATCAAATCAAATCAAAATTTATTTATATAGCACATATTAAAACAACAGTGTTGACCATAGTGCTTCACAGTCAATAAAAACATGAGACAGTTAAAACAAACAATAAAAGAGGACAACAAACAATAGGTAACAACGCAACAAGCTAAAACAGCCAACTAGACAGAATCAAAAGCCAAAGTAAAAAAATAAGTTTTAAGACGTAATTTAAAAGACTGGATCGACTCGGCAGTGCGAATATGAACGGGGAGGTTATTCCAGAGTCTGGGTGCCACGGATGCAAAGGCCCGGTCGCCTCTCGACTTCATTCGAGTCCTAGGTTGTGCTAGGAGCCTATGGTTGGACGATCTAAGTGCCCTGTTGGGATTGTATGAATGGAGTAAATCAGAAAGATAACTGGGCGCTAAATTATTCAAAATATTAAAAGTGAACAAAAGAATTTTAAAATCTATACGATATTTAACAGGGAGCCAATGTAATTTGGCTAAAATTGGAGTTATGTGTTCATGAATTCTCGTACCTGTTAAAAGACGCGCAGCTGCATTTTGAATTAACTGGAGCCGGCAAAGAGAGGAGTGTTGGAGGCCCGAGTAGAGGGAGTTACAGTAGTCCAATCTGGATGTAATAAATGCGTGAATAAGCTTTTCAAGGTCCTTTAAAGGAAGGAACGGCTTTGCTTTGGAAATCTGACGCAACTGGTAAAAGCTGTTTTTTACCACAGTGGACACCTGTTTCTCGAGTTTAAAAGAGCCATCCAGGAACACTCCGAGGTTTCTTACAGTGGACGAAAGATGGCTAGCGAGAGGGCCTAGGGCATCAGCTAACTGGTCTAGCGGAGTGTGACTACCAAAGACTATGATTTCGGTCTTATTCTCGTTCAATGTAAGAAAATTATGTGATAACCAAATTTTAACTTCATGCAAACAGTTGAACAGAGGTTGCAAAGAAGCAGTCACATCGGATTTCAAAGGTAAATAAATCTGGATATCATCGGCATAACAGTGAAAGGAGATGTTGTATTTACTAAAAATTAATCCCAAGGGCAACATGTACAAAGAGAAAAGAGCAGGACCGAGCACGGACCCCTGAGGCACACCACAATAAATAGGGACAGAAGCCGAGGAGTGTTGCCCCATAGCAACAGAGAACGACCTCTCTGAGAGATAGGATTTAAACCAAGATAAAACCGTACCTTTGAGACCAACAACATGTTCCAGTCTTGATAGAAGAATGTTGTGGTTAACCGTGTCAAAAGCAGCAGACAAGTCAAGTAAAACTAAGACCACAGAATATCCAGAATCAACAGTTAAAAGAAGATCATTAAAAACTCTAAGTAAGGCTGTCTCTGTGCTGTGGCGAGGTTTAAAACCAGACTGAAACTTTTCATTAATACCATTTGCATCTAAAAAGGCCTGTAGTTGTTTTAGAACTACCTTTTCCAATATTTTGGAAATAAAAGGGAGTTTAGAGATCGGCCTGTAGTTGGTGAGACCAATTAGGTCAAGATTTTTCTTTTTCATAATAGGTTGCACAACAGCATGCTTAAAGACAGACGGTACACAACCTGATGACAATGATGCATTCAGCAGAGATAAGATACAAGGACCAATAACATGTAAAGCTTCCTTAAAGAAACGAGAAGGAAGAATATCATGCGGGGAACCAGAGATTTTGAGATGATCAATTATATCTTTTAAAGCAGAATAAGACACTGGCTCAAACTGTTGAAAGACAGTCAAGCATTCAGAGGCTGGAACTGGGTCTAAAACTGATGATGGATGAGATGGATGAGAAGCCCTTAGAGCTGAGATTTTATCAGAGAAATACTTTAAGAATTTATCACAAAGAGCAGGGGAGGCATCCCTATAAGTGGTAGTGCGAGGGTTTATCACAGAATTAAAAGTATTAAAAAGTGCTCGGGGGTTGTGGCTATTAGTCATAATAATGCTAGACAAAAAGGCAGATTTGGCAGCTTTAACAGACTTTTGATACTTAGATAGACAATTATGGAGGATGTCCAGAGAGACGTGGAGTTTGTCTTTCCTCCATTTTCTTTCAGCACGACGACATTCACGCCTAAGGGCGCGAGTAGTATCATTTAGCCAGGGTTGTGAGGATTTGGCACGTTTAATTCTCAGAGGTGCCACAGAGTTAAGGATGTCAGCGCATGTAGTATGAAAGAGGTTAGCAAGCTCATCCGCTGATAAAACCCCATTACAGTTAGCATCAGAGAGGGGAGAGTCAAGGAAAGCATCAATGAAGTGGGCGATTGACTGGGAGTTAATCGTGCGCGATTGCCGCACAGGACCATCACTGTTCAAGTCCACAGCGCTCGCTACAGTATTAAGCAAAACCGGAAAGTGATCTGAAATCCCAGAGTCCTCTATGTCCGTGATGCAAATATCCAGACCATAAGATAGTACCAAATCAAGTATATGACCTTTAGTGTGAGTTGGTTCACTTACCCACTGGGTGATATTGAGGGTGCTAATAAGAGCGAGGAAATCCTTAGCTGGCGAACTGTCCTCACAGCAAACATGAATGTTGAAGTCACCAACAATTAATATACGGTCATAACGTGGCACTAGGCTCCCCAGTAGATCAGCAAATTCTGGAAGAAAATCCTTAATAAGTTTCGGGGGACGATACACCACAGCGCAGAGGATGGAGGGGATGCAGTTCACTTCCAATAACTGCACCTCGAAACTGCGGTACAGAACAGGTGGCAGCTGCCGACATCGAAGTTTGTTTTTAAAAACTGAAGCTAGCCCTCCACCTCTTCCAGTGGTCCGGGGTGAGCTAATAAAAGCATAGTCAGGTGGGAGCAGCTCCGAGAAGGGAAAAAGTTCGCCGGGGCGAAGCCAAGTTTCCGTCAGGAATAAGAAATCCAGTCCCGACGATAGAATAAGGTCATTTAAAATAAAAGTCTTATTCGTCAGTGACCTTGTATTTAATAAGGCCATACGGAGAGTGGTCACACTGTTACTGGTAGGAGAACGCCGCAGCAGGCGAAGGTTGCCGAGATTCGCGCCTCCTCTGGAGGACCGCACCCAGCACCGACCGGGTGGAAGATCAGCTGGGAGGTCCAGGTAACCATAAGGTCCAACAGGGCGAATCCAGCGATGACAGAACAGTCTGAAGTTAGCATGGTCTCGGAGGGCAGAAATAGATGACAAAATGTTTGTAGAATAGCGATCATTTATTGCAACATAGGACTTTAAAAGGGCCTTGATACGAACACGGATGCCGCCACGTTTACCCCGTCTCCGTGAACATTTCCTTTGAGAGAAGGTAGATGGTAAGTGGCGGAGGTGATCAGGAAAGTCCTTCGAAAGCGGAGGAGGATTGTCAGATCTCCATTTAAAATCTTGTGTCTGGTAGTCCAAAGGCCGGAGATTCAAAAGAGTTTGGCGATCATAGACAAGTAACGTGGAGACATCAGAGCAGCACATAGAAAGAAGGACAATAAACAACAAACAAAAACGGAGGAGACGGCTTGCCGTGAACACTGGCGCCATCTTGGCTTTCAGTCAACCTGCTGGGGATAAGAATATCTGGAATACCTGCATGGGCCATGGCTTACACATATACTTTACCATTAATCGTTTGGTTAAATGCCCCAGACAACTTAGTAACTTAACTAATTACTATTTGTGAACCAGGTGATCGCTGGGTTTGTTGTCAGTCTCGTCACCGTTTGGTTAATTTTTAGAAATTCTTTATTTTCAGACAGCAGTTTATGTTCACAGGACAAATATCAGAACAGATACAATGTTCTAATTTGTGTTACGACTCGGCTCAAAAGTAGCTGGTGCCACCAAGGCAAAGACTAGTGAGCTTCTCGAAAGCCCGCCTCTGGTATGCTTTTAGGTGTGGCCAATTAGCAACAGGTGACCACACTGTGGAGATGAGGGGCTGCAGAGGGGCGTAACGTTTGTCTTTAACATGGGGCACATTTTTCTTAATCCTAATCAAGCATAAAGTAAAAACACAAAAAAACAGTGATTTATGTCACAGTCCCCTTCTAATCTTCTAAAGTGGACTTGGTAGGTTTCTAATTTTCTGTGGCTAATAAAACCACGAGCAGTGAGCAAAGGACACAGGCGGCATCTGACAGCATGAGGTGATACTAGTCTGATATACAATATAGCTGTATACAAAAAACCTGTCACATACAGTTAGTCTTTAGTACAGATAGAGTGATCACACACAAACCTTAAATATATGCGAGGATAGACTAACTTTTACTCTCTATGATCCTGAGAAAATGATTCTGTTGCCGGCTGGGGAGGATAATTATTTATGCAACTCGCTCTCGTTTTCCTCTAATGTCCATCTTGTACAGGGTGCAGCTGTGAGGAGCTCTAACCAGTGCCAAAACAAGTAGATGCAACACTTTTTTTACCTTTTATGTTCTGCAGGACTTTTCTAAACTGTCATCTCATATAGCAGCATTTCAGAACGAGCTACCGCACATTCACCCCACGAGAGTTTTCAGTCCCCAGAACTCAGGAGAACCATCTTAAGAACAAACAAGTGGAATTACTTGTCCAAACCAACTGAAGTCAGCATCACCATTAAACCATTTTCACTGTTCAGTTTATTTGTTTTTGTTAGTTATTGCAGATGTAAATATCAGTTTTTAAAATGACCACGTTCCTATCGATCTGTTAGACATTTTAAAAAGCAAATTATTTGTGCAAAGGATTATTATGCCACAATCATAGCCAAGCACTCGGGAATAATTGTAGCGCGGTTGGAGCCTGTGTAGGTGTTGAATACAGGACACCTGACTGTCTAACAGAAAACACAGCTTCTCTTATCATTACCTGTCATTAGCCATGACTGCAGTTGGTGCTATGAAGAGTGCCTTATCATAACATGGAGCCTGTGTGCACTGTAATCAGTGACAGGTGTGGAGCTGTTAGACTTTCTAAAGCATGATTAATAATATTTTTTTTATATCTCTGGTGATAGAGATATTTTTCATCTCAATGTTATGCTGTCATGCAGCTTGGGAATTCTGTTGCTTTTCTTAATAATGTGCTCCGGTAAATAAATAGTAAAGGTAAAAATAGAACTTAAAATATGAAATGTGCTCACAAAGTTCCACAACTCTGTCTATAAATTTAAAGAAAAACCCAAAATATTGTTTTTTATTCTGCTGATCTCTGCTTCACGATCATCTCTTTGTGCGCCTCTCCGTGGCTGAACCCATTTTTGGATCGCTTACTGGAGTCCACTTCTGACCACATCTGTTTGAGCTCTAAGATTTCAACATGCCTCCTGGAAATCTTTTGAGGAATACCGACACTTCTGCATGAAACAGACTCTCTTACAGTTGGTGATGAGAGCTGGGTCTTTGGCTTCGATCACCCGGAAACCAGCGAGTGTCCGACACTGAAGGTGGCACATTATGTTAGAAACGTGCAGCATGAATTTCTTCCTTAGGGTCAAAGTGTCTGTCTATAACTTCTAGTATATTGTTAGCTATCCTACTCACCAACATCGCCCATCCTCAGAATTATGTTTAGATTTTAGAGCTTTTATTTTAACATACTGGATGAGCACCAGTGGGCTTTGCAGAAGGCAAGTGGTCAGAATGATAGGGTTGGTCTAAAATATCATTAATTTAAAGCTTTTGCAAACTACTTGCCATCCTTCCTGTGCCTGCATGGCTGAGATACAGAGACGTGGCAAATGTAAAATCAAAGTTTTTATTTTTTTTTTAATCTAAAAAAGGATGTGGTGAACGCTGAGCTGTAGTTATTGAACATAAACTTTTCCAGGTAACAGTATAAGTGGAAAAAGGAGAAAATAAATTCTGATATGAACAGACTGAAGGAGTCCAACAAGTAGGTGGATTTTTCTAATATAACCTCTGATATAATCCCACAGTTTAAATTACTGTTGAGCTAAGTGCTAAGCTTTCCAAGAAGTAACAACAAAAGTTTGTGAGGTATCAAAAAAGCTCATATTTCTGAAGCTACAATGAATAATGAAGGTCCATCTCACCTGTCAGTGTAAATGTATGCAGATGGGCTCTGTGCCTGACTTTACCTGTCAGTCAGTGCTGAATGAACTGGGCATGTGCAGAGTGCTTTCTTTATTCGTCATTAAACGCTGGCTGTTAATGTGCGCATGCATTCAGCTATAATGTGTGGATTTGGCAGAAGACGTGCAATTATCAACGTGACTCTCAGCAGCCTCTGTTATTTCCTCAATAGACTCCCGTAGCCCCTTTTTCCACACAATGACAAATTAATTATGAAACAGATATGAAGATATGAAACTTGCTACAGACCTAAATTTCACACCGAGTGCTAAGCCTTTAATTTTTTCTTGTAATATCTGCTGTTAGAGGCTTAGTTTAACATAGGCTTTGATATAGTACTGTCTCTGTTTCCCCTCGTGAAGCAGTCGGTTCTCTGACAGATGCTTCGCCTCCACAACTGGAGGTCTGATCTGACGGCGGAATAAGCTTCAATTAAACACCGTTTCAACTTTTTGATCCCCTCGACTATCCCCGCTTAGATGTGAAACAGTTATACTCTCCCTGTCTCCATTTACGTTTATGATAACCTGACTGCAAACAGTGAATTTGTCATATTTTCTCTTTTCTTAAATGAAAAAAAAAAAAAAGGATCGGACAAATCTGACTGTGTCCCTATTTATTTGAGCCCAAATGCAGCATTAACAGCAATTACTTGACTATTTGACGGTGGCCCTCCAGTTAGCTTCAAACACTTGGGCATGGAGTGCTCACTGCCAACATTTACTACCCTTTAATCATGTTCCAAGGTTCAGGTCAAGTACTGGAAAGAGAACAAGGCGAACAAATAAGCACTAGGAGAATAGAGAGTCGGACTATGTGTGTGTCTGTGTGTGTGGCCGCGCTAGGGAGGTTAAAGCGAGATGAGAACCATACAACCCAAGAAATGGAGGGATAGGAGGGGCAGAGTGCAAGAATGAGAGCCATTGTAAAAGAAGAAAAAATAAATTGGTGGATAGATGATGTGGGTGAGTGGATGAGTGGATGAGAGGAGTGGGAAAAAGGGGAAAGGCCAGATTAAAAGCTAGGAGGCTGCACACACTGAATAGAGGCTGATGTTTCCAATGGCAGAAAAATAGCTGAGATTAGTGGATGTGGCTAAGAGCTCTCCGTGTTTGATTTGCTCTGTGCCACAGGAGCGGGTTGTTAGCGCGCCGCAGCTTTTCGTTGCACGACATTTTCCATTTCCCACTGACAAACTAAGCCTTTTAGAGAAATTAATACAGTAGTGCGTGTGAAACGTTGATCAAGCAAATGGGTGAATCCGATCAGGGTGAGAGGGGTTGAAAAAATTAATGTTGTTTTTACCACATTTAGTGGCCGAGCAGGTGGGTTCGCTGCATTGTGCGTTATGTTTGAAAGGGGGACAGGACTGCAGCTTTCTGTGGGTTTCAACTTTTGAAAGTCTGTCTGATGCCAACTTCAGACAGAAAATAACAGTGCCCAGAGTTCAAAGGCATTTGGGCCAGTAAATATACATGAATTTTCACAAATGTATTAATAGCAAACATTCCTTTTGTGCAAGCATTTATTTCAGGCAAATTGTAGTGAGTATATTAATGTGATGATATGATCATATTAAAATGCCTTTTACCACATTAGAAAAAAGTATCATATTAAGATTTGGTTGATTTTCCCCTCAATGTAGTTTCCTTGGGAAGGAGTTCTTCCAGGACCTCTCCTGTTTTGAGTCTGAACCCGACTTTCAGAGAGCACTAATCAGTGATGCTCACTGGACCTCCTCCAGCATGTCCAAAAGTACAGTTCAGGCATGCACGTTACAGCAGACCATGTAGTGACAGTTTCATGTCCATGAAATTCAAAAAGACATGCACACTCACGGCCTGTTGTACTGACTAGAAATAAACTGTTTAGTCTCTGGGTCCGAGAGATCCTGCTCAAATCACCAGCAATAATCCTTGAAACTAAAGTAAAGTGGGCTTGATATTGAAGTTGATGCTTGCTCTCTGCACACGTTTGATTTCCATGGTGCATACGGTCAAAAAAGGATTTCCAAAAATATTAGCCATGCTAGAAGTGGTCCAAAGATGCACAAGTAGATTAGCTTGAACGGTGGATAATTTTGAGTGAATTTCTGTTGCACAAATTAATGATCCAGAGAAAGTTTAGAGGCAAGGTGATGAGTGCCGTCACTTGAGAGAGGCTCAGAGAAAAGTCGGTTGATTTGGTTCAAGCATCTGACAAGGATGCCTCCTGGGTAGAGCAGGGCAATATGACCAAAAATATTTATCACGATATAGATTTGAAAATTGGCGATAACGATATAACTGACGATATAATTGACACTAGACAAAATACTTTACAACTCCTCAACTTTATTAGTGCAAAAAAAAAAAAAACATCAGCGTATTTTCACTTAAACAAGCAGCTTTTTTAAGTGCATTAAAGTTATATAAAAACGTAACAGTGCAAATGCAAATTCCTTGCTGACAGTTTAACCAAAAGGCATTTCCAGTGGAAATTGGCCGACATATCCTCAGCATAACCATGTATAATATCCACAAAACTTAAGAGGTTATAC
Source organism: Perissodus microlepis (assembly GCF_051167445.1). Taxonomy (NCBI): domain Eukaryota; kingdom Metazoa; phylum Chordata; class Actinopteri; order Cichliformes; family Cichlidae; genus Perissodus; species Perissodus microlepis. The sequence continues at coordinate 3,776,271 of NC_140461.1, forward strand.
ACACACAATACGGTAATATTATGTTGAAGCACAGTACGTATCACTCCGCGAGGCTCCTGCCTACGATAGCCGCAATGCTCCGACAATCCATCAAGCGGTGCGGGTTCGTAGCTTAGCAAGTTGTACTGAAACATTTGACAGATTTTCAAGCGCCGTGTACATAAAATCGTTTCAAGGTCAGTAAACACAACCAGAGTTCATACATAAGGCACACGGGACTATAAGGGGCACTGTCGACTTTCAGAAAAATCAAAGGGTTGATTTTAAGTGTGCCGTATTTTCCAAACAACACAGTAATAACGACGGCCCGCTAGCATGCTCTACCAAAAATAGTGCTTTGTTGTGTGTCTGACGGACGAAAGCCAAACCAGTTCCACACCACTGAAGTTGCAGCATTTTTACAAACCAATTCTGGTTCATCCGTTTCATTCAATGATCCGCTTTCGCTCTTCTCATTCTGCGTCGCCGCCATGTGCGTATGTAAACAAAGGCACTGCGCATGCGCGTTTTGCCCATATTCTATCGCGATATTTCATTTTCTTCTCGTTGCCCAACATTACACCGGTATTACCGTGAACGGTATGATATAGCCCAGCCCTACTCCTGGGTAAGGTGTTCTGGGCATGTCCTACCTCTCAGCAGGGCACCTTACCCAGGACATGCTGGAGAGATTATATCAATCAGCTGGGCTGCGAATGCATTGATGTTCCCCCAGATAAGCTGGAGGGCGTGGCCTGGGACAGGGAGGTCTGGGCTTCTCCGCTTAGGCTGCCACCCCTGTGACCCGGCCCTGGATGAAGGGAAGTCAATGGATGGATGGGAGGAAGCTTTTCTCTGATAATAGTGTATACATTTCACTGTACTGGATTATGTTACATGACTTTCATGTCATAAAAGTCTACAGATCAGTATTTGAGACAGATATAAGATGATTTCACTGTCACAGGTTTAGCAGCTGCTCTGAGCCTGTGGCTAAGGAACTCAGTAACTTTATTTCTCATTCATGGAGAAGATAGCATTTTCAACAGGAAACTAAATGAGCAAATAATTTGCAATGGCCTTCAACTAGTTTGGCACCTGGAGGCTGCCTGGTAGTCGCCTTGCATTTATTGCTCCTGATTTTTTTTTTTTTTTAAATTTAATAAGAAAGAAGCATCACAAAAAAACTGAGTTAATTGAGACTGCGTGTAAAATAAAATTCCACATCCCTGAAAGGATTTGTTAATTGGGCCTGTAGAGAGAAAGCAAAAGAGTAAATTCAGAAGGAATTGCTGAGAATTAGCTGGAGGTAGTTTGTGATTTCTTTCCATGTTTAAACCACCAAAGCAATCAGAGTCACATTCAGTAATCCTGCATTTCTATAACTCCAAACTTAATAAAGAATGATCCGAACTGGTGCAGCAGAGGCTGACGTATCTTGACTTTTACGTCTGGATCCTACAATTCCCATAATGCAGCTCCCTGCTATAATTTTGTTAGACCTGATGAATGACCACAGCTCCCGCTCTCATACACACACGCTTTTATTGCAGGCCCAACTGAGATTTCAGACATGCCCTGAAGTCACAGAAAGATATTACAGAACCCTTTTCAGAGTCTGAGAGTCAAACAAGAAAAGTGCTCATTGTGTAAAATCATTTTTAGACAAGAAATACCCAACATTTACTACCTCGTCTATCTATCACTGTATATAGTGATGGATGGGCATGGCTGCACGCATGTTGCTTAGGGATTCTGTTGCCTGTGCACTGAATGACTGGCATTAATTTATTCATAACATGATTAAAAAGTAAAAAAGACACGAGGAATGCACAGAAATGTGGTCAGATTATAGCTCTCATTATATCATTAGATCACCTGAGATCTGTTCAGGGTTTGGGATGGATTATTGCTCATTTTAATGTAATTTTCATGTTTGGGACATCCAAATGGGGAATTCTGGATTGATTGTAATTTCAAAATGCATACAAGAGATTTCATCTAAGAGGTTAATGTGCTTTTTTTTTTCTTTTAGCACGTATGCCACCATTTATACTACAAGAAACAAAGAGCTCATGACCTGGTGGATGTTTAAAACTGCTCTGCTCCACTCCCTCACATTTCAGACCATGTTGAAACTGTTACAGATTCCAACACAGTCAGTCTGCTGTCCTTCTTGTTCCAGTTTTGCAAGTTGTTGTACAGGATGCCAGTGTGGACCTTTTCTGGTCTTCCTTTACTATTTGCTTTGAATTGGCTGCCGTGCATTCAAACATCCTTTGTGTTTGTACGCACGAGAAAATGTGTGTTTTGTTAGAAAATGGTTTCCATAGAATTTGCACAGACATTTTAGCTTTACAATAAATAAAAGCTCAGGGATGCTTTTTCTTTTGCAGTCTTAAGTGGGTCAGGGCTGGGTTATTTCAAAGCATCTTTATATGCCTATGAACAAAAATAATATCCATGTCAGAGGCTGAGAAGTGGTGTCAAAGGGAGCAAATGGGTTTAAACGCATGTGTTTTCATGCTTTTGACTCACAAGGAAGAGCGTGTGTGCTCGACTGTGCAATTGCATTCGGTATGCGTGGGTTTGTGTGCATACCTGCATTCGTGCACTCTCCACAAATCAACGCAGGTAAAAGGGGGGCTACATTGGTTCCTTTTGCAGGAGTCAGATGAGCACCCAACAGACAGGCCTTGTACGCTGACCTGGGAAACCCCATCTCGTGGCTGGCTGTCCAGCGGCATGTAGCGACCATTGAGGCGTAGATCCCTCATGCAGCCTGCAGAGAGAAGAATGGAAACGAGGGTTCAGCGGAACAACAAACAGACTTTTTATTTGCATTTATGTACACAGACACAAAATGAGAGCAGAGCTCTGCTCGTGTACCTGGTAACAAATAAACTGCTGGCTCCAGTTCTACCACTTGAGGCATAAATCCACCCACTCACATTTTGACATCTCCAAGATTTAGCAAAATTCCTCTTTTGCTGCAACAATGTCTAGTGAGCTTTTGAGTGTCAGGTATTTAGAGCAGAATCTAATAATCCGTCATTCATAATGTTGTGGATAACAGGAAAATATTTGTGTTGGATACTTGTTACTTGATAATTATGTTCTCCGCGGTGCGCTTAGATGTGTCACTCGGGCAAAGACCTGCTAAACTGTGCTAAAGGGAGTAAATACATGTGAAAGGCATCTATATATATTTTGCACACTGTGAATGTGCTTTTGTTCGGAACACAAATCCCTAAAATGTGGATCATTTTTATTTTACTCCTACTACTGGTTTATTACAGTTTGTTTTTTTTGGATTTTGGCAACTGTTTCTAATCCCCCACTCCTTTTTCCTATATCAGAATTAAAGCAAACACCCTTCACAATGAGGCTCCCAGACCGACTGTAAAACATATTTACCAAGCAAAGAAGCAAATAAAAGAACGTGTAGGTAAGAACTCAATAGGATTTATATCAATTAATACTACAAGAAACAACCAGCTATAAGTCACAAAGTAAAACCAAAGTGGTTATTGTATTATTGTTGTTACTCTACTGTTGTTTTTATATTACCTCAAGTCTCATCTGCTTGAATAAAGAAAGAGCTCACCATTAAGGAAAAGCTGTTGATTTACAGCTCAATTCATGTTTCTACCTTCACAAACGGACATGAACTGAAGTGACTGAAATGAGTTTTCTCCTAAAGGTTCGTCCTCAGAGACAAGACGAGGAGCTCAGGTATTCTTCAGGGGCTCAGAGTATAACCGCTCAAGAATACCTGAAGCAGCTTCAGCACTTGACTACGAAGCCTCTTGCCCAGCTTTTTGGTGAATTGTTTCGGGCATGTTCGACCTGGGACATTCAGGTGAGAACACACCATGTCCCAAGAGCTGGTACAGGGTACAGTGGATGGATGGGTGGACCAGGAAGTATTATGATAAGTCTTTAGGAACTGTATCATGCAATAAGATGATAAGAAATGATCTTTTTAACTCCACACATCTGAATGATTCTCAGTTATCACAGCCAGTACTGATGGCCTGCCGTAACACACTGACACTAAACCTTTAAACCAAGGAGCAAAGGTGATTTGTTTCTTTAACCTCCTAGGACCTGGCGTCCACATATGTGGACATCGCATTTTGGGTTATTTAGACCAAAATACTCAATTTTGCTCTACAATTTTGCTCTGATATCCACTTACGAGGACATTATCCTGCTACTGTTCTATCGAAATTTTAAACAAATATCCTCATATGTGGCTCTCATTCTTCTTAAAAACAAAAATAAGGTAAAAAAAAAATAAAATCTGGTAATTCTTTGTTTTTACATTCATCGGGCTCCAATCAGCCCAAATATCAAAGAGAAATTAAAAATGCATGCCGTGGAAGAGTTTGGGTCTTAGGATGTTAAATTTAGGGCAACTGAGTTTCTTTGTAATGAACATGGGAAAATAAATCATAAGTAATTTATTTCTGAACTTGCACTTATTTTTCTAAATAATATTTTCTAAATATTTACGGTTCATTTAATATGAAACTTTTATTCTAAAAAACATACAAAATTCTTATGTTTTTGTGGAAGTTACTATTTGATGAGATCAAACTGAGCTGGATGCAGTCCATGAGCTAAAACTAGTTTGACACCAGTGGTCAAACTATCAGCTTGTTGCTGCTTTATGGTTTTGAGTTAGCTTGAAAGTAACCCCACTGCTGAGAGACTGTATCACACAGCAAGTTTTGAATCCACAATCGCTGTAATTAGAACTGTGTGAGCACTGCTTGATGTTTAAAGGAGTCTTATTAAATTTCTACAGGGAAGCACAAGAGATGGAGAAACCCAGGAGGGAACAACGGAGAGAGAAACATGAAGAACTCAAACAAATTAAAATGACTTAAGATTTAAAGACAATGATACAGAGGAAAGAAAACTGTGGAGGTCTAATTGAGCCTGTATATTATTTAGGAGACCCCAAATTGAGAGTAAGCAAATCTCTATTAGCCGTTTTTTGTTCTGTTTTATTCAGTTATTGGGCAGCGAACATGTCAAGTTAGTGTAGGAGCAGTTTAAAATTGACTGCTTGAAAAAGTTCAATAAAATGGCAATGCTCTTATTTAACAGCAACATCCGATTCGGGCATTCTACATTATCTTATTACGTCTACTCCTGTTTGTCTATGTGACAACATATATTTATTGTATTTGTGTTTTCATCCCTTAATTGCTAAGCTGGCATGTCCAGCTAACAAGTCATTTTTTGAAGAGAGACATCCCCCAAAAGTAAACACAGTCGTGCACAGATATTCACTTGGCCTGCCATCGTCTATCAAGTGTACCTCTTCTGAAGGGAAGTGCTTTTAAAATCCGTTTAATAAACTCATGCATTGTCTTTTATTGCCCGAAGCAAAGCTGTCTACATCTCTCACTGTCTAATATCTGGGAGTTCTCTGTCTCTCTTTCACTTTGTGTCTGTGGCTCTTGGTTCTGACCTCTTCCTCTCTCATATAGCATCTTTCCTTTTTCCATCAGTACCTACGCTTATTTTCTCTCTCTCGATATTTCAACTGAATCTGCCAACATTTGTGTTCGTACAGTACGGTATGTGCATGAGTCAGTCTGTTGTCTCTCGTAGGTCTCAGTTAACAGTGCAAACCTTAGTGTCTAATTCTACTTTGTTCACATTATTCCTTTGTGCCAACATCAGGTTCCAGTATGAACGGGTTACGGTCCTTAACTGATCCAAATAGGAACAATGGATGATGTTGTTGTGCTGAAGTAATCATGGAGACTGCTGGAGTCAGCGTCTGCAGTTGTATTTCTTACAGCTTCAAGCTAACATGCAGCAGAGTAAATCGGACTCCACTTTTCAAGAAGAAATGCCTGCTGCTGCTTCTGCAGGGAGATAGACGAGGATGCGATGTTAAAGCCGGCAGTGATTAGATGATGACTTGTGACCTCACTGAGACAGATTTCATATAAAATTTCAGCATGTGAAGAACCACTTTTAACGACATCTGCCAGCACGTCTCTGCAAAGTCATGGCCAGACACTGAATTCAGACAAATGGCACAAAAACTCTGTTTGTTCAGAATGAGGCCACGTTAAAAAATAACTAAATGCCCCCTTTTGTGTGGGAATTCATAACACTGAAGGTGAGCTGATATTGTTCCATGTAAAATAAACAAACAACACAAAGCAGTTTCAGCTTATTCAAACTGTTAGCATGTTCGTATGGCACAAGTGAGGTTAAAATTAAAAGAGCGCCTGGACGGCTTAGCCTGGAAACAGGAACTTTGAGAAAAATGGAACAAAAGTGTAACAAATATAACAAAAAAAGTGTGTGTACTGTTTAGTGCTAATGAAGCCGTCCCATGAAGCACTTTATTTCACCTGTATTTTGAACTCAACACTGAAAGCATCCATAATTTCCATATACAATTTCAGATTAAGATTTTCATAGTATATATTTTTTGAATAGTAAATTTTTAACTTTACTTTTTGAATGCAGCACTGAACTGTGTTCACTTGCAATGGTTTTCCATACACGTCCCTGAGCCCATTCAGTGTTTTCCACGATAGAACCATCCCTGCTTTTACTGAAACGCAGCATGAAGGGCTAAGGTGCCTCGAGGCGACTGTTGTTGTCATTAAGTGCTGTATAAATAAAAGTGAACTGAACTCAATTGAATCAAAAATGATGCCATGCAGTTTGTGTCCTTGGACCATGTGCATAGAGATTTCTCCGTCTTCTAATGATATCATACGTATACCTTCAGTGGTGAAATCCTTTGGAGTTTTGCACTGTAAAACGTTGCTGTCATGTCCTTAGCTAACTTAAAAAGCTGTTCCTGTCAGGGTCCCTGCAGCGTGGATCCTGGGTTTTGAGTTTTATCTAGTTTTGTGCTTTCGTTTATCCTATTTATGATCCTGTATTTTTTAGTGTTCACATTTAGCTTTTTGTTCTTTCTTTGTGTCTGTAGTTCTCATTATTTCCTTGCTTGATGTGAGTTCTTTTGTTGAATTGCATGCCTTTAGTTAAGTGCTCCAGCTCAGAAGGTTCACTCTGAGTTTTTGGTTTTATGATGGGATTATGTGTGAGCTCCATAGCCTTCTGTTTGAAGTGCTATGTTTATCTTACTTACACTTATGAGTTTCCTGTTTCCTGTGCCTTTAGTTCCATACTTGTTTCAGTTGATGACAGCTTCTTAGTTCCTGTTCTATTTTAATAGCGTCTCGTGTGCCTGGTATTGAGTTTAACCTTCCTCGCCTATTTTACTTGATTTGTTGCAGCTGTGTTCCCTGGTGTTTTCCATCTTCTTAATTACCTGGTGTGTACTTATTGTGTTTGTTGCCTCTTTCCCACATGGCACTGTGTTTCCTTGTCCTGTTCTGTGTAGTCCTCTGGCTTAAATCCTTGTCCAGCATATATATTTTTCCCTTTATCAGCATTAAAAACAGTTTGTTGAGTTCAGCTTGTTGCTGCTTTATGGTTTAAGTAAGTTATCCTGAGTCCAGTTCTGAACCTGCTATAATTTAATATATTATATATACAGACATCTGACTAGTTGTGTTTAGAAGTCTTGAAGCTTTTTGAAAACTGGACCTTAAATAGCTGTAAGAATAACATCAATGTAATCTGACACCCACTCGCGCACACTATAGCACATACACAGGAAAAACTACAACGCACACACACACACACACACACACAGCTGTAGGGACCACGGCCATCGTCCCAGCTAACAATAAAATTGCATTTGGATGAATTAACCATTAAAGGGTCATATCAATCATTCAGTAATGCATAAAAATGTCACAATTCTCTCTTGAAAAGAGCACATATGAATAGATAAAACAACCTATTTTTGGCAGCACTCCTCAGAAGAAATACTTGCTAAACTGCCTGAATGAAACACCACCCCTTTCACCTTACCCTGTGACACATCAAACACATCACATTATCTCTTTCTTCCACACACTCAGACAAATTATATACACCAGAGCCTGGATGGTGTTTAGATGGTGTCGAGCAACAACAATTCTTCTGTGTTATTTTGCCACGGTGCGATCCATCAGAGAAATTCTGGAAGATTTATATTGTTGTATGCCATAACCTTTTCCTCCATTCCCCGAAGAAGATGTTAACCCTTAATGATTCAGCCCTGCTCACATCCATCTGCCTTAGATTTGCATAAAAAAAAAAAAAAAAAAAAGAGTCTGTGGGCAAATTCATGACTGACTTTTGTTTTCAGCAGAACATAAATATATATTGTTTTCTGTACAGAGAAACATCCCTACAAAAAAGTAGAAACAACCAATTACTAGGTTAGTTAATGGTACTCAACAATCCAGTTTACACAGTCCAGTTAGTGTTGTGAAAAAGGATTCTGTAACGTGGGTGAATTTTACTTTCTTCTCAAACTTTTCACAATAATTATTTATTGAGAAAAAGGCACAATTAATGGTTACATTTCTTTAAAGTTTTACATTTTTCTTTTTCTGTGTTTACCACCTTAGCAATTAAAAAATGTTTTTAATTATTTTCAGGATTTGGAATAACACTGAGCAGTTTACTGATGGGGACAAGGAATGCAGCTACGCTATAACAACAACCCACTTGGGACGGAAACAACAACACCTCAACTCAAACAAATTAGTTCTAGAAGAAAGACTCAACAAAATGTGCAGATTAATTTCAACTTCTTTAAAGATTTGCTAATTTTTGTACCACAGAGAGGTTTTAAAAACTTTTTCCTCTGCAACTTGGACTTTTATCACCAGCTTTGCTGTAGCACAATTATACTTATAGTAGTGTTATATTATAACTATTTGGGGGATAAACATTTGCAACTTGCATTTCCTGGTGAGTGTCACTGACCAGTCTTTAGGTCTGCTCGACTGCCATCGACCTCCAGCAACAACTCACCAACTGGTTGGGGAATAGACATCTTTCCCTCATTAACAGTGTTGGGACTGTGCCACTGCTGAACACATATGGGTACACTGGAAGAATATCAGCTATTATGACCAAAGAAAATTTAATCACAGTCTATTTAACTGTGACAGAACCACCAACTTTGCACAAATCTGCACGACATCAATATGCTGCTCTTTCACTCAGACCATGTATGGTTTCTTTAACTCAGAGTAATAAATCACCCTGAAAGAGCAAACAATGTTTTACTGCTATTTCATTTTAAGGATGGCAGGAAAAAGCAGCATCTTTACAGAAATGAGAAAATGACATTTAAATATTTAGTCATTAGTGTGCCGCAGTTCAGAAAATCTCACTACTGCAGTTCAATTCAAGAAGAGTGAAGCCATTAATTTAGTGTTATAAAATGAAATATAGGTCCATTATTCAGTACAAACAAAACCTATCAGCTAAATATTTTCATCCATCAAATCATCAAAGCATATTTTACAGTTGTTACTCATAGAAATGAGGTCGTAAAATGTGACAATTTATAAATACACGGAGGGAGAGCAGAAAGTAACAGACTGTAACCGTCGGGCATCTGTCCACATCTGGAGAATCAGTCTCTGAGAGTCTGCGCTGAGCAGGTTTGTTAGAAATGCCCACGCCGACCCGAGTGATTACTGAGATATCGGTATCGATTTGTTCTAAGGGTCACTCAAAAAATATTCTTGTTGTCCTTGCAGAATGTTGTGCTTCGGTCTCTCCCGAGCAGACGTACCCCACAGCTCCTGAGTTTGAATCCAAAGTAACTACTATAAGCCTGGCTGGGAAGTGCTACTTAGGAGCTCATATTACAAAGATACAAAATAATTTCAGATTTTCATTTCTTAACACCTGGGGCCAGACCCATGAAATAATATAAATTCACATCTAAAATCCTCTGCAGGCACAAAGGCAGAAATGTGTCCATGCACTATTTTCATCTGTTATCTTCTAAAGCCGTGTCCTCTTGATGACAATCAAGTATATTTTTCTATTTATGTTGTATTTTTTCATCCATCAAAAAGACGACATAATTAATTTACTGTAGTACAATCCCTTCACTTTTGTTTTGACGCTTCAGTTGCTGGTAACCAGCTACACTGTATGACCAAACGTTCTGAGCCACCTGCACATTACACATACAGGAGCTGTAGGCTATGGAGGCCCATACCATCAAGTTCCCAGAGCTCTTTAAAACAGCCCGTTCTTTCACAATTGTTTGTAAAGGCAGACGGTGTGGCGAGGTGATTAAGATTAGGAGGTGGGCTCTGGTCCTTCTCATCTAGTGTTTTTACTGGTGTATGGTCGCCACATTGGTTGTATCACATTCCAATTGTGATGTCGCCACAGCCTTGTCAACATTTATACACTGCTGTCTTCTTCTGAATGATATGTGTTGCTACTAAGAAAACCTGCACATCAGCACTGTTGTAGGAGTAGAAGAAGTCGATGGAGGGCACAAATAAAAGCTGATTTTTTTTTTCCAAAGATTTCTCTGGAAAATTGAATCTTTTCAAGCTCAGAGCTGGTGCAGCTAAACTGAGAAAGCATGGGTAAACTTATTTCTTCCAGTGTGCACACATGCTCTAGTTTCACAAATGTCAGTTTGTGTAGAAAAAAAAGCATGCGTGTTTTTATATACGTACATATTCAGCCCCTGGTGTCTGTAGACATTTTTTTTCTGCTCATAAAAAAGTTACAAATCCAAAATCTCTATGACTGACAGACAACGAGAGACAGTAGTATTAGATTAATGCTGTAACCACCTACCCTGGAAGCTCTTGTTGATGCCAGAAGGGAAAGTGTTTCCCAGCATCACCACAGTGGGGTCAATGATGATTTCTCGGCTCCGGCCCTGCAGTCCTGAAACCTCACGCTGTCCTCCGCCACCATCCATTCGTAGTGTCATCTCATTGTCATGGCGATCTAAGAAGACCTCATGCCACTCACCATTGTCAAGTCGATAAGTGGGCAGTGTTAGGTTGTAGTCCCCGTCCCCAAGGTTGTAGAAAACACATAGAAGGCCCTGAAAGATCTGCAACGGGAAAACAGGACGATTAATATAAGCCTTACAAATCCAGCAGGAGACTGAAAAACTAAGGACGCCATTACTGTTTCCACAGGACGTAAGAGAGGAAGTAGCAACCATCTAACAACCAAAGCTTGGTGGAAACTGGTTCACGCAACAAGCCAGTGATCTCACACAGACCAGCAAACGGACAACAGAATCAAGGTGTTGCAGTTAAAGTCAGCACCTCAATGTGACTGAAATTCAGAGCTATGCCTAGAAACCTAAACTTAAGCAACACTGTGAAGAAGAGTGGGCCAAAATTCCTTCACAACAATAGGAGAGACTGACAAAGCCGCACAAAGAATAACACTTCAAATGATTGCTTTTAAAGGTGGTTCAACAAGTTGGTCAATCATGTGGTGTACGTAGTTTTTCACAGGGCTGCATATAACTGAAAAGTACTTGAATATTCATGAATTCAGCATTTAAAGGTACAGTCAATCATTTTTTGAGATTAGTTAATAGAAAAAAGAATACTTCATTCATAAATCTGCACTAATTGGTGTAAAATTACACTAACTCCAATAAATATACACAGGAGCAGGCTCTGGTTTGTGGAAGCCAGCATGCTGATTTGCCATCTTGAACAAAAAAAACGATGAGATGAGTTCCTTTCACCAAAGAAGCAAACACGTGAAGGAAAGACACAGCGCCACCAGCATGTGGATAAAATGTTATCCTCTTCCTGCTCAGCTCAAGCCTCATCTCCTGATCTGAATGTTTCCACAAAAGTGTAGCTGCCAGTTGATTCACAACCATGAGAAAGCTAGAACATGTCAACATTTACCCCGAGAATTCAGAACTGATCACTATTAACTGTTTCATCAATTACTGGAATTCGTCCAGGCTCTGAAGCAGCAAATCACACCCAGACAATCACACTACCATCACCATGTTTGACTCTTCGTATCATGTTCTTTTTATTGAATGAGGTTTTATGTCAAATGTAACTGTCAGAAAAGTTCAAATTTGTCTCATCTGTCCACAGAATCAGTCTTGGGGATTATAAAGGTGATTTCTGGCAAATGAAACAAGTCCTTCTTTTCAGTCAGCAGCAGTTTTTGCCTTGGAACGGTCTGATTTTTAAGCAAACGGGATTATATTTTGTACTACATAATCATTTTAGGTTTTCTTGTTCTTCTCAAAGGTAAGTTTTTAGTGCATTAAAATCAGACTAACATGACAGATTTTTACTTTGATTACATAGGAGTACTGTCGGAGTAGGAAATAGATAGTAGCCAGTGGTTTGTAAATAACTGGACATGAATAACTTGAGCTTCATACATAACATTATACTGCAGTATGTTTCTAACTAATTCTCATGACACTTTGTTTAAGGACACGACATATATTGAGGTCAGCTTGAAAGGAATGCAGATGTGAAGTGGAAATGTGACATGATATGTGGATGTAAACTATAATTTCATATTTAGAATCCCTATATAAGAGCATATTGTCCTAAATGTTGCCAATAAAACAGACGATGTAGCATTTTAAGTATAATTTTGGATAAAAAAACATTGTATCAACGTTTGGACTTATTTGACCTTAAAGAAGATGTCAGAGATCAAAGTAATGTGATATTTAGAATCCCCATATATCATTCCCTGCTTATATGCTGTCAATACAAACAATCACAGTAAGAAACAGAACTTTAATAAATAGATCTGTCTACCATTATTATCACTTTGGCCTTGAAGGAGAGGTCAGAGGTCATATGAGGTCAGAGGTGACCTCTGACCTCTGGCCTTTTTACACTTTTTGTCAATTTTTGAACAAAAAAATCGGTGGATATTAGCAAAAATTTTAATGGATTGTTACCATGACCACTCTGCACCTCAATCAAAACTTTTTGAGCGATCACGTTTACAGATAGAATGGCGCACGCACACACACGCTATCAAAAACAAAACCTGCTTGGGGGAGGTAATTAATGTGAAAACACTAAGTATATCTCTCCTTACAGAGACCTGCTCTCAAGGGATTATCAGTCAACCTCCCTGCGAAACGATTCCTCTGAAAACAGTTTTCTTGCAAAGCAAAGCTGACGTTTGTCTATCTTCGAGCACCTTTCAAGTGTACTTTTCAGTGCTTAGTGGGCATAAACTAAATGACATGGAGCCTCTTTCTTTTGGGGCATTGGCAGAAGTCTGAGAAGCATGGATTTCAAAATCCCAGTAAACAAATTGAAACTGAGGCCAAGAAACCAAAATTTAATGGCTTTTTTCCTCACGGGAGGTCATGAAATTCAGCCTGGTTTTTGTGTACTCTTGCAGACAAAGAAACAAAGAGATCTTTCCTTGGCAGAGGAACTCTCTTAATGGCAGGATGCCATTAGAGGGAAAATATGTTGCGCTGACCTGAGTTCAAATTTCAGGTTTTAAAGCTAATGGATCAAAAGAAAGAAAAGATTCCACAAGGATGTTAAAAGATTGGATCAATAGGACAATTTGGCCAGTAGGCCAATAAGCCAGAGCGATTCCATGGGGGTTAGATGTGGGGAAAAGAAATAATTCCCAAAACAGAAATTTCCCAACACAGTTTAATGACTGTATGACCAGAACGTGCATTCAGGTAAGCCTTTCTCATATCAAGCAATCGGATTCTACCACAAGAACGCCTCCGGCCAGTTTCACTCCCTAAGCAGTGACAACATGTGTCTTACCATTTAATTACAAACACCCTGGGAAAAAGGTAATTGTCATTTCTGCTTTTGCTCTGGGCCTAGAATAAATATTAAATGAGAGAACATTGAAAGCTGGCATTTAAACTTGCAATTTGTTGATTTGTAGCACAGACACACACATAGACAGACACAGACAGACAGACACACACACACACACACACAGGCGTGGTGTTGTCCAGTACAATCTTGTGAGGAATGGGAGAGACAAAAGGAGAAAGCGACTTCATGGATGAGAGGAGAATAAGGGAGAACACCAGCACTTTCCCCCGTGTTTACACAACAAGCTGTTCTCTTCAAGGCTCAGATCTCGAGATGAAGATTTTGGCTCGGCTGTGATGCTCACCACATGTCTATCACAGAGCAACATTCATTTGAACAAAAAAAAAATCAGTCCAGGAAGCTGTGTGTCTGCATGTGTGTGTGTATGAAACTCAGTTAGAAGGAGAAGAAAACCAGGATAGAACATGTCCATATGCAGTGTTAAGAGGGATTGGGCGGTGGGTGGGTCGTCCTCATTTCAATTTCAAACTGTTTCCTCCAAGTGTCCCACTGAGCATAATTTTCTCCCCTCCATCTTTGTCTGCCACTGCTGCCACATAAACAGAGGACTGAGATGAAAAGGGCAGAGGAACTGAGACAAAGAAAGTGAGATGTGAAGGGGAAGTGGGTGGCTACCATTAACTCTCTCACTCATTCTCGACAAATAAAGATTTAACAAGTGTTTTTGGGGAGGAAAACTTTGTCAAAAAGAAAACAGCCATCGCTTGCCAGCTCCCTCTGTAGCTGTCTACTGATCTCGCAGTCTTCTTTCTTTTTCCTCCTTTTCCCTTTGTCACGTCAGTCCTTCCTCCTCTACCCATCTTTGGATTTTCCATCAATCCCACGGTCGTTTCTTCAGTTGGATAAAGTGTTCGATGGCTCCAAGGTTGTTTAGTTGGAGGACCGTGGCTCATTTCAAGGCTCTGTGATGAAGTATTAATTATATTCAGAATCCACTGGGGCAGAGCTTTCTAACCAGACACACTCACTGCCACCTGATTTTACCCCCAATTAAAGCTGAACGGAGTGGTGCAATTTAGCTCCTGCTCCGCTCCCTGGGTGGTATGTGACTGAGTGCATTTGATAGTGTGTCTTTGTGTTTTTGCACTAGGTGTGTGTGAAGGTGTGCAACTCCATTTTTCAGTAAACAGTCCCACTGCAGGGACCCTTCCATTCCCCACAGATGCTTCCTGCGACAGACTGCTCTCAGCGCCGCAGCCTTTAGTATTGCAGACATGTACAGATGATGCATTAATCTCCCCAGTTCTCATGATTAAATAATGGTGTGTGAAGGTAGATTGTGTGCATATATGACTAGTGAAGGCATTTTTTCTTCAACTTTATTTATACTGGGGAATAGAAGGAAATTTGATGCTCAATACCAGCTTCCACTTTGCATTCGTACAATTGTTATTGCCCTTCTGCACCCATATCTGCTTGTCTGCAGAGACCTAATCTGCAGTCAGATGCTTTCGGGACTACACATCAACACAAAAACTGTTGGGCAAATGGCATCGTTTTGCATTTTTACCAGCTTAAAGGCAGATCACTTTAATTTATGTTTAATACTCTCCACGAACACCACAAGCTCCAGTTTGGTGTCAATTTAAGAAAAAAATTTACATGATCTTCACTAAACGAGGTCATTTTAAACAGAAGTGCATATTCTATTCTTTGTAACGTGATCAATCACAAATTCTTCATATGTGAAAGTGACTGGCTGTGCAACTGATGAGTTTAGTTCAGGACGTCATTCTGTCTGTCATCCTGTGGTCAAGGTAATCTGCCTTGTAAAAATAAATGAGCCAAACAGCGTGAACTTAATGAAGCATTAAAACTGCAAAGCATCTTCTTGCCCAGCAAGATTTTAATGTCTTATTTAATCAGTCATCAAGCCATCAAGCAGCAAGGAATAGCCTGTCATTTAGAAATAAACTGCAAGTTGATGCAAATTTGATACTATGCAGCATGCACTGTGTAGAAAAAGCAGCTTTTGGTTTTTACAACAAGGACATGACCTTTGATTGTCATTTATGAGCTCCTTCTTTCCTTAATCTGAAAGGAACTACTAGGGATGTCATACAAACATCAATGATCTCATGCTGGTTCTGTCTTCCCATGTCGTAATACCTGCCCTTTACCCCCTTTCGGTTCTGCTACCACCCCACTTGAGAGCTCAATATGTTAATAATAGACCCGTCAATGAGACGGGCTGATCCTATAAAGTTTCGTGCAGCAACTCAGTGTGTGAATATAAACAGAGACAAAGCAGGATGATTGGATGACAGAGTGACTGCTCGAGTGGTGCAGCTTTCTGCAGCCACACTTCTGACATGGTAACCGAGCTTTGTGGTAAAATACAAAGTCTGATGAATATCTATGAAAACTTTTTTATTAAGAGCAACTATATGTGTAATTATATGATGAATAACAGTGGCTGAGCCACTTATTGTGATGGTATGCTAATCAGTCATGTTGAGCTGTTAATGCCTGGTTCAAACATCTTATGGAGCACTTATACTAAACCAGAGTGCATTTGAAATCCAATGTTCAGATTGCTGTGCGACGTGGGTGGGCCCACCTGAAAAAGCAGGTGTGCATGGTTCACTGGACTACGCTTATAGTGTGATTGCAACTCGAGCTCCACCACGGCCCACCAATACTTTCTCAATAACAATTACTTATGTTAAAAAATAAAAAAATAAATTGTGAGAGGCTAAGGTGTCAGCACTTTTCCCCAAGCTGTTACTCAGGAAGCACATACGCATTTTTTCCTCATTCCTGGGTAATAAAAGTTTTTGCCTTATTGCCTCAAAGGTCTTTTTAAAGTTTGTTTTTATAACCTGTGATTAATTTGTAATCACGTTTGCAAATGTCATCGTACTGGTCACAAAAGCAAAGTTTGAAAAGAATAATAAATATTTCATCTACCTTTGAGACATTAGTAGTCAGGAAAGAAAATGTGCAGGATAAAATCTGTACTGTACTACAGAATCCAATAATAACATCTTTAATTATGTCCACGGTTAGGTATAATTAAATTTAAGCATATCTAACAAAGCTGGCAAAAAGTGAAAATTAAAGTGGTGAAAGGGTAAAATCTACATCAGTCTTTTAGTTTTAAATTGCAAAAAAAGAGCTAAAAATAAATAAGTTTAAAGTTTTCAGACTATTTCTTTACCGTAGTAATTGTGATATAAACCCACTTTGTGATATACAGATTGCTATGCGTAATGTAGTACGACCAAGTGAAATTCAGCTCCCGTCTACTTCATTTTATCTCAGTAGTCAATAGAAGATTAGTGCCATACAATCGGTGTGTTTGTGTGCATTCACTCACTGTGACAGAAAGCAAAGAGCCAAAATATGGGTCATTCTCACTGCGAGGTAATGAGACTGAAGAGAGGAGCAACGCTCCCTTTACGATGAATATTAATTCTGAAGACACGAACACAAACACTGAGCGCAGGAATTTCCTGGTTGGTTAAGTCGAGGCCGATGGTCCAAAAATCAGTCAATGCTGGAGCTCGTGAGCTAATTCAAAAATAATTACTTAGTGTAATGGTTCATACTTTTCTTTTTATATGAAAGATTCGAAATGACTAAATTTAATTTAACTAATTTAATATAACGTTTTTATATAAAACCCACGAGATAATTCTTGTGTGTTTTTGTTTAATTGCAGTATAAATTAGTACTTAAGTAACCGTGTGGTCATAATCAATATCAGCAAATAAGCTAATATCTTGACTATGTGAAATATCTGCATGTATCAAAGTTAGTTCCAATTCTTAAAATTCATGGGCTGCAAACTATTATACCTACTATTTGTATATTTAAATAACATACATCTATATATTTGATATAAAGCTGTCTCTGTGACCATAGGTCAGCGCTGACTGAAGCTTCTACATGAAAAGAAAAGAGTAAAGCTTTTTCACGGTGACTCTTCCTTTTGGATTCTAACGTCTGATCTTGTTTGACTAATAAAAAATGCTTGGCTGTCTTCTAGGTAGAGATGGCACGATACCACTTTTTTATGTCCGATACCGATATCATAAATTTGGATATCTGCCGATACCGATATGAATCCGATATAGTGTGTTTTTTAATCAATAAAACGTTTTTTTAATATCTTGCTGCATTTTGTATAAGTTTATACTCAGGTTTAAATAAATAACAACACTAAAGCTATTCTGTTATACCTGTATGTAAAAAATACACTGCGCCCAAAATATTTCATAGTTCAGCAACACTGATCAATCTAATAAACTTAAACCTACTCCATCCTCCCTATTCTGGTATTTTAAAGAGTACTTAGCAGAAATATTAAGCAACCTAACTAATAGGGTTGCAAACTCCCAGCAAAATAAATAAATAGGGAACCACCCCCCACCCCCCACCTCATGATGCTTAATCGATGTAATCAAATTTAATTTGATGCAGTGTGGAAAAATGCACAGAAATAAATTATTTTTCAAGAATAATTAAATAGATTCAACATCTTTCTTCAACAGAATTGCAGAATTCACAGATGGTACTTTCCCAAAGGAAAAAGTACTACAGCTTACTAGGGTATATTAGACTTAACAGTTACTATATACAGTAATGGACTTCTATATATTTTACATCAGATTAAAACTTTGGGTGTAAGAGTCAGATAATTATTTATTAAAAGCTAGACATTTTAAATGAGAATAAGAAAGAAAAGTATGTCTTTGTGCCCCCTTTTCCCTGTTCATGCCCTATCGGCCCCCCTGGCTAAACTTTGCTAGATCCGCCCCTGCACAGTTACCAGCCGTCAGCTGCGTAGAAAAAGATCCTGGTGTAGAAAGTAATCTTAAATAAATTCTAACAACAGCTTATCAAGCTTAAACGTGCTGCTGTTGTTCAGCCGCTGGTTTCCTCTTTCTGGTGAGAAGTGGGCCAAAAACAAAGAAGAGAGACGGACTCGCGACAGAAAAGCCGATCAGCTGATCATTAAGCAGTTTCACTATTGAAGTAGCAGCAGGAGAGAGAGAGAGAGAGAGAGAGGGGCAGTCGCTTCATATATCGGTTGTTAAGCTTAACGTGGGAATGCTTTACAAACATTCAGAGATGAACTTACACACTTGCTTTACTTCTCTCTGGGAAAACTTCCTCGGAGATGAAATGCTGGATTGCTAGCAAGGCTACAAATACACACAGCCGCTCTATCACGTGATGCATACTGCTGCAACGTGCTACGGTTATGAGCAGAGTTACGCCGTGTAGCAAGTTTTGTGGGGTGCTTTTTTGATATTTAATGGATCGGATTACATTTTTTATTTCTCGCCGATATCCGATCCAGTAATTTGGGTCAGTATCGGACCGATACCGATACGTAATATCGGATCGGTCCATCTCTGCTTCTAGGTTTGAATTTCAACATTATGAACATCACGAATGGATCCCAAATGCAACAGTTAGGTAGAGAACAGAGAGGCTGTGGCTATCCTTTCCAAAAGATCCTCCTTCACTCAGGGCAGGGCTGCAATCTACCTCAGATACTTCTGATGTTCCCTGTTGCTCTATTCACCATGAGATACACTCAAAACATGGGGAAAAAGTAAGTGAAGCTTTGCTCTAAAATAACTTATGTGTGTTAATATTTGCAAGATGATTTCCTCACACACAAACTTAGTCACTGAATACTTTTTATTACACATGTCTGTGAAGGTTCTCAGTCATCCAGGTCATCGTAGTCAAAGGAGCTTGCAAAGAAAAGCGTCTGGACTTCTTTAAGTTACTTGAAGACGTTTCACCTCTCATCCGAGAAGCTTCTTCAGTTCTAAGGTCAAATGGTGGAGAGTCCCAGATATAAACCTAGTGGGGATACTCCCACTAGGTTTATATCTGGGACTCTGGCTGATTGGGACCCACACCCAGTTTCACACCTTGGCTCAGGCGATTAGAGGATCATCAGGGGGTCCTTTTGTCCCTCTGTGGGGGGATACTTCCACTAGGTTTATATCTGGGACTCTCCACCATTTGACCTTAGAACTGAAGAAGCTTCTCGGATGAGAGGTGAAACGTCTTCAAGTAACTTAAAGAAGTCCAGAAGCTTTTCTTTGCAAGCTCCTTTGACTTTTTATTACACACGTTTTATTTTATGTGTGCTTTTTTAAAGGAATATTATACATTTTCATTGCAATGTAGATTATATTAAATAATATTTATCTGTGAAACCTGATAACACAAACCACCATAAACACAAAGCAGATACCTTCTCTGGATGACATTTCCTTGGCCTATAGTAACACTAAAGGAAGGTTGCAGTCATTTGTGATCAGGATGTGGCCTTCAACATGCACGTTAAACAAATACGCAGCACTGCTTTCTTTCATCTGGACAGTATCACTAAAAGTAGTGAAAAGAACAATGCTGAAAAGTGAATTCATGCATGTATTACTCCTAGGCTGAACCATATTATAAATTATAATTCAGTATTATCAGTTTGTTTTCAGATCTCTCTATAAAGCCTTCAGGTAGCAAAACGCTGCAGCGAGAGTACCGAAGAGAGTAACATCATTATCTTCCCTTTATTGGCTCCCTGTTGAATCCAGAATTGAACTTAAAATCTTTCAACTCACATACAAAGTCTCCAATAATTTGGCCACATCATATTTTGAAGACCTCAAAGTATCACCTCATCCTAACAGAGCACTTCACTCTCAGACTGCAGGCTCACTTGTGGTTCCTAGAGCTGCTAATAGTTCTCAACTTGGATTGGAGGGGTCGACACTCTCCCTACTTTTAACATTAGGCTTAAAACTTTCCATTTTGACAATCTGATAGGGTTCGATCAGGTGACCCTGAACCATCCTCATCACACTACAGTCACATGGATGTGTCCAATGGATGTGCAACCTCATTGCCTTTGAAATCATTGCTTAGAACAGTGTTTCCCAAGAAATGATCAGGTCTGCCGTGGAAGATTATCTGGTTCCACCTGATTAGTACTCTAAGCGATCGGCGTGAGTAACGGGCAGAACAATTACATTCTCTTCCACCAGAGGGCAGTACAACTACCTGCTCTAATTAAATGTGTTGCCAACTGCCAGTAAAACAGAAGAAGACAGAGAGGAAATTACATAATAGTCATGCTGTGATACGACACAGCGCCTAATAGCAATAGATAAATATGTTAAAAGGAAAAGTAGTCAGTCTGACCTGGGTCCTGGAGAAAATTCTGATCCAGATGAAGACCCTAGCATGAGTAGTGGTCAGAAGAAGGCAACAAAGGTATACTGGGGACAAACCGAGCCAATTCCGCTGTACCTGGTCTATGGGGGAAAATTATCATGCTTTTTGTGACATTTTTGTTTGGTGCTGTGCCACGTGATTTTTCTAATGTGAAATATGTGCCATGGCTCCAAAAGGTTGAGAAACAATGGCTTAAAAGACGGGGGCCAGTCCCGTGACCACCTGCAATCAGCTTTAGTCTTCAAAATGACTTTGGTGCATCAAAATGGCAAAAAATCAGCAATAATTGAGTCATACTGCCAATTACATGCAACGTGTTTGTGATAATGCAGCGATTAACCGTGTAAACTCGTCAAAAAGCTGCAAATCTGTTGCCATCTATGAAAAGAAACTCCTGAAGGAAGTTGCTGCAGAACGTCAAAATTACATAGACGGCAATCTTGCTTTTATACAGCAATAGAACCAGAACAGAACCAGTTGGAAACCAAAAGAACTGATCCCCTATCCACATATCGCGATTATCGAGACACATTACAGATGAGTTGTGCTCATCGGTGCAGTGTTGGAAACCTGTCTATGTTTATAAATTAAACATGAATTAATAGCACACCTTCAGTCAGACCAAGATTGTTTGGAGGCAGATTCCCCTCCACCACCAGGTGACCTATGCAACTGTCCTCCGGTTGAAAGTGGTCACATGGAAGTTGACAGTACTGCACACACAACACCTGGGCATCCAGTTTGTACCGCAGATGGCTGTCACTCCACGAGCCTGGTTCTGTCAGAGGCATTATCTTTCTGATAAAACAGAGCTGTTGTTTCTTCCCACTGTCACCAAGTGCTTGCTCATGGGCTCATCTGATTTCTGGGGTTTTCTCTTTAATATTGTAAGGCCCTTACCTCGCAGTATGAAGTGCCTTGAGGCTACTGTTGTAAACTCTCAATCACACCACCACACAGTACTGACCCACACATATAGTTCTTACACACACACTGGACATTCTGGACATTGTTTTTGACTTCATCACTTAATCACTTTAAGCATATTTGCACTGCACAAGACACTAAATAATGTGGATTGCACAACACTGGTCATTATATTCTTCATTTCCAGTTAATACTTGTACAGCTGCTGTTATTGTGTATATATATATATATATTTATATTTCTTCATACATTCTTATATAGTTCTATACTGTGTATTGTGTATTTGTTGTACAGTTATTTTATTTTTCAACTTTAATTTATATATTTTATCTTATTCTTTCCCAGTTAAATTTACCCTTCATTCTAATTTGTGTTGTACAGTTATTTCATTTTTAACTTTAATTTTTATATTTTATTTTATTCCTTCCTAGTTAAATTTACCCTTTTTAATTTTCATATTTATTTCCTATCTTATTCATAGCCTTTTCTTTTTTTCTTTAGGTCACGAGCAGCTGTAAGCATTTCACTGCATATTGTACTGTGTATGTCTGTGTACGTGACAAATAAAATTTGAATTTGATTTGAATTTGATTTGATTTGAAATTCAATTGAATTTCATGCACGTAAAATTGTTACAGCACAAAAAACAGTGGCTCAAAAAACAGGAACTTTATCAGTAATCAGAGGGACTAAAGTCATTTAAAGAAGAGAGCCTAATATGTTTTGTAATATCTTTTACTAAGCATACTGTTGGATGTGAAGCCATACACAAACAGAAAGGGCTCCTCACAATGTAACAGTGTATCCAACCAAGAGTAACACATACTAATTTCTTCCTCTGATTAAAAGCAATCAAAACTATTACAGTGAAAAATATAATCTTAGCAGGCAGTAGACGGTTATGTTTCCACCAAGAACTCAGCAGGGTTTCCAATGTTTCACTGCTCTGCACTCAGGAATAAATGCACTATTTATGGTAGATAAACGATGTGCACTCGCTCCCCATGTGGCTGTGCTGATGGAGCAATGTGATATTTAGGAGGGAGTGTGGCAATGGATGAATAGAAAGGATAGGCAGATGGAGATCAGAGGAGATTTAAACAGCTGCCATGGTATGGATAATCATCATCATTTAAGACACAGATGTTTGATCAATACGTGTGGTTTGAGTGTGGGGCAAAAGACAGGGAAAGGCACGAGTAAAGAACTGGGAAGATGCTGCTTGTGGAGTGATAAATCCAAATGTAAAATGTTTTTGGTTCAAACCATCGTCAGTACGTGGAGGTCGGGGGACGGGTACAGCGGTGAGCATCTATACTCGTTTGTAAAACACGGTGGAAAAAGCATACAGAGAAATCAGATGTTGATCCACCATGTACAGTAATAACATCTGGAAAGCATCTGATTGGCAACAGCTTTATTTTTTTGCATGACAATGATGCCAAACACACAACAGAACGCTATCAGTCCTGGACTGGCCTCCCCAGAGCCTGGAGCTCAACATTACTGAAGCAGTGTGTGATCATCCAAAGAAGCCTTTTGAAGGCTGGAGAACGATTCCTAAAGACTACTTAAGAGACTAAATAACGCTTGTGTAAGAGAATTCAGGCTGTTTCTGTCTGGCTTTACTTTATATGCTATGTTTCCAAGTGTTTTAATCAGCTGCTGCACTTCTTTCCCATTTTCCTGACAAATAATAATTATTATTCACATTATTCAATAATAATAATTTGCAGTTGTTTGCACACAAACCAATTATTCTAAACAAGTGTCAGAAGTCAGACGTCCTCTGTATATACTGGTAAGCCACTACAGGCCCGGCCAAGGTTTAATATGTTCCATCGATGATTAAGATTAGTGTAGTGCAATGATGTGACTGTTTTCATTTTATAAACTGATGGATGGAAAACATTAATTAAAAAGAAGACACGCAACAACACAAAACAACAACAACAAGTGAACATCTGGATATTAACAGCTGGAAAAAAAACTGTTGAGAAACCAAAAACAGTAAAGTAAAGACATACATCTGTTTCTGGTTGTTTCGAATGTCTTTTTTCTGCCCTGAAAGGAAATGTTGTTTGGAAACAGGAGATGTACACCTGTGATGATTTCCCTCTCACTGCCTTAGGTGGGGCCCCAAGAAGTCAAAGGTAAAAAACAAAAAGTTATTTACTTTGTTTACTCCTGTCACATCTGTGTGGTTGACCAAAGCGTCTCACTGAAAGCTGTGTGCCTCCTTTAATTTATTCATTCACTTTTTGTTGACTTGTCTGGCTCATTAGATCTTGAATTCACATAAGTGACCATGATAAATGAGCATAAATGTCTATTTACTTTTAAATATTTAATCAGTCTGATCCTACATGAGTTGTCCCTACAGTGTACAAATTCAGGTGATAGCTTTGTATAAAATGCAAATAGATTCATTTTCTACTAAACTTCACTGGGAATCTAAGGAGCTTGGAGAGAAAAGCGCCTGGACTTCTTTAAGTTTCTTGAAGACGTTTCACCTCTCATCCGAGAAGCTTCTTCAGTTCTAAGATCAACTGGTGGAGAGTCCCAGATTTTAAGCCTTATGGGAGGGCCCCCAACAGTGTCATGGACCCCCTATTGATCCACTACCTAATCACATGTGAAAACGGGTGTGGGTCACAATCAGCCGAGGTTTCGGGTGAACCAACTGTGAAGCCTACCCCCCTATCATGTGATTTACTGAGGTCAAATGGCCCAGGATGTGAGTGAGCGTTAAGGCGTCTGGGAAGTAAACTGGATTGTAAGCCGCCGCCTCTGTTCAAAGATGGTTGTTCACAGTGGACATAGACGCTTCTTTCACTCCTCTTTCAAACCATCTGTCTTCTCTGTCCAAAATGTGAACGTTGGAATCCTCGAAGGAGTAGTGCTGGGATTGTACTTCAGTGTACTGAAGAAGCTTCTCAAATGAGAGGTCTTCAAGCAACTTAAAGAAGTCCAGATGCTTTTCTTTCCAAGCTCCTTAGACTTCAGTGTACTTCCCGGTGTACTTCAGACCCAGCCATACACTCAGACAAAAACCAGTTCATCCAAAAGACAAAAAAAATAAATAAATTTAATGTATGCTGTACAGTGTCTACGTTGGAGAGACCAAACAGCCACTTCATGAACGCATGGCACAACATACAAGAGCCACCTCAACTGGACAAGACTCGGATGTTGCATCTTAAGGACAAAGGTCACTCCTTTGAGGATGCCAACGTTCACATTTTGGACAGAGAAGACAGATGGTCATGACTCTCCACCATTTGCTCTTAGAACTGAAGAAACTTCTTGGATGAGAGATGAAACATCTTCAAGAAAGTCCAGACGCTTTTCTTTCCAAGCTCTTTAGACTACGATGAATTCACACATGGCTACAGAAAGAAATTATGTTAACTGTTACTTTTACAGCAAGAGAAAGTGCATGTTATAAGAGCAGTGGGTGGATAAAGAAAATGCCTGCAGTTGCTACAGGATAAAGAGTAGAGCAGAATCTGAAACTGTTCATGAAGCGAGAACGTAAAATAAAATTGCTTTCCACACAACAAAGCCAAACCTAAACTCACAACCTGCTATGAAAAATTCTGAAAGTGAGGAAAAGTGATGACTCCATCTTCCTGCACTCACCTCCAGACGTAAGTATTCACTTTGCTCCTTTGAGATCAGACTGAAAAGGACACTGCTGTGTTTACGGGTTCGAACCAGGACTTGGATCCATGTCCTCCGGGCAGGCAGCGGGGACGCCAACTGGTAACGCACGTGACTGTGGCCATCAAAGGAGTACTCTGGGACCTCTGGTGTTGGTGGATACAAACACATAACCACACACAGAGGTCAGCCACATAGTGCTGTGTTTAAACAGGATTTCAAGTGCAAAACATAATTCTTAGACAGTTTGGATGCTGCTTTCCTCCACAGAGAAGACACCACAAGTCACTTCAGCTAAATCAGTTTTAAAAAGTCCGGTGCTGGGGACAGAAAGAATATGTTAAATGCACAAGATAGAATATGCATGTTTGGTTTAGCTTGGGTTCTTCTGTCTAAGAGTTTGAAGTTTTCACAGAAGTGGATTTTGTGCATGCCTCTCAGAATAAACCAAGCACACCTAAAACTCTCAAAGCCATTCTTCCATCTCACGGCGTACGCAAGTGAAATTTTCTTCTATCGCTTTCACACCTCTTCCTTTTCTTTGTCTCCTTCCCTTGTAACTTTGACAAAGTCGAGTGGTTCATGAGAGCTCACTTGAAGGCAATGTCAAATCAATTTTTAGGGGGGGGGGGGCTGCTTCTAGGCATGGAATATGCAACTGATCAGTCATGTCCTCTTGAAGCTCCCAAAACTCCATCTCAAATTTTACTTTGCCTCTCAAGGCCACAGGCTGTTTATATAAAAACATAACAACACCATCAATTTTACACCAACAGTCTCACGTTATTCATAGATGGCTTGTCAAATACACAAAATACTTTGAAGTAGAAGTGGGGGTATTTGTTTTCCTTTCCTCTTCTTTTTTATTTTCCATGTAGACTCCAACAGAGTCAAGGGCAAATATTTAAATTAAAGAGTGAAAGAATTAATAGTGAATTTTGCAAGTTTTTGTTTTACAAGATGAGAGTGACTCACTATCATTTGTTCAGTTCAGTTAATACTGCATCGCATTGCAGTTTTATTCCAAAAAAAAGAGACTTCCTTGTAATTTTCTTACTTTGCAAAGCAATCCACTGGGGTAAATTGGAACTGGGCCGCATGTTAAACACAGGTGGTTTAATCTGTTAAGGACTGGGCACTATTTGTCATATAAGACATAACAGAAAAAAAGAACCATTTGTACAGACTGCACACCAAATCTTGACCTGTTACGATTTCAGATTCTACATTCGAGTCGTGTCTGAGTCTCACTGTGAAATAGGAGGCAGAAACCAAACAAGACCGTAAAGCCTGGACTAGTGTGCTGCGATCAGCAGAAAGCATGACTGAAGGTGTCCTCCTCAACTCCAAGGATGTGTGCGAGAGGCCACGTAGGACCAGAGCCATTAAAGAGCCAATCTCAGTCCAATAAAAGTCTGCAATAAGCCAATTGTCTCCACAACCACCCGACCAGCACAGAGAGGCTCAGAAGAAGCCATCTTCTTTAGGCCAAGGGGCAGGGTAGGTTGCATGGTGAGTAAAACAAAAATTACACTGCAGTGTACTTCTGAGATTGGAAACTGATAGAGTGCCGTTAGCGTCTTCTTGAGTCATCCTTGCCTGCATTTATATATCTGCAATACACTTGGAGCATTGTCATGGCTAGTTGGCGATGTCCCGGATATCGCTTCACAAAGCTACTTACACCCCATTATTCAATTTGTTTAGTTTAAACCCTAAAAGTCAAGGCAGCTCATCCTAATTTTTATGGAAGAATTCATAGATGCTGCCAATGAGTGACAGCAGTGAGGTCTGGTAGTCTCAGGATCTCGTCTCTACTTTTTGCAGATGGTGTGACCCTGCTGGGTTTATTCAGTAGTGACCTCCAGCTCAGCCTGGGACAATTTGCTGTGCCGAGTGTAGTCGGACTGAGAATCGGGAACTACAAGTTCGAGGCTGTGGTTCTCAGACAGAAAAGGGTTAATTGCCTACTTCAGGTTAAGGATTAGTTGACGCATTAAGTGGAGTTCAAGTATATCAGGGTCTTGTTCACAAGTGAGAGTGGAGTAAAGCAGAGCAGGAGATTAACAGATGCTTTGGCACGCTGTTCATTACGGTGAAGAGAAAGCTGAGTGTGAAGCTAAAGCTGTCGATTTACTTGTTGACTTTCTGACCCTCACCTAAAGCCACAGGCTGCTGGGAGTGACTGAAAGAATAAGAACAACATACAAGGGAGCAGACAGACCTCATTCTGATAGGTGTCTGGGTTCAACCGTAAAGTTAGGGTCAAGAGCTCAGTCATTCAGGAGGTGATATAGGGATCTCCCCAGGATGCCTCCTGGATTACAGATGTGTTTCGGGCATGTCTAACTTAAAGAGGCCCGCAGGACATGCTGGAGAGAGATTATGTTTCTCAGCTGGTCTTATGTCCCTCTTAAATAGAGTTGTTCCTTCCCACTGTCTCAAGTGCTTGCTAAAAGGGGGTCACTTGATAGTTGGAGTCTCTCTCTGCTATTTTAGGCCCTTTACCTTACAATATAAAGTATCTTCAGGAGACTGTTGTGATTTGGTGCTATGCAAATATAATAATAATAATAATAACAAACTTTATTTATAAAGCACACTTAAAAACCAAGGGTATGCCAAGGTGCAAATAAAACTGAAATGAACTGAATGCCACTAAAACTATTTTAAAACATTAACTTCTGGCATTTCCGGGTGAATAAAGTTGGGTTATTTTCCACAGTTGCGCTTTCACACATGCAACACGCAGCAGGAAATAGTCTGCTTTCACATGTGTTCAGACATCTAGAAATGTGATGTGTCGTGGCGCTGCCAGGATGCAGCATGTGGTAGGTGCCACACATCATACCCACTTGTTAGTGTTAACTGCACAGCACACACACAGGCACAAACTTACATTAACACAAACTTTGTATACGGGAGTTGGCAGGTTAAAGAAAACGTCTAGCCTGGATGTATTTGTTCACATATCCAGCTCCCCTGGATAGCTCTTGGAAAAGTTCAGGGCTGCTTGTGTGAAAACAGCTTAACTGAAGTGCTCCATGTTTGTAGTTGCATCCTCAGCTAACTTATTAAATGCTTTGGTTCACCCTCAGCTGCTGCGTCCTTTGCCATAGTTGTTGTGGCCTTGGAGCCACACAGCTTTTATTCTGTTTTACAGTCTAGGTTACCCGGTAACAAAACGGGGTTCTCGTCAACAATATTTATGGGAATGTTAACCGTAAATTTTCTGACAGCCATGTTTACTATAGCCTTGAAGACCAAACCATTACACTGAAAATAAAGCTGCTCAGGATCCCTTGAAGCTGTTGGAGGAAACAGCCTGTACCATGTGACACAGCTGAAGTGATAAGCCGGGAAGGACGTGTGCATTTTAGCATTTAGAGCGATTTTGTGATAGCACAAACTCCTTGTCCGACAATGACCAAATATGTGTTTGTTTCACATACTGTAATCTGACATAGTCAACAGGGAGTAAATGATCTTTGAGGCCACATGGATGATTTTCTTTTCTTTTTAATGTTACAGTCAAGAACAACATTTTATTGCATAATGTAAAACAAAAATAATAAAAAATTGGCATACCTTCTTCACACTGGTGTCCTGTGTATCCGGGTATACACTGGCAGCTGAAGGAGCCCCACTCACCGTGACAGCGACCCCGGTGGCCACAGGATGGATAGCCCATGTTGACACAGCTGCTATCTGTGGTCAGGCAGCCTGGAGAGCTGGACTGCGAGTCGGCCGGGGAGCCCAAATCATACAGCTGAATGGAAGAGATACAGGGGAGGAGATGGGAGGATTAGTAAATTTAGAGAAGATGAGGGGAAAGGTAAAGTTGAAGAAAGGAGAAACTGGATATGAAGTGAAATTGGAAAAATATAAACAAAGAAAAACAACAAGAAAGCAAGAAGGAAAACGAGGCGGAAATAGGAGGGAAGAAATGTGGAAAAGTCGAGATGCGAGGAAGGCAATAGGGAGAGGTGCCAAGAAGTAAGTAGCTTACATACAGAAGGCAAAAAGGCAAAGTGACAGCAGAGAAAATGGGATTAGGGAAGACACGGGACAGACGTATAAGGGGGTCAGCAGCCAGAGGGAGAGTCGGAATATTCGAAAGAGTTAAGTAAAGTCAAAGAGTTTTCTTCCTCGATTGAGGAAGAAAACTCTAAAATACACTGAAAGACATAAACTCAGACAGTCTCTTTCTTTAAATTGTCATCTCTCTGTCTCTCAGAGTCTCTCGTCACAATGATGAAACCAAACTCTTGACCAGAGAAACAGCATGGCCACCTACAGGGAGAGCTGAAAGGACAGAGGAACCTTGAACGCTTACAATCGCATGTCATAAAATACATTAATATGTTCAGTCACCTCCCTGCCAGGACCAAACTTTATGAGTTGTGTTTGTGCCGCAGAGAGGATGCAGCAATGTGAAAGATTGTAAAGTGAAATGAATCATGCCATCAGGGAGCTGCTGATTGGTTCTGACCTCCAGCAAAAAGGGCTCTTATTGGTTGTTGACCTTTAAATGCTACAGCTCCACAATTTTCTGGGGTTGAGCTGATCATGTTGATCGCCAAGGACTGAAAGGCAAACATCTGCATTCTAAAACAGAAAGACATATTGGCGTGTCTGCCATTGATTCGACTGAGCATCGGTGTCACTCCAGTATGTGTGCATGCGTGTGTCTCTGAGCACAGCACTGGCTGATACATGAGCTCAACTCAAAAATACAGCTGCTTCTTCATGAATAACAAATTACGGCTTGAGCTGAGAACAGTGTCACACCCCCACAAAGAGACGCAGCAGGATGCCATATTTGCCACGATTAATTTCAGGTGTTGGGTATGAAAATGTCTCAACCTACACAAAGTGAAAATACATTCTAAATGAAAAAGCATGCAGCTGGAGTGTGCCGTGCAAAGAGTGAAGTTTCACCCAAAATGTCTGAACCTTGAAGCACTTCAGTCACATCTTGGAGGAAGTGATAATGAATATGACTGACAATGACACGCAGGAGTCAAGCATAATGTCACCTAAACAGCATGAAATGAGTCTCTATAAGTATTGAATTCAAATTTACAACATGTGGTAAGGCGATGTCGTTTAATATCGTTAAAAATTCTTTTCTTTTTTTTTCTAGTTCGCCATCCACATGTTGGTTTTATTTCACTCCCTCACTTGTCTGAAAGAAGACAACCTTCTCTAAATTGCTCCCAGTGTCCATGCATGCCAAAAGCAAAATGCAATGCAATACAAGGCAACATCTAGACTATGATTTACTAAAAACATACAGAACTTTTTGCTGAATATATATTTTGTTGAAATGAGAAAACATCATCTGTCCACAGTGTTCTGTAACTTCTGTTATGAGGTAAACTTTTTGCTGAGAAACTGTAAATCAAGTTTCGAATCATAGCTAGTAGCACTCAAAAAGCTATTAGTGAGTGTGCTGTAACTGCACACCTCCCTACTTAACAATGTAGTGACAGATATGTCAAAAGCACAGAAAACCTTAAAGCTGTAATGCTACTCTGAGAGCTGAAGGGAGAAAGGAAAGCAGAATAATGATAAGACGAGGATAGAGAAAGTGGAAAACGGACAAAGGTGAGTGACAGCAAGGGTAAGAGAGGCAGAGAGGTAGCTCCAGAATAGAAGCATATTAAAAGGAAATCATTTCCTGTCTTTTTACCTGGATGCAACCTCACTATTACCACCGGTCTTACTCCAGTCTCATTTATCCTTTTAATTCATTCACCTTTTCCTGTTTAGGTTCCATGCAGCCATGCACCACACTTCACTGGTTTTAATTAAGACAACATGGTATGCAGTGTTAATTTTGTCAATGGGAACTGCGATGAGAATTTTTCAAGCCAAAAACGTACTTAAATTTGTACCTTTGTACTGGTAGATTTTCATACTAAAACTATCATAAAAAAATGTTCAAGACATGAGAATGAACCACGTTTGCTTTGCTCAGCGGCCTTGCAGATTCTGTGGAAAGATTCAGCAGCTTCTGAATAGTTTTTTCTGCCTCCCAAAATCTCTCTACTGGTTTACCAGCTTAGTTTCATAAGAAGCTCCTTACTTTCAGTAACACTGTGTCTGTTAGCAATGTGATCTGAGAGTTTTATACATATGAACTAAACCTGTGTGCACATTACCGTGTGAAGAAGCAGCAGAAGACAAACATGCAGGCTGTAGCTAACATACATATAGGCAGGTAAGATGTTCTTTAGATTTTCCCAAAATACTGAAGAATACATCAACCCATCTACTCAAACTAAATCCAGACAGGATTTTAGAGAACAACTGAAAGAATGATGTTATGGATGAGCTGCTACTCTTCAGTAGAAATAACTGTGTAGCTTTGGCAAAGCTAATGCTAATGCTAGCTGACCATGGTCAACTGTGATTTTGTTCCAATTAAGGATTGACTGATTAGCCAATTCCAGGTTGCAGGCAGGTGTTTTTGGAATAAAGTGTTATTTCTGTAAATACATTATTAATTTCTCTAATTAAATAACTTATAAAGGACAATTAGTATATAGTTCCTGATGCTGTCTTCACTCCGCCTGTGTACAAAGATTCAAACATGCAGCTCTGCTTTTCTGTATGAGCAATTAGCCTTATAGGTGGATACAGAGGAAAATGGTGACGTGATCTTACAGCTTTGAGGACTGGAGGTACAGACATTACTTTTATTTTTATTTAATGAATGGGCAAGAGCACAATGGTGAAATGCAACTGCATCCAAAACGGAAACAATAATGGTAAATGGCCTGTATTTGTATATCGCTTTTCTAGTCCCTAAGGACCCCAAAGCGCTTTACACAACCTGTCATCCACACATTCACACACTGGTGATGGCAGCTACATTGTAGCCACAGCCACCCTGGGGCGCACTGACAGAGGCGAGGCTGCCGGACACTGGCGCCACCGGGCCCTCTGACCACCACCAGTAGGCAACGGGTGAAGTGTCTTGCCCAAGGACACAACGACCGAGACTGTCCAAGCCGGGGCTCGAACCAGCAACCTTCCGATTACAACGCGAACTCCCAACTCTTGAGCCACGATTGCCCCAATAATATGCTGCTAACACAACATCAGCTCTCTGTAAACATCTGCGCAGACAGTATGCCAACGC
This sequence comes from Perissodus microlepis, assembly GCF_051167445.1. NCBI lineage: Eukaryota > Metazoa > Chordata > Actinopteri > Cichliformes > Cichlidae > Perissodus > Perissodus microlepis. Next base: position 3,808,968 of record NC_140461.1, read on the forward strand.
TGAGCTAACACAAGTGACGTTAAAGCTACTGAGACACCAAATTTTAATAGGCAGTGGTGAGCAGTCAGGCCTGTAGTGCTGTAGCCTTCACTTCACTGTGGCAATTGCATTTACTGTCTTTGGCTGTTTTTCTTAATCCCTGCTTTGTGTTGTTAGTTTTGGATTCGTACATAAAAACTAAAAGTCATGATAACGTTGCTTTTGTTCACATCGTGCCGCGGCAGTGAGCTAGTCTGTGATTCCCACCCGTACTGCCGGTGAGGCGGACATATCAACATCAGCTACCTTTTTACCTCATCGACAGGCACTCACACCCATGCAGAAACAGATGATGTTGCTATAGCAACAAACATGACACACTGGAACATTTTGCAAGGAAAGGAACAACAACACCAGAGGAAAAGGAAAAAAATAAAAATCATACAATGCCGGAACATGTCCATCAACATTATTAATCATCAGCACGCCTACTGTTGCATGCTTTTGGGGATTTATTATACTCATGTCCGCCCACACACATCATGCAGATTCCTCTCATTAGTACACAGTGTTTGTGCAGCCTCCTGCTACATCCCTGGCTAAGGTAAACCACACTAACTCCAAGCCTTCAGCACTGCAGAAAGACAGACTTATATCCTTTAATATCGCCGCTCTTGAGATTCAACATCTTAACAGAGCTTTCAAATTGTCTACTGAATGGATACAAATAAATTGTGTTTATAGAGACAACAGTTCTAAAAGCCACCCCTAGAGGCCTCGTGGCTCCTCACACCTAACTGGAGTGCTAAATGAAAGGATGTTTGAATTGACTGGCCAAGGTTGTTTTTCATTTAAACATAAGTGTGCAGAATAATAACTGCTCTTTCCCACAAAACACCTGGGTTATTACTTAGCAACACACAGACACACCTGCATACACAGAAATGCCTTATTAGTAGACTGAAGAGGAGTCCTTAGAATATGGGTGGACCACAAGAAAAAAGAAGGAAACACACACACAAACACACACACTAAATTATGGAAATTTGTCAGTTGCACAGTTTTATGTGTTTAAAACTTCTGCATCATTACTGTTTTTTTTTGCAAACAACCAATTACTATTTAATGCTGGAAACAGAGGATGTGTCTGCAGGACACCGAGAGAGCGACATATGCCTGGTAATGAACCCGTTTGTGCTGACACTGACCTCATTAAACGGAACATGTATTGGACTAAAGTGACAGAGAGGTTGTGTAGTAGTTGGCTCATGATATTAGGCTCACATTATTGACTGTTTTTATTGGTTGGCTGGTCGGGCTAATCAATTAACTCAGCGGTCCTAGCGCATTAAATGCTCATGTGTACCCGGCTGAAGGCAAGCCACAAATAACCCACTCTGAGCCAGCTTTCAGTGTTTTCCCTGTCCTCACTACTTCTATTCACACACACACACACACACACACACACGCACATTAGAGAGTGACCATAATCCAGACAATGATGAACAGCAGTCTCACAGTAATTCTCTCAACACTGAGCCATATAATATACTCTGTTATGACTAGTGAAATATAATTTCATAAATTATTTAGAATATAATCTTAAACTGTACAAACCAATCTCAATTTTATACCTAGAAATATGATCTCCTCCACGTCCATTATGTGGGGCTTATGTGCTTTAACTCTAAGAAAGAAATCCATCATACGCAGTGCTGGCATAATGCGATGGAAGCGGAATCAGCAGGAGAAAAACTATTTTGCTCATCTGCATTTAAAAGCATATCAGGCCTGTTCACATAAATTTCCTGTGATGTTTTTTTAATAAAAGTGTGCATTTAGTCAAAATCTTCCACTCCAACATTTGAATAACTTCCCTGAAATGGTCCAGCAAAAATACGCTACTACCCGTTGTTCACTTCTCTCACTTAATTTGAATTAGTAGCTGCAGCAGATTCCAACATGCAGTCAAAACAGAACTGGGTGATTTTATTTGATTTTAAAAACACTGTTGGCTTCCAGCAATCATGAAGAAAGATAAAAAGGATAATTGGAATAAAGAAATTACTATTCCCTTTGTTTTTAAAGTGAGTCTTTCCTTTTGTCCAAACGGAAACCTCTGACGCACACGCCAAAGTGCCATAACTGCAAAGTTCCCCTAATGGACATCGAAACTGCCTTCAAAAGTGAGTCTACCTGCAGACTCTCCTGTTACAAAGCTATGATTTGATTGGCTGCTATAGGTGAATGGCTATTTTTAGGGATTGCTTTACCTTACTGGAGTCACTGAACTGACTGAGAGCTATCTGACAAGTAACATGGCTGTCTGTCTGTGTGATGCAGCTTGCTAACCGCACTAGCTACATTAGCTAGCTGCACTAGCTACATTAGCCAGCAACCATAGCTACCGTATTATCTAAATATGGTAACATCTGACCACTAACAACCTCACATTATTGCATACCCCAGAAACCAATATGAGAGAACAAGTTGTCTATGTAAATCTTTTATACAATGTTAGAAATCAAGTGCACACCTTTTCTTTACAGCTTTACCTCCATTAACCCCAAACTCAATCCAAGTTAGCTTCACCTCCAGGAAAGATGATGAAAGGTCTGCTACCAACAAAATCTATACAGAGGAAGTTTAACTGTGGTGGTTATTAACAGATGCCTCTAGTTGTGCTCGTCTCTGGATCAGTTTGGCCCACCTCCTTCCAGCAGGGCGCAACGAAGATGTCGGTTCGTGTTAAGAGTTTAGTTGCTCACCCTGTGAATACCACACAGGCCTCCCAAGGCAAACAAGCCATCTACAACCTGGGGCACCCTTCAGCACCTGAAGACATGCCATGGTAGAGATGGACTAACACTACCCAACAGTTGCACATGTGAGACACACTCCACAATCCTTGTCTGCACCACCCTACCAAAGTATCCTATGCCCCCATTACCTTCAGATATTAAGACAATATTGCCCAAAATTCTGATTACACTTTTCCACCAGATTGAAAACACATCTAACTGTGGAGGACAGTTTTAACGAAGTCCAAATCATAAATGCCACTATTGAACAGATGCAGAGTGAGAATGTGACATTATCACAAGCAGCGAGTAACAAAGGTAATTTAAAAAAGTGTAATAGGTAACACATAACCTATTTGGAGCTGAAAGTCAAACATCTTCCAAGCAGACCCATTTAATTTCTAATTTTCTGCCATGTGAGTTTTGATTACCAGGGAACCCACATCTCACACAATCTTTGGCAATCCAGTCTGAAAAGCCTGACATTTATGTCTAAATACCAGTTAAAGCAGCCGAGGCTCAGCAGTTTTAGATGGACAGGGGCAAAATGTAGCAGTCACAGCTTTATTTGATTCATAACCAAAAATTGTAGCAAAGCGTGCAATTTTAACCAAAATTTCAGGCTTCAGAGGACTGCAGGTTCACACGAGGCTATCATAAGAGAAGCCTGTGTTCATACAGAAATGATTTGGATTTTGTTGGGGCTGGGCTCAGATTGTCATGGCTGAGTATAGAGTCCTTGACTTTTTAACTCCGGCAGAGCTGGTTACTTGAAAGTCTCGATTTGATGTCAGACTGGGCAGGAGGGGAAAGGTTCATATTCCATTTCACTCTTAAAGTGCATGTGTGTAACATTTGAAATTTCTTTGAGATTACAGTTAAAAGCATAAAAACCCATCTCACACATGGCACAAGGGGACTGTGAATGTCGAAGCCTGTTATTAATCCATTTATCAGCTGGAGTGCAGGTGTGAGTTTAACTTTCCTTGCATACTGGTGTGCTAATGGTTGTGTGGTTATGTATGGGTGTGCGTGCGTGCCATTGTATTATAAAGTGTGTTACCTTGCTGTCCACGATGAGGTTACGGACGCAGCCGGTGAAGTGTTTGTGCTGAAGCTGGGGGTAGATGTATGGGATGTCCTCGTTCACACCGCCGAGCTGAAGCACCTGACTCATGTTCAGGTGTCTAAAACACACAGCGGGACAGAAGCATTCAAAAAGCAAGAAAGGATGAAACAGAAAACTATTAGACTTTGCAGCAATGAGAAAGAGTTTTGAACCTGCTGCTTTAGCACTTAACAGTCTTATTTTAATCAGCCGTTTGCAGTTCAAAATAGGAAATCGAACATGTTATCAGCAAACAAAATCTGCTGGTTCATTCTGCTAAGTCGCCTAATTAAAATGTGGCGTAAATCTTCTTTTTACTTTTCTGGATGCCCCCTTATTTTCTTTTTCTGTCTCTTTATGAAAGAGAAGTTGCTGCTCTAAAACAACAACAGTCTTATTCTCCATCTCTGATTGTCGGTGTTGTCACGAGTATCCACAGTCTGTGGAAGAATCTCAGAGGATAGACGTTTGGTGTCCAGCAGCAAGAGTATTTTTCATCTAAGTTAATGTGTTTGGTTGTAGCCCGTCCAAACAGCAGGCAGACGCAGGAGAATGGCAACAATCATTTGGTAAACATAGAACGCTGATAAGAGCACTACAATTACAGCCAAACAGTAAAATTAGTTGTTAATATTAATACCATACTTCGATGGTCTATGGGGCTGCAACGCTAACTGCAAAACTTTGGACAGTTCTTTACATTTGCAGTTCCTTAAATCAGCGGTCCCCAACCCTCAGGCCACGGACTGATCCCAGGCCACGAGAGCTGAGGCTCAGGTGTGAAATTTATGGTTTTCAGGGTTTTTATCGTTAACTCGGTTTCCCTGGGTCTTTTCCCGTGTTGTAGTTGTGTCTCTTATTTTTAAAGAAATATTTACGTGTTACCATAGCGACCAGAGAGCATTAAGGGGCAGAGAGGAGGATGTTACTCTTAATGTTGTTGGCGCATGGCTAATAAAGTGAATTCACGTTTATTATTATATTTACAAAATACCACAATTTTTGTCTTGGTCTTATCATTTTATTTTGTTATATTTATCACCGACACCTTAAAGGCCGGTCCGTGAAAATATTGTCTGACATTAAACTGGTCTGTGGCACAAAAAAGGTTAGGGACCGCTGGCTTAAATGTATATATGCATACGACTTCCCATATAAACAATGGGATGTCGCATTTTCTTAAATGTAAATGTTGTAGATTTTGTGACACTGAGCCTATGGAAGCCCGTTTCCGCCACTAAATAAAAACAAAAAAGCTAGTATCCATAACACGAAATTTCGAGTTATTTTCTCGAAATTTCGACTTATTAACTCGAAATTTCGAGAAAAGTAACTCGACATTTCGAGAAATATAACTCAAAATTTCGAGTTACTTCGAGTTAGCTCTGCCAATCAAAAATATACGTGAATGAGGTCACTTTCTTGTTACCCGGAAGCATATGGCGCAGAGGAACGCGCACTCAAAAACGGATCCCAACAAATTGGCGCTTTTGCGAGTACGTTTGCTGATAGTAACACCATGTGATTCAGCTAATAACACAGGGATTTCATCATTTGTGAAGCCAGGCTGAAAACACTCAGCAATCTGTGCATTCACGACTGGATGTAATACCGGTAGCTTAGCTGTAGCATTTGTAGCTGAGGGCTTCAGCTTCCGGGTAACGAGGAAATGACGTCATTCACGTAGATTACTGATTGGCAGCGCTAACTCGAAATTTCAAGAAAGTAACTTGAAATTTCGAGAAAATAACTCGAAATTTTGAGTTATGGATCCTTTTTTTTTTAGTGGCGGAAACGGGCTTCCATACTGAGCCAAATAGTTTTGAATAATTATCATTTTTATAATTACAATACAACTTACTGGTAGATTTTCATAGTTTTTATCATGAAACAAATATGGTTTTGTTTTTTTAATCACATGTTCTGTATATAAACTCATAAAAGACAACACAAACAGTTTCTATTAAATCTGGTGTATAATTTCTTTTTGGGTTAAATTCGTTGTTACTTTTGCAAAAATAATTCTGAGGTTTTATGGCAAAGAGAGAGCATACAGTCTCATCTGGCTATACGTTCATTTTACAGCATAATATTTAGTTCTCATTATAAAATAAACGACCAATGCAGCTGTAACTTTCACCATGCAAAGTGACACGACTTATTTTGTATTTAAGCCCCACGCCCCCAGTACCGGGGCAAAAGGGAGGAGATCACGTTTAATCGGTTATAACCAGAGATGGGCAGTAACGCGTTACTGTAATCCGATTACTTTTTTCAAGTAACGAGTAAAGTAAGGGATTACTATTGCAAAAACGGTAATTAGATTACCGTTACTTTCCCGCGTTACTGCGATTTTTTTTTGCAAGAATGTCTCATGACAGTGACGTAAGCGAGTGCAAAGTTCCTGACAACAGCTGTGTGCAGATCAACAATGGATAATATATCGAGTGCAGAGACAGTATGAGCGTGCAGCGTTTAAAGCGTGGAAGCACTGACCTTACTTTAAGTTTGATTCCATAAAAAGTGACAAAAACATTAGTGTCCGTTGTGCGTGGGAAGAAAACTTCTTTTTACAGCGAAAAAACCCCCCTAAACTTCCAAGCAAGCACCAAGTGCGCTACGAGGTAATGGGAAACTCACAGAGAAACTCGAGGATTCTTCCACTGACCTCTGCGGCACCAGGATAAACCTCCGCCTACCTTACTCCTGCTTTACAGGTGAAAATAGAGCAAAAGGACCGCTAGTCTTTGACTTTATTTATTTTCTGTTGTGTTTTACTTGCATCTATTTGAAAGAGTGAGTGTAAACACACAAAAAAATTTATTTTATGTGCTGGAATGTGCAGAAAATAGGTTTAAATATTAAACAAATTTCTTCCAGTCAGAGAAACAAGTTTTAAAAATGGACTTTTCCATTTGATTACATTTTGTATGATGGATTATGTAGAAAAAGTAGAATTGGGCTGAAAGATCTATCGCTTTATCACCTATTCAGGTTGTAAATCGTGTTTTTAAAAAGTAACTAAGTAACTAATTACTTTTGAAAATAAGTAATCAGTAAAGTAACGGGATTACTTTTTTGGGGAGGTAATCAGTAATTAGTTACTGATTACTTTTTTCAAGTAACTTGACCAACACTGGTTATAACACGGGGTGAGAAATATAAGTCCAGACATGTGTGGTATCCACAGAAACCTCTGAATCTCAGCTAAAATGTCATATAAACCATTTCTACAACCACCAAACACATCGAAAACAAGCCATGATTAAACGAGCAGTTACGTAAATGCGCAGAAGACCGCTAAACAAACAAAACCGAACTGGAAATTCTCCAGACTTCATGTAACCGTCTAAAGATAGGCTGGTTATCTTCCAGGGCTATCACTGACTCCACACACCAACTTTCACCACGATCAGACCAAAATTCACCGAATGAACCGCAAAAGAAGACCACAAAAACACATAGCAGCGCAAATGCGCTAAGACAGAGATTGGCTTACGTCCCGATTTCCTCCGTTATTTTCGCCAGTAGCCGGTAGCCACGTGATTACCAGTAGTTACCATGCTTACCTAGCCGCTTACCTATTTTAAAAAAATAGCATTTTTAGGCCTGTTAATAAAATTTATTAATTTTTGCTCTTTAATACCTAAAAAATTCAACTGGCATGGTGTCCAATTGTGTGCCAAAATTGGACATTTTTGTGCAACGTCTGGATATTCATGTATTGACAGGGCTGTAATTTTTCACTGTTTCACTTTAGAAACATAAATCTTTGCACAGATGATGTTTATATGTTGGTTACTGAAATCCTGGAACCAAATGTGATCTAAGGCATATTTTTAAAAGGGTTATATGCTAAAAATTAAAAAAAAAAAAAATTAGGCGAGGATAAAATATACTTACTTTTTCTGTGTTCCAGTCTTAGTAACTTTGACACAGTAATATTTGCTTCAATATTTACACCTCTGATGAAATCTCACAAGTGTTAGCTTTATTTTGATACCAAGATAGTAAGGTCAGAGTTTGTAATTGCAGAGAAATAATCAATTAAATTTGGGCATTACATTTTCGAGCAGGAAGCTCAGAAAAGCAGCAGAATCAAACTTTGAAGGACACACTTTTTCTTTTTTGCAGTCTTGTTGAAAAATGGGAGCCTGCTAACACATGGACCAAATTACAAGCAAACCAAGTCTGAGGCAGTGAGAAAGTCTGTGGTGTGCACGTATCTGTTCAGGTGCTTCTTTTTACCTGTCGGTGTTAGGCGTAACACCCATCACTTCACAGGAAGAGTGATCTTGAGAGGTCAACCAGCTACCCACCAGTTCCTTCACCGCTGCCCCTGAGCATCGATCCAGGGTGAAACGTACTTCCTGCAGAGAAAACAAACCAGGGCACGTTGTACTCAAATAATGCTTCAATAAATCACAAATAAGTCATTTCTCTGAACTGTAATGAGTGTACTTTCAGCATTATTGCCATGGTGAGAACGGCATCTGACTCATATTTCTTTCATTAGTGTGTACTGCACTGCTCTGCTGCATGACAACTTAAACACGTGGACTTGCCTTAACAAGAATGCGATTAAGCAGAAGCCACAGCAGCTTATTCCAGTTAACTAGACTCTTTATTCCATCTGCTGTTTACCTCTCAGTAAACATGCCTCCTCCTTCCTGTAGTAATTAGTAAAGTTTTAACCCAAACACACACGCTACCCGATGGCTCACATCACAGGAAAAAAAGAATAAAGCATGTAAGAGGGCTGAAAATAATTTTTTTGGGGAAATCTGGTCCATTGCCTTAACCTTCCAGAAAAGTTGGCGCTGAAATCATTATAATTACTCGGCTGGATAAAAAGCCTGTATGTGCCAGCACAGTTTCAGTCATCAGCGTGCTAAAACAACACCTTTAACTTACTTTTCACACATCCACGATAAAAGCTTTCAGACATACGTCAGGAACACACAGAAAAAAATGTTATTATGCTTGGTAATAACAAGCATAATGACATTTCTATTTTCTGTCAGATATTGAAAGTTATAAATCAGTTAAAAGAAGAATACTCTGTGATTTGGATAACACTCACTACAGATGATTAACAAACACACCAGGCAGCATAAAGCAGCATTTATGTGTTGTTTTGTTTCACCTGCTGATATCACCTCTGTGTGAAAACAGATTCCAAATATGATGCCTACATCATTCATTCGAGTATGATTTTGGCACGTTTTTTCTCATATTTACATCATTAATAATAATAATAATTTCACTTTAAAACAGGATTTACATGCAGCGATAAAGTAACGTAAACAGTACGTGTTTGCATGATTAAACATTAATACAAACTCTGTATCAACAGTTAACGCTGCCGATTTTATGTAAATAATTTATTTTAGTTTAATCAAGTCATGTTCCTGTTAGCAGACCGTGGTTTACTTATTTATCAATGTGATTCTTAATGAAGGACAGCGAGACAATGGTTCTTTGGATCTATCATTTTCACAAATGTTACTTAATTTGAAGAAAACAAAAAAACAAAAACACTGCTCTTGGTTCTTGGCTGCTGAATCACAGAGTAAATCTCCCAACAACAGCACTGTCCTTCCTGCTTTGGATCTCATGCTGTCACACAACCAGGTTGGATAAGCCGCAGCTGACTATTCAGGACAAATGAATAGATTCACATGTGATTTAGAATAATACCATTGTGGTGCAGAATAATCCTCGCTGTAATAACAAAAGTCTGAATGCATTCTAGTGTTCACGCGATTCCGAATAATGCTATCGCATTACCCGAAAGTCTCACTGCATGCTTTCGTTTGGCTGCTCTCATTCTCAATATCGAACAAATTTCCCTGTGTTTGTACGTGTGGTGATGGGAAGCTGAGCCTGAAGCTGTTTTCCTTTCATTCAAAAGAAATAAAAAAAAAACTGAACAAAATTGGTGTTTTCTACCGAATTGAATAGTTTGGCAAAAGCCATAAATGAGACACAAATTTTAGTCACACTAGTGAGTAGCGAGAGTGAACGCTCTCTGATGGCGTCTCCTTTCTTATAACCTGAACTCAAGGCAGCGTAATAAGTGTGTTTTTGAAGGGCGGTCTGGGGAACATTGCAGGTCTTTGAGTAATGAGCTAAATTAAGCCATTTATAAATTAAGGGTGACATAAGTGTAATTATTCAATTTTAGGTTTTTGAGAGGCCTCTGATGGAGCTGAATATGAAAAGGCTTCACACTGGCCGTGTGTGTAAAAAAATGTGACTCAGTCCTGTGCTTTTACTGAAGTGCTCTAAAGTGGTACTGAAGTGGGATGCTGGGATGAAAGAAGGCTGAGATGCAGCCAGTCCAGCTGCTTTTAGGCACCCAAAGCCTACAGTGACACTGGAGCTTGGAGCTTTCATTATGTCACAGCATCTAGTAATAGAAGCAGGAACTGTCATTGATATACGATAGGCGAATAATATGCGGAATAATCTTAACAACATAAAGATTTAGTCCAATTTCACACTAATTTAATTAACTTGCAATTATTTGGGGTAGAAGATGTTGCAAGAGGGCTATTGCAATCATCTGTCTGCAATTATCCTCCTTTGTACTCTACACTGCAGACAGTTTTATAATACTTAATCACGACGTCTTCCCCATTTAGATTCCTGGAAAATAACAATATTAAAAAGGTTTGCGTGGAGCCGAATGGGCGATGCTTAAAGTCTAGGACATATACTAAATATATAACCTCATCTCTGAGATCATACATACAAATCAGCAGCTTTATCAAATATACCAGAAAGAACATTCAGTTCAAAAGTTTGACATGGTGTAAATCTTTTGGCCCAAAGACTGTAAATAAAAAAGAGACATGGCCTATAAAACAGTGAACTCCCATGTTAGAGCTTCAGTGTCAATATTTTTGGTCTCTCCCTCTTGATGAGATATGGGGACACTCTTTTGTTATGTATTTTATTTTAAATGGGGGCATAATTTACCCAATGAGCACTAATGCTCTATAAAATAAAACTTTAAACTAGCAAATGAGACCAAGGACAAATACAAGGACATTTTGAAGGAATATTAGTGGACTATTCTGGGCTGTTATCTGATGTTTGGGGTAATTTCAAAAGTGTGCATCACATATTTTAACCAGAAGAGCGACTTCAGCTCCGAGCTTTACAATTTTCTGAGTAGCATCACAGCTGAGCAGACTAGCAGGGTGTTCCTGTAAAACTGCTAACTATCTTGTGCAATATATTTCTGGCAAGTTTTTAAAAAATGATCGCACTACTGTAGTTTTATCCAAGATTGGGTTGATTCATCACTTAGCACGTGGGCCAAAGACCCAGAATCACTCTGGTGCTAATGTTACCTAAATAAATGAACTGTAGGCTTGTTACTCACAATCTGCACAACTAAAGGAGCAGCTTACTTACTGCATCATATCCCCTAATGCAAAGACAGTGACATTTATACATGATTGCAGAAGGTGAATGCAATGTATGGTAAAGGTAAGAACAAATAATATTCAAGAAAGAAAAATCCATATTTACAAATTCATGTGTTTTGAATACATGAAAATATTAGATGTGCCTTTAAAAGTAAAAAAAACAAAACAAAAACAATCTCATTAAAACCAGATTTAAAAAAAAAAATTTTTTCAGTGCGATGTGAATTTATTTGAACTTATTTGCTAAATAGATGATGGCTGCTGTTAAATGGAGAGAGCGACCCACCTTGCTGTTGCTGCGGACATCCAGCCGATGCCACCGCCTGTCTGCCACGTTCACGTTGCCTGGCAACTGTAGCACCACTGTGCCCGAGCCATGGTTGATTTTCAAGGTGGGGGTCCCGTCTATTAGCTCTAGATAGAGAAAGAAAACGAGAGGGATGATAGGTGAGGGGTGAGTTGAGAAATTAGTTTTCAGAGCTGCAATATGAGCACTTTTTAGCTCTGTTGACAACCAATCTGGTGCTGGTACTGAAGTCTCGAAAACAGCAGCAAAACCACTGTAACAGAATAATGTATGCCAAAGAATTAAGTAGTGTATGAAAAGTTATAAATTAAAGAATGCACCCCAACATAATGTACCAAATTGCCAATATTGTCTCTATATATTTGCTCTAATGAGGATTATTGCACAGAGGCTGCTGTGATCTAGTTTTTTCTTCATGGCAGTCAACAAACATCAGACAAAAGTTATTACATTCTATTTTCTGACTTACTCAAATGAGAAATTAAAAGTTAATGAAGTGGTTAAGACTGCCTGTGTGCTTTGCACCATGTGTAAGGAAATAAGAGGCCAACCGGCATTGGCAATCCATCATCACGCATGCCAAACTTCAAAAGTTCATGCTGACACATAACAGTGAACACTAAACATCTGCTTATACTGTGGGACTGAAGGGACTTCTTAGTTCACACAACAGCAGCTCGTACTTAGTCTGCATCAGAACTCTCACCCACAACTTTCTAAATGTCAATTTATTGACTCAGTGGAAAAAGGTCTCCGATATATCCACTCATTGAAGTATTTTTAGGCCTCTAATGGTTCCAACAGTGTTCAAAGAGTCTCCGGGGTCTGTTTTCATTAAGGCAAACGGATAAATCTGGGTCATTTCATCGTCGTTCCTATCACTTCTAATGTTCAAATGGCAACTTCTGGGTGAAGCAGTATCCAAAACTACATTTCCTGAAATGAGCACTAGAGGTTCATTTAAACTAAATTACATATATAACCAATCCAGCTGTAAAGTTTGAATTCACAGAGGTGTGGCTGTGTTGACTGGCAGGTAACTCCTGATACAGATAGCTATAGCTGGTGTCTTCAGCTAGACATCCCCCCACCACCTAATATGAATCACTAAACTGTGTACACGTTATATGGAACACTATGAAGCTAATTGTGCTAACACAGCCAAGCTCGCTACACTTGGCTGATATGGTCACTTCTGGCTCTAAGAAATCCAGGATGTTGCTGATCATAACACATTTAAACCAGAGGGTGATGCCACCATAGCTCCCTCCTTCTTTTATATACTGTCTCTGACATTGCTCATGAAAAGTAGGTCAAGTTCGTGCATGACTCTTATGAAGCTGATCATCACATTAAGAACTTTTTTACTGTCCCATTAGTCCACAGTCTGCACTTCCACTTTCCAGCGGTGAGAAAAAAAAACGTATGAAGAGTACGATCCAATTAGAAATTAGTAAAAAGAGTTACAAATGTGACTGCAGTGACTTCACAAAATATGTCGTAATTATGTTTTGAAATTATGGCTCATGTCAATACGGCAGCATGTCTCTGTTGGCTATATTCAATTAAAAATAATAATAGGCCGTCACAGTTCATGTCCAACAACTTATTATTCCCAGTTTTACCCACTGCCCCCCCCCTTAAGCTACAATCCCACACACCCACTGCCAGAATTAGGTATTTAATTTAAACTAAAGCATTTGTTCTTAGGGTTCATTTAGAATACTCCCATTTGGCTTTTCTCTGTTAACTCCGAGTCTGGCGAAGTGAAGTACTTTCAGTATATGTTAGAATTATAATTAAGACAGAACTCTGGCATCGAATTCACAACTTCTGCACTCTGACATTTGTCTTCACGCTGCAGTCAGTTGAAGTTTGAAGTCAAAAGAGGCTGACAAAAATCAAATTCCCTTCTTAGCGCTCTTCAATCCGCCGTGTGTGTCTGACTTCAGCTCTGCTTTCGTCATCCCTCTTGCTGCATTTCTTGCGATGTCAGTCTGCCTATCAGCACTCTTTCATCTCCTGTCTGTGTCTTTTACCTCCTGACTTGCTTCACTCTTTCATTAACTTCTTCACGGTAACTGACATTTTACATTGTGCCACTTTCAAATAAGTCACCATTGCTTTCTACTGACAGCTTTCACTTTTTACAGTGTTTTTGTGCAGCACTGTTTTTATTTTATTATTTTTTTTATCAGCCTCACTTATGACATGTATTCAGATGTGATTATTTTAATGTTTGTGTGCAAAAACATTATCACTGAAAAGATGCCAGAGAGTTCAATGCAACCCATGCAGATTCTTCTTCTTCTTTTTAGCACAAGTACCTATGTTTGTCAGAAAATGACATATATAATATTTATTAAGTGTAAATACATTTTACAAATGTTACAATACATTTTATATCTACATCTGGAGCCTGTGTCTGATTTTTTGTAACAAACCTAAGTTTCCCCTTAAATAAGTAAAGTTGTTAGCAATGATGATGAACAATGATAGACGATGGCTTTCTCGAGTAGCCACGTGTCTGACACTATGAATGTAGAGTGGCGGTTGATGACCATCCTTGCATTAATATAGTGAGACTCATTAACTGTAATGTTAAAAATAAACTCTGGGAGTAACCAGATAGCTAATTGGTTACAGTGTATCTCACATGGGCACAAAAGCCAACAGCATTGGGAATTGAACTATTAGTTCTTGGTTAAATTCCCGGTATAGCAACTTTTAACATTTGCTTTTCACCTGCACCAACTTGCCACATTGTTACGGTGTAATGAAGAAAAAATAGACAAAATAATTCAGAAGGATGTTTCCTCAGTTATCACTGCAAAGAGATTAAGAGCTAATGTTATTAGTTGTGTAATTTATTGAGAAATGTGAGACATTACATTTGACATTAGCATGTATTTTAGCTGTTAGGTCTGGGTACTCTTTACTGAAAACATGGTCCAAAATATGCTAAAAAAAAATCAAATGCAAACGGTTTTACCAATTTTACTGAGGAGCTTCAATAGGTTTGTTTTTTCAGTTTGTTGTCAGCTCCCTTCTAAAAGTGTCTTTTTCTTTCTACAATCTTTTCCTAAACCTAAAGAGTGCAAGAGGTGACCTGATATCTCACTTTATATGGGTTCTGCACAGCATGTCCCTCACCAGCGGAGAATGACTCCAGTTTGCGGTCAACATCTAAAGAATTGTACAGCTCATAAAAAGAAGTCCTGATCTACAGTTGCATCCCTGCTGAACACCATCATTACCAGACAGAGCTGCTTAAATAACAGTTTTTAAAAAGGAATTAATGAAGATGCATTTGGCTTATTGTATAGACTGCTTAATGAAAAAGATTGGAAAGCTGGCATTCAAAATAAAATACTGTATACAACATTTGTCTTCCACATAATAGATGCAAATAAAGTAACCTATTTATTTTTGTAGTTTAGCTGTATTAACATTTCAGTCTATAGTACCTCTCTCCGTTAGGTAACAGTGGGTAAAACCAGCTGCTGAAAGTGAAACCTAAAGAAACACATATATACCAAGAGAGAGTCAAACTCTCCTTTTCAGCTTCCTGTAGGTCAGCCACACTGGCTTTTCCACATGTTTAAAGTGGAACGCTTGCACAGGCCATTCTGAACGACCAATATCATTATTTATTTGGAGGACTTGTTGAAATTCGGTCCTAGTGAGCACATGATAAGCTGGTCTTTTATAATTGCTTTGCCAAGCCTGAGATGTGGCTTTGTGATGAGAGCCCCATTCTTCATTACGCTACCTCTCATATAGGAAAAAAGAAAAACAAAGCCCTGGCACTTTCATTTTTCAAACCGCAGTCAGCTCGAGCAAGTTTGTTGCTGGCCTCTCTTTTCCTCTCAACTCCCATTCAATTTCCTGGACATTGAGCTGCAGGATGAGTAGATGCAACACTTCAGGAATGATCCAATTAATTTTAATACATTGGCCAAGGCCAGACAATTCACCAAAAAGAACAGAGTAAATTCAATATATCAGTTCAAGTCAGAGCTTTCCTCCTTTGTTTAACTTGTACATTGTTCTCTTTAGGCTCAGCTCATTCCCCGACATTTAAGCTGCCTCATTCATTCCCTTCTCATTTACTGTCCTGCTTGGGACCCTTCAACTTTTTTTCTTCTTTATCTCGCATATCTAAGTCTTTCAATTGCAATTCTTCAGACTGCCCCATCCCCGCCCTCAGGGGAATTTCTTCTTATCTTGAATCTATCTTTATGCCAATGCTCACCCCAAACCCTCCATACGCCAACACTGCAGCATCCAGATAAGTCCAAGCTGGTAATACAGTGACAGCCAGAAAAGGGCACCTGCATAAACCTAACAGAAAAACAGTTTGTGAATGTATTAAAAAACAAAAAACACACACAGGTGGAGGCAGGTGCAGAAAAGTGCACACATAAACAGGCACCCAAAACAAGCTCAACTGCAGATTGACCAGCTGATTGTCCGCCGCTGCCAAGAAGCCTACCTGTCAGGACTGACGTGACATTCCCCAGGAGAATAAAACAAACTTCAGAGGTGTCAAGAAAGTAACGCAGGGAAGACGCAACACAAGGAAAGAAAGAATAAGAAGCATGGATGGGAGAGAAGCGGGAGGGGAAAGGAGGAGGAAAAACGCAAGGAGAGGACATGAGGAAAAAGTAATGGTGGGAGGGGGGAAGTGACAGCAGAGACAAAGCTGGGAGAAAGTAGCAGATAAGAGAAGGTGACAACAGATGGGCAGAAAATGCAAACAAAACAACAGCGAGAAGAAAGTAATGAGCAGAGAAAACAGACAAAAAAAATGCTTTAATCTTTTAAAATCATCACAGAAGTCAAGATTTTTATTTGATTGAATTATTCTCTGTTGTTTTTGTTAATGAGCAACTAACATCAATTAAAGCGTGTGTGAATACCTTTTGTTTATTTCTACCACAGAACGTCAGGATTATTCACCACTGATGTTTCCCAAAATCTGCAACAAACCTGGGCCACTGTCCTCACTTCCTGGACCGCTTTCACAATAAAAGCACCTTCACCTTGCATTCTTTTTGCTGCTAAAAAGGACATACTAGTTTGATCCCATATACTCAAAATGTCAGAAGTGAGTAATAGTTTTGTTTTCTCACAGACTTTCAAACAATTACATTTCTTTTTTGCAACCAGAGGAGTCACCCCATGGATGCCATTAAAGAGAATCGAAATTTTAGTGCACTTTTCCACTGACTTCAATTTTGAGACCTGGAGGCTACAACTGTCTTTTATATACAGTCTGCCGTTCCTCTTGCCGACTGGATGTGAGAAAAGCTGGAGCCTGAACAGGAAAAGCAATTAGGAAATCTAGTGCAGCACCTGCTGTCACAGGCGTACAAGCTTCAGCACAGGTGGATGCTTCACTCCCTGGTTAACCTCTGCGATCTTTGATCTCTGACAACATTCTCGAATCTTGGCTTTTTGAACCGAAGCTCGTTTAACCTCCTAGGACCTGGCATCCACTATGTGGACACCACATTTTGGGTTATTTAGACCAAATATTCAATTTTGCTCTACAAGGGCCTGATATCCACTTACGAGGACATTATACTGCTACTGTTCTATCAAAATTTTAAACAAATATCCTCATATGTGGCTCTCATTTTTCTCAGAAACAAAAATTAGGTAAAAAAAAAAAATCTGGTAATTCAGGTCCCAATCAGCCCAAATATCAAAGAGAAATTAAAAATGCATGCGGTGAATGAGTTCGGGTCTTAGGAGGTTAAAGCATTTTTATTGGTTTATTTATAAACTACATTGTAGGAACTGGTGATATTGTTGCGAGCTGATGGAAGAGTATGATATCATCTATGAGGTCACAAATGTCCCGGCTGCTACACCAAAAAAATTACTTGAATGATGCGAGACACCACACTGTGTGATTACTTTCGTCTCCAGGAATATACCTACCGAGGTGAAGAAGATACTCCATCCCTCAGCTGTCTTCTGCTTATTAAGTAGAGAGTCACTATATAAGCTAGTTATTACTATTTTATCTGTCACTGATAAAATAACATAGTAATAAAAATCTTTATTGTTCCCAACATAACTGTAACATAAGAACTACTGTTGAACTTCTCCTTTGGTGCTCTGGCAAACAGAAGCCCACTGAGTGAAAGAGTAACACAGAGACAAATAAACAGAGCCGGTTAGGAAAAGACGAAAAGGATTGAGAGGTTAGCAGGAAGTGCAGCGGGCTGGCAGGCCAGATGGGAACATCTTCATAGGGACCAGCGTTCTTTTTAAATGCTCTGGGTGTACCAGGGGTTAAGACAAGACTTTGCTCTTAAAGGGCTCATCCACATAACCGCGCTTCGTTTCTGCTACTCATACGTAATTCATTACCTCCTACTCTGAGAGCGACAAGAGGCAAAGAGAGTGAGAGAAAGAAAGACTAAGAGGGTGAGAAAGAGTATGCTTTGTGTGCAAGTCGGGTTTGAACTCCCACAGAGGTGGAGGGGGGGGCTCTTAAATATGAAAAATGTCCTCCTCGTCTGACGGCCCGAGGATACACAGGAGTCACAGCGAGAGCATATGGACTGCATAAACAGCATTACAAATCACACCGCTACACACATAACCCCCCTCCTAAAAGCACACACACAAACACACAAACGCAGTCGCATGTACACAAGTTCCCACAGAAGTCAGTCTGTGTACAAATCAGCAGGCGAAACAGCAAGAATATAGCACAGAACGTCTTGTATAAACGATCTGTCAGCTAGCTAGCCAGCCCCACAGCCGACGCATATTGGATCTCCACATCCAGCAGCAGTTCCCATTTGAAAGCCACAGTAGAGCTAGGCTGGGGGGTGCTGCTACATAGCTGTGGAAATTGAAGGTAATGCCAAAGCGAATCTGTGTATTCATGTGTGCTGCTGTTCGCTCAATCCATTTTCTTTTGTATTTATGGCTTTAATTCATCACTCAGACCTCCTTTGGGATAGCAGCACAATATCAACAAATACACATCTATATTAAGTCGAGACAATATGCTCCTCTTGGTTCAAGAGAAAAGTTGAAATAAACAAACTCTCGGCAAGCCTTATCTGACTCCCTGCCGGCCAACTTTGCTCATTCCGCAAGGGCATTGTAATTGCACACATTTAATTTGTGTTGTTAATTTGTCTATCGATTGGACAAGCGCAGCCCCCTGGCTGGAATACTTTGTGTGTCTGTGAGTGGGAGAGCAGTCTTGTGTGTTTGTCTGAGCACCTCAGAGCAGGTCTGACGCTTGCAGTCATGTTTGTCATTTACTGTTGATCTCACTGGGCACAAATCATTACCGCAACAAACAATCTCCTAATAACAGCCGAGGTCAAACTGCGGCACTGCTGATCACGCCGGATCCTGATGCTAAGAGAGCCGCTATATGTGCAGCGCTAATAAAACTGTCAAGCTGCCAGACTCAAAGGTACATTACATTAAATTTTATGGACTTTCAAGCAACATATAGAAACGCAACGTGGGTCGTTAAACGGATGGTTTGACATTTCGGAAAATACTCTTTTTGTGTTTTGAGCCACATGATTGATACCACTCGTGTCACCTGTAATGTCGAGACTGTAATTGTAGTTTTCTTGGGGTTTTGCGTGGGACAATATCTTGGCAGGTGCAGTGATTTCCTGGTTCCTCTCACTTGCCTGTCAATCTAGCGGCGACTCCAAAACTCACTCGGTGAACCCATCGAGAAATAGTTCAGTCTCTCTCTGGAGAGCCAGAGTAGCTTCCAGTCCTTATACAAGAAAGCAAATAAGCACATTTCAAAATATGATTTCCTGGAAAGGCTTTTTCTTTATTTGTTGAGCTGTTGCTGCCATGCATCACTGTGATTGGCACAACTCTTTCAGCACTACGAGCTTTGAGCTGCTGCACATACGGGAACCAAAATAGCAGGTGTGCTTAGAGATGCTCACACAGTCGTGCCGAGAACCTACTGCTTTGCACTTGTTGTGCTTGATTAAAATAGGGCACATAATCTGCCTTTGACGCAACTACTGTAGCCGTGTGTAACAGAGGTGCATTGAGGTAAATAAGTATATTAGAGATTGGATAACCGCGGGGTCACGCTGTGAAGCGGTGACAAGCGGTACAGACAATGTCAAAGTAAATGTCAGTCAGACAGGTGGAGGGGCAGCGAGGACACTGCCACACTTGTCAAATCTGTAATGTCAAATGGAAATAATAGGAAGCCAGCCTATAAATACACACACAGAAAACGAGTCATATCAATTTTCGCTCACCCAAATCTTTTTTTTTCTTTCACAGCTGGGACATAGATTTGTGTTTTGTTTTTTCAGCTTCCCAGTCAGGCTTTCATGGAGAAAGCGGCATGTTATCGCATCACAGTGAGAAGGTCCTGGGTTTGAATCCAGTCTGAGGCATTTATTGTAGAGTTTGCATTACAACCCTGCATATGTGTGAGCTCTCTCCGGGTACCCGAGCTTCCTCCACAGTCCAAAAAACATACATGGGGTTCAGTTAGCTGGAGATAGGTGTGAATGTGAGGGTTGCCTGTCTCTATGTGACAGGGTGCACCTGCCTCTCGCTCTACGAAAGCTGGGATAGGCTCCAGCACCCCATGAACCAGAAGTGTATGGATAGATAGATAGATACAAAGTGACAACCATTTATGTGTTTGATATACTGATGCAAGTCTTCTGTGTCTGCCCTGTGCTGTTATTTGCTAATGGTATAGTTTTAATGCTTAGAAATTAAATTCAGCTCAGCAGTTCAACTCAACA
Organism: Perissodus microlepis; assembly: GCF_051167445.1. NCBI lineage: Eukaryota > Metazoa > Chordata > Actinopteri > Cichliformes > Cichlidae > Perissodus > Perissodus microlepis. The sequence continues at coordinate 3,829,385 of NC_140461.1, forward strand.
GCGTGCAAATAAAGTTTACCGTAGGGACCGGCTTTATGTTTGCATCTCGTTATGTTGTTTTTACAGCACACTCTAACATGCACTGCAATCTAAATAACTGATTAACTAGCATCCCCGAAGCAGGTCCTAAAATAACCAGAAATTGTTTTCACGCAAAAGCAGCGCCGCACAGCTGGTGTTTGTTCGTGGCACGAGAAGCACCTCTTGACTAATTATTTGAAAAGGTTATTCTTGAATACAGTATCTGTAAAGCATTGTTCAGCAAAACTAAATATTGTTCTCTGACTGCTGCTCTTTTGTGCTGGAAATCTGGATGAGCTCCACGCATGAAAACGTGCAACCGGAGCTTAGCGTAGAACAAACTGACCCTGAGCTGCTAACCAACATGGTCGTCCTAAGCTTAAAATGCCTTTATGTACATTTAAAGCTCACATGCCAGCAAAGGTAAATGGATTTAATGGAACATCCAATGTTCTGGTCTTAGCTAGAACAGAAGAGGTCAGCTTAGGTATGGGTATTATTCAGCCCTGCACACGTACACACACTAACTCCACCAATTCTGTGTTATAACCATGTAATCTCTTCTCACTGAGTGGCCAAAGATTGGATGTAGTACACGGCGATGTTCCCAGTGTGCATTTATGTGTGTGAGTGCCTTACACCTTCTCTGGCCTACACAGCAGGGCTGGCTTGCTACAGCTGCCCTCCGGCGGGATAAAGGGCGGATGAGTGGGTGGCTTTGGAACAGCAAACCAGCATCTCAATAAAAAGCTGAAGTGGAAGTTTGTGTGTGTGTCTCTGTGAAGCACTGGCAAATTTGATCAACCGCGATGGACAGCAGCCCTAACAAGGCTTAATAACAAGCCTGTTTCACACATACAAAAGCAATACATTCAAAATGAAAATCCTGGCTTTATATTAGCGCAATACAAAGTCATGAGTAGAAAAACGAGGCTATGCAGCACTCTCCTTTGAATCCACCTGACATTTCATATTGTCCTCTCTTTGATCCTTCAAATGCACATTTCCCCTCTTTCTTCCAATTCTTTTCTTATTATTGTAATTCTCTTTTCAAACTACATTTTCAGTCCTGCATTAGTTGGCGTGAATCCCTCCAACCTTACGATGTAATTTTCTGAGCAGCTCTTGAACTCATAATGGATTCATGTCAGAATGAGACCTTCAGCATTCAGTTCACAGCGCATCCGATTTGGGAGTGAATCATCCCATTTTGTCTGATTCCTCTCGTAATTAAGCATCAATCCAGTTTAGCGCTTTGAGCATCAGCGGGAGAAGCGGATGCTCGAAGGTCTGTTCTTTCAATTATATTTGAACAAAACAAGTTTTTTTTTGTTTTGAGAAATCAGGTTCATAGTGCAGTCAGCGAGTTTGTGTCACCTTAAAATGTTTAAAGTAAAAAATGGTGCTTTTTTTTTTGTCCCTTTCTTCTCATCAGCTTTGCACTCTATGTTAATGTGCCCATTGCTGCTCATTGTTTATTATATTTCAATGCAAGCTTTATTATGCACTTCCTTTACTTTTGGACGTTAGATTTCCTATTTTGAGTGCAGTTAATTTACACAAGGACAGTGAAGTCATTGAAATAATAATTTTCATGGTATATAGACATGTATTTTTGGACATTATTCTCACTTCCTTCATTTCTGTCTGATATGTAGGTGACGCTGAAGAAAAAACATCTGTACACAGTTTGTGTATGAAAGGCTGGCTATTACTATATATGGTGATCCTTTTTATTAAAAATTGTGCATTGCCAATTCAATGATCCTTATATCAGATTTTATTGAGGTTTTCCCCCCGACTGCAGCTGGTAAATGTGTTCTTTGTGTTTTCGGTGTGGGTGGATTATTAAGTATTATCGATAATAGTTCAGGAAGTGGTCGTTTTATGAATGTTTATTTTGCAAAAGCTAAAAGGATAAATTGTGTTTATCTGGAAAATCATCCACTACTATCTGAAAATGGCTGTAAACTCCCAAACTTGTCTGAAAGACAAAATGTTAAATGTTAATTGAAGGCCCCTTTTTAGAATAAATGTGCTGATATAAACATCAAGGACTGTTTCAAACAGGTTTTCAAAGTGATAAGGGGGTTCCACTGGTGAGTCACAGAGCCAGTGCTGCAAGAACATGGAGCTGAATGGGAGTTTTACATGGAAAACACAGAACAGCTTGTTGTTGCTCTTCTTTTGAGGAATTCGTTTCATTAAAATTAAACCTGGATGTTAGTGTATTGTAAGTGATTGATAAAAAAATTGGGGTCAGAGTGGGAGAAAACAAAAGGTTGGAAAGGATGTGTATAGAAATACAGTGGCTTATATTAGCCATCACTGGGCATCACATTTGGAATGTAAACAGCCCACTGAATGCCAATCATCAGTTGCTATCAATCAATGTATAGTGTCAGTATTCACTCTCCTTACCTTAACAGGAGGTTTCTAGCAGTTGTGTAAAAGAGTGAATGTCAGATCTGCAGTAAAGTGTCAGACAAGTTTGGTAGAAAACTGTCAAAGGTTTTGAGAACCTTTGCTTTAAACTAGAAAAACATCACTCATTACTTGGTTCAGCTGCGTAGAGCAACCACAACTGAAATAAGCAAGCTACGAGTCGACGAACAAGGCCACCTCCTTCAGAAATACAGCCCAGACTTGAAAAGCTTTAATGACTTTCACTCGGTTTGGGAAATTTGATGAATGACAGTACAAATCTGTTTGGATATGTGCATCAACAGTGGTTTAACTTAGTGGTGGTTGAAGGATCCTGTATTGTGGTTGCAAACCTGTTTTGTAGCCCTCAAAATATTATCTTGACTTCTACAATGTTACATTTCCCTTACATGGTGCATGAATCTAAATGGAAAGTTTGCAGATGGAGAAGTCTGTTCTCAGAGCAAATAATGAAGCTGCCAAGGAGAATTTGCTGCAAGCTCTCTACATAATATGAGGCGACAGGTACAGGTACATACTACGTGAACTGTGGTTGGGTGGTATGTTAAAAATTTGAAAATGACCAAGGCCAGTCCAACAACTAGCTTCGACAATATATTCCTCGGTTCCACTACCTCCTGGCTGTCTAGCTCTCGAATACCTCAGGGTGTTTTTTCACACCCGCAGAGTTAAGTGCATTTAAATCGAACTCTGGTTTGTTTTTCCACTTGAAGTGGTTCATTTGTACAGGTGTGAACACAATAACTGCAGTCGGGTACGGACAAAAACGACCACACCCTTTGGATGAACTCCAGCGCGGTGCGTTTATGGTGTGAATGTGATCCAACTCTGGTCCACAGAAAAACAACCTGGTGTACATTACAGGTGTGAGCTAAAAAAATGTCCCTTAGCCATATATGCTTTGTATTCTCAATGCGGTAAGGTCCTATAGATGTGCAAAGGTCTGTACAAGCTAGTATAAATTCTCTGTGTTCTCCAATAGTGCACAACACAGCACGTTCTTCCTGTATTTACTTTTGTTGCTTCTGCCCCAGACACATGGGGCCAGTGAGCAGACGCAACATTCTCACATGGTTTATGATGCAATATTGTCCACTTGGAAAATAAACCAAAGCGTGGCAAAAAGCTACGAGTTAAGCTACTCCTCAACTGAATCGGACCAGAGTAAATGTACTACATGTGTGAAAACACCCTCAGAAATCCACCAGACACAAGACCTCTGCTACTCTACACTCGCCAGGTATACATGGTTTAAATGTCCGTCAGGGTCTGAGTACAACTTTCACTAACTAACCCCCCACCCAAAAAAACAACAACAGTATCAGCAACTTCTTTCAAACAAAAACCAAAAGAAATGATGCCCAAACTCATGAAGGTGAGACCCGCATTCTATTGAACTTGGATTTATACTTTTAATGGTAACACTGACATTATTATTAGTATCAATTCAAAATCCAGCGTGGAGATTACAGGCAAAATGATCACATATCTAGCTCGCATCAGAATCAGAATCAGAATGGTGTTTATTGGCCAAGTATATGTGCAGACACATACGGTAGATGGAGGCTCTCAAGCACAGCAATGTAAATCACACGCACACATAAACACACACACACACACGTGTCTATATATACATTACACATACATACACAAAGCTGTGTAAACCAACTATAAATAACCAATCTAAACTTATATACATAAAATACAGAAATGAGGTGGAATGAATACTACAGAATGTACATAAGGTGCAGCTGCAGTCTGGCAGTGGGAGCAGTGTGACAGGTCAACTGTTTAGAAGGGAGATGGCGAGGGGAAAGAAACTGTTCCTGTGTCGGGTGGTCCTGGTCTGCAGGCTTCTGTACCGTCTGTCAGAGGGCAGCAGATCAAAAAGTCTGTGTCCAGGGTGTGAGGGGTCTGCGATGATTTTCCCTGCCCGTTTCCTGGTTCTTGAGAGGTACAGATCCTGGATGGAGGGCAGGGGGGCGCCGATGATCCTTTCTGCTGCAGTCTGCTCCTGTCCTGTTTAGTGGCTGCACCATACCAGACTGTGATGGAGGAGCACAGGACAGACTCAATGACTGCAGTGTAGAACTGGATCAGCAGCTCCTGTGGGAGACTGTACTTCCCCAGTTGTCTCAGGAAGTACATCCTCTGCTGGGTCTTTTTGAGGATGGAGTTGATGTTGGTCTCCCACTTCAGGTCCTGGGAGATGGTGGTACCCAGGAACTTGAAGATCTTCACAGTCGACACAGGGCTGTCTGATATGATGAGGGGGGGCAGAGTTGAGGGATGTCTCCTGAAGTCCACCGTCATCTCTACAATTTTAAGAGTGTTCAGCTCCAGATTGTGCTGACTGCACTAGAGTACCAGCCGCTCAACTTTCTGCCGGTATGCAGAAATCATCACCATCCTGAATGAGGCCAATGACGGTGGTGTCATCTGCAAACTTTAGGAGTTTAACAGCCGAGTTCTTGGAGGTGCAGTCATTAGTGTAGAGGGAGAACAGTAGTGGTAAGAGGACACATCCTTGAGGGGCACCAATACTGAGGGACCGAGTTTCAGAGGTGATCTCCCCCAGCCTCACTTGTTGCTTTCTATCTGTCAGGAAGCTGGTGATCCACTGACAGGTAGCTGGTGACACGCTGAGCTGGGAGAGTTTGGAGGAGAGAAGTTCAGGCACGATGGTGTTAAAAGCCGAACTAAAGTCCACAAACAGGACCCTGGCATAAGTTCCCGGGCGGTCGAGGTGTTGCAGGATGTAATGCAGCCTGATGTTTACTGCATCATCCACCGACCTGTTTGCCCAGTAGGCAAACTGCAGAGGGTCCAGCTGGTGGCCTGTAATGTCCTTCAGATGGGCTAACACCAGTCGTTCGAAGGATTTCATGACCACAGACGTCAAGGCGACAGGTCTGTAGTCATTCAGTCCTGTGATGGTGGGTTTCTTGGGAATAGGGATGATGGTGGAGCGTTTGAAGCAGGAGGGAACTTCACACAGCTCCAGGGATCTGTTGAAGATGCGAGTAAAGATGGGAGCCAGCTGTTCAGCACAGGTTTTGAGGCAGGAGGGTGAGACGCCGTCTGGTCCGGGGGCTTTCCTGGGCTTCTGTTTCTGAAATAGTCGGCTCACATCCTCAGTGTGTATTCCGCGTTTCAGGGAGGAGGAAAGGGGGGTGAGAGGTGTGATGGAGGTCGTTGAGTCTGGATTGGGGAGGGTGAAGGGGGGGAGAGATGGGAGGTGTGTTGGGGGTCAATGTCTGAAGCAATGTCTCTGGGGAGGGGAGGGTGAGGCGTGGGAGTCCGTCTCAAACCTGCAGTAGAAAGTGTTTAACTCGTTGGCCAGGTCTTTGTTTGCTTCAACAGTGGGTGGGGGGCGTCTGTAGCTGGTGATTTACTGCAGGCCCCTCCACACTGACGCTGGGTCGTTGGCTGAGAGCTGTTCTTCCAGCTTCTGGGAGTAGATCCTTTTAGCTGCTTTGATCTCCTTGGTCAGTGTGTTCCTGGCTTGCTTGTACAGGGCCCTGTCACCACTTCTGTAGGCGTCCTCCTTGGCCTTACGAAGATGTTGGAGTTTAGGAGTGAACCATGGTTTATTGTTGTTGTATGTGCAAAAGGTCTTTGTTGGCACACACACGTCTTCACAAAAACTGATGTATGATGTCACAGTGTCCGTGAGCTCATCTAGGTTCTCAGATGCAGCTTCAAAAACAGTCCAATCAGTGCAGTCAAAACAGTCCTGCAGTTCCTGCTTTGCTGCGTTAGTCCACTTCTTCACAGTTTTGACTACAGGCTTGGCACGTTTGAGTTTTTGCCTATAAACTGGAATAAGATGAACCAGGCAGTGATCAGAATGTCCCAAAGCTGCCCGGGGGACAGAGCGATAGGCATCTTTTAGAGTGGTGTAACAGTGATCCAGTATGATGTTGTCCCTGGTGGGGCAGTCTATATGCTGTCTGTATTTAGGGAGTTCGTGGTTTAGGTTTGCTCTGTTAAAATCCCCAAGGATAATTGTAAAGGAATCCGGGAATTTCCTTTCCAGGGTGGTAATCTGGTCAGCCAGCTCGCACAGTGCGTTGTTCGGGTTTGCCTGAGGAGGGATGTAAACTCCGACCAGCATGAAGGAAGAAAACTCCCGCGGTGAATAAAACGGTTTACAATTGATGAAAAAACGTTCCAAGTGTGGGCTGCACACTGTGTAACACTGTGACATCAGTACACCAACCTTCATTAATGTAGAAGCAGACTCCACCACCCTTTGTTTTCCCTGAGAGCTCCGTTTCGCGGTCCGCCCGGTGGAGTTGGAAGCCCGGCAGATTTAAGACAGCGTCTGGGACTCGCTCACTGAGCCAGGTTTCAGTGAAGCAGAGGGCAGCAGAGCGTGCAAAGTCCTTGTTAGCAGTAATTCGTCGATTTTGTTTGGAAGAGAGCGGATAAGAACTATAGTGAGACGACTGCCTGATGTTTAGCAGTTGATCTCTGGAGAAAGTGATGTGGTCTGAGTGACCAAAAGCGCAGAAAATAAACAGAAACAAGAAAAATGCGAGAGAGCGCAGTACCGAGGCTGCCATCCGCGGAGCCATCTTGATCACGAGTGCATATACAAATACTGTAAATAACCCCCCGTAAAGAACGCTCTTTACCATAACGCAGTTTGGTACATACTGTGATGCAGGAATATTAAGCTTCAGCACAGTCTAATCTTGCCCATGGATTTGTTACATGCAGTAGGTCAACCTTGACCCAAGTTAATTAGAGCTCTAAATATGTACAGCCTGACTCTAATTACACACTGTGCACCGACTCCACTAACAACTCAACTAACCTAATCCTAAGTCTTTAGGACCCACAAACTGGCTGGCTTTCAAACGCACACAGATCCTCTGACACCAACAAAAGCTAAAGAAATAATTCAGGATTTACACTGCAAACCTGCTCATCAAATACACACTCGACACACACACAAATACACAGACACACAACTCATCCGGCTCTCCAGGCGGACTTCACCTCCCACACATATTACTTTGGCAGTGATGGAACAGCAGCATCTCTCCCAAGAGAGAGGAGCAATACGAGGCGAAAGGAGTAGCAAGAGAGACAAGGAGGTGTTAGTCTCTCAGATTAAAACACTAAATATACCAACATGTACAAGATATTTGTTCTTTGTTTCCATCTGTCTATAATCCCTGCCTACTGCCCTCTATTCAACAAGATTTATTGTCTTCAAAGTTTAAGAATATTGCCACTGCAACAAAACAAAGGGACACAGATGAGCTACAGATGAAACCTTGATAAAGCTCAATTTACACTTATTTTCAAAAGTTTCTTACCAATATTCACGCTATACATCACTGCAGTGAACAGCAGGATTGTGTATGCATGACTGTCACTGTCTAATCCTGAGTGCACTGCAAGTTAATACACAGGGAATTAAACCAGAAATTGGAGACGCTTGTTTACTTGCACTGAGCATTCCTGCTATACCTAATGATGAGTGCATATACAACTTGCCTTGATGAACAGTAAAATTCAACCACACAAGTTGAAATATTCAACTCAACACAGCATCTAGACGAGAACATGCTGATGCTTGTCTCTAGTTTTTTCCCGCACCACACTGTTTACCCAAGAGGTATTTTGTTCTTAGGATAGTATATCAATGATTTACATAAGGAAAAATAAAAAAATAAATGCACTTAGGTGTTTCTATTTCTATTTCTTTTTAATTAGTTCACATTTCTCACGTACCGCTGGCAACCACAGACGTACCACCTGGGGAAAAAGCACCTCCATTTGGGTTTCACAGTCATAGTCTGGATTCTGTTTTGTTTGTTTAGAGTAAAGCTACACAAAAATGATACCTCCTCTTCTTAATCCTCCCACACTAAATCCCTCCATTATTTACCTCATCTAAAAATGTCTATTACCTTAACTTTTAAGCCCCCCTTAAGCAAAACACTTTTTATTACTGCAAAGCTGAAAGTGCCATCATTATTTCAAGAATTGCTGAAATGCAACCTTGGGAGTCTGAAATAATGCTAAAAGGTGAGAAGTATATATGATTTATGCACTTTTAATACCACAGTTCATAAGATGGGGAGAATGCGGAAGAATCAAACAGTCGCTCTTTGTTCTGAAGCTCAATCTGCAGGATTTATCTGCTGCTCCAGAAATGATAAAGTAATGATAAAAGGCAAAAGTAATGTCTTCCTCATCTCAGAATGTGGCAGGACATATTATTAAACAGGCTTTTCTGTATTGTTTGTGATATTCATGTTAAATATGGTCAAATAATGAGGCCAGCACTTGTACGAATAATCCCTCCAGGTTTCAGCTGCTCTTAGTGAGTTCCCAGCAGTTTTTCTACTCTTAGCTATGTATGATGTCAGAGAATGAGATCCCTAATATAGTCATCTCAGGCATCAATATTTTTCCTTTACTGGACCCCAGTAATGAAAACACAGAACACGAAATAAACACATTTCCTACCTATAGCCATGAAGTCCTCGTGGTCCCAGGCTTGCAGCTGCGCTAAGGGGCCGCTGTACAACACCAGGCCATCAGCCACGTCCGTGATGAACTCCAGCGACACATGGCTCTCGAAACAGGGCATCATGGGAGGAAACCAGGCATAGCCGTTGCCATGGAAACTGTGCTTGTTCTGCTGGCATTCAGGCCCCTCGAACTGAGCTGGGCACTGGCACCTTGGGACAAAGAGGAAATCAAGAGGCGAAATGACACGAGTTAGTGAATGCAATAAAGAGATGGCTCCGATTTTTTTCACCGCTTTGTGAAAATTCAGTTAAAACACTACCCCGATATTTCTCAACCCCTTTTTGAACCTTTTACCATATTTAGCTCTTTCAAGTATTTTTGCACCACGTCTTCTCTCCGTGTCTCCAAGTCTAGTTGTTTTCCCCTCTCAGACTAAGCTCCCCTTCGGCTATCTCGCTCTCTCATTTCGTATGTTTCACTGATGCAGATGTTCTCATTAGTGGCAAAACCACAGGGAGAATCACAACATCACTACGAAACTCCTCTCTCTGTGTTTCCACATATTCAAGTACTCATTTGTACCACTGCTTCCTGTCAAAATGTCACCTCTCACCTTCTCTCTCTGGGAGCACTTTAGCCTGTAAATTACAAATGCCAGGTTTCTTCTATCTACTTATATGCATCTTCTTTGTCTACGTGACCAATCTTATAAATACATAAAATGAGTACGAAATAATCAGGAATTTTTCCTCTGACATAAAAACATGTCCAACTCTGTTGAGTGGTGATTACTCTCTGTAATCACCAGTGAAATGTAAAAAAAAACATACACCCAAACAACAATGGGACTATATTATCGCAGCCATCTGTTTCCCTTGCCTTTTCAGAGTGTGCATTTTACCATCTAAACTCGACACATTCCTGAATCAATTTCTCTTATTTATCTGATTTTTTTTAAAAGCTTTCATCTTTTCATGTTTAGTAGCTGGAAATGAATCTCACGGGAAAGTCATGGATTTTTCAGCAAAATAAAAATTCCCTTTCAATCCACATGTTGCCAGCAATTAAGAAATATAAAAATTGTACACCCAGCTTGCCTTCCAAATTTGCACACACAGACGCGTGCACAGACACACAAACACAAACAGAACAACAATGCCTTTCTCCAGGGGAATTCTCTTCCTCCTAATAAGTGAGTTTTTCATTGGTTTATGTTATTCACACTTCAGCTGCCTCTCAAGATATTCTGAGTCTGAGCCTGGTGGATCCTACAAGCCCACACAGGATGTGTATTTCCACCATTATGTGTTTGCATTCACACATCTCCTTAGTGTTCCGCAGACAGCTCATTTCTCATCCAAATGTTCCTTCGTTCTCTTGCTCATTTTTCTGCCTCTGCTCTTCTCCAGAATTGAAAGAGGACACGTGAATGCATGTGCACGCAAACAAACAAATGCAGACTCAGAAATCAAGCAGCCCACATACAATAAATGACACCTGTACAAATACAGGAGGCATGTGTCACTTCACTGCCTTCAGATGCAGGAACACAAGCAGGCAAACAAACACTTTAGATGAATGCTAATGTAATATACAACAAGATGTTGCACTCTGCCACAAGACGGGTAGTGCTGACTTGCCTGACTTGAACATTGGCCAACCTTAAAGTACAAGAAATCTCCATCAATCACCAAGAGCCAGATGCACAAATGCTATTCATACACCTTTTCCTGCACACGTGTATGTTTGTGTGAAATGCGAATGCAAAAAGAAGGTGCACGCACATTTGAGCCTTTGTGGGTAAACAGTTTCAGTTGTATGCAGAGTTTTATTCATCCGGGTCCTGGTTTTCTTCACAGTTTGAGAAAAGGATGCTTGAATTCACTATAAGCGGCGCAGAATCAGAACTATCATAGTTATGAAACATAAAATGCCTTTTTAAGGTGATGTAATAGCTTTTTCAACTCGAAGGGCACTCTGACAGAACATGTCTTCACTGAAGCTAGTGCCCAATTTTGTAATGTTAAAGGAGACCGATTATGCTCTTTCCACTGTATTTATCACTATAATAGCTTTGAATGATTCATCTCGAGAAAGATTTTGAAAACAGAGTGTAAACCTACTAAAAAACACAATTTGCCATTCTTAATTGGAAATGCCAGCTGTTCAAACACATCTGTGTAAAGCTTGATTTCAAATCAGGTGACAAGCTCTGATCCACCTAAAGGTGACAGCACTAGCACACATCTACTCTTTACAAAAACACTTCAACTTTCACTTTAAAGCCACATGCTATAGAAAAGATGGGTATGACCATGGGTTCTATATGCATTTTGATCAAACCAAACCAAATTACAATATCAAAGCTGTGCTGTATTTTGAGCCAGAAGTCAGAAATTCTGAGTTCACAGTCGAAATCTTTCAGCTAAACTCCCCCACTTGGAAAGTCGGGGCAATCGCGTACCAGCAGCACGCATAAACTTACAACAGAAGTTGTAAGATGTACTACAAATGTAGCTTTTTTGTGACTTGTTAAATACACTGAACAAAAATCATGCTCTATCTGTGACTGTGCTGCAGCACTGTTTATAAGTGCAAATACATATGCATTTTATTATAGTCCAAGTATGAAGCCTGAATGTATCTCCCTTACAGTTATAGCTATCGAACATTAAATGCCACATTAAAGCAATGCAGTGGCTTTCTCCACTCTAAAAGTGCACATCTTCACCAAAGAACGCCCAATTTTGCCATTTTAATGGGGTCCGATTATGTGCTTTCTACCTACATATTTATCACTAGAGTAGCTTTGTATGATTTATCAAGAGAACATTCTGTACACTTACTGAAAAACACAGTTTGACATTCTTATTTGAAAATGCTACCTTCAAACACGTCTGTACGGGTTTGAGTCTGAACAAGAAAGCAAAACCTATTTCTCTGACTTTTACAACTGGAATGTGGTCAACTCTGGTTTGCCATCACTCACTGATAAATGATCCAACTTCCAGGGTAAAAGGAATTTGGAATTAGGTAATGAGGGGGTGAAGTTCTACGTTATCAGGAAATGCTAGCGTGGACAATTCGAAGTGCTACAATTATACAATGCAGGCGGTTCATAAAATCCTCCACAAGCCCAGTCCAGAAGTCACGTCTTGTGACTCAGTTTAGTGCAGCGGTCTCCAACCTTTTTTGCGCCACGGACCGGTTTATGCCCGACAATATTTTCACGGACCGGCCTTTAAGGTGTCGCGGATAAATACAACAAAATAAAACTAGTACCGGTACCGAAAAAAAGAAGATTTATTCATAACACACGTGAAAAGACCCAGGAAAACCGAGTTAACGATAAAAACGATAACAAAATAACGCTGAAAACCGATAAAAACCCTGAAAACCATACATTTCACACCTGAGCCTCAACTCTCGCGGCCCGGTACCAAATGACTCACGGACCGGTACCGGTCCGAGGCCCGGGGGTTGGGGACCGCTGGTTTAGTGGATACAAGGCCAATCAGAGAGCGACCAGCTCCTCCTCCCTGTAACAGGACACCTGTCAATCAAGGCAGCGTAAACTTCAGAAGCCAAACATTTGTTTATTTTTAGTGCCGAGCAGAAAACATTTTCATTTCTGCTGTAACGTTGGCCACTTTTACACGGCAGTCTAAGGAGACTTCTCTACTTATAGAGCCAGCTTCAAAATGCCATCAGAGGAAATGCAGTTTTTGGCACATTTGTTTGGTTTTTCAGCCCCTGAGGTTACTGCTTATAACAGCAGGTCACACGAACACCCTATGGTGTCATGTTCTGTGGAAGAACATTTTACTCCACGGACCAATAAGGATTCTGCAACACTTCACGGATAAGAAACACTTGTAAGAAAAGTAAATAAGAGAAGGAAGAAGCTACCTGTGATTTTATACCTTTTTATTTATTTGTTGCTTATTGGGTTTTTTTCCCTTAGGCTTTAAAAAGTCATTCATACTCAAAAGTTTTGTTGGTGTGTAAGACTGGAGGTACCAGGAAAACATTCATGCCTGCATTTTCATTTTGGTGATGTCACGCTAATTCTCTGAGCACAAGACAATCCGAGGCATAGTTTTAGACACAATTGCGAAGCTCTCCAATCCTCTTAGGCAGCTTTGTTTTGCTCATTCGTTGTCTGCTGGGAATTGCGTTTGTTAACGCTGGGCCGGGAGCCGTAATCCCACTCCTCCACTCAACCCCCTCACTTCCCAGATCTCATTATTAATCCCAGTGCCTCGATTATCTGCATGTTCTTCCTTCAATCTTGGACTGTAATCTTTTTGTGTGTGTGTGTGTGTGTGTATGCGTTGGGGTCATATCTCAAAGCCCCAAGAGCAGAAAACTATCCTACAGCCATTCTATCTTTTATTAACTCTTATCTTATCTGCATGTGTTATTTCTTCCCCCTTCACTTTTCTTCTTTTCTCTCCTTGCTACCCTGCACTTCCTTTCCCATTTTTGATCCTCTAGTCTCCTTTTCTTTACCACTGTTCCCTCTCTCATGTGTTCCCATTTCCCCCTAATTCTCTTCACCTTTATCCAACTCTGTCTCATTTCCCCAGCCTTTCCCAAATCTCCCTTTTCCTTTCTCTTCTCTTCTCTTCTCTTCTCCTTTCTATCTTCATTTCCTGACATCCACTGTCTTGCTGCTCCCACTTCTGAACCAGCAGAATCACACATCAGATGTTACAAAGCTCAGGTACTCTAACGTGATTGAAAATGCGACAATCATCTGCATCTCTGGGTTGGCAGCTTCAGCTGCTTTGCCTTGTTCTCTCCCTGTCATCTATTTGGCTGATACTTCACAAAGAAGCAATTCCTGCATTTCCGCTTTGCTTGCATTCAGTTTTCATAAAACAGATGCAGAACGTGTTACTTTAGAGCCAGCATTTAATCATGCACTCAGTTTTAAGCCTCGATCACCAAGTTATGGAACAGTTCTTGCTCACTCCCCTCAGCCTTATGACAGATCCACTAAATGTTAGCACAACATGTGCTAACATTGCTGTTACACCAAATAGAAAGTCTACATGTGCATCACAGTTACAAAAGGTCGTCTTTTCCGAGTCTAAAAGTCTCCAAAATACCAGGAAATGTGCTGTTTACACTTGATTAAAGTATGTTTATTCATAGAACATGAATTATGTATCCAGGTTCAGATGTAAAGCACGTTTACTCAACTGAAAGTTCTATAAGTCCATAATATGTCCAGAGTGGGAAAGCACAAGCCTAACGAAGCACAACTACAAAAAGGTATACACAGCTCATCAAGCAGTCAGTGTTGCTACGCTTCAACACAAATGTACACAGGAGGAAAATCGACGTGTGGAACATTACTGGAGGAACAAACAACATTAGATATTTTCTCATTTGGTGTATTGATGATGCTTGTGGAGAGTGCTTCCTGAATCCCATATGTATTCAGACAGTTCACAGCTTGTGGAATACAAAACTGTTCTTGAACCTTTCAGTGACCCCTCGTGACTGCTGGAATTGTCGTGTATAACTCTTAATTTTACTGCATGTCAGTATGTCAAAGGTTATCATCTGAAGACAATAAGAAATAATAAGAGATAGTTTGAGGAAATGTGTTTTTTCTGACAGTATATGTGTGAAGGGGAGACCAAAAAAAAATAAAAAAAATGCAAGAAGATGTGATATGAAACGTTAAATATGGTGGACTTTTTGTGACTGCAAATCAGGTGAGAATCAAAGATTTGTTGTTGTTGTTCACTTTCAAACATGACTGAAATCATGTTTATAGGCTCTCTAAAGAAGCTGTGAACTTCTTGGCATCTACAGCTGATGTAAATAACGTAATGCAAACCCAGATCTGTGGGCAATAATTTAAACCCTTTTATTGTGATTGCAATCTGAAAAGCTGAACCTTTTATGCTTTACCGTATTATTTGTCTTATACACCATGACAATGACCGACTCTCATATGGCTAAAGCTTCAAATAATCATTTTTGAAATGTGTGCTAAATCGCCTGTGGCATACTACATGTCAGTGATATTAAGGCACTTATGCAGGCTGTGGTGTCACTGAAGCCCAGGCCAGTCTCTGCACCTAAGATGGTTGGTTCATGCATGCCTAATATCTTGACAACATTCTCCACACCTCCTTTTACTTCATCTGAAGATTAAGTTTGCAGAAGCTGTGACCTGTGTGTCTCTTTTTTCTCATTTCCATATCTCTTAGTAAGACACTGAAACAATGCTAGGAATGAAAATGTTAGGTTACTTGCATAACCCCGGCTCTCAGACTAGCACGAGTGAGACTAATCAAACTGACTAAATCTTGCTGGGCAAAGTGAGAAGAGGTGCTTATCTTGAATAATGTCTTCATAGTAACATAGTAACTACCTAAGAGTGGGGGTTCTGCCTGTTGTGGTCATCGCACTCACCAGCCAATCAGGACTGATGATGAGCTAAATGGAATAAACAGGCATATCCCATAGCATGACATCTTACTCGTACTACTCTGAGAACCGGGATTACTCAAGGAACCTACAGTATACCCTCCCAGACAGGTTCTCTTGAGTTTCAGTGATTTTGAAAGATTACAGTGAATGCTTAATGTTTGAATCTATGCAATTCTGCAACATTGATCATTTGTTTGTATTTTAAAGGATTGGAAACTCATTGGAATATTACAAAAGTGATGCATGAAAGAAAATATATCCAACTGCTACTGAACCAGGAACTTTCTTGCTGTGTGATAACAGTACAAATAAAAAAAAAAAAAACAGTGTTCAGTGATGCTTTGGTTTGGACCTGGCCAAAGATTGGATACCTGCAGCCAGGCATTAACAAAGTAATATCGGAAAATGTTTTGATTCTTAATGAACCTGATTAAAACCTTAATTTGATTATTTCTGACCCACAAGACAAAACTATTTGTTTGAGCAGTAAAAATACAGGTTTCTTCATATGTGAATGGTTGCAGCATTATTTGTGGATTAGATTAACACGAAGACTGAGAGGAATAGCTAATAATTGTGTAAGCGTGTGTGCGTGTCTGTGTGCATGTGAGTAATCCAGGGATTACGCCTAACAGGGATCCAGCCAGGCATCCTGCTCGGGTCCAGCGGTGAGCCACATTACATGCTGGCTCGAGCCAGCCAGACTCAAATCCTGCCCTTTTCACTCGCTGCTTCTAATTAAATGAAGCTGAAGGGTAAAATTAACTTCCACAAATCACAGCAAGAAAGCTTAGAGGACACGTGAGTGATAAGGCTTTATGTTCGTCTGCTGTCACATATGTTCAGAGCACATAGATTTGTGTGTTTTCATATGGCTGTACCTGAATATTTGTGTTGTGTTTTTCTAAAGCAGAGAACATGTGTAACAGCAGCTGCTATGGTTTTGTTTTATGTGATGTCCAAAGGTCAAATACATGCACATATGTATGTCATCAGTGTGCAAGACAGATATTCTACCCAGAATGCAACATCTGTAATTTATTTTGCTGGTCATTATAATTTTATTCTAGAGCACTGTCAGATGTTAGAATTAAGCTCTCTATATAAGACTAAAACCAAAGTATTCATTTTGTAATATTCATGGGCGTGATTCCACTTTGCTTCATCAAAACATGATCTTTAGCATACGACAGGAAAGTCTGTGGCCAAGTGTGCAACAGTCAGAATGAGAGTTTTCACCTCTGAGGCTACTGGAAAACTGTGGCTGCTCCCACTAAGTTGGGTAAGAGCTGCTGACCGAAGCGAAAAAGTTTTAGAGTCTCTGGGATCTTGTCGACTAGCGACAGGAAGAGTGTAGCAGTAATGCATGTGAGCTAATGTGAGCAGAGAGGTGAGGCAGACGGAAAAGGTTTGATTTTCCAGTCATTGCGATGAGTAGCCTGGAGAAGAGCTACTGCTCATTCCCATCAAACAGAGTCAGCTGAGGTGGTCTGGCCATCTGATCAGGTTGTGCATTTCTCCTGGAGAGTTTCCGAATGCACCCAACTTGGAGGAGATCCTGGTGTACACCTACTACTTGTTGCCATGATTATTAATCTCACCCCACCTGGAATCCACTCTGGATCATACACGAGGACCTGCTGGTCAAATAGACATCGAAAATATCCTGATTATTTCGCTACTACTATAATTCAACTTCGAGTAAGCCAGAGAAGATGGATGGATGTGACTTTTGAAGAATAGCAACAATGAATTAAAAGTGTATAGTATTTTTGCTGGAAATTCCTGCTCCTAATTATCACTCCAGCATAGTGAATAAAAAACACACTGAAGCGCAACATTCATTATCCTTTCTGATGTGCTGCACCTTTGCTTGTGGAATATGGTAACACAACAAGCATGTGCCAGGAGGAGTCTGCTGCTGACATCATTTTAACCCTTGATAAACAATTAGATGTGACTTATTTTGTTAACATCTAACCATTACAGAGGTCAACAGCGCAAACTGACTGCTAATTTCATCATAAAACTCAAAGTCTGCACGGAGGCACAGTTGAGACAGCGATAAAATCTTAGGCACACACTGGTGTTGTATTTAATTGGTTGCACATAGCCCTTCACTTCCACCATTAAAGAGTCGAGTCTGAGGCTACGCATGGCATCAGGCTGAATTACGCAAAGTTTAAACAGGGTCATCATGTTTCTTCTACCGCAGACGCGCCAAAGAGCTTATTTCGTCATCGGTGTTTGTAGTTGAAAGGATTTGCTGAAATGTTCTCGCCCTGCTTTTGGCCTTGTTTACAGAGTGATTTATGCTAATGAAGACCCTCTCCTTCAGTTCACTTGTTTGCTGGGGATTCGAAACAAGAACTGGCAGCATGTGACAGCTAACATGCAAGATCTTTCATCTAGCAGGAGGTTGTGAAAGGTTTGTTTCTATTTATAATGGCAAGCAATGCAGGAGCACACAGGAGCTGGTGCTCCGCAAAAATACTCTGAAAATCTTTTTTTCTTGTGGCTTGGGGAAAAGCCGCATAGCTAAACCTCTAAACATGTAGGGAAGTAGTATAAACGAAATATTATTAACCAAAATGTTGCAAAACATGGCGGTTTATGCTAAATTTGAGAAAGTGATTCTATATTTGAAAAACTCAAGCTCAAGTATATTCAGTGTGGGTTAGTTGTTTTTTATTGTCGCATACTCGGGCTTTAGATTAAATGGTCATATTATAAAACCTTCTGATAAGAGAAAGGCAGTTTAATGAACTCTAAATTCTTAAGATGTCCACGCAGGGTTTCATTTGAGGTATATTTTAATATTCCTCATGGGGAAATTTGTCCTCTGATTCTGACCCATCTTAACAGTTATGGAACAGAAGGTGTGGAAGATTTATCTCACCCAGACAGATGGAATTTCAAGCAATCTCCCATCACCTTATCCCTTGTACATCTGCTTGACATTGTGGTGTCATCCCATGACAGTGGCTTCCCTGTCAACACGTCAAAACAGAAAACCATTGCTCCATTTTCACATCATTTCCTGTCTTACCCCAATTGCTACTCGTGCTCAAGTCTGGATGATTTCCATTTTGCTGTTGCTGTGAGTGCCCGTATCAAAATTAGATGCTGTGTAGCTGGGCGCTGACATTTGTATGAAAGGATGAATGCAGCAGTCATTCAAGTGTTGAACTGTTTCCGCAAGCAAGAAAGACACATACAGACTAGAGCGTCATGTTGGAGCCTTTTGGTGCTAATAAGGTTATTTTGTGTAGTCAAAATTGTCAAACTGTCTCCTGCTGTCCCAAGTCCTTTTCACTCAAATTCTTTAAACCCAAGAATATAGCAGGATATTTAGAAAGTGTGTGGGAAGCGTATGAATATTTAGAGAAAATGAGCAGTTCAATACAGTGTGATTGCTTAAAGCAGGCTGGTAGCTGCTAGCTGAAAGCACGGATAAAGAGAGCAAAACTTTTAGAAAAACTGTAGTGTTGTACCTGATCACATGGCAGAGCCATCAAGGAAGGTTTTGACAGGCTAATATGTCTTAATCGTGCTTTGCAATGTAAAAGTGAAGTGTTGGTAGAGATTATTTTTCTGCCAAAGAATCACTGATAGCAAATTGGGTGGCACACCAGCAATAACAGTTCACTCAGGCAACTCGTGTTTTAGATAACTAATTATTAGAGCAGAATGATGTAGTTTGAGTTTGCTGTAAAAGCTCTGAGCTCATCACTTACTGCAAATATAGTCCATATAAATTGGGGGAATGATGAGTAAATATCCCCTCTGGAAGGTACAAGTGGGTGTTGGGGTGGTGGAGGGGTTGAAACAGCAGGCAGCGATGCAAGGTGGGAGGGGTGTGCTACATATGACATGAAGAGAGTGAGAAATATTAGTGTGTTTGGCAGAGTTGCCAGCCTGAACGAGTTCACAGACTTTGCTTAATTAACAAGAAACCTTGACACATCATTGTTCGTTGCTCCACTTAAGCTCCGTGGTGTAGTACCCAGGTAACAGCATGATGCCCCATCAATTAGGGAGCAGTCAAAAACAACAGAGTTCTAACAATCTAGATCACTTTTCACACTCCACCTTAGTCTAAATAACATTTTTCTCTGCATATACCACATAATCGCTAAGCATGTTTAGGAAAAACACTAATATTATAGTTTTGACAGACAAGGTCCACCTGGGCCAAAGTGAGATCTGAATCCGGTTGTGGTTGGAAGGAAGCATCATATGCCATTGCAGCTATTCTGCATTAAATATCTTTCAGCCTATAGGCCTATAAATACTATGACCATTTTAATAACTTTGTCTCTGTTGAGCTCCACAGTTGATAATCAAGATGTGACTGAAGACTTTCAGCTTAAATTCAAGGAATTCAACACAAATTTTGTGTCAACTGTTAAGGAAAACAGACATTTTTATACTCGGCCCCCACAATTGACTGAAAAGGAGATTTATGGCTAAGTGAGGTTGGTTCTCTTGTTAATCCATAACAAATTAAAATGACAAAAGACCTGGAGTTGATGTTAAATGTTGAACTTGCATTTGGCAACCGTTCACCAGAACTGTCAATATGAGGCCCAAAGAGAGGTCAATGCAAATGAACGAGGCTGTCATTAGGCTGAAAAAACCAATTAAACCTATCAAAGAGAGAGTAAGAGCTTTAGGAGTGTCAAAATAAAATCTATTACATTCTTAAAAAGAAGGAACGCACTGACCAACTCAGCAACATCTTAAGTCTGGAAGACTACAGAACAAGAAAAGTGGACGAATGCTTTGCTCAGGAAAACTCTCTACAACATCTAGCCAAGTTAATTACACGCTCGAAGACTTAACTATATCATTGTCAAAGTCTAGAATTTAAGACACGTCTTCACGAATGGAAATACAGAGGGCTCACAAAAAGGTGCAAACCACTCGTTACAGTCACGAAGGAAGGCAGATTAGACCAGAAAACATGTGCTGCTCAGCTCTAACAAAACATTTGTTAAGAAGAAACTAAGATGAAGTTGTACCAGAATGATGGAATAAGCAAATGCTCATGATTTTAAACATACCACATCATCTGTCAAACATGGCTGTCAGCGAACTATGTCACTAGTTTCTGATGGTGTAACTGCTGATGGTAGCTGGATAATTTCTGAAGTGTACTGGGCTGTAGACTCTGCTTAGATTGGGCCAAATGCTGCCAAACTGATCTGACGATGTGCAAATGTATAATGAGCCAAAAGATACCGCAAAAGCAACCCA
Source organism: Perissodus microlepis (assembly GCF_051167445.1). Classification (NCBI taxonomy): domain Eukaryota; kingdom Metazoa; phylum Chordata; class Actinopteri; order Cichliformes; family Cichlidae; genus Perissodus; species Perissodus microlepis. The sequence continues at coordinate 3,850,058 of NC_140461.1, forward strand.
AGAGTTTCTCAAGGCAAAGAAAAGGGATATTCTTCGATGATCAAGCCAGTCACCTCATCTCGGCCCAATGAAGCATGCTTTTCAGTCACAGAAACAACTACATGTAGAAAGAACCACAACAATGATGTAAAAATAACAAAAATAACAAAATATTACAGAGTAGATTCAAACTGGTAGATGAGAAATTAAGGTCAAGGAAATGAAAGGCCTCAAACATGCTCGGTGTAAGTCTCTTTGCCTCGTACTGTAGCTGCTGTTGGCAACCCTGCCAACACATACCCACTCAAAATTAAAATTCCTCCAGCAGATGTATGTTAGTTCTAACAGCTGTTACAAGGTTCAAGAATTCCCTTTAGCATGAATAAAAATACTATGTGCAAATTCATTTTAATTCAGCATGACCTACTGTTGCAACCCACCAGTGAGGAACAGCACACTCTTAATGGGGAAATTCAGTGAGAAAAGGGCTGGGAGTTTAAATTAAGAGCTCAGGAGTTATGGGATTATTGGAACATTTGCTGCCATTGTGCAAAATAAAGATTTCCTTCTGTGGCACCGGGCAAGGCGTTTATTTTGATATGATAATTTCCTTTACATTTTTAATCACCGTCCTTTGCGAGTTAGCGTCTAAAGTCAGGACTGCATGAGTGAATGTAGTTATACACACACCACAGGAGCTCTGCCTTCATCTCTCCATCACAGTCTCAAAAGCATATGTTTATAGGTTATTATCAAGCCTTTAATTTCCATCCAGCTTCCATCTTCTCCCCTCATAAAAGCTCTTGTTTTCTTGCACTGTGGCAAGACATCACTGAAAGCTGGAAATTAATCAGTTACTGATTTTATGCTGACTGAATGTAATAAGCAGTGTTGGTCAAGTTACTTGAAAAAAGTAATCAGTAACTAATTACTGATTACTTCCCCAAATAAGTAATCCCGTTACTTTACTGATTACTTATTTTCAAAAGTAATTAATTACTTAGTTACTTAGTTACTTTTTAAAAACACGATTTACAACCTGAATAGGTGATAAAGCGTAGATCTTTCAGCCCAATTCTACTTTTTCTGCATAATCCATCATACAAAATGTAATCAAATGGAAAAGTCTCTTTTTAAAACTTGTTTTATCAGTTTTAATCTTAATCTGCATCAAGAAAAAATTAAATTATATGCACCATTCTCTGACTTGAAGAAATTTGTTTAACATTTAAACCTATTTTCTGCACATTCCAGCACATAAAATAAAATATTTTTTGTGTTTACACTCAGTCTTTCAAATAGATGCAAGTAAAACACAGCAGAAAATAAATAAAGTCAAAGACTAGCGGTCCTGTTGCTCTATTTTCACCTGTAAAGCAGGCGGAGGTTTACCCTGGTGCAGGTGTGCTGCAGCGGTCAGTGGAAGAATCCGCGAGTTTCTCTGTGAATTTCCCATTACGTTGTAGCGCACTCGGTGCTTGTTTAGGGTTTTTTTCGCTGTAAAAAGAAGTTTTCTTCCCACGCACAACGGACACTAATGTTTTTGTCACTTTTTATGGAATCAAACTCAAAGTAAGGTCAGTACTTCCACGCTTTAAACGCTGCACGCTCATACTCTCTCCCGCACTCGATATATGATCCATTGTTGATCTGCACACAGCTGTTGTCACAAACGTCGCACTCGCTTACGTCATTGTCATGAGACATTCTTGCAAAAAAAAAATCACGGTTTTAGTAACGCAGTAACGCAGCGTTCCTACGGGAAAGTAACGGTAATCTAATTACCGTTTTTGCAATAGTAATCCCTTACTTTACTCGTTACTTGAAAAAAGTAATCAGATTACAGTAACGCGTTACAAGTAACGCGTTACTGCCCATCTCTGGTAATAAGTGATCACTGTCTTTCTCTTGGCATTTAAACTTCTTTGTAGACAAGACAGCAGCCAAACTGGAACCTGACTTCCTGCCATACATCCCACACTCTACAACTTATTTAGTCTGTAGTTCAGGTAGTAGAAAAGCTGCAGCACTGGGACTTCTTCATGTCTGGCAGAAGTAAAACCTTGGCAAAAAATAAACCAACCCTACAAGATGTTGACTGATCTCAATGCCAGGAGAGAGCATTCAAACCTCAGAACAGGCTTACTTGCGGTGCACTCGCTTTTTAATGACAACCCGAGATGCTTGGGATTTCTTTATATCTGTGATGTCTGCTCTCCAGGCTGACCCTCAACAAGCAGGGGGATTAGCAAAGCAGTGGAGAGGCTTACAACCACACCTGTGTATTAGCCATGTGATTGCATTTCTAATTTTCTGAGATTAGTCATTCTTGAATGCCTTTCCAATAGTTCATGCTTGGAAGAATCATTGTTCTGATGTCACTGAAAATCACATGGAAGTACAATGTGACCCGACCTTATCTGTCAAACGATAACTTTAAGGTTTATAATGCGAGCTCTTCATAATGACGGTCCAATCAGTAGAAATTTTACTTTAGTTTTTTATGCTTTAAAGAAAGGGATGATCAAAAAAACGAAAAACAAAACGAACAAACAACAAATTCAAAGACCAGAACCAACAATGCGTTAGGTCTCTATGCTTGTGTGTCCAAAACCTCCACACAACCTATGCCATAGAGTTTGACCTGTTAAAAAAAAATTACACAGTGAGTCACATATGGTTAATAACCCATCCTGACATAAATACATAGCATACCCAGGTGTGATATACCACAGCTGCTAAAGTTCCCACTGAATGCATTATTTACTTGTAAAAAATCTGTTTTTAAAATGACACTACAAATTTGTGCGCTGGTTTCAATATTTACATCTTTAAGTCTCCTTGCTGAAATTTACAACATTAGTCCATCAAAACAGGGGCACAAGATTGTTCACCATTTCCCTCAATCCACAAGACTGAAAACTGTCAGAATCAAAACAGCCAGGTAAACCATTTACCCAGAACCTGTTTGTCCTCTTGTTCTGAGATCATAAGTAGGATGTTTGGCCTATATAGCAAGTAGGAGAATGTAATAATAATAATGGATTGCATTTATATAGCGCTTTTCGAAACCCTCAAAGCGCTTTTACAATTCCACTATTCATTCACTCTCACATTCACACACTGGTGATGGCAGCTACAGTTGTAGCCACAGCTGCCCTGGGGCGCACTGACAGAGGCAAGGCTGCCATATCGTGCCATCGGCCCCTCTGACCATCACCAGTAGGCGGCAGGTGAAGTGTCTTGCCCAAGGACACAACGACTGAAACTGTCCGAGCTGGGGCTCGAACCGGCAACCTTCCGATTACAAGACGAACTGCCAACTCTTGAGCCACGATCGCCCTAAGTAGGAGGATGTATACAATACCGCAGAGCGACTGGACAAATATATATGACTCTGTCTGATCCTCCATCGCCATGTTTTTTTTTTTTTGTTTTATGCAGTTTTATGCAAGACTCTTGTTGATTTATCATTATTTAGTTCAGTTAGTGGCCTTCCTTCCTGAGAAGTTAACTTTCAAAGAATAATTGGCTTTCACAATGCAATTAAAAAAAAAAAAAATTGCCAACAAGAACTGAATCTATTTGCACTTGATTAGTCACAGTGTATCAGCAGTTGGCAAAACCCAACAAAACATAAGATACAATTTAAAGAACGTCTTTTGGGTTTTGTCCTGATAGCTCCCCTAAAGCTATGCTAATTTTAACTATTTTTTTATTTTTATTATTAATATTTTTCTGTTACTCTCAATCATTTTCTGTTACCCCTCTGAAATGTTGTAAAGACAGTAGGACATTATCTCTGTAGTTTTTATATCAATATTTTCATTTCAACAAAGCGGTGAAAATCTGCACAAATATAAGGACACGAGCTGGAGGAGAAAATGAACGGTAAAATTAATAACAATAAACCCTTTTGGTCGCAAAATATGAAAAATATCATGAAAATACACATGCATAAAAACAAACAAAATGCTCCTCTACAGCGAAATAATCTTTAAAAACACAATGTTTTTTTTTCATTTCCAAATCACGTCTCCAGTTATTCCAAATGACAGTGAACATCTCACTTTGCTACCTTCCTAAACGAAAATTTGAGATTGATGAGAAATAAAGGTCATTAAGTGACATGGATGAGGGCACAGTCAGAAAAGCTTTTCATCTAATTACACTTTACATTTAGGCACAAATGTAGTGATAGGAGAAAAATTACACTAGTATAAGGTCACTAATGATGTGCACACTGTGCAGCCCATTTCGATTTTTACAAGTACTGCACGAATGTAATAATTTATCATTTTTACTTCTGCAAAACTCTGCAAATGAGTGAAATTAAAGGGAATTTATTACTAACGTGAACATATTTCTAAACAACTAAAAACAACCTGCTAAAGTTCGTACGCTGCTACATTAGGACATTCAGCAACAAGATTTTGTGAGTGTCATAATGAAACTGTGAAGGTTGAACAATTTGTTGCATTTTGAAGTTAATTTTCAACATGATCAGTAATCTCAGTGTACTTAATATTGTAAACTACAGACTATACAACACTGCAGATTGAAATCCCAGCAGTGTAATGATCCCATATGAGGAGCATTCCAATGGTCTACCTTTCGTAGACCATTGCAGTGACAGCTGGGATGAGGTAGGAAAAGAAGATTAAAAACAAAGCAGAGGAAAACAACTCACCTGTAGCCATGCTGAGTGTCCACGCACACTCCACCGTTGTAGCAGGGGTTTCTGGGATATGTGGCACAGGGCTGATGGGACTGTTCTCTGCCTGGGCAGGAGCACACCGCTGTGGATTCAACTGTCACAGACACAAGACTCATAGTCCCACAATCCACCACTGTGGGCGTGTCCCGCACGTTCAAAGTGTTGGAGCAGCCACCTGTCCCGCCACACTCGGAGCTGGGACACTCATCCACCCGGACCTGGAACACACTGACCTGCAGGAAAGACTGGAGCTGGATGGAAAGAGAAAAAGAGAGCACTTATCAGGCAGACTGTCATGTCACGGTAAAAGCACAGGGTAAAATTTTAGTCGAACTTTTATCTCTCCAAGCACAGCGGGCATCGTAATGGTATGGATTTTTTTTGGACCTCTACTTCTGAGTCTGTAAATAGCACAACAGGGTGTATTTCCCTTTGCACAGACATGAACTGGTAGGAGACGCTTTAGAGAGGCAACAAAACTTCACCCACTTCCCGCACATAAACAGTGCCGACTGGGCTGAATCAATGGACAAAGACGAGTAACATGGACCTTTGTCTGGTAATGAACCCAGACCTCTGCACTTTGCCATCTATGATGTAACACAAAAACATTAACAGCTACATACTGAAACACCACTTGGTCTCTTTAATAGTTCCTCACAGAATATGCCTACTTTTCTGAGAATATGCTTGCACTTTCTGCACACCCATCCAAGCGCTTAAATTGTATGGTAAGTACTGACAGTGTTGACAGCTTTCACAATGAAGCAGCTGCAGTGACGATCACATCAGCCACACTCAAGAATAACATGTGGCTGAGGTCAGGTTTGACTAAATCCTTTGAGTGTGTGTGTGGGATAATGTTGGCCTGACTTTTGTATAAAGTGAGCTATTTATAATTTGAAGTAAAGTTTAAAGTTAGTTTAACAAACTTTAGCTCTCAGTACAACTCACTATTATGTAGGTGAGAAGTAATTAAAGTAATTACACGGGTAAATGTAACCCAAGTTTAGTCGTTAGATGTCAGCCCAAATCGGGAAGCAAAATCTGTGTAACACCAGATGAGTGAAGGGGTCTCATGCATTCAGCTGCACCCTGATTACCTGATAATCGACTTTGATTGACAGCTAGATGTATTTGTGGTGCTGTGTGGCAATTTAAATAAAAAACATCAAGAATGTAAAAACTGATTTCCTTGGAAACAGATGAGTAAAATTAAGCTTATCTGTTATGCCACGCTGGCTGCAAATCCCTCGACTTGCAAGAGAAAATGAACTGATTCCAAACCAGCTTTAATGTTAAGGTGTTTGAACTCTTTTGCCATAACCGATCGAATTATGCTGCAGCCTGTGTACCCGTTAAAGTATTTCAATGTGTATTATGTTTACTGTCTAGACCAAAAAGTCATGATTGAATCTTTTCAGTGAAATAATTGTAGTTATATATAATTTTCTGATCAAGTTATTTTTTTTATTTTCATGTAGATGTAAGTTGGACATCTAATGTCTGACTGGATGCACAACCAGTTGGGAACAATGTTGATAAGAGCAAACTCGGTGTGTGAATGTGTTCGGATTACCGACGGCAGTTCATTTCTAAGAAATTGAGTTATTTTTCTGCGCTGGCTCCTGGAAAAGTGGGCTAAATGGTGATGAAGCAGAGGGGAAACTATGACTCTCTAGGTTGAGCAATTTGATAAAGTGATGTGAAAGAAAATTAAATGGAAACTGTATGTTGTTTGTATGCTTTTGGATGAGTCGACCTTCACTGGTAAAGCTGACAAAGGTCAACTGAGTTTGTGCACACATCTGTGTGCTCATGAAGAGGGGCGAGCACACACATACAGACATACTGGGGGTAGATGGTACTGAATATGAACGCGGGTCGCTTTATGCTCAATATTCCAGACTGGCTGGACTTTAGTCAGTGTGAATCGATCGCACCGATTAACCAGGCAGTGCAGTATTTGCACTTATTCTCCATGGCGGTGCTGCAGGGACTGTAACTTTGATAAGGATTTTGTTTTATGGATCAGTTATACTTCTGACTGATGTCTCATAACATCTGACATTATTAGCAGTAATGTCCTCCCATTCAAAACTCGCCTCTTTCATTTAAACTACCTGTGTCATTAATTTTTGTACTTCATAGTCACAAATGCTTCTCTTCATTGGTTTCTCTCATCTAATGCTGCTGAAGGTATATGCATTCTTACAGCAAATTAATTTGAAAGGAGCTTGGCTGCATGAGAGCTCAATAAAAGGGGCCTATAGATGATCACACACACACACACATATATATATATAGCTATGGATATCTGAATCCCATTTCCTGTGCCCTTGGTCTGTGTCACTGTGCACTGTATTATGAGACTATTAGCCAAACATGGTTTGGCAACCCTATCTATCTGCCAGAAAATCATATAAGAAATGTAATTTCTATATACAAAATTTGCAAAAGCTCATTTGGTTTGCAGGAAACATTATGCAGGTTTTCAATCAACATGAGGAAATGTTTTTAATTAACCTGTTGGCATGTAGCAAATATATTAAAGCTGAACTTATCAATGGTTCCAGTGTTACTAACTCAGTGTTGTTTTCCTCCAGGCACACTCTCAAATTTTAAGTGTACAATATCCATTTGTATGTTTATGTTGAGCGATGTGCAGCACCTTGTTAAGGCTAAATAAAAATAGCAGCCTGGCTTTAAAGGAAAACTTTCGAGTGACTTGAGACTCAAGTTGTTATGTATATTTAATTAAACAAGACATACGTATGCAACTTCTGGACACTGGTGGAAGAGCTGTTGGCTCTGTATGCTCAACATTTACAAAAATAGCACAATGTGTACAATGTACCATATCAGTCATCATATCTTGACAAGATAAACAATAACTGGCATATTCCTCCACTGAAATGAATGTAGTTAGTACAGTAATGAGGATAAAGTAGCTATTGCTTTTTGTCCTCTCCAAGGTTTCTGTTAAAGTAATAAGTGAAAACAATTTAAGCTTTACAAAATTTTATGTTTCAAGCTGTGCCTTTATCTCAAAGAATATATCTGAAACGCAGCATGCAACTCGGATTGAACAAAACGGCATCTGCTGTGTACTGTGTACCATTGTGACATCGTAATGGAATCCAGCAGGGGTGGACGTTTTTGAGTGTAGCTGCTAAAAAGTTCTAATTGTCTTGAATATTTGCTGGAACTGGAGGGCAAACGTCATCATTTGCAGCAGACTGAAACGTGACCTGCATAAGAGAACTACATGTGCTGGTTTCTACAGTTTAGATGTTCAAACATTTTTACAAACGGTTAAGATGACATGGTTTGAACTTGGTGGAGAGCGGTATAAATGGAGGTGCAAGACAGAGACTGTATGTTTGTATGTATTCAGTTTAGCAAAAGTGTTTGCGACACACTGAGCACATAAATCAAATTGTGAGAGGCAGACTATGCCGCAGGGAAAGGAGAGAAAGGGGTACAATGAAGAGGGGAATGCCAGACACAGGGAGTATGAGGAGGAGTAAGATATCTGGGGATAAGGTGCTTTGCGGTGGAGTCAGAGTCATGCTGGCTGTCAGTTGGTTCTTAAAGCAGTGGGTGAGCTGAAAATAACTTTATTATAATTTTTGTCTGCTAGCGTCTTACACAGCCATGTGTGCAGGAAATCACTACATTGGTCTCGTCCTATTCAGCGGCACCAGATGGAGGGCTTTGCTCATTCTAGTATTTCTTGTTACTCTGGCACACCAACAAGGCATTTCAAAATACTCACAAAAGAAGAAGAGATTTGATGTTTCCCTCTCTCTCATCCAATATTTCTTATTTATACATAACGCACAACTTTTTAAACTTCTTTGCAGTTGCAGCGTGCGCCGATCTGTCATTCTTTTTTTTTTTTTTTTAAATCATTTTATTTTGAAAGACATTTTATTTTAAAAGAACACTACTGTACTCTCCATTGGAGTTTGCATCCCCAGAAGCCTAAATGGCTGCACAGACATGAGCGTGCTCCATCTTTTGTATCTGGTCTCCATTGAGACATGCACTGAATTTCAAAGGCAGAACAGTGTGTATAGCAAGGAATAAAGGACCAAAGGGATCTATTGTTCCTTGGACTATTGTTCCACTGCATTAAGAAGATCCCTCAGTCCTCTCCCCTGCCCTCGGGGCCACATTACTATAATGACAACATGAACCTTGGTATCTGAGCACCATACCGATGATTTTTTTAAAAAAGTCAAAAACCAGTGTAGTATCATTAATAGTCAAGTAGAGCGTGATGGATTGAAAACACTGACGGATAACTTCCATTATGGAGGTAGAGCAAGCAGAAATAGAGAGGGTATAAAGATTTTTAAAAAAAAAAACCCTCCTACTTCTGAGGCATTACAGGAGAATTGAGAACATTAATAATAAGAACTGCTTCATCTTCTACACCCCCCCTCCTTTCCCTCTTTCTTTCTCATCCAGCTCCACCCCCTCACAATCTCCCCCACCCTCCCCAATCTCTCCGACTCTCGTTCATCCTCTCTCGCCACGCTTCACATCTCATTCTGATCAATGTCTTCTCCGGAGAACCTGGCTGAATTCAGATGAAAAGCTCCGCGCTCTCCTCACAAATCACACCTGAAAGCCCCGGCTACCTCACCACTTACACATCTTTCTCTCCCTCTCTGCTTTCCTCATCCTGGAAACTTATTAGTACACTTGCAAATCTTTCCATCCTTTGATAGTCACGTGAAACAACAAGAGGTTAACTGAAAAGAACGCTGAGTGGCTGAGGGCTGAGTGTGGCGAATGACCTGAGCTGACCACCGTGACCACAGCTGGATTCTCACGGTTTTCTCCCTGACAGACACACACATGCAAATCCAAACTAGCTCATCTTTCCCTCCGAGGACACCAGTTCAGCTCTCTGTGCTGTGAAATGCATACAATTCAACGTCTATGGTTCAGGCTCTCTCAAACACACACATGCACACACACAGGTCCCCTACTTCCATTCAGACTTCTGAAACGTGAAATGAGGTCTGACTGAAGCCAGCGACCAGGGGGCATTAGTGTGATATAGTAAAATGTTTGTTTTTTACCGACTCCTTTTCTGCAGTGGTGGAATGCATCTTTTTTAATACAACCTTTCCTTTCTATAAATGTCATTTAGAAATACAATATACGATTAAATACAGAAATATAACTGTACACAACAAAGTACAGCTCTGTTTCCTTTTCTCTTTTTGTTGTTTCCCCCCTCTTCCTCTCTTTTGTGCAATAGCCAGAGTACTGAATTACAAGCATATTACACACTGTGTATTTCTGTTAGAGTCAAATTAAGCTGGATTTAAATGGATTTTCCATACTCATGGACCATGAAGTATAATATATTTTCTTTTCCTGGTTGGCCCAGAAATAATCCAGTACAACGGTGAAAATCAGGTCTCACCTTCCCGTGTCCCACATACCAGAAATGATTTGAATTCTTACACAAGGCTGAGGTAAAACTTTGGACACCATAAATGGCATCACACAAAAAAGGGCTTTAAACCAGAAGTGGATTGTTTGGATAAATATACTCATCCCTGGCGTTACAAACTGGGAAGGCTGATGCAGCAAGTCCTAGTGCTATATTGTTTAAAATGTACATGTGTATATCCAACACACTGACATGCTGTTCAGTACATTAGTACGGGAGGCCAAATGCAACATAATTATGCATGTTTATTTGGTCCAAAAGGCTAAGATAGGGTTGAGTATAAGCAAAATAAAATGGAATGCAATAACATTCAGGACTGAACTCTCTGTCATGAAATCATGTTTATAGAAATGTCAAACAAGAGGACAAGATGACCTTGAGCTCAGGAAAGCAACATCTGTTTCTAAATGAACCACTAACAACATTTTTGTATCATTTTTTCTATTTAAATTAACGAGATAGTTTAAAGTAAGGACATAAACCTCATTCTAGAAACATACAGCCTGACCATTAAAAACACTACATTCCCTTTTCATTTCCTTTTCATGTAAATAAGCACAAGTGTAATCACGAAGCTCACCGCCCATTCACAAAACAGATGACGAACAACCTGAGATGATGGCTCAGCGGCTTTTCCACATTCAGTCAGTCTACTTCAATCACGCGTGCTTTACAATTTACAGATCACAGTGAAACAAACAAAGACAAAAATACGCTTACGGGCAAAGTATTTTAGAACAAAACAACAGCATTTCTTTCTGATTCACACAAACAGTGGAGATTTAGCATAATGCTTTGCAACATCCCAGCATTTGCAGGCACAATAAAAGGTTTTCACAGGACTCGATGTGGTGTGTAAGAAATTAAATACACCTTTCCCCTCTTCTATATGTGGACAGGTATCAGCCTAATCAAACGCAGCTTAATAAGTAATTGTGAATAAGTGTGACCACTTTTATAAAAGTCTTTCCATGAGTGGACGTTCCATTGAATTCACCCCGAGCTCCGACCATGCAACACTAAGCAAGCAGTAAAGCGAAGCTACTAAACAAGAGTGAGCCAAAATACCTCCACAATGATGTGGATGTGGTATGGGACTACTTTTATAAATAAAGGTTAAATTAAAAACTGATCATGAAGGAAAGATGGCAACCACACAACCACATTTATGATATTAGTGAGTTTAATAGAAACATGTAACTAAATAATAACTTCTTGCAATTAGCAAGCGTTGCCCTCTTTACTGAGACAAAGATTTATGATGTTTCAGGAAGCCACTATATAGAAATCAAATGCCTATGCATAGAAAGGTTAACTCCAGTATTTAGCTGTAACTTCTTCACAGTCCATGTGATCAGTACACTTAATGCTGAATGTGACCAAGTTAAAAACACAGTTGAAAAGCAATCTGCTGGAGAAAAGTGCAAACACTGAACGCCCTTTTGAGAAACACACAAGATGTGATCACACCCCGAGGTGTTTTCACACCTGCTGCGCACAGAGTGGTTAAATTAAACTCTACATTGTTCACAGCAGATCTGGTTCATTTGAATACACGTTCAACCAAACATTTGTGTTGAATTACCAGCTGATTCCAGCCTAAAAATTTGTTCTCGAGTCATGTCAGACTCAGTGCTGGCACTTGTACAACAGTATCATGGGCTTTTTGCTTTCAATCTTGATTTCCTTAAGGTTTCAAAAACTATATGAACTGTTTTCTTAAACTATTAAAGGCAAATTTTGATATGAACAGACTGAGTGAAATCTCAGCATGCCACTGTCAATCAGACATTCAGGAGCTAAGTAAAACTGCTAATCACCTCATGAACCTTGTAATGGAGCCTAGTGATAAGGCCAAATATTACTTAATATTCTCTGCCTTTTGTTTTTCAGGCTTCTTCCCACAGTCCAAAGACATGCATGTTAATTTAATGGGTGATTCTGAATTAGCTGTGGGTGTGAATCTGAGCTTGAATGATTGTCCGTCTTCCTGTGTTAGCCCTCTGATAGACTGTAGCCCACCTCTCACCCTTTGACAGCTGTGACAGCCTCTGGTCCCCCAGCGACCCTGAATTGGATAAGCAGTTAAGAATGGATGGATTACATAGCACCAACTACCCTCAACAATCTTTTCAGGGAAGAATACACCGTAAGCTCAATACCTTGCAAAAATATGACAACGAAGAAGAAGAAAACCTGTCAAGGATACAACAATCTAATACCTCATTTCTTTGTGAAAACTCCACTGGAAACCTTTTAATTTCACATTCTAGGGAGAACCTTACACTCAGATACCAAATGACAATACTAAATAAAAAAAGGTAGCAAACAGCTCCATGTCTGATTTTTATAAAGTAAGACAGGACTATGTGTCATCCACATAGCCCTGAGAATGTTGTTGGATTGGATGGTTGTGGAGATGAAGGTTGGTTCAAATATTTCATCTCTGCTATTGAAATCATTTTTTAATTATTATGTCATCAAAACAAAACGTATCAGACACCTTTTTAAAGCATCACTCAGTACAGCTACTCTGTTCGAGTCACCACTCTGTCACTTACTAGTGTGTTGAATAACACAAGCTTTCTGAGCGTGGCATGTGAACTGCAGAATCTGTTCAAATGCATTTAATATTGGACTGCTAATTATAGCACTGCTTTATGAATCACTGCTGCTTATATCTGTCAGGGAGTGATTGGACTCAACTATAAATTATTAAAAGCAGCAAAGCTTTCATGAACAACAGCAGCCTAAGTTGTTGCTTATAAACGATATGCACGTATTGATTCATAGTTTCGAATGGGAACGTGTGTTGTTGAGCTACAGCAACTGGGTGGAACCAGATGAAATTTTTTAATGGTGCTTTAGTGGGTAAAAACGTATAACCAACAGGTCACTTATGGGAGGAACCAAATGTTAACTTCACTCAGCATTTTAAATCATATGTCTAACTAATGCCCAACAGATGCTGCCACACCATTTGTATCATCAGCCTTGTCACATATTTATTTCCAGGCTAATGTATGATAAATAAAAAGGGCATCAATCTTATAACCCTGCACTTACAAAAACTGCCAGTCAAAAACATCCTTTACAGACGTGTTGTGCAAAAGAAATTAAGTTGAAGAGTTTGGATGTCAAGGCTGGTGTCTTTCCCTACGAGGTTTGCTTTCACTTTAATGAGACATGATGTAGATGAAAATGACCTAAATCCATCAATTTCTCAGACACTTTTGATGCTCACTTGGCTGTGCCAGCCTGTTTTCTTGTCATGCACAACCACTAATGTGCTGCAGAGTAAATAAATGAAGTTGTCAGTACAAATGAGCATCTGTTTTTACTTGTTACTTGGTTAAGTTTATTTGTGCCAAAAATCGAGATTTCTTTTGCTAGAGAGACCTGAACAAATTACATCAACGCAGACTCAAGAAAATTAATTTACTTAAAACTGTTATTTCCGCTCCACACAAAACCGACCCTAACTTAAACAGGGAGAAATATTTTCAGCTTTCACAATATTTAGGTGCATAGCAGAAACCAGTATTCCCCAGTTATCAGTCTTGATGAGAGTCCAAACTCTCCCTTTATTGGATAATTGCCTCTGACCTCAACTAAGAAAGCTGAATATCTGAACTGATTAGTGAGCATCTGTGTTTTAACAAATAAAAACACAGATATACTGCTGCCAATTAAGACCATTCGTCTTTTTCATTTAACAGGTCGGGGTGATAGCTGCGTAATTAATCAAAATGCACCATATTGGACAGTATTCAGTCATTTAAAGGCGGTACAAGCATAAAGATTAATTTCTTTATCTTTCTGTCTCTAAAATAAGCAAGCATAATCATTTTTTTCCCAGTTTACTATTTTTTGTAATGTTGTCCAATATAGATAGGATTGTGAACATTGTGGCTCTTAGTCTTTAAAAAGGTTCATTTAAAATGTGCAAAATGAAAAAAAAAAGCCCAAATATTATGGACTCAACTGGAGGTGTGCTGCCCTGAAAAGCAGCTTTCATTTGGGGGAGTACAGTTTTGTGGTGGAGTCAACACATATACAAAGGTATCATCAGCATAAAAATCAGGATTATAAAAATGAATATTACCTATGTACAGACTATCAGTGGGTTAATAATGGTTATGAGGAATTTATGATTGGAACCAGCTGTAGGCAGAAAATCATAACCCACAGAAAGCAGCTTATTTCACTTAAACTGTATGTGGGAAATACAGACAACTGCTGCACTGGGGTTGTTTTTTGTAGGTCAATTGGCCTGTCAGGGCTGCAAAGTGGAGTTGTTTTCAAGCAATAGAGATCACAGCAGAAAGCACTATTTGGTGAATATTACTGCTGCATGTCAGCACCGCCTACACCGCTGTGGAAGCAGGTGAGACAGGTTTTCCCCATTTATGACAGCTTATTGTTTACAGACAACAACTAGCAGTTTCGATAGGTAGCCTGATGAGCATCACCAAGTCAGAATACACTGTGCTTTCTCTCAGCACCTACATGGCCATCAAGCAGCAATGTTATCATTTTGCTTCCTGGATTGGCAGCTGCTGTACCGTGACAGGTCCTTCTGTCTCAGGGGCACAGTGTGTGCTACAGGTGTCAAATGACACAGCTGTACACAACACAGCCACACTCTGGCATTTGATGGGTCAGGGGAGGGAAAACCACAGTCAGGTATAGTTATAGAGGCATAGAAGATAAACTATATGTTTTTCTCTCAAAAAGGCTTTGAGCATAGAAATCAGGTCAAATGTGTTTTTCCAAAGCAGGAGACAAGTGTGCCGACTTCGGTGATGCTTTAAATACATTTCGTGTAAAGTCTCTCCAGTTAAACCGCCAGCAAGGTGGAAACATACAAAAGTACAGAAAATTATGTGTGTTTTTGAACTGGGTGTGTCAGTTATGCTGGCATTTTGGAAATGAATAAGAAGTCAGTGCTAATTAGGGCTAATTAGCTAACATTTGCTAGCTATCTAATGTTGACCTGGATATATTTCCAGTTCCAGGCACAGTAAGAATACTAGGTCTAAGCAGTAATATTTTGGTTATCTTAACACAATATGTTTTAATATAAACCTAATCTAAACTAAACCCGATGACAGATCAAATGACTCAGCACTGGTGTGGAGATCTGGTGACAGCACCTGTGTGACAGGCTTAGGGGGAGTGTTTTATATGCAGTACTGTACTTTAGGTAGCTGGTTGTTTTGTTAGTCACCATCTGCGGCTCCGGGTGAGTTCATCTGACAAATCTGACACCACTTGTTTTATCTCTGCTCCAGTTAGGTTGGTTGGTTGGTTTCTTTGTATTGTCTAGAATTGTGACTGTCAGGCCCGCATCATGCATCCAGCAAACTGAGAAAACGTCACAGATTTTGACTGCTACCTGATATGTTAGATTTTAATGTAGACATCAGCCAAAACACTGCCAGAGGCGAAACTTGTGCTTGCAACCAACAACTGCAACCATACAGTGAGAGAGCACAACCCAATTTTGGGAGGCTTACTCACGTGCATGTGCGATGTCAGAGTCCCTTACCCTTCAAGTGGCGTTGCAGTGCACTTGCTCACTGACGTACACTTGGTTAGATTACCTGAGCGTCATTCGAGAGGTTGTGTTGTCAACAGATCGGCCAATAATCAGGTTGAGTGGCCTTTATTATGAGAAAACTGAGTGTCAGTGTCGAGAAAAGCCTAAAATAGACAAAGAACAACCTACCTTTTGCTTGTGAGCGGCCAGGTAACCATGCATTTTCTCGGGCTGAAGGAAAGATGGGCCACTATGCACAGCAAAGCGAACATCCAGCATTCGCTCCTTCACGTCCATGAGGCTAAAGATGTTGACATCATCAGGTGGGACCGAGAGCATCTCAGACAGGAAGTCCACCAGCAGCTCGTAGCGGCTCCGCTGCTTCCCCCTCAGTTCAATGAACTCCTTCGCTGTGATGTCTGAGCAATACATACATACACACACACAGAGAATTGGAACTGTAAGTGGCCTCATTATTTCCGCCCCTGCTCAAGGATAAATCCAATTATTTTCAAACTGCTAAAGTAAAAAATAGTCCACAACACTCCAGACTAGAGCTATGATGATAAATTATTTCAAAAGGCTTACTGTATCTGATAAAATCACTTGTTTGTAAGTTATTTTGCGTGTGTTTTCCTGTGTGTTTGTTTCAGTGCGCCTACAGTATGTTTGTTGGTGAAGAAAGAGCTCAGGAGTTCAATTTCAGTTCCTGTCAATAAACGTATTTGCTGATTTTGTATTCGGTTCTAATCATAAAATGCTGTGAACCTGTGAGGGAAAAATGTTACTCTTCTTTTGTTTGTCAGTGCCAGTCTGACTCCAGTTGTTCAAAATGTAAAAATTACCCCGAAGACTCATACAAATGGTCAAAGACTGGACAGGTGATCCTAGCAGATTATTCCACCGACACAGACGTTTAGTCTGTCAGGTAGGAGCATTAACCTGGCCAACACAGTGAATATCTGGGCAGCAGTAACCAAATCTCTGGCAGTAGATGGCCCTGCAACTCCCATGAGACACCACTTATCATCAGATTTTGGATCAAAACAATCATGAATAATAACCAGAAGCTGGCACTGTGTATATGCAAATAATTGAAGTCAGATTTTTGAAGGAGTGGCACGGACAATTTTGCCTTTATAGAGATTAAATGAGCACCACATTTAAAGCTTCCCATACAGCACCATAATTGGGAAAGTTGAAGTTAAAATTATTTGCTTTTTAATGTTAACACCCAGGTGTTGTTGTACGCACCTGCAAAAATCAGTCAGCATTAGTCAGTGAGAATTCAGCAGAGTACAAATGTTATCCAACAGTAAAGAATAAAATTATCTCTGCAGAATTTTCAGTGTACAGGAATTCACTGCGACTAATTGATAATGGATGGAAAGTACAACAAATGCAGTAGAAAGTCAAGAAATAATTAGACACACAGACTAAAAAAGCCCAGATTGGTATCAGTTTAGCTTGTTCCAACCAGCCTTAACAGCCAAATCATATCCACAGCCAAACAAACCAGCAGACGAACAACAGCAACTTTAGTGGATTAGTTCTTATATAGCGCTTTTCTACTCTGTTTGAGCCTCATTCACCTATTCATACAAGCACTTCTACACTTCAGTGCACTCTATCAAACATTCACATATATTATTCACAATCCGGTGAACCTTCAACATTCAAAATGAGACCAAGAAAGTAACAGCTAAAATATGACTTACAAAATATACTTTGGCAGCCAGTGTGCAGCCAATTAAAGTCTGTGTGTAGAAAAACACTGGATATTGATAACAGACAATACACAAATTAATAGAGAGCTAGAATAAGCAAAATATACTTTTTGAAGATTATGGACAGATCCTATGTGTCAGGACTGAAATCAACAAAATGAAAATCTTGTGTTAAATAATTTGAATTTTCTGCTCCACTGAGCTAAACTAACTCAGATCCATGTTCATACCAATGTTCTATTTAAAATATGGACAGTTTTTATGCATCTAAACACTTGTGATGTTTTATAAAGTAATGACCTCATCCTGTACGTAGAGAAAGATCAGATCAACAATGAACAATGATGGGAATGATGAGGTTCATGGAGCCCACAGGTTTAAAGGATGCTGTGCATGAAAATGTAAAATGTTGCAAGATGCCTGAGAAACACAGCTTAGACAGCTTGGATGAAATAAAGGAGCAAAAGAGTCAGAGAGATAGCTCCGTGTGGCACTCCTGCTGGGTAGATAACAACTTTCTGTTCTCTTTTTGAACTTTTTATTTCCATTCATCAAGTGAAATCAGACAGTCCAATCAATCACGTCTCTTTTTCACACACACAGCATAAGTGCAACAGAGTGTAATGTCCATATTTAGCTCCGTAGTCACATGACATGAGAGAAATGAAACATAAACAAACAAATTATGGCATTCAACAATCCTAACAACACTCTGACATTATTACAGAGACAGGTAACAATATGTGTCACTCACAGCAGAGAGGAGCACAAAGTAGTGGTAGCACCAAAAACAGAAGAGGAAAAAAATATTCTCAAATGAGGAAACAAGAGACAACTGGGACTCATTTTACTGAGAATATATCTAGTTTTAGTTGTTATCTCGTAGTATGCTGTCCATGTAGCAAACCTTCTTAACCTTCTCCCTCCATCGATCCACTGTGGGAGGCTGCGGGCGCATCCATGAGATTGTGATCGACTTCTTATCAACTAATAAAAAGACTCTCAGTAGGAATATCCTATTGTCGCCTTTTAATCCTTCTGGCAGTTGGCCCATTATATACAGAGTAAGATGGTTTAAGGACACTTCTCTTTATGAATTCATTTTGTATATGTTGGCAGTAGTCTGATAGTTTTGTGTGTGTTCTCTTACCAAGCCACAGTCCCTCCACCACTGACCTGAGATGTTCACAAATTTTGATGTGACAAGGGCTTGGAGTGGGTGGGGGGTGTTAATGGTTTAACATAACAAATTGCTTCATATTTTAATGGCACGGCATGCAGCTTGTCCCATTTTTTGCCTTTCTCTACAGCTGAAAAATAATGTGGTGGACGATCATATTTATCATATTTGTGCTGAAGCTGCTCAAAGAACACCATGTCTTCTGCTTCAAACAGCTGGTCCAAGAGTATCGAGCTGTTTCATTCCCACTTTCTAAACCCTGCTTCTAGTCGGGAGGGAATAAAGTGAGAGTTATGTGCAATCCTCACCTGCTGGAAGCTGAAGTTGAGAATCTTAGTTTTTTCTCACAGTGAGGATTTGTTTTTACCTTGTCATGAATTATTTCCTCTCCCGATATCTTCACTCTTGAACGGGATTATATCTAAAATATGTGGAGCCCTCACTCTTTTCCATCCTGACCCAGTTGGTTTCGTTATCTTGAGATATTCATGTAACCACGGACTTGAGCTAGGCTGCCCAAAATGATTTTTTTTCAGGTTTTCAAATTCAATTCCAGTTTGTTTGTTTTTTTCCAAATGACTTTAGATAGTCATTTATTTATTATTTTAAATGTAGGTCAGATAAAGACTGAAACAAAATGAGTAATCTAGGTAATCCATTCATGTGTATTGTTTCTACTTGTCCCACATGTTTTTAGGCTGGCTTTTATTTCACCCATCAGCTTTCGATAGTTAGCTTTGAAACATGTCAGAGGTTATGACAATCCCTATCTGAACTCACGATGACACCAGAAATCTAAATGTAGGCCAGTGTCCCACCAACATCAGTGTCTGAGATTTCGATTGACTGATCCGATAACCTTTCTAAGTTAGGGAATATGGATAGAAGAAACGAGGTCATATCATCATTTACAGCTTTAATGTTGTAATTCTGCCATATTTAATTTAGGTTTAATATTTAAAGCAGAGAACTGGAGTCGACCACCTTGGCTGACCCCTCTCTGAACAACAACCCTTCCCTTTGACATGTGAGTCTGACGTTATACGTATAACCATTATCCAGTCCACATTCCCCTAACAGTCAAGGTTTTGTACAAAAACTCTTGATATGTCAGCCACCGTGTTCTCCAAGCTTAGTCGAGTATCTTTTCTTCAGCTCTGTAGTCAGAAATATCTCACTGTAATGGATCTTGGAGGGGCAAAGTGCTTCAGCTTCATGGTTTGGGATGTGAGACCTGTTTTGACACAGGTCTACATCCTCCATTAGTTCAAGTGATGTGAGCAGCAGGTTTGTTAAGAGATTACTCATTTCATTCTCATATTCCCCGTCTTCTTTCACAGCGTGTGTAGGTTGTCCCATCTTGATCTTGACTCCAGGTCATCATACTTGACCCATAACTTTTCTTATCTGTGTCCTAAATAACAAACAGCTCTTACATGTTGGAGTATTTTGTCCTCTACTTCACTCAGTCTCTGTTCAATATTCACAACTTCTTGTTCTAGTTTTGTTGTACACTCCAGTACACTCCACATCGCATAGAGTGGCTTCCACCCTCAATAAAGTGGCCTCTGTGTCTAGGGAGGCCTGAGTGTGCTCTTTCATGAGTTGTGCAACTCAGTTAGCACAGCAGCCATGTTTTCTTCAATTCATGTCTCACCGGTGTCCATTTGGTCTTGTTTATCATCTTTTTCTTGTGGCTTTGCTTTCTTTTCTGCCTGTTTGGTTTGAGCAGACATGGTAGGTTTTCTCAAAGGCAGTTTGCATTAATTGTTTGGCTGTTTGTTGAAAGGTTTCTCTCCCACAGCAGGAGAATCAGGCTGCTTCTCCTAGCATGACATCCCAGAAGTCCTTTTGTTAACAATTTTCTAATCTAGCAGATTCAGATTATAACTAATAATAATAATAGTAATAGTCACCAAAATGTGATGGGTTTGGGCTGTTTGGTTACACAAAACTCAAGGCTTTGGTTAGTTTAGATTACTTTGAAATATTACCACATGAAATGGCTTTTTTTTTAAGGTCCTTTCATATATGTAATCTCAGTCAGTCTCAATGTGTTTAACCTTTACTAATGGAATTTCAGCTTAAGATCTCAGAGAAATGCAAAAACTATATTTCAAAATTAAGATAAAGTTAATATTTCAGACTTTGGTTAACTCTTAGATCAAGTGGGTATCTTCCAGGGAATTTTGAGCTTAAGAAGGCAAATGCTTAAAAGGAAGGAATATCTTTGAGGCCAGAGTCTAAGCAGTTAGAGCTGTTAACAAAAACATTTCAATTGTGCAAGTTAACATGTAGATGGGAGCCAATACACAAAGGACCAGGACTAACAAACTGCTCTACGTAAGAAAACCCAAACTAATTTCATTGTTATCAGCACTACGAGACTCAAAGTTCATCTCACAGAGAACGAAGTAAAAGAACGCACACACACACACACATATATATAAAAAGGGGTGGGCAGGGTGATTAGGTTTGTGAGCGTAGAGAAGGAGACAGAGCCTAGGCATTAAGAGACAAGACAGGGGGCTCAGAATGGGCTCAGCGGATACAACGTGAGGGATCGAGGCTAATGTCAGCTCCCATCAGTCAGTCCAGAGGGAGAAACAAGGACACAGGCAGACAGAGAGACAGTCAGGAGGGATAGGGGCTGGCGGGGGGAGAGGGTAGTAACTCCTAACGCAGTGTGGCAGCCTTTGCACCTGGCTTTGATCCAACCTCACAACTGACTTCTGCTTTCTCCTTCCCAGAGGCTTCATTGGAGGCGGTGCACAGATGCCCTCCTGCCTCAAGGCTTGTGATTTTACACAAATAAATGGTAAATGGACTGTGTTTATATGGCACTATCCTAGTCTTATCAACCACTCAAAGCGCTTTGCACTACATGCCACATTCGCACACACACACTCACACAGTTTATTCTATCACATATTTGGCTGGATCTGAGGCATTTATACGAGATTCAGTATCTCGCCCAAGGACACTTTGATATGCGGGGAGGGAGCCAGACGCTCTAACTTCTGAGCCACAGCTGTCCCTTAAATAGACACAAAAGGGCCAAATACTTACTTTATATGATGAAGTTTTATATGAATAACTGAGACAAAAGAGTGAGAACTAACTGTGGCTTTGTCTTTTTTGCAGTCCTTCAGAAGAGGTCAAACAAATGAGGATTTTATGAAGCCCTCATGATTACTTGTAAGATTCCAAGAATGTTTTCTTTAACAAAATGCTTTGATAAAGCAAAACACCAAGGAGAGGCTGGTGGCATTGTATCTACCATAAAAGACAAATGCTGTAAATGTTTTGGAAATCCTAATTAAATCTAGTAATTATATAAAAACACACCACTTTTTATATAATTACTAGATTTACTGTTTTTTTCTTTCAAACATAATAACACACAAAGTATTAATAAGGACAAAAAAAGCATATTGTTATTTAAGCACATTTAAACATAATTCTTTGTTGGCTTCATTGTACTCAAAGTCATTATTTGTCTTTATCATAGCCACTGAAATACACGATTAACTTCAAGCTCTCATACCGTATATGAAAAATCAAAACTTCTTGTGGATGACTGACAAAAAGTTCAAATGATTTCATGAATTCTAAACCAGTTTCAGTTCAGGACTCCTTTCAGTGATTAGAGGAGCAGCTGAAGGGAACAGAAGGTAAACTTTCACACTATCTTTCCCAGGATCAGAACAACAAGGTTGAGTTTAATCTCTAGCAAGCCAGACTTTTCCATTTGACCACAAGATTACAGTGCACAGCTTATCCGACTGACCTATGGGAAGAAAATAACAATCTCTGTTATCAAATGACTATATGATGAACAATCAGCAGAGAAATGTTTGCCGCTTCCTGCTCAAATATCAGACAAAGCATGCAATTGACTGAACAGAGCTTCCTCTCACAGCTGATGCTTTGAAGCATCAGCTAGATCCTTGTTTCGACTGTGCTCTTGGTTAATTGATGAGAAAGGCTGAAATCAGAGGTGGAGCAATCCTCTTTTCATTTTAGGGAACCTATGTGTGACGCAGGTCTAGTTTTCTGGGAAGCGAGACTCTTGAAGTATGTAAGAATTAATAATAGCAGCAAGCAGCCACAGCCGCTGTGGAGTACATGCTGACAGGGCTTATTAAGGTGCTGCAGATATGTCTGAAGCCTGATATATAGTCCTGTGTTGAGCTGCCATACAGCCCATGCCATAGTGGGCAACGTCACTGCATTTATACTTGTATACTGGTGTGTATGTATGGTGCTGTACAGTGTGCACTTTTCTGGGAAAGTGCTGATTAGGGCTGCAGTGTAGTGTACAAATTTATTACCTATAATATATAGTTTTCCTGTCTTATAAGAAACATAATAAATGTTCAGCTTAAACGTAAAATAAAATAGATAATGATTCAAAATAACTACCAAAATAAACACACAAATGCATTTCAGAATGCTGAGTGGTGAGACTTGTTTTGAAAAGGATTTTCATTCCACTCACTGCCTGGTAAATGCCCAAGGGTCACATTTACTAAGCGGTGCAAAATAGCGTGTGAGTGCAATCCCCAAATAGTTTCATGGTGATTGACAAAAGTTTTGTGTTCTAAACAAAGGTGCAGTCAGTTCATTCCAATGACATGTCAAATCTGCCAAGAATCCCGCAATTTAGCGCGAGGTTGAAAACTAAGAGATGATATTTAGATATTCTGGCAGAAAGAGTTGCTATAATAGAAACAGGCTTCAATGTAGGACTGTAAGATCTATGACAATATTTTGACATTGGGCTCTGTAGCATTCTTGTATTAGGACAACATATATCCTTCAAGGGACAAAACAAATTGGAAATGTCTGACAGACAAACGTTTATTTCTATACTCTGAGTGAGCACAGCTTTTGCGCTGTCCATGGTCCTGAAATTATAAGCATTTTATTAATTTAACATTTTGCTGTTTATTTAAGTATAACAAAACTTTATTAAGGAGAAATATCTTTGAGATTATAAATGTAAATGGATTGATCAGACAGGTTTGATGATAACAAAAAACAACAACCTCAAACTATTTCAATACATAATAGGGTTGCTATTTAGACTTCCTATGCCTGATGTCCATCCAGGGCCTGAATTTTTTTCAGGGTCCAACGTCAACATTTTCTCTCTGTTGTTTAGCCATCTTGCTCTGAATGCCATCGTACAGGCTGTGAAATTCCTGTCACAGAAGCCACAGTATGTTGAGAAGAACACGATGCCAAAAAAACGAAGATTTGGATGTTTTTTGCTACTGCTATTGCATGCCTCCTTTTGGTTGGAGCTTCCAGGTCATTCCTGACTTCACTGAGCAAACTTGCAATTAGATGGCTTGGTAATCTCTACATTTTTATCACATCTCTGTCTGGCATTCCAAATAAATTGACCCGAGTGCAGAAATGCCTCTTCAAGCACACACATCTAAATCTCTGCTATGCCTCCCCCGTTTTTTTAAGGGCGGTAAATGCCGGTGCAATTAGTAATACATTTTGCAAATGTTAGTGAAGCAATTTGCTAGATTGACTTAAATATTTTCCTCCCTTTATTTTGCATCTATATATGCATATGCAAGAGGGTCAGTTGCAACTATCTCTCAGTTCCCACCTCTCACGTGCAATCATCTCACTACACTCTGTCTGAATCGACTGTACCTTTTCTTCATTTTTCATCTTTAAATGCTAAACATCTAAACACTTAATGTGTAATAGCATTTTCAGTTTTTACATTTAAATTCTTCCAGCATAAGTAGAGCCAATCTAATGATATCAGGTTTATCAGCTCTTCAGACCCTTTAATTGGGAAAAAAAAAGTCATGATTTAATTCAGAAAATGGATGTGGAAGTGTTGTTAGCGTGGCAGCCTGCTGTATGAGACCTCGTCACCTTCCCTATCCTACTTATCTGGTTCATTAAACAGAAAAAGGAACAGAAAATGCACTTTCATGATTGAATTTTAGTTATTTTTTCGTGGAAAAACAACCTCCATTCACTGGGGCAGCATTAGATGACTACAGTGTGATCAGTGAAGGAAGTCTCCAGAATCTCACATATAATAACAAACTAATATATCTTCCCAATTTCTGCATATTGATCCCACAATACAGGCACCCTGGAGCGTAGACAGACGTGAGAAGAGAGAGAGCGAGGATTTTCGCACTTCTCAACAACGCATCTGCCAAAGGACAACTCTCCTGGCAGGAATAGTTTATAAAGTCCTCATGTTTGGAAAACTGCATCAGCTGGTTTTAAGCAGTTACTCATCGTGTGTTTCGCACTCTGCTCCCCCCTGAGCACCATGCATTTTACTCTCTGCTTGTGTTATGTGGACATTTCAAGGACTTTTTGTTTACTACATTTTTTACCTTTCCATCAATATTGAGAAATGGAGCAGGGGGACTGAGAGGGAGCCTTAATCTCAGCAAGGCAGATTTAACTAGTCCTTTCTTTGTGCACCCTTATTGAATTCCACATTTGTTCTTGAAATGGGATTTAAAATGTCAAGGAGGGTGTAAGTAATGCTATAAGTAGAATATTTTCATAATCCTTGAGACTGTGAATCAATGAGAGTGTTTACTTCGAAGCGCCAAAAAAATCCTAGAAATGACTGTTGCATATCCTACACACAAACACCCACACACACGGACACACACCTGCATTGCCAGTGTGCAGTCTGCAACTCGAGATGATCTCAGAGTCATTAATCCTTGTATTACATTTTGTTATGAAACCACTAACTTACATGTTTCGTGAGTTTGCTCCTTGCTGAACTGCAGGTTAAAAGCATTTGAGTAGTTTTGACAGAGTATTCAGAGTGGTGTCTGACACTGGTGCTCTCTGGCTCTCAATTCAAGTCCCAATGATAGAACCAGGGTCTATTAAATCAATGCACTCTACAGCTAAGAGCCCTTTGATGACAGTGGAGCCATTTAAAAATCTTCAGTGAAGGCGCACCCTACAGGGAGAAGTTGCTGACAAATCGAAGTGTATTTTTCTAAATTAAACGAATGAAAATTACAAAAACAAATAACTACATGGAGACTTTAATTGTGCAGTTATTTCATTTCAGTTTCCATTATTCATCTTAAAAAACACACAGTCTACGTTTCTACAAATATTGGAATGTGTGTGCCAGCTGTTCTCCACCGTGCCTTCTGTGTGCACATTAATTTATCTCAACCTTCTTTTAGAATGAGAAGAAAATCCTTTTATGCTCGACTCTCGCTTCCACACTTTTCTTCCTTCTCTCCCTCTGCTCTCCTCTCATCTTCGGAGAGCATCCGCTGGCCTCTCTGTCTGCTTCTATTTCAATATCTCGGAAATCATAAAAATCCTTCAGCCATGTCCCATTTCTCTAAAGCGAATTTAATTCTGAGCAGACAGCCGATGTGCCGTACATCAGGTAATGATGGATGCTGCTGAACATGTGAAGAGAATGTGCTGGCTGAGCAAAACCTCGACTAATTATTTTACCAGCATAAGTAATGGAAATAGGCTTCTCTGTGCGAGCACTGACAACAACTGAGATCCCACGAGTCAGACGAGAGGAATTAATAATGGGCGTAATCTTTCATTTAAAAAAACATCTTTACCTTGGAGCGTTGGAATTTTTGGAAACACTGGAAACAAACAGTAATCAGCCTGCATTCATTTTGTATGCCTGGAGATGAGTCTACAAATAATGAGCATATTCCCCAAAATATTATTTAGTTGGTATTAGTATAGGTTTTACCTGTTACTGTAGGTAATGTAGAGTGTGACTGTCACAGACCATCAATCAGAGCGAGAAAGAATGCAGACTGATGACAAGTGTGAAGATGGAAATGTGAGCTTGGTAGGTCATAACAAAATGTGTCACGTACTTTGATATGTTGTAACAAAACTGATGCAACTTAGTGGAAAATTAAAAACCCCAAAGCTCAACTGTAAATTAGTCAAGTACAGGTTTTTGCAGACTCAGAAGCATATGGATTTATAGTCTCTTTAGGGGGAGATCAAGTTAATACTCTCCAGGGTATAATGTTCACAGCTCTAACTTAATTGTGATTTACAGTATTCTGCACACATTGTCTCATCTTCACTGAATTTATTCAAGACAGGAAGTATGGTGCTGGACTGGGACTTAGATAGCACCTTTCTACTCTGCTGAGCACTCAAAGCTCTTTCTACTGCAGGTCTCATTCACCCAGTTACACACATTCATACATTGTAGGGCTGCCACAAACGATTATTTTGATAGTCGACTAGTCACCGATTATTTGACTAATCAGATCATCATCCATTGGACGTACAGCTTATTGCATCAGCAGCATCTGCTCTTATATAACTATCATTAGCTTACAGCTTTAAGTGTTTAAGGTATGTGCTAACTAAAAATAAAGACAAGATGATAGTTTATTAAATTTTAATGAAATTTGCAGATTGTTTCGGTGAAGTTTAATAAACTCCTTGCTATCTAAAATATAACAGGACACCGGAGTATATTCTCCAGCATCTGACACTTCTGATAATCAGCTGTCTGCTTGACGTTTATTCAGCTGTTTAAAAACTATAACTTTAATCTCAGCCAAACCGATTTACTCAGGAACAAATAAAATACTAAAAAAGCCAAACAATAACATTTTTAAGTTATCTAAGTGACTTATATATGTTTAACCTGAGTAGCGAAAGACGGCGGTGGGTTTGAAAACGATTTGCCGGGAGTCCGGTCTAGTGAGCCTTGCTCCCGGTTAGCTATCGAGCTAGTGGGTAACAGACGTCTCCGAAAACGTCAGAGCGCTTTTGGAAATATGTGGTGTCTTGATAAACTGAGCAGATATTTGAGGTTTACACAGCTACATTCTCGCTTGAAAATATGTTAAACGTTTATTTTGTGACCCAGAAAGAATAATAAGAGTAACATTAAAACTAAGTAGCTGCCGCCATTGTTGGAAACTGAGCTGGGCTGCGCTACTTCTTCTTCTTCGGGGTTTAACGGCAGCTGGCATCCTTGTACATACAGTGCTGCCATCTTCTGTTTCAGTCCGTTATTACACTCTTAAATCCTACTACTTATTCCTGCGTCTTCTGTGATCTTACAAAGCTTCAAATGACGTGTTGACTATTAAATCACTCGTCGACGATTTTGATAGTCGACGTAATCGTGACTAGTCGACTAATCGTGGCAGCCCTAATACATTGCTTCTATGCCTAAGTGCTTTCTAACATTCACACACACTCGCTCTTCAATGGATGCAGTGGGAGCAACTCAGGGTTCAGTATCCAGCACAAAAATACTTCAGCATGTGGATTGGAGGAGTCGAGGACTGATCCGCTGACTTTCTGATCGGTAAATAAGTTGCTGTACCAAGCCAAAAAATGCATATTTACTGTTTTATATACTGCATAATTAGTGAACTATTAGCTCCAGAGACAGTGACAGTAGTCATTTGTACCTTACAAATAACAAAAAACCCATAGATATTTCAATATCTGGTCATTACAAGATTTATTTGACCAACAGCACCAATCCAACATACTTTTTATCTTCGGGCCACAGTTACATTAATTAAAAACCAGATAAAAGACAACATATAGAGTTTGTGGCTGGAGTAAGTGGGGAACTTGATCCCCCAACATTCCAAATGGTGGACGACTCACTCTATCTCATGAGTCACAGCCATTACCAAAGTCTAACATGTTTGCCTAATCCTAGCAAATCAATCCACACCCCTAACCTAAACAAGCTGATTAGAGAATTAGAGCATGCAATAAGTTTGTGCCAGAGAATTTAATCTTTTATTTCTCAAACAAATGTACTGAATATGATACAAAAACACATGTTCTTGCTTTGGCTACATGGTAGGTTGGTAGACCTTTTTTCCTTTTAAAATATTTTTTGGTCAGAAAGTCAAGAAAGTTACTTTCAGACACTACGAGAACTAGTGAACTACTCATTTGGAGGCTCAGACAGCAGGGAGCATGTTCACGTGTCACTGCAGAGTTAATCTTACCTGCCAGGCGAAGTGACCCCGAGTTGTAGATGGCGTCATCTCGGAGTTCCCTCACGTGTATGGTAACAGTGGAGACAGCATCTGGCCAAATTCCATCTGACACACGAACCTGGAACTGGTAGGTGCCTGGTGGGGCGTTCTCTTTGATGATCAGGAAACCAGTTCGCTTGTTCAGAATAAAGTAACTGATGGAAAGAAATAAAACACAAGCACCCAAATCAGAAAAGGAACCCATTCAGATGCTTTTCTGCCATTTCACATAAGACGAACGGTCAACAGGGGTGATGAAGTTTGTCACCCTCATTTAACTACATGAAAACCTGTCTTTCATATATTCAGCCAACAGCCCTCAAAAGCAAGCTGCTAACCAGTGCAGTTAAATAAGAAGTAATTACTAGTAATATAATGCATTCTGTGAAGGTGGAGGTCATTCAAGTAGCTAACAAATGCACCGACCTCCGAGCTACAGCTGAGACAATCACCTAAGACTGAATGATGTATTTGCAGCATTACATTTCAGTGCAGGTAAACACGGTGCATTGACTGCGCTACACAGTCTCAACTATTCTTTAATGGCTTAGAGTCTGAGAGGGTCAAGCTGCTGAATCTATATGATTCACCAATGGAGAGGCACACTGATCACATGGCTTTATGTCTTTGAGAGTTTGTAAAGAACTGTAATTTTCAGTTATCAGTGGGTTAAATATCTAACTGGAAAGTATGACTGAATGCCTAATGTCTATGGTTTGTATAGTGTACAGCACAGTATTTAAAGAATTATGTTGTAGTTCATGCCCTTAGTTAGCTTTAATCCGATGGAATGGCAAATATACCAAATAGCAGGAACTGGAAGTTGGATTCTTTATTTTAAATACTGGCAGACTCGTTGCAGGCTGGCTAATGCTACAATCACACTGGGGAAAACAGCGGCTGGAGGGAACACACAACTAAACTTGTGACCTTGTTGTTTTTGAAATGGTGAAAACAAAACGAACCAGCGTTAAGACAAAGTCACCCTGCTATCAGTCCATGATTGAATGGTTTTAAGTTGCAAATTAAGCAGTTAACCGAGATAAATCGTCAACAGTGGAATCTCCTTCTGATTGAGGGAGTCGGATAGTCACCCTCTGGGCATCCAGCGCGTCATTGTAACTGCTTGTAAATTGTCACTGAACGTAGAAATATTAAATACCACACAACTACTGATTTTTCCCAGTCATTGTCCTCGTTTTTACTTGAGTGTGACTGGGCCATATACAAATTTCTAACATGTTTATTTGCTATGATAAGAGGTAATACTCCAAAAAGGAGTTATTAGATGCCTCAAGAAAAGTCTGACTTTAGTAAAAGCTTTAGAAAATTTAAGGTTTTCTAAATTGTAAATTACATGTCACGGAGAACGCATTTGCAACAACTACACACGTTGTTAAAGACATTTAATGTCATCATACCAATCACAGAAGTGATGATGTTATTGTCGTGATATAGGTTGTTTATATCGTAATATTTGTGTTTTAACTTTAGCATAGAGAGACAGCATTGAGGAGGTTTTGTACCTTTAAGTCTGGGAACTCACTGGCTGTTGTCTAGTGTTTTAGGGCTTAGAGTATTGCCGCCATATATCAGGACAAAGATTTCCTTTTACACGTGCTAGTCAATGTTCAACACGCAACCAAACCTGCTTAAACATGACTGGGCAGTAAAACTATGACAGACATAGGAATAGAAGGTAAAAACCTTGCCCTGCCTACAGATTCAGTTCACTTACAATGAAAATTAAAAAGAAAATCTTGTTTATGACCTGTGTAGTATGTTAACACTATTGGAAGAAAAAATAACTTTTTTCTTTTTTTTAAAATAAAACTCTGACTTGTATTATGAGTCTGTGGTCTGAGAGAGAGTCCCGTAACTCTCTGTCTGCAAAATACAGTATATAATGACCAGTGTTGGGCTATTAATTATATAGTTGCTTCTTCAAAAAAGTAACTGAGTTATGCAAACAACAAAGTTTGCTGCAGCTGTTTACCTAAAAATGCAGCCAAGGCAGAGGGGCCGATGGCGCGATATGGCAGCCTCGCTTCTGTCAGTCTGCCCCAGAGCAGCTGTGGCTACAACTGTAGCTGCCTCCACCAGTGTGTGAATGTGAGAGTGAATGAATAGTGGAATTGTTTTTTAAGTAAACATTTCAAACTAATTACAGAACAATCAGCTGTTCTGCATCAAATCTGATGCCACACAAATTATTGGTGCCACTCCAAAAAATAATTTCTGTCCACTATGAGATAAAGGAGAACAACAGCCTGATACCTGCAGGCCTGACAACAGGAGATGTATCACTGCTGTATCACCTGTAACATTCAGCAGTCGCCTCATTGTTCTGACACACACAACAAAACTATTGACTACACTACACACTAACTACACAAGATTTGCGCTAAACGTTGCAAATCTCTCACATCTCAGAACACCGCCGTCACTCCTAAAACTTCCCCCCGTTTCTTAACAACTAAATGCCATGTTGCCATATCATTTTTTTGATTGGTCGACATGGTACATTTTTCGACCAATAGGAAAGGGTGGGGTTTTTTTTGGTTTTGGTTTTGCTCACAGGCTTTCGAGCGTTTATCGTATAAAACGCCATTTTTACCGTTTCTTCCCGCAGTAAATATAAACAACGACAGTATTCAGGAAGAAAACCAAACATTGCAGATATTTTTATCATAACTCTGGTTTTACGTGGCCGATCAACACAATTTAAAAACTGGTATAAAGTCCACACTTTTCCCGTCAGTTGTTCCGTCTGTCCTGCTCACATCTCCAATGGTTGTACACGTTGTCATTAACGTGGCTTCACTCCACATCAGCCACGCCGCTTTGCCAGCTAAAATCCGGTGTCGGCACATAAGGATGTTGTCATAGCCTGTCAATGACGTTGATTAGCTGCATATATACGAATGGGAATCGCATCATTGGCTGGACTATTTGTTCTAATCCCATACGGGAGCAGCCGGTCACTTACTGACTAAAACTGCAAAACAGAATTGTTAATGTATTCATTTTAATTTCAATTCAGGTTAGATTTTTTTTGTGCGCAAAGCAGATTTTCTGTGCGCAGGGACTGTGCCAGCAGTGCGCAATTGCGCACCCGCGCAGCTTAGAGGGAACATTGGTGACAATGGTATTCAATTTACAGAAATGTTGCAAGTAAACATAATCTGGAATTTCACTGATTCTTCCAACATGATTGTTTTGGTATGCTGCTGGTACACGGATCTGGATTTCAAGATAAACTGTGATCTCCTATATACAAAACTGTTACTCTAATATTACGTAAAAAGTGTGAATTAATAAAACAGTTTATGAATATGTTACCTAACATAAAAGCTCAAATTATATGCACACTTTTTCCTCTTTCAGTTGGCTGCACTTCTGATACAACTGTCCAAGCTGAAGACAGTCCAAAATAAATATTCTTTCATCCCTTTCAGCCTGGACTTTTATTCTGTATTTTAGTGTTTACTCTGTTAATCAATTGCCCTCTGGGGCAATAATAGAAAGTGAGCAGAGAGTTGCATTAGGGAGAGGGAGGCAAGGGGAAAAATGAGACTGACTAATAGGCACAAAGACATGCAAGGAAGCAATTTTGCTTGGTCCTTGTCTCCATGCTCCCTTTGTACAGTAAATGAGCTCATTCAAGTTTAATTAGAGAGGAAATCCAAAGCAGAACCTTGGCAAATCAAATAATAAACCACTTGTGGAGACAAGAGCTGTTTTAAGTCATTTTACAGCACATGCTGTGGCATTCATCACGTCTTAGGTCTAGCACTTAATTCCAGGATTGACATCACTGAAAGACAATTTTACTGTTTTAACTGGTTTAACTATCAGTGGTTCCTCATTTAGTACATCTGAATTTGCTGAAACCTGATTCTATTGACCCTTATGTGAACTATTTTGTTACAGGTTGTTTCTGGTGCCAACACTTGTCTTTCTTCTGGTGTCTTACCATTTTGCACAATGCTACCCAGGTGACTGTGTCTACATACACATTACATAAAACGTCACCCCATCTCTCACCTAGAGATCATTAACCCAACTCAAACGAGCAAAACGGAATCATCCCTGGACTGGCAGGCAGACCAGCTGTATGCTGGAATTAGTTTGATATCTTAGTGCTTGCATCACCACTTCAGGTGTCCTTAATGTGGCATGAAAATGAAAGAAAATCACAACTAACAACTAAAATTTAATCAAAACAAGTAATCCTCCAAGCTGCACAAACAGCACAGGTCTCTCTGTGTAGCCGGCTGTGCAAAACGTGTGCCGGGACCATCGACAAAATATAACAGCTTCGACAGCATTATTCAGCATACTTTGTATTGTTTCATCAAAAAACACTTTAACAAGCCCTAGCTTTCAATTTCAATCATCTATTCACAACTTTAAGACTTATTTCATTGGTTCTGTTTGTTCTGTTTGGCTAACGATTTAAACTATTATCTTGTTTTATCATCTGTTTATTTTAGAAATTCAAAACATTTTAACCACTGGCCATACGTTTGGCAAAAAAGTGAGTTTTTATTTAGAAATCATGCTAAAGTAGTGACTGGATTTCAACTTTTTTGTTTATCTAACACATCGTCCTATTAGTTATTGCTTGTTAGACAAACTGTGATTGCATATATGTTGGTACCCCCGTCCAGAGTATGTTTGTACTCCTTCACTTTGTGGAAAACATTGTTCCACCAGAACACTTATTTTTTACTTATTTTTTTCCCCGCACTGTTTAGCTAAACAACGCAGTAGAAAACAGCAGAACATCCACACCCAAACACTGAAAATACTGTTTGGTGAACTGAAATAAAATTCACAGTATTCTGC
Source organism: Perissodus microlepis (assembly GCF_051167445.1). NCBI lineage: Eukaryota > Metazoa > Chordata > Actinopteri > Cichliformes > Cichlidae > Perissodus > Perissodus microlepis. The sequence goes on from NC_140461.1 coordinate 3,883,573, forward strand.
AGAGGTCTTGAACCTCCCCTCATCTCCACCACATTTTGCTTGGAAAAATGGGAAACAGATTTAGTCTGCAAACATACATGTATAAGGCAAAAACAGAGTTTGCACAATTCTAACAAGCTTAAAAGTCGGTATTTGGTATAACCAACATGACTGTCAGATAATGTTCATCTGCTGCAGATGTTTTTTTACGCCTGCAACTCTTCACCCATCTTAAGGATAAACTGACAGACTGCCAAGACATGTGAAGTTTTCAGCTTATAGCTTTTTGGGAATCACTTTATTGCTGCAAAAATATTCTTTTACACCTGTCAAACTGTGTTACATTTGGCATTTTTTTAGACAACAAAGAAAATGGGAACAAATTATGCATTTTTGCAACAGGCTGCTACTCACAAAGTGAGTCCTCTGCTTAGTTTTCTGTAATGTGTAGACACAACATCAATTCATCCCTTAAGTTAGGAGCCACTTTTATGTGGTCAGGTACAAGGACTGGACTAAAAATGAGTGAAAAAGCAACCAGTGTCCAATGTTACATGAAAGCCTGTCTAATTTTAAGCAAAATATAAGACTTTTGCACAGAACTCTAAAAGCAGACGTGAGTGCGCTATAGTATGATATGTATTAAGAAAAGCACAACAGTGTGTTCTGAACTTAAGTCGGGTTTGAACCATGAAGAGATCATCATCATTATCATCAACTTTATTTATAAAGCACTTTAAAACAACCACAGCTGACACAAAGTGCTGTACATTGGAACTGTAAAATAAAATTACATGAGATATAAATAAAAAACAAAATAAAAGAAGAGTGAAATCATTAATTAAATAACTACTTCAATTAAAAGAGAAACTAAGTCTCACTGAGGTTAAAAGCCAAGGAATAAAAGTGGGTTTTAAGACGTGATTTAAAAGTGGACAGTGAAGGGGCCTCTCTAACGTGCATGGGCAAATTATTCCATAATTTTGGAGCCACAATAGAGAAGGCCTTGTCCCCTCTGAGATATCTCCTGGATCTCGGTACCTCCAGGAGCAGCTGGTCAGCTGACCTGAGAGACCGACAGGGTATGTGGGGATGAAGAAGCTCAGAGAGGTAAGGCGGGGCAAGACTGTGAAGGCATTTAAAAACAAACATAAGAATTTTAAAATTAACTCTAAAAGACACAGGCAGCCAGTGCAGAGAGGCTAGCACGGGGGTTATATGCTCTCTTTTTCGAGTTCCTGTTAGGAGTCGTGCAGCCGCATTTTGAACCAGCTGCAGACGTGAGAGCAATGACTGACTGACCCCCACATAAAGTGAGTTACAGTAGTCCAGGCGGGAAGAAATAAAAGCATGGATCACTGTTTCAAGGTGTTGCCTCGAAAGAAAAGATTTTACTCTTGCCAGTTGACTTAAATGATAAAAACTGGACTTCACCACTGCTCTGATTTGGTTGTCCAATTTAAAATCACTGTCCAACTTAAAACCAAGGTCAGTAACAACAGGTTTAAAATAGACTTCCAGGGGTCCCAAATCTACAGAGGACGACTCAGAGGTACCACTGGGTCCAAACACCAACAGCTCTGTTGTCTTTTCATTAAAATTGAAAAAGTTTAGAGCCAACCAAGCTTTAATGTCATTTAGACATGTCAAGAGAGGTTTTATGGAGATGCCATCCTTATGCTTTAGTGGCAAATAAATTTGGCAGTCATCGGCATAACAATGAACAATGAATGATCCCATGCCTTCTAAAGATAGATCCCAGAGGCAATAGATACAGTAAAAAGAGCAGTGGCCCTAAAATTGAGCCCTGTGGGACGCCGCATGACAGAGGAGCAGAAGACGATTCGTAACCGGGAAGGCTGACAGAGAAAGTTCTATTTGACAAATAAGACCTAAACCAATTAAGTGCAGTGCCACCAATACCCACTACATCGTGTAATCGAGAAATTAGAATATTGTGGTCTACGGTGTCAAAGGCAGCAGTTAGGTCAAGCAAGACAAGAACAACATGGTTACCAGAATCACATGCCAGAAGGATGTCATTAAAAACCCTTAATAATGCAGATTCTGTGCTGTGAAGGGTTGTAAAACCTGATTGAAAAACCTCAAAGGTGCCATTTTCATCTAGAAAATCTTTCAGTTGACTAAAAACAATTTTTTCTAAAACCTTGGAAAGTAAAGGCAGCTTGGAAATAGGCCTATAGTTCGCTAAAACTGTGTGATCAAGGCCAGGTTTCTTAAGCAGTGGCTGCACTACTTCATGTTTGAAATTTGCAGGAACCATACCAGAAGACAGACTGCTGTTAATAATGTCAAGGACATACTGTCCTATACTAGGAAAAATTTCTTTAAAGAATTGTGGAGGGACAGGATCCCGAGGGGAACCTGTGGGCTTAATATGGCGAACCACATCCTCTAAAGTGGAGAGCGTCACAAGCTCAAACTGAGTGAAAACAGCAGTGCAAGGGACAGAGACAGAGGGGTCAGAGTCAGGAGCTGTGATAAGAGCCCTGGTGGTGACAACCTTTTCAATAAAAAAGTTCAGAAAATCATTGCAAATCTCAGGAGAAACTTCCAAATAGACATTCAATGGAGTATTAAGAACAGTGAACACTGAGAGCTGTCGTGAAGTTCTGATACCTTATATTGCACCCAGTCCTTCATAAAGCCTGAACTCTGACTTTGAGAGAAAAAGTAGCAAAGTTTGTCATTTTGAGTTCAACACAGCATGAAAGATGAAGACGAAGGTGTCATAGGGTACCGGAGTGTCACTTCGGGACTCGTCTGTGCATGTGTGTGGGAGATTGTCAAAGTGCGAAGCGTTGTGGCTCAGTGTCACTTTTAGCAAGTGAAACTCTCAAGCAGAGCATTGGCACAAACTGAACATCGTCATCCGACGGCAGGAAGACACACATGCATTAACAACAAAAATGGAAAGAGAAGTTGAGAAGAGGCATCGAGGAAATAGAATCAGAGGAAGAAAATTGGACAGGATGGTAATGGTAATAGAAAAATAGGATGGTAATAAACAAAGATGGATATTTCGCTCCGGGAGTTGTTGCTTTGCACTATTTAAATGTCTAAATCAATCTAACGACTAAAAAACAAGGAGTTGCCGCCGATTAGCCGTAAAAGGTAACTTGGTTCAGGGTATGAAAGAAGTAATCTGGCACAAAGAAACTCCTGCATCACTGACGTCAGGATGTTAGACATTTCTTGGAAAGAGTAGATGCCCTGCCATCATTCGCACTCATTTAAAATAGCTTATGACACATTTCTCATTAGAAACTGCTGACCCATTGAATTAATTTGTTTTAATTTACCTTGGCACATGTCCTTCAAAGACATACGTCTTGTTGTCCCAATCATCTGGGTCAGGAGAGTAGACCTTTCCGAGCACTGTAGTTGGCATACGGCCTGAAAAGAGAAAATGCATCCGTTAATCAGTCTGCGTGAGAATGACTCAGCAGCACTAAATATGTCACAGAATTAGAGGATAAACCTCTGTTTTTGCTTTTGCATTGATATATACATGTGTTTAAGTGTGTGTGCTTCATGTGTTTTACATTCATTAGAATAAAGAAAAAGCGGAAAAGCCTTGAAATCACAACACTACAAACAGTAGCTTTTCAAACACAGGAAAACAAAATCAACAATGTACAAACATAGTGAAAAACAGCAGAAACAGCAAAATATCCAAAGACACTCGCTCAGGTCTCAGCAAAACTGAGAAGTGACATTGCAGGTGACACTGGGAGAAAGAAATGCAAAAGAGAAAATGCTGTTTGAATGCATAATGATTATAATCAAGTAGAAAGAAGTGTTGTTGTCATTACTCTTTCTCCTCCAATTCCTCACACTGTACCATGTGGGAATTATTCACAGGGTACCCTTCAAAATTTAAAAGGCAGACCTTGACATGTTGAATTTTAGCTGGATTGTCTTTGTGAAACTTAACTTTTGAGAAGAGTTCAACACCACTGAAATGTGCATTTGTAGCTCTGAATGGCAAAAGAAGATGAAGCATTGCTAATCCAAGTGCAAGCATATAAACAAAAGCAACGTACTGTACCTATCAACAGAGAGGCAGCAAGGCCTTATCTGTCTGACGAGGGATGCATGTGTACTTCTAATGCATAACTCAACCTAACTGACAACGCAGTGTGCCGTGAAGCCTGTGTAAGTCTGAAAACTACACGGATGCTTTCTGGGACTAAAAATCAGAGATTCACTGCCTGAGTTCACACAGACCAGAAACGCAGTACGCTGTCAGAGAATAAACATTTAAAGTGTAATTAACTGTGTGTCAAATCGAGCACTATCTTGCCTTTGTGACCCTTAGAACATCACCGTGGGAGTCACGGCAACTAAATAGTGATCATGTGGGAAATGATGATGTAGTGACAATGGAAGAGTTGAGGCAGAGGTGAAAAACACAATAAACACAGTGTGTGCGTCTGTTTGTGTGTTTTAATTACTGCTCACTGATTAGGAATTAATTAGCTGGCACTAAGAGAGTCACCTACAGAGAGAGAAAAGTTTGAGGGCCAAGTTCAAAATGTGCTTTAAAAAGTAGATGAAGGCTGTTTTATTAAGTAGATGCTGGTTGAGCGACATTTTAAAACTTTCCCCACTGACCTCCGTCTGTCAAATAATGTTAAATTCACAAAAAGACAGACTTTTAATTTGACAAAGTAAAACAAAATCACCCTAAAGACAAAAGGGAATTTTCAAATAAACCCTCCAATCTGTGTCGTGCAGCTAATCTGTGAAGGCCAGAAAAAGGTGGTTTTGCCTCTACATAATGCTTCAAGGACACCCAGTCGGGCTGGGCAGTTACCTGGATTTAAATGTGAATTATAATGACTTCCAAATATTATGAAAACACACTAATTGGTGAAAAACAAGTACATTTATGCATTCAGTTTTACTTTTTCACTACCGCCTACTCACCCCTGTGACTATTAATGAAAATTTTCTTCTCCCCTGCCACGTGTGCATGATCATTTTGGTCACCGATGGTCACAGTCAGGGTGCTGGTCACCGTCTTGGCTGGACTTCCACTGTCACTCATAATAATAGGAATGAAAAACTCTTTTTGGCGCTCGCGGTCAAATGTCCTCAAAGCTGTTAGTGTGGCTGTGCCGTTGAGATTGTCCTGAAGGTAGAAATCGTTGCTGTAGCGATATTCAGGGGGGACGGCAAAGTGGAAAGGAGGGCCATTCTCAGGGGAGTCGTGATCCACAGCTTGAAGGAGGGTCGACGTTTGGTTCAACCTTACTACCTAAACAAGATGAAAAAGGATGAGGGGTTGTAGCTTTGTTCACTGAAGATTTTTTAACCACACAGTCAATCGTTATCATTTGCTTCGTCTTTATGAAAATCTATACATAATAGTACAGTATGCTATATGGGATTAAACCTACCTGCGGTCCAGACACATTCTCAAAGACTATTGGAGAGTACGCTGCTTCAAACTCTGGTCCGTTATCATTCACATCCAACAGAGGCAGCTGAACTGTGGCGCTGCCTGTCAGAGCTGGAACACCGTGATCAGTCGCAATGACAACTAAGTGATGCTGGGGTATCCTTTCCCGATCCAGAGGCCGAGCCACTGACAGCAGACCGGACTGATCAATGGTGAACAGACCCTCAGGGTCTGAGTCCTCTGACAAGCTATAGGTGATGTCACGGTTCTGGCCTGAATCAGAGTCGCTGGCTACCAAATGGGCCACACTGGTTCCCACAACAATGTCCTCAGGTAGTGGAGCAAGTGACATGAAATGTGGAATGAAGACAGGAGCGTGATCATTATAGTCCTCCACCTCCACCACACAGTGCAGAAGGCTGGAGAAGTCCAGGTCTTCAACCTAAAACAGGAAGCGCACAAATATCACACACATGCATAATAACAAAGATCATAAACTCGATACTTCTTGTAATTAGAGCCAAAATAATTTTACATTGCACTAAACAGTTATTGTTATTGCAATTATTTTCCCGAGCAGATTTTCAAGTTTCCAGAGCCAACAGCTTACCAAAAATAATCAGACAAAAGCAAATAAAGACATTAATTTTTTTACAGAAGAAGTGTCATGCCACAAGATTTTTGCATCACTTTGACAAAGTTGTTATTGGGATGTGGCTTATGGATTGTTTGTTTAGGGCAACAAAAATGTTGTTGCCCTTAACGAGGTAACCAAACAAGAGTAGAGTTTAATTTTAATTTAATTTTAAGAGGTTAAGGAGGCGTAAAAAGAAAAATATTAAATCAGAGTATGAAGCCAATTATTCACCATAGGGAAAGTTAAAAACATACATTAGCATGTTGCAGTAGTTTCTGTGAGAAGCTTGACTGCAAATATCCAAGAAAATACACAAAAACTGCAATGTTAACAGTAAAAAGGCTCTATGTGAGACAACCAGTGTAACTTGGTTGTATTCTTGTAAATTGTAACTTCTAAGAATCAAAGAAAAGAATTAAGACTACTATATGTAGGAGGAAGTGTTTGGATTGACTCATATCATAAAGGAAGAGCAGCATAAGTTTTAAATCATCAATTATAAAAAAGCAGATAGAGGGTTCCTCTGGGTTCCTCTGGGTATGCAACACTTATATCCATTTATATCCTTTTAGAATTCGAGGTTACTTTCTAGCAACTTTCTGTCAGTTCTACCAGTATAAAAACTTGCCTGGGGGACTTTTCTTATTCTTATCTGTAACTGACACATGACACTGATGCTGTCAGACTGCCTTTATGCTATTGTCTTCACCTTCACAACTCTTTGCGTTAGCTGTTGATGGAAGGGCTGACAGGTTGTTTTAAGAGATTTATGATCATTGCTTACAAAATTCTAAAAGCCTGTCCTCCCATCAGTTTTGACAAAGCTCAAAACTTTCCAGGATTGTTCTGCATGTGAATGCAGCCAAACTTTAAACGCTGATTAAAAATCAATTTATTTCTAAAACCTTAAATTCTGTGTAATTTTCCATATTCCATTCACATGTTTCATACTGTCAGCTGAAGGTTCACATGACTATTATGAAAAGGAATCCAATGAATTAGAGAGAAATCTGAATCAAAGTCATTTTCAATAGTGAAAGCCTTTGTAATTGAAATGCCTTCCACATACCTTCAGTGTCAGGTTGAACTTCTGCTCGCTGTGCCGTTCGTAGTCCAGACGTTTCTTAAGCCGCAAGGTGCCGCGCTGCTCCTGCTTGTGACTGACCATATAGAACTTTTGCTCTTGGTCTCCAGACACAACACTAAAGGTCAGCTGGGCGTTTTCACCAATGTCCCTGTCCTCTGCTGCAAGATCCAAGACCTTAGAACAAGTTACAACCAGCAATTACATTGTGTTAAGGGAACTGGCTATTTACATTTTGACAATAAAAAAATAACAAGCAAAGTGCTAAATCTCCGAACAATAAAGATAACCCAGGTTTTCTGAATGTAGTTACGATAAACATGGACATGACTGTCTCTGCATATTTCTGACAAGAGCAAATTATCCATCATTTTAAATATGATACAGGAAAGCTTGCAAAAATAACTCCCGACTGTGTTAATTTGTTAAGAATAGGATTATCAATATCCCTGCCCCATCCCCACAGAGGACTTCCCATGATGCAGTGCAGTATAAAACTGAATTGTACAGAAAACGTTGATATAAAGGCCCATTTAACAATGGAATAGCAGTTCCCTCCTCTGAGCATCTATCTCTCATGTAAAACTGGTGATCAAGAGTTTCTTGCTTTTCTAAGACAACCCTACTGCAAACTAATCCCACTTAGGAAAACAAAGAACTCACCTGTGAACCTATGAATTCTGAGGTCTGATTAAAAGTTTAATCTAAGTCATGGCTGGTCAAATAATCTTCTGTAAGAAACATGAATGAAACCTGCAGCTTGTCAGATGAATATTAGGTGTTAAGTTTTAATGTGAATTTAATTTCAAGATTTGTGAAGATACCAGAATCCAATCATTCTCATAATGCACGAGCCATTCAGCAAGTTTGATTCCAAAAAATAATTATATCTGGTCACAATGGCACCATACTGCATGTTTTCTTGTTATTTATTTTTGTTTTTCAAACACACTAAGAAACAAATTACCACAATGTTGTAGTACTGTGCTTGTTGATGCCTTTGGTTTTATTGTTTCAGATCTTTTAGTGTCACCTAAAAAAGGTGACACTAAAAGATCTGGGATGATTTTGTTGCAGACTGACATAAAGCGAGATGTTAAATATAGGAATTGTACCAGCAACTATTCCAACAATAGGAATTGTTGGGATTGTTGCTGCTGTTGGACTCGATGTGCAGCTTGCCCCTGGCGTGGCCAAAAAGTATAAAAGTATAGAACCTGCCAAACAAAGTTGAAGGAGGTTGGCTCTGAAACACACTCATAAACCGAGTGGTTGTAATAATTTGTGTCCCTCTCACTGCTCAGGGACATTTATCTTGCTGTATTAAAGCTGCAAAAATTTACTGCACAGGAAAATGTTTCGTTTTCTGTCTGAAATTAAAAGGAGAGGAAAAAATGATTTCTGAAAAACGTGTTAGTGTGTAAAACACAATAAAGAAAAGTCATTATGAAAAATGCCTCATGTTGTACTTGAACTCAGGTCCTTCAACATACAAGAGAGTGGTGAGCGAGTGGTGATTCTGACACTAAGCCAACATGAAAGAAGTAAGAGATAGCTGGCTGTCTATTCTGAGTTGAAGCACACAGAACACAATCAAGACAGCTGTTCTGAGGTATGAATGGCCTATCTATGACAAACGGTGTGAGACTAGTTAGCCGGCCAAGTGAAGAAAAATAACTGATAGCATATACTGGGATTGCTGCTTTGCAACAACTCCACCAATAAGAAAACGAACAGTGAGCTGTCTTAAGGAGTATTGTTTTTGTGATAGCAACACCAGCCACCCACCTCTGCATTGGGCTCTGCGTTCTCAGAAATCCTTGCCAGGCAGGAGTGATCAGTGAATCTTGGAGCGTGGTCGTTCACATCTTTGATCAGAATAGTAGCAGTTCCCGTTCCTGCCATCCCTCCCCCATCCCTGGCTTCCACCACCAGGAGGTAGGACTCAACTTGTTCCCGGTCTAGCCCACCTATGCCTACAGTGATGGTGCCTGTGGTGGGATTGATGGTAAACATTTCTGAGAAGGTGGGGACTCCGCCCAGCTCCGCATTAGTGGCATCTAAACTACCGACAATCCTGTAAGAGAGCACAGCGTTCTGCCCCACAGCTGAGTCATCCAGGTCGGTCGCCGTCATTTCCATCACCGATGTCCCTGCTGCTGAGTTCTCTGCTACTTCTCCGTGACAGCTGGGAGCACACGTGAAGATGGGCGCGTTGTCATTTATGTCCCATACATTGATGATGACATCTGTGAAACCCGTCAGACCTTCGCCGCCCTCATCTGTGGCCAGGACAACGAAACGCCAGACAGCGCGCTCCTCGCGGTCAAGCGTCCGCTGGGCATAGATCTTCCCTGTGACCTCATCAATTATGAATTCACTGTCCGCACCTTGGCCATGGAGAGAGTAACGCAGGGCCTCCTGGTCAGCGTCCTTATCTGGGTCAGTGGCCGTTACCTACAATGTGAAAGGCACAGTGAGCCAGGTGAGGCAACAATCTTACAATCACGGAGCTTTTACACCGTTGCTGACTTGGTTGTGATATCATGACTCACAGCACTCCATAAGTGCCCTGTGCAGTTTTGTACTCGCTGGTATTTAAATCTGGCAAAGGGACATCTTTTTAACCCCAAGCCTCACCTTTCCTCCCCCTCTTCTGTCTGCACATTTTGCTCATCTTCAACACATTAGCAGCAGTAATATCAGGTCAGGCCAAAGTTGCTTTAACTTAACACAGTAATTGCAGAATGACTGAGAGCAAAAATGTATGTGTGCTTCTACAGACGAGTATTAAATCCACATATTAGAGACATTTGTGAAACCCAAACTTGATGTGTACAATTTAATAACTCACATAGTCAACAAAACTCAAATACCTACTTCAACATAATCAACAAATATGCAGTTGAACAAAAGAAACAGTTTGAGTTTTACGTGGGTTTGTAAAAGGGAAATGACATCAGATTTACCTGTGTTACTGTTGTGGTCTACCTAAGACTTTCTATTTAGACATCTTACTCCTCCGAGGACCAGAGAGCGGTAGAAAATAAATTTCTGTTTTTCTTCTGGCAGCTGTTAAATGTTATTAAATTAAAAATACTGCTTAATATTAGCCACAGGAGCTCTTCTTTGAAGAGAACCTCTTATGATCAGTAACAGCTGCATATTTTTATGCTTGGGCTATACCAGAGTAACTCTGTATAATTCATAGTTTGAAATAACCCTCACTTATTCACCCCCTTAAGTTCACCCTGCGTCTAAAACAAGCTGCTTTGGCTCATCTCTCTTTAAGCCAACTTTCTACTGATTGACATGGTTGGTGGGGCTTCGGTGCTAACAATCAAAGGTTGTATGAAGATATCTTCTCTCTGTGACATCATGCAGATCCACAAACAATAACTAAATAAAGAAAGAAAGAAAACTTAGTTTAGAGCAGCCAGAGCTCAAAGCAAATTGACTAGATAGATATGAGCTCATAGGAAGGTAACAGCAACTTGCAATAACGCATAACGTAATAATGTCCGGCTGGATAACCACTGCTCATCTACAATCACAATGAACACCGGTGTACCACAAGGCTGTGTGATGAGCCCTTTCCTCTACTCCCTCTTCACCCACGACTGCAGACCTGCTGATGGTTCCAACACCATCATTAAGTTTGCAGATGACACCACGGTGATTGGCCTCATCAGTGACAACGATGAGGCCGCCTACAGGGAGGAGGTGGATTGTCTGGCTGAGTGGTGTGACACAAACAACCTGCTGCTTAACACCGAGAAGACCAAGGAGCTCATCGTGGACTACAGGAGGAATGCTGACCCACATCCACCCATCCACATTAAGGGGACGGCTGTGGAGCGTGTGAGCAGCTTCAAGTTCCTGGGAGTCCACATCTCCGAGGATCTCATCTGGACGACCAACTGCTCCAAGCTGGTCAAGAAGGCTCACCAGCGCCTCTTCTTCTTGAGGACTCTGAGGAAGAACCACCTGTCCTCAGACATCCTGGTGAACTTCTATCGTTGCACGATCGAGAGCATCCTGACCAACTGTATAACAGTCTGGCACGAGAACTGCTCTGCCTCGGACCGGAAGGCGTTGCAGAGGGTCGTGAAAACTGCCCAGCGCATCGCCGGAGCACCACTTCCTGCCATAAAAGATATCTACAGGAAGCGGTGTCTGAAAAGGGCTGGGAAAATCATCAAAGACCCCAGTCACCCATCACATGGACTCTTCACCCTCCTGCCCTCTGGGAGGCGCTACAGGAGCCTTCGGACTAAGACCACCAGGTACCGGAACAGCTTCTTCCCCACAGCTGTCAGACTCCTGAACTCTGCCTCCTGACATCTGACCCACGTTAACACATGGACTGGACATACACACACCCACAATGGACAACTGTACCCTCAAACACACAATAATAACATGGACTGAACCACCACTCACAACCACTAGCACTTTATATAGATACTGTAGAAATTATCCACATATCTAATTTATCTTAACTGCACTACTGTATAGCTCTGTAAATAATCATTCTGTACATACGATAATTTTTAACCCTACAACTGTTTACAACTTGCATAGTTCCCATTTCTGTATAACTGTATATCTCAGATTTCTGTAAAGTTATTTATTTCATATTCTGTATAGTTTTTCATATTTATATCCTGTTCATAGCCTGTACATAGCTTGTACTCACTACAGCCTGTACATACCTATAGTTATAGAATATTCACAACATACTTCATACCGTGTACATTATAACATACCATAATAGACCCATTTCTGTAATATACTTACATATCTATATTATTGCTAATATATATTGTAATATATCTATATCACTAAAGCACTTCTGGATGGATGCAAACTGCATTTCGTTGCCCTGTACCTGTGCATGTGCAATGACAATAAAGTTGAATTCTAATTCTATTCTATTCTAACTCATTTTATCAACCAGGATATGCAGAAGTGCATCTCTGATTGGTCAACAGCAGCAGAAGACACCGGGAGCCACTCCTGTCAGCTAAGAACAGGAAACTGAGGCTCACCAGAATTGGACAACAGAACCCTGAAAAGCTATAGCCTGATCCGATGAGTCAGTTTTCACATGGATCCATCCTGTCTTGTATCAGTGGCTCAGGCTGGTGCTGGTGCTGTGATGTTGTGGGGAATATTATCTTGGGTCCCTTAGTACCAACACAGCATTGTTTAAACAACCTTTGTGACATTATTTGCTGCATAGCCTCTACTCTTTTTTTGAGAAGCATGAGAGGTTTAAGGGAGAGTTCACCTCAAACTCAAATACCGTCTTCTCTGTTGGCCTGTAGTGCTATTTATGTTTATGTTTGTAGCTCAAAGTGGCAAATAAATAAACTGACAAAACTCAGCAGCAATGCATCAGTGAACATATTTATGTCGATTATAGTTTATTCCTTCTCTTAGTAGTCATATATAGATAAAGAAACAATACTGTAACTAAAAAGAGGACCACAAAAAACAACAAAAATACACACACTTCATCTGACTGAGTCAGCTTGGACTGTACCTGCAACACAAACACTGGAGAACCATCCAGCTCCTCTGTTACGCTGCCGTAGTACTCGTTAACAGTAAACACCGGAGCCTCGTCATTCTTGTTGACCACGTTTACTGTCACAGTCGTGTAATCTTCCCACTTCCCATCTGAAGCCAGAAGATGAAGCTTGTACCTGAACACAAGTTTCAACTTTGTCAGGGATGGACAATCGTTCAGCAAGCTTGGAGGATTCTTCTCTGAGTGTGTTCCTACCTTTTGTTCTGTTCGTAGTCCAGAGGCTGGGCAATAAAGATAGTGCCCACCTCTGGTTCCACATCAAACACCCCTCCTGTGTTTCCTGATGTGATCTGGTACCGCAGCTTAGCGTTTCCACCTGCAAACCAGTGTGAGGATGAAGACAAATTAACAATGACAGTAGAAATGGAGCTGTAGAGAGGAAAAGTTATGGAGTTTCATTTTTGTATTTGTAAAAAGAAAGAGCTTTGGTGAAGGCTTGATCCCCCACGGGCTAGAAGTACCCATTTCACTCGGTACTGCTGGTTTCTGCTAGACCCAAGATCTGTCTCAGTTAACAGGGACAGACAGCAGCCTGCTTTAGCTGACAGAACAGAATTCAGATACTAAGTCTTAGATCTGAAAAGGAGCCAGCGTCCGTCCTTACAGAGGTGATTGCCATTGCCTAACATGTAAGAATTTCATCCACGTGACAAGAAATCTCTTGATAAGTAAAAATCAGATATTTTAGAGCCATTCACAGAAAAGAAAAAGGCTTTACGGTTACCTCTGATTCTAACAATTTGATCACAAAATAAATTATGACCTTTACCAACAATACAAATAGATATGTGCCAATTATTTCTACCAATCCTTCCAAACTACAAAGAAATTCACCCATTTTTAAAAAGAGAAATTTATGCATACTGTTTATTCTTCAAACTGAAGACTTTAAATCAAATACTTGTTCTTCTTTGTGGGATATTTAAAAAATACACTTGTTCACTAAAAATAATTAAAAAGTGCAGCATGCAAATGTACTACCAATTATTCCTGGATGGATCTCAAATATTTGATCACAAAACATCAATTATCAGAAGATTATAGCAATCCAGCCTTTTAAGCTATTAAATCTGACAACAGTGGGATTTAAATTGCTTTTAAGGGTGTTAACATTGTTACAAAGCCAGAAAACTGCAAAAAATACCAATAAATACAATCCATCTCCTAATTGTTGTTGTTAATGTTATCTATTAACTTTCTATGTCGGGCGCAGTCTTTGGTAGAAGTAGTGTGTATTGCTTGTGAGCGTGGATGGGAACACACTGCACAAGACATCAAAGTAAGTGTTAGGCCTTGGGTGCTCGCCTCTGTCAGTGCGCCCCAGGGTGGCTGTGGCTACAATGTAGCTTGCCATCACCAGTGTGTGAATGTGTGTGTGAATGGGTGGATGACTGGTTGTGTAAAGCGCTTTGGGGTCCTTAGGGACTAGTAAAGCGCTATACAAATACAGGCCATTTACCATTTACAGGCCATTCAAGTAACATTGCACTGAAAGATGTGTAGTGGTTTTGTATAAATGCCGAATTGTGGATATTTTTAATATCATAACTCTCAAGGAAATGACACTAAGCTGTCTTTTCAACTGAAGATGAATGATTTCCATGATACCGATGGTTTCGGAAAAGTTGTGTCCTAAAGAACACCTATTGTGCAGCCAAGAATAAAACGTTTCACCGTTAGCAGACTTACTGAAGTGAAAGTAAACTTATTGTCAGAGGAATGTGAACAGAATTCAGACAGTGGTGTTTATATTAACAAAGACGCATGTGGGAATTCATATAAAGGTAGCAAAATACAACAAAAGTGAGTGCACCCAGTTCAAGATCACATAAAATGCCATTTATCAATATGTAAAGTACTTTTTTATGTCTCTTTTAAACAGAGTTCTAACTGTGCTCACAGGTCGTACACACATGAGACAATAATTAGAAAACCTGTACAGACAGAAACCCTACAAATCTGCATTGTAAAAATTACCTCTGAACTTCAGAATTTTCTCAGTTTTAACCCTATGGACCTACATTATGTTTCCACACTGGAAAGAACTGCCACAATCTGAGCAAAATATTTGCGGCAGCAATCACGAGGTTCGGAAAGAGCTTTAGTACCACTAATCAAAAGTGATTTCCTCCAAATAAATAACGTTATGGGCAGTCTGCTACTTGTTCAATCATTTAAAAAAACAATACATAAAACAATAACTTCAGACTTACCAGGTCAATGAGTGCAAATAAGAGTTCGTATTGACCACAAACATGGCTTGTACAATTCAGAGTACAACCCACATTCAATCAGGCTCTAATCTATAAACTATCTCACTGTCAATTTAGAATCAAACATTGACCTAACATGAATGTTTCTGGCAGCTTGCAGAGTTTAAATGACACTGCGTAATATCTTAATAGTCCGAGAAATAAACCCTCTCTAGTGCTTTGATGTAATACTTCAATACTAAATATTGCCAAAGAAAATGAAAAGAAGCCTGATGAATATCAGGAGCACATTCTTTGGTCAGATTACACCAGTGGTTCTCAAAGAGTTTGACCAGAGTTTTGACAGGTGGGGTGCAAATCACCCGGCAGAAAAGTCATGCGGAACTAATGTTTAACATCAGAATCACTTTTACGGCGGAATAAAGACATTCGCGTCAGTTACGTTAATAATATGCGGATCTGCTGCAACAGATAGCTGCAGTGTGTACCGAAAGGTGCGAATCTGTGGTCCGAGGTCGTGCCAAAGTAGGTATCCCCGACAGAATTTGTTTCCCGGGAGCACGCACTGGGCTGTCCAAATCACGGACAAACAGTATCCCACATTCTTGATTTTTAGTTCACAAACACCTCTGATAATGACTATCTACTCCTGAAATTTTGGAGGTTTTAGCTCTGTACAGTTACAGAAGAATACAAATAATTATCAGTCAAAATGTCCTTGGTTTATTGAAACAATCCTGTCCGATAATACGTGAGAACAATCAATGTACCATTTTCTGTTGTAACCCAAAAACTGACGGGTTTAACGGTAATGTAACAACACTTATCTTTCACCAAAACGGTTTATTACTCCCACGTCTAGCATGTTGTAACGGAGGCAGAGTCAGCTGGATCCGCTCTCCCTGCACAGTGAATGCTCCTGATGCAAAGGAAACAAATTTTGACTGGGACACCTACTTTGGCACGCCGGCGAGGCGTTATTGGGGACGCTGCTCAGGTGCATCCACCTCCCCCGCTTCCGCGCCGCAGACCACGCCCCACCACAGCTCTGCTGTCAAAAACAGGCTCACTGCAGCCACTAAGAGTGATTAGTATTAAACCCTCACTAAATTATATATTTTTAATCTCTGTTCACAAATTTCTGGATGTCTTTTTTCCTTTTTTTAACAAGACTAAGACTGAACTTTATTTTCCATGTTTGGCAATGTTCACATTCTATTTAATGTGTTGCTTTTTTGAAGAAATGGTGTAGTCTGATGAAGCAGTCTAGTGACAAAAGTTACAAATAGTTGTCTGAAAGGAAAGTTGTTTGTTTAAAACAAAAAGTACTGAAGGATTCATGTGAATGAGTTTATTATCTAAATAAAGTTGCAGCTAGGCTTTTCTGTCATTGTTTTGTTTAGATGGGGTGTGAAAATATTTCTTCCTGCCATGTGGGGAACAATGTAAAAAGTTTGAGAACTACTGGATTACACCAAGATACATTTGTTGTGTTGGGGTCCAGATTTTGGCCTAAACCTGGCCAGGAGAACCTGCTGACTGCAAAGTCCAGATAGCAATGCACAGAGGTTGTAGCATTACTAGGTTGCATTTCATGAATACAAAATAGTGGATCGCTGTGTGTGTGTGTGTGTCCCAGAATATTGTGTAACAGGATTAATTTCTAGTCTTCAAAAACCAGCAAGATAAGGGCATGATGATAATGCATAACACACTGCCAGTATCACATGAGGGTTTCTAAAGACTTCCCCCTCATGAGGAAGAAACACTCCCATGATGAAATCTCGTAAACAGATTTAGGTCTCTATGACAATCACAGTATCTGGACCACACAAAAAACAAACAAACACAAAAAACACACAAACACAGTGTCTGTCCTGACAGTCTGCAAAAAGCTTTACACTGTTAAATTGATAATTATAGAAACTTACTTAAAAACATCTCAAAATTCAGGAAACCAGGGAGTATTCCACATGTAGAACTATGTAACACAGGAGGGCATTAACTAGAGTTTTAACCAAAGGGATGTCTATGCAGGCAGCATTTTGCCCATCGCACATCACTTTGTAGCTGATAGCTTGTTGTTAGCAGATGTCTCAGGCTCTGGTTGCCTTGGTAACCCTCTAATGTAATGACCATCTTGTCATATGTCTATCAGCCATACCCTGCTGCTTGCTTTTAAGTTAAGAAAAGTGTACAAGGGGTCATTTCACCAGTCGCCAGTAAGTGTTTTGGTTGTTTACCACGTCGCTGATAATCTTATGTGGATACTACACAGAGTCTTGTACAATATGATCTACATGATGTTTCCCATGTTGCGTTGAATATAAGATACAAAAGAAATTAGTTTATATCTTAATTTGCGGTGAAATATCTCAGTCCTCTTTGTGGATGTTCCATTTTTTACTTGTGTTTTCAGGTGTTTCACTGATTTATGGAGAGATGTTTTGCTGTTCCTTAGAGGCATTTTTCTCTCTCTGATGCTCTTTTACTTTCTTCATAAGGGAATTCTCCAAATTGCCCCAATGGTGTTCTATTGGATTCAAATCAGGTAAAATGGCCTGACACTCGTCTTTGTGTTTTTTTGTGTCCAAGTATTTCTCACTTTGTGAGGGCGTAAATCATTTACTAGGTTAAATTATGAATACGCTTCTTCCTAATAGGGGACAAAAACAAATCCATCTCATTTAAATTATTAAATCAAGGTTAATATGTGTTTTAAGGTTTAGGATTGGATCAGGCAAAATGAGCAGTTAAGGTTAAGATAAGTCCAGAAAACATCCTCTGGAGTCACAGATTTGTGCGTCTGTCTCTCCTCGATTTGTGTTTTGTTGTCTGTATATTACAGTTTAAGTGAAATACAGCACCTAGGGAGATGGGAGTTTTAAAATTGGCACAGCTGGGAAAAACATTAATTTTCTCTCCATTTGTTTGTTTGTTTTAACCGCTGTATCACTCCCTCTGCTCTATTTTTTCCCCCTTTAGGTCTCAGCGGTTTTCTAAATACTTAAGAGATTCAGACAAACTAAAAAAAACAGAGAATGCGAGTGAACCGAAAGGATGCAATTACGTATATCCCCTAATGTCTCATTTAAAATGAAAACAGACAGACGGTACAAAACAATCTGGATTAGAGCATTCTCCTCTCCTCTTCCTTGACTTTCATCTCATTAATAAGCTGTGAATCCCATCTCGTCTTCAGAGGGTTCTCCTTTCCCTTTCATATTAACATTAGGGTGGTAGATGCAACAGCGATTGAGATGCAAACCTTGGCTTTATCCGTAATTGCATTTAGGGGAACGTTTGTTGATCAGCTTCTAATAGATTTTATTAAAAAATGCTTTGCATAGATTAAATGAGGTAGAGAAAGAATTTTGGAAATAAGAACAAAAAGATTTTAGACTTAAAATTGGAGCGCCGACGTATTCAGAATTCAACAAAAATAATATGGCGCTGTTAAAAACATTATTTCATTTTCATACAATTTTCCACAGCAGATTAAAAGTGCAGTACATATGTTTGTCAAAATAATTTTAGTTGCATATATAATACTACAAGTTATGTTAAGCACTCCTGTTTAAACTTAACCATTTATGGTATAAATAACCCTACAATTGAAAGCAAAGTGTTCACGGTCACTTAAACATTAAATTACTCAAAATGTTATCATCTTATTATAATTCATTCACTTAATTTGTTAATTAAGGAAGTAAAAACAAAGAAGATCATGTAGAAATGATCATGTTCAACTCTTTAACGTAGTAGCTTCTCATTGTGTTGTACATAAGACTCCTATTTTATTTTTATCTTTTTATTGTTTTAGTGTACACTGAGGGCCATGGCAGCATTGCAATTTATGTATGTATGACTGTACATATGGTCTTTGACAATACAGCTGACTTTGACTTTTGACCTATTGGCAGTTCAAATGAATGCATTTTTACAGTTTTCCACTGTCTAATACCATAGACTACCATAACTACTTCTATTTTTATTTTTATTGTTATGTAATCTTATGCTAGACAAATACAATAATCAAAACATAAAGTCAAATTTAAAGTATTTTCCATTTTGTGATTTGTTTTGAGATTTTTTAAATTTATATTTGATCTAACAAACTTTTCAAGTCATTGTAATGTAGACAAAATAGTATCAAAGTAAATATTCAATTATGCTGTATTGAACATTCAGCGACACGAGTCACCAGGTAAACAGCACTCAGCTTTCATGGAGAGAGAAAAACATCAACTTTGGTGAAACTAGTGTTGGGGGTAAGTAACTGCTGGGGATGTTCTCCTTAAACTACACCTTTTGATTCTCTTTGCTTTTGCACTGCAAACAGAAACTCTGCAGCTGGTAATGAAACACCACCTTTTGTCGTTCACCTTTATTTCTCTGTAATCCTGTTTCCTCCTCCTCTTCATTTCCCCAAGAATGGTAAGTGTTCTTGTTAACATGGCCAGTGTTTCAGTCAAGTCTAACACTTTATTTAATGGAAGTTGCTGCTGCTGCAGTCAAGTATTTGACCAGCCATCGTACACTGTATTACTTCCTCTTAGTCTGGGAAAGTACCTAAAAAACTGCAATTACTAAAAGAGGCCTTTAAAACAGTTTAGGGACTATGATGTTTCAAGTTCTTGCAGTGGAGTGAGAAAAGAGGGTACTACTGCCAGTGGGCTTGTGTCACTAAGAACTTTTGTAGTTATTATTTCTTTTTGATTTGCTATTTAGTGAAATTAAACATTCTTAAAGATGTCAGACAATCAAAGGAGTCATTAACTAGAGTGTGCGCTAGAGGTTCAAAATTGCCATTTGAAACTATGCAAACATTTTACATCTTCAAACTGCACTTGTCTCTAGTGGTTTCAGCAATTATTTTACATGGACTGTTAATGACTGTGGCTAACTACTATATATTAGCTGTGTGATATGAACAGGCATCGTTCTGTCCTCATTACTGGCAGCAGTGTAGAAATCACTTCAACAATCTCCTTCTTTTCCTCCTTCATTAACTTAACATTCTGCACTCCTCGCAAGGAAAGAAGAAAAATCAAGCATGCACACACATTACAGCTCCCTGTGGTGGTAACTTTATTCTGAACTCCAGCAGTCTGTTGCTCTGTGTGTGTGTGTGTGTGTGTGTGTGTGTGTGTGTGTGTGCGCGTATTAAGGCAAGCACTGATGAGCAGAAATTTAAAATTACTTCTCTAAGGCTTATTTTTACCGTTTTGGAAAAGAAAAAATTATTTAATGATAAATAAATCTAAATAGTGAATAGCTTTGGTTTTTAAAAAGGATTGTGAGCGACTTGCTTACAGGTTTAATTCACTGGACAAAAACACTACCACTGGTAAATACACGAACACCATTTCTGTGCTGAGTGAAACTGAAGTGGTCTGAATCCTGATGGAAGCCCAAAGAGTCCCTTTTTAATGCAGCCCTGACAGTTAATTTTCCTCTCTTGTCTGTAACACAGGCACAGCTTCCGATTCCTGGGCGATCCCTAACTGGCACGTAATATGTTCCAGATGTGCACAATGTTTTTTAAAAAAAGCCTAGAAGTGAAAAGTGGGGCCTGTCAGTGTAGGCAGAAACATTTTATGAATTCAATTTGAATTACAGGTGCAATTATAAACGACAGTTAAGGCAGAAGACTGGCTACAACATCTGGATTGCGGTGAAAAAAAAAAATCACTGCACGCAAGTTCAGTTGCAGCAGTTGTGTTTCCTGTTTGAGTCAACAGTGGCAGATTGCTGGAAGCTTGCTGACAAATGAGCAGTGATCAGACTAACACAAATAAAACTGCAGGGAATGTGAGTCAATGTGTGGGTGTGGCTTGTAAGTGTAAAGCTCTTTGATGAATACCTCTAGAAAAAAATCTGCAAATTCCAGGCCAAATGAAACCAGACGCAGGTAAGTTTATATACTATATTCATAAACACCTCTTTCTACATTATCTTTTGAAGGTTTCCTTTTTAATTTTTTGAATCTTCTTTGTCATTCAATAGATCTTAAAAAGGAAGAAAGTTAAATTTATTATATAGCTGCTACAAGCTATAAAGAGCTTCTAGCATCTGTGTTTCTATTTCTTTTTCTCAGATGGATGATATTTTTCTACCTTTCAAAAAGTTCAAAATAACTTTTTTTGTTTAAAAGTAACATGAACAGGGGCATATTTGTAAATCCAGTTTTAAAGTTTTATTACAGAAAACAGATATCAAAACTGAATACACTGAGTTATAAAATAGGGCTTTATGCAAGTTACACGAGAGGTATTTTTTAAAAGTACTATGCTCTTCTTGGTTTAACTGGTCACACTGTAGCAAGTCAGCCAGCTTGCTTTTATTGTCTTGTTGGTTATGTTATATCCATGTTTCCAATGTATTTACTAAGTTTAGTCACTTATTAATACATTAGTAAAAACTGAATTAAATAACGTGTAAAGAACTGAAACCCTACATATGGACACAAAAGAAAAGTCAATGTTAATCTCATCATATAGAAATAAATCAATACAGTTGGCCTGTGTTGGCTGAAAATTCATGTTGGTTGCAAAAACTGCATTTATTACTCTAATGAGGACCTATTATACACAGCTGTCTCTGTTCTTCAGGACCTAATAAAAA
Source organism: Perissodus microlepis (assembly GCF_051167445.1). Taxonomy (NCBI): domain Eukaryota; kingdom Metazoa; phylum Chordata; class Actinopteri; order Cichliformes; family Cichlidae; genus Perissodus; species Perissodus microlepis. Next base: position 3,905,137 of record NC_140461.1, read on the forward strand.
TAATCTACTTCTTTGCAGGTCTGAAAATGAGGTAAATACAACTTCAGAGGAACAGCACAACCCTATCATATTGGGGGCAGCTGTAGTTTGGGAAGCAGAGCAAGTTATCTACTAAAGGGAAGGTTGTTGGATTCGATCGTTGCCCGTTCTGGTCTGCATGCCAAAGTACACATAATGCACAGTACCATGTTTGCAGTCACAGCATATCAGCATAAACATCTCATACCAACAAGAACATCAAGAACAGAGGTCGAGGGGGTGATGATTTGGGTTTGTGTTGCAGCCAGAGACCTGGGCACCTTGCAGTCATTGAGTTGAGCATGAACTCATCTGTATACCAAAGTATTCTAGAGTCAAATGTTAGGCCACCTGGCCGACAGCTGAAGCTTGGCCCGAGTTGGCTCATGCCATGAGCCAATAATCCCCAAAACCAGCAAATCCAAACTGGATGGCTGAAAAAGAAATGAATCAAGGTGCTGCAAAGGCCCAGTCCAGACATCAACCAGACTGAAATGCTGTGGTGACACAGAAGATGATTACTTCTAAGTTATTGCTACTAAAAGTGTTTCAAACAAGCTGTTATATCAAGAGGTGTACTCAGTTTTTCACACACTGCTTCTGCATTTTGGCTTAGTTTTTATTAATTCAATTCAGTTTTATTTATATAGCACCAAAGTGCATCAAAGCACTTTATACTGTATGGTACAGACCCTACAATAATACAGAGAAAATCCAAATAATTGGACAACACATGGAGCAAACACATGGAGAGAGACAGACCAGGTAAGACTAGATCATTTTTATTTCCCCCCGATATGAAACCTGAAGTGAAAGCAGGTGTACTACTACTTTTTACCATGACTACAGTTTATTTCAGAACTGAGGGGTTGTGATATGTAAACCTATTCTAGTCCAAGAATCCAGGAATAAAAATATGGAGCTAGAAATGAACATAATTAGATCCCCTTTGACCTTATGATGATGAACATGTATCAGTTTTCAACTTTTCATGTTCAAAAGTCAAATGAAACAGTGTTAAATAAATATAGAGGGAATCTTTCCGGCATTACATACAAGCTCTTTTTATTAATTTTTTAAACTCCAGTTCAGTTTCTTTATCTCAAAGGCATTAATTCACTCTGCTTTGATAGCCAAAAAAGAGCTACTGTTTCCCACACGCCTCTCTCTGCCCAAGTAAGTCCAAACGTGACTCGTAGACTCTCTTTCAGCTCGGTTTCAGTCACCCACCACTGTAAATAGCTTTGGCTGTTTATAGTGAGCATTTAATATTTAATTTTATTTACAAGCTGTACATTTTGTTCCTTGCTGTCGCTACCACTTCAGGAGACATGCATTAAATATTATCTGTTAGAGATGTGTGTTCTTCCTGAGTGCAATTATGGTCTTGTCTTTTCTGTCATGAGCTGACATTTGCCTCTGGCCATGACAGCTGAGTTTCTTGGCGTGTTCCCCCACAAAGATAAATCTTTTCATTTTGGGACTTTGGAAAGCTCTTATATCCTAACATGGCTCCATAATTAGTGTTTTTAATTAGGGAAGTTCAGTGAAAGGATGAACCAGTCTTTAAGATGTCTGGAATTAAAAGTACCTGGTACATCAACTCAGGACCACCTTCTCAAACGAAAACAGTGTTTATTTTAGAATAAAGATGTAAAGATGTTTTTTCTTTGAAACCATTGAAAGGTTTTATTAAAATAGTTCAGTTTTCTGTTTCAACCTCTCGTATTGCAGTTTTTTTTATTACATGTTTTACACTGCAAACCTTTCCTCAAAGTAATAGGGGGTTACACAAAAGCAGTGAAGGGTGAAAGTTTTTCTTTGGTGAAGGGAAAGCAAAACACTTCAGCAATGAGCTGGAGAAAATGTGCTCAATATTGAACATACAGTGCCATCGCCATCATCACTCCTACATATCCCAAAATTCCGAAATGCACAAGTACATACAGAATCCTTTATCCGTGCCACCCACCTTCATCCCCGTCGTTGGCGCTGACTGTGAGAATGGCAAAGCCCACATCAGCGTCCTCATCCACATCGACTTCATAGGAGGCCTGTGCAAACTCCGGCTTGTTATCGTTGACGTCGCTAATAAAAATGCGTACATATGCTGTGTCTGGAAAAAAAAGTAAGACAGAGACACTATTATTAAGATGAGGCTGTTCTTATTCCATCACTTTTTTAAAAGGAAACTATCATTTGCAGTGATGCAGATAAAAAGGTAGACTTTTCTTCATGCATTCACAATATATATATATATATATATATATATATATATATATATATATATATATATATATATATATATATATATATATATTTTTTTTTTTTTTTTTTTTCTTTTATCCATTGTTGTCTTTCCGGTGCTTTTATATCTGCCATCTGTCTCCACATTTTCACTCTGTGTTACTGGTAAATTCAGCTGGTTCTGCTTCTTTACAGCATCCAACTACAGGCTGAAGCAGAGTATGAAGCACCCTGGGGGGATCAGTGTAACGCTCAGCACTTGAGCAACCCAACACACCATATTTCCTTTGATATCTGTATCAAAACGAGCATAATTTGCAATGCAGCTTTAAGATGAGATAAAATATTTAAACCAGGGTGGAAGAGTTGGTATACAGTTCGTGGCACAAATAGCAAGCTAATGTAGCCCTTGGAGCTATAACAAAGCAAGTCACAGATGCCAGAGCTTTTCAAGTGTTCAGAGTCTGTCGGAGAGAAAAAGGTAAGAAGAGGCGAAACATGAATACAGGAAGTGGAAAAGCAGATGTAGCAGTCATCCCCTTATCCTCCCTCTCATCTGTTAATGATGCCCACTCATCCATGTTTTCACACTTTCGTGCCATGCATGTGTTAAAACTATGAACCCAAATCCACCCCAACACGAGTTGCGAGTAGCAGCTTTCTGCCTGTGAAAACAGTGTTAATCAGAATGATCCTTTCTGACTAATTGACTGTCTGTTGTCTCTAGTTTGCAACATCTCTTGGTGTTGCAAAGCAATTTATGTGTGCTGGGATGATGTTGCTACCCGATATGCTGACCTTGCTTACCTGAAATGCTAAAAGTCTTCACTGGTATAAAAGTTATGAAACTCTTTTACGAAACATAACATAACATAGCATCCCACTTGTTAGCCAATGACAGCTGGACAGACTCCAGACCAGCAGAGACCCTGAATGGAACAAGTGGAAGAAGACGGATGGATGGATGGATGATGTACTACTACACCAAAGCCACAATTTAGAGGGGGAAGCAATATAAGCTCCTTTTTCTATCTTATATAAAGCTTATGCCGAACATCCACCAATCTAATCATTCAAAGCTGCTTTTTGCTGTAAGCCATAGATTGTGACTATGGCTGAATTTCTCTGAGGACCAGAGGAAGCACTGTAATTCCTTGTAATTCCAGTTGAGATGAGTTACACTGAGTCCACATTAAGGCTTGTTAATGCTCTTGTCTTTTCAGCAGTCATAAATGGACTTTTTTGACTACTGAATGTATAAAAATGCATATTCTACTTGAGCACTCAAAGAACTTTATACAACTTGCCTCTTTCACCCATTCATTTAAGCTCTTTTTTTACCTATGCTCTGCCTAAGTGCTTTCTATCCAATACGCACACTTTGATGGCTGCATCAGACAGCAAACTGGAGTTCAGTGTCTTACCCAAGAATACTTTGGCATGCAGACTGGAACAGCCAGGGGCTGAACTACCAAAGGACAGGATAAGCAATGTATGGGCCTGAAACTCAAAGCTACCTGTTCCCTAAAACATAGCCTGCTTTTAATCTAATTGAGATCTAAAATTATGAAATGAACATCATGCTGTCTTCAGTTGCACTTAAAACTCATAATAAAGGCAATAAAATCATCAGTAAAATGTTTACTGAGGTCAGAGATCAAGTTAGCTAAAGGCACTTCCACACTTTTCTAGATCCTGACTATAAGACCTTTTTCCTTCCCAAAATATGATTGTACAAGAGCCTACACTATTTATTTATTCGGGACCAAATACTTTTCTCAAGTCTATATTCTCTGTGAGAATGAACCTTTATCCGTTAAATAATGTCCAATATGATCACTAATGTGACAATTTTCATTTAAACCAGGGGTGTCCAACTCCAGGCCTCAAGGGCCGGTGTCCTGCAGGTTTTAGATATCACCCTGGGTCAACACACCTGAAGCAAATGATTAGTTTCAGGCCTCTGGAGAACTTCAAGACATGTTGAGAAGGTAATTTAGCCATTTAAAAGTTTGTGTTGGATCAAGGACACATCTAAAACCTGCAGGACACCGGCCCTCAAGGCCTGGAGTGGGACACCCCTGGTTTAAACCATCTTTGCTACTGAGAAATGTATCTATCATTTTGCATATGTCTATCCAAATAAAAATCTGCCTTGCTGGCAGTTACAAGTAAAGCGTTACTGTAATCCAAAGCGTGGATGTACTTACATTAATTTAAGTTTTAGTCCATAAAAAGTGACCAAAACATTAGCATCCGCTGTACAGCCTGCATGGGAAGAAAACTTCTTTCTACAGTGAAAATTTAAACTTCAAATCCGAGCAAGTACCGAGCACGCTGCCACGGGAATGTGAAATTCACAGAGAAACCCCCGGATCCCCCCACTGACATGACCGCTGCTGCACTGGGCAAAGCTCCACCCGCCCCACTCCTGCTAAACAAGTGAAAATAAATTTAAGAGCAACAGGACTCAGTGCCGCTGAGTCTTTGATTTTATTTATTTTTTGCTGTGTTTTACTTGCATCTATTTGAAAGAGTGTAAACACGAAACATTATTTTATTTTATATGCTGGAATATGCAGAAAATAGGATTAAATGTTATAGAATTTCTTCAAGTCAAAGACTGTTGCATATGATGCAATTTTTGCTTAATGCAATGTGCATAAAATTAAAAGATTAAAACTCATAAAACAATTTTTAAAAAGAGGCTTTCCATTTGATTCAATTTTATATGATGAAAAAATAGAATTGGGCTGAAAGGTCTGTTGCTTTATTGCGTATTCAGGTTGTGTATAATGTTTTTAAAAAGTAACTAAGTAACTAATTGCTTTTGAAAATAAGTAATCAGTAAAGTAACAGGATTACTTTTTTAGAGAAAAAGTAAGTAGACCAACACTCGTGGCCCCTCCAGAATTTTGATGGCGAGAAGCGCTTCCACTGTCAGTCGCATGTTTTTTTTCCCACAAGAAAATGATGTGGAACCAGAGCTCCTCCCACTTTACATCTCTGTTACATTCACTTGTGGGTGTTTGCATCAGTGATAAGTATCTGTTAATTTGCCTGTCATCCATCCTCCTTCATGCCACCTCATTTATTATTAATATGACAGAAACAAATAAATAACTCTGGCAGCTTCCCTGCCGTCTCTCCTCTTCTTAATATTTAACTTCTGTTTACGTTGCCACAAATGTCAGTGAGTCAGACCGAGAGAGAGGGTCTGTTAATAATCTATGATCATATTTATTAAAAATACATCCTGGTGTGTTTTTGCTGTTTTTCAACACCTCTCTCCATCCACCCATCTGTCTCAACATCTGTTCATTTCTTCGCGTCTATATTCAGCCAGCGCATGTATGCATTTCATCTGGCAGCAAATGAGAGAGAAATAGAGAGATGGAGGGAGACGGGGTGCAAGAGAGAAAGATGGAAAGAGAAAGATGGCCTTTGGTCCTTTCGAAGAGAGAGATGAGCAGATGTGGGAAAGCGACAGAAAGGAAAACAGAGATTACTGCTGCCTTCAATGAAGATTTGGAGCTTCAGACTGAAGAGTACGGAGCAGCTATCTGCAGCTGTCTCCTCTGTGCTCGCTCTATTTTGCAGTCACTATATGAGGTGCCACCATCGCTACACAAACACAAAGTAGATTACGACTCATATCCATTACATCGATAGGTTTGCATTTCTACAGTCTGAGCTCACGCAGGTTATATATAAGTCATTAGCATAAATAGGTTCTGACTAAACACTTTTCCTGGTGTAATGTTGTTTCACCTGCTCTTCATTCAGTGCAACAAACATTTCTTAGCAGTATTACAGTCAATGCTAACAGTACAGGTGGGACTAAACAGACCCCGAATGATGTGATATTGTCACTTCAGTACAATATTATTGTGATTCTTAACATTTTGCAATATGTTGAGTATTGCAATACCATAGACTGCGATTTATCACCTCTTTTCAACTGCAAATTATGTCCTCAAAGATAAACTTTGTTAATATCCATTTTATCCAATACAAAAAATGCACATTTTCTTTCTCCAAAATGAAATTGTCACACATACTAACAATTTAACTAAAACCTGCAAAATATTACATTCAAATGATTTTCTCCATTGTGCATATCATAACTAGACTAGTGGACAGCTGAAGGAATTAAACCTAGGTCCTACCTGGCAGCTTTATATAATTGTTGTTATTAAGAGTCAGGCTCAGTAGTGAAGAAACTTAGCAAAAACACAACAGGAATCACAACTTAGTTATAGATCCAGTTACAAGATGTTCTGTGTAGTGTTGGTCTTATTTACCAGAGTTGGGCTGCCCATGCTTGCCGGGCCGCGCTGACTCCCAACCATCTACAGACTGAACCTCCAACAGGTACGAGCTTTTGGTCTCACGGTCAAATATGGCCTGAGTGTAGATGAACCCCAGCTCTGGGTCGATACGGAAATACTGATGGTCCCCACTGCGATCCTCCAGCAGGGAGTAAGAGATCTGGGAGGTGGGGGCAGACACAATTATACAGAAGGCCAGATGCTAAAACTGAGTTAATTAGTGCAAATTTGCACAGCAAGGAAGAAGACCTCTTGAATAATGAAAAGCAGAATGAAAATAATACAGAGCAGAAATTCAAAAACATTCATTTCAACCAAGGTTGCATCATTACTCTTTGCAATTATTTGTGTGTAAACGTGTGAATTTGTTTTCACCTTGCCATTGGGGCCCAAGTCCAGGTCATTAGCTGAAACCTGGAAAACCAAAGCTCCCGACTCTGCTCCTTCAGTGACCGAGGCCTCATAGATGGATGAAGTAAAAAAAGGGACGTTGTCATTTACATCTGGAGAGGGAAGAAATACAGATAGTGCTCAGAGTTAAATAAAAATGCTTCTCCATTTGAGATCTACTGGATTTAACAGAAATGTCATAGATAAGCGATGGGCTTTCTGAAGGGGACAAGCTAGTCTTACTTTTCACACTGATTAGCACTGCTGCTTCAGAGGAAGAAAGAAGGTATAACCAGGGCTGCACATAAGTGGTCCACAGGTGCGCGTTCGCTGTCAAAATAAAAGACGCGCACCAGATAAGAAGTTGCAATGCGCATTTGCGTACGTAAGATTTTCTGGAGGAGGACAGACATTTGCTCAGAACTCTTAAAGATGTCGAAGAAGCAAGCTCCGTAAGCAATTACTTTGGTGTTCCCCAACCTCCAAAGAAACGTCAGAAGGAGTTCGAACCACAAAAGAAGCGCATATTCTCTGAATTTCCGGGAATACGCTCTTCTTTTGCGGTGGAGGAACACCAAAGTAATTGCTTACAGAGCTTGCTTCTTCGACATCTTTAAGAGTTCTGAGCAAATGTCTGTCCTCCTCCAGAAAATCTTATGTACGCAAACGCGCGCTGCAACTTCTTATCTGGTGCGCGTCTTTTATTTTGACAGCGAACGCGCACCTGCGGACCACTTATGTGCAGCCCTGGGTATAACCCTGCAGAGGACATTCCTTTCAGTGTAGCGTTTGCATGTTATGCCCATGTCCTGTCACACTACACCCTCCAAAACATACGCACATATATCAATATCTATATATAGCATAAAAGTCACAGAAGGTTAAAACAAAACAAAACAATAAAATCGTGGTTCAAACAAGATGAACTGAGGGGCTACAGCAGCGCTCAGTGTAAGATAAACTATGTTTATTATGTACAGCAAGTCATGCAAAGCTACTTGAGTCCAAAAAAAGGAAATGTAGAGCTGGAAATGAGCACAACAGACCTCTGACATCCTCACCTGCTTACAATAACTTAAGCTCCCTTTTCTCCTTCAAAAACAACTAAAGAAACAACAGTAATTTTATTCTAATTATATTTATACAACTGGTGATTCACTGGCAAAAATACTTTTCATTTCACGTCTGTGAAGGTTCTCAGTTATCCAGGTCATCGTAGTCAAAGGAGCTTGCAAAGAAAAGCATCTGGACTTCTTTAAGTTGCTTGAAGACGTTTCACCTCTCATCCGAGAAGCTTCTTCAGTTCTAAGGTCAAATGGTGGGGAGTCCCAGATTTAAACCTAGTAGGAGTATCCCCCCACAGAGCGACAAAAGGACCCCCTGATGATCCTCTAATCGCCTGAGCCAAGGTGTGAAACTGGGTGTGGGTCACAATCAGCCAGGGTTTCGGGTGAGTTCATTGTGAAACCTGGCCCCACCTTATCATGCGAATTCCTGAGGTCAGATGGCCCAGGATGTGAGTGGGCGTTAAGGCGTCTGGGGAGGGAACTCAAAACTGGATTATAGATGGCAGAGAGTTGGTGTCGTAAACCACCGCCTCTGTACAAAGATGGTCGCTCACAGTGGACATAGATGGCTTCTTTTACTACTTTTCGTTTCCTACTTTCCACATGTTAGTGTTTGACTGCAGTTTGGCAGCAGTGTTTCTGGGCAGCACCAAATGCACAGAGCATATTCTTCCTCTCCTGGTTGCTTTACATTTATTTGTACAATTAAGATCTTTTAAACCTACACTTATATGCTTCTTTTTTTAATAAAACAAACAAAAAAAAAACCAGATGTTCAGAAATACTCTATAAATTTTGATCATTTGTAAATGGAATTTGTGTTAGAACTACTTTAGCTCCAGTACAATAAAGTAGCCTTCATGTCAGTGTCAGGTCACATGGAGCCACATGCAACAAACTTTCAAACAATCTGTTTGTAATTAGAACTTCATTTTATTTTGCTCTGTAATTAGCTTGATTTTTTTCCACAATTCACATTGCTATTAACAGGCTGCTGCAAAGCACTGCTGCTGTAGACAAAAGTGAAGAGAGAAAGGTCACTTTGTTTTTAAACATCTGTAAAAATAAATAAATAAAATAAAACACATTTTAATCATTGTGACAAATCTAAAATAAGTGCATCTGTGATAACTTCTATCAGAGTATTAGAAACCCCTGCGCAGTGCTGTTTGGTCTGTTACCTGAAGCATCTCACCAAAGTGGCTCTTTTCCACTTTATAATGCAAACATAATATAAAGTCATGAAAACTGAAAAAACCCAAAAACCAGTCAGATGAGGATTTGGTTTGACTGCCCTTTGGTGCCAAGTGTTTTCTTACAAAGGACCATCTGGAAAATGGAAAAGGGCAAGCAATATCTGACAGGTGACTAGATGAACCAGCTGTCTATTACTGTCCACCACAGACTAACTTCAACCTACTGGATCAATGAAACACAAAACACACAAAACACTGAAAAGGAAAAACAAGCTGCAGTCTGAGGGGCTTTGAAAGTAAGCAAATTACGAGTCAAGTATGCCAATTTACTCAAACCATCTGTGGTTTCTCTGTAAGCTCACTGTAAGCTCACAGCTTTAAGACTGGCAAATCTCGCATGATTATGATGCCATAAAATCTTCTAAAAAACAAAAACGAAACAACTGGTTTGCAAAGTAACTGCTTTCAACCAATTCTCATCATCACAAGGGATGAGTATTAGCACAATGGGACATAAAGCGGCGTAATCATGCTAGTCTTTATATTTACTGTAACAGCAACCAATTATGTCTTTGCACAGTTTTCGATATCGCAACTATTTTTCCCCAGTTGGGGACAAAATGAGGATCAAAGCGTGCATTAGAGCGTTCAATACTGGACAAAAAAACTGGGCTTTTTTTCACATCACTTACCTTGAACCATAACAAAAAGAAAGACAGAAAGTTATAAGCCAAAAGTTGAAACGCAGGCAGTACCAAGAACCAGTGAGGAGGTGCATGAGAGCTTACGTTTTCCTCAACAGCAGAAGCCAGATTTTAACACAGCTGATTTAAGACCAAAAGCATTACAGAAATGACTTGAACAGAGCCACGCATTAAATCTAATGCTGCTTCATATACCTTTTTTCTTTCTCCTTTCTTCTCAGCAAATGTCTTAATCTATGAATTAAAAATGGGGCCTTAAATCCATTACAGACCTCCCTCACTTCCTCAGACTGACTGCCTCTGGAGAAGGCAAAGAGCTTTCTTATTAAGACAGATAAGGGGAAGGAGGGGTGAGCGAAAAGAGAAGAGGAAAGTCGGGAAAAAGAAAGAGAGGGTCTGTGAGAATTAATTATTTCTTACTGGATTAAGACCAGTTCGAAATGGAGCATGTGTATGTGTGCATATGTGTGTGTGTTCATGCATGCATGTTACAAGGGAATTCATAGCTCGTGTCTGGTCAGCAGGGCATTACTATTAACTGCAACAGACCAAACTAATAATGGTTGAATAAAAATGATAGAGAAGAGTGACCTTTCATTGGAAAATGTGAGCTTTAAGTGACAGGGTGAGATCTGCAGTGGCAGCGAGGCACTGGGGTTAAGCATATATATGTATATATCTATGCTCACTCCCAAAAGCTGTCGAATTCTTCAAAATAATTTGGATTTGTGTAGTTTTAAACAACTCTACTGGAAAATTGGAGCTCAATTGGCAGACTTCGGCTGCCCTGCCATCTCTATTCAGTCTTTATTTTCTTCTGTGGCCTCAATTTAGAAAGGACCAGTACAACAACAGATCAATGCTGAATAACAAGACAACAATAATAATCTGAACTGAACTTTTCTACTGTACTGAGTCAAAGCATACCACAGAAGATGAGAATGCTCAGAAGAAAACATGTTTTATCAGCAACATGCATGTAGAGCTGCAACTAACTGTTTTCACTATCAAATACACAACCTGTTTCCGCCTCAGTTTAGTTTGTGCGACTGGTATTGTAACACATTAACTAAACATCAGAGTCATGCAGCGACACCGCATTCTTCACTTTTTTAGTGTTAAAAGAGCCTGCTGGGTTTAACAGAAACATTATGGCTCTGGTAAATGAGAAAAAAGGTCACTTTGACAGCAAGTAAAACAATAAAAAACTCTTATTTAACCAACAAATGACCAAACCATCACCTTCATGTTGTTCTGTGCTGATTGTATACCCACAGAGTGTGGGCAAAGTAGTCATGAACTCTGACATTTTTAAGTGCAGTACTAGGTGTGTGCTGCTCTATGACCATATTGCTTTATGTGCCACCGCTGGCTTTCTGCAAGCTGTTTATGTGTGTTTGCTACTCTCTCCCCTCCCTCTGCTGCATTTTTTCATAACACATTTGTTCCTATGGACATATTTATTATTTATACATATTATTTCTGGCTGCTGTTACAACCAAATTTCCCCTTGTGGGACAATTAAAGGATTATTCTATTCTATTCTATTCTATTTTTCTTTTTGTACTGTCAGATAACAATTGACAATGAAATGTTGACGTTAACGAGGTCGCTGCCTTGCACCACTCAAATTGGGATTTTTGGAAGTGCAATGCTGACTGACAAAATCTACATTGACATGATTTTAAAAACAAAGACTGTGCTGAGAATCTATCTGTATTTACAAGTTATCAAGTTAGAAGCCACCGAATGTCTCATTGAACACTGTACTGTGAGGAGTATAGTATACATTACCTAACTGTGTGATATTTAAATGGTATCATGCGCGATCTTAAATTCAACTTAAGTTATTTTATTGCAAACAAATGACTGTGTAACTAATAACTGATGAAATTACTAGTAATGTTATCAATTGTGTTGATGGTAAGTTAGAAAAGAAGATACTTTTGGAGTTATTTGGACTTATTTCCCAGAGATGCATAAAGACGCTTATTATCAAGTATTTTCTTGATTTTATTTTTCTGTATCTCGAAAACTCGAAATCTCGAAATTAATTCTGTTTGGAGCTTATTTTACGCAGCCTGACCACAAAAACGACTCGACTGGCATTTTTTTGTTTTGTCACAGAACAGAAATTCATTCCTTTGCTGAACTTCCTCTCGTTAAATTCTTACCTGCTTCTGATTTAATGCATCTTTGTGACATTGTCCTTGTACCTTTAATTACACCATGTTTTAACAACATTGTTTTGCTTATATTTACTGTTCACTTAATGGGCATTTATTAAAGGCATCTATTGTTAAAACAGTAAGTTTTAATAAATAAAATGTGACACATGGAAGGCTAAATTATTCCACAGGGCGACTGTTGTGACAATTTCCATGAGATATCAAATGAAACATGTTACATTTGGAGATTCTAAATTACAAAAAGAAAGCGTGAATAAAAGAGGGCTTACCAGTGACATTGACATAGACTGTCGTGAAGGCAGCCAGTGGTACAGCAGCAACATTCTGAGCTCGAACCCTCAGCATGAAGTTCTTGGTGGTCTCATAGTCCAGGGGCTCTGCCACCAGGATAGATGCCGAACCATCCTCTCGGTTGGGGGTCAAGTAAAAACGAACTGGCATGTTGGTCTCTGGGACCATGCCATCCTCCAAATTATACGTTACTCTGGGATCTCCAAGAGGTGAAGTGGCTTTGATGGTCTTTTTGGAACAAAGATAAGAAAAGAGGGAAACAATAAAGGCAAAATATCAAAACAATGGGATACCTCACTTTTTTGTCTGCGTGACACCACCACAGAGGGGCTGTCACATAAATATTAAAATCTCCACAGAAGGAAGTTTAGTGTAGCCTTCATCCATATCTGGGAAGACGTCTTTGAAATGGTCAAAGTCCACTAGTGGTTCCTCAGAAAACTCAATAAACTGCACAATAAATTATTTAATGAACTTCTTTTTTTCTAATTGTTCCCATTAGATAAAGTGTCACTATAAATGAGTTACTCTGACTCCCTGAAAGTTGTCTTACCAAATAAACGACTGAATTCACATTTAATACCCACAACAAGGTTTGGGTTTATTTGCCCCCACGTCTCATTCTCATTTTCTCATATTTGGAAGTGACCCATAACGGTTCTACCTGAGAGATGACCAACAGCACAAAAATCCAGAAAACCAACAGCAATTTGCATTTGGCAAATTTTTTACATGTTTCCAATTATGAACTCTGAGAGCTGGAAAAATGCTAAATTCCAGCAGTGACCCTCAGGACAGGAAGGGAAGTGTAAAGAGCTACTGCTGAGCTCCAATTGAAGGGTGCATTACAAATAGGGGAAAAACGATCTGCCCAAATGGGGAAAAAAGCATTTTACAGCCCATAATAATGAACACTAAAATAATAGAAAGTCTCAAACTGTTACACTAGACAACAACCCGCTGAAATGTTGTGGGATGAAAGGGAAACACACTCTGCTCTTCATTCTGCTTTCTCCATAAACTAATTAAGGAGAAACTATTCAAAGCTGATGCCACATACACCCCAATTAAAATCAAAAATGCCATTTCGGGCACGATGCAGCTTGCCTATGGGTGACCTAGCTGTATCTAGTCAACCTGCAGAGCATGGCAGCTACAATAATGAGACACCCTGTGAGGCATGCGGAACTAGCAAACATGTCTGACTACTATATGCCCCCGATTTAGGACATAAAAACTCAAAATGTCCATGGCAGAGATTTAACAACCCACCGAGAGTCATTTTATCTTTGCTCAACGGTCAAATCAACACTGATCTGCCATCTCAATTTATACTCCATACCGCAGGGACCGCGCTCTGTGTGCTTCCCTTTATCAGCATCTCGAACAAACACAATTAAACACACACAGTACCGTATAAAGTATTCTCCCATGTCTTTTTATTTCAACCCTTTGAGTTTGAATATTCATCATAAACTTTAATGGATTAAACTGCTTTCAAGAGACTCTTAGAAAATACTGTTAATGGCATGAAAAGCCATGTCCATAAATAACAAAGTGCTGTTGACAGGATACATCTGAACCACACAAGCAATGAATCAACAGATTTAAGGGTCTTTTGAATGTCTGCATTTTTCTGTAGCTGCGGTTCCTAAACCTGTAGCTCCACTGGCATCCCACACACTTCCTACACAGTTACACTCTTTTGTTGTTGCTCGCCATTAAGACCGACTGAATGCCTTAAAAACACATCAAAGCTGTAAAAAGATTGTGAGGGAAGACGGACACAAACGGGCCTCTGCTCTTCTCTTCAGACACGTTTAGGAAGGGATAACATCAGGATTAACATGCAACAAACATCTTTGGTCAGCAAATAATCCACAAACTTTGCATAATATGTTTTTAAGCTTGATGCCACGATGCCAAACAATGATTTTTTTTATGTTGTTTCATAGTCTGTACAATCTTTAATCTTTATTTTTACTAAAACTGGGCCTTTTTTTTCTCCAGTTTCTCCAGTTTACACTTGTGCATAAAAGCAGTATTTCCACATAACTCCTTTATTATTGAAAACCAAAGTAAAAAGCCCGCTGAGAAAATCCCCACTAAAACTTTTTGAAAAAAAAAAATTGTTACCATGAAAAATGGATTACAGTGTAGCAGGGCTTTGTGTACAGAAATAATCTGAAAACACAAGCATTATACATGTGATTATTTCCCCCCGAAAAACGAGCAGGAAAAGCCCGACTGCCAATTAGACACTAGATGAGTTTAAAACAAAAAAAGACAAAAAACAAAACGTTGAATTTTAAAATCAAAGTAAGTACTCCTTCAAACAAAGAAAAATAAAATTATTAACGTATAAATATGGATTCATGGCATGTCAAGTGCATCTTTTACATGCATGTACACATCCCACTTCACATGTACTTGACATAAACACAAAAAGTACCCACTTGTTCATATATATAAAAACATACTGTGTAAGTACTGATATCTAATCTATTTGTGTGCTCTGGAGGAAGAGCGCACACTATCACAAAGCAACACCAATCAAAAAGTTGGTGGTTCAAAGCCTGACTCCTCCGTTCTGCATGTGCAAGTCTCATTGGGCATCCATCAGAATGAGTGTGTGTGTGTTTAGAGGAACAGAATAAAAGCTCAGTATGAATACATGTGTGGTAAAGCGAGCAGTAGAAAGTGCTTTTATTATTCAGTAAGAGCAGAAAACTATAAAACTACATAAAAGCCAGTCCATTACTTTTTGGTGATTAGATTACACAGTATCAACTCATTTATTTTGCATATTGTATGTCTGGTTATAGCTTCATTCATTAAATCTCTCTCAAGCTTAATGCTGCAACTGTTTATTTTGGTGCATTCTTTCACCACAAATACAGACAACCATCTCTTTAACATTTATTTTTTCATTCAAGTTGTCTTTTGTAGGAAGTGCATGACACAGCTACACACGTTCATATCTCAAGAAATCAAGGGCATTTTATAGTGGTAATGAGGGAGGGGCAAAGACTGCATTCCCCATTCAGCTTTATCCACACCAGTTGAAGAGCAGAGCACACTTCTCCAAGCTTTAGGCTGATTTATCTGTTGTGCTGTACCAGAGACTAGAAAGAGAGATCATGTTTCTCCAATATTAGCTTCTCTTCACCTCTTCATCTTTACCTTACATATAGAGAGCCCCAAAGCAACTGGTGAGAATTGCTAATGTATAAATAAATTTGCACTGAACTGAATTCAAACCCATATGTTTCTGTGCAACCCCGGAGCAACATACCACGATGGGTGTGTCCCGGACGGTGTTTTCTGGTATGACTACGTTGTAGTTGTCTTTTTCCCACTGTGGAGGCTGGTTCTTCACATTGGTGATGGTAACAGCCAGCTCCACTGAACTGCTCCTGTTTCCCCCATCTGTAGCCACAATGTCTCTGGTAATGTAGGTCCTCTGTGGAAAGAAGTCCACACAGGCAAAAAGACGAGAAGGGAGAGAGAAAGTCACAAGATGTTGTATTCAGTGTGACCGAGGGGTGCGTAATTGTGGCTTCCTTACAGACGGAAGAACAATGTGAAACTAGATCAAACTGATTTCAGCAACCAATCCATTTTCCACACTTCAGTGCAGGATGAAATCGACGGTAAGCTGCATTCGGGTAAACATACTTAAAGATAAGTGTATTGATTGAAGGGCATGGCTCATTGTCGAGCAACGGAGGGGAATGGAGTTTTGCAACCCTTACAAGAGCAATTAGCTTTATCCACTGCAATCAGAGGAAATGATCTGTTCTGGTAAGTAAAGAGAAAAACGTAACAATACTCTGTAACCCCAGTGTGAATGAGCTGTCATTATTTGGGGAAGTTTTGTCCAGAGCCTCGTGGTTTATGAACCAAGTTGTGGATGTTATGGGCAAGTTGTAATACTTCAAAGAAATTTCATAATTCTGAGTGAAATAAAAGCTTTTCCAATAGCAATATTTATTGCAGTTACAAAAAAAGCACTTTTTATTTCAATCTTTGCTCTCAGCAATTAAGACACTGAGGCTGTCATGCTGGCAAATGATGAAGAAGTAAGCATGTAGGCATTGCCTGGATCTGTTCATTTGTACTCATTAGTAGGAAAAGAAGTTTATATTATGAAACAGGGCCATGTTCTGGCGAACGATCCAGTGAAACCAAAAATACTGGCGTGGTTCCAGAGGTCAGTATAAGATGCAAGGTGCAGAGGTTACAAACATTCATTCGTCTTGGCACTGGAAGATGGTGCGCCGCTGATTTTGGGGCTTTTATCACTACAGCACTCATCTGAGGTGCAGACTTGTTTTGCACAGGCTACGTGGCAATTTCCTCTATTGCTTGTTCATGTTCTCACCAAGATTGTTTTTCTTGTTGGCAGTGAAGCAGGCAGAAGCAGTGAAGTGAGAGAAATAACAGAAATTCTCCTGCAGGCAAAGAAAAAGGCCTTAGTGAAGACATTATCACATTCGCGGGCTGCGGTCTGCTGCTGGCCACAGGACTTCTGCCCCCTCACGGTCAACAAACAAAGGGCTGGAATGCAGATGTACTTGGATACTGGGAGAAGTAGCTTAGTTTAGTTAAAATCTGAAGTTCCCTGCTGCCTTTTTTATAGTTCTCCAGTAGAATTACTAAAGGAAGTCTCACAATTTCAGAGTTTTTCTATCATTTAGAATAGCTTGAGCTTGAAGCTCCAAGGAATCCTGCAAGATAAGTAGCTGCATAGGTTATTCATGTGTTTGCTATGCATCTGGAATCTCATTATGGACTTCCATAGGAACGGAAAACTGTACAAGTTAAGCCTTTTAAAAAAGAGCAAATGGTATCCAGGACATAGCTAAAGTGTACCTGCGAGATGGGTTGGTTAACGTACACCCAGCCTGTCAGTGGGTTGACCCTTAGGTACTCTGGCTGCTCATTAGACATGGAGTATGTGATGGCTGCATTGGTCCCAAAGTCATCGTCATGAGCCGCCACCCGTAAGAAACTAGTTCCAATCATAGTATCCTCACGGAGGAAGTCTGTAGGAGAAGAATAAGAATAAGAGTGCTTTGCAATTCAGTGGCTCAAGAGACCTTAATTTGTAGTCTTTGATATTGCATCCGTCAGCACAGAGGCAAGAGAGAAACTCAACAATAAAAAAACCAAAAAAACAATAAAAACTGTAGACAAACTTTAGTAAACAAAAACTAATTAAGAAAGGAATTCAGCAATTTGACAACAAATATGAAGCTTAAACAACCAACAACAGAAAGCAGAAAACAAAGACAAAAGAAATTCCCCAGTGACATGAAAAACTGAATACATGAGCAATTAGTAAAGAGCTCCAATTCTGAGTAGCAGTATCTCTGTAATACTAAAACTTCTGCCATCATAGGAATACTAACACCAACACTGTTAGCTCATTAGCGTCAGTTTTTCTTGTCAAAATAGGGAGAATGTTTTTTTTTAAAAAAAAATCTTGTTTTTAATCTATATGCATGTGCTTTCATTCTGCGATGCAGCAGGTTGAGCTAATGTCTACTGACACTCATATCTGAGGTTCTCAAACTTGGGACTGTTGTCATTCTGGTCCAGAATGAGAATGTTCAGCTGACAAATGCCAATCAGCGGGTCAGCCGCCTGGTCAGTGGCAGTCACTGTCACCGCGTACTCCCTTTGCCGTTCGCGGTCAAATTTCCTGGCCGTCACAATTACTCCTAGAAAGACAGAGATAACAAGGTCGATCAGATAGCTGAATCATAGCAAACACTGCTTGGTCTCGTGTCCCCCAGAGTACTTGTAATTTAACGCTAAAATGATTGCCTCTGCCTGCCTCGAAGCTAAACTTTAAACACAGTAGGGAAGATGAGAGGCACATTATGAAAGAAAATGAGACTTTTTCAAGAGTAGTTATCGTCAAGTCCAAAGAGAATTGTCTTTATTATTTATTTTAGAAATGATTTTTAGCAATGTAATTTACAATATCTCATGCTCTACTGTTGCTACTGAATAAAAAGCTCCATAATATATAAACATATTAATGCACGATAACTTTTAGCTCAACAACAGGTAAAGCTGCATAACAATTCAGTCCAATCTGCAGATACTATTTTTTATATATAATGAATCAAGCTGAAATATGCCTGAAATAAGCTTAATAACCAAAAACCCAAAGCTCGTGTCCAGCACTTTTTCCATTTATTCCCTGCACAATATCGACCACAGACTGACAGACTGAAAGGAACATGTTGTAAAATATTATCCACGTGGGATAAAAGCACATGTGTTTTTCTGTATGTGTATGTGTGTGCACACGAGTGCTTGTGTGTTTCCGTACCGGTTTCTGGGTGTATACTAAATGCAGGCACAGTAGAGTCTTTGTGCATGAAGCCATATGTGACCCTGCCATTGGAGCCTTCGTCAGCATCCACAGCATGAACCTGCAGAACAAAAGTCCCCGCTGGCTGGTTCTCCAGGACGGATGTGCTCTCACGGTACTGCTGACACTGAGAATGAGTGAGGCAGGGAGGACAGGTGGGAGGAAGAGAAGACCACAGGAGTGGAAGTGTGAAGAAACTTAGATCAATACGCCATTCCATCCAAACAGTCAGCAAAAGTGTGTGGGAAGTTAAATGTTGAAAGGACAGATTTAAAATTACTACAGTAGTCTTTTACTGGGGGACAAAAAGTGTAATGTGGAAAATAACCACAGGAAAGAAAGTGGGAAGCCTGTGCCCAGCAAGTTTTCTTTTTCTTTAAAAAATATCAGCTTTTGCGTAACCCGTTTAAAGCGGAAGTGGTTGATACCGGGGTGGTGGAACAAATCTCAGATGCCATTAGGCAAACGCTCTCAAAAGCAGTTTAGCAATGTGTTTGTTGTTGCTTTTGTGTTTTGAAAAAGGTGAATTTTTTGGTGTACAGTGTGCATGTTTACTGCTAAGAGCCTTCAGCAGCGTTCAAGGAAACAGAAAACACAAAAAACGTCCACATACGGCGAACCCAGCACTCCCAACATGTGTGGATCACGCCCTGGAAGCCTCGTAGTGACCAACGGCAGGAGTGCCCTAGATATCCTACGGTCTATCAAAACACTGACCCTACAATGTGAATTAAAAAACAACAACAAAAAATGTGTTTTAAATGCTCTGTAGGCCTGACAGTCTGACCCTTGACGACACATTCATGGTGGGGTGAAAAAACAAAAAAACAAAACAAAAAAACACCCAGTGGGTTCTGGGGAAGAAATGCCATCATGCTGCTAATCTGAAAGGGAATTCTTTGGGCTTGGACATGGGACTCATGCACTAAAGACTTTCAGGGAACAAGAAATCATAAGATGTCTGTGTAGGTTCTCAGTTATCCAGGTCATGGCAGTCTAAGTCGCTTTCTTTCTAAGCTTTAGACTAAGTTACAATAAAGGTTTACATACACTGGGCAGGAACGTCACGGCTATTTGGGACTTATGGAGATTTCTTTGAACTTTTCTTTTTCCAGGGTGAAATAATTGTTCAGCATGCATCTTAAATGACTTTAAGAAAACAAAAATTGGATGTACTTACGTGTAAAATGGGACAAAAGTACACATACAGGCTCAAATATGTACATACACCAACACTAATCTTTGGTTAAATGGCCTTTAGCAAGACAGGCCTCAACCACATGCTTTTTGTAGCTACAAGCAAGCTATTGAGATAATTCTGCCTGGATATTTGACCCCTCTTCTTGGTAGAATATGTACAGGCATTTGGTTGTCCATGTGGGTCGCTGAAAACTTGGTGAAACCTTCCAGCAGTTTTCAGACCATGGCAGGCTTGAGCCTTAGTGGCTTCTGGGTTGTTCCTGAACATCCTAACCATTTTCCTTTCATCTGAGGCTGACAGTTATGGTTTTCGTCCATATATTGGCAAAGTAGTGACACATCCCAAAAATTTGTACTGTTGAACGGTTGTTTGAGATTATGATCTTGGAATCCGCAGTTGTTTAGAAATGACTCAAAGAAACTTTCCCGACTTGTATAAATCTACAGTTCCTAATCTTCACTGAGTTCCATGGACTTTCCCATTGTTGAAAATCCCAAATAAATTCCCAAAACTTGTGCAACTCATTAAAGATGTATGCTATAAAATCATTCCCCCTTGGAAAAAGAAGAGTTCAAAGAGATTAAAATTAGCCCCACATTACCATGACATTGATGCCCATGATGAATGGATGTAAACTTCTGACAACAAATGTATGAGTCATAATATGAAAGACAGGTCAGTTTGATACCAAAGTTAATGTTTCCGTGCAAGCTTGAGATCAATGAAAAGAAACTGAAAAGATACATGTGTAAGTCCAAATAGGACTTCAGGATCGATGCAAACGTAGCAGAAATTCCGAGGGTGGTGTATGGTTTCAAAAGACTTTAGACCTTTAAGAGCAAAGAGGGAATTTTAATAAGGATTTCTTTTGTTACAGTCACAGTAACAGCACTTTTTGATTGCACATCATCTGTGTGCCTGTGTGTTTGGAGTATCTTTTGAAAGAGAGATAATTTCTTGGCAAATGAACTGAACTGCATCAAAGATGGACATAAAAATATTCCGAACATTTACTTTCAATGTAGACAAGCTCCAACATTATATTTCTAAAGATTCTATTATAATTGCTGTTGGATTCTCTGCACAGCACACTTCTCTTTTCCCAAGGTACAACTTATAGATTCCCTGTCACCTTGATGTTTTGCACTGAGATCAAGGTAATGTGATTAGGAAAAAGAGGTAGGAGGTAATTTTTTGGACTATTCAACCATATGTCGTGACAAACAGAGATCTGAAAATAAAATAGCAGGCAACTAAACAGAAACAGTTATGACACCCATGTCGGAGCTATTACAGCAATAATTCCCTGCAGATAAAACTGCCAAGAGGAACAGCAGAAGAGTTTGTGCATAACATTTATGACACTGTGTTCTTTTTTCCTCTCAAACTGCTTTTAGAGACATGTCTTTTTGCTATAAAATGTGCAGGATCTGCTAAATATGAAAGCAAAACAGAGAATACACTTAAATTATGAATCATTTGCTGTCCTAGGTTTTAAGTGTTGGAGGATCTGGAGTTTCCCGAGGGAAGGGTGATATACTGTATATACCCAGGAAGTGAATACTTTAAAATTCAACTCTAAAACATTAACACTACTCCCTGTTTAACACCGCATGCATTCTTGGAGTCATCATAGAGATTTATTCAGTGCTGTCAGTTCTTTGCGTGTTGTAAGGTAGCTGCTCCCTGTTGGCTAGCTCAAAGATTTTGTTAATCACAGAACTTGTCAGACACATAAGGAGCTTTAGTATCCCAATTTAAGCACCATTTCTGCTTTGCTCAATTTATCTTTATTGTATCTTTTTCTGTGGTCTTTTAACTTTCTCGCTTATTCTTTATCCATCAAAAATTCTTATTTTTTTTTACCTGTTTCACTGGAGCATTGATGTTGATGTACTACAGAGGCAGAGGAAAGAGAGAAATACCTCAGTGCTGCTGGCTGATGTCTTCCTTTGACACCTAATTAATTACAGGAGGGCTTTGTTAAAGTTGTCTCCTGTTACCTTTACTCCATGCCTACTCTCATTCTTTCTAGCTCATCTCCACTGCCACCCATTTTTCCATCATCCGGCTTTTTTCATTGTTCTTCCAAATTTGTTTGCTTCCATAGATTGTTTTGGGACTTTGAGGAAGATAAGAAGGGCTACAAGCATCGAATTTATCAAAAGGGTCAAAGTGTCATTTGTTAAAAAGTTGACCTCCTCAGGAGGTCAGATGGGAGACTTCGTATGGAAAAACACAAAAATAAGCCTAAACACAAAAAGGAGATGTCAAAATATGCACTGAAATGTGCAAATTTTTTTCTTTAGCTTTTTCAAACTACCACAATTTATTGTGAGTGACAAGCAGCCTTTGTTTGCTTACGAGGAAATGATACAAATAGGTTAAAAAAATCACTGAAAAGGAAGATTTGGTTACAAAAACAAACCCAACAGCCTGTAGAGGTGAGTCAGTTTATTCATCAAACGCAAGCAGCAGCGAAGCCTTCCGCTATGCCCGACCGGCTGTCGGGCCACCCTACATTTTTAGCTAAGATTTGTATTTGAGAAATCAGAATTAGTTTAGTCGTGAGCCAGTACTTGTGAATGACCATCATTTAAGACCATACTGTGAGACCTTCGTAACAGGACTTGGAGATTTTGTTGACCTCAGCTTGTTGTTTAGAAACATAGTTTTACGTGAGGTTTCAGCTCTGTAAATACATGTAACATGTATACTTCAGAATATCACTTGTTTGTTATAAGCAATTACATAAGTAACTGTGATGATCATAAGAATAAAACTGTTTTAAACCTTGTGTGTCCTGAGCTCTGAAGCTAATGAACTGCCTCTCTGAACCACTCACACTTTTTGTTCTCTCTGTTTCATTATGGAGTCCATATTTAAGCTACTAAATACGTACTGACCAAGAAGGCAAGGCATTGGCCATCGAGGACTGGATGAATATAAAAGCACATACTAAATTCTGTAACGACACTGAAGGAAATAAAACTGCAGTACTGACATGAAGGCTGCTATAGATGTGGCAGACTTCTTCCTTTGAGCTTCTGCTCCCTTACAATAAAAGGAGACAGTGGAGGTGTGGGCAGTGGGAAGAGAGCAACTTGGGATATAGCAGGAAAAAGTGGAAGACTTAGTGTGCTGCTGCGTGACCCAGCAGAAGCGTAGAACGGGTGGGCGGGTGAATAGATGACAGTGGGATGGGATTTGGTATGTGCTTACGGAGGAAAAAGTTGCTTAATCAGCACTTTCAAAATTGGCTTGTTGGCTGGTTGTTTTTGATCACGCTGCTCCAGAGTCCCTTTTTTTATTGTTGTTTTTAAAACTGTGCCCTTTGAGACAGGCACTGTCCTGTGTTTTATTCAGTTTTACTCAATATGTTCTGCTTCTATAAAACACTGTATATGAGTGCAGATCAGAGAAGTACTAAAGCTTTAAAAATAAATCTAATCAGCTTATGTAACTTTCTGCTCCTGGGAAATGCTGGAGCCTCCACTCTGTGAGATCTTGCTTCTATGTTTCACTACCTCTCTGCGTGCCTCTTGCTGCCTCTGTCTTGGTCCACTGATCCAGCCCTGAGTTCCACAGAGGCTACAGCATGTCGTAAGATTGGGCATCAAAACAAGATAAAAGGGCCTTTCTGCTTCAGTGTCCTGCTGCTGGCTTCTAGTGACACAGGAACCACCAGCGAACCTCGGATGTCTTCACTAACTGAAACGCTAATGTACAGCAGGGTTTTTCCCAGAATTTCCTTTTATTTTTCTCTATTTCTAGACACTAAAATGTTTTTTTTCTGTGATCATTAATTTTTATTTGCTACATTTTCTTTTCTTTTAACTCCAGGTTTGTGTGCTTTCATCATTTCAATTCTTTTTGACTTAGAAGAGTTGTTTGGGGGGGTGTCTGGGGATTGTCTGTCCATTGCTCACAGCTTTCTGCCAGCAGGGAAAAAAGAATGAATCATAGACTACGGTATGATGCCAGCAGAAGATTCCTGAGAGAGACAATTGAGCATACAGTGCACATTAAAAAAAATGCCGACCAGGAATCCCTCTCTTCTTTTCTGTCTTCTCTCTTGGCTCTCATTTTGTTGCCTGTCCCTCTGTTTCTTCTTGAAGTGGAACGAAAAACGCCTCCACCCCCACCCCCACCCCCACCCATGACAGAGTGAGCCAGGTTTATTCAGCATGGCCCCACTCCTAATCTTGGCTCGCGATACCTCAAGGGCCTTGAAAAGTCATCCCATTTAAAACTGAAACATGGCTAGTGAAGTGAAAAAAAGCAGGTGGAGATGTAGCACTTTGAGAGTGGCTCGGTCGGGATTTCTCCCACGTCCCTTGAAGCTTTAATTAAAAGACCATGATGATGTAGGAGAGAGATGAGAGAGCAGATATGAGGGTCAAGCTCACTAATCGCTCCTCCAGAGAGAAGAGATAGAGGCTAATGAAGAGAGGAGATAGAAAGACAAAGACAGGGAAACAGGAGTGGAGGAGAGCTACAGGGGATAGGCAGGCGCAACAAGAAAAGAGTGAGACAGAGATATATTTAGAAGAAAGTAAAAGAAAACCTTGCATAGTGACTACTGTTTCTCCTGCCATTGTCCTAGGTTAGTGGTATGATTTGGAAGAGCCCCTCCCACTGCTGTTATCAAACCAGTAGAAAGAGAAAGACTAAACAACATTTAATGAGGCGACTGTGGGTGAGGGATCATCTTACCTTCTCAAAGACAGGCTTGTTATTATTCACGTCGTCCACTCCAACTATGACCTGAGCCGTGGATGACAAGGCCTGAGGTCCGCCTGAGGCATTGTCATCCGTGGCTGTAACATTGAGGACATATTCAACACCCTGGAGGCGAGGTGGTGGGCTGGAGCGCAGCCGGATCAAGCCTGCAACCAAACATAACGATGACAGTGGTTAACACACACACACAGTCACACTCATTACACTCAGCTGGTTCAATTTTGAGTTTGAAAAAGTATATTGTCATTATAGCACCCAAACTGGTAACATGTTTGTTTTTTTTAATTTATTTTCTCCTGGAGCTAAAATGTCATAAAATCTATTTGCATAATAGATTAATTATACAAAAAACAGCTACCACATATCAGGGAAGGTAATTAAGTTATTACACAACATGGCATGTTTGACAGCATGACAGGATTTAATGGACAGTACTTAATGCTTTTTTACCTATCACCTTTCCTCATTTCCTTTCCTTCTTTGCTTTCCTTTTCTTTCTTTGGCCTCGCCATTATGCACTACAAAACCAGGGCTTATAAAAACTGTAACAACTTCTTCTGCTTCGTGCAATAGAAAAAACATTCTAGAGATGAGTTTCTCTCCAGTGTGGGTGAGACGTAATTGTGCTCTGTCTCCATTACTTCGCAGAACTAAACATTAAGACCACTTACAGTACAAATAATTATATTGTAACAAAGACACACATCAAGGTCTCTGATGTGTTAGATGTTAAGCGAGCCATTGTTTGCTGGCACGAGTGGCCAAATCACTGTGGCAACTTTTTACTGGTAGTGAGTGAGAGCTATCAGATAGCAGTGATGGAATTTGTTTCAGGCTACAAATGAGCCTAAATGAGTGTAAACATATCATCTTATTAGCAACAACTATAAGTTAGCTTTCTTTTAGATTTTAATGTAAACTTAACAGAACAGATTTTACCAGGCTGACCCCAAATTTTGGGTTAACATTTCTAATGCAATATATATGTCACGCAGGCTTAAAATGATCATCAAGGCTGAACTGACAGAGAAACATTTTTGGAGACCAAACAAAGGCACAAAGTTTGTATGTTCCTTGTTTTGGGTGATACAGTGAAGCAGTTTAACACTTCAGCATACACAGATAAAGTGTGCCAGCTTGATTGGAGGTAAACTCAAAAACTTTCTTAGGACGGACACATTTGATTTCAGCTTTTCGTTTTTATAGCAGTACATTTGAAAGTAACATTGAGAAGCTTTAGGTGACACTTTACAGACAAATTCTCTGTCTTTGTTGTTTTCTCCCCCTACACAATCTGGAGTTGAGCAACCAACCATGGCACATAGGTAGGTCTTAGGCCACTGAAGGTTTTTATCTGTATCAGATATTATAATGTCATCATGTTACCTAGCAACCATCTAGCAACAGGCTATAATGACGTGCTTTTAGCGTTCACAAGGCCTTATAAAAGCATCATTTTCATTCCATGACAGTAACATCTAATTTTTATCCACAAAACAATATATTATGATGTCTTTCGGCTGCCTGGCAGCTACTTTGCAATATAAGTAACTAAGCAAAATGTATTTATGTAGTGCTTTTTCATACCAATCACAAAGAGCTTTACGGAGGTGTCAGTTAAAAAGCCAGTGGGCTAAAATGACTCAGTTTTCAGCCATTATGCACCTACAACACCAACAAAAGCATCATCTGTTTTACACTTCACAATAATAACATCTCATTAATATCCACAACAGTTGATTATGATTATGCCATCATATTTTCTAACCTTGCAATGGTTAGAAAATATGATGGCCTAAAACATCTTAAACTAAAACATCTTATAAATGTGTTGTATAATTTTCATTTCACAGCCAACTGTGCAAAAAAAACAACAACACCGTGGCATGGACATGTGCATGACTAAGAAACGTGTCAACCTAAGTTACCACTTGGCATTAACAGTGTAGCTTGACAATTGCATTTTTATACCCAACACGAACAGCGAATGTTAACGTAAGCTTACAACGTAAATCGTTTCTAACACATGCAATGCAACCAGCTCACATCACCCAAGAAAGCTGCACATGGCAACCAGCACACACCACCACTTAAAACCAAGTAGTCAATATCTGTTGTCCGATATAAGAAAGGTCAACTGTGGACGATGACAGAACAAAATAACTCTGTCCTGCCTCTCGCTCGCACAAATGACACTTCATCTCAACAGCAGTATTTTTTAACCAGACACAGAGTGTTCCCTGAGGTTTTAATAGACTTTCAATAGACTCACCAAAATAACATTTGCTGCCTGATATTATAGTCTTTAAACAAATGAGCACTTTATTTAGAAAAATGCTAAACTACATTAGATGGCTGGGAGTTTGAACAATATTGCAGGAAAGTGATATGAATGAGTAATCAAATCATACTGGGCACTGAAGTAAAACAACCGAGAACATCATTTAAGAATCTTCGCAAAAAAATAAAAAATAAAAACAGTAACGCAACAGTAGCCAAATCGTGAGGGGAAAGACGTCACTAGTGAACAAAGACTGTCTAATTTCACTTTTGAGCTCAGGGATATTTCATTAATTATGGTTACACAACATATGAATAGTCGGATTGATTGGTATTCCCTTCTAGCACCTTCGTTCTGGCATTCCATTTCATCCTCTGTCTTTCCTTCTCTTACTGACCCTCTCTTTCAGTCCGGCGTAGGCGTCTCATCTGCATCCCACTCTCTGCTCTGAATGACTCTCTTCCACTCTGTATTCATCTCACCCTTTGGTGCTCTGTTTACTTTGTGTGTGTGTTTATGTGCGAGTGTGTGGGCTCAAAATGTGGACACACTTATTACATCCTTCTTATCTTCAGAGGCAGGGGCAGGTGCTATCGCAGGCATGTGTTTATTTGATTGCGATTTCCCAAGAGAGACTGCAATTGGAATCATATATATACACTTATAATAGACACACATGTACATGTATGTGCACCGTACAACCTTGTGTGTTTACCAGACCAACAGGACAGATGAAATGGAGATGTGCACAGGAGATGTGCGATTTTCATTTTAGTATATTTTATTTTGTGTGTGTCTGTGTGAGTGTGTGTTCGAAGTACGCAGACATGTATGACATGTAGAATGAAGAATTGCACTAAGCGATTTCTAGAACACTCTCTGAAAATGAATGGCAC
Organism: Perissodus microlepis; assembly: GCF_051167445.1. NCBI lineage: Eukaryota > Metazoa > Chordata > Actinopteri > Cichliformes > Cichlidae > Perissodus > Perissodus microlepis. Next base: position 3,933,079 of record NC_140461.1, read on the forward strand.
CAGAAACAAATCATGAACAAGAGGAGAAAATGTTCTTTTCTATCAGAGTTAATGCCATACAAGCTGATTCTTGCACATGTACAGTATGTCGCTTCTGTTTGTCTTTGTGTGCGTGCTGTTTCACAAAAGATTTCCATGGAGGAGGTCTCTGTCACAATAGCTGGTTCCCTGGCATGGATGTTCATGTTTAAGGCTACATGTAGGTGCATGTGTCTGCAAGTGCCTGTGTGTGTGTGTGTGTGTGTGTGTGTGCAGAAAAGAGATAACAATAGTCAGGAAAGAAAATGTAGGGAAAAATGAAATGAAATGAAAAACGATTACTCAGAGATAAAGAAAAACAAAGCTTTGACTCTAATTATGTGTGTAATAAACACCTTACACCGCAAAATGGGTTCCTGTCAGTGCAGAAATGGTAAAGAGACTGCATTGTTGTAAAATATCTTTTCAAAAGCACTGAAAAAAACCCATCAGAAGATAAATTAACCTACACAGACAAGCAACATTTAGCTTCCTTTGTTTTTACCAGTGCAAATATGATGCAAATACCAAAAAGTATTGCATTTAATATGTAATTTTGGCAAGATTTTTTAAAAACAAAACCCTTTAGATTTTTTTTTTACCTGTAACAAAAATACATTTAATTCAATTTTAATATATCATATAATATATGATTATATTTTAATAATCAAGGCGCTTTATATTGTAAGGTAGATCCTATAATAATACAGAGAAAACAGAGAAAAAAAACAACAACAATCCTACTTGTATAAACACATAGTGAGTGAAAACGAAATCACTCACACTGCATCATGGGAAGCCATCAGCGGCCTAGACCTATTGCATCATAACTAGGGGAGGATTCAGGGTCACCTGATCCAGACCTAATTACATGTTTTATCTAAAAGGAAAGTTTTACGCTTTAAGCCAAGTAAGAAATGGCTCATATAAAAAGAGAAGCGGGGGAACAGAGGTACATGCAGAAATGTCACAATCAAACTAATAATGCTGGAATTATGTTGAAATGCCAGTGAGTGCAGGCTTAGAACCCAAATGCAGACTTAATAAAGAAAAAGAAAAACTTTTATTCTGTCAATGTGAAGTCCAGAGCAAGCACAAAGCCCAGAGGGGAGTGACAAACTCAAGCTGATAAACAGGCAGGGAACAAACTCCAAAGAAAGCACATGTGAGAAGGCATATTAACGCTCACATGCTAATGGCTAATGATGATTACATAGAGCTGAAGTGAGGCACAGGTGCACACAATCAACACAATCACAGTAGAGGAAGAAAAGCTAAATGTAAGACACAGGGGACAAATAGCTACCAAAGTAAAACAGGAAGTGACTAACAATTACAGAAACAGGAAAACATGAACACATGAAGGAAATTAGAGGAAGAAGACAAAAAAAGGAACAGAACAACACGCTGAAGGAACTAAATAGAGTCTGCATATATAATGGAATGAATGACACTCAGGACATAATGAAACCAAAACAATGAAACAGTGAAAGACAAGCTGACTAAATACTAAAACAAGAAAAGTACAAGGACCCGACTGCAAACTTAACACCCTGAAGTAAACACACAACTAACAGGAAGCAAAACAACAACAGACCAAATTGAAACTATAATTCAATAACCATGTAAAACAAACTGACCACAAAATAAAATCCCACAGATGAATCCCACGAGAATTGTGACTATTTTTCTAAAAACTTCCCACATGCATCAGATTTTCATTTTAAGAACAGTGCATTCAATGTGTTTGCTCAAGAAATGTATATAATTATGTTAACTTGTTAAAGATTAATTAAACTAGTGTCAGAAAACTAGCTCCAACTCAATCCATTAATTAATGAGAAATACACAACAGTAATACATACTTCATTGTACACACATTTGCACTTGGTTGGTAATTAAAGGGTACTTCAATGAGTCTTCACCTCTCCAGCTCTTCCCTTAGCTGTTATTTCGTTTGAATTAATTCACGAACTAATAAGGGCATTGTTTACAACCAGCCATTATATTGTCACAGGGCTGCACAGCAACAAACTGAACAGTCGGGCTTTTTGATTGGGCAGTGAATTTTCTTGAAAAAGGCCATACCTTTATGCCAATATTTCTGGTAATTACAATAAAAAGCATTTAACTGTCCCCCTTTTTTCATGTTGTAAAAAAAAAGAAAAAAAAGAAAAACGTTGGGAAAGGAGGAAATTCTCCATCTTACTATGAAGTTAAATATTCATACTGACATGGACAAACCCAACAATGAGGCAAGCCTTTAGTATAGCTATTGTATGAGATGGGAGTCCCTCACAATTATTGCAGGAAAGGTTGTTTCCTTGTATTCCAAGCCCAACTTTTGCTGGTCTTGTAGTTCAAGACCAGCAAAAGTGTTTTAATTATAGGCAGGTAATCCAATGCTTGTATTTCTGACTGCCAGCTGAAGTTTGTCCATTTCACAAGTTAAATGTATTCATGGCTAAACCTTCCACCTTGTCATATGAACACCTTTACTGTGTGGGACAAAAAAAAAGAAAAAGAAGAAGCAATTTGCTCATACTCTAAAAAGACAGTAACCTAGATGGTTTTCTCTGAATTTCTCATTATTCCAACCCAAATAGGCTATTGTACGGTGCGTGGCTGGGGCTGATAGGGGTTGCATTGTAGAATTGGCTTACGAGAGACTGAAATACAAAGAAAATAAAGAAAAATGAGGTACAATGAGACTAAAATTAGAACAATTGTTTGTTACAAAAAGAGCAACCAACTGGGGTTGATGAAAACTGGGCACAAAGGATAAATAAAGCATATATCTATTTAAATGCTAATTCTGTTAATATAACACTTAAGAGTGCCAATTTAGCTGGCAAAGGCTGACATATTTTTTTCGTTAAGTAGAGCCCCAGCAATCACCAAAGTCATTACAATTCATCCTCTGGAGACCCCGAATTCCTGTTAATTGGCCATGGCACTCACAATAGCCAAGAGGTTAAAACCAGATTTGGTTGACTTTACAAGCTTTGGACATATTCAAAGAAACCCTTAGACATGATTTTACATCAATTGTGTTTCATTGTTGAAAGACATCTTCATGTCTTACAATCTGAGCATTTTCCCCCCAAATTTGCTAATGTCCTTAAATAAACCCTTGCTTTGCAGTGGTAAAGGCAAACATACTAACAGCAGAAATGGCGTATGTATGTATGCAGATTCCTGATATCAGAAAGTGGGACTCTTTCAGACCGTGAAGTAAACATTTCAAAAACATGTATACCAATGCGAAGGATGCATTAAGAGTGTAAGCACTAGTCCACTCTTCTGTCTCTCTTTCCACCCACACTGCTCCAATAGTGCTGCGTAGTGCACTCATGCTTAATGAATTGAGACAGAGGGCCAGATAAATGTGACCAGTTCAGTAAAGGCAGCGGGCAGACACAGAGAGAGTCTATAGCTCGCTCACCATGTTACACGTATAGGGATCACCGGAGGCGCCCCTTAGTCTGATCCCTGCTTTACTCTGCTTCGGGTTGGCATAAACATCTAATAGGGCCTAAAAGCCTCAGATGAGAGTATCACATGCTGGGTAAGTGGTTGAAAATGGGACATGGAAAAGGTTTTAGGACATTCTAAGAACAAAACATACAGCGAGCGTCTGTTCTAATCTATGAGATCTGTGTCCCTGTGCCATTATGGGTAATGGCAGGGTGTGCATGTGTGTGTCTGGTAGTGTTCACTGGCCTGTATGTAGATCTACACATCCTGAACATTCATACATGTAAACATCTGCACATGATTTTCTGAGTCCATGTTCAGGTTTGCTTATATTGCAGTTATGGATTTTACCATGCAAGTATATGTTTGTCAGATTTGGATCTTATTTATTTTATATATTGTTGTACATATACACAAAAATTTTATGTACATGTGCATGTGTATTACTCAAAAAACTACAATGAGTTTGACACTCTCTGCATGTGTGTGTGTTTGCTGCCGTTAACAGGGCCAGCACATATCATAGTCTACTGGAGATGGAGAAGATGTTTCCTTGTGGGTCAGTAAGCATCCGTCACTTCACATGAAGGCAGCCAGGAGGGAGGAAGGATGAGGACGAAGCAAGGGGTGAGTGAGACACAGCAGACAAAGGACACAGTGGGGTGGGGAATGGAGGACAGAGGGAGAGAGGAAGCACTTCCTCCATTCGGCATCATGCAACAAAATCAAGGCTGGAGCCAGGAGAGATGAAAAAAGTAGAAGCTTTAAAGAAGAGTCAGATGTGGAATAGCGAGGGAGAGAATAACAATATATTTGCCGGGGGGGACCAGGGAGAAGAATGAGGGCAAAAGTATGTGGGTTTGTTACATAAAGCTGGGATCACACACAGGTCAGCGAATCAGACCCAACACAATAGACAGAAGGCAAGCGGTTCAAGAGGAAAGAATAAATAACAGATATAAAACAAGACAACACTATGACACACTTACCTAAGAGGCTTCACTGAAAACAAACTCTGCTACTGAGTTTCCTTCTGTAGGAAATACTGTCTTCCAAAATGCCATAAAACTTGTGAGGGGAAAAAAGGAAATGATAGAAGCATGTTTATTGGCTGCAGCATTTCCCCTCAGTTGTCAATAAATAGTTCCTCCCATCCAACAGAGCGGGTGTTTTAGTATTTATGGGTTTTAATAGGAAGAGCGTGATCATCATATTGACCGGCCTACTCACATCCTAATGGGTCTCTTAAATCTCAGGGAAACACACTGTATTCTGGGGTGAGTTACAGGCAAATTAACATGAAGAGGGAGTCCGCCAAGGCTGCTCCTGCCGGAAGGGAGGAAAATAATCACTTGAATGATTGTCGGACATTTAGGATAGGTGGTGAGAGGGGGGAGCTGGCAACAAGAGGGGAGAAGAGGCAATAAACGATTTTCATCAGTAGCCGAGGGAGAATGAGATGGGCTGGAGAGGGTGGGCGGAATCCAATGTGCTCGCCTTCCATTATAAGAATCATAAAATACTTTTAATGACCAAATATTGGGCTCTTTGAAACTAGATATTGGATCATATTACAAGCATTATGGTTTCACACTTTGGCTCACACACTTTGGTGCAGACAAACTGTGTAATGTCATAGTGTGGATCTACTGTAAATCCATCACAGCTAAAGATGGGCTTATTAAAGGAACGTAATATGATAGTGACACAGAGGACGGACACTGCAGCATGCTCAAAGCGAGTTGGATTTCTGCAGAAGAAAACGTATGTTACACCTATCCCAATCTTACAACCCATTGGCTCTTGTCAGACGTGTGAGCTTCTGGGCGAATAGGCCCATTTTTTTAAGCCCATTTCCACTTGAGGTTTCCTGCTCTGTCTGCTGGTCACCATTTATGAATGCAGATACATTTAAAGAGCTAAATACTTTTCAGACAACAGCTGACATCACATTGTGCTTCTTCTGTTTCCACATAGCCCATATGGCAACTTAAATGTCAGTGCTACCCTGAATAGAAATAGGACGCAGTCTTGAAATCTTCCAGTAACAAAAGTCTTGCCTCTTGCCTATAATTTCATCATACTCATATGGAGAAATATGTTCACAGAGATTCCATGTATACTAACTTTTTTTACATCATTTATATGTTGGCCAACTGTCTAGTTAGTTTACTGATGCAGAATGCATTTTTCGATTTTTTTGTATATGCGATCCAGGTAATTGCATTCCTTCTGGTAACACCTTACAAACGATCTGATTCTCCACATCCCCTCAAAAATTTGCAGAATGATGCTGAATATGGCATTCTGAAGATCAGAACTAAACTTGAAATAATGACGTCAAACATAAACTAAAGATTTTCTGAAACAATTAAAAGCGTGGTTTTAGCATGGATATGAAGTCAAACACTGTCTTCCTGCTCCAGCTACACTCGCCAAATAGCATCCCCATCCTTAATGGCCCAAGGTCTCATTTATTCCAGCCACTAAACTGGTTTGACGCAAGCAAAAAAAGAATGCTAGACACTGAAAACACATTCCAAAGTAATGAATTACTAAATCCAGTAATTACATTACAGTTACAATACTGTCTTTGCGTTACAAAGGTTCTTATGTTATCTGCATGCTAGGTGGATAGAAAGGGAAAAAAATGTAACAGACATGCTACAATCAGCTGATTTGAGTTTGTGTGCGGGAGGAAGAAAAGAATCCGTCTGCAACTTTTCAGCAGAGGTGATATGGACATTTTTTAAATGCACAGAAGAACTAGAGCACAATTGTAAATTGCAAACTGCCTCCAGAAAGGAACAACTACATTATTGCTGTTAACACAATATCAGCTCTTTGCAAGCATTTGTACAGACAGCATGCTAACTCAAAGCTAGCCAAGAACCCAGAATGTTGTTAAAGCTGAGTGTTTACTCCAGCGCAGCAGCCACAGCCTGATTTTCCACAGGTAACAAAATCAGTGACAAAGTTTGAAGTCAGGCTTGTAGGCTCCATTTCTACCTGTAATTAAGTAAAATAGTGCATTACTTTTAAGAAACATAATGAGTAATGTGTAATACATTATTTTTTCTTTTTTTAACTCATCCAATTTGTCTGCATTGAAAATCAGTTAAAATATGTAATTAAACTGAAGCAGAGTTTCAAATTTAGACTTTGAAGTGGGCATGATACACTCATCAGGACCTTGTCACAATCAGTCACCTTGACTTGAAGTTAGTGCTGTCAGCGTTAATCTCGTTAAAATGACGTGCAAGGGGCTGGACGGCACTAACGTGTCAACGAACTGACTGCGCTAACACGTTGACGCCATGCAGCCCCACGCACGGGGCGATCCGCATTAACTCGCTAACGGTGATTTGCCACGTTAATGCGGTTATGGCATTAACGTCATTTTAACGAGATTAACGCTGACAGCACTACTTAAAATATGTTTGTACTTGAGGAAATTAAAAGAATGCATCAGTAAAAGTTCTCTCAAAGGGAGGCCGTCTCAGAAGATGAGTAGCAGCTCTAAACCACTCGGGGAAATAAGGCCAGATGCTTGGGGTGGGTTAAGATGTGCCAGCATGTCACAGCATTTGAATAAAATTAAAGAAAAAAAGAAAAAGAAAAAAAAAAATATGTAACCATGCATAAAAGGATATATAAAGGAGACAGAACGACACTAAAGTAAATCCACAGTGAAATTTTGTAGTAGGAATGTTCGGAATCTGGGTGTGCTTGGCTACACTAGGACTCCTGCACCAAATCAGTTCCATGCAGACCAAGGAGAAGTCTCTCTCAAGCCATACACCTCATACTTGTGGAAAGGGATTGATACTGCAGCAGGATAATGAGCCCAAATGCCCCAAATCGCTTTGCTTCACTACTTGAAGACCAAAGAAAACTAGAGAGTGCCGACCATTATGGACTTTTTTCCACATTCACCTGAACTCAACTCCACTTAACGTTTTCAGCGATGCCTGAAAACTGGGGAAGCCAAGCACTCCTGACATCAGAGAAGCTTCTGGAACATTGCAAAAGAATAACATGAACGTATTCAGTGAAATTTAATGCATACCGAGTTGATGCTTTCAACCAGTAAAAGCCAAAAGGTGGACACACCAAACACCATCATCATACTGTGAAAATGCATGTGCATTTTCCAAAGATTTCCTTTTTTACCTATGATGCTAATATTAGTACAACTTGCAAATTGCAAAGAAACAAGCTTTGAGAATGACTGAAATAAAAAGTAAAACCGATACCATACTGTATTTCTAAATCACAAAAACAAAAAAAGCAAAGCAAAACATCTTCACATCCACGAACAAGTCAATGCATCTTTGTACTAGAGTAAAAATGTTGGTAGTGTAAGTTAGTTGTATCCCTCGGAGTATAAGTGCACACTTATAATAAACAACATGATTTCTATCATTTTACTGGTTATTTTAGGAACGTGGAAGTATGGAATAATAACAGTGTGCAATACACATACACTTATTCGTCATTTGATTACTAATTTAAGTTACTGTGTTGTGTTGTGATGTGCCGTGTCGTGTTGTGTTGTGTTGTATGTAGTTGTGTGTAGTTGTTGTGTGTAGTACTATGTATGACTGTGCAATGACAATAAAGAGTTATCTTAATCTTATCTTAATGTGTTTGATTGGAAATTCCTTTTATTTTTGTAACTTTATCCTTTGATCGTATCATATTTCTCAACTCTCCCCACCTTTAGCCTGAGCAGAAGCCCAATGTGCCATAAACTCAAATTCAGATAAAGATCCAAACCCTAGCCTTTTCTAGAAAAACATTTTGATACGTCTGAAATTAAATCTGAAATCTGAAAAGAAGCTAAAAACAAAAAAGAGAAGACTGAAAATGACAGCTATCGCTTCATCTCTTCAGCTGAAGGTCCTGAAACTGCTTGTGCTGGTTTACAGTGACAAGTATAAATGTGTGCTGTGCTGAGTAGGTCAGTGAGCAGCCTCTGATCAGAATGACCTTAAGAGAAGAGATGAAAATGAAGAAACTGATAACGGCTAAATTGATCAGTATATGCCAACTATAAATAATGTGTATATGAGATATTGGCATCTATTTTGCATGAAAACAGGTTAGCTTGAAGGGCACTTGGGAATGAAATTCAGCTAACACCCCTTTTTGTCATTTTTAAGGAACGTGATCCCGGTCTAGAGTCTTCCACTGTCCATGCACGTCTAGCACGTCTTCACCAAGTGTCATGAATTTGGCTCAATTAGTTTTTGCGAGGTGTCAACATTAACTTTTCCCATATAGCAAACCTCGCACGCTGTCAGTTTGAGAAAGCCTGAAAGAAACTTGAATTAAAAAGTGAACTTTTGATGACGGGCAAAAATTAGGTCAGTGTGACAAAACCCGAGCAGAGCCAACAATCTAAATGGCAAAGAGTCATCTTCTGATAGGTGACGAAATCGAGTTATTGCTACAAATCTTTTCTTTGCTTGATAAAATGGCCGCTGCTATCAGCTGACAGTGAATGTCATTGCAGGTGAACAGAGGAAATTGCACCTTGAAGTTGAGTAATTGAATTTGTAAAAGTCATCGTAGTACCCTGTGATGTGAAATGCAGATTCAAAGGGGGTTTCAATTTACAAAAAGGGTCGAACCGCTATGAAATTGCCACTATTACGGCTCCCGGACACACACAAAACACACACTGTGTCATTAACACAGCTTCCCATTTCATATTGCTCCTGGCATTACTGCACCTGCCTCGGAGGAAGTTGAGATGTGTGACTATAAACCTCAGATGGTATTTTGTTACTGAGGGACTGTGAAAATGGTCTTCACACTTTGGCTGGTAATTCTAATGTCTTTATGACACGACCTGTCAGAATTTCAATATCTTTTACAAAGCTGCTAGCAGTAAGAGGAGCGCCAGTGAAGCATCCTCATCCACTGAACAGTAGCTGTGGTGAAGGACATTAAACCAAAACACACACTATAAAGCATATTTTCAAGACCCCCTGGGGCCACACTTGACAAAATACAGAGCTTTTATATTTATATGGTGTATGTAAATAGAGCAGGGAAGAAACACTGCAAAGCAAGGTGAAAATAACTGTGGAAAGAGAACACTTTGTGGATCATTCAGGGTTTGTGCTAAATGGGTGAAGAGCAAAATAATAACAGAGCCCCAAGCAGCCTGAGGTTCTAGGATTCTTCCCCTAAAATCTTAAGCAGCAAGATAAAAATAATTCATCATGCACCACCATGGAGCGGGTAAATGTATCTCAAACATGTAGTGTCCTTGAGCTTTAAAAAAATAAAAAAAGACAGGCAATGAAACCGTCTCAAATACAGTGCCACAGAGGAGGGACAGAAAACTCATATCCATCCATCCATCCATTCGCTTCTCCTTTTTCAGGGTCGCGGGGGGCGCTGGAGCCTATCCCAGCTGTCATAGGACGAGAGGCGGGGTACACCCTGGACAGGTCACCAGTCTGTCGCAGGGCCAACACACAGGGACAGACAACCATTTGCACTCACATTCACTCGCACATTCACACCTAATGGCAATTTGGATTTTCCAATTAACCTACCCCCACAAGCTGCATGTCTTTGGACGGTGGGAGGAAGCCGGAGTACCCGGAGGGAACCCACACAAACACGGGGAGAACATGCAAACTCCACACAGAAAGACCCGGGCCTGATGTTGGAATTGAACTCAGGACCTTCTTGCTGTGCGGCAACAGTGCTAACCACTGTGCCACCGTGCTGAGAAAACTCATATGAAACACATATTTGAAGGGCGGGGTGTTTGCACATAAGGTCTTAATTCTTCTCTGTACATAATCTACATGTAGAGGAAAAAAAATTCTGCTTTTCCTTATTTTCTGTTATGTGTCTGCTTTTAAACATAGATAGTTTGAAAGTTTCCAAGAGTAAGGCATCTCTGTGAGGTAAAAACTGTTAAACTTAAACTGCAAGCCAGATATCCTTAGACAACTGTGTCGATCAGCACAGAAGCCCCACCCACTTCCAGTTCCAACCTCCTCTTTTCTAGCTGCAGCCTATCAGAAGAAAGGGGAGGGGCAAGATGAATAAACCATTTTCCTCAGACAGAAGATGAACTGAGGGGCTGCAAGACGGCCCAGTGTAGGACAAATAAGGATTGCTTTTGAAGGATGAATCATGTAGCAGCGTTCAAAAATACAAATATGGAGTTGGAAACAAGCAGTTGTTAAAAGAATATTCAACATTAATAATCAAATGAAAACTACAAACAGTCCAGTTATCAAACCTTTTTGGTTGTCAATGACAAAGTTGCCCTCCTCATTTCCTGTGGTGATCTTATACGTGATCCCATCACCATCGGGGTCCTTTGCCAGCACCGTAGCAACCAATGTGTTGGGGCCTGCGTCCTCTGAGACAAACGTCCGATATCTGATAAAACACACAAAAACAAGAGCACAATAAGCACCTCAACTACACACATGGTGAAAATGAGATACATTCAACAGCTGCATTGTCAATTTTCAAATCTATTTCATCTAATCCATACAGGACCAGCAGTTCAATCCGCCACGTAGAACAAAACAGCTCATAAGGAAGCTCGTAAAAAATATTGACTCATATGAATTGTAACTGTGTCACACACGGTCTGTATTATCAACCAAATGCACCACCTTCTCTACATATCATAGATCTTTTATTGTATTTGCAATTTAGTTATGAAAATGATGAGCCTTACTTGCCATAACTGTTGAGGAAACACTAAAAATCGCAGGTTTGCTACATTGTTGTTTAAAGAATGGAGACAAAATTAGAGCAACAATTGGAAGAATGTGAAGTTAAGGAGAAAGTGCATTTTCCATTTTTTTCAGGTTAAGCATTCAAAACATTTTATCTATATTCGACTGTATAATAAGCAAAAATGGCTCATTCCTCCTGCCTGGCATTACGTCATCATGTGTTGCCTACGGTCACCAAAGAGAGCTTCATCACATGTTTACAGCTACATCCATAAAGGGCCTGACTGTGTAAGTGATTCTCAGTTTTAAGTCAGCAGTAATAACAGTGGAACATATCTGGAGCCACTCTCAAACACAGTGAATCAACAACATGTAACAGAGGTGTGTTAAAGGCCACTTGTTTAATGAGAGAAATCTATTTTCTGAATGCAGCTTTGCACATTCCATGTCATACCAGATAGTTAATTGCTTCCTCCTTGATCCCCAGGTGTTAATCAGTCCCTGAGCAGATGCAAATATGTAAGCCAGCAGATTCCTGAGCAGCAGCATACAGGGGAGGAGAAATAACTCAGAAATTCACTATTAGATGCAACTCGCATAAAAAAAGAATCATATAGCAACTTACATATAGAAAGTAATCTTATGATTATTCCTACAATAAAACAAGACTGAGCAGGCATGAGTAGCTGTCAGCACAGTACTCACAAATTCTTCAACACTCCAGAGAACACTCGTGACTGAACACTAATCAAATTTCAAAGGTCTGCACGTCTGTCGCTCAAGGGAAATGGCAAAGAAGAGATTCTTGCAGAGGTGAAGGGTAAATATCACCTTAGACAGAAATGCTTTCACAGTTCTGCTTAAAGCTTTTAAACATTTAAGGGTGCATCCCTTGTAAGCAAGTGTGCATATCTAACCATGAGGTCAAAGACAAACGCCTCATCTAACATATCAATTAATATCATACAGGGATGTGATTAAGGGAAAAACTCAAAAAAGGGTCTCTCTTTTACAAATACTGTGCCTTTGCTGTGGCACTTCAGAATCTGGCCTAGACACATCCCATTTGCATGATTAATCCCTGAGATGTTGAAAACTCTCCTAGAGTCCATCTCTACTGCACATCTGTATAAGCTCCCGCAGTCTGACCTGCATGTTAGGGCCAACACCTAAGCTATGAAGTCCAAAGAACTCTATTTACACGTCCGTGACAAATTGAGGCAAAACACAGATCAGTGCAATAGTATGAGACCATCTCTATAGCTCAGAGTGTTCTCAAGAACACTCTGGTCTCAATAATTGTGAAATGGAAAAACCACCAGGACTCTACAGAGATGGCCATCTGGCCAAACTCTGAAAATTAGGTCCTTGTTCAGAGGTGACCAGGGACCCAACAGTCACTCTAACAGAGCTTCATAAGTCCTCTACAGAGATGAGAGACCTTGCTGGAAGGATAACCGTCTCAGCAGCACTCCATCACTCGGGCCTTTGTGGTGAAGCAGCTAGACGGAAGCCACTCTGCGTTAAAGCCACATGACAGACTGTGTGGAGTTTCCGAATGAATTTAAAGGACTCTGAACGCAATAGAAATGATTCTCTGGTCTGATGAATCAAAAACTTTTTGGGCTTGGTATCTGGCTGATAATGTCTTTACTGTGAAAAGTGGTATGACACCGTAGCGGTGCTTCTCTTGGACACAGTCACTGAGAAGGCAAAAAAATCTGCTTTATAGTGCACGTGATGACTGCCCCAGACCGCTCATCCCCACAAAGGAGCAATCCTTTTAAGGAAACACTGATGCAAGTCAAGGCATTTGAATCAGTTTAAAGCGTATATTTGCGTGTGCATGTATAAGTTATTAATTTGATTTGATGTATATTTGCTAACAGGCTTCACATACCAAGCTCAGTGCAGCTTTTTGCTATGAAATTCTGCTTCAGTTTTATCTTTGTAGCTTTGTGTAACACTTTGAACTTCAGCTTTGAACTCTTCTATGGCCTTGCTCAGACATCTCTGAACCACTCGATGTGCTTGAAAGCAAAACTTTTCTTGAAAGGTTGACCCTTTCAACTTGTTAAGATGAAACTGACCTTCTACATTCTTTAAACCTATTTCAGCTGCCTTTATGTAAATAGCTGATCATTACATAGTGCATGCCACCTTCTCTGGATGGTTAGTGCTACATAAAGAACTGCCTTTGCATCAAGACTAGAAACATCTGAATAAATAAAACTGCAAATATTTAATGGAAGACCTCATGATTATTATAAAATTAACCATACTGGTGGTTAAATGAAGACGATGAGTCTCAAGCAAATTTTCAAAGATGAGTTACATTTTTCACAATGTGAGTTTACAGGCTTGGCAGCTTGCTGAACTCCGATTAAAACAATACAATAAAAATAAAAATGGGAGAAATATGCACTTTTCATTTAACTGACTAGAAATAATAGTGATAATTAAAAAAATCATAATCTCAGCCTTTAATCTGTCTGAAAATCACAGCCTGTAATGTGTTAAAAATCTGACAAAGTACTTGGTTGTTGAGTTTTACTGGTGTTCTGGCATGCAGACAGTTTTGTTTTAGTTGTTTAAGTATTTTCAGATATTAATTTGTGTGACTTCTGTCACAACCAAAATACCAACATGGTATTTGGAAATCCAGATGGTGTGATTTTCATACAGACACTTCTCTTTCTAGGAAAGGAAAGATGAGATGCAGTATTTGCAAACAGCTTCATCCGTGTTCACCCTGTTTGTCTACAACTTGCAAATACAGAGCACAGCAGCATTTCCAAGTTGCATCTTAGAAGAGTAACGTTTAAACTGGATCTCCATTCATCCGACGGTTGTGTCAGCTGCAGTATCAGCTATCTACAGGTCTTCAGAGAATCTATGAAAGCAGACGAGTGTTCCAAGCAAATTATTTCCTATTCAGCTAAACAGAAATATTCAGAAACAATATGGGCGTAGCCTTGTTTTGTTGCAGGTTAACACACACATGCTAAGGTGACTGGGTTATATGCCAGTCATATTAAAATACAACCATATTTTCATTTTCTAGAACTTCAAGATTACTAAAAAGCCACTCTGGCTTTACAAGATGCCATCTGTCCCACTTTCACGCAGCTGCTGTACACCTCAGGGAATTAGTCAAGGGTCTGTTTTAGCTCCAGTGTAGCATAGACTGTCTGGGCTGCAGATCCAGCTAGTGACAGGTTACTGTGCAGCAGAAAGGTTAAATAGCATTATGATTTAGTACAGTTTTATTGTTGCACTCGATTAATGTCGTCCAACCAGTTGCAGTCGCTAATTGTGCGGTGGCTCTGACAAAACAGTGGAGCTGCGTGTGTGCAAAAGAGAGGCGAGAGGAGGGAGATGGGCACTGTGACATGCATCAAATCATATTTACTCATATGTAGCAATGGATGTTTAAAGTTACCTTAATTAGTGGGCATTAATGGACAACAAGTAAAACAGTATAAAGTCACAATTTAAGTCTGACGCCATTTAAATTGATTTTTTACAAGTTGCCCAAAATGAGCAAAATGATTGCTTAATTAAATGTATTAGCTTGCATTAGCTAACTTACTGTAACAGCTATAGCTTGTCTCTTAAAGAAGTCCATACACCTGGCCAACTTAAAGTTAGTGAGTGAACTGGTGGACCCTTGTTTTAGGAAGGTATGAAATAATAGCATCCCAGACTACCTGCAGCACAAAAAATGACACTACGTCACATTGTGAAGTCCTTTCATATATTATTTACTCACTCGGGATATTTGACATACACTTTTCCCCACAGGGCACCATCTCTGCCGGAAAGGAGGAGACTAAGGAGAAGTCCTTATCACCACAGACTGCTAACCAACAGCTACTGCCTCATCTGTGTGTGCACTTAAAGGCAAGACTCAAAGATCTGCTATTTCTGCTGTCATTCATCAATGACTCATTGCCTGCCCACATGAGCGTGCACATTCAAAATGCAGGTCTAGTAACTGTGACAGCCTGATTTAAAAATATATCCGCCTGTCACTCTAGTGGTGGACTATTTATTTTTCACTGAAAACAAGGTACTTTTATTTGGAGATGAACACTGATCATATTCTGTCAGTGCAGTCTTTCTGCCTCTGTTGGACTAGTTCTGCCTGGGGAGATGTCTGATGTGCCACTCATTTGCTCGTTTGTAAAGTGTTGTTGCAGCTTCTGAGTAATTTCAGCTCATACTCTACAAGCCGTGCACTTCCCTACAGATCAATACCCAAGTCAGGTAAGGGGAGATGCTGTGCTTTGTTTCTTTATTATGCAGTCTCAAAGAGCACATAGGCCACATTGATCAACTGGCTTCCACTTGTGGTCTAAGGAAGCTATTTGAAAGATCATTAGATAATTGCTTGTATTTATCTCACCTGAAAGCTGGAAAGAACTGAGGCCTACTTGTGCAATTCTGTCTGCAATTTGATGTCAAAATTACAGCTGATGTCTGTGCAGCATGCATGACTCCTTCACAGGGTCTAGTAAACCTCTTTTGTCCTGACTCCCTACATGAACTCGACTTCTGCATTTCAGATGCAGACAGAGTAACCATTATGGATTCAAATGTAGGCAGCTTACAATCAGGTTTATGATTACAACAAGGCCGAAATGGTTACAATAGCTGATGTCGGTGTGTATTTGACAGCACAGCACATCAGCTTTTTGAAACTTCAACCATCTGTGGCTACATTTCCCTAGAGCCCAATCTTCCAATTGCAATCAGTTTAAAAGCACTAACAAAACAAGAATACTCTATAAATACATCTAAATTAGAATAAAGTAGACCAAATGATTTTGGAGGAATTAAATAATCATTTGGATTAGAAGAAAAACAATGTAAACAACTGACCACAATTACGTTTCAGCTGCACTCATCCTGTGCAAATCTTCTATTCGGCAACATTTCTTTTCATGCTAAGAAGTTAGTATTAGTACAGACAAACAGGAGTACATTTCTTGCCTTAAAAAAAGCACTGAACTATTCCTTTGTGGAGAGTGTTTAAAGGGAAACCAAAGAATTTTATTGTTTCTAGTGCAAAACTGAATATGTTTATAGGGTTCAACCTTTACTGAGAAGAGATTAAGTGACTTTTAAACTGTCAATTATCATCTTGCAAATGGAACTTGAGAAAGTAATCTCATGAGTAAGTTTATTCAGTAGTTATTTCTTAGCTTTTGATGATTTGATTTTACATATACTGAATACTTGTACAGAGGTTTTTGATGAGACAGTGATCATCACTAAACAATGCATATCCCTTTCCTCCTGGACAGGATTAAAGAATGACCTATATGTACATTGCTAGCCATTAAAGTTAATGTATTGCGCTAAGAATGATGCAAAGTTCATAAATACACATAGAAGTAATATTCCACTGTCATGGCAATTTCTGAGTTTTCTTTTCAGGACAAATTCTAAGCTGATCTTTGGTGACACTTAAATCAGTCTAACCCTAAACGCTTTCAAGCAGATGCTCGTCCACTGTATGAACAACTGCCTCTGTGAGTGTTGTAAAAAATATAGGGCAGAGAAAGGAGAGGCCTGATCAATGCGAGGGAATACAAAGAGAAGCAGTTATACTACAATAAGATGCATTTTGCAATCATGCTGGGGCTCTACCACAACTCTAATTTGGCCCAATCGATGTTTCAATTAAATGAAAAAGGCCTCACACACACACCGACACACTAATTACTTTTTAAACTTTTTGTTTTACAATTTGGTTTGTTTTTATTGTGTTGATCTGGGGAGAATAGTAGGCGTCCCTTAGGCTGATGCCTGATGTCACTTGTGTAAATTAATTACAGAATTTAATTATGAAGTTTTATTTTAGTTTATCCAGATAAATCGTAGATGAAGAAAGGAAGGGGGACATGGGGATAATGGAGAGTTTGTGTGTGTGTGTGTGTGTGTGTGTGTGTGTGTGTGTGTGTGTGCGCTGATCCCTCCAACTGCTGCTTACTGTGTGTTTATTTAGCCCACTGTATAAATTCCCATTCATCTGTACGTAATTATATTAATAACCACTCTGTCATACTGCTGTATAGAAATGAAAAGATGAGAAGAGCTGATACCTGAGTTCTGACAGTAACAACAAAAAGCTGATTTCCAGTCAGAACCTCAGAGGAAAGCAGTGTTGAATGCATGGCTGATGGTCTGTTGCAATCCTGCTAGGTTTGTAATAACATGATGTAAGCAGGGTCTCCAACTGCTGATACAAAGATTCTGTTTTTTAATAAATATAAAAGTGGTGGATTAGAAATGGGAATATGTTGTATTAATATTCCTCACATTTGCTGTGTTGTGGTCCAGTGTTTGAAAGCACACTTAGCTCCATTCTTACTACATTTTAGAGTTAGGGGAAAAAACAGTGATGAAAGGCAACTGTGAAAATGTAATGTATAGGTATAATTACAGGGGGACTTTTACTTTTAAAAAAGATACCTGATATCAAAGCCTACTTACACTGGTGACTGACAATGAACTGAAACCTGTTTAAGTGATTTCCTGGTACCCCACATGCTTTAGGGGCATATTCAGATCTCTCAGCTTGATAAGCTGATTTTGAATCTGAAAGTAGAAATGTTTATACTCGGTGCCCATTCAGTTAGATATATCTTGCTAGTAATGGGATAGAAACTACATTTGCTTTATGAACTGCCTTAATTATTCATGGCATAGAGTCAGTGAGGTATTGAAAACATTCATCAGAGATTTTGGTAGCGTCACATAGTTGCTGTAGAATTGTTGGCTACACATCCACGATGTGAATCTCCTGTTCCAACACATCCTAAAAGGTGCTCTATTGGATTGAGATCTGGTGACTGTGGAGGCCATTTGAACACAATGAGATCTGAGACATGGTTCATGGTTCATGGTTACCCTGCTTCAAGGAGACATTTACATTTTCTTCATAAACGGGATGTGGACATGGCCGGCAACTTTTTTGACTTTTCTTGCCTTGATGCCAGGTCTCTCTTGGAAATGAGATTTTTAATCTTAATAAGATTTTTACCTGGATAAATAAAGGAATAAAACATTACTCTTTTGGGCTCTTAACATATTAAGAGCCCAAAAGTGTCACCACTGGGTAACGGATCCATGATGTCATCTTGTTTACATTAAATTCTGACCCTACCATCTAAATCAAGACATCAGTTCATCATTATTCTCTGACCTCTGGCATCAACAGCAAATTTTCACCTAAGGAACTGCCGCTCACCAGATGTTTTCTGTTTTCCATTCTCTCTAAACCCAAGAGATGACTGTGTGGGAAAATCCCAGCAGATCAGCATTTTCTGAAATAATCAGACTAGCCTGTTTTTGGCACCACTTAAATCACCTTTCTTCTCCATTCTGATGCTCAGTTTGAACTTGCTTAATAAAGTGGTTGATGAGCGTATATTTGTTCTATTGCAAATGTTCCCTTTCTGAGTGCTTTCCTTGACATGTTTTATTCAATTCAATTTTATTTATACAGCACCAAATCACAACAACAGTTGCCTCAAGGTGCTTTATATTGTAAACAATCATATGACTGCTTATGAGCAAGCACTTTGGCGACAGTGGGAAGGAAAAACTCCCTTTTAACAGGAAGAAACCTCCGGCAGAAACAGGCTCAGGGAGGGGCGGGGCCATCTGCTGCGACCGGTTGGGGTGAGAGAAGGAAGACAGGATATTCACCAAAGTGCTGATGACTCAGTTTTTTCTGTATTTTTTCCAGACAATCTGCAGGAGGTTGAGGTTGAGGCATTTGGAAAACTGCAGTTATTGTGTAGAATTAGTGTATTTTATTGTCCTTTCATTATTTTGAAATGAGCATGACTAAGTAACAAAAAGATGAGGGAAAGAATAACATTACTACATATAGGATTTAATCATGAATTGCTGTTATTTTAAATACAGAATTCCCACTGGATGCTTAAACAGCAAAAACAATGTGTCTTCATGTTGACCTTCACGGTAACACTTTATTTCATACAACCTACAGTGAATGTCTGGTTTAAATTCAACATGACCTCAACTCCACGGAAGCACTGTTCTTGCTCTGTGGAGACTCTATCATCATTTCTACTAATTCAATCGGGGAAATCAAAAGGCAGAATGAGAAATAAGTTTGTATAAGAGAAATCTAATTTGGAGGGAGAAGTCTCCCAAAACAATAACAGGTGACGCCTGAGCAGAAGTTATAAAGAGATGGCACCAGAGAGACACATCAATATATCATAACAAGAAAAAAACAGCAAGTGCATTTTAAAAAGGAGATAAATTAGCAGTATATCAGTTACTTCAGTCATTACAGCAACTTTATATTAAGGGGAAATTACAACACACTTTTTTCTGCTCTCCGTGTTATTGACTTTTTCTTAGATGTTTATCTCATCTTTCAATAAAATTAACACGGTGAAAAAAAACTTTGCATACATCTCACACCCTTTCTGTTCACTCTCAGTTCTGTCTAATTATCGCTTTAGGAAATATAAAATGGTAGCAGCTTGCTCGCTTTTCATTCTTTGCTGAATGACTGTCTACTGTGTATGCGCATTGACTCATCACTTGGAACTTATGTGGAGTTTTTAATCATGAGGGAAGTCTATGGGGAGTCTCTTTAGCACTTGGGATCTATTAAGCAAATTTGCGTGTGGACATTGTGAGGACCGTCCACATGATCTCCTATTAGGGCTGTGCGATATGACCAAAATCTCATATCCCGATATAAGAATTCTATCGTCCGATAACGATATAAATCACAAAAATGTAACATTTTCTGTAAATTCTGTGAATCTCGGGCAGCTCGACTTGCGGGAAGTGTTTCCAGCTGCGCGTCATGTAGCTGGAGTCGAGTGTTTTAACCGATGCATGAAATGATACATTTTTAGACATAAGTTGTAACAGCCGCTGTTTTCTTTGTGAGTATTTATTACACGGCGTGCTGCGGGGAAAAGCCTGTTCTAACGTTTGAGTCTAAGGTTTATTTTTTAGCACCTGGCGGCTCTTTTTTACTTCTCATCCGTAAATAATCTGCTCTTTCACGTGGTTCAGTTTATTTTGAAAAGTCTCAACAGGATCTTGAGCTTTATTGTGAAAGGTTTATGTGGAACACAAACAAGCGGACACGTGATGCTGTTACCGTCGTTGTTGCTAACCACAACACATAAAAACAGGCGCTTGTCCATCTGTAGTGTGGTTATATTAAATATAAGAGAAAGAGAGAACTTTAAGAAATGAATATAGCCACTACAGTGACCATCAAAACCATGAAAAAATATTGCCATAAACAGCTTATTTTGCGACACCACGAAACAAACGATAGCGTAAAATGAAATGATAGACGTTTTTATATCGTCATCCGATATATATCATTATATCGAACAGCCCTATCTCCTATAGCCACAAATTACTCTTTTTTTGTTCAACCACTGGTGGTGTGTAATACATTCCATACATTCCCTAACCAATATGAAGTAAACAGTTCAATGCTGCAGAGTGTAATATGGTCCAAAAAGCAGAGGGTGCAGGGATAGGTTCAATGCAGACGAAGCAAGAGATGCAGTACCAGCACACAAGACAATAAAATACAGACACCATGTGCTACAATTATGTCCTTGTGTTATGGCTCATTACCTGGCAGCCAACTGGCTTCTGTTTGGAGCAAGCTGTCACTACAGTGCACTCAATTTTTAAACTTTTATTTTCGCAGGAAGTCCTTCTGATGTAAACTCTCCTTTGCAAGAGGTAAAGCAGTGCCACATAAAGATCTGCCAATCTACAAGTGCATCGGTAAGTGGCAAAATCAAGAAGGCTGAACAATGAGATACAAGCTAAAACTCAAGCCATTTTTTGAATTAACACCTTAGACGTGTTAGCTGATTGATTGCTTGAACTAATCTCAACTAGTTCAACTAAGTCAGCTAGAAAAATATTTCTTTTTACAAGCGGCAACTTCTGGTGCCAAAAAGTGTTTCTCTATTAGCCAATTCAGGTTGGCTCCAAAGATCACCAACACTAGATTATCCTTACAGGAGAATGAAAATTCACCCGAGCTAATTCAAGTTACTGAAGCAGAGTCAGTTGCACCACAGCGGCGGCAGTGTCTTTCAGAGCATTTTTAATGACATTTTGTGACTAAATATGATTTATTTAGCATTTAATTACACTGCCAGCCTTTCCACAAAGCCTCTGTTTTTCTTGAGTAAAATACTAGTTTTTAGTCATGTGGAGCTGATAACTTTCCATCGTCTCAGCGAAATATGCTCAATAAAATAAAATAAAGACTTCAAACTAAGTGGGTGACATGATAAAGCTGCAGCCACTTTTACATATAGAATATGTATATTAGGATCTTGAGGTCTAATATGAAAAAAACATCACATTCTTTTTAGTAAGTCAATAACAAAGATCAACACATTGTGTAATTAAGAAAAGAAATTCAAATAAATTCCACTTTTAAGTGGTCACATCAATTTTCGAGAACTGCAACCTAGATTCATTATAAACTGGCAAAACGTGTAGAAATGGATGCTCATTATCGCTTCCCTTTGACTCCAAGGATCAATATAAATAGGCCACATTTTCTGCCTGGATAATGATATATTTAATGACCCCTCTCTGTGTCGTGCTTTTTTTCCTTTCTGCTCAGCACATGTAACTAAACATACATGCACATTTTTCCTGCATGCACACAGGCAATTGAAACATAAGTAACAGAGGGAAAGTAAGCAATCTTATCAAAAGCATAATCCCACTAAACTAGCCCTACTGTATTTGTTTCATCAAACACATAACAGATGTCATCATGTGCACATTTAAGTGTATTTTGTACCAGTGTGTTTGCCTGCATGGATGACTCTGGAGCTCTGTTCGTGCCTGAATGATGAATCATAGATTGTCAAGTACTGTTTTTAGGGCAGTTGTGACAGAGGGTTCAGGGTTACAGAGGAAGAACTGATGGATTATTTGGCTGTCGCTGACAGTAAGTCAATACAACCCAAAACACACACACACTAGTCCCTTTCCTCTATAAACAACATAAACACATGCATATCAGATGCATGATGGATGAATGCCCTTTATAACCACATCAATCTGTCCATACAAAAACCTCGCTTTCTTGGGACCTTCTCAATTACTAAATACACACATATATAGGCGCAAGCATACGCACACACAGAGTTAGGGTTCAGGACCTCCTGAGGGTGCTGGTGGGCATGGCTGATTGACCCTGCCTCACCAATCTGCCCAGCTCTCTGCCAGAAAAATCAACCAATTAAAAGATGCAGACACCACAGCAGCACGAGCGGGAGGGGGGAATGTGCTAACAGCAGCTGTGATGCTGAACTGGGAAGCTCTCCCTCACTCAACTTCTAAGTGAAGTAGTTCTGGTTGCCTTATTTACTTTGGTATCAGTGGACTGTGTGCACAAACAGAAACACCGGTGACAGATTTAATCTAAAATGACTTGATCACAGATGGCTTCAAATCAGCATGTTTAGGAATGTGCAATAGATATTTTTGCCAAAGAATTACTGCATATAGATCCATTTCTATTTGAAATCAGCAGGGAATTGTGGAGCTGAATCAATGCAACTCAACCATGAGAGGAGAGTTATTCTAAGCGGAAGATGTTGTAGATGTGGCCCTGATGGTGGATCAGTGCTGACTGAAAACCTCAGCCCACAGCTCTTTAGTTCACCTCATTTAATTCTACTTTGAACAGGTGTTACCAGTTTAACTGAATCTGAAGTGTAAATTCAAGTGTATCAGAGAAAGGAAGACAGGAATGCTTGCATTTAATTAAACCGAGAAAAGAAAACCTCAGATAACGGCAATATTTTTGTCTTGGCCCCAAGAGCTTCAACAGGTTTGTTTCTCATATTTTTTTAAAAATGTAATTAAATGCATAATTGTTTAGAAATTGCTTGTTTTAAAGCCCCAGAGATATTCACTTTGGTGCCATAAAAAGAGGAAAAGTAAGCAAATATGTGCATTCGTGAGGATGGAACCAGGGAGCAAAGAGCAATTCAAACATCAAGCCTTTCCTACGTTCAATTCTTTGACTATTTATTTCAGGGCTAAATAAAAGCCTCTGTTGAACAAGTTGCAGAAAGAAAATGCAGAGAAACTCTGTGCCCCTGTGCCAACAATACAACTGAAAATTCAATTGTATGCAGCACCTCAAAAGAGTGAATGGCAGCTTGCACCTAAAATGTATGTGCAGCAGCCTACACTCAACAACTTAACCAAGAGACACTGCAGGAGATTGTTTGCCTTTGGCAATGTAGAAATGAGTACACAGCAAAGTTGGTCCTTCGGTATCTGCACCAAACATCATGCTGTCACCAGAAGACTGTCAGCCTCTCCTGCCTTCACCCTGACTGGCAGGCAGGCAGGAATCAGCCACAGAATAATATAGAGCTTATCTCTCTTTCTCTTAAACAATAAAGCACAAGTCTTACTTACATGTGTTGGGAGAACTCAGGTGCCTCATCGTTGACGTTTGCCATCCTAATCCGTACCGTAGTCGTGCCCGTACGAGGAACCTCCCCCTTGTCAATGGCCATGACTACAAACTCATACAGATGATTAGGTCTCTCATAGTCTAAAGGTCCCGCGGGGAAGATTGTTCCGTGAGGGGAAATAGTGAAGTCTGGACTCAGGGTGTAATAGGTCAGCTCTGCATTCTCTTCCGAGTCACAGTCATTGGCCGAAACTAAAGATGAGAACACAGAGATGGAGAACAGAAAAAACAGAGTTCAGGAGGACTAAACAAAGACGACAAAGGTTGGATTTACCACTGGTGATTTAGCTAGACTGACCGTACAGACTAGAAAAACAATTTGTTAAATATCCACAAGAGGAAAGGAGGGAAGCTGGATGGAAACTGTGTTTTCTTGCTTTCTCATTTTTTGTGACATATATGTATAACTTACATTTTCATGTATCTGCATATATGTTTGAGATTCAAGCAGTAGTCAGTTGTTTTGCTTTCCCCCCTTAATTTCTTACTTTATACACAATAAAACTGAACAAGAAAGAAGATTTGTGTTTTTGTTCATTACCAGCAAGTGGTTAAAGTGTCTTAATCATCTTAGTCGGTTCGTTTATGATCCTAAAAGGATTGTACTGCTACCTTCAGGTCTCTACAATGATATTCTCACTACCGGGTTCAGGTCAGGACTCTAGCTGGGCCACTGCAGGAACTTCACAGCATCTTCCCAAAGCTCCTCCTGTGTTTTCTTGTTGATATGCTTCAGGTCTTTAATTTGTTAAAATTAAATCTAGCTCCATTCTGAGACCCTGAAAAAGGTTTACTCAGGATTGCTCTATTTTTTTCTGCAAGTTTTCAAGAAATACAACATAGCATATCAGCAGATGTCTGACTTTGTTCTCCAGGTTTATTGAATTCAATAACCTTCAGAAGCAGGATGCATAAGATTTCATCTGTGATGTTAAATATATATAACTGGATTATTTTAATATTTCATGTTTTAATTCATTAGTACAACACATAAAGAAAAAACTGCTGTGTGATTTAAAAGTTCTGCACTTCTATTGCTAATGGGAAAAAAATACAGTGAATCACTTTGGAGATGTGCCCGAAACAACAAAATGTGGAAACCTTGAAAGGGCAGAAACACTTTCTGAATACACTGTATCCAAATGTAAAAATATGAGGACTTGCAGAAGATTTATTTCACAAATAAAAGTTGTACAAAAGCAAAAAGTTAAAAGATGAAGGCCTTTACTAAGTCTGCAGTATTAGTGCACACGTTTATAATGAAAGTTGTGCAGGAGGAGCAGGTGCTTGCATATGTTGCTATTGCCCCCAGTTTGTCTGTACTGCCTTAAAAATAAAGACGGACATACTGCCTGAGCTGTCCTGTGGAAACCAACACAGATACTAACGTCACATCACTGCTTTAGCTTTTTTCATGTTTTTTTTGATGAAAGTAGAAACTTCCATCGAAACTACTACTTATAACAAACTATCTTTAGCTAATGTACCATATTGAATGAAGTCGCCAGAGAAACCGTTTGTGCAGAACGAGTTCTCTAATTATTTAAAAGTTTGTTTCTGGTATTTCATCCAAACCATATGCACTTGATATCTCATTTCTCATGCTACACTATGTGTTCAAACTGACGCTTCCAGTGCCACAATTTTAAGCCACGGGAGTAAGCGTTATTTGCCCAGCATGCATTGAAAGGACTGTCATTTTGCAACATTTCTGCTTCCACATCACATATTGGGAATCCATGGAGCCAGGACTCGCCTGGCCACAAATTGACTGCCTTGCTAAAACTGAAAAGACCACCAGGGATTTGAATAAGCATATTTTACACTAACAAGAACATTCACCATCAAAAGCTCAATTCCCCAATTCACCTTACATTGCATTTGGCTCAAGGGCCCATACAGAAGTGCACGCACACATGCGTGCGCACACACGTATGCTCACATGAATAATAGATGCACACATACATAAAAACAATGCCACTGTTTGCTTCCACTAACAAACCATAATTCTTTATTGCTATAAAGCCTCGGGGAACTCTAACTAGCTTCAAATTAACAGTTTGAAGTGCGTTCAATTAACAAAATGCCTGCAAAACAAAGTATCTGGGTTTGTTAAGGAGGTATATAAACTTTGTCAGTGTTTATTTGCAGGATTAGTTTTACTTCATTATTTCAGCAGAGACATTTCGTATGTGAGTACACGAGATTAGCTGAATTTTCAAAGTGCTGTGGTAATATTCAAAATGTTTGTGGGCTGTGGCCTTCAATGTGTCCTTATGTTGAACAAGCACTAAACTCAATGAAAAATATTTCAGTTACATTAAAAAAAAGCCACAAAACACAAATGGGAAATGTGATGCTTTGGTACAGTTAAAGTAAATTTAACAATGAGAGTACAACAGGCAAAGAAAGTCAGCCATGAGGTTCCATTTACACCATCCTGTTTGTGTTTTTGGTTTTGCTATATTTTCCCATTAAGTTTGATATATTTGTCAATCATTTCAGTTCCATTTCATTACAAATGCACTATGACTTTGAAAGTGTAAAATCAAACTACCAAAGGCATTAATCTTGCTATCTGAGCAAAGTTTATGGATTCAGTTAAATGATGTCATACCACTAATATCACTAAGGCCACTGTTGAGAGAACGAGATTGAAGTCAAACGAGAAATCGGTTAATACATGAATGGGTCTTTGTATATACTTTCATTCTTATTACTTCACACACGGAGAAATAAATAATAAAATAAACATTACACAAAAATTGTAAATACCTAAAGATGAGTTTTCACTTACAGATGGCCCCAAATTTACCCCAAACACATATAGATTTAACACTAAATGGATGATTGTGTCACATTTTAGCATAGTCAGTATTCATCATTAGTGGTTTCTTGTGTTTTGTTTTATGTCAGATTGATTTCTAGGAATAATCTTTGATACACAGCTGAATCAAGTGTGGAAAAAACCATTTCTGTCCAGACAAATTCTACAATTCTTCTTCTTCTTATTGTTGTTAATATTATCCCTTTTACCAAAATGTTAGTCTTTTATTTAGATTTCTCTATGCTTTACAAGTTGGATAAAAATAAATGTGTGTTTTTCCTGCGCTACAGACCTGGTTCCATACATTGACAGTCTTCTGAAGAAAAACTGAAACACAGCTGTTTTATTTTTGAGCAGCCTCTCATTCAGTGATGATGGGTTGAAAATGAACTGCAACACTAGTGTCGACCCAGAAGCCAATTGTGCGCGGTAGCCAAACACATGTCACATATGAGTCAATATTTAATTTACTAAGTAGAGATTTCTATTCTTCAGGAAAACATTTAAGCATCTATTTATCAGTAAGTCCTCTGTAATCTTGAATCAGCATTGTTGCACTAGCATCGCTACACTGTTTAACAGGCCTCTATACATTCTTAGCTGCATCCCTCGTATCTTTCTGGCATATTATGATTTTGTACAGAAGATGGAGACAGCGGGATCCTCAGATCTCTATGGAAAGCAAGATAATTGGCTTGCTTGGTACACTGTGCTGCAGTTGATTTCCAACTTGGCAAAGTACACATTTGTCCACTCTCACGATGGAAATGATTATGGGATTACTAGCACATGATTTAGCAAAACGATGCTGGATGCCCATTTCTCCCTGCTCATTTAATTTATACTATGCCTTTTAACCCACTTAATTAAGTGAGGGGGGAAAAATGTCTTTATTTCAGGAAGTTGGGCTGCTCAGGCTTAGATGTACTCAGAAGTGGATTGGGTAAAATTAATTGTATTAATTATACCATGTATTGGGGCATTTTTGTTCATTATTTTGGGAAAGCTACAATTTGTACGACACATTTTTCACCCCACTAAATTTAGGCAACAACAGTCTATTTTTACGACTGAAAATTGCACAGGTCACATAGATGGTTTGCTATATCATAATCCTGAAGCATTTTGAAATCACTGGAATCTCTGTGCAGAAATGTGATAACTGTTTTTGTGGGTTTTTTTTTCCCCACTCACGGAAATATTGACAAGTGTTCAAACAAGCATGGAAATGGGTGGGAACACAGCAGCACAGCAGGAGGAAACTTCTCGCCTCCCTTGGTGCACCTGTTAATGGCAGCGAGCTAAGGGCCTGCTGCGTCTCTCCCACAGTGCGCACCTCACTCCCCCATTCACTCATTTATTTTCTCCATGTTTGCTAGAAATAAATAACATTTTTACTGTGAATAAATATGAATTACTCTTAAGACCTTGGTCAGTGTAGCTCTACTGATCAAGTGCCTTGTTGGACTGAATTGCTCCAATGCTGAGCAGAAAACCAAAAATCTAATTTGTGGACTTCTTGCACACAAACACTGGTGATGTAGTAAAGTCGAACAATGCTCCGTAGCTTCTCACTTTGTGTTTGTTTGCACTTTATTCATATACAGCATATTTTCATTATGTGGCAAAATGCTGCAAAGCATTGCAAACTGGTGTGCTGCAAGGACACTCATCTCTCACTTGCTCACATTCAATATTGACAAAGCACATCTGCATGTCTAAAAGCATTAAAAATAAATAAATAAATAAAAACACTGTCTAAGTAATTCTCAAGCTCTGGTCCTGGGAGTTTCAGGGTTCTGTACATTTTCTGAGCTGGACTGCATGTTTTCTACACCACTCTTCCATTTTCAGGGTTACAGCTCCCAGTGCTCCTACTGTATAATCACTGGGACCACTATGGACATCTTTCACATGTGCTCCAGTTGTTGCCTCAGCTATTTTCTTGTGGGGCTCCTTCCCAACTGCCATAATATTTCATATAAAACTTGTGGTGATCACAGGAAACTGGACAAGTGAAGCAGACAAGGAGAAAGTCACGTCCTCAAGAACCAGGAATAAAAATTCAGCAATGATCTGACACAAGACCTACAAGATCAGAAAGAGTGCCAGGGGAAATGTGATTATCAAGAAGCCTTTCTTAAGGAACTAAAGCAGGGAGGAAAGGCTGAAGTAGGCCAGGTTACACAAGAACTAGACTGAAAGTCAGTGATAACTTATCTAATGAAGCGAAGAATCTAAATCTGACATTTTTGGTTTAAAATGTCATCAATATGTACATGGAGGTCAGGTGAGAGGTACAGCAGTGAGTACAGCCATCTGTAAAACATGGTGGAGGCTGTGTCATGGTTTGGGGTTGCATTCCAGCCAGTGGTGTCGGGGATCTCAGCTGCATGTGGGTAAGTAAATTAATCTGAAGACCAAAGTTGGGATTGCATTTGTCAAAATGTATTTTTAACAATGACTCAACTTTTTATTAGCTTTTAAAATTATATTTACACTCATAAATCAGCAGATGGAACAGGATTCTTTGGCCTGGATATCAGCCGGGGAGTGGCAAAATTTAAAAATTGCCCATTGCCTCAAGATGGCAAGTAAGCAACAGGTTAACAAATTAATATCATTATAACCCTTGAGACTGCATTTCAGTATGCTAGCTGGAAAACAGATTAAAGTTGTAAAGGCTATATTATTGTTTTAGTTACATATAAAATTCAGCTTATTTTCTCCAGGACAATGTTGCAAATTGAAGCATAGGAGCAAAATTTCCAAGCAATGTAAACAATTTTAACACCTCTTTTGTTTATTCATACAAAAACCATGTTTGCTGTTAACTTTCACCTGAAAACAAGTAACTTTTCTCAGAATACGGCATGATTTTACAGGTCTTAGCTGTTCTTAGATGTTTAGAAAAAACACTAAAACACACACAGTCTTGTGTTTGTTTGTTTTTTCTTTAATATGAATTCAATCCAAAGTCTTCCCGCCTGCATCCACAGCTAATGGACATTTCCAAAACGGTGTCATACCTACAGTCATTTTCACACAGTTCTTGTAAGCAATTAAAATATACTTGCATTTTCATTCTTGCCCTGTTTAAAGTTTACCTGTTGAAAAAGCTAAAGATTGATCTGTTTAGCGCTATAAACAAACAGATGTCTAAGTTTTAATAAAAAAGCAACAATGTTTTAGAGGAGATAGTAAGAAACAGTCTCCGAGAGAAGACGGAAAAACTCTGTTGTCAGTTGTGTTGGCAGAGTAAAAGTGTCACTGTGACATACCCACAACAGTTGGCATCACCATTTCTTGATGAAACATAAGCGTTCCCTTTGGGTTATTACAGGAACGGAGAGGCTACAGCAGCTGCACTGATGAAAGCAGCAGTGATGCCGGTGCTGACAAGTATCTACTCTGTTTCCTGACCAGTCAAAATACATGAATGTTAAAGAAGCGCAGGCACTCTTGTTTTGTTCTGAAAGCCGCTACAGCAAAGCTTCTCAAACATTTGCATATCACAGCTCCCACAGAGGCACGTGTTTGCCCACTGAGCTGCACCTGGCTTAAATTTAACTGGTAACACAAGAAGTAAAACACGGATTGTTATTTTTTTCTTTTAAAAGTCACCAAATACAGGCACACGTAATAAAGGTCCTTGCAATTCTGAGATTTTTACTTGGAAATATTTAATTCAGCCCAGTGAAAAAATGCACAAACACCATTGCAGGGTTTCTTTAATAAGATTAAAGATTAATAACATTGTGATTTATGCATCAGAAATTACATAACCGGGAGCTGTTTATCGGTGAAGATGAATTAAAAAATAAGATGAACCTACTTCTGTAGGTCAGGGAAGGCAGTGCGATGTTAAATTTCCTTTGCATATGAGAAACTGATACAGAGTAGTAAGTTGAGCTATAAATTAATAATGTGAATCTAAAAATAAAGAATACACTCAGTGAAGCTGGTGGGTTATAAATGGTACTCAAACAGGTATTTTGAGACTCTTACCTTGCAGCAGGGAGGTTGCTGTTGTCACAGTCTCTGGGACACCATCCTTGCTGTAAATTGACTGGAGGAACTCAGGAACACAGTCGTTTTCATCAGTAATAACTACCCGTACCTGAGAGGGTGATGATGAGGGAAAAGGATAGGAAAAGAAGGAAAAAGAGGCTCTAATTAAATTAATTTATGTGTTCAAATTGTTTCTGAACATTTAAACAGTCAATAACACATTTTAAAGAAATGAAACAGTTCTTCTTGTTTTTATTTCTTGTACAGAATTCCCCATTTTACTCACGACTGGTCATATGTAACAAATGCTTATGCTCCTGTAAGGTCTTTTGTTCATAACTGAACAAAAAAAAGAAAAGAAAAAGAATGCCTTGCACATCTTACATCTTCTCTAGTAAGCATCAGGCCAGTAAAATGTGTGTGGCATGTTAAATACTTCCAGGGAAAAAGTACAAGTCAAGTCCTAAAGCAAGTTAGCACGTCCACATGAACTGGGTCAGACAGTTTGTTATTATTCGTGTATTTTCTGCTATTTATGTTGAAATTCCTTTCAAGCATTCTGGTAAAAAAATAAAAATACATTTATGAAATACAAAATAATACAACATAATTAAAACAATGAAGCATTTGCATTTCTAATCTCAGACTGCTTCTGTCTATGAACATGTAAAAGCTGCTCAGCCAATCAGCAGAAATGCTGCAGATTCAAAGTCATACTGGCACAGTGTCATGAAAATTTGAAATCTGGGATTACTACTTCAGGCGCTGTCCAAAATTGGTTTTCTTTGCATTCAGAGTCATTTCATGTGTGAGTGACCCAAATTAACCCCATCTCCAACCAAAAGGAAGCTTCATCTTAACCTCATCCAAATCCATGCCCTGGCCCTGATTCCTGTGGTTTATTGACCTCGCCACAGGGAAGAAGCTGCAAGTGAACTAGCGTTGTGGTCCCTCTTGTTGGTCAGTGGAGAGCGGAACCCCGTGGAGTTTCTTGTAAGCACTGAGCTAACAAGTGAGTAGTGTGCAAGGATGAATTAATTTAGCGTGAGCATGAAGGCGTTTGCCTTGCTACGACACTGTAATACTGCTCAGTTCGTTTGGGATATAAAGGTAAACAAAGCATCTCCTTCCAGATGTTGACTGCCTGCTTCAAGTCCAAGAGCAATAAATAGACATGGGCTGGCAGGCAAGCCTCTGACCCTCAGTCCCTCTTGTGTTTTTTCCCCCAAACAAAGCTGTACGTATACACACTCACCCTACAGACACAATCGCATACACACAGTGAGTGCTTTGTAAATACCACTGGTATTAAGTCCTGGTAGGTAAGATGAAATTCTGTAATATCAGTTAATCCTTCAGCAAAGATCAGCCGCAAAGCAATGAACAACAAAATAAAATCTGCCCATGTCAGCTCCCTGAGGTGATTTGTGTGCATTTGCCAATAACTGTCAACCTTTTTTTTGGGTGTTTCGATGTGTGCGTTTGCATGTCCTAATGAGCAAATCTATGCCCTAGCTGGACAGGAAATAGGCAGGATATACAATGGTAGAGTATGTGTGCATACAAGGCTGAGGAAAGGCAAGATTGAATGAGAAGAGAGAGGAAGTCAGCTGTAATAAAGCAAGATGGGCTCAAACGCACACACACAGGAATGTGCACACGTGCGCACACTTGGGAAGCTGCAGGCAGGTCTCAGGCTGGTTAGGTAACTAATGGTGCCGATGAGCTATCACTCCTGCAGGGAGAAACTTGGAAACTACCTGCAAATTAAAGTCATGCTCAGTGACTCCAGTGCACAAAAATACGGCACGTCTGTTTCCTATTTTGATAGAGGGCGGCAGATTTCTGAAAAGTAGAATAAAATCAAAAGCAGAAAAGAGGTGCGTTATTTGGCAGTCCTCTATGGAAAACAAATTAATAGGTGATTTTTTTTAACCTGCTACTGGGAAACAGTGTCACAGAAAAAGATAAAAACAAACAACTTCCATCATAAAGTTCTATACTTTATACACATGAAATTTTTTGACTAACAGATGCCTTTCTGTGGATAAGTATTTGAGTTGCTAGGCACTATTCTTGCAAGTACAGCACATGTCTGCAATCTCAGGACAGCTTCATACTTGTCTAAAATCAAACAGAAGGCTTACAACCAAAATGCCATCAGAATATGCTTATTTTGGCATGGTCACAAGTAGCCGTATGCCATTCGATTGGTTACTTATCTCAAGAGAACATGTCTTAATTAATGCAAAATCCAATATGGGCCTTCCCGAGGCAGATGGCAGGGAGAAAGAGCAAGAGTATATTATGAACCTCTAAAATTGACGTGCTGCAGATGAATCCAGTGAGCTGGAGTTTATCACTGAGACCATGACAGCCACTGCATGGTGACTCTCGTGATGAACTTTGGTTAGTTTTTGTCTGCATCTCTGTGATAAACTAAATAAACAGACACATAGTGACAGGTTAGTGAAAATATTTTGATTACATGTTCCACTATAATAAAAAGTGACAGTTAGATTTAGCAGTCTGTAACACAAACCCTGAACTCGCCCTGAAACCGTTTGTCTGCCCTTTGCCATTTTAGCTGTTTTCACTTTTTTTTTTCCTTTCCACATGAGTGCATCCTTTGAAGATGCTGACTGCTGCATGTTTGCCAGTGTGGGGAGAGTCACTGTGGTATCACATCCAGGCATGCATTCAATGTCAACAGCAAATTCCTCTCTTGTGCAGCACTTGACAAAAATGAGCACATGAACATATGTGGTGTGATATGTGGTATACTACAATATACCCGAGTTTAACCGTATGTAAACGGATACAGCATCAGATCAATTGGGGTTTATGGTGGCAGCCAGCATTTCATCCCCCCTCAGAATGTACAAAACATCTACTCCAGTGTTGGATCAAAAATAATTGGCTTGTAATTGACAGCCGCGATCACTAGATAGTGTTTGCAAAACTTCATTTTATAACTCTGGAACTTTTGTTAAGTTTTTAAAAAAATAATTCTGACAGCTACTGTCAGCCAACAGTCATCCACTCAGAGCCCCGCCTAGCTTCGCTCTAAACACGCCCCCTTCATTTAATTGCACGGTGTCACCAAGAGATGGCGCTTTCTTCAAAAAAAACTTTGACTCGGATAGTTAGCAAAAGAAGACTTCCTCAGTATTATTGTAAGAGCTTTACTTTATAATATAATATATAATATATAGTTTTTCAATAATAGGCTATTTTCATACATTAGATAACCTATTGGATCTGGGGGGTGGGGGGGCAAGAAATTTGTTCTTGCGATGAAAAAAGTTCCTTCAGCAAATTCCTGGATCCAGATTTGGATTAAGTCAAGCCCCATAAGCTATAAACAAATGATCATTTCACTACAAAAGCTCCAGATCCTTTAAAAAGAAGAAAATATGACAACAAAGCCCACATGTAGTGGCCTTCAAAAGTACTTGCTGTTTTTTAATCTTAAATTCAAATGCCTTAAGTAGCAAAAGCAGAATTTTTTCTATACTGTTAACATGCTTTTGAAGAGCTTTTTAAAGTCTAACTGGAATGAAGTCTCTGCTTAACCCTGCTTTGTTAAAACATTAATGTTTAAACTACTATCAATCAGCACCGCCCTCAATAATGTCACAGGACGGTGCACGGGGGCCAGCGTACTGATTCAGAGGCCCGCTGTCTGTCTAACAAGTGAGATGGCAAAAAACATCCTGAAGTACCATGTAGATTATTGTCAGAAAAACACTGTCTGGAATAATCACACCTCAAAAAACAACTTAAGCTGTGTGTATTGAGCCCTCCATTATCCAACTGGGATGTAAGAGTGATAATGTAATTTTGTTCAGGAGGCAAGCGTAGATGAATTATAGCTCATATAAAGCACTGAGGATCTGTATAAGGTTTACACTGTCAACAAGATTAGCCTACACAACACCAGTTTTCCACTGCTGATACAGACTGCTAAGCACCCAGTACTGGCCAGGAAAATCCTTGTACTGATTACCATCACATAAAGTATTTCCGACAAAAATGTATGAGAGAAAATTCAAAGCAGTACCAACAATTTTTCTGTATCAAAAGGCATGCTCTGAGACATATTTCTAACTTCAAATGCCAGACAACAAGCCAAACTGTCTTAAAACGGAAATTGAATCAAATGTGGGCACATCACCGGCATTATGTTCATCATTTATCACACAAAGCATAGTTTCTGTCTGGCTCCGTTGAACTGCAGAGACAAAGAAGCGGCTGTTGCAGCGTCTAGAAGGCGAAGGCTTTTGAGTGCTGATCAAACTGAACACAGGGAGAGCTCTTGGGCAGACATGGGGCTAAGAAGGCTGTGGTACAATACAAAACTACCTGCCATTTTCTTCCCTTTTTTCTTTTCAACTGTATTTTTCTTCTCGCTAAAAATCCTCTCATCCTCACCCACTCTTTTTCCTCGCTCTCCTTCTCCACACAGGCTTTTGTTGCTCTGTAGGCCAAAGAGGCCCAAAGTGGAGCAGTTTAGGACAGATTGGTTCAGCAGGACATCTTTTAGCCTGAGGCCAGAGAAATGATGGAAACCAGACCAGATGCATCAGCGCCTGCAGCGGTCAGCCGCTGTTTTGTCTCACTTCCTGACAACGTGAGGAAGTCATCGGGAATCCCAAAGCAGTCACTGCAGCCAGACAAATCTATTCGGGTTTTACAGGAAACAGTGTTCACAAAAACAGAGACATGTCTCTCAAGGTGAAGATAACTTTTTTGATAAATTCAGGTGGAGGCCATCCGCCCGTCAGTGCGTCCATCTGTACCCATTTTCTCCAAGTCGGGTTGAGGTGGCAGCGGGCTAAACTTCCTTGCTACTATTTGAAGTTTTTCCTGGGGAATGCCTAGGTGTTCCTGGGTCTCTTTCCAGTTGACCATGCCCAGAAAATTTCAAAGGGAGGCACCGAGGAGGGATCCTGAGCAGAAGCGCCTCAGCTGTCTCCTATTGAAACGCAGCAGCACAAACTCTTTTGCGAACCCCCTTTAGATGTCTGAGCCTTCACCCCCATCTGTAAGGCTGAGCCCAGCCACCCACCTGCTGCTTTTATTCCCAACCTTATGCTTGTGGTCGTTACCCAGTATTAGCAACCAGAGTCAAAGGTTAGAACATACATCAACTGATAAATTCAAAAGCTTCACTTTCCAGATAGGATTTTCATGAGACAGTCTGGTATATATTCTACATTACTGCTGATGCCGCATAAAGAAAAAAACCTTTAATTAAAAAAGGTGTAAATCAGGAAACATCGAACCACACTATTATTTCAAGTGGAGCATTCACAATGATTACCATCTATGAAGCAACTGGGAATCAATAACTATGGCCACATTTTCACAGCACGAATCAAGTATTTCTGCTCAAGGATGCTTCTGACAGCTTATGAACATGTGTGATGATTTTGACTGTATTACACAAATCACAATCACCACAATTCAACTGCTATCTTACAAACTATCAGTGCACAGGGTGTAGAATTCTGGTGGCTGTGGCTTGTATATTAGCAGCTCAAAGAAAGCAATACTGTGTGAAGACAATTACTGATATTACATCATTTTTTAACAGCAGATTTTTCAATTTTTTAATTAAATATTTATTAAAGTATTGTTTACAGACTTTCTAAGACTTGACAAGCAGATGTGAAATGCCTCCAATCTTCTGAGACCATGAAGTCAAGAGATTTGGCATCAAAAAGGTGACTTTTTTTCTTGAAATTTACATCTCAAACTCACCAACATACACATACACAAACCCATATATATATATATAAATATATATATAGACACAAACCTCGGCTGCACTGCTCATGCTCTCTATCCCCTCACTGGCTCGCACCAATAGCAAGTAGCGATGTTGGTCGCTCTCGTAGTCAATAGGGCGCGTCAGGCTGATTTCACCGGTCTCTGCTGAGATGGAGAAGAGACTACTGGGATTGATAAGCAGACTGTAGCTGATTGGTTTCTTCTGGAAGGACACAGCAGGTGTTGCCAAGAAGCTGGAAAGACATGGAGAAAAAGAACACAGTTGACTTCATGTGCAAAACCTGAAAAATTATCAGGCAGATAAGCTGTTTGAAATAATGTATTCAAAATATGTGTTTTTTATGTTTGAGTGATGAATAGTTTTCCATAGATAAGGCGGCCCTTTTCCTGAAAACGCTAAGAGAGGTATTAGGAGACATACAGCTATAAAAATGCTAGTATTTGCTACCCACATCATCCCACAATCTAAAGAAACTCAAGAACAGATGAGAAACTGAGTCACTTTCACTTCATCTATCAGTGAAAAAAAAGGGTTACAGAGCCACTTCTAAGGCTTCGGGACTCCAATGAACCACAATGAGAGCGGTTGTCCACAAATGAGGAAAACTTGGAACATTGGTGAAGCTTTGCACGAGTAACTGGGCTACCAAAATTACTCCAATAGTACATAGACGACTCAGAACAACATCTGCAGGCAGATGCAGAACCGCAGGCCTCATTTGCCTCAGTTAAGGTCAGTGTTCATGATTCAACAATGAGAAAGATACAGGGCAAATATGGCTTCCTCGGAGAGTTCCAGTTAGAAAACCATTGCTTTGTCTGGAATTTTGCACTTTACCAAAATACCCAGAAGGACAATTTAGCCATTGGTTTCAAAGCTCGACTGTATTCAGGTTATGCAGCAGGAGAATGATTTGAAACACTGAGGCAAGTCCAGCTCAGAATGACTCAAAAGAATGAAACAAAATGAAGGTTTTGGAGTGACCTCGCCAAAGTCTGGACTTAAATTCTATTGAGGTGCTTTGGCATAACCTTACAGAGGCCATTCATGCTTGAAAACAATCCAGCGCGGCTGAACTGAAACAATTCTGCAAAGAACAGTGGGCCAAAATTCCTCCATAACGATGTGAAAGACTCATTGCCAGTTATCACAAATGCTTGACTGCAGTTCTTGTAGCCAAGGGTGGAACAACCAGTTATTATGTTTAGGGGGTAATTACTTTTTCACAGAGGGCCAGGTAGATTTGGATATCTTTCCCCCCGCTCAATAAATGAAATCATCCAAAAACTGCATTTAGTATTTACTCAAGCTATCTTTGAATATTATATGTTTGATGATCCGAAACATGTAAATGCAAAAAATGTGCCAAAAATCTGGAAACAGGCAATACTTTTTCACACCACTGTATTTATTATAAATGTGCTCATTTCCCCGATGAAGGAAGGAAGAAATATGTCAGTCCCAGTAAAGAGACTGCAGGTGGACCCTGAAGCCAAAATAAGGACATTAATGCTAATTTGATCAATGAAAGTCAGAACATAAGCTCTTTGTGTGCTTTTTTTATTCTTGCCTTATTTTTAATCAGATAAAAATCAGAATATGAAAATATGTTTCTATGAGTCTTTTTTAAGCATATTAAAAATCAGAAACTGAAATCTTTTATTTCCAGTTGTATTTTTGATCCACTGTAGTTTAGAGTCATTTGGACTCTGTTAGAGCCTGTCTGTCTCTCCCAGGTTGAAAGGGAAATGACTGAAGTGCCACCTTAAAGTCTGTCCACAGATGTTATATGGACTTGACACATTGGATGTTTTTGGCAACTTTTTGTTAACAACAATGTAAATTTTAGACAAAAAAAGGAGAGTTTTGTCCATAACATTTTGAAATTATGGCAAGTATTGATCATGTTGATGAGATAGAGGTCTCAGAAACTCATGTATCGCATATGATACATTACAGGGTTAAGATACCTTTAGTCCTACCCACTGCCTTAAGTTGGGTTGCAAAGCAGCTTACAGATGGACATTACCTCAAGCCAGGCTAAAGAAACATTAATCGAGAGCCCTTTATAAGTGGATGTATTGAAGGGTATTAGCTGAGAAAAGCTGATGTTGGCTGGCATCGAGATGAGCTGATCTGTCAGGATTGCAGCTGAGCTCAACTCAAGTCAACTAATGCCATGGTCGACTTTTTTTAATTTTAAGGATATTTAAGTTTATCTAAAAATATATTTAGCAAAGCTATATTTTTCATCACTGAGTTGCACAGAAGATAATATTTCTATTTTGTGATTGGTACAATGACAAGTTTAATGCTCACTGATGATGATAGATGATGGAAAAAGTTACAGCCCTATGTGGCACCAGAGAGAGCTTTCTGCTAAGAATGCGACTGCAAAAATGTCGATGACTACCTATTCTTACTGTGTATGCAAATAAATATTTAAAGGCAATCCTATTACTGTGCTACACATGCTAAAGGCTAAATGAGCCACAGTATGGATTTAGTCTGTAAAACACGAGGATCTAAGATCACAGCCAATAAATAAAAGTGTACACATTAAATGCCCATCATGATTGTGTCGTTTTAGACACAAAGTAATAGTAATATTTTTCATCATGAATATTAATCATGGTATAGTATAGTAAAAGGAAAACAGCAGATGTGTGTGTGTGTAGTCAATGTCATGTATATTGTTTCATGTAGATGTCCTGTAAGGGATTTCAGTGGATGAATGTGTGTACACTCACGGTTGTCCTTCAGGGGTGTTTTCTGGTATTGCAATAGTGAAGGAGGCATTGGTAAACTGTGGTGGCCGGGGTCCAGCAACCACAGAGATGACAGCAGGAGCACTGCGGCTGCCCAGCCGGTCAGCAGCCACCACTGTCAGCAGGTATTCCCTGTCCCGCTGCAGGGGAAGGCCCGTAGTTCGTACCTGGCCAGTCTTCCTGTCCACTTCAAAACGACCATCACCACCTGCGGACGATTTGTTTGATCATATACAAAAGGGTAATACACCAAAAACAAGATAAGCAAATAAGGCAACACATAACAACAGAGATCATCCAGTGAAAAGGACCACAGGGCAAAACACTTTGCACAAAAGTTGCTTTCAAAAGTTGTCAGAAATATTTAAGTGCATGCTAAGCAGTCACCAATAAAATAAGATGACTGGACAATCAGTATTCAAAGTTGCTGAGAGGAAAATGCAAAAACCACAGGAACTGGGGTGTTAAAATTCATGACCTGTATTCAGAATAACAGGATTCAATAAGACCTTGATCCAAAATATACTGCATTTTTAGAAGTTAAACTTTGAGAGGTGGGATTGAGCATTTAAATTGAAAAGTTTAGCATAGATATTAACAATAATATGTCTATGTTTTTTCTTATAATTTTTCAGTCAGTTTATTCCAATGCATCCCCATGAGGAAAATTGAAAAATCATCTTTTTAAACAGATTCTAAAACAGAGACAAGAAATCATTACAAAGCAGACAATAACAAAAGCAATTATTTTGCACAGTGGAAAAAAACCAGACAAGACACTGGAGAATTGTGTGCGCATAAAACTCAGCACTGCAGAGGGCAACAGCTCAAAGAGAGTGTATAGTTGAGTCTGCACCATACAGAACATTAAAAAAAAGCACTGATCAAAACAACAAAACATTTTAAATCAAGCAAATCATTTATGCAACTGAGACTTTTGTTTTATTAAAAATTCCAACACCAACAAATGTCTCTTTGTTCAAAGGTTTTGCATATAATTTGTCTACTTTTTTCAGTGTGATTAGTGAAAAGCCAAATGCTCTGCAGTTTGCTGTCTACTACGCAAATCCCTCATAGCTGTCGGCTATGGTGGCCTTGCGAGGTCAAATGCACTGCACCTTAAGAAAACCATCAAATATAAAAACTGCAAAAGTACACAAAAACACAAGATTCATATAATAATGCAGTTGTATGTTTGCTATTAGCTGCTTAGTGTTAGCTTGTCACTTCCATAGCTCCTCCGTCACATTATTGCCTCCCTGTTTTGTGATTTTTGTGACGCTGTAAACAGTCAACCTGCTTCTTTAACACACTATGCAGGCAAAAAAAGAAGAAGCAATTTAACCTACCGTCGGACAAAAAGTACTCCACTTCACCATTGTTGCCTTCATCTCCATCCTCAGCAAAGAGTTTGTAGACCAGGGAACCTGCAGAGGCATCAGGGGAAACCACAGCAAGGTAGGGAGCAGGAACCATGCTCCATTCTGGGATGTTGTCATTTACATCCGTCACCGTTAACTCCACTCTGACCAAGTACCACTCTGGACCTAGAGAACAAGGAAAATAAGAAGGCAGTTTTAGTTGAAGTCAAATACTAGGTTTAAAATATGCAGTGGTGTATTTCCATACCAAGAAGCTCCCTAAAACGAACAAAGGGCAACAAGCATAAACATACATTTATGTAATTTATTTGCCCTTGTTTCATTGCAGTGCAATCTGAGTGTCTCAGCTGCATTTTGCACTCAGCTATGGTTGCGCATCCTCTACTGTCACTGTGTGTGTGTCTGTGTGTGAGAGAGGTAACGGGTAGCGATGACCATGGAGATGAACAGCAGAAGACAGACTGGAGAGAAGAAGAGTGTTTATGACAACTTATTATCCTGGTGTAAGTGTGATGACGCCTTCCAGGAAGTGTTAATTAATCTAAAAGCAACCTCTGGGGCTGAAAAATTGCCAAAAAATGACTCCCAAGTTAAAATGCCCAACTTAGAGTAACAGAATTAAAAGCAAGTATACAGGTTGGTACAGAAAACAGTTTCTGGCTCTATTACTACAGCAATTTATTTATTTGGATACTGATAAAATTTTGATTGTCAGATGAGGTAACATAGACGACAGAACCAGGTAGCTGTCTGCTGGGTCTCACCTCCAGTGAACTGGTCCTCTGGTTGTGGTGATTTGTGGAGCATTTTTAACAGAAGTATGTGACAAATAATATAATTTGCTGTGGGGTACAAAGCATCCAAAAAGTATGTGCTTCAGTTTTGGAGAGTGAAACCGAGCTAGTTACTTAGCACTAATTAGCAGGTAGCTGTGCCTGCGCATCACACGCAGTTTATGAATGCAGCTTGCAATGTTATTGATAGCTGAATGATTTAAAATGATCACACTGAGGCTCTCTCTCTCTCACATATGTACACGTATATATAAAACAGAAGAAGGGCAGCTGACCTCATTACCCATCTGTTAGCCTAGATGAAACACTAAAGACTAAATGTGAGAAACGCACAAAAAGATGAATAATTGAGCATTATAAAATCTTTTCAGAGCTAGTCCCATTTTATTTCATTTTTTGTTGGTTACATTTACATATTATAATTTACTTCTTTTAGGTTAATGTTTCATGTAGTCTTACACCACGAAGGCACAGCCAGTGGCTAGGTTCCTTCATTAGTATGTATTTATTTAGTTCAGTTCTGTCTTCTGACTGCTGCTCTTTTCTTTCATAACCACTGACTCCAAAGAAAATCAGACATTCAGCCTTCTGTTTTACCAACCACTAATAGCTCTGATGGAAACACAGTTGTCTTTCCAATAAGTGCTGCAGACTAACTGGCTCAGGTCAAATTCAATCAATTTCACTTTATCAATTTGGACTAATGAACGCCAAAAGTGCCAAAAATAAATTGATTAAATGATTTGTTATTTAATTAGAAACAGACATATATGCACAATTTATTAAATGTATAATTAAATGG
Organism: Perissodus microlepis; assembly: GCF_051167445.1. Classification (NCBI taxonomy): domain Eukaryota; kingdom Metazoa; phylum Chordata; class Actinopteri; order Cichliformes; family Cichlidae; genus Perissodus; species Perissodus microlepis. The sequence goes on from NC_140461.1 coordinate 3,975,232, forward strand.
CATTACTTAAAGTATGAATCATTTTATGTAAAAACACCAAAGTAAACTCATTATTAACTTAATTTAATAAGGTTCTTGTATATAGTCAGTAAGGAAGATCTGTGTTCACTGATCTGCTTTCTTGGTGTTAAGGCTCCACTTTCCCACGCTGTTAAAATCTATTCTGTCATCATCGATCTAGCTCATTCATTTTCTTGCCCAACCTCTGCTGACCAGCATGTTGATGCACTTAATGGATATCCAGAAGATTGATATCCAGAAAACATCAGCATATGTGTTTTTAGTATTATTTATTTAAATGGAATTTAACTTTTTTCTTTTTTTTTTTTTACAAAACAAACAAAAAAAAGGTATAGATTAATCAGTAATACTTCATAATACTATAATACTACAGTCTCGAGATAGCACTGACTTCTCTATATGTTGGTAAGAAAATGAGAAACAGGTGCATCTAATTATTAAAATATATGTAGACACATTTATGGACATGTAAGGCACAAACAATCAATTTTTGTTATGACCACTTTGATTCTTCATCACAGCCTGAAATTTCTGAGACAAGCTTTCTTACAAGTTCTTAGTAGTCTTCAGGAAGAGTTCTCCAGGCTTCTTGAAGAACATTCAAAGATGTTCTTTGGATGTTTCTGCCTTTTGTTTTGTTCTCTGTCATAATGACCTCATACGGCTTCAGAAATATTGAGGTCCAGGCTCTGGGGCGGCCAATCCATGGCTGTGTATCCAAGTATGCTTTTACTGATTTGAAGGGTGTTTGGTATCATCGTCGTCTGTTCTCGTAATTCTTTCAATTTTGAAAAGCTCCCTAACACCACTAACCAAAATCAAGATCCAAACAATTCAATTCAATTTTATTTGTAATCATGTCCAAGCCTCCAAAGCCGGCAGACTCTCACTGGTATACCTCTGTCCTGACATCCTCTGCACATACTGGTGACAATTTGACACAAAAATGTCACAATTTGGGTTCATTACTCAATGACACTTGTTGCCACTCATTTTCAATCCTGTTCTTGTCTAATCTGGAATATCTCAGCCTTGTCTCTTGGCTTTATTTCTTTAATAGTGACTTCTTCATAGACACCCCATACTATTATAAACTATTTATATTGTACTTACAGTTATAATTAAGAGGTTTGAAGCTTATACATTTCAGATTGGTGTAACTAAGGCTTAAGCAAAAGCCATGTTCAGACACATAAATCAAACAAATAAATACAAAAATCATCTTATTCAGTTACACTTTCTTATATTAAGCTGTCATCTCCCTCTGTTCCCTTCTTGAATGTCCCATGTGAACAACAGACAATGGAAATGTAATCCAAAAGAAACTGCAGAGGCCATCTTCACATTTCAACTAGTAATCATAATCAGTGCCGTGCAATCTGCATCCACAGTAAACAGCAATCATAGTGACAGTGGTAAAACACAGCGAGGTCCCATACAGTCCTCATCAATACACCCACCCTTCCACCCACAAACGCACAGCACACATCAGTGCTAGTTGGTCACAGCAGGGAAGCAGAGGAGTAATTTCAGGGCTGGAGCCAAAGACTTGCTCTCATTTGTGTCAGCTTTGATACCTGCTGTAAAAAAAATTTCAAATTCCTATTTGGCGTCACAAAAACAAGTAGCGAGGTGAGAAAAGCCCTTTGCGCGTATGACTGTGCACCGAATAATGCAAAGTGGACAGACAGAAGATATAGAGAAAAAGACATTAAGATATAAATATATTTTCAGAACGAGAGGGTGTAATCAAGCAATACATAGAGCACAGCAGGAAAAAGCAGCAAGAAAATAAGAGCCGAGTGTCGCATGAACAGGATTAAGAGTGAAGCGCAGAGACTGAAAAATGACCCTACGGTTGTTATAGAAACAGCAGAACAACGAAAAGTGGAAGATGGAAGAATTAAATAGAGACAGAAAAAAGAAAAGCACGAAAAAGCAATTGCATAAATCAGTGGCATTAGAGATGACGGGGGGTGTTACAAAGAAAAATATAAGAAGACATCAAAAGAAGACAGAAGAGCAGAATTAAACAGCCGTATCGCCCCCCCAAAATATATAGCATACCACTTGACTTTGTGGTTCAATCAGTGTATTTGTTGATAATCTCTCTCTCTTCCTTCGTCTTCGAAGCCATAACAGATTCAAAATTAATTGGAAAAAGGACAATGAAGCTTTGACAAAAAGGGATAGCACATCCAAGACAATAAATCACCAAGCTAATATACGGAGCATTGTGCCAGAATGCATCTTACACATGCACACGCCTTTCTCACTAATAACAATCATCAGTGGATTAGTGGCTAAAGGAGAACCTTCGGAGATACAGCATGGTGCTATTGCCATCCCCATCACTAATGCATCTTAGTGGATCTAATGACATGTTGCAATTCCTAGAAACAGTGGGACCTGCAATTACTAACAGTGCCATAGAAGGCTTTTCCATGCCCACCAACCTAGTCCAAGGATTTCTAAATTTCATTCTGCCACAGTGCTTTCATCTCATCTTGTTCTCAGACCACATACAGAATATGTAGAGTCAATTACCCCCTAATGAAAAATGGTAGCTGTGTGTGTTTGTCTTCTGATCATAACACGACTCAATTAACATGAACCAAAATCAGAAACTGTGGTCAAAGTTGAACAAAAGTTGCAATTCCCTGCTGTAATGTTGTGCAGCTGTTTTCACTATTTGACTTTTGAAGCTTAAAAAGGACAAAAAAAAAAAACCCAAAACAAAAAAACACACAAATTGGCATACAAAAGAAAAGGCAAAACAGCATCATTAGTGATGGCTTCATTAAAAAATGGACTCAAATTCATACTAATGTTATGTCTGTGGCAAGTTAAAGTTACTTCTACAATCACTTTATATTTACAGACAAAAAATACCAAAGCATAAAATCCCCGTGCTCTTATTTTCAAAGTTCGATCACTGCTAATGAGCACCGACTGCCATTCCTGCTTCCCTTTTGAGAGTGTGGACAGCTGTTGCGTCAGTCCGTGATATGATTCAGGTCAAGCTCCACCGATTGAGGACTTTTACGGTCGATTCACATATACAGATACTTATTTTACTGTGTAGTTAGCTGGTAGTCAGCAGGTTGTTGTGTTTGTGGCACTGGAAACATGGAAGTTTCATAATGTGCTCTGGTGGACAGACTATGGAACATCAAAACTCATAACTCAATGAAAGGGTGGTTAAAATCATTTAAATTGTTCCTTACAAATGCCAATACTAATATATCAGCAACTAGCTAATATTGGTCAGGTGGGGCAAACTGAAGAGTTAAACTAGTTCATGTGCTGGAGCCGTGAGCTCACGTAGGCTAAAGAGCAGAACAAGAACTACCATCATTAGCTGCAGTCGAGAAACTCACTGCTCACAGTATTAATCTGTTATTACAATGAATAATGAATAAACATGAATACATGTATCCTGCCCTCTCCAGAGTATACCTCCACCTCTAAAGGCTCTCTTCCACTTGCTCCCTATTCTATTTACAGATCACAATGTTGTCTGCAAACATCATAGTCCAAAGAGACTCTTGCCCTTTCTTCATCTGTTAACCTGACCATCATCATTACAAACAAGCAGAGCCAGTTCATAACGTAATCACAAACCAACTTAAACCATCTGTTACTCACAACCACACATGTCACCACTGTCTGTCTGTCCTCATACATGTCCTGCACCACCCTCACATACTACCACTACCACAGTTCCAAGATTGGCACCCAATCTTATGCTTTCACTAGATCTGCATGTTTTATTTGGCCAAGATTTTATACCAGATTACCTTCCTGCTGCAACACTTCCTATTTATCCAAGGTTGGGACTAACACTAGAACTACACTGGTGTGTGCCTCCTACCCTGGATGAGTTATTTTCAAATGAGGCAAATACTAAATTAACAAGTAACCTTGACAGCAGATCAAATGATGACATTATCTAACACTCTAAATATTCACAGATTTGGACTCTTCACCCTGTTCTGGCAGGACTATGAAAAAATGTTTTAGTCTTTCCTATTATTGTTGAAAACAGACGATGGAGCATTCTCAGAGATGGCCATACAGATACCTTTGCAATACTGCTCCAATGCCTGCCACCATTGCAAAGACCAGGTGGCTTTTCGTTTAAAAACACTGGGTTGTAATAGGCTAATGAGTAGGCAGGTTTTGTTACTTCCTGATCTAGTAGATATAATGCCAACTGAATGTGGGCACTGTGAGAAAATCACTTTTCAGACTCACACCACAGTTTTCACTCTCTAAGTAAAGTGCTTGCAGTGTAGAGACTGGCTATTACTTAGATATAGAGCAGTACAAAAAGACTAGCAGGGAGAGGTGGAAAACATACGGCGAAATAAAAAAAAGAAGGGATCACATTAAGATCTGCTTTATTTGAGGATGACCTGATCACTGAAATATGCCTTGATCAGCCTCAATACTCATCCTTGGGATCAACTTGGGACACTTCTGAAATTTCTGTTGGGAAATTGCTTTGCAGCGGGGTGCATTATGAAGTCAATTACATGAAAAAATTACACCAATTCACTGCAAAGCACATGTCTTCAGCACATCAACTTACCAAGGATAAACAGTACATCACGGAAACCAAACTGTCATAATAAAATGTGTCCAAAAGGCTTTAATATCTCTGTGAAACAAGAACACAGTTATGACTCATATGAAGCCTTAAAGTGCCAAGGTACAGCACCAGCCAGAGAGGCTTTTTTAAGTGGATATGATGCAACTGATGAATCAGGTTAAGTCTATATGTAAATATGTTACATCACTACACAAATGAGTGAGCTTGGAGATGTCAATATGAATGTGAAGGTACTTAATTTAACAGCCGAAGAATGAAAGAGAGCCCTCCTTTCTCATCTGCACTCCTCCGGTGACCTCAATCAGCACCTTTCTAACTCTGCTACCTCATTTTCTCCCCATCCTTCTCCCCCTCCTGCTCTACATTATGCTGACAGTACTGATAGCATAATGTGGAGTTTACCCCTCCTCTCGCTCTTGCTTTCTCTCATTTAGTGCTAACATGCTGAACTAACTACTCCAGCCTTCAACCCACTGAAGAAAAGAGTTTTGGTATACCTGTGAGTGTGTGTCTGCACGCATGAGTGCTGTGCCTTCACATCTTTGAAAAAAAAAAAAAAAGAGACAAATGGTGTAAGACAAAAAAATAAGCAAGAAAAAGGAAAGGAGAAACAGATTGAGACTAAGAAAGCAAGACAGAAAAAAAAAAGTAACTGAAAGGAAGGCCAGTTAATTAAATGTCCACCGAGGATTACAAAAGGCTATTTGCTCTCACTGGTAACTGTTCCATCCATAATCTCCTTGAATGGAAAGCTGTTGCCATCTTAGTGACTTTTTACATTTTTGCACAAAAACGCCAATTAAAGCCAGGGATGAGAGACAGAGACAGAGCAAGACAGTGAGGAAAATCACGCTTTAGTTCTTACACTAATTGCAAATGATACAAATGGTTAGCCAATAGTTTCGCTGTTTATTCTTCCAGCAAAGCTACTCATAATTGAAAATCTTCACACTGCCAATACTGAGCTCAAACAAATGCACACACGAGCTTGCAGGAACACTTAGAGTGACTACACATTCAGAGAGGTGCAACAGCTAATTTGAAAACCAATGCTATTATCTAATGCTGGCCAATGTCAATTGGAATCAATATCACAGTTAATTGTCTTATTTACATCAATAAAAATAGATTAAAAATATGTTGCTGGACCAATGTTCTGGCAATTGACCAGAGTTTACAACCCAGTGAAAACTTCCCCCAAACTCTATAAACGGCACTTTATCATCTTTGAACTTACTGATTTAGTTTTATGGCTTTACTTTAATAAATTTACTGGTTAGGTTTAGTCTCGCTGATCTTATCAGCAATGTGCATCCAAGGAAACGTCTGTTCTGATAAACCCACACTTCCTCCTCAGTGACCAAAATCTGAAAGAAATATATAAAGGCAAAGAAAACACATTAACGCATTTATCTAACCTAAATATAAGTATGATTGCAAACATTATACACAGATTCTTATAACAAATGCATGGCTTTGTTACCTATGGAGAGTGATAAACATGTATATAAGGGGGACATAATTATCTTCTTATGCACTCTGATATCATCAAAATCCAGGTCAAGACTTTCTCTTCTTCTACTAACAAATGTATTTGTCAAATTTCATTTTGGGAAACTGTAATCCCTTTTTGTTTGCCAAAGAGTCTTTACCTTCTTTCAACCTGCATAAACATGATCCACCAGTAGCATATGGGCTACATATGGACTACAAACAGATAATTGAAATCTTATCCTCTTCCTTTAGATTCTGGACATTCATATGCAGACATCTGTTCATAGAGATTATCCATCCTGTGGTCAAATTGTTTTTCAGGTTACTGAAGAAATAATTGGTGTTCATTACCCACAGCGAGGCCAATGTAAAGATATTTGTCACACACTATAGAGAGGCCTTTGTTTTAATAAATCCCTGTGCTGGATGAGGTCTCACTACTTCAGAGAGGTCTGAAAGGTTACGCTCAGAGCCTTTTTGGGGCAGGATAACCTGACCGAGTCTTCTATTTCAAGTCTCATTTTATGCCACTGCAGAGTCCTCAAAGATGGCTTGGCTGCTCATTACCTAATTTAACAGATAGTACAGAACATCACAGTGTCTCTTTACCTGGACCTAAGGGTAAAGTTAAAAGGTGATATAAATAAAACTTGCTGCAAAAGGATACACTTTGGAACTGACAACCATACCATCTGTAACATGTATTCTCATCTATGGTCCTCATACATTCAACTTTTGTATAATTAATGCATTCTTATTTTACATTTCACACCTGAAAGGTTACTGCTACATGAGTGAAGAGCTTTTCTCACTATAGTTCCACAACACACCATAAATCAAATTAAGTTAGTTAAAGAGTTCAAAGGGTTGTTTCAATGAATTTTCCATTAAGTACACAAGCTTAGCATTATCCTTCCAAAGCCAATAATTGGTCAATCCCTTCCTGAGATTACTCTACTTACCATCTGGATCTAAGACTGTCTTACCAACTGTGATACCAGCTATTGTTTACAACCTACTCTCTATTGCTCCAGTTAGAAGGGATTAGTCTTGATACCTCAGGTGACGCAAACCTCGGAGCACAATAGGAAGACCATGTGTCCCCTATTTAACAATCTACTAATTAGCCTACTAAATCCTTTAATTAACTTAAGGGCAGACACGTGCAAGCCAAAACACTGGATGTGTGCAGATGTTTGTGTGTGTTTAAGCGTCAGAGCTCGATTTACAGTTCAGCTGAGGTAATGTCTGTGATCTTTGGCTTTATTAAGTCCTATTAAGGTGCACTGGGATTCAGAAGGTATTACAACCTTCAGCCTCTTGTCCCTCTTGCATCTTGCCTTTGCCTCACCATTTAGCACAAAAAATGGACTGATATCAAAGTCACTGCATTTATTCGGTAAAAGTTTAAGCAACAGCTGTTCAGACAGAGCCAAGTGCTCGGAGGAAAGCTCGCTAATGCAGTTGCCGTTGGTCCCAAACACACAGCTCAAGCCTCATGTTATTCCAGTTATTTTTGCTAAAAGCAAAATGTCAGCTGACAGAGAAAATCTTAACCCTAGCCTTAAACCAAAGCAGTGTCTTTTTCCTTACCACAGAGCTTACTTAATCAAAGTTTTGCATTTTTGTTTGTACAGTTTCTTGAAAATGAATGTCCTTTTTTTTTTTTTTCTAAAATGGAAACACATTTATGAGAGTAAGAGAATTAAAAAAATTCAGAGGTAAACTTTTGCGAAAAGTTTGGTTATAACAGCAGTAACTGGAGCAGTTGGTACTTTCAACTGAAATTAACAAAAAGCAGGGACAATTTATAGCACATCTCTGGAATTCTGTCCGTGTCTTTTGAATTTGTGTGTTTTGGGGGTGATTTCCATGTAAGGGTATTGTGAGATCTGTGCTATTTTCTATTGTTTCTGTGATAACTTTGTCCTTCTCTGCAGCAGGGGCTCCGCATGGATTGTATAAAAGATGGATGTAACTTCCAGGTCTGAAAAGTGCAGCAAATCTGCAGGTGCCCTAAACCTGCATTCTTTTCCATGGCCACCAGGGGGCAATACTTGTGGGGGCGAGAAGATTTTCAGCCCTATAGAAGTCTAGTGGATTTGTGATTGAAAGTCATTAGCCAGTGAGTGTAAAATTTCACAGTCTAATTTGCACCTTGTTTGCCAAATCGTGATTTCAAAAACTACAGTGGAAATGCCTGCCTTGAGGCTTCAAAAGGGAACTTGTCATGTCACAACAGCTGCTTTCATCTTCGATCCTTTTATTGGACGGACAAGAGCACAAACATGAAAATTAGCCAACAGATTGGTTGTTTTTGACACTGCCCCCTGCTGACAGCAAATGGCTACAACTTCTTTAGGGCAGTCTACAAATCTCTTTGCAGGCTCCGTCAAAAGTATGCAACTGAGGTACCTTTGATTGTATGTTGGTCCCATGTGGAGCCAGTGCCTTATTGTTTTTATTGCTCCTCTTCCTCTCTATCTGGAAGCTTTAGCTTCTGTGTGATACTCTTTTGTACCTCATTACCTTAATGTTTAACAGAATTAGCTATAAAATACTTTTTGGCCTGAACATCTTTTCCTGTATTTTAATTCACCTATCAAAAACTTTATTCATTTATTCATTCATGTTTTAGCTTTTTTATGTGTTGATGGCAACAAAATGAAAAGAAGCAGATATTTAATTTCAAGTCAATCCTAAGTCCTTGACCCCCAATCGAGAGGTTTGTAAAGTCAATGCCGAGTCTCACTGAAACTGTTCTGCAGGATGTGGTAGCCCAACACCTTACTAAGTGACTGAACAGGAGAATCAACTACTGTCATCAACCTAATCTATCATGTCCCTTGAAGACACACCATAAAGTCAGTAAATGAGTTTTCAAGCCCCTAAGCGACTTAATTTATATCTGAAGTACTGCTATTTCAGCAGACAAGGTTTTAATATAGCTTGGCCCTACTGCAGAACTTCAGTCAAAGACAATGCATGTCCTCTGCTCGCCATCACTCAACACAAACCTGCTTCCCAGTTGTCACTAAATCAACCATTTCATTAAACAGACCTGCCTTGGATCCATGCACAGCAGACACCAAAACAAAAACAAGTACTTTCTTTTTTGCTTTTGTTTTTGTCTGAATTCCGACGTCAATAAAGACTTGCCATTATCCATTTTCTTAAGTTTGTCCGGGAAACGTCGAGATGTTCCCAGAACAGCTGAGGCAAATAATCTCTCCAACGTGTCCTGGGTTGGCATCCTAGTCAGATGCCCAAACCATCTCAACTGGCTCCTTTCAATGTGAAGGAGTACCAGCTCTACTCTGAGCCCCTCTCAGATGGCTGAACTTCTCACCCTCTCTCTAAAGCAGAGCCCAGGATAAAAAACAGAAATCAGTTTCAATGGGCAGTCTGAAAAGTTTCCACAGGATAATCCACTGAGCATAATTTATAAATTTGACAGGTAATATATTATTTTCCCCTATATATCCTGTAGTCATCAGCAAAAGAGACGAGCGGTTTCATCTATACAATCTGTAGCAGTCTTCGAGCATGTAGCCTAATTAATCTGAAAGCTGTTAAAGCAAATGAATTTTAAATGAAAACAAATTGGGCAATTACTATTCATTTTTCTCACAAATAGGTCTTTGTCATGCCAACAGTTAACTATTACATCTAATACACTATTACAAGGTATTGATCATTTCATTGATAAATGAATTAATTGCTCAACTAATACAATCACAGAAATAATAAAATGATTATTATAAATTTACACAGAGAGCTAAAAGAGCAGCTCCCACCCAAAGGTTTCCAATTAATTACACATAACAAACTGCAAAAAACACAAAAAATATGAATTTATTATCAAAGTACTTGCCAGCTAATCTATTAATGAACTCACCATTGCAAGTCCATTTTGTCTGGAGATAATTTCGTGTTTTTCTCTGTAAATTAAGAGTGGAAATCAAGATGCTGCATGGATCATGTGGATTCCAATTAAAATGGCAACAGAAGACTTCTGATAGCCACAAGTTATACAGACATTATAATCCATCCCTCCATCTGTCTTCCTGCTTCACCATGTGTGGCAGTAGACTTTTTGTTTTTTGGTCTTTGGGCAAAGCGAGAGAACAGAAATTGGGAGGACGAGCTACATATTTCCATATTCTCTCTCTTCTGCACTGGTTCTTCTGTCAAGTTCTCTCTGCTGATTACAGAAAATGGGAGTTAATCGTTTCATCTCTCATCTACACTCAGTTCCAGCAGTTGCAGAAGGCTAGTGGAGGGGGCCGGGAGTCTCACAGATAATGAGAGATAAAACCATGATGGATCTGGCAACCCACTTGTTTGGGCTCACTGGGAATGGCAGTTGAAAGCGTACTCTATGAAAATATGGACTCCAGTCCAAAACCTTGAGGCTGGCTTAGTTCCATCTGTGAGAAAAATAAATGGAGAGGGAGAGCAGAGGAAAGAATAGCAGAAAAAGGAAGAAAACTGGGAGACAGCTCAAGTGAGAAAAAAACAGAAAGCAAATGAATGTGGGTTTATTCACATATAAATGTTCAAAAAAGGCGCTACATCAGCTTTCCCAAGACCATCTCTATGATTCTGACAAAATTACGAGTATTGAGTGACAAAACATTTTGTGTACATGCATTTAAAAAAAAAAAATCACATCCTACCCCTAACTTTAAATGGAGGCTACTGTTTTATTTGTGAGTTCTGTGAGGTCATCGCAGGATAAGCAACTGACTGAACATAACACACTGACGTTTTTATTTTGCAGATAAGTACCTTATGATTAATTGATGTAAACTGTTTCATAGTCTTGCACCACCACTTATTCAGTGAGGGAGCGATACTGAGATCGGGCACATTGTTTCGAATTATATGAGCCTGGTGAAAGGTCATCAGTTGTACTCAGTTTGATAAACTAGGCAACATCCTCTGCCTACTACTGTAGGTGTCATCTCAGTCAGCTGTGATCGTTCCACCCTGCTGAATGGAAGTAACAAGCAGTGTATTCCAAGTTAGAAAAACAACAAAACTCTACACTTGGATGCTTGAGTGATGATGGAGCTGTAAGTTTGAAACCCATCTTTCAACTTAACTTTCATTTTGTCACAACGTTTACGTTCATTTTCACAGGTTATTTGATGTTACAAAGTGTCAACAACATTTACCACTGCGGTCGCTATGCACACTACTTCACACGCACTCTTCCAGGGCTGAAAAAAGATGACAGTATGAAGGTTCCTCACGTGGCCACTTGCTACTCTAAAAGTTATGAATCCCCACAGATTTCCATGTTAAAATATATTGCCTGGTACAAAAAAAATCATTTTGATGTATATAGCTAAGTTTTGAGGGTTTTTTTCAGACTCCACTTTTACTCCAAAGACTTTTTGATGACAGAGGTGCAAAATGCAAACATTAGGCTTTCAAAACAGATTTTCACAAATTATTGGGAGATGTCAAAACATTCAATGATCTCTTAGTCATTTCTGTCTTGGTCTCTGCTAAATAACAACTCTACCAGAGGGTAGAGGAGGGCACCTACTGAGGAGATATATGGGATTAAATGTTATTAAATGAGCTGGTGACATTTAAGTCCGATGGTGCAGGCCTTCAGTGTGGGATGAAAGTTTGGCTAAATTTACGAAATTTGGTTTTTGTCCACCAACGTTCTCAGTCAGACAGCAGAGAAATGGAGTTGACTGGTTAAGCTTAACTAGTTATAGCTTAACTATGTAATCAATTATCTCAATTATCTATTATCCTTTGTATGAAAGTTTACTACTAGTGTAGATTTTAACATTTATGCACTGATCGTAAAATCTTCCTGCCCAGTGACTGCAGGTATAAGTCAGTTATATGCAGCTTAGCTGAGACCCCATGTTGTGTTGGTGCACAGTCGCAGTTAAAAAAAAACTAAAAGTGTGTCATTAAGCGCAGTAGGGGTGGGGGTGGAGAAAGCACCTTTGAGTGAAACGCCACGACTCCTCTCCTCATTTTATACAGCCCCATAATGCCAACAAACAGCACAGCATGAAAAGCTGCTAAACGGATTATTAAACGGATTATTAACGAGCAAGCGTGAGAGGATTAGTCATGTTGCTTTGAAGTCAATCTGAGGAAGGAGAAATTGACTTGGAACACACTACAGTTCCCTTCTCTCCCTCACCTTTTTCTTTCTATCCCTTTTCTATTTTTGAGTAAATGAAAGGGTGGGGGGAGGGATAGTTCAGTCACAAACCCACACCTTGGCAGCAGACCTATAGATGCTTGAGCTTTGTAGACAAACCAACACTCCTTCTTCAACACTTGAAATGTGGAAAAGTGGGAGGTATTCATTATCGGTAAAGCACCCTCTCTATATAGTTCATTTTCTAGTTCTATTAATTATGCTGCTTTACAGAGGTGGCAAGACTATTCAAATCAAGAAAATGTTCTTGCACATGCAGCATTATACAGACTGAACAAAGTATTTATTCATCGGTTCCTTTACTGAGGAAAATGTGGGGTTCAGCATACAAAGTCCTGTTTTTATCTTGCATTTTCATAAGAAATGCAACATATTTACCTCTGTCCTCTACCTCTATTTACCTCATCTCCAGACAACTAGACAAATGTTATCTTTCTAGCCCCTAGCAACAAACAAAGAAAAATATTTTTCTCGTTTTAATTTTAGCTGTTCCTCTAGTTTGCAAAGTTCGTCCCTCTAGTTTGCAGTTTGGGTCCAATCCAGTCCGTCAGTGCAAAAATGATCCAAAAACATGTTTGAGAATCCTTTCAAATGATCAATTTCTTTTATTCTGTCTTATTTCAGCTGTAACTGTGTAAGAAAAAACAAATAACAAGATGACTTGAGAAGTTGAAAAACACATTGTTGGTGAATTTTGTTGCTGCAGGCTTCAAAGTGTCATCTCCCTCCTCACAAAGAGGTGACCATACCAGACGCCGGGATTTCATCTGCTTTGTTAAGGTCTCTTAGCAGCATCTGAGCGAGTGGGAGTGAAATCTGCACTATCCACATGCACCGCAGCCTTAAACAAATAAGGCCATTATCCAGCCGAGCTGTATGTGAATGACCGCATCAGTTACACTGGACATTTAACTCAAACTTTTTTTTCCCGCTGTCACCTCCTTAGTACAAAGACTGTGTAATGTCTGACTGACCTCATGTTGGCCAGAGAATTCACAGCAAGCGAGTGGGCGTCATGTGTCCCGTGTTCTACTTCTGCTGTATTTATAGTATTGAGAACATATCTGAGAAAATCTGCTAGATTTGAGAAAGGGCTACTTCGATAAAAGCGCAGACCTTATCCTCCAGACAGTGTCCAGAGTTCAAGTGGGAAAAACAATTTAAGTTTCATGCGCTGCCTCAAAATGTTATCCACATAACTTTGGTCCTCTGTCCCATTGGTATAATTTATTTATTTGGTGGTGGGGGTGATTTTAACCATAACTGTGTGTGTTTGTGTAAGCGCATGCGCTCATCCATGCACAGGTGACTTTGTGTGTCTGAATGAATCATGTGACACTGATTAATCTGTCAGGTAAATATCACATTTCTGTGATTTTTGGGTTGTTTTGGGGTCATTTCTGACTCAAAATGATAAGCTGGTTATCAAATTCTGCGACTGCCTGATAAAAACTGATTATTTTAATAAAGTGTTTTGGAGCAGGAAGGCACTAAAAAAATCTCAAATAAGCAGTCCCACTGTTTTACCATCATTGCCCAACAAAGTAAAAAAATGCTGTTTTAGTAAATAAATTAAATCAAACTCAGCTAAATAAACTTTTTTGGATATTCATATTTTTAAGTAGACATTTTTCATAATAGCTATTTCAGGTTAAATATGTGTAAAAATAAGATTAGTCTTAAAAAAAGAAAAACAAATCTTGTCGTGTGAATTTGATTCCTGAGATGAGTGCTCGTCACAGGTCAAACCATCTTCAACTCTTAATTTTATTCAACAATTATGCTTCTGGTGTTATTAAATAATACATTTTAAAAAGAGACAGTATAATAACCAAAAATGTGGTTTGCCACAGAGGGTTAAGGAATCCAGAACATTTGTGGACTTCTTTTTTTGCCCATCATCCAGCTAATGAGTTATGAGGTCACAATATATCACAAGTAGTTCTAGCTCAGTATGCCTTTTCTTTTTCTCTCTTCTATTCAGGGTGAAGGTATATAAGAATATAATCCTCTCTAACCATGATTTTCAAGCATATCCTTGTCACTAATTAGAAGCACATTTTAATTATTTTTTTCCACAAAGCCCTGTTCTCATTACTGTAACATTGACGCTAATCAGCACTTTGAGGTTACTGAGTGTGTATTTGCCATGTTTGTGCGTGTTTCAGGAGCAATTTCTAGTGTTTGTAGGTCATCCTAATCTACCCTGAAGCCTCTGGGCTCCATGTTGACTGTATCAGTCTGAGGGGAGCCCAGTAAACCAAGGTAAGCACACTTAGAAGGGTTACTGCATGCCATTCAACCTCTCACTGAAGTTTAAAATACCTAAAAGCACGAGTAAACATTAAGTGATCCACAGACGATCCCATCCAAACCATCCAATAAAGATTATTTATCACAACACATTTGCTTAAGAAATCTAATACATAAAATATGAAGCACCTGCAGTTAATGTTCATCTGATTCTATAACAATAGACTTTCTGTTCTTCTAATTTGTATCTGACCTGCAACCAGTGCAGATTTCTATGAACATCAAAACAGTGTATATATTATGTTATATACCTTAATACAAATGCACATAAACACATTTGAATTTCCTGCAACTCCAATAAGTATTCTTTAAGGCTTTTACAATGTGACACTGGCAAACTATTCAGGCAGTGTTTCAAAAAGAAACGTTAAAATGTATTTTCGGGGCATCTAAACATGAAACACGACCTTAGATCACTTATGCACTACAGTAGGTTCTAATGTTCATTATGTAAAAGGATGACTCACAGCGGATATCTAAAGTTAAAACTAAAAAGGTAAAGACACTGATAGTGACAATATGACAATATTCTGCACAATTAGTTTAGGCATAACATTTTCCCAACAACAACCAGTCATTTATTGTTATGATTCCTAGTGTTTGTAGAAGCACAATAGAAGGTAACCATCAGCTATGAGGCTCCTCTCCTGTGTAACTAGCTCCCAGCTTGATTTGTGGATAGAGGCATCATCTCTACTTTTAAGATTTGACTTGAAATGTTTCTTTTTTATAAAGCTTATAGTTATAGCTGGACCAGATGATCTTGAACTTTCTCTTAGTTCATCTAGCCTCAAGCTGGGAGACCTCAAACATTGCACTGCGTCCCTCGCCTCTTTGCTCTTTTCTCTCCCCGTGTGTTGTGTATTAACTGCTGTCATTACTTTTGTCTGCTCTCCTCTAAGTTTGTCTTTTGTTCTTTTTGTTGTTTGTCTCCCTTTTCTTTCCGCTCTCACCCCAACTGCTGGCACCAGATGGCCGGTCCTCCCTGAGCTTTGTTCTGCGTTAGGTCTCCTCCTGTAAAAAGCAAAGTGCTGCTTACAGGGGATTGCCTGATCCTTGGGGCTCTCTCACTTTGTAGAGTCTTTACCTTACAATTTACAGAACCTTGAAATGACTGTTGAACTTTCACTTTAAAAAAATAAATTGAAAGTATTTTTTTATTGTGAACCTATTTTTCATAACAAAACCAAATATCACATATTAATATATATACTGTGTTTACAGTTTAATCTTTAAATATATAAGTGTGAGATGAAATGAGAAAAACGAGTCTTACAGTATGTGTGAAATTATTTCTGGGAATGGATTAACTACGTTTTCAGAACCAGGTTACGTATCCAATTAACCCACTGTATCAGATGTCTCAGCGCTTGAAGAAGACAAGGCTTTGTTTACACTCGTTAGTCCGTTTTGGCTTGGAGTTGATTTTATTACTCATCACTCACTGAGTGTTAGATGGAGGCGCGTCTTAAAGCCTTCTCGCAGCACCGAATTCACAAAAAAGGTTCCGTCCGCCGCTGACGGAGATTAAAGCACTTGACTATTGTGTCTACCTGGCACATCTGAAAGTGGATAACCGAGATTCAAGTCCACTTCAGCTTAGCTCACCTTGCTGTGATCCAAGATTAGCCACCTTGCAGAGTTAAGACTATTTTAGAATTTAACCCACTTAACCCCAGGCTAACTGGCACTGAAGAAGGGGGCTTATTTAGCAGCCTTGAGTCAAACAGAGAGACCGTGCTGCGAATTTACAATGTGACTGGTGCTGACAGGGTAAAGCGCCCTCAGTATTTAGTATCCTTTTTCTCTGATGCTGACTCGTATCTTCAGCATGCTATGATCCTGCTTTTGCCTCCAGCTTTGACATCCTCACAGAGACTACAGGGATCTATGTCTCCATTCCCACAGTATCTGCCTAGAATAGATGTGCTGTGTCATAGCATCAGCATCACTCAAATCATGAAACTTGTTTTATTATAAACATCTACATCCATGTCAGTGGGTCTATCTGCCTCTCCATCTGCATGGTTTGGAGCAATTTTATTTTTGTGCCCCACTCATCTCTGCAGAGTGATGTGAAATGGCAAGTCGTCAGACCGACACTCCGCTGTGGGCGATGAGTATCTGTCATCATGGAGGAACCCTCAGTGTGTGTGTGTTGTTTGTGTGTTTTGCCTAGGAATGCTTGTTTGTGGGAGTGTACGTGAATTTGTGTACATTTAAGTGGATGTGAGGACAACAGGGTTCAGTTTTATCCAACAAAGCTCAAATGCAAACTATAACTGCTGGCACAGCTGGCACCCTCTAGCGCACTCAAACACACACACATGCACACACGCAGAGCAAAGTATACCAAAGCAGCTGGTGTACACAGGCACAGTCTCTAACTAGTTCATCCATATTTATGACTGCAACAACGCAATACATTTAAATACAAGGCCAACAACTTATTCAAAGAATGAAATCTAATTTGCTTAAACTGCACATTTGTGCAGGTTCTCTTACCAAACTCACGGCCCAAACTAAACCTACTCACAACCTACTTTCTGCATTCATATTTAAGAACAATCAATAATCTATGTGTGACCATCCACTACGCTTATTTTGATCTGGGTTAGAAGTTGTTGCTCATCTTTAATCACTTGCCAAGTCATTCATTTGGTGATTCTATTTTATAACAAGATGCACTTTTATCTAATCATTTGTTTGTCTTTTCTTCAGTGGGTTTGCTTACTCCATGCACTGAATCATTGCTTGCTTTGGCTGAGTGCCTTTTGCTCTTGAGCTTTTTCCTGTTCTCCACTGCACTTCAGAGGATTACCTGTCAGTCAAAGCATGTGTCTGTTGAGTAAATCCGTGGTTTCAATTTGAGATCATATGGCTATCTGCCAATGTTAAGGTATGCACATACAAGACAAATGTATGATTGCATTAACACTAAGGAAGCCCATCTCATTTTAATTGACCGTGATACATGGTACATTAAAAAAAAGTCAACTTTTTCTAAAGAAGTCTTTTTAACACAGCTGAATTGTTTTAAGAATTAAATATTTACAGTGGCAAATGTATCTCTGGAAACTGAGAAATTATACCAACCTAACCTAACCTGGGACTAAGCTTGAGACTTGAATGTCACTTAGTTATTAAAAGTGTCATATATATATATAACTTAAATAATATGATGCTGTGGAGGAGCAGTGACAACTCACAACCCACGTTTATTAGGTATTTTGATTCACTTTTTGAATGCCAATGTTTTTAATATAGAGTATTTGAAACCAGTGCTGAGCTGAAGGCACAGGTGCCAGAAAAAGATTGGCCCAACAACAAAGGAACATAGTATATCTTGTTTATTATTACATGATTTATTCTTATGACTTACATTGTGGATTGGACATGTCATGTAGCCTTTAATCCAAACTTCACTTCAGATTTCCAAATAATAAAATTAGCATTTACATTTGCATTTCATTTTAATTGTCTCTCGGTTCCCTCTTATGCCACCTTGCTGTAGACTTTCCCAGCATGCACTGACAAAGTAAACTACAGGTAAAATAAAAGCGACTCAAAATGACCACGTCGTTAGCTTGACCTCTCCTTGCAACACTAAATTTGCTTGTGTTTCACTCAATCAGTATATAAAATTATTTATCTTGGGCACAAAAAGGTCCACATCACACCAATTCACTGGTCTATCAGTAGTAATACAAGACCCTCCCATTTATCTAAAAAGCCCTGTATGGTTTGGCTCCTTCCTACATATCCAACTTCAGCTTCCAGTTAGAAGCTGTTCAGATCCTTCTGACTGTCTGCCGCTCTAGAGTTAAACTCAGAGGAGACTGGGCATTCTCTGTGGCTGCCCCCAAAACTGTGGAATAGCATTACCCTCACAGTCAAATCTGCTTCCTGCTGTGAATCTATATCTATATCTATATCTATATATATATATATATATATATATATATAAATATATAAAAGTTTGAGTTTGAATACCATGCCATATATGGAATAATATGACAACTAGGCGCGTGTACAGTTTGTTTTGCAAACATTTTATTAGAGAGATGCTTTTTAAAGCTCAAGAATCAATGTGACACAAACAGTTTTGGAGTTTCACTAGAAAACTCCAAACAGCATCTTTTAAAGACTGTGTCACTGTCCGTGGTGCTGAAAAGCAGGCCTGCTCATTACAGAGTGACTTAAGTATTTCGGGATTTCAAGATGCACACATTCCTCGGCGACAATAGACGTACAAATGTGTGGCTTGACTGATGTGGCTGTTCTGAGTAAGACATTAAGCACAGACATCAAGCTCTTAAGCACAAATTAAGCCTGAAATCACAGGGTGACAGTTCCAATTAGCTTTCGCAATAGGAGGATCATTTACAGATCATGCAGGTGTTTTCATGCAGGTGGCAAAGAATTCACAATCTTATATCACATCTCTATCCATCTCTATATAACAAAGAAGACAAAAAAAAATCAACTGGAGACAGAACAGGGAGGGGGGATATATGAAAACAGATTTTAAAAAACATGACTTTAAAGAATAGGAAACAACAGCAATAAAGTTATTTTAGATTTAAGGGAACAATGACAAATGAGGATACAAGCAAACAGAATGGAATTGGCAGTAAACGTAAAAGTAGCCCACACACCATGTTGCACATCATAGCTACAGTGAAGATACTCAGGATGACAGAGAGGAGAGTGAAGACGAGGATCTTAAAAGAGATTAGCAAATGTAAATCTGTCGTCAGAAACACAATCCGGGGCCACTTTGGGACAGATAAGTAGTTCTCTCCAGTGTTTTTCCTTGTTGCCACATAAAAGATTTGCTCATGCAGAGGTAATCATTTATTTCTCTGTGTTTGTTCTATACCAGGTTGTGCTTGATATTCTTAGCGTGATGCCAACTGATGAACACTCAAACCCAGGACATTCTGAGGGTTCTTAATGAGCCATCAAAACACTACATTTTTATCATTATGTCCTAGGACAGGTAGCCATACTCTTAAAAAGTCTAGGAACAGAGTGAACTACACAGGTGAAAACAAACAGCAGCATTGATTTCACCTCCACCGAATTAATGATGAAAGACAGAAGTGGTGTGAACAGCTTTTCACCCGCTGTGGTTTGTAATCTACTCTCAGTCATTTCACTCCAATCACAACCTTTCTCTCTCTCTCTCACTTTCTCTTCAGCTTCCAGATAACTAATCCTGCAGCTTTGCGGTCGAGTAGAGCAGGTTGAAGCTTGGCTTTTCTTTGTGCATGCTTTTGTCTTCTTGTTTAAGAACTAGGACATTGAAAAAAATGAATAAGTTGTTTTGTTTCAAAGGGCCGTCTAAGGGTCTAGTTTTGTTTCACTTTTAATCTAGGAATTAGGTTTAACTGAACCATGGAGTCCCACTGGAACACTGGAATTGGGTCTTATAATGGATCAAATGCATTTATATAAGCATGTGCTTATAAATAAAACTGGGGATTAGGAGCAAATAAGCAAAGATGCTTTGATTTAACCCCATGTAGTGCGTTTCTATGACAGTCCTAGTACATGCACATCAGGATTGTTTTTCTCAATTCTGAATCATAGAAAAAGGCTAACAAATCCATCCATCCATCACTTCTAAACTCCTGCAGCCATTTAATAGCCCTCAAAAGTGATGAAGCACAAACATAAGTTTGTGTGTGTGAGTGAACTTCAGCTTTAAAGAGGGATTAAAAGAACTAAATTACAAAAGACTAAAAATGAAAACCATAAAACAATTATATACGAAGAATAAAAGCTTTTGAATGATCCTTATCAGAAAATACTATTGGTGTCTACAGGCATACAATGATTCCAATTTGCCTCCTGTTTTTAATGGCACTTAAAAGATGATGATTTATATTAAGCACTTAAGAATACTTTAACCTGCCATTAAACATATACACAATATGACATAACCTGCATACAGTCAACACTTTAAACATCTGAGACAGTGCAAAGTGCAAACACATACAAATCAGCACACAGTACACTCAATCACACACACACATACCGAGTCTCTCGCTCTGTGTCCCCGAGGAAATGGCCATCACTGTCAATTAGGATCATTCTGCAGGGTGGCCAGTGTACTTCTCTACAGAGAACCCTCTCCCTCTTTGCCTTCCTCTTTCTCTGTCACTCTCATACACAGAAGGAAAATAATAATAATACACACATAAACCTCGTGAGATGCTGAGCCACTGACAGCCCATTACAATTCCACTGAGACGGAGGATGGTTCACAGGCACTTAAAACTCTGGAGACGCAGACAGACACACACACATACATGCACACAAACAGACTCTTTAAACAAAGACATAAGGATGTGCAAACACACACACATAATCACACAAACAGACATACATGTGCACACACACACTCACAGCCTAGCATCCAGTCTACCCAGGGAGATGTGCAGCATATCTCTGTTTAGCAGAGTGGTGTGCGAGACACCCGAGGCACTTTAATACATTTTCAATTCGATTGTGACAACAGTGAACCCCAGTCACTTCTGGACCCTGAAAATAAAGACCTGGTTAGATACACTTGCATTCAAACTGCGTGAAAGCAAGATTTCATGTAATGATACAGCCATCGTAACTCATGACCTAAGTCACTCCGGCAGTCAGAAACACATAAGCACAAACTCTGATGATTCACTATATTTGCACAGACAGATATCTGGTGTCTGACTGTTGCTCCTTCCACTGAAAGATGGACTCACCACCCTGAGAGCTGTTTCTTGTCTCTATCTCTTGAAACTGTTTGAAGAGTGGCTTAGTCTCAATGTCCTATTTGCTCGTTACTGACACATCCTGTTCCTCACACTCCTCGCTTGATCTCTAAAACACAGTATCAAAGTGTTGGCTAATACACTCTGAAATGTCATTCTTCCAAAGTGGCAGTATAAATCTCACATAGCAAATTCGTCAAAGTAATCTTTGGAGAATTCATTTATTCACAAAGCTACATGTGCGTGGGTGTTATAAGTCACAAGTATGTCACAGTGTGTACCTATGACCACTTAAGATTGAATAATAAGCTCATTCTATGTACACGTATAAGTGAACCAAAGGCATGGGATTATGGGTGCTCTATATCCTACATTTGACATTTTTTTCCACTTTTGTGTCTGTATGATGTCAGCAAAAGTGGACATGCCTAACATGATCATCTCAGGTACATCGCACTTGTTGTGAACACACACGCCATAAACATAAACATGTTCTGTTTATGAGGGGCAGCCAGTCACAATCATGCTGACGTTCCACTTAAATGTAGAGGAAGTAAAAGGCTAGGTTCAGACTGTAAATGGCCTGAATGAGTGACTCATGCAAAGCTATTCTATTGGAAATATAAAATATGAAGCTAGAAATGAATAAAGGAAATGAGCTTTCTTTTAGTTAATGACCGAAACCAAAATAAGGCGACATGCAGGTCAAATCTTTCACTTCAACATTTTGCTGTGGAAACTCTAGAACACAAATGTGTGTGTGTTTGTGTGTGAGTGAGAGAGAGAGACAAAGGCAGAAGCAGCATGGGCACTGCATGGGGTGAAAACTCAAACTCTGCAAGCAAGAACTGGTGCCTCAATCAATACTAGAGAAGATGGCAAACTGCTTGCAATGAAAAATTAAAATAGAGATGAGAGATCTCTGTTCAAAGCAGGCGATGCTGCCCACTTTCATTTCGTAGTTTCATTTGTGAATGATTAAGTATTGCAAAAAAAGAAAAAGAAACAAATATTCATAATTGCTGTAATCAAGCGCTGAATCTAATTCAAATGGCAAAAGCTGGATTCAAGAAAACATTTACAAGTTTATGCTATAATTATATTTGCATCTTATACCATTTGGAAGGATCAGGCCATTTGCAGACACACAAAGCTGGTCACATTAAACATTTTTAACTATGATGTCGAATATGATTATTCAATGCTATATCTCACTGGTTATATGATGCTTCAAATAAGTCTTTGATATATTAATTTAAATCTAAATATTATATGATGTATTTTAATTTATTTGTTTTTACACAGCGTCCTGTGAATGACGTTCAATCCATTGCAGCTCTGATAAAAGACTGCATTGTTAATTCAGGGTTGCTGTAATTATAGCTGACAAAGAATTTACAAGAATGTCAGACAAGTGGTCAAACAGAAGGAGAAAAGAGAGGGCGAGAGAAGGAGAGAGGCTGTCAGGCAAAGGGCCATGCCTGCTTGGGAAGAAAAAACGGACTGTCAAACACACACACACATACACGCACACACACACACACGCACACAGAGTTAAACATAGCCACAAACCGCATCATTGTTCTTGCCGTCTTCACACTCCGCGATGCTTTCTTTTCCCTGACACGTCTCTCTCTTTCTCTCCCTCTTTTTTGTCACCTCCCTTTTTCATCTGTCTGTCGCCCACCCACTGAAAACATACACACACACAAACTCTCAGTCTGCACTTCTCCCTCTGAGAGAAGGGCAGGGAGTAAACACACAAAACACCATGCCTCTGTGTATATATGAGTATGTGTGTGTGTGTGTTTTCCAGTTGGTAAGTAAATACACAGTGAAGACTGTGAAATCATGACAGCAAAACAAGGACCGAGAGGAAGGGAGAGGAAGTCTTTGTAGGAAACTAAAAAAAAATGTTTGGGAGTGTCTATTGGATGGATCACATCCCCTCCTGCTTCACTGTAACACACACACACACACACACACACACACACACACACACACACACACACACACACACACACACACAGGTGTACAGGGCATTGAGCCAGGTGAAAATGCTCGTCTATCTGTTCTTCTCCTCTCTTCTCCCTCTTTTGTTGTTCTTTGTTTTCTCCTTTCATGTTACCACTGTTACATAGTTTCTGTTAAATAGTTATGATGCGCATATGCTGATGTCTATTGTAGTAATTCAAAACAACATTAGGAATATCCATCAACACTTATCTGGATCCAGTTCATGGTGGCAAAGATGCCAAGACCGCTGACAACATTCTTTAGCCATTTTATTTTTTTATTTTATTTTATTTATTTATTTATATTTATTTTTATTGCCTGTCCCGTTTGGCTCTTTTGACATCAGAATTATTGTCTAAAGGCGGAGAAAGATGCCCAACGGATTTACTTTACCAAATGGACCATCCCAGCCTTGCCGTAATGGTCTATTCGATTCACCTTTTATTGTTTATTTTATTTTTTTATTTTCACTTGCTAGATACGGGACAGACTTGAATGAGGAAAAGAAAAGGGAGAAAGAAAGAGGGAAAGAAAACAGCGGAGAAGAGGGACGGGGATAAAGGGCAAAAAACAAAAAACAACAAAATAAGCAGACAAAAATACAAATATCAATCACACGGATCACCTGTTGAGAAAGAAAAAAGAAAACAAGCATTTAACAAGGGATAAACAACATCATGATGATCTATGGGAATATAACAGTAAATACTAAGTGTTAAACATTATTGTGCAGCACGTAAGATCGACAGCGCACAATGTGCTTTGAGGTAGGAGCCAAAAAGGGTGTAGTTTGTGTGTGTGAGCACCCGTGTGTACACCTGTGAGCATGGACGCGCTTGTTTTTAAAAGGTTCCTTCATGTAATGATCTGCTAGAGGGTGTGGGGGGGCCACAGCCCCATCCACCAGGGCATGAAGCAGGTATGGAGGAGATCAAGACTCCAGACATCCAGAGGCCCTCAGAACACAAGAGACCAAGGAAGACCAACAGAGGGGCAGCCGCGCCACTATCCCAGAAAGAGCTGAGGAGAGTCCCAGATGAGGGGTCACTCAGCAGCCGCGGAGCAGAAGCCAGGGGGGGTTGCAGTGACGTGCCCGGGAGCTCCGCCGGCAGCCAGCTGCGCCAGAGCGACCGAGCCCCAGGCCGAGAGGCCGAGGGCACCCCACCCCCGAAGTGGCCCGAGCGAGCCCCAGGCTCCAGGCCCCGATAAGCAGCCACCAAGGAGTGAGCCGGGTTGTACCTGGACGCCCATCCCCGGACACATTAGCCATTTTAGAGAGATATTGAGGTGTACCCAGGTCAGTCTCACTGGGCTCTTCCCCAGAGCCTCTCATTGGTTGAACACGGCCAAACCACTTCATCGATTACTGCTATTAATAATATAATGTTTTCTTTCTGCTCCATGCTTGAAATTCAGTTGAGTATGAGAACAAAAACTATAGGTCACATTTTCAGTATATCTAATTTATTTTGACGGGCCTAGACCACTGAAGCATCAAATGAAATGTGGTATATATACAGATGGTGTAAGTATTTCTCTACAGAATGATGACTGTGGACTGTGTGCATTCTCCTTAACATCATGCTAAGCCAGTATGGACAGTACTTACAGGAAGAAAAAGTTAAGATAAGGATACGTACAATCCTTGATGAAACAAAAAAGAAACTGGATGATTACCATTGTGTCTTACACGTATATTTGTTCGTTCTTTGCGTTCACAGTCAGTATTTGCCTGCTCAGTCAAATGTAAATTTATTAGATTTGCTTTTGGGCATTTCAACAAGCAACCAAGGGTGTCATTTTTTAAGATGGATTTTGAAAGGTCATTTAAAAAATGTTACAGATTCTGTGAGCTTTATATCCTCTGGCAGGGCGCTGCAGAGCTCAGAGCCCATGAGTGCAAAAACCCAGTCACCTTTATTCTTGAACCAGGATTTACCAAATACTTCGAAGATCCCAGCGTGAGCATCTGAGTTTGAACTCCGGCTCACGGGGGACCAGCAATTCAGCACTATGGCTCTGAGCCAGGCCGTGATGTACTTTAAAGGTCCTGAAATCCATTTTTTTCCCTTTTTTTCCTCATTCAGCCTCTAACTTTGAGTGATGTGGCCCATCTTCCCTGCCAAAGTTGCAGCTGTTTTGTTAATTTTAAATAAAGGTTTTTGTTTGTTTTTTTCCCTCTCTGCTCCTATAATTGATTAAAGTGCTGGGGAAATGGGATATGAATGACTCAGAGAGCCAATCAGAATTCCACAATATTTCACATAAAATCTGATGAGAGCTGGGGGTTTGATTACAGTCTCACTCAATCAGTCAAATCAACAAAATCAGTCACCAAGAAATAGCCCTGGTTAAGTAGATTAGCTGAGTTAAAAAAAAGGTTAAAGTCAGAGAGGTGAGAGGCAGGGCACACCTTGTTAAATCATCAGAGATGACAGTGCTAACCACTGCCGCACCGTGCCATTGTATTTACATGTGGCATTTTAGAGAAATATGTAAGGAGGCTGGAATTTGTTAGATGTCATGCAGCTACTCCAGACTGTTTTTTGATTAACAAACTAAACTAAACGTATGTATGACCTCAAGAAAGGGAAGACGTGATTGGAGTGATGCACCACAGTTGGAGGGAACATGTTATGCATGTCATCCCCCTTCCTCAGCACCAATTTCCTCCAGCAACCGTTGGCACTACTGATCGCAACACAACCCCCCACCAGCCTCCAATTTTCGTACCATCGCCCCAGATAAGTGTGAGTGAAGACTATTGTTTAGAACAGCAGTCTGTGTAATTTCACCATTAGTCTCAATCAAAGACGACCAGCCTTCAAGCCTCAGGACAGTGTGTGTGTGTTTGTGTGAGAGAATGTGCATGTGTGTGTTTGTCTGCTGCTGGATGAACTAGTGTATAAGACAGAGTAATAAGATACCCGCCACCCTCACCACCCTGAGGCCAGAGAGCTGAAGGAAAAAATGATGAAAAGGAAAGAGAGCAAGAAATAGACATGAAAAGCAAAGGAAGGTAGGGGAGGAAGGGACAGGAGAGGGGAAGAAAGAAGAGCCAAGGGATTTAAAAAAAGGAAGATGAAAACAAACAAGGAAGAAGCATCTTCAAAAAGTAAGGCTGGATGGGAAAAGAGAAATGACCGCACATTTGAAATATGGCACCTTAAAGACATTATGTTTACACACTTGTGTCAGGGTAGACTCAGCATGGCTGCTAGGCATATGGCATCTTAGTGTTGCCGGATTGTGTATCTCTCATTTCTCTAACCATTGCACCATGCAGCCTTAATCTGTTATAGGTCTGAGCTTATAACCTCTTCCTGCACAAGCATAAATGCACACAGCATTTTCCCTCTGGCTAAGTAGTATGTAGGTGCCATGGGAAATTCAGTTGGCTTGTGTGCAGCTAACGGACATGCACACACATGCATACACACTGACAAACAACCGAGCAGGCAGCGAACAGGGATGCACAGAGTTTTGTGACCTTTGGGGGTTTAGCCACTCCTTGGTTGTATTGCAGCTTCTAGGAGCCACAGGATTTGATTTAATAAAGGGATTTGTGAGCTGGGAACAGGAACGGGGTGGGAGGAAACGTGTGCGCGGAAGATGCAAAACAAATGGAACAGAATGAAGATGATGAAGATCATAATGACTGCACTGCTGGTGCATATAGTGATCCCAGAGTCGACTAGAATAATAATAAAAATCATTATGACAATGACGACGATGATGATGATAATTATTATGACTGATGAGGATGATACTGATTAGATGGATAGAGTAAGACTCTAACTACAACTTCCACACATACTTTAAAGCATAATCTTAGCGTCCCTGGGGCTGCCCCGACTGCAGTCTTTTGGGCTTTGGTTGCTTCGGCAGTAATCAAAAGCGAATCACTGAAATTTCACTCAGCAAGCACGATTCGCATTTTGAAAACAGCGACAAAAATCACCACACATTAAGACAGTGGTGGTGCATTTACGTGTATAATGTTCACCCAGAAAAGTTTGAAGCAACAGAGCGTTTCTTACTTCTTCTCCGTCTCTTTGAAGCCTCGCTGCTTGCTCTCTAAATGAACACAGCTGAGAGAGACAGAGAGAGAGACTCTTGCTCTTCCTGTGCCAGGAAAGCAAGATGTCGCCTCAGAGCAGTGGGAAACTGCCCATAGATTTTTGTGCTAGGCCTTTTTTAAGAAACAAAAATCAGCTTAAGGGGTATTAAAAGTAGTTAGTAACAGCGAGCTGAACTCAAGCGTGATGATCACCGCTGTGAGCGAGAGGGCTGTCAGCCTGAGAAGCTGAGATGGTTTATATTTCCACATTTTTAACCAAAAGGTCCCAATCCCAAAACTGAATCTCTACTCACTCGATGAATATGAAGAATATGCAACCAGTCGGATATTTGGGTACAGCATTCACTCACAATCGCTTTCACATGAATAACATCGGTCACTTTCAGAGACCACGCTAAAAGAATATAATGTGTGTTTAACATTTAGCACAGGATTGCAGTGGGGAAATCATCTGTTTTACCCCCGTTAATCTCTGGGAAGTGGACTTAATGATAGGCAGAGAGGGTGTTTTTAGGACATTAACAGTGGGAGGTTCAGACAGCATGTCATTTTATCTTCTTGAACAATCATTGTATTTAGCTCAGCAACAGGGAC
This sequence comes from Perissodus microlepis, assembly GCF_051167445.1. Lineage (NCBI taxonomy): Eukaryota > Metazoa > Chordata > Actinopteri > Cichliformes > Cichlidae > Perissodus > Perissodus microlepis. The sequence goes on from NC_140461.1 coordinate 4,003,332, forward strand.
CTCCCATCAGCCATGGGGCTTGTGGAAAGAAACAGATTGGATTCTAATCCTAAAATTACTGACACACTCCCACACGGACACAAACAACTCTCAGCTCCATCAAAAAGAAAAGGAAAAACAAGTCTAAATAGCATAAAAGGTCTACTTAAAGTCAGGGGGAAACAACATCAAAAGCAAGTATTCAAGCACCCATTAGCAGCAGTTTATTTTTATATTAGCCACCCAAAGTACACCTGACTCATGACAACACAGCAAATATCCAAATAGCCATTATAACAAGGTGGTTTCATTCTTTCCCCCCCCCAAAAAACTTTCATTTTTCCAATTGCCTTGACTTTAATAACTCCCTAACCATAATTTTGGTTTTAAAAAATGATTATCTTCTACCTCCGAAACATGAACAACTCCCACCCACTAAGGTTGAAACAAGCTTTGTAAATTAAAATGGCAATCGTATTAAATAAAGTAATAACCGTACTAATAATTTGTAATGAAATGCAACAAACCAAGTCTGAAACATTAAATCAAGAAGATGGTCCTTTCCCTCTGCGTTTCATGACTAATGATTCAATAAGCTTCATATTTTGTGAGGAACCTGCACTCGCACACAGGTGTTTTATGGGTAAACAGAGCGCTGATTAAGTGGAAGGTGGCTGGAGCTCTACCGAATTTTCAAATAATGTCTCTGAACTACCAGACCTAATGAAAATGGTAAAGAAAAAGGAATAAAAGACAAGGTGAAGGGTATTAATATGTGGTCACCATCACACTAATGCATTTTATTACAAAACAGTGTTTTGTCCAAGTCCATGCTGACATAAAATCACATGTACATAGTGACTGGTTGCTCAGCCGAGTGAGAAAGGATATTCAGTGACTGATAAGGATGTACAGAAAAGGAATGTAGGTATCTTTGAGTCTCTACATGTAAATACTGTAATTCAGAATTTCTGAATACTGCGTCTTAACCCTGTAAGGTTTTTGCTTTTAAAAATGTATCTTTTCAGTAAAATAAAACTGAAATATTTATGCGGATGAAAGGATAAAGTCCATACATGGGGACAAGGCCTTTATGTACCCACAGTCTTACAAGGAAGCCCAATGTGGCATCTTTAGGGATAAAACGTGTGGGTGAGCTATGACAGAGAAAGGCTTTAATATGCTTCTTATTGCTTCTAATGTCGAAATAAGTTTTTGCATGTCAGTTACTTTTCAGCAGTTTTTAAATAACTCCTTAAATGCCACAGCTTGCTCACTGGAAGAGTACAAGTTGGTGCACTGATGGCAGTTTCATTATCTGAGTCCTCTGAAGCTGCAATGTTATGTAATGATTCAGAGTTCATCAAGGATATGATTAAAGGATGTAAGCTGGAGTCTACTTGTTCAATCAGTTTTGTTAATCAGTTTTTAATAAATTAATTTACATAAGCATCAAAACAGCCACTTGGTAATTACCATGTGGTAAACATGATAATTTCCTCAAGATGCTTCATCAGATTGATCAAACTCCCTCAGTAATTATGAGTGAGCTTGTTATTCTTGCTCTGTTTGATGATAACCTCATGTCTTTTTTGAGATATCAAAAACGGGATTATAGATGTTCTTTCTGATTATTTTTCTGCAACCAAATTTGTCAGACACATGACATACATATAATTTATGAAAAACTCAAGCAGTGAGCTGATCTCTTTATCATTTCATCCTCTTTACCTAGTGGTCAGAGTCCAAAAAATACGTTGGTATCTCATTATTTACTTAATATTCTCAGTAGGTTGGTAGATGTGACTGCAAACACTCAAGAAAATACTTAATTTAATCAAATGCAACATACTGCAGAAGCCACATTAAGCTCCATGGAGCAGATGAATAGGGCATAGGTCAGCCACAGTAACTTCATAGAGAATTTGGTCAAATTTCAAGTTAAAAGAACCTCTACTGAACAAAGCTTCAATAATGAAAACTGGGTTCTAGGCGCAACATCAAAGTCATTTACTGACCTGGTCTATTTCTGCCACTATCTATGCTAAACTGTACTTTTAGGCCATATTAAACTCAAGTCAAATGACTGGCTATCACAGCAAGTCACAAGTTTAAACCAGGAACTCTTTCCAATGCACCACACAGCTGTTGTTGGGATTTGGTGCAATATAAACAAAAATGATTTGAATTAAATTGAAAAACTGAATCTCTTGCAAACTTTTCGACTTATTGATTTAAATTAAGGATTATAAACCAGTTACCTTTATCCTGTCTTCACCCATTTTAAGTGATGTTGTATCTTATAGCTGAACTCATATCGTCTTATGTTTTGTCTTAATTATTTATATTGGTATTTGGGTCCTTTTTCAAAAACTAGTGACCATAATTTTGAGAAAATAGATGTGAATATAGATGCGCTAATGATAATGTCTCCAATTGTGGAGACCTGTTCATCATAAAAAAAGACTGTTGTAATATCATTGACCTTTGTAATGAGATCAGCGAGAAAATCTACTGTAAGTAAAAATGCAGATCGTATAAGGCGCTAGTGATTACACAGGTTGTACACATTCAAAGGTGTTTAAAGTATATTTGAGTATGTGCAATTATGTACAAATTTTCCCTTTATGCGTGTCTTTATTCACTTTTGTTTACTTGTATTATTACATTTTTTTTCAAGTACAATGCAAAAAGTTGATTTTTGGTTTTAAAGGTAAAGAAGCTGAAGATTTAAGTTTAGGTTCAAGATTCAACACGAGTGCAGAACACCGCGTGCACATGTGGCATGTGTTGGTTGTGTGGTTGGGTTATCTGTAACTCAGCCACAGAACAGGGCAAGCTGAATCTTTTCTTGTTACAAAGTTGAAACGAGTTGGAAGAAACTGTAGATGGAACTGTCTCCTACAGTGTGCTCATGCATGTGTGTGTATGTCAGTGCAGGGCCCCAGTGTAATTTGCCCAATGCCCGGTCCTCTCTTTTCCACTTTAAATGAAACAATGCTGCCAAAACTGCCATTTGACATAGCACTGGTGGATTGTTGTAACTATTGAGCACTTACACCCTGAGAAATACCTTTATATTCAAACAATCGCTTTAACACTACTTGCTGGTTTAAATTGCTGTAGACCTAGTATCAAGGCATGATAATGCTAATAAAAAAGTAGCTATTATAGTTCACATTTAAATTTTCTCACTGTTCAATGAGAGTTGGCATTACATGCCAAAGGTTTTCTGGACTTCCAGTAACCTGTTCAGGGTTAGGCTAGGGCTGTGTGTTTATCCGCATGATTGGGCAAGCACATTTATCGACACCAGAACATTCTACTTTTCTAGTCCATTTGAGTTCATGATCATTGAGGCTATCTGTAAACCCATGTGTGCCACAAATTTGGCGTTTCCTTTCTCTGTCTCCTGTTTACATTGCTGCTGTTTGTGGATTCATCTGACTTGATCGGTTAAGTGAAAACAACTGAGTCGGGAAGTACATGTTTACAATGTTCGTGCCCGATATTCTACTGCATTTTTTGTACTGTTATACTTGCTGTTTGAAGTTTGGTTAAAGCAAACGGCTGCAGAGTGGGAGAGAAAGAAAAAAAATCTAATTATGCTGTTTATCTATCTTGGCATGAGTCAAAGGAGCTTGCAAAGAAAAGCGTCTGGACTTCTTTAAGTTACTTGAAGACGTTTCACCTCTCATCCGAGAAGCTTCTTCAGTTCTAAGGTCCAATGGTGGAGAGTCCCAGATATAAACCTAGTGGAAGTATCCCCCCACAGAGGGACAAAAGGACCCCCTGATGATCCTCTAATCGCCTGAGCCAAGGTGTGAAACTGGGTGTGGGTCCCAATCAGCCAGAGTTTCGGGTGTGTTCATTGTGAAACCTGGCCCCACTGGATTATAGATGGCAGAGACTCTGTGCCATCTATAATCCAGTTTTGAGATCCCTTCCCAGACGCCTTAACACCCACTCACATCCTGGGCCATCTGACCTCAGGAATTCGCATGATAAGGTGGGGCCAGGTTTCACAATGAACACACCCGAAACTCTGGCTGATTGGGACCCACACCCAGTTTCACACCTTGGCTCAGGCGATTAGAGGATCATCAGGGGGTCCTTTTGTCCCTCTGTGGGGGGATACTTCCACTAGGTTTATATCTGGGACTCTCCACCATTGGACCTTAGAACTGAAGAAGCTTCTCGGATGAGAGGTGAAACGTCTTCAAGTAACTTAAAGAAGTCCAGACGCTTTTCTTTGCAAGCTCCTTTGACTACGATGACCTGGATGACTGAGAACCTTCACAGACATATCTTGGCATGAGTCACCTAATAGATAAGATCAGACATGATTAACAATATCGAGCTTATGGATTACAGTAAATAGTTTAGAGTTCATGAGTCATACGTTTCTATTAAATATAAAGGAACTTGTAAGCATGACTAACTACAAGATTACCACACAGAGAAAACATGTGTCAGGGAGAGACAAAAGACATTATATGTATTTGGATGATAAATTAGATATCAAATTCATTTAATTAATTTTAATCAATTTTAAGCATGTAAGCGTCTAAAACAATAATATTGAGTCTAACTTAACAATAAGTTCTGCATATTGCATGGTTTATCATTTCCTTAAGTGAAAGTGAGACAGAAATTCATTTCTGTTCTTTGATTCAATAATCCTCTCACAGTTATAGAGGGCTTGACAAAAAAAAGAAAGAAAACAAAGAAAACAAACAAACAAACAAACAAAAAAACAAGGTAATTTTTTAACTGCTTGCTTGTGGGCCTAGCAAGCTACTTGCTTAACTAGCATACCAAACAGGTCTATCTAGATTTCAAACAAATATCTAAGGGTAGCTTTGGGCAACCTGTCATTTAAAAGAATCTCAATGAATCTCACTGCGCTGTTTTTACTATAGGTGACGCCACACTGATGCAATACAACATTTTATCCATTACCCTTTCTCCCATTTGGGTGTCTCACTGTTGCTTTCCTTCTCCAAATAAACTCTATTGTTTCTTTAACCCTGCAGATGTCCCCTGTGCTCAGAAAAACTCTCCTTAGCACTTCTTACTGCTCAGCACTTTTATTCCATTTAGTTTTCTTCTATTTTTTATCATTATGTGCTCTTTGTCACACTTTAACAGGCCATTTCCCTTCTGATGTGCTTTATTGAAAAGGGAAGAAAATTGTGTAACTATTCAAAAGGATATTTAATGAAAGCTTTGTGATAAGGCATGGGCTGTGGTACAAAAAGCCATCAATGTATCCAGTAAAATTAACTATTTTATGAGCTGTATAATATTTCCTGATTAGTTTTTGTGCGTTTTCTCCAGTGGCAGGCCTAAGCAGATTTTTTACCGGCCATAATAGTGTAGCAGTTTGTTGTTCAGGGGATTTGGGGTGTTATTGTAGTAAAACGTTCTGGGACACCTATTGCAGCTGGAACTACCACATGAGTGGTCTTAAATGCTTTGGAATATTTTTATATAGATTTAGACAAAATGGTAGCACACAGCGCTCCAAGATATGCTCATAAAACTTTCTGTCATATGTAGTTCGAATGTGATCCCATCACAAGACGGGCAATAATTTTCAGTAATGCACAGACTGTAACATTTTTTTTTGTTATTCCCCTTTTTGTGTGTGGGAAGGTAAGGATTCTGCTTTGTGCTAAAAACAGCAGTTTTAAAATCGTCCTTTCGTCACACTGTCTTTCAGATAGGACAGATTCTATCACGCATGTTTATGAAACTTGGATCCGAGATACGTGTTGACATATTTTTTTATGAAAGTGACGACCTGAATGCAGGACATTGTCACAAATGGCAAAAATGGTTGGAGCAAATCGTTGGAGCTGCAATAAACTGACAGTTCAGGAAATGACAAAAATCCAGTAATGGGGTTCAAACAGAGGAGGAATAAAGTAAGAAGCAAAAAACAGAGAACATGTGAAAAAACAGAAGACAAATGACTGAGGCAGAGACAGGAAACTAAATGAGAGAACACTGGGAAAACTAATGAGAAATAGCAACCAGAAAGGCAGGAAAAGAACAAAAACAGGAAGTAAAAAAGTAAGACGCAAAAGTTAACTATCAAAATTAACAGGAAGTGAGAACAAGGCAAAAGAAGGAAATTAACAAACAGCAAAGCATCAAAGGAATACACAGGAATACACTAAGTAAACACCATAAATGACGAACACAATGTGAATTTACCAACTAGTTGTAAAAAAAAATCTTATCTTAACCTGTAATCACACATAATCTTTTTGTTTCATTTATTTCTTATTAATAATGTGAGTAGCCAAAGTAACAAAAGTTGGATATAAAAGATTTCAATGTAATATATTTACATTTGAACTGCATCTGAGGAGAAATATAATACACCAGCATGAAACATATTCTTAATGATATATTCACTGTGAATTAGAACATGAAGAGTCAGAAATTATACGTACAGCTAGGGATGGGAATTGATAAGAATTTAGCAATTCCTCTTCCATTATAAATTTCACTTATTGATTCAGTTCCTTATCATTCTCATTGGCTACATTTTGAGAGCCAGCACCATCTCTAGACATTACATCCCTGCAGATTACATGAGTTGGGTGAAATATTTGTGGATGTTGAGATATTTCCCCTGTTTTCCCCACACTTTTCTTAAAGGTAATGCAGTACATTACTTAATTACTCCCAAGAGGAAGTCTCATAATTACCATTTAACAATATAAACCCAAAGCTACAGTCCCACATACCAACACAAATCTCTAACCTATGAGATATCTCATATTTAGGTATGAGCACAAAGCAAAAATAAAACCAGCACAAAGAGACTTTAAAGAGATCTCCAAGGTGATTCTACTTTAGAAATATGAACAAGATTGTATTATTGTAGTGCCTTACTCTACAATTTAGATATATAAATAGAAAAAACAAATTTAAAAAAAAAACAGATTGAAGCGGAGGCTGCAGCCTGACTGCTCCGTTTGTTACCTGATGAAGTTCAGCGGGAGCTGGCTTCACCTCAGCTCACCTGACCTCGGTCCTGGGCTGTCACTCAGCTTTAGCGTGACTCTGGGTTCTTGCCTAACTTAGCGTTAGCATGCTGGCTGTGCAGGAGCTTGCAAAGAGTTGAAGTTGTGTTAGCAACATAATGCAGTTGTTTCTGTCCTGGATCCAGTCTGCACATCGCAGCCTCGTTCTTTTGTGCTATAAAAATAAAAGTTATGTCCATTTCAACACTGTAAAATCCCTTACTGTTTTCCTCCTCCGACAACTGAAATCAGCTGATTGTAGCGCATGTGCAAGAATCCATAAGCAGGATCGATAGGCAAGCATGCAGATATCGATAGTATCGATACCAACGCTGGTATTGGTATTGGATCGATACTATCGTGATAGGATCCATACTTTGTTTCTAGCCTCTAAGTTCAGCATGAAGCCCACTGAATTGATTTAAATAAATTATTCTAACATGTACTATGAAAAATATTTGAATCTTTTTGTGTTGACTGTCATGTCTATTTTATTTATATCCTATAGCATATTTAAACAACAGACGTTGACCCAAAGTGCTTTATAAACAGGAATTACCATATTTACATTTACAACCCCCCCCACCCCCCGTTTTGCAAAAAAACAAACAAAAAAACAAAACTGTTTCAAAACACTTGAAAAGCTGAAGGGTGTCTTTTGTTGTGTTAACTAATTATTGTGGAAATTAAAAATCACAGTGATTTAGTGGTTGTTAAAATCAGAATTTGCAATTTCATGATGATTCATCTCTTAATCATCACACACTGCTCTTCCCTAAATAAGCTGCCTTTATAAGTTAAAAGTATTGGTATCGGCAACACAGGCCCTGTATTTATTTAGTATCGGATCGATGCCAAAATTTGCAGTATTGCACACCACTACCAAGTAGACTAACAATTTGAATACTAGGAATAGATTCTCGATTCTCATCCCTACTTACATTTGTAGTTACTTTCTCTCATTGCCTCAGTGCATCATCCACAGAGTGAGACATGTTTAGCAGAGTAAGATTTCAATCATTAAGTAAACCTGAATTTTTTAGTTCAAATTTTTTGTCACAACAAAATGGTGCAAAGTTGTATTTTAATTACAGTTTGGCCATTATTAAATGATTATAATCACATGCATTGATCACCAAAGTACATCACTAATAAAATAAAAAAAATCTGACACGACTACACAACTCCCACAGTAGATGTAAGGCCTGCCTTACACCACCTGACTTACATCAACTCTGAGGGACTGCAAGAAAATGTAAGAAAATGTAAGAAAATGTATAAATTACTTAAATTACTTTCCTAATTATTCAACTGAGCCAGTGTTTGCCCTGGTTAAACGTATGTAGCACTCTATAGAGTCTTCATAGTGAAGACATGTCTTGCAACTCTGAACAAAAGTAATTAGTTCCTGAATAGCTTGCAAATGGCTCGCATTAACAAGATAGCAACAAAGACACAATATGAATTAGACAACTTTTAAGATCCCTAGAGATGCAGCTCTCCTCTGGCAGAGGCTGACCTCCACATACACCTTCACCTGCGCCAACCACATTCTGCTCTCCTGGATGTACAGAGATCAAACTGATATCAACCCTCCTCCTAATACAGTGAACAACTTGATCCCAAAAGCCACTGTTGTGTACGTTTTGAAATTCAAATTTAATGTAATCCATTACACAATTCAAAAGTAATCAGTTATTGCAGTGGGTTAATAAGTAAAACATTACAATGCAGTTAACACAACACTGTTTATGACTGAGTAAAATTGGGGGATGTTTACATGAAACAGTTGAGGTAAATAGTTTTGATATACTCTGTCAAAGGAACTTTAGGGTTTATGTTTATCTTAACTCCGCCATTGCTGGTCCCAAGCCTGGATGAAAAAGGAGGAGGGTTGGGTGTGGCGTTAGCAACCGCAGCCCAGAAAAACCTTAACTGCTGTAGAAAGGCCAATTGGCAGCCCAGACCCTGGCAGAGGTGATGGGTAGTAGTAGTATCTTAAATATTATCTTAAATAATATAATAATATATTCAAACTGTGTTTGTCTCCTGTTTAAATAATGAAAACATGGTTGCAATTTATACCCTTTTTGGGGGTAACTCTTCTACATTGTCGTTTTTTTTTAATTTTCTCTGCAGCATGCGATATATTTTTTAAGTACAATGCAGTATTTACGTGAATGAATTTGTTTTTCATTTCATCTTCAGCGATTTACCAAAAAGAAGTCAAACAAAGTGAAGTTGTCCTTCATGTTGTTCACAATAACATTAGTTTACAAAATTATTTCATTTAATTTCAGTCTTACATCCACATAAATGGCATGTCATTCAATACACCAATAAATCAGACAAATATGTCAACAAAAATTCTCACAGCTGATAATTAAGTGTGATCTTGGTACTCTGCACCCACTTTTCCTGGTCAGAGAATAAAAAACTGGAAGTTCAAAGCAGAAATAATATATCAGAGAAATGAACTCTCACACTGGCATCAGATGGAGAAGGCAATCAACCCTTACCTAGACTCATCTGTGTGAAGCGGAAAACGGATGTGAAAATTCTGGACAAACCCTAGCATAGCACAGCAAATACTGTCAGTGTGCACATCAAATAAACTGAGCAGCAAGAACTCAAATATCTGTGGAGACAAGCAGTGCTTTTCACAGGAGAAATGCTAGGACGTAGCCTATGATATTGTTTTTTATACTACATCTGACTTAACAAGTCACAAATCATGCCTATAAAGCCTCTATTCTATTCTATTCTATTCTATTCTATTCTATTCTATTGAAAAATCAGAAATGCTTTACAAGACTGTGCTACACAAACACAGACTGATTCATTGACTTCCACAGATCCTTTGAAGTGCCTGTTTGTGAGTGTTGTTCACACATCTGTTATCCAGTCAATGCATGACACGAGGGTTACTTTCACACACAAACACAGATACCTGCACAGAATCACACATAATAATAACAAGTAGCACATCTGCACTCTTATCGTGTCCCTGCCAGAAAGGCATCCAGTACAATCAAAGTTTAACGAGACTTATCCATCACATGGTCACTGATGCAAACACGCACGCAGCACACAAATAATCTACCTCCATAACTCACACAGTGACGAGCCACGTGCGCTGCGCGTGCATGTATATTCCCGGGCTATTTGCTGTTGTCTGTTTTTGCTGTTACTTTTTTTAAAGGAATAAAGAAAATTACTGAAGGAAGACAAAATATGCCATGAAAACAAAACTGTCGCTGTCATAATTTCTGATGGTATGAACCATAGTGGCATGTTTTTGTCCACAAGGCTGCAGGTCCTGATGGCATCCCCGGGCGTGTTCTCAGAGCGTGTTCTGGGGAGCTTGCAGGAGTGCTCACAGACATATTCAATCTGTCCTTGGCCCACGCTGTGGTACCGGCCTGCTTCAAATCCACCTCCATCGTCCCGATACCCAAAAACTCCAACCCATCTTGCCTCAGTGACTACCGCCCAGTAGCACTCACCCCCATCATCACTAAGTGCTTAGAGCAGCTAGTCCTAGCACACTTCAAATCCTGTCTCCCCCCCACCCTGGACCCCCACCAATTCGCATACTGCCAGAACAGGAGCACAGAGGATGCAGTCTCCATCGCACTGCACTCTGTCCTCTCACACCTGGACAACAACAACACATACACCAGAATGCTGTTTATAGACTTCAGTTCAGCATTCAATACAATCCACCCCTCACAACTCATCAGGAAACTGACAGACCTGGGCATCAGTTCCCTCATCTGCAAATGGTTACTGGACTTCCTGACCAACCGCCCCCAACATGTCCGGCTGGATAACCGCTGCTCATCTACAATCACAATGAACACCGGGGTACCACAAGGCTGTGTGATGAGCCCTTTCCTCTACTCCCTCTTCACCCACGACTGCAGACCTGCTGATGGTTCCAACACCATCATTAAGTTTGCAGATGACACCACGGTGATTGGCCTCATCAGTGACAACGATGAGGCCGCCTACAGGGAGGAGATGGATCGTCTGGCTGAGTGGTGTGACACAAACAACCTACTGCTTAACACCGAGAAGACCAAGGAGCTCATCGTGGACTACAGGAGGAATGCTGACCCACATCCACCCATCCACATTAAGGGGACGGCTGTGGAGCGTGTGAGCAGCTTCAAGTTCCTGGGAGTCCACATCTCCGAGGATCTCATCTGGACGACCAACTGCTTCAAGCTGGTCAAGAAGGCTCACCAGCGCCTCTTCTTCTTGAGGACTCTGAGGAAGAACCACCTGTCCTCAGACATCCTGGTGAACTTCTATCGCTGCACCATCGAGAGCATCCTGACCAACTGTATAACAGTCTGGTACGGGAACTGCTCTGCCTCGGACCGGAAGGCGTTGCAGAGGGTCGTGAAAACTGCCCAGCGCATCGCCGGAGCACCACTTCCTGCCATAAAAGACATCTACAGGAAGCGGTGTCTGAAAAGGGCTGGGAAAATCATCAAAGACCCCAGTCACCCATCACATGGACTCTTCACCCTCCTGCCCTCTGGGAGGCGCTACAGGAGCCTCCGGACTAAGACCACCAGGTACCGGAACAGCTTCTTCCCCACAGCTGTCAGACTCCTGAACTCTGCCTCCTGACATCTGACCCACACTAAACTCATGGACTGGACATACACACACCACAACCACCTACACACACACACAATGGACAACCGTACCCTCAAACACACAATAATAACATGGACTGAACCACCACTCACAACTACTAGCACTTTATATAGCCTCTGTAGAAATTATCCACATATCTCACTTATCTTAACTGCACTACTGTATAGTTCTGTGTAAATAATCATTCTGTACATACGATAATTTTTAATCCTACAACTGTTTATAACTTGCATAGTTCACATTTCTGTATAACTGTATATCTCAGATTTCTGTAAAGTTTTTTTATTTCATATTTATATCCTGTTCATAGCCTGTACATAGCTTGTACTTACTTGTACGAGCTATGTAAGCTATGCCTGTACATACTTATAGTTATAGAATATTCACAACATACTTCATACCGTGTACATTATAACATACCATAATAGACCCATTTCTGTAATATACTTACATATCTATATTATTGCTAATATATATTGTAATATATCTATATCACTAAAGCACTTCTGGATGGATGCAAACTGCATTTCGTTGCCCTGTACCTGTGCATGTGCAATGACAATAAAGTTGAATTCTATTCTATTCTATTCTATTTTTTGTCGTCATGATACCAGAAATAACAGAAATGTCAAAAGCCTTTTACGAGACAAATTTGTTGAAATGTGTAACTTTTGAAGTAACCACTAAAATCCACCCAAGAATTTCTCTTAAATATTGTACAGAAATCAGAAAAATTGCTTGGATTTCTATTTAATTAGTTCATCTCTGTAATATATCATAAACTTTAATTCTATTATCAAATTTCCCCAGTGTACTTTTATTTTCAATTCTTAAGAACTGCAAAATGATGATAGGCTGTATAAGTGTTATTTTAAGCGCTAAACAGGAAAATGTAATGCCATATAATTAACTTTATTTCAAAACTGTGTTTAAAAAACAAAATTAACCATCATTAAATAAAATACTGTAGCATTAATTAAGGTGAGTATGGTGGTATAGTAAAATTTAGGTTGCATGTTGCTTATCGTCATCATCATCATCATTGTTTATTTATATAGCACTTTAAAAACACACAAGGCTGACCAAAGTGCTGAACAATAGAAACATAATAGATACCATAAGAATAATAAATACGATAAAATAATAAACATAGCAAAAACAATAAAATACAAGTCAGTCAACCACTGAGTCAAAAGCCAGTGAATAAAAATGCGTTTTCAATCTGGATTTAAAAACCAGCACTGATGTCGATTGCCTAATGTGAAGAGGAAGATTATTCCAAAGCTTAGGAGCCACGATAGAGAATGCTCGGTCTCCTCTCAGCATATGCTTACATTTTCAGCTTCTTTGGTATGAAAACCTTTATATTTCACTGATATATTAAATAACTGGTTCTGTAACAAAAGACGTGAGTCATACAAAATGAATGTAAATTGTGCAATATAAGTTCCTTTCTTTTTTTAAATTTCTTTCTCGATAGACCTCCTGTGTCCTAAAATAATATGAGTACAGTAAGTACTGTGTTGATGCGTCTGACTATACTTACACATTTTTACATGACTGCTGGCAACCAGTTAGTTAGTTTGATTGCTAATTTCCTCTTTGCACACAGATATTCATTTTTGAACCCATCTACTTGCAGGCTTTGTTATCATTCTCAAGATAGAGACTTTTTGTTTGTGTCCAACTGATCTCTTAACAACACTTAATGGCATCGTAAGTGAAGAGAGTAATAGATCAAAGTACTGACAAAGATGGAAGAGATGATGAATGAAGGTTGTAATGACGGAGTTAAATAATGGAAGCAGACTTATATTGTAGAATATCATATTTTTTCAATTCACCATCCACAGGAAAGCAAAATCCTTTTATTTATTTATTTATTTCTTAAACTGCCATCTGGTTAAAAACATACAGTAATGCATTCAAGTGAGGCAGTCCAGGAAGAGATTAATCAGTTCAGCCAGACATATATTTTTGGAATTTATGCTGTTATATATAGGAATACCAACACACAGTACATAATTGTAACAATTAAAACCAAAACTATATCTAATGAAATTTGGGTCCAAATACCCATATTCAACTATAGTTACTCACACCTCTAGCATTCATAAATTTGAAAAGACCCATGAACACACAGCTGTGCTTGACTGAAACCAGTAAAAGGCCTAACACCTGTATGTATGAAAGTACAGTATGTACTGGCGTGCTTAAAAGAGCTGGTTTGATAATATGAAGATAAGCTACAAGCCAGGAATTTGTCTTCTTGCTCTACCAATTTGTGAATAACCATGTTTTCTAGTTCCCCCTCCTATTTTTCCCCCCTCGTCCCAAGACTCTACGTTATTTGACCAACATCCAAATAATCAAAATAGCATTAATCTGGATTTTAGTTATTAAAAAAAAAAAAAAAAAGACAGTAAAAGTGATACTCTAAATGACCTTTACTTTGAACAGAATGTATGAGAATTCAATGAAGTTATAACACACCCTACAGTCCCTCTTACTGGATAGTGTTTCAGGGGTTAGGTTGAGGTACGAGATGTGAGGAATGCTCGCTAGTGTTGTTTTGATTTCAAGTACAAAGATAATTCTAAATTTTCTTTATTTTGCTGTTTGTTATTTTGTTGTATTTCATTGCTTCAGGCACCACATTCTCCATATTTCTGTATACACAGTTGCTCCTGCAAAAGTTTTTAAAATTTCTGTTTTTTATTGCATTGCAACTTTAGGACCTAGTCTCTGCTGGTCACTGGAGCACAGGTACTACACCTTAAATATACATTACAGAAAAATACAGAAAAAATTCTGGACCTCATAAATTTCTAAAGCCTGGCTATGGCCCTGCTGCAGGAAATATATTTAGTTTTGGTCTTCGTTAGTCGAACGAAATTTGTAACTGGTTGTCAATACAGCCAGCACGAGGAGGTGTTGGTACATATGCTTGCTGGAACTGGGATATATTAGTGTTATTCTTACAATCTGATAAATACTATATCATAATAACAAAGCCTACACTACTGAAATGTGTTATTACCCTAAAGGGTAATTTAGTGTGTTTATACCCTAAATTACTGCAAAATTCAGTGATTCAGGTTAGCGGCCTTGAACATCTGATGGAGACTTTAAAGGGTATATTAAAGCCTTTGGACTTATATTTCATTTTAAGCAAACTAATTACTCTGGCAGGCAGTAAAACGCTTTTGTTCTAAACTTCATTATAAGTCATTTACAGGTGATTGAGAGCCTTTAGCCATTAACAAATTAAAATTCATTCAAAAAGTGTGTCATAATTATCCAGCTTTACAACAGCTCAGAGGCCATTACCTATAACACAAAGCTTCTGTGCACAATTGAACACATACAAATATTCTTTATTGTAATTTCAAAATAGTGCAATAGTTCACCCATGACATCCATGTAAGAGTGAATCTAGATAACTCACTTTAACTAACAACCACACTGTGCAATCGTAGAAAGCTGGGGGTTTTTGGTTTGTATTGGGCGATCCTCTCTCTGGAAAGTTGTCTGTAGGCAAGTTCAGTACTTGCCCACAGAAATCAATTACAGAAAACTTCAAACCAAGTTCAAAGCTAGATTAATGCTTTTCAAAATTATCTGAATGTTTAAGGAAAAAAAAAACTTAAATGTTGTATTGAAAGGAGATTGCATTCCAGCTCAGGGGACAAGCCTATTATTCTAAGAACATCAAGGCCAGCCTTTTACCTAGGGAGAGAAAGAATAAGGTAAAAATTATCATTTCTTTTTTCTTATGAGAGGGTAAAAAATTTACTTCTGGGGTTAGTGAAAGACATTGTGTTGGGCTGCTGATGGTTGGTATGGTGTTCGTCATACAAGGAAAACCTTTATAGCTATGAATAGCTTCATAGGTTCCGAAGATTGTAAGCATAAAGATTTAAAAGTTTTGTTGTGACAGAATGAGAACAGTGATGAAAAGGACTCATACAATGGCTCTCTTAAATGACTGAAATCTCTATCATGCCTTTCCTTTTGGACAGCATTAAAGTGGACTAACAAGGCAACGTGACGAAATGAGGCATTACATTGTTGAATTTGAATGCATTCTTTTGCTCTTCATTATGTGCGTTTCACACAATTCAGAAGTGGTTCCTCAAATAATACAATACAATGTAGGCATGTTTATAAAATAACACTATCAAATCTCATGACTGATATATTTTGCTATTTATAAAAGGACATTTAACCTTCCAGGGCACACGAAATTTATTTTATAATTTTACTTAAATTGAAGTATAAGATGAGTGTCACCACCACAATATCACCCACTGATCTGTGGACTCCCTGATTTGAAGCTTCAACTTTAGCTTTCTGGCCATCTTTCTGTGTCATTATATCATCTTCGGATGAGAGGCAGCTAAAGTTATCAACTAAAACGCAAAACCCTAAATAGAAAGATGCATACATGGATGTATTGCAAAAACACAGATACCTGCTAATTTCTTTTTTATGATACTGAAATACTAAATAAAAAACAATACAGTCTAGCATTGCATTTCTACAGACTTTTTGGACCATCTGTTATACACTGCAAATTATATGAAATGTCAGATAGATCAACAGCTACAGGCTATATGTCCCTGTAAGTCAGAGTGACCAAGTGATGAATAATAATGAAAATAGCAGCACACTCAATCATTTTACCCTAATCTAAAGAACATGAAGGACTGTAAACATAACCTGTTTTTTAAGCCAGTCTTAAGTGAGAATTTGAGGGTTTTGGTGCTTTTGCTTTGGCTTTATTGGGTTACCACTTGACGGGCATTTATAGAAGAGACACTGAGCTATTGACAGACAGACAGACAGACCTTTATTGTCACTGTTACAAGAACATTGAAAGACAGTATGGGATCTCTTCATTAGCAATATGTAGATTTTTACATTAAAATGACTTTAGAATAAAAGATACACAGATATATACAACTTGTATACAACTTGTACAACTTTTAAGAAATGCTTGTAGCATTTGCCATTTATGAAATAATTCATAGATGTATGTTTCTAAAAATCTTATTTTTTCTAATGATGATCATTTCTTTTCAGCAGGCTAAATCACTCACTGTTGTTTATCTTTCTATCAAAGCTTTGGTCTTTCTCAAATATAAGTACGAGGCAAGATAAGATCTCATGATCAACATCAAGATGTAAGGGCTGATGAGGAGGAGCAGTGTTCACTAATTAAAACAACAAAAAAATTCTCCAGGGTGTTGAAGTGGTGCATGTACTGACTTAATGTGCACTCTCGAGAGTACTTTACATACCCTGTGCATACTTTACACATATATGTTCTTCAGTAATCCACTCTGGGGCACTGGGGAACACATGGTTAGCTGCTAAGGAGAAACAATGCATTTGCTTTCTGGAGCAGTAAAGATAAATGTAAATTAACCTGGTCTACGTATATCTATGTGGAAGAGAGCCTGAAGAGGTGGAGGTATTCACTGGAGAGAAGAGGAATGCATTTAAACAAGACAGGATACACTTGTGTGGATGAGAGGGAGACAGAAATGCAACGAGACGTAGATGTAGTGACGGTGGATGAATTTACATACCTCAGGTCGACAACATCCAAAGCCAGGGGCAGTGTACAAGACGCAGGCGGGGTGGAAATGGTGGAAATGATATTTGTGAAAGAGGGATAGCAACAAGAGAAAGGAAAACTTTCAAGATGGAAGCAAGGCCTGCTTCGAGATGGTGTTTTGAGATGGTGGTACTGACATAAAGACAGTAGGCCAAGCTGGAGGTGGCAGAGGTGAAGATGGAAAGATTTTTGTTGGAAGTGACCCGCATGGTCAAGATTATAAGTGAGCATAGCAGAGTGGCAGCACAACTTGAGATGTCTGAAGAAGTTAGAGAAGCAAGGTTGAGACGTTTTGGGCATGTGCAGAGGAGGGATAGTGGATATTTACTGGACATGAGTTGTTGAAGATGGAACTACTGGGCAGGAGCAAAAGAAGAAGACTTCAGAGAAGATTCATGGATGTCGTGAAAGAGGACATACAGAGGGGTGATGTGACAGAGGAGGATGCTAGGAACGGGGTGAGATGAAAGCAGATGAAGCTCCGTGGTGAATCTTAAAGGGAACATTTAAAGGAAGGAGAAGAGGAAGATTCAGTAATTTACAAAAGAATTTATGTGACTTTGCTAAAATTTGCAAATTTTTCAGAGAATGCAACAAAATAACTCTATCAAACAGCGAATGAAGGGCAAAGAATATGGGGAATGACATGAACCAAAAACATGTCACCAAATATTCACAATTTAATGTATCAAACCGTCATTATACTTTATCCAAGGACAGACAGTCCAATGTGATTCATTAAACAAATGACAGAATGTTCGCACACACGCAGTCAGTGGAAGAACAAAGCCTGTTTAGCGATGATGATAATGACTTTGCCAATTCATTATGACACTCATAAAGGGTTTTCTTTTTTAATTACAGCATCATGCTGATGGCTCGATGACATTTAAAAAGCCTCTAATTATTCTGCACAATGGGGGGACCATTAGAGGTGCTAAACCAAAAGTGACTGTAACATTTTTTTTTACACGGCTTGTGGGGCCTTTCAAAGTTTCGTTTCCAACAGCAGATAAGAGACAATGATGTCCAAGGGGAATTTTCCAATAACTTCACAAGTAGATCATTTCCAAAGCTGAAATGTCTCCTAAAGTTACTTTTAGCATGAATCAAAAGCCTATCAGAGGTAAATCTCAAAAACTCTTATTTTTTGTGCTGACATGGATCAGGGTTGAAAGTCTTTCATTGAATCCAACCACAATTCCAAACTGTCAAATGTCTTATTCAATAGAAGTTTTAAAAAAATACTTAGTCAATATACTAACAAATAAATCCAAATATGTCTAAAATATGTGCATAATAAATATTTTGAATTCATTTTGTATTTAAGGACCAATTAGAAAAAATATGACACTGTGACAAACAGAAAATATTCTGAACTATTAACACTAAACTATGGATTTGGCAGACTAGCCAAATCCTCTGTGATATCTGGGGCTTCGTTCAGCTATTGGTGTTGGGGATCTTGTCAAAAATGATGAAATTATGAATGCAGACACCTACGGTTTGACTTTGAGCCACAATGCACTACCATTTGGAAAGTGTCTGACTGGCATAGCTTTATTTTTTAAGCAATCACTGTTAATGCAGTAAAACACACTTGGATAGAAGAAAAAACCCAAACACACACAGTGGAGCACAATCAGTCATGGACTTGCCTCCCCAGCACCTGGACCTCAACATTATTGAAACAGTGTGGGATCATCTTGACCAGGAAAGGAACAAAAATGGAGCCAATATCCAAAGAAGAGCTTTGGAAGGCCCTTCAAGCAGCTGGACTATTCCTAAACTATTCCTGAAGACAACTTTCCAGAAAGCTTCCTTGAGGGAGTTAAGATTGTGTTGAATGTAGTCATACCAAATATTGACTTACAAGTTCATGTCAGTGCATACACCAAACAGTGCACATAAGTGTGAAAATGCATTGCTTGGCTCAGAATAGTGTAACAAAGGTACAGTATACTGAGCTCATTTGTAAATATTTGAACAATCATGTCGGTATATTTCCTTTCCTCGTGAGTGCTTTCCAAAAAAACTCTGTTTAAATGTCCACAAGTCAATAGCGCAACAGAAAAACATTGTCTGTGTACAGCATCATCATTGTGTTGCAAATGGGACTCGTGAGCCCAGATTTCAAGGTTCACCTGTTTTGATATTTTTCCAAAATGGTCTTTGTGTCATCTGATGCTTCATCAATCTTAGTACATTTGCAGACAAGCTTTTGAAAATGAACTCATTGTTAGGCCTGTTTAACCAGAATCATGATTCTTTCTTGACTAGGTTCACTAGGTTTTGTGCTTAAAAAATAAATAAATAAGACAAAGTGAACACATTTTTAAATGAGCACTTCGGAGTATATCCTACAAAAGATATAATAATCTTGTTATTATTATTATTATTATTATTATTATTATTATTGTTCATAATAATAATAATACTAATAATGTGCATAACTTTGATATCTCTCTCGTGGGAAGCCATGGCTCTGAAGTGCAAAGCAGGTGATAGCCAGGACCTTGTCGCATAAATGTACTTTTACACAGAGCTTTTAGCAAATATGAGAGGTAATATTGTTGGCAGTCCACAGCAGACAGACAAGAGTAATGGTCACGTCTCATTTCACAGAGGAACGCAAATCAGGAGTCTGGCAGAATGATCAAAAGGTGCCAGCTGCTTAGGCCATAGACAGCTGTTGGTGCAAAAATGGAATGGATTTCAGCTTGCCAGAATATGGCTATTTTCTGATTACACTCTGTACTGTACTATAATGGAAGCTGAATAACAATCTGTGCTACATATGGAGTGAAAAATGGTTTGCTTTCTATCTGGGAGGCACCTGAGAATCAATTTGTTCTTGTTGGTACGTGCATTGTGAAGAGGTACAGTGAGTGTTCAGACATCACTTGCTGTATGAGGCATTTTCAAAATACCATGCAGGGATTCGTATTATATTCTGCCAATAAAAAAATGCCTTCTCCTCCTGCTTGGCTCTTTGGTTTGATACAAAAATGAGACGGCAGTGCAGAGAACAACGTCTTGTGTTGGTCCACTCTGAGAACAGAAACAGGAAATTTTTGTATGCAATATTAGCTCTTCAGAATAAGTGCTGTCATTCTGGCTTTGTATATGGCCTCTAGCAAAGACTTTCATTTAACTCTACCTTTACCTTTAAAAACTGAATTGAATTGAATGGAGGTAATTTTAATTAAAACCCGAACCATTTCTTAAACCTAACTGGAAACTTTTCATTAAGGATGTCCCAATTCATTTTTTATGAATTCTGATATAACATAACATGTTATGTACTGCTATGCTAGCTCTACTGCTAGCAAGAAGTGCACTACTGCCAAAGCATGGCACATAATTCAGTCATAACTTTATTTATTTTATTATGCCAAATATCAACTACAGTTGCCTCAAGGTGCTTTACAGAGCAACATTTAGAGCCAGGATCAGGCCAATATTCAATTCAAATATTATATCGATGCATCCCTCATTTTGGATGCCTAAACCTAATCAAGTAGCAACTGGCACCTAATCCTAACCACCAAGGAAAAGAGAAAGAAAGGTGGATGAAAACCAAATTAATCAGCGACACAAATATGCACTCCCAAACGGGACATTAACCACAACCCCCTGCCCGACAAACTTCCAATGTACTACTTCACTGCCAGCACTCAAAAATCCTACTGTTATCTCTTGGCTCCAATATCCCCTGCAGTCGATGTGTCATTGCAGAGACTCCAAAGGATACTGTGAATGTGCACGACACCAGTGGCATCTGACTGGACGCCAGTCAAGGATAAGAAGACGTCGATTCAATACACATTAAGTTTACAAGTATAATAGATTCCAGAGTAAAGACAGAGTGTGGAAGAAAAGGAAAAAGAATGATGAAAATTTAAGAAAACAGAAAATGGAGCCATAAACAGTCAAGAAAGAAATAATTTAATTAGATCTCACATCAAACATACACACATTTGTTATTTTGTAGTGCAGCAAGAGACTAACAAGTCAGTGTCTGTAATAAAGTGAGATCTATTGCAGCATTTTATATCGCCATTCTTTTCATTATCATATTTATTCAGCTCATTTTTCCAGAGATGATGAGCAATAGCTTTAGCAGTGTATTTAGAGGAACAGGATATCACACATTAACATTCACAAGACAGACACACGCACGCACACATGCCACCTACACTTCAGACAGACATTCAGCGCAAGGGAATATGTAAATGTAACTGATGTGACTGGATGAAGGAAGAAAGTGTGAAAACAAAATGGATTAAAAATAAAATAAAATCAGAAAAACTGATGCGCCTTGAAGAACTGAGTTTCCGTGAAATCCAGTGCCGAGTTTGTCTCCCCTGATTGCTCCTTAGACAAGATATCTCATGGTAGAAGGGAAGCAATCAGTGAGAAAAGGCCAACGTTAGAAAGCAGCGAGAAACTCGGTGCAATCTGACAATAGATGCAAAATGCTGTGGGACCAACTGAATGCACTTCAAACGTGAGAGGGAAAAAAAGGAAGCAAAAACTCAACCGATGGCACCTGGGGGCTCTTAAGCAATGTGATGTCTAGCCAAAAAAGAGCACAGCACTTTGAAGTTCAGAGGCGACTGTTCTGCTAATATGCTGTTCTAGTAGTGGCTGATATTATTGGAGTAGACAGATAAAAGGTCTGGAGAGATTTTGACAGGTAGACAAGTGCTGTTTAACAAGGCAATCTACAGGGCAAACGGTTCGATGTCCCCCTGACCAAATTGACTCTTTATCCCTGTGCGACTAAAGGCTTTGAACTCATCACACACATGCACAAGCACATGCACACCCACACACACACACAGAAGCATGGATTTATCCCCTCATGCGAGGCCATTAAGTGTCTCAACTTGCTGTTTCTGGGAGGCTGGATCAGGGATCAAGGACTGTATTTTTTCTTAAACTGTGAAAAAGAGGTACATTGGGACCATTGCAAGTGAAACTTCAATTTACCCTTGCAACTTGCTTGACACTACAAGAAAATACTTATAATCACTGCCAGTGTCAGCTCAAGGTCAAAGTAAAAAATGTTTAATGGTATCAATTCAAGCGGACATAGTGTGAGAGGAGCACAGATACAGGCTAGTGTTGCTGTCAGGTTAAAGGGCTGCATGCTTGACAAAGAAGCATTTTAACACAAACCGTCTTATTTCTCTTATTTTAAATGAAACCTTATTTAATAACTGCATATTTCAGATATTTAAAACATTAATTATTTACACTCAGTGAGTGCAAGCTTAACAATGGAAAACAGACCTAGCTATCTAGATTGATATAATGATGGGAAAGGGGAAAGAACCTAAGACCAAGTTACTATCTCGCTGCAATACTGCTGGGAAACTCTGGGGTCTGGCATTTATCTGGATATTAATTTTATGTGTACCACCCAACTAAAAATTGTTCCAGGGCATGCACTCGTCCATGGTATAGGCACTTCCTGATGGCAACAGACTACCCCAGCTTGAAAAGTCATTTTGGAGATGCTAGGGAGGTGTGAAGGTTCCCAGTCATCCACGCCATCGTAGCCTAAGGAGCTTGGAAAGAAAAGCATCTGGACTTCTTTAAGTTTCAGTTCTAAGAGCAAAGGGTAGAGAGTGCCAAATTTTAAGCCCTATGGGAGTGTCCCCAAAGAGGGACATGGACCTATTGATCCTCTAACTAATCACACTAGCCAAGGTGTGAAAACTGGTGTGGGTCACAATCAGCCAAGGTTTTTGGGTTTTTTTTTGTGACACCTAGCCCCAGCATGTCATGTGATTTATTGAGGTCAAATGGCCCAGGATATGAGTGGATTATAGATGGCAGACAGTTGGTGTTGTAAGCCACCGCCTCTGTTCAAAGCTGGTCGTTCACAGTGAACATAGATGTTCTTCTTTTCACTCCTCTTTCAAACCATCTATCTACTCTGTCCAAAATGTGAACATTGGCATCCCACAAAAGAGTGAGTGAGGGAGGTGATTGTGGCGGTATGAGTTCTTTGGTTGTCTGTTTAAGATATTGTAATATGCAGATGAGATGTAAAGGTATCCCTTTAATTGAATTCTGTCTGTATTTTTTGCTTCTGAACATTTCAAAACAGGAGAGAACTGCTTAATGGTAAAAGTGGGATGTCTTGTAGCTGACAGTTCTTGAAAGTCGCTCATGTCTCACGTATATTTTTTGGACAATGCTACTTTTCTTGGAGCTTCAAGAATGATAGATGCTGTATATTCAGAGTCTGACGTTAAAAGGCTGTTTTCAGATTCATCAGCTAAAAGCGGAAGGCCTGAGCGAAACGCCATCAGACATAAAATTTCTTTTTAGATGTCTTTGAAACATTCTTGAAAGGAGCAGATTCAGTGTTTTACTGGCATGCGCCTGTTTGTTTGTGTGCTTGGGGTCACCTTGTCACATCATCAGAAGTTTTTACAGGCAGAGACAGGTTAATTTAAAAATATGATGAGGCAAGTGTTAAAAGGCTTTCTTATGAACTTTCAACTTGCAAGTGGTCAAAATAGCAAAATCACATAACAAAGCTGAATCACTGAACACTATGAAAAAGCATTGAGTGAATTTAAATCTCTGCAGCAAAATCCATGGTTTACCAAGATCCCACTTAAGCTTTGATAATGTCTAAAAATGTCCACATAAACGCTGATGTTACTGAGCACCTCAGCTAATCACAGGTTCATCAGCATTTTCATTCCTTTGTTTAATTTATTAACATCTCAAATATATCCTTGTCTTTGCGGCACAGAATTATTTTCCATATAAAGACTTATCAGATGCACATTACAACAAAATATAAAAGCTCTGATGAAGCTACTGCCGGGTGACTTATTGTGTAGCAGTTCTTTGCACAGCGCAGAGTCGCCGACACACAAAACTTTGCAAAAATGCACAATCTAAAGAAACAAACGAACAAACAAAAGAAAACAAAGTCTTTCCATGTCCTACAAGAACACTGCAACTGTAACAGTGAATATGTGAGAACTCGGAAATGATTCATCCGTTGCTGGAATTTCATGGTGTTGCGTTTATAGCGGTGTGGTGCGTCTGCATGTGCGTACATGCATAAATACGCTCACGCCTCTGCCCGATCATTCACATCTCCCAGGCCATTGCTGTGATGAACGACAGCACAGTAGCCATTAGCAAGTGTGCCTGACACAGAGAGGTCATACTGTAATGTAGACCCCCACGTGGTGTGGTTGCACCATCAGTCACGGTTGGCGGGTCAGATGGAAAACAAGTGGGACATGCTCGGGCCTCAAACAGATAAACGACTCCGCCACACCATGGAGGCAACCATTGTTCTGCTCTGGACCATTGCTTTCTTTCCCTCCTTGAATAGCTGGGTGTGGGAAGCAGTGGGTTTTTAGCTATATGTGGCAGTGAAAACAGACACATACAGTATGAGCACACACAGAAAAATGTCTGCGAGCATGTATGCACTGTAATTTTCTTCTGACAAGCTGGAGAATAAGTTGTCAAAATAAATTGGAATGACTGCCAACTCATTTCCCGTTGAGGGAAGAGGATAGAAGAAAAGAAAAGGAGGGCAGAAGACAAGAAGGCGATGAGAGATGAAGGAAAGGTTACAAGAGAGAGGAGATGGAAATTATAAGAGAGAAGAAGCAAAGCAGAAAGATGCAAAAAGCAGAGTCAAAATGTAGCAGAAAATGAGTGGAAAAAGAAGAGGAGAAAGTGCAGAGAGGTGAAAAGACAGGAGAGCAGTGACTACCTCTCAAAGGTCAGTGTCTCCTGTCTTCATTTGTCTCTCTGATTGAACTCGCCAATTAGCCACAGAGCGGTACACTCTGCACCGAGGATGGGAAACAACCTAATCACAGTGGGGGGAAAAGCGACGGGCTGGATGGAGAGAAATTTGAACAGGCTATTGTTACGTAGCAGGTATTCATTCACAATAGTGGAATTGAACTTTCAATTATTTAGCAGAGTTCATTTTGGAACTGAGATGGATTCGATTGCAAAAAGTTTGGGGCAGGGTGGACTAAAGGCAAGAGAGAAAATGGGAGAGAAATGAAAAACAGCAACAGACAAAGAGAAAGACACCTCTGGCTGTAGGATGGTGGACAGGAGATCAATGATGAGAGGATGTAGTCTGACGATGCAAAGTGGCACAAAAAGGAAGGAAATGAGGAAGAGGCATGACAGACAGAATGTAAAATAGAGAGACAAAGAACTCAGAGTTTGATGGATGTGCAGGATCTGGACTGAGGCCATAGGTAGTTAATATTGTGTATTCTTGCTGACTTTATCAAAAAATAAAAAGTTTCTAAGGTTCAGAGCTCTCTAACTCTCCAGTGAAAGGCAATTAAGCATTCTTGTGTCACTTCCTTAAAGAGCACTTGAAGCCTTTAATCTTCAGCTGCTCTAAGCAGATGAATTAGCTCACTATCCTTTCTAGGATATTAATTTTGTTTCACATTTGTTTTAAGCACATCAAATATATCAACCGTAATTATTAACAACAGTTCAGGCAAAAAGAACATTAAGCACTTCCCCTACCACCAGCACCAGCTTTCCCCCCGGCAGGTAATGTATTCAATAGCCAGAAAATGTTCTGTACTTCAGTCTTGATTTGTAGATGAGCAGCTCTTGATCTCTGGCTCATCGTATCACTGAGTAACCCAAACATGAGGTGGGTTGAAGTGAAGTATCGGCAGCAGAAAAGAGACATAGTGTTGCACTTGATAATATCTGAAAGAGTGTACTATCAACCTTGGCTTTGGGAAACAGTTAATCTGTTTTTATTTTTTTTTTTTTAGCTAAGCTAGCTTGCTAGTTTGTTGGGATGTTCAATAAACAGACAGAAAAAGCAGCTACTACTACTTACACGTGTGTGCTTTTTTTTTAGCTGTTTATTAAATGAAAATTATTTAATAGTATGTGCTTAGAATAAAGACTTAGCTTTAATTAAAGGAACTTACTGTTGTTGTTTTTCAAAACACTCCCCTGTTTTCATGGGGCTATATGTAGTTAGAAAAAAAATCTATAATTCTGACTTGATGCCTGTTCAGTCATCAATGTGAGGAAACATCTTTGTGATTTCTCTGTCTTCAGACGTCAATAAACCGCAGTGTCTTAGTGAGACTTGGAACCATGTATTCCCACATCAGATTACTTTTAAAAGTTGTGTTTTTAAATACTTACTGTTTCTGACCATAAGCCGTTCAAAGCTTGGCTGCTCTGAGTTCCACTATATGGAAAAGACCTGCATTTTTTTAAAAGATGTGTTTTTTGGCAAAGTCTAATGTGGCTTTTCTGTTCTCAAGTCTAATCACTACTTTACACCGTGTGGTGAATCTGCTTTATTTTCTCGTGTGAAGTTTTGTCATTATGATGGACCTGGATTTGATATCCTCACCTCCTGGAGAGTGTTTTTCACCTGGCTGAATTTTAGGGGTTTTCACCATGGAAAGGATCCTGTGATAAGCCGCCACTATTTTCTTCTGTGGATGACTACGCCATTCCCTATTGCTCTTTCAGAATAAACCATACTATATTAGGGGAATTGATCTATCAGCTCTTTCCCGTGGCATTAATAACTTACCTACCACTGATGCCTCAGCTTCCATAGACAACCTGGTATCTCACTATAACAATGAATGAACCTCTTAGATACCTTGGCTCCCCAAAAATCTCAAACTGTTTCTTTCTCTCGCTCTGCACCATGGTACTCATCTGAACTTCGCCAACTTAAAGCTACTGGACGCCGCCTAGAACGTCTCTCCAGGAAAACAGGACTTACTATTCACAAGGACATGTATCTCAGTCATATACAACACTATAAAGAAGCTATTCATCATGCTAAATCTGCTTACTACACCTCTGTTATTGAATCTGCTGAAGGAAACACTCGCACTTTGTTTTCTACATTGCATAATATTGTTAAACCCCCAGATACCTTTGCCATACATACACACTCTGCCGCAGTTTGCAACAAATTTATGGATTTTTTTTACACCAAGATTGAGAATCTTCATCAACAATTGCCCTCGTCCTGTGAAATGATCAATTGTTCTATCTGCATTTTTTGTCCTTCTCAGCTGTCATCCTCTGTATCCAATTTTGAACTTCTCACAATAACTCAGCTATCTTCCATAATTACTAACTTAAAGTCATCATCATGTAAACTTGATCCACTGCCGACAAATCTTGTTAAACTCTCATTCCCGTCTCTTGCCCCACTGATTGCTAATATCGTACACTCCTGTCTTATATCTGGTTCTGTTCCTTCTTCCCTTAAAACTGCAATAATAACTCCAATACTGAAAAAGAATGGTTCAGATCCCTCCAATCTAAATAATTTCAGGCCAATTTCAAATGTCCCTTTCCTAGCAAAAATTCTTGAAAGGATAGTGGCTGCACAGGTTCATCATCATCTCATTGGAAATAACTTGTACAAATAGTTTCAGTCCAGCTTCCGTTCATGTCACAGTACAGAAACAGCCCTAGTAAAAATCACCAATGATCTTTTGCTTGCAGCTGATTCTGGACTTATATCCATCCTCATTCTCCTTGACCTTACAGCAGCTTTCAATACTATCTCCCACCGCATTCTCCTTCACAGATTAGCATCTATTGGCATCAATGGTACAGTACTCGCCTGGTTTACTTCTTATCTCTCTGGCCGCTCACAGTTTGTTCAATTACTCCCTCACAGATCAGTATCTACTCCAGTTAATTCTGGTGTACCCCAAGGCTCTGTCCTGGGTCCTTTACTTTTTATCATCTATCTCCTACCCCTAGGTAATATTTTTAGGAAGCATAACATCCAGTTTCACTGCTACGCAGATGACACCCAGCTCTACCTATCCTCCAAATCCACAGCTACTCTCCCACCCACATCCATTTCTGACTGTTTAAGTGAAATCAAGGTCTGGTTTTCCCACAACTTTCTTAAACTTAATGGCAATAAAACAGAATTCATTTTAATAGGCACCAGATCAAAACTGACTACAGTTCCAACCAGTCTTTCGTTATCCATTGATAACTCTGTTGTCACACCCTCCCCTCAGGTTAAGAGTCTTGGTGTCATTCTCGATAGCACTCTGTCCTTCACAGCACATATAAATAATATCACTCGGTCTTCCTACTTTCATCTCCGTAATATTAACCGTCTTCGTCCCTCACTCACACCACACAGTACCGCCATAATTGTCAATGCTCTTGTCACATCTCATCTGGATTACTGTAATTCTCTTCTCTATGGTCTACCTCATAAATCCCTCCATAAATTGCAGTTGGTTCAAAATACAGCTGCTCGTATTATTTCCAGAACTAGATCCACTGAACATAGAACAGCTCTTCTTAAACAGCTCCATTGGCTCCCAGTTCACCTCCGTGTCAATTTCAAGATCCTGCTTCTCACTTTCAAAGCGCTTCATAACTTTGCTCCTCCATATCTATCCGATCTTCTCCACACATACTCACCCCTTCGTACACTCCGCTCTTCTTCAGCTTCCCTTCTGTCAGTTCCACCTGCTCGCCTGACTACCATGGGACTCAGAGCCTTTAGTTGTTCTGCCCCGAGACTTTGGAATGCACTTCCACTTGCTCTACGGACCACACACTGTCTCACCACTTTTAAATCACTACTCAAAACCCATCTGTTTAGAATTGCATACACCTGATCTGTCTTAGGCCATTTTTACCTTGCTCGGTTTTTATATTTGCTTTTATATTTTTATGACTGTTTATGTCTTAAGTTTATCTACCATGTTTGCTATATATACATTTTTCTTGTGTTTTTTATGGTATTGTTTACATGCTACTGTGAGGTGACCTTGAGGGTCTGAAAGGCGCCTATAAATAAAATGTATTATTATTATTATTATTATTATTATTATTATTATTATTATTATTATTACTACCTTTTTAGTGACTCAAAAAGTTTTCACTTTGGCTTTGATGGATCAGTTTTGTATTTGGAGTCTAAGGATTAGCAGTTTTATTTTCTGAGATCTCTCAGGACTCCATGTTGTGCTTTAACCACACTCATCTCCAGATTTTTGTCTGCTTAAATTTCTGAAGAAATATGTCAAAGAAATAGCTTTTAAGAAACAATTCCAATTGTACTTGAGGTGTTTTACAGTTTCACTGTACTGGCTGCATGTACTTAGACCTGCATGACTTAATCTTTGTGAAAAACATATACTGCTACTACTACACTGGTGTGGTCATTAGCACTATTGCCTAACTGCAAGAAGTCCAGACTGGACATGTTCTCTGTGTGGATTCTTTATGGGTAGGCCGAGTTCCTCCCGGGGGTTTGAGTGGTGATTCCAAACTAAACAGATCCCAGAAATGCTGGGATTGATTCTCTTCATTTGTACATAGTTATGAATATGTTTGTAGACCCTGTCTATGAAAACAGTTGTTAATCCTTAATCATTAATTCATCCAGTTAAAGCTGAGGGTCTGGACTTAAAGCATGTAGCTATCACATCGGTGTGACACAGTTATATTTTGGTACAAAGGGGGGGAAAAGTGTTTATATCAAAACATATATTGCTCTAACTGCATATTGGCAGGACAATAACAGATATTATTGGATAATATTTATATATTTAACGTTAAAGTCTTAATGCTTGTAATGCGAGTTTCATAGTTTCATTCAACCAGTCTCTATCCATTAGATGGACGGGCACAAAATCCTATGTTTGATTTAACAAGCAGGTTGGAATTTTAATTAGCCCAGTGTGTTAGCCTCTGCTGTACTGTTGGAACTAATTAGCAAATATTTGCTTGCTAACACATTAAAGTACGATGGTGAACTTTGTACCTGCTGAGCACCAGGATGTTAACATTGCAGTTGTAATTATGTTCTCATATTAGCATTTAGCATTTACCTCAAGGCACACATATGCCCTTTTTTTTGACAGCTATTAATGCCGCTAATGTAGCTGCACGCTTGTGCAGTGTACCGTTGTTTCTGCACAGTCAGCCAAGAATGGGAATACGTCATAGCAGATGCTTAAAAGAATGATGGATATCACATTTTGAATTAAAAAAATAACAATGAACTGGCACATTCTCTCATTCAACTCTAAGATGAATCAGAAATACAAAAGCTAGTGGCAGAGAAGGGTCAGAAACAAGAACACAAACAATAGGCACAAAAGAAAGAGACAATATGAACAACCGAATAAAGACGTAAAATCTCTGTCACTCTTGCAACTGCATCATCGTGAGCTGGATCAGATACTCAGACAGAGAACAAGGTAGGCAGACAGAAAGAGAGGGAGAGACACACACACAGAGAGAGAGATGAGGAAACTTAGGAAAGAAAATAGGATTCATCAACTCATCTGTCTGTTAAACCATTCATCCTTCACCCGTTTGCCCCCCTCTGTTGTGGGATACTGCATAACACACACACACACACACACACACACACACACACACACACTGCAGTCATTGATGGGCACTAAGCATTCCTGTGATCTCTCAGTCAGTGATATCGATCTGCCACAACTGGCAGCCTCTCTCTCCCTCCGCCCCTGACACACACCCACACACACTGACACGCTGATAGGACGAGGGCGATGACAATGACAGAACAGCCTCATCCACTTGTGGCTGCACAACTCGATCACAGATAGTTTGGTGACGTGTGTGTGTATTTGTGTGTGCCAGGTTAGTTAAAGCTCTGAGTTCTGTATGCACATACAGGCGGCTGTACAGTCTGAATGAATATCCAAACTCAGACAGTAGAGAGAAAAAAGCACACCCTCTGCTCCTCTTTCATCTTTTTAATTTTCCTTTGCTTGTGCATGAATGTATTACAGCAATTAAAAGGGTGCCCCCTCTTCTTCAATCTCTGTCTCTTCCTCTACATTGAACATGACTGTATAGCAGTAATTAAGAGTGTGTTGTGTTACACACCACTGCTAATCCTGCAGAGTCAACTCAATCCACTGTGTTAGCAGATTACTGCTCACGGCGTGGGCTCTTGTTATCGTACTCTTGTGTACTCGCTCACATAAATACACCGCAGGCTCCTGAAGTATACACACACAATGAATTGTTTATGTACTAAAAGCGCGACAGCTATTTCTACGACACCTTCAGGCATTTTTTTTATTGTGTGTCTGCAATTAGATTACCCTGACTATGAAATTTAAGGATGACAAGTGTTCCCTGAATCTTTTTGAATATAGTTGTTGTGCATGATGCTATTTGCCTAATTTTGAATGTTTTCTGCGCCGAGCAAGAACTGCGGCATTATGAGGATTCAAGTCGAAGGTCTTTCTTATTTTAAACTTTAAACGAGAATTCTATCTTTTACTTTAAAGGGGATGTATTTTGCTTATTTTTAAATCTTTCAGTTCTAAAGCTACTTCATTAGGGTAGCTTTGATTGATACTTGATATTTACCTTATACTGGGCCTTGGTGCAGCCTATCAGTTTACTACCCTTTCCTTCCCCCGATTGGCTGCTCTTCATAAGTAACTACAGGTGGGTAAGAGCCAATAAAAGAAATAGTCTTTTATTGGCAGTATATGTATGTATACATACAGTATACATACATATACTGTATGTATATGTGTTTATATGCACATATACATACAGTATATACTAGTTTCTTACTAGTGCTGTTGTGGAGACACAAAGTCTAAAAGGGTGGGGTGGCTAGATGGGTCAATAAAACATTCATTCAACCCCACTGACCTCCTCCTTCTGTATGATGAAAAACATCATACTTTCACTGCTGCCATCGGCAAGAATCATAATTAGCATATCTGCTGGAGGTCATCTTGTTATAATGCAAACATATGTTTCTTTGTGGCATTTGCTAAAATGAAAGACAATTAACTTTTTCTCGTGTAGCCAACTTCTTAAAGAAAAACAACAACTTGAAACTTAAAAAAGTTGCCACATAGTTTCTGTGGATCACACTCTAAATCTCTGGCTAACATGCAGGTTCTCCGAGATGTGCAAATCCACTGCCATGTGGGCCTCTTACTGCCTCCATATACCTGCAGACTTCCAGTAGTGAAGGCTGAAGTGGTTTGGTTCTCACTCTTCTATCTACAGTCATGTCTTCCCCACAACCTCAGTTTGATTTTGTGTTAAATAATATTAAAAGTTCTAATAAAAACCATTGTTCAAAGATTGTTTTTGAGCATATCCATGTAATGTCATCAGTATATGAGCATAATGGCATTAAACAATCAGTATTTAAATAAAATACAGATTTCCAATATAATGATCATTATGATTTTTGCTATAATCAAACAGCCCTATGTCTGATTTAAACAAATGACTCTTGGCTGCCATTTAAATCCAATGAAACTTCTATAAATCGAATCTAAAGGAAGGCAGCACTCCCCACAGAGCAGCATGCTTCAAACTTTTCAGAAGATGATTCAGTGGAGTATTCTTTTAAGTGAATATTTTACATCTGAAATCTGGGAATAATTCTCATGTTCCCAGGTCTCAAAAGTGCTTTACTGCAGATTCCGTCTCAGTTACCTTCAGTGCACTGTCCGTGAATCGTTTATGACACTTCCTGTCCCTCTGCTTCATGTTAAGTGCACATCTGGGACCGCAAGAGGTACAGATGAGTACTGCTGAAGGAAATCCTTCATAAATATATTTTTCTGCATCTGCGTCTGTTCACAAGATTTAGAAACTAAAGCAGGGCTAAACATAAACATAATGCGCCAATGATTTTTTATTTTTTTTATTTTTTTGAGCGTGCATAGTCTCTCAGTTGATAGTTAGTACATTTTTACCGTAGAGTTCAGCTCAGTTTCAGACACAGTATCTGGAGTGAATACAAAAAGACTATTGGTTGAAATCCACTGCAATGTTTCTCTGATGCTTCTTTATGTGGTCTATAGTATGGGAGTACATGCATCTCAGTTTGTAGCGACACATAAAAGTCCCGAACTGCAGGTTGTTTCAGCTGTGGCTTATCTGCCTCAGGATGCAGTAAACATTTAGAGAACTGACTAAACAGATTCAACACTAAGTATCTCCTAAATTATTACAGCCTTATTACAACCTTACATTGAGAGACTTTTGTGAGGCCCTCAAGTTTTCTGTAGACCAGCTTGCAGAGATTCAACTGAGGCTGTTATGTAGACTATGCAAAAGATTTGAGCCAACACTTATTTCTTTGGCAAATATATTGCTAGGATAATTGTAATTAGGTGCAGTTGATTATTAAAACATACAGAGCTCCATCAACAGCACTGTATAAGGCAATAATAGAAAATTTTAACGTTTTATTCTATTTGGTATGACTTTATTCTCCAACACAAAGATAGTCCAAACTGTCTTTAGAACAGGTTTTTGGTATTTTCTTGACGTAATCTTTAGGAATAGTTTTCAGGCTTCTTTTTCTTCTTTTTTTTAATCCACGCATGCTTTTGCTGTATCGACAGTGTGTTTGGAATCATCGTGAAAACTGAAACCATAGCTAATCAGATGTTTTCCAGTGGGTATTGCAAGATGGATCGAAATCTGATGGTACTTTACTGCATTCGTAATTCCATCGATTTTGACACGATACCTCAAAACCACCGTCTGAAACACTAAACCTGACAAAACCTCCACCCTGCTTTACAGATGGCTGTGAACACTCACTGTACTGTTCATCTGCTGTAGACATTTTTTTGTCCAATTTCCTAAAACTCTTTTACACACAGCCTGCACATATATAGATATGCCAAGTTTTCTTTGTGAATTGCCTTGTTGGTGCAAAAATGCAACCTTATGGCTGTAAAACAGTGTTTTCTTTGAATTTTTTCAATTTTGAACAAAATTATGGGGATGACAAAAGCATTTGTTACTTGCAGGCTGTTGAACTAAATGCCTAAAAATATTAAATTGGTTCTTTGCCAAATTGTCTGTTATGTGTAGCCACAACACGGGTTCATCCTTTGAGAAGCTGTTTTGAGATGCTTGAATCTGTCATATGTCGTGTCATGGCTGAGGCAGGCTGGGGTATTTTTTGCCTTATGTTTTCTTTTTCCTCTAATGAATCTCTGAGTTTCAGGTGGAGTTATGGACCTGCCTTTGGGCGCATAATTGCTCTGGGATTTATCCTTCTCACACCTAATCTAAATGATAACAATCAACCCCCTGAAATATTTGAAGGCAGGATGAGCAGCCGATCTCCACCAGATCATCTTCTTCTCCGTTGAGATCATCGGGCTTACCTTACTAATGACCTGCAATCCTGTTTCCAGTTTCTTTACATTGTTGCTCTGTCTGGCTTCTGGAATACTTACCTACCTGCACACTTTCAACCGCTGTTGCTCTCAATTTCTGGATTCTGCCTGCTCTGGAGAATTATTTCACAGGTACACAGATTAAATCACAGAAAAGAAAGACCAGCTCTCTGGAAGAAAAATATAAAGAAATGAGGACTCGTTTAAGACTTGCACAGTACTGTATAAAATCCTGAAGTCTCCATGGCATGGTACTATTTTTTTTTTTTTGTTTGTTTGTTGAGTGGCAGTTCAGAGTACCCAGCCTTCTTAGAGTCACTGGGTGGAGTGCTGGAAGGTGCTCCACCTGGAGACTCTGTTGTCCTACTGGGAGACTTCAATGCTCACGTGGGTAACGACAGCGAGACCTGGAGGGGCGTGATTGGGAGGAACAGCCTCCCTGATCTGAACCCGAGTGGTGCTTTGTCATTGGACTTCTGTGCAAATCACAGTTTGGCCATAACGAACACCTTGTTCGAACATAAGAGTGTCCATAAGTGCACGTGGCACCAGGACGCTCTAGGCCGCAGGTCGACGATCGATTTTGTAATCGTGTCACCAGACCTGTGACCATATGTTCTGGACACTCGGGTAAAGAGAGGGGCTGAGCTGTCAACTGATCACCACCTGGTGGTGAGTTGGATCAGGTGGCAGGGGAGGACGCTGGACAGACCCGGTGCACCTAAACGCGTAGTGAGGGTGTACTGGGAACGTCTAGCAGAGGCCCCAGTCCGCAAGATGTTCAACGCACACATCTGGCAGAGCTTCAACAGCATTCCGAGGTAGACTGGGGACATTGAGTCCGAATGGACCATGTTCAGCATCTCCATTGCCGAAGCTGCTGCATTGAGCTGCAGCCGCAAGGTGGTCGGTGCCTGTCGTGGTGGTAACCCCGAACCCAAAGGTGGACACCAGAGGTGAAGGGAGAAACCAGGCTGAAGAAGGAGTCCTATCAGGCTTGGTTAGTCTGTGGGACTTTGGAGGCAGCTGACAGGTACCGACAGGCCAAGTGGAATGCGGCTCAGGCAGTGGCTGAAGCAAAAACTCGGGTGTGGGAGGAGTTCGGAGAGGCCATGGAAAAAGACTTTTGGACTGCCTCGAAGAGATTCTGGCAAACCGTCAGGCATCTCAGGAGGGGAAAGCGGTGCTCCACCTGTGTATAATGCTGGCAGAGAGCTGCTGACTCGACTGAAAAAATTGACGGCCGTTGGAAGGAATACTTCGAGGACCTCCTTAATCCCACTGACACGTCTTCTGAGGAGGAACCAGAGTCTGGGGATGAAGGGAATGACCCGCCAATTTCCGGGGGCGAGGTCACTGAGGCAGTTAAACAACTCCTTGGTGGCAGAGCCCCTTGTATGGATTAGGTCTGCCCCGAGTTCCTGAAGGCTCTGAACATTGTAAGGCTGTCCTGGTTGACACGCCTCTACAATGTTGCGTGGAGATCAGGGGCAGTACCCCTGGACTGGCAGAACGGGGTGGTGGTCCCCATCTTTAAGAAGGGGGACCGGAGAGTGTGTTCCAACTACAGGGGGATTACACTCCTCAGCCTCCCTGGGAAAGTCTATGCCAGGGTGCTGGAAAGGAGAGTTCGTCCTCTAGTCGAACCTCAGATAAAGAAGGAACAATGAGGTTTTCGTCCTGGTCGCGGAACACTGGACCAGCTCTTTATCCTCGCAAGGATACTTGAGGGCGCATGGGAGTTTGCCCAACCAGTCTACATGTGTTTTGTGGACTTGGAGAAGGCATTCGGGCCACTTACGTGCACTTATGGGGCGATTGTGGCTCAAGAGTTGGCTTCCTTGGAAGGTTGCCTGTTCGAGCCCCGGCTCAGACAGTCTCGGTCATTGTGTCCTTGGGCAAAACACTTCACCTACCGGTGATGGCCAGAGGGGCCGATGGCGCGATATGGCAGCCTCACTTCTGTCAGTCTGCCCCAGGGCAGCTGTGGCTACAACTGTAGCTTCCCTCCACCAGTGTGTGAAAGATCCATCACACACTCATCCATTGCTTTGGGTAATAAAGATGTCCACATGTAGCCTGTCTGGTAGCATAATCTTGTATGTCTACACTGGAATATAAATTTTATAAAAGTATGCTTTGTTTTACATTATACTAGCCAAGACAATAATGCAGTGTAATTGCAAACGTTTAAAACCAGATTCTTTCTATTTAATTGGTTAAAACACATTAAAATTCATATATTGTTATATATTATACATACATAATATATAACATATATCCATTTAATGACTGATTGCACCTCGGGGAAACTAGATTTGACTCTTTATCTATATCTATCTATCTATCTATCTATCTATCTATATTAGGGGTGCAACGATACACAAAATTCATAGTTCGGTTCGGTTCGATACTTTGGTGTCACAGTTCGATATTTTTTCGATACAAAAAAATGTTCATGCTTTTTTAATTTGTCATTTATTAAAATTATAAATATATATTTTAACTCAAACGTACAGTTTTTAAATTTAATGTTGCTGAAACAACAAAGGGATAAAATAATAAATCTATCTGATCGAGAAATCACTCATCTTTGGAAAAGAGAGTTTATTAAGGAGAAATGGCTCTTTCCAAAATAAAAGCTATACTATACGCTTCTTCTGGGCTATATTCTCAGCAGTATATTAAACATATCAGGTCCCCATAAGGAGAATCATGTGCTAACGGCTGTCTAAATGACTCGGGTAAAGTTTGTAGCATGCGTGCTTGTTGTTTTTGTCTGCTTCCACTTGTCTTTGCACTAGGATGATGTCGGCGTAAATGTGCAGTCATATTCATTTTGTTCCCACTAGTGCTGTCAGCGTTAATCTGAAATGACGTTAACGCCACAACACGGCAAATCTCCGTTAACGAGCTACCGCGAATCGCCCCGTGTGTGGGGCTGGACGGCGTCAACACGTGAACATCCGACATACTGTTTTAATTTTGTCCATGACGCGCTTACCATCAGTTCATGCTTCACATTAAAACCAAAATAGTTCCAAATGCCAGATCTGAATGAGGGTGGGGGAGGTTCAATTTCAGGTAGCGTTGAGGCAGTTGCCATGTTGCAACGAGCTTAAGTTCTGTCTCGCTAGCTTGCGCTGCGCTCAGTGGATCTGCGCTCGACAGTGCATCCTAGGTGGAGTACTCGAACGCAGATCCACTGAGCTCTCAACACAGACAGCATCGTCAGAAGAAAAGTTGATAAAATAAATAAAAAATGTTTTATTGTTCGACACATATGCGTACCGAACCGAAAGCACTGTATCAAACGGTTCAATATCGATACGAGTATTGTTGCACCCCTAATATTTATATATATATATATATATGTATATATATATATATATATATATATATATATATATATATATATATAATATTAGCAGCACCACCGTTTTCTTTTCTGTCAGCTTTATTTGTGATTTGAGTTAAAATAATAGCTGTGGAAAACTCTTTTCTGTGTTTATGTGTACACATGTTATAATTTTGTCAATAAATGGTTCTCTTTCTCCATAATTTTACTTAAGACTAGTAGCAAACTTGTTGGACGACTATTAGAGCCACTTTTTCCCCCCTCAGTGGATCTGTTTTGGCTGTTTTCCATGTCTGTGGGTTAATTCTTTCAGTGAAGCTGTGATTTATAATCTGAGAAACCAGTAAACATCGGGTGGTTTATTAGCATATCACGTACTTTAAAATAAAAAGTACAATTCTTAGCTCAGCCTTGCTAAACTTAGAAAATAGTTTTAACCTGATAAAAATGCTTGTTTATTATCTCAGAATTTCCTCTGCTAATTCTTCTACCCTGCTCTGTTTTCATAATAAATTGCTATCAAACTCCCACTGCTGGTTCAGTTAGGAGGTAATGTAGACCTTTTGTAATTATATTTGAATTAAATGATTTACATGCTCAGTTAAACTACAAAAATTAACCTATACCTCCCTTCTGGGCCTTTTTTCATTTTCAGTCTCGACTCATTTTGCCCTGCAAGCATTCTCACTGTCATCTTTCTAATACTGTGAAACCACTGCAGCTCTGACCTTTGCATATTTGCTATCGCCTGCTTGTTTGGCCACTCAAAAGAACTTATTCAAAACCACAATGGATATAAAAATGTCAGCTAAATTTATAAAATACGATCGAGACACCATTTGCAGATGCAGCCATTACAAAGGTCTACTTTTACTGGTCTGCTGCTGCTCTCTACCCTCTGTGTTGGAGCAGATTCAAGCTGAGGGATGAGCTGACAAACACTGTGGTACGTGATGTAGCTCTACTTTTTGCAGTGGCCACAACTGTAGGGCAAAGATAAGATCAGCCACTTGCAGTACTTTATTGTCTCTGTGTGTGAGAGAGAGTCAGAAAGAGTAGCTTCCAATCTTTAATTCGCAACTTGTCTGTCTTTAATCAGATGAACTGAGAACCTCCGGTTAAGATGGAAAATCAATCACTCTGAAGCACAACAATCACTGCTCCTGTCTTGGTGACCCATACAAATAGCTTAAATGTGTATCCATATCTAAATGAAAAAATCTCTGTAATATCAGTGTAAGTCTGTACATTTTATGATTGTGTTATCCATACATCTATTTTTGCCTGTGTATAACGCATGTTGATGCATTTGTTTCATTGTGTGTATGCAATTCCTGGGATGTTTTCCGACATGTGTTTTTCTATATTTGTGTGTTTTTGTTCAATGATGTGTGTAAAAGGGTTGGAAGACGTATTCAGACACTGTCTATTGATCTGTTTGACAGTCTCCTCATGTCTTTAACGCGCTGCAGGATTGCACAATCACTCACATTGATAGCGTGAGCTGCAGCAACAGAAAGAGAGAGACCGAGAAAGACGTGCGTCTCTTTCTGGAAAAAAGTTATTCTGGATGAATAAATGAAGAAAATGTCTATAAAGCAAACATAGATACCAACAGCTTTGAAAAAAAAATAATGGTATGGGAAGAACAGGGAGAGAAAAATGGGAAAATAGTTAAAAACAGCTGCTAAGGACAGCAGGGGAGATAGTGCTAAAAGACAGAAGAGGGTGCTTGACATAACCAGGACAGAAAACAAAGTGAAAATGTAGGAGCAATAAGGCAAAAGGAACATAAATAAAGAAAGATTTGGTGGATTAGGTGAGCAAAACAAAGCAGACAGTATACACTACACGAGCTGTTTGATGGCCTTGGAATAAACACAAGGAACAGTGTGCCGCTAATTCACGTTCTGGGCACAACGATGTAAGATGGAAAAAACACTTAAAATTAAGCACAAAAGAAAAAAAAAGCAAGAGAAAGTTTGCATGTTTGTAAACAGAAAAGAAACAACGAGGAAGAAGAGCAAAAGGGAACCCTCCTGTGTGCTCAGCATATTAGAGGAGATGCTGCAGGGCAGCAGTTAAACGGGGGGAGGGGGGAGATGTCTTACACCACACACACTCATGTGTGCACATACTTGTTTGATCCAAACATGTGCTGACCCTCCCACACACACACTTGCAATTACACACAGACACACTCACGCAGACATTAATTGATCCCGCTGCAGCAAAAGCTGGCAGTAAGGCTCGACATGAGGAAGCTACCCTGTGGCCTCTACCCACACAAATAAATAAGCTACTCTCACCACATTAGAGCAATGCACACTTCAATTAAGAATGAGCTACAGAGGCAACATGACTTTGGCATGGCTGACAACCTTCTCCAAGGAGAAGAAGGCACTGAGGAAAGAGGTTACTGACATATTAACATCAAATATCTTTTAAAGACGGGGTTTCCTCAGCATAATTATATCAGTGTGTCCTGGATACACTATTACTGTTTCTAAAATCTGTTAAATCTCTTACATGGGCTTTGGTTTGCAAATCCATATACTGAAAGAATAAAAGTTCACCCAGGTGATGCAACTGTCAGAGACTCCTGAAGCATTTCGAGCCCAGTTGGTTTAAAGAAGCTGCTTTAAACCTAAAGCCATTTATCCCTTGTTGGATTTGTCTGCACTAATGAGAGTCTAGAATACAGACCGAGATTTTATCGAGAAGGCGACCAGACTTGGAGTTTCCAGTAGAATGAGAACATATGAACCAAATGATGACTTCAAAAGCAATGATGCGTTACCTTGGCTGACGCCGAGAGCATGTCTGTCATTCAACATTTTTGAGGGAAAAGACTGCTGTTGTGTGGCTCCACTGATAAAATGAGGCACACTTGAGAATTTGCACTCTGCAGTGCAACCCAGCATTTGTGTAAATGTGCCATGGTACTTCACCTGATCTGGACCAGAATAAACAGATGATAGGTTTGAAAATGCTGTTACGTTTGGGGAAACACACTTTAGTCTCGTTATCACGAGTGCCTTAGATCTGCTATTTCAGCTGATTCATCAAGCACCCTGCATTATACTCAGAGCTGATGTTTACAAGATAATTTTAGGGGGAGATTTTAGGAGAGCCACTATTGCCTTTTTGTAAGAAATATTACTTTGTGTTTTCTTTTTTGTAGTTTTGTTATGCTTCGCTGGCGATCGAGCATTTCTGGAAAAGGTTTCATCAGCCAACGATGTGGGCCAAGGACCAAACTGTCCTCCATTTTTGAAGCAGCAACAGATGGTGCAAATTACACAAGAGACTATTCAACTGTAACAAAACTGAAGCAGTTCTCAAAAGGTGGTTTGCTGTTTTTCATTTTTTTGGCAAAACAGTGAAGCTAGTGGCAGCATTATATTAGTTAAATCATTACATCAAATTACATTGTGTTACATTGTTGCATTAGATCTATTTATTTTATTTTTCTTATTGCCAGTTTTGGAAAAATACTGCTTGTTCATCAGGAACTGAACTGCTAACACTCTACCTGTGAGATAAGGGAAAATAAAAACAAAAATCAATTACCACAATAATGAAAACCAAACTCCTTGAACAACAAGAGACATTAATTAATTGGAGTCTTTTCATTTCCTATTGATTGTTGTGTTTTGAGTCACTCATTCCTAAAACCAACAACTTTATTTTGAAAATAACAGTAATAAGAATGATAGAAATCAGTGTTTGCCATATTTCATCTTGATTTACCTGCCAAGGTTTGTTGTAATGAAAAATAAATAAATAAATAAGTAAATAAATAAAGATTTTACACAGCATGCAGAGGAGTTGACTCCTGCTCCCATTTACCTCTGAATTTAATCCCTTACTTA
Organism: Perissodus microlepis; assembly: GCF_051167445.1. Classification (NCBI taxonomy): domain Eukaryota; kingdom Metazoa; phylum Chordata; class Actinopteri; order Cichliformes; family Cichlidae; genus Perissodus; species Perissodus microlepis. Next base: position 4,045,109 of record NC_140461.1, read on the forward strand.
AAGTATATAGAATAATTAATCCATACTCTATGGCAGGCTGTGATATATTGAAATGAATCTTCCTGTTGTATAGGCACAAACAAATAAAGCCTGGCTGAATTAGTTCTTACCACATGCCCATTTTACTGTAGCTTTTATTAGTTGAGCCATATCCAGAAACACCAACCTGCTGTCTTCTGAACAGCTATGAAGGCTGAACATGTAATATCTGCTAGAAATCATAAAAATTACAGTTTCACCTACAGAGCCACAAAGCAGCAGATGTGCTTTTGATTAATACTTAGACATTTAAATGAAGATATAATTAAAAAATGATGATATGATGTGACTGAAGGAAATATGTAAAAATAAAAGAGACAAAAAACTACATCACATTATGGGTTTCATGGTTACACTTATGGCACAACACTCAGGATTACTGACTCACTTTAGATCGTTCACATCATTAATGTGACTGTTGAATAATGTGGCTCATACTGGTTCAATTTAAATAAGTCTGGGCTCTTTATTTAATAGTCACGTCACATATGATGATTACTTTAAATCAAACACTGCAATTTAAACTCTGCAGGAAAACTGAAATATGTTGATTATTAAATGATAAGACAGCTGATATTACTCGCATTAAAATACATAAATGGCGGATTGTAACTCACAAGAAGAAGCCTGGCATAAAAAGGAGCAGAGGGTGACATTGTAAAACATTCGAAATTCCATTAAAAAGGTAAGCGCTATGCCAAATATCAAATTTATTACTCAGTAATTGGGGTTGATCTTGGCACAAATTGTTGCTGCTAACTACAATGAATTATTCATAATGATTTTTTATTTATTTTATTTCATTTTATTTTATTTTTTTTTTGGGGGGGGGGGGGGGGGGGGGACTATGCAAATGGACTAGCAAATTAATACTGGGAACCAGCAACACAGGTATTTCTTTCCAGCAAAGTCTGTCCTCCCAATGAAAATGAATTAGCAGTCATAATATCAGGAATTTGCATAACTGAGCTTCCCCATTAAATATATAGTCAGTAGCATTTTAGCTGTTCCCACACTCTTCCACTGTTTAGCCGGGCAAGTTGTCTACTGGATGCATAGCTCTGTCTTTATTAGGCTGACATGAGAGTGATAAAGATCCTCTCATTAGCAAATAGGCTAATTTCCTAAAATGTCAAACTATTCATTCATTAGCTGCGACAGGTGCCCATGAAACCGCAGTGGTCCAAAGAGGTCAAAACAGGCATTATACATGCATATTTTAGATAATCATCACAAGCTTTCTAGATTTATTAGAATTAAAAAAGAGTTTTTACAACATGATCAAGTCCCTCTGTCGCTGTGTTAAAGCTATCATCTGCTGCATCTCTTACTCGACTTGAACAACCCAGCTCTCAGCTAATATCCTTTTGAATTTTTAAAGCCAGACCTGCACTCTTCGAACAAGCCATTTATCCCTTAGGCTTCTGCCTCTCAGGTACATCACCTCGCTCTAGCTGCCAGCTGTAAGCTTTTATGCTGCAGTCTCCAGGGCTTCGGTTATGGAAATAACATTGTATTTCTTTACAAGGCCTTGTCCTTGATCATTATTACACAACTCTGTAGCGGAGCGACCAGATAACCAATTCACCTGTTGTCTTTATATTGGTTTCCACTAGAGCCCAGTGCATCTTGACTACCTGATCCTCAAACAATCAGACTGCAGTGACAAACGGCTGCACAGTAACCTTCTCTTGATGCAATAAGAGCTTGGTGCACTGAGTGATAAACGAGAGTATTGGTTAAACTATTCATTGTACAATGAACAGAACTCGAAATGTGCATGTTCTGACCATAAAGTGTGAAATCAATAAATGAAAATAGATAAGTTGAATTAGTTATTTGACATTGGATTGCAAGTCAGGGCTGAGTTTGAGTACAAACTTCTTTCAGAGATTTATTTTACTATTTAGCAACCGCAGGTCTTCAGAGGGAATTGTGCTTTCTTAATGTTAGTTCATCTTCACATGACTTTAAACTGCAGCATGTTATTGTGGACAATGGTGTTAATCTAAAAGTCTATGAAACAAACCTCTATAAAGCTAGGGCATCTGACTATTTGGCACTGATCGAGGAAACAGGAACAGTCCAAAGTTTCCTTTCAGCACTGCAGCTGGGCTGACAAAGAATCAATTGACTATTCCTCAAACTTTAACTAGAAATGACTTTATTAATATCTTCACATATAATATTTTAACCTTTAGAGAAAAAAAATATTCTCAGCCATCCCACATAGATCTTAAGTACAGTAACTTTAATGCATTTCCTCTTCTATCGATCTTTGTGAGTTAACATCTATAATGTATTCCTCTAAACCATCATGTGCCTTGATGGTTTCGACTACAAGATTGTTCAAAGGAGTTTCACATTCATTAATGCTTAAATTTTAAATGTGACTAATCTATCTTTATTAACAGACTATGCAGCACAGGCTTTTTAGCGTGGCAGTAATTAAACCATTACTTAAAAAATCCGACAGTTTTTAACTAATTATCGACCAATTTCGAACCTTCCTTTTACCTCAGAAATCCTTGAAAAAGTAGCTGTCAAACAGTTAACTCATCGTTTGCAGAGGAATAGTTCATTTGAAGAGTTACAGTGATGATTTAGAGTACATCATAGTGCAAACACAGCACTAGCAAAGGTTACAAATTATTTACTTGGCCTCTGACAGTGAACTCATCTCTTTGCTTGCCATGATAGATCTCAGTGCAGCATTTCATACCACTGACCACAATATTTTACCACAGAGATGAGAACAAGCCATTGTGCTGCAGTCGTTTGATCATCTCTACTTGATAGATTCCAGTGTGTGCATGTAAACAGGGAGCCTTCTGCACACACAATATTAAAATTAACCCTGTGAGGAACCAGTGTTTTTTTTACATTATACATGTTTCCATTAAGTAATATTATTAGACACACTGCATATGTTTTCATTTCTATGCAGATGATATCTAGCTTTATTTATCCATAAAGCCAGATGATACAAATAAACTAGTTAAACTAATTACATGGCTTATAGACACAAAGACTCCTTGTAGATTCAGACAAAACTGAGGTTACTGTATTCGGCCCTAAAACTCTGAAAGAAATATGGTGTACAACTGGATACTTACTTTAGATTGCATTACCTTGGCCTCCAGTAGCATTGTGGGAAATAATAGAGTCATTTTTGATTAGGACATGTCCTTGCGCACGCACATTAAAGAAATAGGACAGCATTGATACATTTGCATAATCTTTCTGATTTAGTATACTGCTATGAGTTTACTAACTAGGACTAGAGACAGAAACGGTATTCCTCCCATATTAGCTTCTATTCTTTGGTACTTCTTAAAGTCAGAATTGAATGCAGCATCCTCTCCTCACATATAAAATCATTTCTTTTTAACATTGTAGGGTCTTACAATATAAAGTGTCTTGAGGTCATTGTTGTTGACAGTTGACTGTCAGAATTTGAACGTACCTGAAAGGTAAATGCATTTGTATTAAAACTGAAGTCCTTTTTGTGGTTGACATTACACGAGTTTGACAGATTATCGTTACCACATTAACTTTACTACAGCTTCCTTTAAGAAACCAGCTAAGCTCAGAGAATCTTGGCATCCTCTTTTAGTGTCTGCGGTGCAGTCTGATTTGGAAGCGACTCGAGCTGGTCTGTGTCACAAAACAGGAAGAAGCTGCTGCTCTTACTGAACAAATGATGCTAAAGCTTTCAGAGATTCTGGCAATGACAGATGGTGGAAGGAGTGAAAAGTCTATTTAAAAGAAAATCACATCTGTCATGTTTATCTTCTGTAAAGCCCGACAGAGGGAGTGAGGACAGTAAATTACAGTATAACAAGACTTGAGATGTAATGAGAAACAATACCACAAAGGATGTCAAGTCTGTGTAATAAGCAGTGCTGTGCAAGTTCAAGCTTCACAGGAGCTACTTCGCAGTTCAGTTCACACATATTAAAATTAACTAGTTCACTTTTTTAGTTCACAATTTCAAAAATAAAAGACGTCACATTCATATGGTCAATGTTGCCCTGTCCATACAGCCCCCAAACTCTGCTGCTTCCCAGTGTAAATGAATTACTCCATATTATAATGACTTCACAGAGATTACTTTTAAAAGCCAAGCTAAACCTATACAAGTAGACTATCTTTTACCACATAAAGTAGGACAACCTTAAACAGATCGGGTTACAACTGGAACATTTGAAAATGATTCCTTGTTAACATAAACACCTGATGACTTGTTTTTAGGGGGAGATTTGCATAACACTGTCAGATGTATTTGTTTTTTATTGGAACACATAGACCACTTCCATTCTAAAATTCCATTCAATTTTTATAAGCTGTATTGTTGATTAGGCTTAACTATGAGTAGTTCAATGTCCACACCAGCGGTCTCCAACCTTTTCTGCGCCACAGACCGGTTTATGCCCGACAACATTTTCACGGACCGGCCTTTAAGGTGTCGCGGATAAATACAACAAAATAAAACTAGTACCGGTACAGAAAAAAAGAAGATTTATTCATAACACACGTGAAAAGACCCAGGAAAACCGAGTTAACGATAAAAACGATAACAAAATAACACTGAAAACCGATAAAAACCCTGAAAACCATACATTTCACACCTGAGCCTCAACTCTCGCGGCCCGGTACCAAACGACTCACGGACCGGTACCGGTCCGAGGCCCGGGGGTTGGGGACCGCTGGTCCACATCACATTCTTTAGTTGCAAACACATTCTTTTCAGTTCAGTGCACATTCATGCACAGCACTGGTAATTAAGTTTACCGAGAGCTTTGGTCTCATTACCAAACATAACATCTTTAACGTGGATTAAGCAGACTGACCATGTAAACCTTTACCAGAAAATTATTTTCCTATTATTTTATTACAGTTTGTCTATTTAACCTGGGAACTGCACTTGTGAAAAAATTATGGCTTGTATAGCACGTTTGACAGCATCTGAGATTACTAGCAACTGCAGCTGACAAACCTTGGTGACAGTAAAAGACCTGCAAAATCAAAATGTGAGATGAGGAAACTCAAGTTGACTCAAATTATGTTTTTCTTTGCACCAGACATCGCAGTCACAGAAAACAAGACCCTGTGATGCAGAAAATAAGAACAATTCAGGCTTTGGATGCTTTGCTCTGATAGCATGTTGTAAACTTTTGCATCTTGATGTTTCTTAATGAACTGTATACATTATAGGCACAAAAACAGGACTTCCTCAGTGCTGAAGAGAGTAATTGGGTAAAGAAGCCAAGCAGCCAAAGTTTGTCAAAGTCTCTTCTGTGATGCTGTTTAGCAATGGTGTAACTCCTTGATGAAACCACAGTCTCTCTGGATGATAAGTTGAGCTTTTTGGGCTGACTGTGCATCTCTGTGTTTTTTTTAATATATGTATGTAAGAAAAGAAAATGCAATTAAATAAGGCAAAAAAACACGTGTCGTCACATCGGGTTTGTGAGGGCTAAGTCAGCTAACCATCCATGCATACTTATGGTCCACGCACACATATGTGCACAGAAGACCAAGTGTGTGCTATTTATGCTCTTCGAAGGAACAAATGGATGCAGACTGTTTCATCTCAATAAACAAAAGATGAGTAACATATGCAGCTAACAGGCTTCCCTTATTGCCATCTGTCTGGAATGTTATTCTGGCAACCCAGAATGCACAATAATCACAATGTTGGTTATTGTGAGGAATCTACAGTGTGTGTGTGTGTGTGTGTGTGTGTGCGTGCGTGCGTGCGTGTGTTTGTTTTTGAGATGCGTTCTGCATGTACTTTCATGACCAAACAGCCTAAAAATGCAGTTTATTTTAGCCTTTGTGTTGACACACTTTTTGCTCATATATCTGCATTTATGTTTATCTGTGTGTCTTTGGCTTAGTGGAGAGTGGCAGAAATCTGGAGTTCTCTTGATTAGAGCCAGCTGTTTCTCTTCATTAACTAAAATCCCATGCATGCACGCACAGTCTGCACGCACAGATGAACACACAAAAGCAGACACACACTGAATCAAAATTCCCTAGAAAACATTACGAAGACAAAATGGCGCTAGTTCTCGCTACATAGAAATGAAAGCCGCATGAATAACGTTGGTTTGAAGTGTTTTGTTTCCTGGTATTTTCCCTCTCTGTAATATTTCTACCACAAACTTACAGAAAATTGAAAATGTTCAAAATCGTAATAAACCTTTGACACAGATTAGATGGGTAATTTAATAGTGCAAATTGCCTAATGAAAAAGACTTTTATTTTATTGTATCATATGAAAAAGATTATGTTTGTTTAACTATTTACTTAGATAAATCAAGTGAAACTGATGAATGAAAAAGAAAAAGATAATAAAAAAGGTAATCGTTCATTTGAACCTTCGATATGAAGGTCTTACTGGAAGTGATGTGGACCAGCGTTAGACTGAAAAGGCCAAATAAATAGCACCAACATTAGAGGTGGCTAAATCAACAATCAAGTACAAAAAACTGCATAGTGTTGTTAAATATTAGTTTTAAAATCAGGCCTGAAACATACATTTTTGATACCTTATTAAAAAAACAAAGAAATATGTGGACTTATGATCATATCTTTTTCCTTTGCTTATTTAGTTGGATATACAGTGGCTTGCAAAAGTATTCGGCCCCCTTGAACTTTTCCACATTTTGTCACATTACAGCCACAAACATGAATCAATTTTATTGGAATTCCACATGAAAGACCAACACAAAGTGGTGCACACGTGAGAAGTGGAACAAAAATCATACATGATTCCAAACATTTTTTACAAATAAATAACTGCAAAGTGGGGTGTGTGTAATTATTCAGCCCCCTGAGTCAATACTTTGTAGAAACACCTTTTGCTGCAATTACAGCTGCCAGTCTTTTAGGGTATGTCTCTACCAGCTTTGCACATCTAGAGACTGAAATACTTGCCCATTCTTCTTTGCAAAACAGCTCCAGCTGTCAGATTAGATGGACAGTGTTTGTGAACAGCAGTTTTCAGATCTGAATAGATCTGAATCTTTTTTTCAGATCTGAATACACTAAAAACTAAAAAGTCAAAAATAAATACATTGAACAAAAACAAATAAATGTAAATCTGATGATGCATTAGTTAAGTAAATTATGAAGGATATTGGCGTTTAGTTCAGGCAGGAGAAGAGAATCAGACGTGGCACACGAAAAATGTGATGGAAGGAGAAACTATAAAGACAGAAAAAGAACTTCTGCATGACTAACCAAATTAATCATTTGACTAATTAATCAAATTAATCATTTCATTAATCATTGTGCCAACAGGAGTCACTGCAGTCAAAGAACAGTCTTATACTGGCTGTTTTAGAGATGAAGGAAGAACCTTTGGGGAAAATTAATGGGCTACTCACTTGGTGCTCTTATAGGGGTTGGCACAGTATTAAACGACTTGTGAAAATGAGGGGCTAGGGATATCAAACTCAAGCCCACACACGGTTTATGTTGGGAAAATAAAAGCGGGGAGTGGTATTATCTTGTTTGAAATGAAGAGCAGCTGTGCATGGAAAGGAAACCAGTAAAAACAATTGAAGGAAAAAACCTTTGTACAGCTTTTTTTCACATAGGAGGCCGTGCCACTGATTTTTATTCATTCCATGGAGATTTACCCTAATCTTAAGCATGCCAGCTCCATGATCATCCACCACAAAAGAAAAACAAATCTCACAATGTGATTGTGTGAACTGATTTGTTTGCTTACACACACACAACACGAGTAACACAAGCAGACACACACTTAACACTGTGGAAGCTCAGCAGCACTTGTGAAGCGGACCTCAAACGCTATCTCAGATCCTGACACAAGGCTTTCGGTTTCCCCCTCCCCCAAAAAACACGTCTGTCCCTCGAAGAATCATGTTAGAAGCTTTCTCCCTCACAGTCTTAAACTGAGCCTCCACTCAAACCTAAATCCCTGGAGTGAGAGTGAAAATAAGAACGAGAAAGTAAGAGAGCAAAGAGACACAGAGAGGAGAGAGAAGTGCGCGACAGAGAGACAGACAGAGAGAATGAGATGGGATTACAGGGATAATGCGAGCAGATGGAGGGAGGTCGTGGCTCCAGCAGGACTCTCCACTCCAAACGGATTAAAAGACTTCAGCCGAGCCACCAACAACCGAACTGATGATGCGTTCCTCACGCTTGAGACTCTGAGGTGATCCAGCCTCGTCCCCAACTGCTAAACCCAGAGATGATAACTTGCCATGTAGCGTGAAGCAGTAAACAATTAGATCATGGTTATGTATTTCAAGGCCCCTCTATTCTTCCTCTTCAGTCAAACTTATAAAAGCTTTTAGCCTTTTTTTAAGCCCCATCCATTTAGGCAACATCTGTGCTTATCCTCTCACTAAAAATTTGCTTTAACTTACACTCTGTTAGACAAAATCAAATTCAAATATAGTTGCACTCAACGGACGTCCAGAAATCAATTACCCAAACTAACAGAGGATCTGGTCACATAAAATCAACATTAGATGTCCTTTAGCTTTCAAATACACTAAGCGATTTTACACTTTTTCTGGCTGCTTCACAGAAGATGGCTTCATCTCAACACAAGTGTTTCCATGCAATAAACTTTTCATTTCATAAAAATACAGGGGACACTTCTTTACATCTTTTAAATAAAAATGAAAAATAAAACATTGCTTTGTTTCATTCTCCCTCCACCAATTCATTCTTGACAAGAGTTGTTTGAGGGGTTTTTTTGAAAAGTGTGTCCTATATGTGTCTGTTTGATGCCTGCTAATTTGTGAAAATAATAATAACGTCTTCTAGTTGCCTATCAGGAAAGATGGAACTAGTTTAACTTTTGACAGCTTGTAGGGGAGGAAACATCAGCTACTAACTAATTTCAACAGACAGTTAAAGTGATTATTTCTTTAATTTAAAAAGTTATATACAATGCACTAAAGGTTAATGTCAAAACTCCTATCTATCTATCTGAAACCTAAGTTTTACTACATGGCATTACATTTACTTTTTTGTTGAACTGAATACCAAATGTGCGAGGATTGTTCAAAATGTTAAAGAGATGCTCCGAAAATATTCAACTTTAACTTTTACTCTTAAAGACTCAGTTGTCATATTTTCCCATATCAGTTGTCTCATGCTGATTAGCATTTATCACTTTTTTGGGAAAATAGTTTTTTGCTTTATTTGAGGGGAAATTTATTGGTGAAATCATTTTTAAATGCATAAATAGTTTTAATGTTTTTGTAAAGTCTTGGGATCAAATTCATGTCAAGGACCAGTGGAGACCCCTGGTGGTTAAGCTAAATTTCCTGGCACTGTACTGTTAAACTCTTTAATTATTAGTTATTGAGTTGTAGCTATTGTTGCATGAAGACATTTGAAAACACAACTCAGTGAAGTTTGTAGTGTATTGTTTCTGCAATTTCTAAATGCCCCCTGTGTATGCATGAACATACACCAGCTGGAGGGACTAGCACTGATAAAAGATTGTACAGTGAAGTTTTTGGTTCCATGGACATAAATATTGCTACCCCTTGCCCAAACCCTCTCCTCGTGCCTCACCAGTGGCACTGACCAACAGAAAAAGCCCCCCCCACAAGAGAACTTGGCCCATGTAACTAAAAAAAACTGCTCAAGACCAGCTAAAGGAAGCCAACAATATCTCAAAGTGTTTCCTCAGTCAGATCGAGGAAGGAACTAACTCAATTAGTACCTCACCCTTCAACTGATGGAACCCAAAGGATCAGATGCCAAATTTCCAGTGCCAGACACCACAGGACACCTCCAGCAAACCCATGTTACTGTCACAGGGTCAGAGGTGGTTTGGCAGCATGAAGAAGACCTGTAGTATTAGTATTAGGTAAGTATTGTCAATATTGTGGAGTGTTGGATTAAATCCTGCTTGTTATTTTAATCTTTTGTTTTTAATCAACATTTGGTTGAGTTAATCTGGATGAAAAGAAGCTTGTTCTGTGTTTTAACAATGACTTTGTGACTATTTTTCCAAGTAGCAGCTGCGCTTCATGCCTGCAGAGAAAGGCTGAGGTATACACACAACTCATGTGTATGGATATGCATTCATTAGACAATGCAATTAAAACATGATTGTTTGTAATGCACACATGACAGCATTATGCATGCGTGATACACACACACACACGCACATATATACATATATAGCTGTAAAGCTGTAAATTAGCACTAAAATACTAGATTGACAGATACCAGAGTGTCTGTTTTGATGTTTTCAAAAGGAAATTGTTTTGACAAATAGCCAGCATTGTGGATCGTTACTGGCAGCGTAAATTAGCGCTGTGTGCTAGGAGCAGGCTCAGCTTATTTTCTGCATCAGGATAGCTCACATTACCAACACCAACAGGTCACATTGATTGGGTCTCTTCTCCAGTCAAATGCTGTTAACTGGTCTTAATGGAACAAATGTGTTTCCAGTAAATGTATGAAGGCAGACAGAAAGATAAATACACACAGATAGATGTGCAAACTCAATATCGGACTTTTTTTTATATATGATAATATTTTTCCACTCTGAAGTCTGGTCCACAGCACTGAGTGTAATATTCAGTTCTGTGTTTCATCCCTTTGCATATGCATTTATTAATGTGAATCTGGCTGCTTGTTAACTTTCAGTCTATCTGCTCTTTTCTGTCTGCAAGTGATAATTAACCTGTTGGTACGATGGCCGTTACGCGACTTGCTTCTCCCCTGACATCCCAGCATATGTCGCTGCTGGCACACGACACATTCATGGAGCCCTTGATTTATCTTAGCACGTGAATCATCATCAGCACTGATGAATGTCACCCAGTTTAACCTCGATTGTAAACACATGACACTTTGACATTGCTTACAGTCAGACTCCCCAGAGCAAGCTAGAACTTTTCTCATTTCTCATTTCACCATTCGACCTTAGCATTTCCAGGTGGCCTCACATCCATTCACTGTTTCTGAACACTGAGGTTGCAAGGTTAAGTATTTGCTAGAACAAAGGAACAGGAAACCTGTCCGAGCGGATAGACTACTCTACAATAGAGTAATTTTCCAAATATCTAAAATCAAATAACGAAAATCATCTTAAATCGAGCAGTTTCCATCGCAGTTTCCTTTTCCTTCCTTGAATGCAAGCTCTGGGCAAATGCACACTATCTTCGTGCGTATTTACGCATGCAATACGAAGTGACAAATCACACCAAGTTACATTGTGAAAAGAAACACAAGATAGAAGAGTAAGAGTCAGTCCAAATTAGGATTTTGGCACTGCTTGTAGCAAAAGGAACGCACACAAACCGTCCTGTCCAATTGCAGCCTCACTCTCTCTCTCTCTCCTCCTCTCGCTGCCACACATCCACAGACCGGGCTGCTCACTCACACACGTGCACATCGCCTTTTGCTCACCTCTTTTATCCTGCACTCTGACGGTGATCTCCACTAGAGGCTCAGTCTCTCGGTCCAGTTTCCGGGTTATGATTATGTCCCCGGTGTCCCGACTTACGCTGACCGGTGAGCTCTCCACGTCGGGCTCAACCAGCTCAAACGTGGCCGACTGAAACCTCACCGGGTTCAGGTTCATCACCACTGAACCGATCCCTGCATCCTCGGACACGTTGATTAAAACTGGGCTATCTGATTCCAGTACTGACCTGGACTTTCTCTCTGGTACTTTCTCTTGCGATTTCGGTTTCCCTTTTCCCGGTTGGGGATTTAGTAAGGGCGCCACGGGCCACTGCCGTGGATTTATTTCCACTGTTATGCCCTGACTTGTGCGAGGTGGCCACCCCCGGTCCCGGGCAAACACTTCAAATTTAATAGGTTCATCCAGGCCGAGGATGGAGTCGACAAGGAGGATGTCACCAGTTTTGGGCACCACGTAGAAACTCCCGTTTCTGGGCAGAGCAAAGTAGATGAGCTCGGCGTTCTTGCCGCTGTCATCGTCCCGCGCGGTGACCGTGTAGATCGCCATGCGGAGCGCAGTGGCATCATCGAGGCTCAGTTTCACATCGTCTCCAGGGAAAGTGGGCTGGTGGTCGTTAGTGTCCAAAACGTCCACCTTGATGGACGCCACCTCAGCCACTAGTGGAGACATGTCTTCCTCTTCCCGGGAGAGTCCCGCACATTGACCACAACACAAACCGAGACCTAGCGCATATTCAGCACGCTCCTCTCTGTCCAGAACCCTGGAAGTCTTCAGTAGAATATGTCCCCGTTTGTGGTGCGCAAAGACACGGAAATTCTCGCTGCCCTCTCCCAGGAGTTTGAGATGCGCTGCCGCCGAGCTGGGTTCCCCGGCACCGCACAGCCTTTGCGAGTTGAGTCGCTTTAATGGGACGCTCAGTCCGTTGACCCGGCAGCCCGGGGACGAGTTCTCAAATACATGGCCGTGAAAAAACGGCACCTGCTCCACGGTCCTGTTCCCGAATGCGCACGAAATAAAAAATGGTAAAACCACGACCCAAATCATGACTGGATATCTCTTTGGCTCCACGACACTAACGCGCCTCACATACATCCATGTGTGCGTCTCTTCAACTTTCATGAAATTGTAGCGCACATATTTGTTGGCACCATATTTGAACTCGATGTGGGAGAACTTTGTCTCTACGCGTCTGCGCTGTGCGTCCTTCTTCTCTCCTGCCCTCCTCGGTCTGCCGTCTCACCAGCAGCGCTGTCTGTCTGTGCGCGTTCCAGGGAAAAAAAAACGCTTACAGCTCGAGTACGCGCTTACCTCTGCACGCTTTCTCACTTCGTCTTGCGTGCGCTGATCCTCAGCGATCTCGTATGAGCATCACACCTAATCCTCCACTTGCTGCAAACTGCACACAGCCGCACAGAGACCTGCTTTCCAAGTGGAGCTCACTTATTAGAGGGAGGAAAATCAATTTTCTTTGCATCAGATCTGCAGATGAGAGTTTGGTCATCAGGCGGATATAACACAAAACCGGCTGTTTTACGCATGCAGTGCCAAGGCTACCAGGTAAATTCATTTGTTACAATGATATGCGGCTGCAACAGATTTCTTATAGGAAATGAACTTCTCGGTAAAGCTGCACCGCATCGAATTAATGCGTGCTCGCGCTCACGCGCATAAACACTCTCCACCAGCGAGCAAATATGTGCGTGTCAGGGGGATCCTCGGGGAAACGACCCGACCTCCCTTCTCCCAGTGATCAATGCCCAGTCTTGCACATCCATATCCATCACTCCTCTTTCCAATAACACGTCAGTCCACTGGATTAAAATAATGTAAAAATCGATCATTTTAAAACGTCTCCAGAGGGGCAAACAGAAAAGAAAAGCTTACAGTTTCTGGAAAGGACTCAGAAAGACTCAAGAGCTGTCTTTGTGTCACAGTAAAGTGGCCCGTTTGAGCGTGTTAATCTCACACTGTGTTTTTGTTTAGTCCCTAGGGGTCTGTGAATGTTGTGGGAAAGTTTCCAGCGAAATGAGAACAGTTCACTTTAATATAACATTGACAAAATATTATATTCACTTTATATTTACCAGGTTTCACTGATATTGTCTCTTGGTCACATATCATTCACTACTATACTGACAGCACTCATGTAGATTCCTGATAATAAATTTGAGCTGTTTATGGATCCAGGGCACGGTCATTATCTCATCCAGAGTGCCTGTCTTCTGTGTGCTTTTGTGCTGTTTGAACTCCCACTCACTAAAACACTGCAACCTGTGCAGTTTTAAAAGTTTCACATCAGCAGTCCTTGGATAACACAAGTTTAAGGCTTTACACAAAAAACACTGTGTTCATAAATTCAATCAGGCTGGTGTTTAGCATAAAATCTAACATCAATGTGAAGGTGAATTCACTTTCCAGTATAACTAGAATTAAATAAAACCCTTTTTAATGTTAAAGGATATATACCCAATCTATTCATAACTGACCACAGACAACAATAAGGACTTTAACCTAAATGTAATCATCACGCTAAGTCTAAATAACACCCAGGAATTAGCAAATAACTGTGATGAGTGTAAAAAATGTACAGCTTGTATCCTGGTCTGCATTAATTGCTTTCTCCTAATGAAACAGACAACTACAAACAACTCAAGCCCCTCAAATGAATCTATGTTGATGCAAAAAATACATAAATTAACAAAAAAAAAAATCATATTTTCATTTACAGATTATTATACATAAGTATGCAATATGGTCCCTCCTTCACTAATCAGCTCCAGCCACACTCGCTCATCCACCAAGTTTTCCTGGTGAATGAAGTGAGACATGCTGAATTTCATTAAAGCGGGAAGGAAACGCCAGAGTACAAAAATAGAAGTTGTTGTCTGTGTGGGTCAGAGCAGAGAAAAAGTTGTGGAAAAACAAAATAAAACTAAATTCCATAGTGCCTGGACACATTGGACAGCTCCTTTGTGAAAACTAAAAGAAACCTTTATTGCACTTAAAGTAATGTAATGAGTTGTAATCAGTTCAAGCATCATCATCACCTGTCTCTTCTTCACTTTATCTCCGTGGGGAGCAGAGGAGGCGCGCACAAATGGTGAAACAGTCCCCAGTAGAGACTTCCACACTGAGCTGAATTTAGAGTGCACAGATCACATTTAAACATTAAAGCATTTCTGTATTTCATTAATTTTATTCATTGCTCTTATTTTATGAAATGAACCCTGAATCTTGAATTGTGTTAGGGTAGTCATATTTTATTATATTTTACTTTATATTTTGTGTTTTACATTATGTTGCTTTTATTTCTGTATTGTTCTGTTTCATTACAGCTTGTCAGTTTGCGAATCCGTTTTAACTATGCTAATAAGCGAGAGTGTAAGGCAGTGTGTCTGAAATGTGGTCGGGGTATGGATGGATGTTTTCAAGAATATATATAACAGCATACAGAAATGCTGGAATAAAAAAACAAAAAACAAACAGACCTGTTTTTCGTTGCAGAGAGGTCATTTTGACCTCGACATTCTGATTTTCCATCTCCACCAATTCATTCCGTTAACTGCATATCCAGTGGAGGCTGGAGCCTACCCCAGGTACCATTATATAAGAGGCACAGTAGACACGCTGGCAGTATTAGCTTCTTTCTGAGTAACCATTATATTACTCAGGTAGACTTGTTGAATTCAGATTGCTTATTGGGCCATTACTTAACCACAGTTCATTGATAAAGCAGTTTCATTATGTTTCTTTTATGTATTATTCTGGACTTGATAAATCCTGTATTTTATTTTAATAATGTGCAAGAGCTTTAGCCCATATTGAATTATTTTTGCTCTGTATTCGGTTGTTTAAGATGGATTCCTCCTTTGTCATATTGACAATTTAACATATCTCAATACACAAAATAAGGGCTGATATACTCATGCAATAATATGATTGTAACATGAGGCGTTTTCTCAGAAACACATTTTCAAAGCAAAAACAAACACACAGAGAGAGAGAGAGAGCGAGAGAGAGAGAGAAAAGAGCTGCAGACAGAGATAGATTTGGTCAGATGTTAAGCCTGACTACGGAGTAATATTCCCCACTGTGGCAGTGACAATGGCCCAGTGAGCACCAGACTGAATCATCTCTTCCTCTCATCTCTTTGTGTCTATGTGCATCAATTGGATTTGAAATAAAACTCAGTATGTATAAAGCATCCCGTGTAACTGTTTGCTTATTCATATCGCAATACTGAGCCTGTCAGTATTACAGACAGCTTTTCAGCAGATGATGTCTCTGGAAAAGTCACATATTCCAGTGAGGAAGCCAATGGGCATTTGAAGAGACGAGCACTGAAATTATCTGACAAACAACACGTTTACAACTTGTTATTAAACTGGGATTTTGAAGCATTCGCTACACTGAAATGCTGTGATTGTGGTAGCACTTTACTTCAGGACAGTTAAGAAGAAGGTTTGCCAGGCAGAGCAATACTCAGACTAGTCATAACATTTCAAAAAAGATTCACAGCACCCTTTAGAAATAATTTTCAACAAAAGATAACATGTCATCCTCAGTTACTTGTCTTCAGCATTATCACGGTGACAACAACCGACCGATCTTGAGACCTTAAAAATGTCTTACTTGAAATGCTTCATACAAGATTTCAATTTAAAAGAAATTTGATCATATTTGTTAATGTTTTTTTAAAAAAAAAAAAAATAAAACAGTTCTTATTTCTCGGTTTCTCACATGTTAACAAATCTGTAAAGAAGCACAAATTAAAACAATGTTAGTGCACATGTTACGTCGCCCTGACACTTTATAAAAACACACAGTTTCAAGTTGATTCTTTCCTACCAAAAACATAAATGTTTAAAACAGTTCAAATACATACAAAGCTTTATTTTTTTTTAAGCAGTCAAAAATTAATGATCATTTTCAAAAGTGAAATAATACAAACACCTTATTGTTATGAGTATTTTAAAAAATATCTCATGCTTGTTTTCATGCTAATGATGGAATATGTTGATTGCTACAATGATTCCTTTAACTGGATGTAACTGCTAGAACGAACAAAATGTAGGACGGTAAAGCTCTCACGACAACCAGGATCATGACATCTGTTTGTATTTGTGTGGTATCAGATTACAAAAGACTCACCATAGATTCACAAGTCATATTTTTGTAATCAGACAGAAAACTTGAAGCTTGTCATGAAAGTCACTGACAGTAGAAGAGGCAACAGTAAAGTAAGAGTAGAGGTAAGAGTCAGCATTTATTTGAACAAATCCAGATTTCGTTCCTGTGTTTTTTCCCTATTTTAACTCACAGATCCAGGTATATTCACCAGGTGTTAGTGAATTAATTGTGGTAATACAATTACACAAAACACAATACACACACTTTTGATTTTGTTGCTATCTCAGAACCTAAGTAAAGGATTTAACATGTTCATTGTGAATTTCCAGTATTTAAAGAGGATAAGTCACAATGACGGAATGTAGTATACCAAAATATAAGCTCTACTACATTCTAATTTAAACACATTTATTATTAATTTTCATTATAAATTTGTTGTTTAAGAAGGGAGTATTTGTACATGGTGTTTACGTTTTGTGAGACAAAGACAAGATAGGAGAGCATTTATTACTCCCAGAGTTGGGAAATTAACAATATCTCACCAGGCTGTTAGACTGATTTTTATTGATAGTTAAACAAACATCAACACGGACACTAATTGTGAATTATACATTTCAAGAGTTTCATTCATGGTGGCCTTCTTTTAACTAATACTTCAAAAGCATTAAGACTACATCACACAGCTACAAAAATCCAGTTCTAAACATGACATAGCTTTAACTGAAAGAATTATCACAAGATGATAAAATTAAGGGTTTGAACTTAAAAATTCTTTTTTGTGAGAAAAACAAGAATAAATTATTAAATTGAATGTCTATGTGGGTAAAGAGTACAGACAAGTAAAGTGAAGAAAACGTAAAACCTTTTATAAGTTAAGTTAAAAACATGCATTTCGATTAAGTAAAGACAAATTTTGCATGTAGGGTGTAGACACCATCTACTGAGTTATCCTCTACTCCAGGGATCACTGCTGCAGCAGATATCCAGGCCAAGACTTCCTGTCCTCTTTTATGAATGCAGAGACATTTCGAAAAAGCTCATTTATTGTCGGATGATAGCTAAAGTTTTTGAGATTACCTCTCTGAGTTTCAAGGCTACCTTCTTGCCTCAACCAGAATTTTAAAAAATGAATAAAACAAATCAAGAAAAGTTGAAGATTATTTAAAATAGTGGAGATATATGTTGAATAAACAATTGCCTCTTAGCCAACATGCTATGAGATCATAAAAGCACGTTTTCCAGGTCATTTCACACAAACTGTGGATGAATTAAATTAAGAACATTTACTCTCTAATCCAGCTCTTGTCAAACTTGTGGATCACAGCATTCAACACTGAATATTGGCAGGTAGTTGTAATCATAGATGCAAACTCATCTGTGTAAATTAATTGACTGTCATTATTCCTTCTTGTGCTAAATGACTATAACTAAGCAACTTGCTACTTTTGCCAGTTAATTCAAAGTGAATTAATGTATTCAGCAAACAAAGTAATTAGTAATTAATCAGTTATGTTTTTGGCTCGATTTATTTATTTATTTTTGTATCTGAGGAATAACTTTGAGATACCATTTAAAAATGTCAAGAGTCCGTCCAGATACAGTGTGACATCATATGTGCTAAGGAGCGATCATTCTCTCTTTTCTAACCATGGTTGTGACCCACCGATATTGTCATATTTAGATCCCTTGGCTGCCCTTGTCATAACGTTTGGCCGCCTTCAACAGTGAGCAGCAAAGTGAGAATGGTTGGCACTGAACCTGTCATCTTCCATTCATTATCATGACAACTGACAGACTATGCTGAGGATCATTCAAATCCATGCAGACCCACTAAATCTCAATAAAGTGGAACGTCAATCTGGCTCTGGCTCTACCGAGCAGTTTTCATGTCTGGGGTTTGTCCCCGTAGAACAAGAACAAGCTGTTAGATTGACACAACACACACTCCCCTAACTGTTATTGATTATTCTGCTCACCCATTTTAACAACCTACCCAGCCTTAATTCCCTTTCTATCTTTGTCCTCCTCTTGGACTGTCTGACTCATTGTGCAGCTAAATTTCAATAAATTAATTATCATCTGTAGAACATTGCTGATCCCCCCTCCCCCCCTCCCCCCAAAAAGAAATATTGGGCTTTTCCCATAAATTAAACATCATCTTTAAACCTGTTGATGATCATATAGGTAAGGGACCATGGATAAACCACTGCTGGAGCTTCTGGGGTGTTTGGGAGAGAAAAAAAGGAGGAAGATGTGAGTTCATTATCCAGACACAATTCTCTCTCTTCCACCTGCAACAGGCTAGCCATCAGGGGAAATATCTTGATAGGACGATAAAGAAAAAAAAGACAGGGAATATGCTCAATAGTGCTTTGGAAAGGCGCCAATTGGACTTTGCTGAAAACACAATCTGGAGAACTACTGGGCTGCAAATTGGCTGAGTATAATGCAGGTGTGTGTGCTTTTGTAAACTATCTTGTGGGTGTGTCAGATAGTGGAGAGGGACATTCGAAAATGCTAGCCTGGAGTAAGTAAAGGTGGTAGAGGGGGGGTCTCCACCATACCATGCGAGGTTGCCTGGTTGATTTCTGTCCTTGGAAAGGACACTGAACCCCGAGTCCTGATAACAGAGGTCTACTTTGCATGAAATTAGTGTGTGTGATTAGGTTACTGAGTAGGGCATTGCAAAGAGCTCCAGAAAGCTAGCTATAATTAAGATGGATTATTTAGGCACGCACCATTTAATCTGGGAACAAAGCCCTCCTTATTGGTCCCAAGAGAAACAATAAGTATCAACAAGTTAGATTTTTTAATGTAATACTCCACAAGTTTATCTTTGTACATTGCATACATACCATGACCATGTGTGACAAGGGGCACAGACATATCACATTAAACTGCAGCATCCAATTATGCACAAGCTACAGATGCACTATAGTGTTTGCAGCAAATGCTTAATTTACAACATGTCTTCACTGGAAGCTTTTTAAAGAAAAAAAAGGACGAACACTACTTTTTTTTTCTAAATTTCAAACTTCAGGTTTTTTGACAAATATGCACATGACTGACATGGTCAGCTCAGAAATTCATTTGTGAGGATAAATGCATGATAGTAAGTTATAAATGACCTTTTTTGTGGCCATTTTTTGATCAGACAGAGTTAATTAAATCCAGTTTCTAATAATGTTTTCAGAACCATTCTGCCCTGGTAGTTTTTGGTGGACAGTCCAACCTTATTTCACAACATCAACACATCACATAAAGTAACTGTAAAGAGAATCTGTGAATCTCATTGTACTTTGCTTGGGTAGTCTAAAGGGACTTGCTAAATATGCTCACCTGCCTTACTGGTTGCAGGGGCGAACTAACAAAAGTACAGTTGTGTGCCTTTACAGCAAGATTCAAAGGTAACAGGGGGCAACACTAATTCTAGACATTGTCCCAAACAATTCAAAGTTTTTCTTCGAGAAAAGATGGAAAATAATTTAATGCAGCAAACAGACAGTCCAGCGGTGTATAAGTTAATATTTTAAACAACCCAGCAAGCTGCGCTAGTTTAATGTATGGTCAATTAAAGCATTTCTTGCTTCACAAAAATTAATTAGATTTATTGAAATGCCAATTGAAAATGTAATTATTTTAATCACATCTTTATAAGATGTTGCCAAACAAGAAGCATGCCCTGACAACAATGTGACAGCATTTAAGACTTCCTGTGGAAAGAGTTCAGAGGATGACAGACTTCAAGGTGTTGGCTTTGCAATTACAAACACACTGATAACTATAGTGGAGCCAAGCATGAACTGAGCAGAGCGACTGTGTCAGCTGATTCCTGCAGATGGTCAAGTCAGCCTCATTAGTGATAAGATTGATTAGCCAGCATCTCCAAATGAGAACAACTGCTACTATAAGGAGACTTTAAGATTAAAGCAGAAATCCTGGTTGGGAAACGTGGAAAAACAAATGAAAACAGGTGAGATCCTTGGACACAGCACACAGTATCATAGAGACATCCAGGCTGTAATCATTCTTTTCATCAGTCAGCTGGTGTACCTAAACCACGGGTCTTCAATATGTGCCAACGGTTAAGACTGGTTATTTGCTCAAATTGGCCCAGATAATGGGTATTCAGTATTCCAACAGATTGTTGAGTGGTCAGACAGCACATAAAACCTTGAGAGCTATAGCTGTCAGGATAGTTTTTTTTAACTATGTCAACCAAACAATCATGGCCAATTCCTGCAGAGTTTAGCAGGTCCTCTTTCTCCCACTATTACTTTTGCAGCTGAGTGCTGGCCTATGAATGCATTTAGGTGATGTGTCTCTCATTCCCATTTAGTCACATATGATACATATGTAGGGACCCTGATTTTCATCATGATTAAGTTGTAGCTTTTTAAAATTGTGCAGGTTTAAGATTATGAATGGGTATATTTTAAGAAGCAGTCATTTCTAAGGTTAACCAAGTTATTTGTGGTATCTAAATCTAACAAGCTGCAAGTATGTGATGCATTGAGATAAGAATGAACATGAAGGTAAAACATCTATTCCACTTATTCTGACCCCTGGCAGTGCGCTAAAGCTACCAGAAGAAAGATATGTGTGCTCAGCACTGACCTCATGTAACTTCACTTGACTTTGTATAAGGCTATGGATATTAATTGAAGTATATTGATGTTTATTGTGATTGCGCAATAGAAAGGCTGAGAAATTAAGAGCATTTAGAGAAACAAGTATAACCCTTGTATACTGACTGGTCCCTTAAGAGTGGGCATTTGCAAGCAAACAAATAATCGTCATACAACGTTGAGCAGCACATGACACAGACATATCCGCGCTTAGTTCTCCATTAGCATTCCGCTCTGTGTTGTCATGGAAGTCTTAATGCTTTATTCAGCTGCTTTCTTCCTTGCACCACCTGCTAAGTTCTGTTTTTATATACCACAGGGGGATTATGTACTGACCAAAGTCTAATGCAAGTGCAGCAGTTAGCCATAAAAGCAGATTTAGCCATCCCCATGTTTTCACCATTAATAAACCTTTTAATATTAATATTTGAGTATGTGCATGTAGCCGTTGCCTTCATAAGTCAGTCACAGTTTCAAAACACATCATTGCTAAAACGAGTAAAGAATTAAATCAAAAGAAAGCAGTCATCGTAATCTAGAATCTAATGGGCCTTTAGAGCATCAGCCTGGACAAGCTATAAAAATGAACTGTACTGCTCGTCAATAACACTGGGCAGGAAGTGGAAATGCAGAGCTCTCCAAACGGCTCGAGCTACTAATGGAACCTCATAATTCCAAAGCTCTCTGTCCTCTCACTTTGCAGAACAGAACAGAAACTCTGTGGATACAATTCCCTTTTTTCTTCCTTTAAATAATGCATGAAAGTGAATAGATTAATTTCCCCCCTCTGTTCAATATTTAAGTGCACAAGGCTACCACTGATCCTTACTGAATCACTGTTGCTATTTACGCTGCTTATGCTGCATTGAGAAGCCCCTTAGTAAGTGTCCCTATATCCCACTACTGCTTCTCTGACACTGAGGCAGACGAGTAATAGTGTATGGATTCTCAAGTAAAAGGAAACGATATATCAAGGGTACTGGGTCAGTGGATAATTTCCTCAAGCTGCGCTATTGAGGATCAGCCGGCAGTGGTATTAAGAAGAGGCATAGTTAGGCTGGTGAATTGAGTCCCATTACAGCTGGCTCAAGTTGCTTGCCACATCTCTCGGTCTCTCCCTCTCTCGCACACACACTCTCTTTCTGTCTTTTGTCTGCAGTAGCTACACTACTTTATTTTTTTCCTAGTCAGGACCAGCCTGTCACGTTTGGGGGATGGGAGTGTTTTGCTATAAATTACATTTTGAATGGGTAAATAACTAAAAAGAAATAAATACTTGCTTCCTCTTTATGTACACTTTTGGTGTCAAAGTTTCCCCATCTTCAGAAATAATCAGCTTGTATTAGTTTATTTTTTACATTACTACTAAATTCTGCAAAAACGTATCAAGGAGTTAATAAAACAAATTCTTGGAAGAAAAGAATACATGTAAGTAAATCAGAAATTGTTGGACAATTTGACATGACTGTCCTTTGCAGTTGCCTGACTCGTTTATGACAAGTATATCATGATGGCTGTTACAGCACGCAACACCCCCAACTGCCGATGGTAGAGAGAAGACGTATGAGCAATATTAAACTAGTACATTTGAAAGTTAATAATATAAATCAACCGTAACCCCTCCCCCCAAAAAATCTCTTTATAAGCTGTCTCTTTTGTCAGCTGAACACTGTTTAATCACAAACAACTGTACAGTTTATTCATTCTGTGTGATATATTAATTTTCTATGATTTATTTATCTATTTTGTACTGGCCCTTGGCATGTTTTTATATTGAAATGTGTCCCCTGGGAAAGCAAGAAAACATCTTTGGTTATCCTTATGTAGCTCATTTCCTCTGTCAATAATCACTCTGTTTCCTCCCTTCATCACTATATCCACATATTCTTGTTTATCAAATATTTAGCAGACCGTCCCCATGTTTTATTTTGGGGAAGCTCGTCTGTATCACCTTTCTGTGTTTAGAATTATACTTCTTTAATCATAATGGCATTTTATTTATGGTTTATGCTTGTTTGTAGATTTTCTTACTGTTATTGCATCCATTGTGTTTACCCAAATATAAAATACTGCCCTGCGTTACTAATAATGACGACAGAATCACTAAGCATGACCAGACTTTGTTTCTGAGTAGGAAATAAGATGACCATATAGTGTTATAGTTGTAGCAGCGTATACGCTGTGGGGTTGAAAATATTATTCGCTGTAAATTTCTAATATAAAAGGAAGCAGTAGCTCAAATTTGTTTCATGCATTTAATGAGTAATGGGAGACTATACAGTCCAAATGTGTGATATAATCAAAAGTATGGGAAAACTTAAAACTGCCATCATTGTAATTGCTTTTTATTTTCATATCCCAAATGATTCTATTGGATTATGATTAAGTTATGTTTACATGCAGTTGAATGCCACTGCTGCCAAACACAGTTTGTTAAAGCTCTTTATGTGATTGCTTTTACACAATCTTGTTTACACAACTCTTCACTTAGTTTTGAAATGAGTTTTTCTACAAAGACAATTTATTTTCGACCTGCAAACATCAAGCTGACCAAACCAATTACAGAGGCAAGTTAATCTGATTATGTTGCAATTAAAATGACTTCTTAAAAAAATGTTATTGCCAAACAAATTATTAGAAAGACAACGGCACATGCAGTGAGCTGCTATTTTTGGATGAGCATTTTTGCATTCACTAACAAAGAAAGCGACTTTTTGTTTATTTTAAGTTTTCAGTGGAGTGTGTACCTGCGTAAGGCAGCAGCAAATGAGGTTTCATTTCTTTATGTTAAATACTGTGGCTAGGTTAACCTACTTTTGTTTCATCTGTTTCCTCACTATCATTACACTAAATTATACAGTTTTACCAGATTGTTAGGTTTAGTTTTTAGGGGGAAATGCATTATACAAAGGTGACATTTTTTTGAAACAACATATATTTATATTGCAACTGTATCTAATCATTAAAACACAAGATTCTACTGCTGTGTATAAGCCACTTTATGAAAGGGAAAATAAGAGTTTCTTCTATGTGGAGTTTTATATCTCATACACAATGATGCTATAGATAGTTAAGTGAATTCTAAAGCAGCACAGAAAAGGTGAAATATAAAATACAGATTTAGCATTTCTGTCAAGATTATTGTGCTCGTTTACTTGGTGAAAGATGTACAGTGTTTTATAAGAAATAAAAGGGTGAGTTTTTCATTGAGAAAGTAAGATTTGCAGGCAGTGTGAGAGTGCCCTTTGGGAGCGTTTTCAATGGGCCACTTAACTTTCAGGCAGGCATTCCTGATTTGGCAATCATCACATAAATTATCTACTCTAAAACTAGGACAGTTTTAGAGTAGATAAGAGGTGGTTCGGGCATCTGACAAGGATGCCCCCTGGGTGCCTCCTGGGTGAGGTGTTCCAGGCATGTCCCACCGGGAGGAGGCCCCGGGGCAGACCCAGGACACGCTGGAGAGATTATATCTCTCGGCTGGCCTGGGAACGCCTTGGTGTTCCCCCGGATAAGCTGGAGGAGGTGGCTGGGGAGAGGGAGGTCTGGGCCTCTTTGCTTAGGCTGCTGCCCCCGTGACCCTGCCCCGGATAAGCGGAAGAAAATGGATGGATGGATGGATGGATGGATAAAACTAGGACAGTTTCTATAGCCTTTGGTTGTTAATATTTTGGGTGGATGTTACCATCTGAGGAAATTTATATATATAAATAACGGTGATGAGACGGCTTACAGGGAGGAGGTCAGCGCCCTGACCCACTGGTGTCAAGACAACCATCTCACCCTCAACGTCGCAAAGACAAAGGAGTTGATAGTGGAGGTGCAGAGAAGTACACACCCCCATCACCATCAACGGCGCTGCTGTGGAGAGAGTGAGCAGCTTCCGGTTCCTTGGTGTACATCTGGCTGAGGATCTTACGTGGTCAGGACACATAAACAAAATAGTGAAGAAGGCGCAGCAGCGCCTCTTCTTTCTCAGGAGACTGAAAAGATTTGGCATGAGCCCCCGCATCCTCAGGACCTTCTATCGCTGTGCCATTGAGAGCATCCTCACTGGATGCATCAGCACCTGGTACGGCAACAGCACCGCTTACAACCGCAAAGCTCTCCAGAGAGTAGTGCGGTGTTCTGAACGGATAATTGGAGGTGAGCTTCCCTCCCTCCAGGACATCTACAGGAAGCGAGCCATAACAGCCATAAACTGTTCAGACTACTTCCATCAGGAAGGAGGTTCTGCAGCATCCGGTCCCGAACCAGCAGACTGAAAGACAGCTTAATCTACTGCTGAAATGCTTGTGAAGTTTATGTAGCCAGACTTTACTTATATGGACATAAATATTTCAATAAATAGAGATAATTTAGAAGAAGTGAACAGGATTATTGTAATTAATTATAATCTATTTTTAATCAATTTGGCTGTCAGTTTAACCGGCAATGACATGTAGGTTCAAAGAAAACGGTAAGAAGCTGGAATAAAATGTATCTATTAACTGTCCTTAATATCCTTTATTAAAGAAAGTATGCGTTTACGCACCAACACACACCAAAGAACCCAACCACTCTAAAATGCAACTGGCTTCCTTTTACTCTCTACTGATTAAGATGTGCAGGTAATAGCCCGGGTCTGAGAAAATGAACATCCACAGAAGCAAACATCAAACCACAATACCACACACAGAAGATAGATTTTTATCAGTACCAGTTCCTATAAATAATTCAATAACATATACACTTCAATCTCTTATATATAGGTTAGAAACACCTATACAGAAACACTCCACTAACCTGGAACGTTGGTTTACTCATAAGCTCATAAGCAGGTGATTGTGCTGCTTGTACTTTTTTGCTCCACATCCTGCGAAGCAAACGACCAAGAAAAGATGAGTGCTGTGAACACACTTCTCTCAAATACATGTACAAAGAATTTAGGTTTACAAAACAAACAATAAATTGTGAACAGCTCTAAGTCAGGTTCGCTTTCCTGACACAGGTAGGATTGCCTGTTCCCCTCTGTCTCTTCACCTTCCACAAACAGTCACTTAAATACTAATCCAAATGTCAAACCTGATAAATCTAATAAAGAATCACCAAACCATAAGTGTGTGTGTGTGTGTGTGTGTGTGTGTGTTTTCCTGTAGCTCATTAAATACCAAAGAATCTTTTTTTTTTTTTTCTTTTGCCGCCTGTCCCGTTTGGTTCTTTTGCCACCAGAATTATTGTCTGAAGGCCAAGAAAGATGCCCAATGGATTTACTTTACCAAGTGGACCATATCGGCCTTGTTGTATTGGTCCATTTGATTGAGCTTTGTTTTTATTGTTTATTTTATTTTAGGTTGTTACATACGGGACAGACATGAGTGGGGGAAAGGAAAGGGAGAAAGAAAGAGAGGGAGGGAAAGAAAAACAGCGGGGAAGAGGAACGGTGATGAAGGGCACAAAAAGAAAAAAAAGGTGAGGGGGCAAAAAATACATTAATCAATCACCTGGATTACCTGTTGAAAAGAAGAAAAAAAGAGAAGACAAGCAAAAAAGAATAATAAGAATAATAAACAACATCATCACAATAATGTATATAACAGTAAATATTAAATATTGAATATTATTGTGCAGCACGTAAAATTGGCACCGCACTGTGTGCTTTGAGGTAGCAGCCAAAAAGGGTGTAGTTTGTGTGTGTGAGCACCCGTGTGTACACCTGTGAGCATGAGCGCTATTGTATTCAAAAGGTTCCTTGATGTAACAATCTGCTAGACGGTGTGGGGAGCCATAGCCCTGTCCTCCAGGGCATGAAGCAGGTATGGAGGAGATCCAGGGTCCAGACATTCAGAGACCCCCAGAGCGCAAGAGTCCAAGGAAGACCAATGGAGGGGCAACCATGCCACTCTCCCGGAAAGAGCTGAGGAGAGCCCAGATGAGGGTTCACCCAGCAGCCATGGAGCAGAAGCCAGGGGGGGTTGCAGTGATGTGACCGTGAGCTCCGCCGGCAGCCAGCTGTGCCAGAGTTGACCTGAGCCACAGGAGACAGGCCCCGACAAGCAGCCACCGGGAGTGAGCAGATGCATACCTGAGCGCCCAGCCCCTGACACCAAGAACCACCAACACACCAATGTCTGAGGGCGTCTGCCACCGGCAGGGGGAGTGGTGAGGGGAGATAGGCCTCCATACCTTGGAGGGCCTGAGATGTCCCTGGAGAGGTGGCGTCTGATACCCGACCTGACATATAGGCACAGACAAACAGGCACACACAGATACGAACATCCATTCCCACCCTCATACACACATATGCAAATACTCAGCACTCACCCAACGTGGAGACAGACATAAATAGACACTGTACACACAATCACACTCCCCAAACGTACTCTATACCCCAGGTCTAGGCCAAAGAATCAAATAATAAAAATACAGGTTAGAGTAATGGAACCCCTGGTCTCCATTACATAGGCGATTACACTTTGATGACCAATCACAGCAGAACAGCAAATCAGTGATAGGATTTAGGACAATCTAGCTGCTGGTGGTGGTGGAGATGGCGATGGAGGCTTGGATGGGTTCTGAGTGACCAAAGAGAGGTAGAGATGGGAGAGGTACATGAATAAGACTTGAAGCAGTATGACAGCATTGAGGTTTAAAACACACAGGTTGGACGCTGCTTGCTTGCTAGTGAGCAAGAGAATGATTGGACTAGTGTAATGGATATTACTGTTGACTTTGACAGTGTTGGACAGTGGAAGTGATGTAAAGAACAGACAAGTAACTGAACATCAAGGAAGCAGGCCAACGATTTCAGATCTTTTTCACTGAATATTATAGTATTTCAGTACTTTGTAGACAGGAACAGTTGGCCATACCCCAATGGTACAAATAATTCAGAATGGGGTCAACTGGAATATCATATTTCCATTATTGTAACATTCTTAGTATTTATGAGTAATAATGTTCAACAAAACACTGCCGAGAGAACATTATGCACAACTCTTGAAGGAATTTATGAGTCACTGAGGGAACTGTTGACTGAAATAACACTTTAAGTAGAAGCTGAAGCACACTGTATGGGGAAACATTCTACATTTCAAACAGAAAGGCCAAGGTAAGTGATGGAACATTGGAAAAAAACTGTATACATGACATGTAACATGTTTGACACACGATACAATCCAGAAGAGGTAAACAAAATTATGAATTCAGGGTTTTGGCAAAATTATCTGCTCAGCATGTGAGATCTGGGTTTTATTTAGATACTCTTATCTCAGATGCTGTAAGTATATATTTGAGCATTTTACAGCCACAGGATAAAACTTGTTTTAGTGGACCACACACATTGTACCATTTTATCTCATTACATAGGTTTTTACACAAACCCCTGGCAGGTAGTGGGATTAGCTCAGCAGAGGCAAGTGCAGCAGAGCTTAAGAAAAGTTGGTCCATTGGGAAAAGCTTTGGAAGGATGGAGGGCAATTCAATGCAGGGTCTACAATCTCACTACTTCAAATACCAAAGTATTGTGTGCATTTTTTCCTTTTTAAAATTTGATTAAGGCTAATTATTAATCCCTAAATGATAAAGATGCATGTGATAATTAAAATAAATGTCAAATAATGAACCAGTGGTGTCAAAAGCTGTCCCAGATGAGCGGAAAATGGATGAGGATACAGGTGACAAAAGTACACATATGCTTTAGTTAAGCAGAAATACTTGATTTTAAATTTTAAAATACTTGCTAAAAGTTAGAGTACTGATTCAACTTCATTACTCAATGTAAATGTGAAAAGTAGCACTTTTACCAGTTTTTTTCATGCCGCATTATTACATTATTATTAATGTAATAATAAAATATACAATATTTATTTGAAAATATAACATTTTAATGAATATACATCTCTTATATATACAAAAAACAAAGGCAAATAAAAAATAGCACTTTTTTGCTGTTGCCTATATCGTACAAAGGTGAGTACCTCCATAACTAAACACTCAGGGGTTGAAGAGTGAATAGGCAGGTGTGGAAACCCTAAAATTGGTTGCGGTGATGGATTGTTTGGAAAAGATTCACTTGGGAGCTCTGGTACATTTTAGGTTCATGCTGCGATCAGCTGAGCTGTGCTGCTTCTACTATAACAGTCACAATTGACATTCAATACACAACTGAATTCAGCAAGATACATCAGATGTTACATTAGCTATCATGTCTGATTTCTAACCCCTAGAAAGTATAAAGCTAGCAGGCAGAATTCAGTGAGTGAACCACTATCTTAAATTTCTATTGACGTCTGCTACGCTTGATGCAATCTAACATTGACCATGAACATGTTGCTCTCCAAAAGTCAGCATAATGCATTTTTGCAAAACAACATAACTTCATATGCAGGTATAGATATGCTCAAAAACTGAAGTTGAACCTTTACATAATATTATATTCTTACACAGTAATGTTCACATTTTATTGTCTGGTATAATAAAAAAATAAAATCTTTTTATCTAAACCAAACCATGATGTTTTTAGTGCCTATGCAACTGACAAAGAAAATCAAATAAATCCCATTTGAAAATGTGAAAAAAGGGGTGCTCTTGGAATTACGTTGCACCAGATCCTTCAACAACGACACTGGACCACAGTATTTAAAATGCAAATCTGTCTATTTAAAATATGTGCATACGACATTGCTTATGAAGCCATATGTTACGAGCTGGGTTACACAGCCTGTAGATCTCTACAATGGGAAAATTTCTCTTTGCATCCAGTGCTTCAGTTGCCTTTAATGCCACTAAAGGTCACTTTGTGTAAAATGGTGGGACACAGACAGCATCTGACAAAATAGTATTCTATGTCACCCTGGGATAAGAATGTCCTGTTGCCTGCAGCAGGGCTAAATAATCTTACTAATCACTATGGGTCATATAGGATGGAGATCAAATATCCTGAACAGTTTGTAACAGCGTAATGTGTGTTCCAGGGGATTGTTGGCACAGTCAGTTTAGTTTTCCTGTCTGTGGGGAATTCTGTATTGTAAAATCCATGTCTGACTTGAAAGAAACAAAGATATAAAGGATATTTTTCCAAGTACTAGCCACTGAAAATCAGCATTTTGTGATGAACTCAAGGCTTGGTATCGGAAAGAACCCCAGTCAGACTTCCCAGCTTTTATGAATAGCTGTTTAGTCTGTAGAGGGTATCTCTGTAGCTCATCTAGGACAACTGGGGATCTTAAGACATCCCTGAACCTACCGAGAACAAACAAAATATAATTATAGTTAATGTTTTTTTTGTTATTTCTTTTGTTTTGTTTAAGTGTCTTGTTTGTTTGTTTGTTTATTTTGGGGGGTTTAAAGATATCCCACATTTCTGAACCAATTATATATTTCTTTGCCTTACACTGGTTATCTATATCAAAAATTAACAACTATTTTTTTTTTCTTTGAAGGACCAGACTGACCCACATACAAGAAATGAAGGGCCATATATGGCACAATAACTGAAGCATAACACACGTAGTGCTCTCATTAATCGTGCTAGAAATGACAAAATAAAACCAAAACAAAATATATAAATATTAAAATACAACAGTGCCTATATCAGTACATATCCTGATGTACA
This sequence comes from Perissodus microlepis, assembly GCF_051167445.1. NCBI lineage: Eukaryota > Metazoa > Chordata > Actinopteri > Cichliformes > Cichlidae > Perissodus > Perissodus microlepis. The sequence continues at coordinate 4,075,947 of NC_140461.1, forward strand.
AACTATATAGAAATACTTGTATATTCTGGGTCATACAGAGTAGGAGCTCATTTAATAGAACTTTATTCATCCTGGAAGAAATTCATACATAATGTGGTTGGCTGCTTCCACAAACAATAAAACACTTTTACTTGTGCTAACTCAGATTTTAACACTATTACTGTACAGATCTGCAACAATGGATGAAAAAAAAGGTTTAATATTCGCTATTTTTACATGTTTTTGTATATATTCAGTGTTTCTCACATGCAGACTTTACTATTTTTCTGTCCACTATAGGTTAGACATGCCTTTCAAAAGGAACAAAGGTTTGTTGGAGCACATACCAGTAATAATAATAATAATAATAGATTGGATTTATATAGCGCTTTTCAAGGCACCCAAAGCGCTTTACAATGCCACTATTCATTCACTCTCGCATTCACACACTGGTGGAGGCAGCTACAGTTGTAGCCACAGCTGCCCTGGGGCAGACTGACAGAAGCGAGGCTGCCATATCGCGCCATCGGCCCCTCTGGCCATCACCAGTAGGCGGTAGGTGAAGTGTCTTGCCCAAGGACACAACGACCAGACAGAGAGCCCGGGGATCGAACCGGCGACCTTCCGGTTACAGATACACTTCCCAACCCCCTGAGCCACGGTCGCCCAATCCAAGTGTTTCCCAGTGTTATCTGAATATTGTGACCAGTAAGCACGACCAACCCAGCTGCCTGTGCAATTATATCTAGCACTTATGATTCAGTTTCTGTCAATAAGATTCAAAATACACACACCGTGAAATAATAAATATTAAATTATTTAGAAATTGATATAGAACTATTGTCTCCAACTCTTAATACAATAACCCTTTGAAGCCATTTCAGAATCTCAAACCACTGATTGCTTTATGAACCAATAGAAGGGTTTTAAAGGTAATTTTGTTTTGAATTGCGAGAAAATGAAGTGGCTGGAGTCCTGGGGTCATATGGTCAAATTTCTGTGTACTTGTAAGGACTTTGGCTGCTGTGTTCTGAACAAGCAGAAGTCATCCTACTGATGCTTTGAACAGTCCCGCAAATCAAGTGTTATAATAGTCTAACCCAGGGGTCAGCAACCCTGGGCACTCGTGCCACAGCTGGTACGCGAAGGGTTAACGATAGCTGGACTGGCCGTTGGGCATATGGGATGGTGATTTTTCGTTTTTATTGGCCGATGATTTTTTTTTTGTAACGGTATAAACAATGAAAGGTGGTGGATTGGCCAGATGCTGGCCAATGTGTAAAAATAACTTAGGTATTTTGGTGGTGGATATGGATGAGGGAAAGGGGAGGCAGGAAGAGCAGAGACCTGAGGCGGCTACTGGTCCGAGTATCAGGTGAACTGAACTTCAGGTAAGAAGTTATGACCTGCAGTCTGTCTGGGTCAGATATAAACCAAGTTTAGGTTTAGTTTATTTTTGTTGTGCTGACTTTTTACAGTCAGTTACTGCGTACTAGCTAGCATGACAGAGTTGCTGTACAGCTGGGTGGGTGCTATGATGTTACTGATAGTGAACTTGATTCATTAGTTTAGTTTGTAGAGTTGCCAACCGTCCCGTAAAAAACGGAATTGTCCCGTGCTCAGAGAAAATATTATGCGTTTTGTATTGAGCTGAAAAGGAACACAGTTTGTCCCGGACTTCAGCTAGAATGAAAAAGACAGAAAGCTGGAGTTATTCTGTCGTTATGCTGATACTAGAAATTAATATTAAAAAAATTCTAACAACAGCTGATCAAGCTTAAACGTGCTGCTGTTGTTTAGCGCGACATCCGCTGGTTTCCTCTTTCTATATTATATTCAGATTCTGTACTGTTCAATTATAAGTACTTTTAGTGTGTAAGAATCTGTTGCTTATAATAACTGGTATTTTGCTTTCAGTATATGAATGAGAGTGACCGGACACATTTTGGTGGGAATGATGCAATCTGGTAACGGCGTCCGGTCGTATCAGATATCAGACTCGGTTAGGTGGAGTGGAGAGCCATATTGTTTATAATTAGTAGGTGGGTGTGGTCCCACTTTTGGTGTCAGACGAATCCCTCTGTTTATTTGGGTTTGAAGGGGTTCGGGAAACGACTTAAATGGTGATATGATCACTGATGAGGATGATGATGATGATGAAGGTGTACAGGCATCAGCTGGTGAGTTTCTGCACAGAGTTGAACCTGCATACTTGGCTGGAGTTGCTGTAATCTCTGCTGGAAGTGAAGTTTTTGGGGGCTGGCATAGTAACTCGGCTGTTTGAGCTATGTCAGCTGATGTGTTTCTGCACAGCGTTGCTGAAACTGTGTTTCATTCGAGAGTCGTCAGGTGTTTTTGGGTCGGCTGATACGTCTCTGGCAGGCTTATCACTGAAAGGTGCAAGTACGTCATGGTCTCTGTGTGATACGGCTGGTTGGCGTCCACTGTGTGTCTCAGCTGATACTGACGTCTTTATCTCAATTTGAGAACAGGGCGATGAGTTCACGTGAGACAAGTTCAGAAGATAAAGCCTCTGACCTTTCTTATTAATGTTACGTTCATTTCTTGTAAACAGGTGCTTCCTTCCACAAAAAATCTTAAAATTATTTAGATATCGAATTGACCTTTCAGCACAGACAGTTTTAACAAACCTGCTGAACGATTTCATCCTGCTATATTCTTCATCGTAAGGCGTTGCTGGAATCGGTCCAGATACGTGGAGTTGCACCTTGTGGTTGTCAAAGTTCTGAAGTAAATCCAAAAAGTCTTTCTTTAAAATTTCGGATTTTTTCAAAAGGATGTCAGCAGCTCCAGCATGAACAACAACTTTTTCTAGCTCTGGGTTATTCTCAATAATTGATGGAATCCTCTCAGAAATTTCTTTTACTGTCATTTGTGGACAATTAAAGACACTAGTATTGATGCATAGCTGTTCAATTCCTTTGATTGATCCGTCATGAATAATAGCAAGTGCTCTCCCTCGCTTGCTGTTCTCTGTTCTCTTTGCCCATTTCGTGCGGCTTGTTTTATCTTTATTTACATTCGGGTGACTTCGCTCTGCAGCTGACAGTCTTTGCGGGCTGGACGGTGATGAGCTGAGAGGCGCAAATCAATTTTTTAGAGGAATAATCGAAGTTGTTTCTTGTTGGAGTGTCTTTCGATGTTCCTTTATCTTCTTGGGAGTCTCCCGTCTAAGTGGGGGCCAAAGGTCTGATGAATGGGGAGTTCCTCCCGACAAACGTCCTTCGCTCGGAGGGGTCCCACTCTGTGTTGATGGTATTGATCCGCCCGGTTGTTGCTTGCCGTAAGCCACCGGCAGAGTTTTATTGCGTTTGCTTTTGGCATTCTCCTCAAGGCGTCGGATTTTCATTTCCATGTCGTGGATTCTTTGTAAGAGTTCCTGAAAAGCCTCGTCCGAGCAGAGGGCCATCCTCTGATCATCATCGGAGCTGAACAGGTGATGGAGAAACAGGTTTACATTTTAGGTGACATGAATGAGTTGAAGTAAAGTTATAAACTGTTTCTGAGAGACAAATAACACCAGGATCCTTTTCTATGTAGCTGACAGCTGGTAACTGTGCAGGGGCGCGTCTAGCAAAGTTGTGCCAGGGGGCCAGGTAGGGCATTAACAGGGAAAGGGGGGCACAAAGAAATACTTTTCTTTCTTATTCTCATTTAAAATGTCTGGCTTTTAATAAATAATTATCTGAATCTTACAACCAAAGTTTTTATCTGATGTAAAATGTATAGAAATCATACATATACCAACAAGACAGTGTTTCATTCAAAGGCTTTATGGCTTTAATACCTGGTGGGCTGGTCTCTAGTCAAAATGCCCGGGCCGATTTTTTGTCCCAGTCCAGCCCTGGGCACGACACGCAGTGAATTAATCTGAGAAGGTGCATTAAAAAATAAATTGCTGGGCCAGCGGTGCACATCACAAATTAGCTCGCATACACACATTAGTTGTGCCGCTTCTTAATGATGGTATCTTAGCTAACAACCCCAAGTACCAGATTCAACTTGTAATTGGCTAAAAATAACTTAGCCTACCGGTGAGAGGGACGTTGTTACCTTTCCACATTCCGACACTTCAAAAGCTTCAGGAGCTGTCCGCTCAGCACAGCATCAGCACTGCGGAAATATATGGATACATCCGTAGACTTGAGACAGAATTCACAATGTGTTTTCGGGACTTTCAGGTGTTTGGACCAATGTTTTCTTTTCTGATCAAACCAGAAAGCTTTAATGAGCAGCTGGATTTGTCTCGCATTAACTGGCTGAGTTAATGCCAGTTAATGCGACATCGACATGCAGCTGATTGAACTGAAAAGCTCGACTCTGTGGGGGGTCAAAGTTTGCAAAACCATGAACACAGCTGGAATCCACAGCTGTGTGTGTTCATGGAGCTGAATTTTCACCTGCTGGACATCACTACCTGACAAGGTTAACTGTCTTCAGAACATTGCAGAGGCCTTATTGACAGTATTTAACTCTACATATCTGTGTGAGCAGATTTTCTCTCACACAAGGAGTGTCCTCAGGAGTGTCTGAATGCTGGACACTGGGAGACCTGTGTCTCTGAGTGGGAGACTAGAGATCAGATTAACATGTGTATCTCTGTATTAACAAACATGCCATATTGGCCCAGTTTATTTTTCTTGTCATTGTTGTGAGGAGACCATAAATAGCATTTGCATTTTCTGTTGTACAGTTCATTTGTTGTTCTTGTTATGGATAAAAAAAAGTGTCTTTCTTTGTTTCAAAATAGCTGATAACTATTCGCTGATAGCTGCCAACATCTGTGAACAAATATAATTCTATAAAGTTGTTCTATATAGTGTGTAACTGTTAATATAGAGCGTTATTAAATTTATTACTAATGCAACCAAATGGCACATTGACTTCTGAGGAAATTTTAGATGGCACTCATCATCAGAAAGGTTGCCGACCCCTGGTCTAACCTGCTAGATATAAATACATGGACCAATTATAGTCAGAGTCTGAGATATGAATTTTATAACTTTTTACATATTTAAGTGATATAAAAGTACTTGTGATGACCTTATAAATATGATTATTGCCCAAAATTTTTCATTCAGTATTTACTCTATTTCATTGAATTCAGGTGTTCAATCACTTTCACTTTTCAATCACTTCCATGGCCACAGGTGTATAGAATCAAGCACCTGGGTAAACAGACTGCTTCTACAAATATCTGTGAGAGAATGCATTGCTCTCAGTAGCCCATTGAATTCCAGCGTGGTACCGTGATGAGATGCCACCTGTGAAACAAATCTACTAATAGTGGTATTAAAACAAAGAGGAAGTGACTGGGACCAACAGCAACTCAGCTACAAATGGGTGGATTAAGAATGGGATGACACTCAATTTCATATGAGTGTGAAGGCAGACGAGCCTTGGTGTCCTGATGTTTTAGACCTAAAAAGTTTGTAGACATCCAGCAGTTAATGACATTAGTGCAGTTCATTAGTAGGGATGGGTATCGTTTAGGTTTTATCCGATACCGGTGCCAAACCGGTACTTTTGAAACGGTGCCGGTGCTTAAACGGTGCTCAAACCGGTGCTTAAAGAATGGAAAACACAAAATTGGTCCAAAAACCTCTCATGTTTAACTGTTTTCCACTTTTTCTTTGGTCATTTTAGCCTTTTTGGCCAGGGTGAAGGGAGCATCTGCCATCAAACAAGAAGACAGCCGCATGTAGCTACGACGGTGTTTGCTAGTTCACCTTACATGCATTAATGTAAAAACGTGGTTAGCCTACTCAACGTAAATTACACACGAACAACATTAAGCTACTCACGCAGAGAAGAACGGCTGCTGCTGCCATCATCATCATCATCATCATCATTTCTGCTACACTGGCAGGGCTAGGGGCCAGGACTGTACTCTTCAGGTTTTTGGGGGATGTTGCTAACTCCGGGTCCGATAACAGGCACCACACCCGCAGTAGATGTGTTCGGTGTGAGGTGTCGCAGCAAGCTATCAAATACGGCGCATTTCTCGGCTTTAAAAAAAACGCTATGCATCGCCAGGTGTTTCATCGGATTTGAGGTGTTACCTCCTTTGACAGTATCACAGTATCAGCTTAAAGCACTTGTTGCAGGCTGCTGAGTTTGCATATTTTGCTGTGAAGTACAGCCAGACTTTTGACCGCTTCGCCTTGGGCGTTTTTAATCTGTAGCTCTGCTCTAAAAGAACGTACGTACCTGGACCCGCCTACTATCCTCGGAAACGTAAAATGATTGGCTAGAATCTAAAGTGTATCATTCCATACCAGTTGGTGGCGGTAATGCACCTTTCAGTTGTTTGCCAACCGCCAATACAAATGTAAGGAAGAAGAAAGTGTATCACAGCTCAGGAAAAAAAAAAGCACCGAAATAAAGCACCGAAATGTGCGCTGCTTTTCGGTCTGGTTACTACCGTTTATGTCAGAACCGGTGCCATGATGGCACCGGATACCAGTACCCATCCCTATTCATTAGTTTGTGAAAAGAGGTAAGATCAGAGGAAAATGATAAGTACAGCCGTTTATCATCTGCATATGAACGATAGCCTAAAAGACGGTATCTTAGCTACCAACCCCAACTACCAGATTCAACTTGTAATTGAACTCTTTGATCGTGGCTCAAAGAGTTGGCAGTTCGTCTTGTAACCGGAAGGGTCGTTGTGTCCTTGGGCAAGACACTTCACCTACTGCCTACTGGTGATGGCCAGAGGGGCCGATGGCGCGATATGGCAGCCTCGCTTCTGTCAGTCTGCCCCAGGGCAGCTGTGGCTACAATTGTAGCTGCCTCCACCAGTGTATGAATGAATAGTGGAATTGTACAGCGCTTTGAGGGCCCCGAAAAGCGCTCTATAAATGCAATCCATTATTATTATTATTATTATTAAAAGATGGTACCAAAGGGAAGCATGTTAAGATTAAAGATTAAGGGCAAAGTGTTACACCCCAGCCTAAGGGAAACCAAAGCGCAACACACACACAAAAAAGGAAAGATAACGCCCCCGCTCACAAGGAAAGACCAGCGCTGCCTCAGGATTGCGGTTTCACAACAACCAGATATTTTACCATCTGGTCAAGGTGACCTGGCCAAAAGAACAAACAAAACACTCTGGAAATGAAACAGAAATAAATTACCCATAATGAGAAACCATAGAAAGAAGAGGTCCATTTACACTTGTCTTGTATATATTGTATAGTACAAAATATACAAGACAACCTCAAGCTCTCTCGTCACAGAAACTTGGTCACACACAGCACACCACTAAACACAAGACACAGGGCTTCCTGCTTGTTTGGAAGCAGGAAGTAGGCAGGGCCGCTGGTTTTGACAGGTCCCACTTTATAGCCAGCCTCATTCCAATGGTCTGCCTCCACCTGGAACTGGAACATGAACACAAACAACAGAGAGAACGAACAACGCCACACTCAGGTGTGAGGTGCATAAACAACACACAGCATCATGACCCGGGTCGTAACAAAGAGCAGACACTTGGGAAACCAGTGACTGAATTTGTATTTCTGCAGATCTAAATCTTTCAACTGAAACGCAAAAACTGCTACATTTAGGTGTGATGAGAATCAATCGAGAATCTGACCTTTCTGTGTTATGGTTTCATTTGAAACCCTGTTGGTATTTATGTTTGTTGTATTTATGCATGTAGTTAGTCTGCTACTTGAAAAAAACAGATGCACACTGAGGCAAGAAAAATTAGGAGGTCTGCAATTATTCATTCCAATGGATACATTTATTGATTAGTGGTGTAATTACATTACATTTGAAACAGGGAAGCTGACGGTCTGTAAAGAGCAGTTGATAATATTTACAAAGTATATAGTATAGTTTTGAACAGTTGGGTAGTGATGGGATCAAGTAAAGAGCTGCAAGACTTTAACTGATGAATTTACACGTGAAAATGTGGACATCAAGCACAGTCATTTGATTAGTCTGTGAGGCAGTGCTAGATAAACACTACATATGATATTACCTCTAATACTAGAAATGTTGTTCTGAAAGAACAAAGCAAATTCATTACACTGTTGTAAGGGGCCGTACACATACAGTATGGTGTGTTCTACCAGTAGCAAAATTCCATCTAGGTTGAGGGTGGAAAAATCCACTAGTAAAACAACATAAACAGGTACCCTTATAGTTTTTTGTGATCTTTTGAAGTCTCCTCGTATTGATGGATTTTTAGTGTTTTAGTGATTCAGTGTGCTGATAGACTCGTTCCCTGATCAAGGCTTCTGTGTTGAAATGTGTTAGAGTTGTAGGTTAACTATAATCATACCACAGGAATAAAGCCATTTTAAATTTTATATGAAAAAAGAGCCTTGGGGTTTTTTGTATTTTAGCTTGTGTATCCCTTTCAAAGAGCACCTCAAATGAAAATGCTTCAAATTCACAATTTAAAAAATTTTTTTTCTCTCAGTTCTCCGGCAAATTCTTTTTGCCATCTCTACCGTTTCACTGTTTCTTCAGGGTGCTGTTGCTGGGGAACTTACTTTGACAGGTGCAATGATCAATAATTTGTTCAACTGCATCACAGAAATTATCCAGTATTTCATCACATGAGGACAGTACCAGTAATGTGTACTCTGAAAATTCAATGATAAATGTATCAGCTGTGCTGGCATTGATGTAACACTTATTAATGAATAGCTTGGTATTTGTCTTGACAGATCAATAAAATATTTCTACATTTGTAACTGTGACGGCTACTGTGAAAACAACAAAAAACAAACAAACAAACAAACAAACTTTGATCAAGTGTGTGGTCTATTGTGTGGGTGGATCCAATCACATGCTGTTTAAGATCAAACATTTCTAATAAGTGCACGAACTGTTCTGTGGCAGACTTGTTGCTGTTGTCAGTGTGAATACTGAATGACTTTAAATTATAAAATGGGCAAATTATGTTGTAATTTTCACAAGAAATTCATTAGTTTTTCCCAGGAAGCGATGTCTCAGTCTGTAGTGATAAATCCAAAACTTGGATATTTGTATATTACACACATATACAATTAGGTTCACAAGGACTTCTTGTCTTCTACTAGGACAATCAAGTTGCCATGTGGGGCAGCATCGAGTACTCCACCAACGAACATACCACATAAATAGTAAATAGTCCTTGTCCATGAGGAAAAACCCAGGCTATGAGGATACAAGAGTAACCCTATCCCAATCAATGTGAACTGAATATTGAATATTTATAATTACGTAATATATCTGATATTTTTGTATACTTAGCTTAGTTTAGTAATTGCAACCTGCTTTAAGTTCCTACTTCTTGTGTCTTTGACCTTTATTTGGTGAAAAAGGGGAAAGACTGTAGACAGGGTCTGATGTGACAAGTGTGTGTGTCACATGTCACAGGAAGACATGTTCTGTGTGATGATAGCTGGATAATCAGGAGCTGTGTGACCAGAGTGGTTCGCTTTAGGATTTCCTCAGTGCAATAGTGAATGCTTCTTCATCAGTAGTACAATATGGAACCCTAGTACAAATATTAGTTAGGCCAGTACATGCATCACTATCAGTTTTCATTCAATAACTTTACATTTTAAGTATATTTGAGTTGCATTTAATGTATTTGTGTTTCATTTGATATTTTCAAGTTTAATTCCATAAATATTCAAGGTTTTACTTTGCATAACGGACGGAGAGATTTCGCAGGTCTTTCCTCCCCACTGCTGTCAGACTCCACAACAAAGACTAACTGATCAAACGCACACATCCACAAATGTGCAATAACACTAATGTGCAATAATCTTTTCTGGCATCGTTGTATTTTTACTCAGTTGTATATAGCATTTGTATTCTATCTTATTGTATATTTTATTCTATTTTATTCTATTCTGTACAGTTGTGTACTGTATTTATTCTTATTGTATTCTAATTTTTTCTTCATAACTTTTGCACTGTCCACTTCCTGCTGTGACAAAACAAATTTCCCACGTGTGGGACTAATAAAGGTTATCTTATCTTAAACATATATTTATAAACCATAAATAAATAATACCACTGAAATATGTCTGAATGGTTTGTGAATACAATTTCAAGCTTAGAGCTTGTTAATGTCTCTAAGCTTTTCTTTATAGCTCTTCAAACTCTTTCAAACTGGTTTTATATTTGTTAAAGCAGGTGATATGATACAGTCATTCAACTGCAGCAGCACGATTTACTTGCTATGTTACTTTCACTACTTCCAAACAGCAGGCGTTTTCAACTTTTGCTGCCATTTTAGTGTGTTTTCCAGAAATGCAGGTATTAACAGAAAAGTAAACACATACTTAAGGATGGACATAGCTCCTGTATCATCATCCACTGGTTAGCAAAGCCCTTGTGGGAAACCTTAAGCTGAACATTGAATAAACAGTGTTCTGATCAGGGAGCTGAGGAAGACCGAAGACTTTACTGAGTGAGTTAGTCACACAGTAAAGTATATTCTGATGCATATACTTTAATATATGTGGCCCGGTCATGGGGAATGAGACAGGACACAGGAAATACTCTTTTGTGGGCTTTTTTATTCTCCGACTGTACTCGGAGGAGCACAGTTTTAATTCTATAGTTTTGAGTGAAAACGGCAAAATGTAACTATTCCACTGGCTCAGCCTAAAACTCTCTTTCAGGGTCTGAGACAACAGTAACTATCAGATATACACATTAAATTCAAACAGTATAGACAACAGTAGTGACCTGTCAAGAAACAAATACAAAAAAAAAAAAAGAGAAAACAAAACAAATAAACACATTGTTTACATCCCACAATTTGGCAGTTCAACTGGCAATAAAGTACACTGTAAACTGCCTTTTAAACATATACATTTCTATGGGAGAACATCATGAACTCACTTCAGTTTCTCTACACAGCTACTGTGCTAGGACAAGTACACACGCAGGAATCACACAGTAAGTGATCTCCCCTCTGAATCAAACAGAAACATAGAGAGTTATACAAAGTGAATAATAGTATAAACTTAACAACTTTGAAATCTGTTAGGACACTGTCACTACTCACGCCAACCCGCTCTTCAGTCCCTCTCACAGCACGTGACCATTAAACATGCACCCGTCGCACGTTAAGAGCTCTCTTGTGTAGCTAGCCACAGAATCTTTTGCGGTCGCTAACTCTCCAGTGCTCCCGCTCACAGCGCTCAGTGTGTGACACAAACTTGAGTGCATGCGTGCTCTGGCTTACGGCGGCTCATAAAGGGACAGTATACCCCCAAAACGCGAGGTCTAGTCATCACTATGACAACCCTACACCAGACCTCTGGTAGACAGGAACCAGTCAAAAACACAATCCCCTCTTTTTGAACCCTTTCCATGCATAGTATTAGTATTATACTTTAAAGGAGATCACAGTTTATTGAATTGAGCTCACTAATGACTATGGCCACAAAGAAGCCAGTATAATGGTACTAAGGTCAAAGGTCAGAGGATGCAAGAGTTATTTCCCAAAACTTTTATTTAAAACTGATTTTTTTTTTTTATAATTAGATGATTCACCCCCTGCTGCCCATTAAAGAGGGGTGCTTGGAGTCTCCTATCACATCAGGAAACCATGTCTATTGACACAGACATAACAAAATAGAAAGGCAAAAACAACAACAAAAACAAACATTTACATCACAGGAGGCGACTATGCCTGGAAGAAACAAATTCCTTTTCATGAAAACGAAGTGGGGGGCTGCCAATTAGGAGACAGTGGGCTTTTAAGAAGACACTAGTGCTTAAAGGACTTTTGTCAACCAGAGGATGAACTGATGGACTGTATGAAGCAGCGGTCCCCAACCCCCCAGAGTCGTTTGGTACTGGGCCGCGAGAGTTGAGACTCTGGTGTGAAATTTATGGTTTTCAGAGTTTTTAAACAGTTTTTCACGTTATTTTAAAAAATATATATCATTTTTATCGTTAACTCTGTTTCCCTGGGTCTTCCCCCATGTGTTCTTTTTTTTTGGTACCGGTCCATGAAAATGTTGTTGGACATAAACAGGTCTGTGATGCGAAAAAGGTTGTGGACTGCTGATATAAAGGACCAGTTGAACAAGCTGGACAAGGACAAGCTGAACAATAATATACTAATAACAGACCACTAATAAAATAAAATTTGGGGTCATCTTGGACTTCGGCATGATTTTCAAGCAGGTTGAAGGAATCCATAGCTCAACAAATGCAAATCTTTGTGCCCCCCTCTCAATCTCTCTCTTTCTTGCTCTCAGTCTCTGTGTCTCTCTCAAGGAGAGTCCCACTAAAGTCCTTCAAACCTTTTTTTTTTTTTAACATTTCTATCTTGTTTAGTGTTTAACCCCCCCCGATCTCAAAACACTGCCATTTGATTTTGGAAACATTTATTTTAGCCAGTAGACTTCCAAGCCATTTCTTCAGGGACATCACCATCATCATCATCGGTGTGATGGGACTGTCGTTCTGCCTAAGTGACTCCATTTAGCCAATTAGGCTTTGCCAGGAAGTGCTCCTCTATTATTTTTCTCCCCTCTGCTCTGATGGAATAATGTCACGCAGAGGCATTTGCTGGCTGATTATACTACCGTGACATTCAACTACATGACTCTGTTTAAAGCGACCAAACCTCATAAAACATGTAGCGTGAATGAGAGTCGACAGTCGTTGATAGATTGAGCAAGACAGAGAGGTGAAAAACAGCAAGCGGACTAAGCGCGTTTGCCCTTGGCTCCATGCGGCAGTTTTTACAATAACAATTAGAGTGCGTGAGATATAAAAGCTAATGATCAGGTCTGTCATATTTGCATATGCAAAGAGCAGTGGGCTGATTGCTTGCACGAAACAGCACTTAGAGAGTGTAATTAGAGAAGTCTGGCGGTGGTGATGTCGACAGCCAGAACAGTGGAGAGATTCCCCCTTAATGAGGCTTGTCATGGTATGCTTTGCCTTGAGTTTCAGCTCCAAGATCTGACACCCACACATACACACACTTTAACCCCTGTGTACAGTCTGTAACCCACTTCAGAACATCTTTACTTATAGGTTTTTACATAAAAGTATTACAACTCCAGGAGACAGGCACACACTGAGTCAAATCAGGTTCACATATACACACAGGCCATACAGAGACCCGAGCAGCTATCCGCTGGTCTAATCAGGACATTCAGTCTAATTAAGGGCATTCTAATATTAAACAGAACTCCTTTAAGTGTCTTCCACTTTCTCTTGGTAATGAGAGCTGACAGTTTTTTTTGGCAGAAAAATGAAATTGAACAAGAGTGGGTATTTACTGTTCTTGAACTGCCTGTGCTTTTTCTTTGGGTCTGTTTATCCTTTGGGGCAATTATTACTTACTTGCTGTATATTTCAAAATAGAAACAGTAGGTTATTTTTTGGCAGCAGAGAATTTCTCTGAGTAGACCCTTCTCAAACTTCTGTAACAACAAAAGTCTACATATTTAGATACTCCTGCACGCTAAGGCCTCTGTGCCGTTATGGGTGCATGTCTGATGCAGGGGCGTTAACACCTTTCTTATATCACCACTCTGAAGACCGATGAGCGTTGTCAACAGGTTTACTGACATTCAAAAGGGTAAAACTAAAAACAAGACAAAAAATACAGTCATGACATACATATGTGCAGCATAATATGCATTTATATACCACAATGCTACTACATAGCATATGTCTAATTATGTAAACTTTTTCAACTACTACTGATACTATCCCAGACAACCTCCAAAATTGTACAAAAAACAAAGTTGCAATTTATACTTTAAGTACATACCGGCGATACAACCATAAACCGAAGATGTGGACAGCATTTTTTCCAACAGGACACCATAAACTGTGTGCTGATATGTTTCCCTTCTTTTTGCTTACTTGCTTTTCTTGAGCCGACTTCCTGTTCAATAAAGTTGTTTCAAAATAAAGCCGTTTCTAAAGTGCATTACTTGAAGCAACCACAGAGGGCGCTGTAAACACATACAAAATAACTGACTGAGAATGATATTTTAGTGATACAACATTTTACAACTTTTAGTGATAACAGAACAGCCTCAGTATTATGTATTTGTATATCTAGTCAATATCAGATTTTGTGACGATGCTTTGTTCATAGTTGCCATTGTTATTTTTAATAGTTGATTTGCTTAACAGATTACCCAACTTGGAGGTTTGCAAGGGCTGACGAAGATGAGATATGTTTCAGACAAAAACACAAAAAGTCAGAGCAGAACATTCGGCCAATTTAGAACCAGCAATTAACCCTAAAATACATTTTTTAGAGGAAATGCATGTAGTCACAAGGAGAAAACTTCATGTAAAATATTTGGGGGTTTTTTCATTACAGATGGGAGTCAAAAATGTGTATACATTTTCAAACCTCTTTCTGTTTTGCATTCCTCTCTTGTCTTCTTGAATGACAGCATATATATAAGCTGCAGAGACTCAACAAAACTGTGTTAAAACTTATGACCCGGGTTATCCCAGCATGATCTGACAATGTTCCAAAGAGGTTCTTTTTACGCCAGGAATGTTTGGCTTTCTCACTCTTCAAGTGCCCCATAAATGCTCAGTGTGGTGGAAAGTCTGTGACAGTCAGCAGACCCTCTTTTGTCTTCAAGTAGTTCCTGCAAAGCTTTGAGGTGTGTTTGGGCTCATTATCCTGCTGCAGTGTGAATCCTTTTTCACAAAGATGCAATGTCTCTGGAGTATGACTTTGAAGAATAGAGTGCTGCTTTTCTTGGAGTCAGTCTGGTGCAGGTGTCCAACTACAGGGTAGCAAAACACCACCCAACATAATATTTCCAAATAGGTTTAGAGGAATTGCTTCTTCTGTTTGTGTCCTTAAATGCAACTTACTATTAATGGCAAATAAAATGAAGCTATATTCACAAGATTCATGTATTCTCATCTGCCTGCATTCCTGGGGGTTTGAGCCCTTCATACTGTTTTTCTTTCCACTTTTGCCAAATATCACCCTTGAACCAATGATCTTGTTTCCTGAGTTTTGCAAGCCAATAAGTGACGGTTTCCTGTTCTTTGCTGTGATTCTCCTCATCTCCACCATATCCTAGGCATACAGAGAGCTTCATCCAAGTCTTCAGTTGTCAACTGCTCCACAACCACCACCTACACCATGCAGACTCCAGCGATTCTCTCCTACTTCCTGCCTTATTCAGCTTATAGGGCACCTAAAGTTTGCTGCCTTTTTTCTCTTCTTGAGAAGCAGTTTAAAAGAAGGACACTCACTAATACTCTGAAAGCACTCATAAACAACTCTCTTTTTAAACAGTATTTAAAAAATTGTTTGTCAGTCTTAGATTATTTATTTGTCATATTCTGTATCCGTGGTGAATATGTATTGAGTATCAATCTTCTGATGTTGTAACCATTTTTAGTCTCCCTGACTGTGTTTTTAATATAACTCATCAGACTTCGCATTCAAGTGAAAGGACCAGAACTCAGCAAACTATTTAACATGGTCAATGTCACAGATTTGAAACATAATTACTGACACATACCCCCTAAAAAAAGAAAAGAAAAGAAGAAAAATCTGTATTTTGTCTTTAGTATTACTCTTTAGCAGCAGCTTAAGTGCAGGTTTTATAAATATAATAGAACATAACCACAGCGTTACATGGTAACTGTGGAAGAACATTCTCAGTGTAATACTGTAACATTTTCAGCATGTTATTTAGGATTGAGATATCAGAAAAGTTGTTGTGAAGTTGCTCTCTTAAAACCTCTTAAACCCCAATGGGATTTTCTGAGGTTCTTGCTTGAATATAACATTCCTAAAACAAGTATTTCTCTACAATTACAAACTCTGCATAAACAATCTTGGTGTCAAAATAAAGCTAACACTCGTGAGACTTTATCAGAGTTGTAATTGTTAGGTTGCCTGGGTCGTCGACCCAGAGTTTTCAGTTTTACTGAGTGCCTGTGTAAGTTTATTTCGTATTTTCAGTTTTGTTACTTTTGAGTTCAGCATTAAAGCTATAGACATCCTATTACATGTGCTGGAATTTTGTTTTCATTCTAGCTCCAGCTCAGCACCCCGGCAGAGTAAGCTTGTGGCTTGATTATTGATGTGAACAGAGCACCTGGTAGCTTTTGCTCACTGATTGGGAGAGGAAATGGGGCCCATTCGTATTTATTCTCTGTTTGATATATTTTGGACTACAGTTTGAGGGATTCACTAGGAGATTAAAATCTACTTTGTTGAGGAAATTTGTTACTGTTTAGATGAATTAAAATCTCATTTTAAAATTTTAAGATGGAAAGGAATATCCTGTACTTTTGCTGAAACTGAATAAAGTCTGTTATCCTCTATAACACTATGAGACTATCTGTTGTATAGTAACAAGTGTTTTTTTCCTCATTCATGAGTTCCTTTTTAAAAAAAAACAAAAAACTAATTTAGTAAATTCCTTACCTGAGATGTTGTGTGACACGATCGGTCAGACTGTCCGATAAAGGGAGGCGAGGGAATACGTTGCCTCTCCCTCTTTTCCACTAATTTGTCTCTAGAAATTAGCTCTCTGTATAGCATCCCTTCTCTCTTGACGGTTGATGGTTCCCACCTGTGGGAAGCAGATCTTACCATAATTGGGCAATTTGAAGCTGACTCTTTCAATCACAAGCTCACACTAAACTATGTTGGTTTGCATGTGAGGTCGCTAATTTGGATCTAATTAAATTGTAGACATAGTTTGTCCAATCTTAACCTGTGAGAGTCAGGGAGCTGTCAATTTAAAAAAGTTGTTACACACAGCTACAGGGGACGCCTATTCATCAAGAATCACATGTGTAACATAGCATAGTTTTTCATGCCCTTCAAGAATGTGAATAAATTAGTTTCAGTAGTTGGGGTGTCATGATGTTAAAGTATTTTTGCAAAAAAAAAAAAAAAAGTTAGATTGACTGGATGTTTATTGTTTCCTTCCTATCCCCACAGAGCACTGTATAGCAGACAGACAAAGATTAGATAGGAGAGACACAATTTCATTAGCATTCAGCTGCAGGGGATTTACAGAAGTCATCATCGACTGACACGTAAAAACACAAGATATGCTATGGAGAAACAACATCAACTTTTTTACATGAAGATTAGTATTTTTAGTGAATCCAGCCAAAGTTTTCCTCTTTACTTGCCAAACTTTGGCTTATGAAAGCAAGACCAGCCTTTTTTTTTTTTTTGTAATCACAGATATACCTCTTCCTGTAAGCAAAAAGAGCCAGTAGTTCCCAAGGAGGTTTATTCTCTAGAGGGCATATTCCTGCCTCAGGATTGATTTCTCTATACCTTTGCCTTTATCAATCTGTCCCTCCAACCCTTTGCACCCTCTCTTTCCCTCCATCCATCCATCTCTTTCTCTCCACTACCTTCCCATTTATTCTTACTTTACTTAATCTACCTCTCTCCATCTCTTTTACTACCATTTATTTCTGCTTTCTTTCCTGAATCTATCTCTCTTCTTCCCCCATGTCTCTTTCTCTCACTTTATTAAAACGGCTCATTTGGATCCATTCTCAGTTCCTACACTACACTGCAGCTTTCATTGCCTCAGTCAAAACTAGAGAGCATCTCATCAGCTTTGTGGAGATCAATCTGCCTGTCTGTCCTTGCTACTCTTTGCCTCAGCAAAGAGATTAACAGATTATCCCTCCCACCCACTAAAGAATGTCTGTTTGTCATGTTAAGTCAAGACAAGGGGAGAAGGGAAAGCTGATTTAGGGTGCTGAAAGTTTAGGAGCCATAATACAATGGGTGGGAGACTTGAAAGTGAGCTAGTGGCACAGTGTTGGGTGTCATTTCCTGTTTAAATTCATTTTGTTTGTGTGTGTCAGTGTGCGTGTGTGTGTGGTTTAGTTCAATTTAAGAGATCCAAAATGGGAAAAACGATATGACAAACCCTGGGTCAAAGACAACAATTACTCAGCTACATTTCCATATGTTTTATTGATTTTTTTGTTACCTCCCATTTATTTTACGCAGCCTTTTATTACTCACTTCAGCCTGACAGTGTGTCAGGTTAAGTATTTACAGATGGCAAATTTTCTTTTTTTGTATAAGTCTCTGAGAGCAAGTGGAGTGTTTTTATGTCTTGGTAGCCAATACAATATTTAGTTTTACTGCAGTCATCAATAATTCCAAAGCGTTTTGCGTTCTGGAAAATATTAGCTATTATAAAAATGATTATTAGGAACCATCGTGTGCTCACCATAAGAAGGTGAAGAAAAGAAGGTCTTCTTAATTGACTTACTGGTCGCTCCTTCCTTCCTGATTGTCATTGTGTTAACCCAACACATCAATTGATCGTAAAAGGGTGAATGAGGGTCTGGAAGAAGAGACTTCTGAGCAAAGATGGATCACCAGGCTGTAGCTCTGGTAGCTGCAGAATAAAAAGCAATGAGCAAGACGATGACTGTAAGATCCATTTGTAGTTTTTCTAAAACAATTAGCTGCCCTACTGTCTGTTTCAAATGAGGAATGAGATTTATTGAATGAGGTGTAAATATGACAGAATCTGTAACAATGAAATAGAGAATTCACAAGTTTATTTCACACTTCACATAGATACAGAGCACAATTAAGATCTACTTCTGTGACTCTTTGTTGAATTTGTATCCATCAAAGTGGCCTCCTCTCAAATCTATCTGATAGCAAAAAGTAAATAAATAAATAAAGCTTTCAAATGGTGGAAGGCACTCTAAACAAGGTAAAGGTGCCTTCTTGGTAACGTTTTATGAGGTGATGAAAAACAGCCACTGACACACTGATTATGAAAAATTCTTGGACCAAAAAAAAAAAAAAATAGCCCTCAGCTGTATATTGTAGTGGTGATTGCTCTCAAAGTTGGATAAGTTTGATGTATATACTCAGTCTGCCAATTGTCCAATGAGGTATAATCAAAAAAACTGGGATGACAAAATCTGATTAATACCAGTCAAAAACACAAAGTCTATCATTGGAGATGGACTCTCAAAAGCTCATTCACTGCTGTCTCTTGATTGGGATGTTTTTTTTTTAGCATATTTCATTAATGCTCAGTATAGAAATGCAGTTGTGTTTTCTTCTTGAATATCAATTCCTAATACAGCATTTCTTAATGCTCTGCTTGTGTTTCCACATGACCATTCAATCATGTGAACCACATGGGGCAAACGATGCAATCAAATCTTTAATCAGGGACTTGTTTCTATCAAGAAAGAAAAATGAGTTTGGTCTAATCAGTGGCCCTGCACTGAACGAAGTGGCCACATTTATATTTTCCTTAGTGTATGCATGCAAGTCTATACGTGTTATGTACTGTCTCTGATTGAGACTGACATGAAACAGAACATATTTTTTATAACTCCTTTCTTTTTTTTTAAAAAAAAAAACCTTGGTCACTGACATTTTCCCTTAAACTTTGCTGCTGCACACTTCCCCTTTTTATTCAATGTTTTGCTTGATCCACCATATAAACTTCTGTCACACATTTGGTTGGTGGTTCCTCGTCCTAGACTGAAAACTAATGGAAACTCTGAATTTGAGAATGTGGCTTCTGAACTATGGAAGGCAATGCTATTTTATTTATATTTGAGAGCAATCACCTCCACAATATACAGCCTAATTAGTCTACTGAAACTTTTAAAGAACAGTTCAAGACACATTTGCATAAGTAAACACTATGTTTCCTAATAATTCCAAATCCTGAGTGACAGGAAGAAGACCTGCAACAGAAACTATGCCACTCTCGTCAGGACAAGCACATCAAAATGGCCAAAATAACACAACCTTACAAATAGTTTCGAAAAACAGTTGCTGCTGTTTTAATAGTAATTGTCTATATCACATCATTTACAGTAAGTCTGTATACAATTTTGAGATGTCTATATTTGTAAGTTTTTAAATAAAAATTAATCTTTAAATAATATATAAATAATATAAACATAATATTTCTGTCTATTAGTAGCCAAGCCATTAAAAAAATCATAAATACATGGCAGAGACACAGTTTGAAATCAATATCAAATGAAAAAAATAAAAAAAATTCTGCAGAAAAACCTTGTGATTTAAAAATACAATAAAACCAAAAATAAAGAAACACAGTTAGCACATATCATACTGGTACAAACTGTCAACTTGCAAAAGCCTGACTCTGTTACTGGCCAAGCATCTCCCTGTATGCGCTTCTCCAATGTTATTTGCAATAACATTTTCCTACAGCTAATGTGAATCACGACTACTTTCACATCTATCTTTACAGCTAAGCTTTTTAGCACCAACTAATGCACGGTAATGTCACTGTGGCTAGCTCATGGTTGATCTCATGGATTAGTGGGCCATGATCTAGATCAGCAGTGGCTTTACAGACTCATATCCTGCCTTTCGGGTGTGGGATGGCTCTGATGGAATCTTATTGACCACTTAAACCACTTTAGACTACAAGATGCATTTGTTTATATTTATCATGTACAACACATTCTATACAGTGTCCAATTTTATAATCAGTATTTAACCTAATATGAACATCACTGGACTTTGGCAGCAAGTTCGGAAACCCACACAGACCCAGCAGGATGATGCAAAGAGATCACAGAGAACGGCGCCAGCCAGGGGGTGAACCTGAATCCTTTTTGCTGTGAGAGTGCCAACCACTGAACCACTGTGTCAGAGTGCAGTGATAAACCAAAGGAAGTGCTTCTATTGGCTTCGGATGATGGATATTACTACTATGAACTATGAACTACTATTACTATTATGAACTACTATGACTAGACCAAAACCTGCTTATTGTATTTAATCATGTTTTTTTTTATTATTATGAAGATTTAGATAAACCTAATAACAATGATAATAATAATGATAAACTTAGATAAATAAATGCATCCTGCTTCTCACCCTGTGGCAACTGGGATAGGCTCCAGCCCCATGCAGCACTAAACTGGATAAGTGGAAAAGAATGGATGGATTTTCTTTTATGAGTTAATAAATATTTTCTAAAAAGAAGTAAAAAAAATGATTGTAATAACATCTAAATACCATTATTCAATACTACTGAGCACAATATTTTACTACAAAGATAAGAACATGCCGTAGATATTAAAGAAAATGTCCTGCAGTGGTTTGAATCATATTTATCTAATACAATCAATTTTTTTCTTGTAAATGGGGAATTGTCTTCACACACATTAAGGTTAATTATGGAGTTCATGAGCATGCTTTGCTTCGACCAAATATAGTTACATTATACAGTGGAACCCCGACTTACGAAATTAATTTGTTCCTGAGGGTCTTTTGTAAGTCGAAAATTTTCATAAGTCGAATCACCCATCGTGCCTTTTGAGTGAACGATAGGCTAATTGCTGACTGCAACAACAATACGTCGTTCAAGTGGAACAGCGAAGCGCATTGTGGGCGTTGTAGGCATTCTGGGCTCAGCCAATCAGAGCCAGCGGATTTCGTTACATGGGCATTTTGCCGTAACACGGGCAGAAATATTGCCGTTAAGTGCCTTCGTAACTTGAATTTTTCGTTAAATGGGGTATTCGTAAGTCGGGGTTCCACTGTACTTGCTTTTTTTAAGGCAGTATTATTAGAACTCATTGCATACATTTTCATTGCTATGCAGATGATACCTAACTTTATTTATCCAGATTGCACACACCAGACTAGACAGAGAGACCATATTTCTTCATATTAGCTTCTTTTATTGGCTCCCTGTTAAATATAAGATCCATCTTCTCACATGCAAGATCTTGAATAATCAGGCCCTATCTCATTTTAGGTGGTTATTAAGGGCATTATCATTAATCTCTGCCTTTTGTCCACAGTGTGATTACCAAAGCCACCCTACAGATTACCACCCAGTCCTAGTTACACTCTCCCTGACACCTTGCAGACTCCTATTGCTTCAGATTGCACATTCTCTGCAAAAGATGTAGTCCACCTATGTGTGCCTTCTTCCACTCTGCCCTTCTGCATTTCTTTCCTTACCACAACCTCTGCCCAACACCTCCCTATCACTCCTGGTCCCTTCAGCCTTCAAGTCTGCTCCAATCATAACTCTTTCACCCCTCGGGACACTTTCTACCACTTCGTTCAAGTTACTCCAAATTTCTTCTATCTCTTTTAACTGACATCCAACCTGTGGTGCACTCACGATCACCTCCAGTGCTCCTGGTCTTGCTTCTCTTCCACCTGGTCTCTTTCGCACACAATATATCTGCCTTCTATCTCTCCGTCATAAGCCAGCTCTCTCTGTTTACCAGCAATAATACCTACATTTAAAGTCCTTACTCACACCTCCACACTCCTGCCTTTACATGTTTCCCAATGCCTCCTAGCACGCCTCTTCTTATTTCCTCTTCTTTGTCATCGACTAACATTAGCACAGTTTTCACGACCACTTGTTGACCAACAGCACCAGAGGCGGTCATTGTTAATGTGATGATCCGCATGCTTGATTTTATGAGTGAAAAAAGTAGCTGCTCCTACTTTTTTCACTCACAGCTGAACCTGAATCTTGCTTCAGATTCTCCCAAAAGAAGAAAAAAAATATGTTTTGAGAGTTTCAAAGCTATTGCAACCTTAAGCTTATATTTAAATGGCTTCATGATCAGCTAACATACTGCACAAACACCTAGTGATACTGTTATAGGTTATAGTTTATGCTTCATGTATTTGTTCCTTTGCTTATCTTATCTTATTGTTGTGATAAGGCAAAAGTTTGCAGAAACTGCATGTATCATGTCCAGAGGCTGATATTATAATGAATAATGTTTTTTTTTTAATAACTTTTATGTGGGTGTATTTGATTAAAGACTGAACTGAAAGGGAGAACGTGCACCATTGCTTTGTGCTTTGGAAAGTTTTGTGATGTCTATGACAATAGAGAGCAATCATTACTCAGTGTCAGGAAACATTCTACAGTACTGTGTTTAAGCTAGTGCTTCAGGGCTTCACACATTGATTTCTCTTTAAGATAAAGGTCTTCAGTTGCAACTCTTATACTCATTTTAATAAACAGCTTTACATGATAGCAGATATACCTATAATAATGCTCGCCTGACTACCACGGGACTCAGAGACTTTAGTTGTTCTGCCTCAAGACTTTGGATGCACTTCCACCAGATCTCCGGACCACAAACTCTCTCACCACTTTTAAATCACATCTAAAACCCATCTATTCAAAATTGCATACACCTGATCTGTCTTAGTCCATTTTTACGTTGCTCAGCTTTTATACTTTCATGCTTTTTTTTCTCTCTCTCTCTTATGTCAACATTTTATTTTTCCATGTTTTATTATATTGTATTGTTGCTATTGTTCTTGTGCTACTGGAAGGTGACCTTGAGGGTCTTAAAGGCGCCTTTAAATAAAATGTATTATTATTATTATTATTATTATTATAAGTACTTTCCTTTCATTAGTCTTTGTTTTAAGTGAAACTACAATATGAACATGCAATTTCTCTGAACAGAGCCTGATGGACAAGACCACTGAAGCTTTAAACTGTTTCCAGTATCACATCCTGCATCACAACCATATGAGTGACTGGAAGCACAACACCCCAGAAACAACAGTGTGACTGCTTCTCTGGTAAGATCATCAATTTCTTGTTTAGTCTTTCCATATCACCAGGAAATGTGTGTTTTTTTTTATCCTTTTGGAAATAAAAATTAATTTTTATTTCATCCATTCATCCATCCTTAGCAGGGTTACGGGGGGGCTAAAGCCTATCCCAGCTACCACAGGGCAAGAGGTGGGGTACTTTGTACAGGTCAACAGTCTGACGACTGGTAAATACATAAATAAATAAATAAATATTTGTTTATTTTTGCTTTGGAAGAATAAACTATGAAAATATATTGATTTTTTTAAGACACTCCACAGATCACAGATCAGCTAAATGCAAAAGTCAATTATTCAATTTAGTGGCACACCATTCAAAAACCTCTAAACCTCTACTTCTTAAAAAAAGTTTGATTCTTTTCTGCTCTAATCAGCTTACGTTTCCTATAAATGGTTGCTGTAGAAATTTTTATGAAAATACGTGACCTTTTCTTTTTCTTATGTGCTTCTTATACGTTGATCCCTTTCTCTCTTTAAACACACTGATACAACATGACAGATTGGATAAAACATACACATTCCATCATACGGTACAGGAAAGAGCGAACACAAACACTCCTGCTACATAACAGCCTGGTTCTCTCTACAGGCGCTCATTGTCGCTTTCTATTTTACAACTGCTTGGTTTAATCTTGGCCTTAGGTGCTGAATGTATTAAATCCACCAGAATTTACTATCACATGCCCTGCTGTTTTTCTGCAACACAAAAGTAGAGGGGCAATTTTCCTTTGTGTAGGCGAGCCATTATAAAAAGAGTGTCAGTCAGACTACTAACTCATACAGGTAAAAATAAAAATCTGTATATTACTGTTGAAAAAGTACATCTTCTGAAGATGCCCAACTAGAGATAATTAACATTTGTTTGTAACTGGCAAATAAAATACAAACTATTTTCAACATGTTGCACAGCACTCATTGAACTATGTCAGTGTCTGGGTAGGGAAACAATCAAAATTAAATGGATTTCACATATTTTGTTCACAAAATACATACAGAAGAATACATTTGTTGTATTTTATGCTCCAATTGGATATTTTGTTGTAGAGAGAAGTTTTGCATGGTCTTTAAGTCAGTATATTTTGGCATTAAGCCTGACACAACATGCTATTATGAGTGTTTGACTGACAGCTAGAGAAGCTAATTAACATAACTGTGCTCTATCTGGTGCTCTTAACACCAGGGGGTTTAAGGTGATGGAGAGTGTTGTCAGAGTGTTAGTTACCACCTTGGCTTTCAGCACACAAGCTCACACTTCGAGAGCACTATCACCTCATTATCCCCACAGATGTAAGTGCACAACCATGCACAAATACGCACACACACACATGCATGCAAACATTGTGCACTTTCCACAGCTGAGGCATATACTGATAGTGTTGTACAAAGAAGTAATGAGAACATTCCTCAAGTCCATAACCTTTAACTAAGAAGCTATGCATTTGTATGTGTGTTTGCTCGTGCGTGTGTACATGTGTAAGTCTGTGTGTCCCTAACCACTGCCAGATATCTTGGCAGGTAGAGAATAGGCTGTCAGTCAAATAGGAAAATAACAATAATTGTTTATGGTTTGCCAGAATATTGAATTTTTAGTGAAACGTTTAAAAGGGACAAAGAACAATTCATTTGTCTTTGTGCTGAATGTGATGAATACAGTTACCACCTCATCAAGTGGACCTATTGCAATATAGTAATTAATGTCAGATTCAAATTGCTTGGTTGATATGTCATTATCTAGAATAAACAGGTATTTCAACAGAAAAATTCAGTATCAGTTCAGTCAACAGCAGGTTGTTTTTGTTTCCTTGTCTCGACATTTTCCCTAACTTCAAATTACATCTTTAATAATCAAGCACAAAGCTGATATGTCATTCAGCTGCCATGTGGCTTTGCTATCAAAAAATATTTGCTTGTGATGTGCTGGCTGTGGCTTCCGTAAAACTAGTTTCCCAAATTGCCACCCTTCAGTCATTTTCCTATATCGTTTGTGTCTTACGACCTTGTATCTAGGCCTCGCGAGTGCCTAGCTAGCATGACAACCTTTGTTGTCAAAAACAAAATTCTGGGTACACATTTTCAGTTGTAACCACAATATTTTATGGCAACGCTGTGGCGTCAAGATAGGTGGGATTGAAGGAGATTAAAGTCCCCCTGGGTTACTTCTTATTACATCTGAGAGGGGCTAAAATCCAGTCTTTCATGTTTACAGTGATACAATTTGCTAAAACAGAGTTTATCTATATGTGCTTTTGCTAACAGATAATCATCTTTATTCTTAATCAAAGATATGATCAAAGTTTAAAACTAATTAATATGATGAATGAGAAATGGAAACTGTAAACTGTGTGTGCATGTGTGCAATTTGATATCACATCAAAGCAGTCCACCGTGTCCATTTCATACTTTGCCTCTTCACAGTGTGAAATGGACATGCAGAAGTTGCGGCACCAGGAGCGCTATTGATCATGTGCTTCGTCACATGAGTCGAGGTGTGGAAAAGCGTGTGGGTCCTTTTTAGCAGATGTTTCAGGTGAAACCTCCTCTGTTTTCTGTTCCACTCTTTTTATTAGACAAAGGTTGCAGTATTATACAAAGAACTTCAGAATCTTCACATTCTGATTCCCTCCCCGACAATTAAACAACAAATAACTGGCAGCCAGCTGCCCAACAAAACATAAAGAAAAATGCAATACACAACCAAACATAAAACCAACAAATAAACAAACAAACCAAACCAAACATAAAACCAACAAATAAACAAACAAACCAAACCAAACAAAAGCAATTCAAAACAAACACACACACAGTCGTGGGTCTTTCAAAGAAATCCAGGAAGGGTACCACAGTTTATAAAATTTGTTTTTTGACCAACGAAGTGTATATCTTTTTTTTTTTTTTCTAAATCCATACAGGACATATCTTTTGCCCATTGCACATGCCAAGGGGGGTGGAAGGTTTTGTCTGGCCAGCAGTAATGAAAAGTTTTTTGCTCTGAGTCTGGAGTTGGGCAACTTCAGATTTTGGGACCACACCAAACATAGCACAGAGTTGCTCTGGTTTAATTTAATGCCACAGGACTTCAGACATGGAAAAGAGAGTTCCAAAAGTTGGTCAACGAAGGACAGGACCAGTACATATGAAACAATGTACCAGGCGCACCCCCACACCTTCTACAGGTTGGCTCCATCTCTGGGTGTATACGCGCCAGCATTAGCCATGGACCAATGCCCCTGATGAACTATGTTAAACTGAATGAGTGTGTGTCGAGCACACATTGATATATTGTGAACTTGGCCGAGGATAGAGTTCCACATTCATCCGTGATATGAAAGTTAAGGTCTTGTTCCCATTTAGATTTGATGGCAGCTACTGAAGAACACTGTAAGTTGAAAATTAAACTGTACAAGGCTGATATTATGCCCCTAGAGATTGG
Organism: Perissodus microlepis; assembly: GCF_051167445.1. Lineage (NCBI taxonomy): Eukaryota > Metazoa > Chordata > Actinopteri > Cichliformes > Cichlidae > Perissodus > Perissodus microlepis. The sequence continues at coordinate 4,102,982 of NC_140461.1, forward strand.
ATTGATCATTAAAAAAAATCATCTACCGGATTGTCTGGAGGTTTTGGGGGGAATTGTGCTGACATAGTCTGAACATAGTGTCTGACCTGTGAAAAACAAAAAGAATTGAGCAGCGGCAATGCCAAATTTGGTAGATAATTGAAGAAAACTTGCAAATTGTCCTTCTATGTCTAACTCTGCAAAAGATTTTAGACCCTTTCTATGCCACATGTGAAAAACAGAGACCAAGACTCTTCCGAAACTGAGACCAGATTCTAAGAGACTGTTGGACTATTTTATTATTACTAAGGCAATGCCAGAAAGAGTGATGAGCCCAAAGTTGCGGGTAGAGAAATTTTCCTGCTCGAACAAGACTCCATGGTGACCAAAACTGGTGATCCCGGGTCAAGGTGGTTTTCACTCCTCTTTCAAACCATCTGTCTCCTCTGTCTTCTTTTTAACCCTTTGTGAAACAGAAAAGGTAAAAATGTAATTATGAATCCACATAAGTATAAATAGCTCTTACAGGGTACTCCACCTTTTTTTTTTCTTTTTTTTTTTAAAGTAACAGACCCTTGGGGCTTAGTTTTCCAAGCCACTAAATTGAACCCAGTCATATTCCAAGAGCACTGATCTAAAGGGAAGCTGCCACTCAGATGCTCAACTTTGTTCAGAGTAGGGAGGGTAGACATTCAGACTATATACGCAGTTATGAGCCGCCGTGTCCCTTCACCCATCGTCTGGTGTCCTTCACAGTGCTCAGTGTCTTTCTATGTAACCATGGCGCTTTTGGTTTCCCATGTGTACACACCATTATTTTCCTTTCCTTTTATCAAAGGAGTAAACCTGAACACTGCACTCCACGACAAAAATATCCAGTTTGTTGCCTTTGGCTGAGAATTTTTTATTTTCTTTAGCTCTTTGTTGTGAGCTTCAAATTTCTCAAGGTTAGAAGTTGTGCTGGATCACTTTGGTATTTCTTCGTGTGTCAATGCAGTGCTGCAAAAACATTTCATGGGATTTTCTCTTTAGGCTGTTCTACCTCCCCTCACAGCAGGAGAGCTACAACTTATTTATATGCTGCTGTGATCCATCAGTTATTTAATTTATATGATCGACATAACAACCTTTTGTAGGCTGAGACGGGCAAGAGAAACAGTATCTAAACTTGTGAGAGACCCTCAATTTCTTTAATTAATCATCTAAAAACCAAAACTAAAGTTGTACTGTCGCTGTAGTTTTTTTGCAGCTTGGAAGGCAGTTTGACACTGAATTTTATTAGTTATATTAGCTAATATTAGACACACAGAAAGTCTGCTGTAATGCATTGTCATGTGAAATTTCTGTTGCTTATATATATATCATCTTAATAAATGTGGGATTGTGTCAGCTGGATCACTATTCTAGTAATTAATTTCCCTTCCATACTTACATAGATGTGTCAGATCCTTTGAAAGGTGCAGAAATAGTTTTGTAAAGTTTTTACCTGTAAAACTCTATTTGGTGGATTTGAACCCAAAACATATTTTTGTTTCGAACTCTACTTGTTCCTAAAATGAACCAAACTACCTGAAAAGTAAATGTAACAATGAAAGGAAAAAATATACCAGGTGAGACACAAACTCCTGTTAACAATCATGTTATTGAGTCACTCCCATAGTTCCTACAGCCGTACAAGTATTTAAAAAAACCCTGAAATGGAAATATGCATTATACATGTATTTTCAAGAGTGCTCTATCAGAAAGAAAGAATAAAAACAATTTTTGTTTTAATTAAATGGTTTAAATGTCTCTAAGATGCGATGTGAGTGCCTTTGTGTGTGCACAGAGTTTTGTTTGTAAATATACAGAATTTTATGTCTCAAGTTTATTTATTTTTTGGAATAATTTGCTACTCGAAAATAAATCAAATATAGACTTGGCTGGCCACAGCAGATACATTTGGTTCAGGCCGAAGGTTGCTTTTTAGGAGGAGACGCTCATATTAACTGTAAAGTAAGTTCTTCAAAAATGTTATGGTTCAAGTTTTCTTCAGAGCTTCAGGGACTCAGCAGCTTGCAGTCATTGATTCAACTTTGCATTTTAAATCATATCAAAGAGTGCTTGAACATAAAATAAGGCCATCTGTTGGAAAGCTGAAGAAGCAGACCTTCCAAAAAGGATAACGATCTTTTTGCACACCGGGAATGGTTTAAAAAGAAAACATGGAAAGTCTGAATAAAGGAATATTTTTTAGCACAAAGCTAAATTGACACAATTTTCTCCAAGTACTGAATTAATCTTTTAATCACTCACTGATCAAAGTGTGCACAGCCTTACTGTTAGTGTGAAAACACCCAAACAGAACATTCCCAGATCATCTGCTCTTTTAAGTGTTCTTTCAAGTGGCATAATGGCATATTTGCAATATGAATATGTAACGAAAAAGCACAAGGCACATTAATCTTGAATATATCAATCATGGTAATAGATATCACAAGTATCACAGGCTTGCTTGCAGAGATTATCTCTGTCGTTACTAGACGATTAATCTGTTTCTGCTGTGTGACGACAATCCAACAAAAAGCTCTTTTTTTGAAGAGAATGCTCACAGCATGAAGATAAATAAAACTGAAAGGATCTCCAGCTGTATTATCACAGAAGTTTCTTTAGTGCATTTATTTCAAAGTCTTGAACTTCAGTGGCATTTTCCAAAGCAAGAGACTGCCGAGTCTTGCTGAGCTGTCTCTCACACTCACACTGTGATTTGTAAAGGCAATTTGACTTTGCTCGCCAACTTGTTCCCACTCAGTGACCGGAGGCACATAGCAGTGACAGAATATTTATTTGTGATTTGTTCTGTTTTAAAAGAGAAAAAACTGACATGTTTTGTTTAATATCCCATTATGTGCTGGCAGACTAGTATTTCAAGTATTTTTGCGATGGTATGAACAAATGTCTGCATGTTTTATAATAAAACTCAGACTTTTATTTACACCATGCACAGACTGAAGAATGATTGTTTGTAAAGCTATAAATGTGTAGATGGGTCTTGTAGAGTCTTGTTTGTTAAGAATTTGTTTTATTGCATTTACTTCAGCAGGAATCACTTCAAAATTAGTAAAATACAAAAATGTATGTTTTGTATTCTCTCTGTTAAGATATTTTAAAGTGTTAGCAGGATATGACAGACTTGCATGAAATAAAACAAAGCTTTTAAACACGTAGTACATTTTGTTAAAGGTTGCATTTAACCTATACCATCATCAACCATATTTAAATATTTTTAGGTCCCTTAATCTAATTTCTGCTTTCAAGTGATCTCAGAGTATTACAGGCATGTACTTATTGCTAAATCGATTGATAGTGATCAGGTCCTTCACTGCAGGATCAATAAACCTGTGGGGCATTATCTAACTTGCAAAATTATTTCTTTTTATGTCAAAACACTAACAAATATTGTACAGATTGTAAAGAAGGGTTTCTACAGAATTCTAAAAGAATAAATAATAAATATAATATACTGTTTATACCATGGCTTTGGCTCAGTGCTTGATGGTCATTATTAACTAAGTCGTTATCCATCTGACCAATGAGTAAAGAGTAAAGTGGATTTCTCATTGTCTTTGTAGCAGCAGAGATTTCCATCAGATTTTACATTTTAGTTAACTAAAATGTTTTTATTTACATCTAATTTTAGTTTTAGTTAACTATAATACCTATGGTACACAGTTTGGACACAATGATTGCTGTGAATTTTTTATTTTAATTTGAAAAATACTCTGTCGACCCATACTTAGACCATTTTTTTCAGACATTAACATCTGAAACCATGTTTGAACATGTATATCTCAAAAACTGTTAAATAACTTCTGAAAAATATAATTATATTACACAATGGTATAAATAAAAGCATGAAGAATGGTGTTTACAATAAATTCCTCAGTCACAAAACTGAGCAAAATGTCCCCCCAACTTTTTAAACTAACCAATATGTAAACATGTCTTGATCAGTCTGTCTTTCTTTCCTGAGCTACAGCCACCCAAGCCTGGTTGCTTCATGATAAGTCACTGGTTTGTCGTGAAGCAGCCTCTGTGCAACCAAAAAGTGACAGGTTCCATGTTGGGAGGCAACATGTCTCCAAACAATCACGGTCCAAATTGCAATCACTCTCAGACAGATTTGCAATGGTTTGCAAAAAAGTGTAACCTAATTTTTACACGCAGATTGTTGCAATCAACCTGAGCCAGAGAAACTAAGACTTTGATCCACTCACTGCTGCTTTTGTTTGCTCTGCTTTTAATGCGTGAGACATAATTTTAGTGCAGGGCTTGACACAGTACTAGATAGATGATTATAAGTCAACGCGTAGCAATCAATATTAGAAAGTTGATGGGATTTTACATGGAGAGCTGAGAAACCTGATAGTCCATGTATGACTCAAATCCATTCTCCTCACCCTCTAAACTGAGAGTCTATATTACCTGCAAGATTTGAGTTACTGCATACAAAAAGACACCACCGTGATAACTCCTAAAACCAACTATTCATCATAAGTGTTTATTGATATTTGTATTTTCAGATTCATTTTCTGTCAGAGTCCACTTCACATTTTACAAAAAACAACACAAAAAATAAACACAGAGAAAAAAAAACACACAATTCATCAATTTCAAACAGAGTTTGAGATCTTCGTGCCGTGAATGGTTTAAAAGCAGTGTGAAGTCTTTGTAAATTCAGATCACATTTAACCCAGACTTCCACTAGGACGTTTTGGGAGTCTTTATCATTTTACCTGTGTCCTTGGTATGTGTTTAATGTCCAAGAGTGTTGCAGTCATTACCATTTCAGTGTTTGTTTGTTTTTTGTTCTCACAGGGCTCATAGTGACACTTAGAGTCAAAGAGAAATACTGTCAAGTAATTACCCGCTGCTGCTTACATGCTCACACACAAACGCAGACTTTGATTACAGCCACTATCTGCCTTGTTTTAACTGAGCTGTGCTTGCTGGTTAACAAATACTTTATCTCCACCTCACTCCCCCCAGCCAGGCCGCCTTGTTATAGTCAAACATTTTTCTTCTTCCAAGTCTCTGTGTGCATCAGTCTCTGACAGACATGCATGGCGTAGCTGTAAAATTAATTGCACTCTCCTTAAAACAAACTGCGAGTCACACAAAATGCAAATCAAAACAATTTAAAAATGAAAGCCTCAAAGTTTACATTTAAAATAGCATGAAAGTGCATCTTCTGATACGAGAGGCTAAGGCAATTTCCTTTTTTTATTTTTCATTTGTTTTTAAATGCAAAAGGATATTTTTAAAGGTTAACATAAAAGGTTATCTCACATTCAGAAATACGGCGCCCATTGTATTCAGACGTATGATTAGCCACTATAATACAATACAATAACTGGTTCTGTTTTGGTCCCAATTTCAATTTTGTAAAATACCCGGTTTTGTCGATCTTAGGAGCAAACAAACATCTGATTCTTTTTTCTTTGTTTTATATATCAAAACCATATTACACAAATCATTCCGGTAGACAGCTTGTCAGTGTCAGCTACCCCTGTCAGCTGGCTGATTACTTTATTTGTGCCTAATAATGTTCTCTTTTGGGCAAGCTGAAATAACAATTCAAACTGGGATTTAAGTCTCAGTTGACTTTGTTGGTATATTTTATTGATTTTCATGTTTCACTAGGATTCCTTGCTGGGATCTGATGACTGCCAGATAATCAGCTGGCCAAAGGAGGAGATAGAAACCACTGACATCAACACATATCTGGACTGAAAGACAGCACAGAAGCACTAATCATGGCAGCACAGGAACAAGCTCTAAGCACAAGATAGATAGAGGCTGGAGTGATAGATGTGGCTATACCAACTGATGGCAACATCGGGAAGCAGGATATTGAGAAGCTCAAGAAATACCAAGGGCTGAGAGAGGAGCTTGAGAAGGTGTGGAGGATGAAGGTAACAGTGGACCCTGTGGCAGTCGGAGCACTCGGGGCAATAACATGCCAAACAGGGCGAGGGGCTCCAGCCAATCCCAAGAACAACAGCTGAGATGTCTGTCCAGAAGAGTGCAGTCAAGCTCCCAGGCCTCTGGCAGAGGACCTGAGCTTTTTTTTTTGGTTTGGTAATTGACAATCTGACGATTGAGATTTGTGATTACTGTTATGAAAAAAAGAATTGACGCTTTCAGGAAACTTGTAATTGATAACAATTTGCAAAAGGTAGTGATTTAAATGTTGATAAAACTCGTGCTTCAAATGTTCAGTGGTTTCAGTTTTTAATTAAGACCATCACCACCATCATCATCAAAAACACAATTTAGTCTCTACAAGAAGATATTGTGAAAAACAAATGAAATACATTGTAACATTTCTAACACATTTATAATAAACAGTTTGCAACAAATATGCTAATTCAAACCCATTATGTTGATAAAAATCATAATTTGTAATTTTTTGTTTGTTGCTAAACATATTTGCTTATTCATATTAATGCACATAGATGTGCTTTAATTCATTAAGCAGCATTGATGGGATTCTATTTTAAATGGCAGCACTAAATCTATTATTTTCTTTACAAATTTAATTCACAATATTTTTCTCTTTCCATCACATGACTATTCTATTCATGACTACACTGCCTGTCACATAATAAGTTTCTCGAATCTTGCAACACCATCTGCAATCTTTGATTATTGAATATTAAATTATCTTTCCTTCTCTTTGTCTGTTCTGAACTGCTTTTCTTGATGTGCTGTATTAAAAATCATATGTGGATAAATATTTAAAAATGCTAAAACTGACAGACATTCGGTTTCTGTTGTTATTCATCAATCTAAATAGAAAGGCTATGTGAAGTTCATGCGCATAAAATACCAGCAGAAGAAGAAGAATATTATTAGAATAGAAGAGAACATAAGAATAGTTTACTTTACAAATCTATTTTCCTGTGCTTATCTTGCACATAAATACACAGATTGTGTTTTGGGATACGTGAGCTTCCAAAATCTGGGTGACCTACAATTCAGTGCTGTGCCTGATGCATCTTGTGAAACCAGATTAAAGCCGTTTCTGTGCTGCTGGTGATACACTAGTTTGGACTTAATTATGCATGGTTGGAGGTGGCTTACAATACTAAAAAGAAGAGAGAAAAAAAAGGAAAAACAGATTTATATTTAAGATGTATAATAATAATAATAATAACAATTTATCAGTTTGTACTTTTAACACAATTATATTTTGGACTGATGAGCTAATTATTGCACCATTATTCAAACATTTGCTATTGTCACATTATGATTACCAGCTGAATTTGTTTATATGATGGGATGCTTCCCATCTTGGCAATCATTACTCACTGCCAACACCAGCTTCTTTGAATTGTAAATTAAAACAGACAAATACTAGACGGGGACATAATGAAAAATGTGAACAGAAACAGAAAAGGCACGAGTGAGAAGAACGCTGAAAAGGTCTGAAGAGAGGCAGTGGAAAGTGACAGGTGGAGGTACAGGTGATGGAGATGGAAAAGGGAAAAAAAAGGAGAAGGCAGATTCAGTAAGAGTGATTGCACTGTGAGGGGAGGCGGGGTTACTAGCCAATAGGAGGAGGGGATGAGGCTAGAGCAAACTACTCTGCAGCTGGAAAAACAGTAATAAGCCGTTCTTCACCTCACAGCAGTGCTTTTGTGTAACTGCTGGTCACCTTTATTAGTGCTTTGAGTAATAATTGAGATGAATGAGTCATCTCAAAGCCTAAGATTTCATGTGTTCTCATATCTACCCAAATACGAAGAAAGTGTCTCAAACCTCTATTTATAAGATTATGAATATGAAATCATGTGTTTTGATTTTATATTGCTAAAGACTTACTACTTATTTAATAATAATGGATTGCATTTATATGGCGCTGTACAATTCCACTATTCATTCACTCTCGCATTCACACACTGGTGGAGGCAGGTACAGCTGTAGCCACAGCCGTCCTGGGGCAGACTGACAGAAGTGAGGCGGCCCCTCTGGCCAACACCAGTAGGCGGCAGGTGAAGTGTCTTGCCCAAGGACACAACGACCAAGACTGTCCAAGCCGGGGCACGAACCGGCAACCTTCAGGTTACAAGACGGACTGCCAACTCTTTGAGCCACGATCGCCCTATTTCAGCCTTAGTCACATTTAAATACATGCTCATTGGCAGTGGTGTTAAAGACCACAATTTCATTTATTACGTGCTACTTGATAACTCCATTAAATCAGGTTTGCCAGTAGTCTAGAACTTTCTTGCTGTCTGTCTATTCATCATGATAGAAATTTCTTGTTCTCTCCTCTTTACCACACATTTTCTCATTTTTACTCTTTTGCAGCTTCAAAAATGTATTTGCATAAGTGTCTTACAATTAACAAGCATGTAAATGTGTTCTGCAAGTATTTTCATGCTTTTTAAAAATAAAATGTTTAATTAAACAAACAGCTAATTAAACACTAAATTTCCATCGTAACAATCTGCTGTTACAGGCCAGGCTGAGTGTGAAAACAATGTCTAGATTTCCTCTAAATGATGTTCCTTGCGCACTGAGCTGACAACAGTAATCATTTTATGAAGAATGCAAGGAAATCCCCCCAGCTATTTCATCTGAAATGGTTGGGTCCCCCAGTTATTTAATCCTGCTGTCCCATATTGCCGGACCCCGTGATTCGTTATGTGACATCTGCTACACTACACACCATCTCTCACTATGTATTCTCCTCATCTCCAGAGAATATCTTTTTGTCACTTCCTTCCTGCAGCCAACCTTTTCATCCTTTCCAAACACGTCTTTGCCTCATCCACTCTGTCGTATTTTTTTTTTCATTTTGTCTCTCTCTTTCATCTTTGACCCTTTCTCTTCATTGGGTCATTGATCTTTCTGCCTCTCACCTTGCTCTCTGCCGAGCTCTGTACTTCCAAACTCCTCCACCTCGCTTCTTTCCCTTGCTTGACCTTTCTTATCTGTTTTTTTTGCCTTAGCCTCAGGTTCATTAAAGAATATCCAAAACTTGTCGTCTCTGTCTGTGTCTGGCCTTTGTGTCCTTCCTTTTCTCTCTGTCTATGTCTCTCTCTGCCCTACAGATCATCCAGTTTGTCCGTCTGCCAGGTTCTACTAAACCCTTGCCAGTCAGGTGGGATTCACAGATAAAGAACCCATGAGAGCATGTGGGTGTGCTCTAAAGAATGTGTGTGTGTATTCGTAGGTCTACTCAGTTGTGTGTGTGTGTGCCTTTGTGTCTATGTTTTGTTTTGCTTTCTGTTTGCATCTGTGAATATGTGTGTCTGTGTGTGTAAGAGAGAACACTGTGAGAGAGAGCTTTGATACCACAGCATTTCTCTCCTGGAGGCATTTGCAACCTTCTTCCAATCTCTCTGTTTATCAAGCTAAGATGCTCAGCGAGAGGCTGCTGAGGCAACTAGATAACCCTCCACACAATCCCCCCAACCACCACACACACACACACACACACACACACACACACACACACACACACACACCATTCTTCTTGCAACCCTCTCAACACAAGCCCAACAACATACAGAGAAGCACAAAAGGGCAGGCACAAAACCACAAACACCCATGTCTCTTCACCTATACACACTCCTTCCAACACAGAGTGCTGCAGCATCCTGAGGCAGTGTGGCAAGTACGCACGGAGGCTTAAGATGCAAAAGGTAAGGTGAAAAAAGAAGAGGAGACATTATACCAGAGTCTATCAGCAGATAGCCACCCTCCCTTTGCTTGTCATTCAAATACTGTCTTACAGAAGTCTGTTTTCTCTCAGAGTCTCACACTTTCTGCTGCCAAACTGGGTTTGTGCCTCAGATTATGAAGTGAAACAGCTGCCAAAAATTCTGCAGAATTGGCTTCTAATCAGAAAAACAACAAAAAAATCCAACAAAAAACAAACAAACATGATTTTCTGTTTCAAAAGATGCACATTCTGACTAATTTAAGGAGGAATATCTGCAGAATCCTTGGAGAAGAACTGCTGTGTCTGTATGTCCGAAAGCAAAATATCACATTTGGAAATAACAAGTGCAACTTTGCAGACTTTTCCAGTAAAAATTTGACTTAAAATGGGTCCTAACAGTCCTCTGATTAAGTAGTACTGTCTCTGTGTGCCCATCACTTTTTGAGAAGAAAAATCATAAAAAAAAAAACCTGGGAAAATTTCCAGAAATGAATTTGAGTGTACTGGATATTTGGTTGTGATATGTAATATTATGGCAATCAAATCTACAATGCAAAGCTACATTTTTTTATTTGGTATTTTTTTGCCTCTGGTCAGGATAGTATCTTCATTTTATTCTAACAGAAAAGTAAATAAAGTGAAGTTATTTACAAAAAACTGAACCATAATTTTAACTTGGCTGCGTAGGTGTATACAGAGATAGAATGAAGTATTCTTGAGTGTGACTGCATAGCCTGTTTGTGTTTGTTCCCTGCAATAATATGTTATTTATCTGTTAAAATGTATTTTTCTTCTAAAAAGTTTAATAAAAAAAAAGTTTATTGATGGCCGACTATTCTCTGTAACTGTCCCTACTGTTCATATGCTAATGGAAACATAATTCTAGGTACTCCAGTCCTTGGTCAGAAATATGAATAATAACTTTCCCATACTAGTAGAGTAGCTATATTAATAATATTTGCTCTCTTTGCTTTAGTGAATGGGGAGAAACACAGTGAAACAAAGATGAATAAGTATGATTTATGAGGGGAAATAAACAAGACTGATTTCCTTCTCCTAATCTGTATTTCATTAAAATGCAACTTGGATCGTTTTCTGTTGTTAATTGTAAAGATTTGCCTGACGTATGGTGTCGGCATTTTTATCCCCTGCAGGTGGGAATGGCTAAACAATGTGTGACAAGAACTGCTGGCTTCCAGGATGAATATCCTAAATTTTAGTAGCAGTAGGTACTCTTTTTTTTTAACCAATAGGTGAGTGGGACCTTTCACTGTGGAATTTGGATGTTGTCAATGAATTTCCTCAGGGTATGCCATTTCCTCACATGGTCTACATACATGTAGGTTTAGTAAATCTCAAGCTGTCAGGTGTGAAAGTAAGTGAATGGTTGTCAGTGTGTTGCCCCAGTGACAGACAGATACCATGTCCATCATGCATCCTACTACAAGTCCAGCACATTGTTGGCTGAAAAAAAGCAGAATAATGGATGGAAATCTTGGAAGTAGTGTTCTGAGGCCTGTCCAATAATCAATAATATTTTTTTTTTTTGTTGGTATGTGGTGTTATTTTGTAAGATCTGTCTTTTAAACATAGCTCACACCCCTATGGAAATCCATTCTAACGGTTTTATTGCAGACTGTGGGGGGAAACAGCTAGTCAAACTCCAGCTCAGGCAAAGATCCACAAACTAGTACAGCATATGACAGGTGCACTGATGCCACAAACGTAAACTATGCCCGAGGTAGGCAAATGTTGGAGAGTGGGAGCGGCGTTTGTGAAAGTCAGTGTTGATTTTCTTTTTTGTCTCCAACATGCTGCTCTAGCCCACAAGCATGTTGAGTTGAGATTTAACAATAGCAGATCTTCATCTTATCATGAGTTGAAATTTGACAGTTTTTATTTATTTATTTGTTGCCACAAACAGTCAAAGGAGCTCCCTGACTGACTTTCTGAGTGCACACATTGGCTGTGTGTGTATATGTAAAAAAATGACTTGTTTGTTGTCCCCGTGTGAGAAAGCTCCTAAAGTGAAGCGGATTTTCTAACTTTACTGTATATGTACACCAGCGGCATGTAGTTTAACAGTTTAACAAAATAAACTGGACCAGAATGAAACATACAGCCTGTACTGTTGGTCTGCACTCTACCGGGATTTATTTCTGGCTGATAAATTGTAAAATAATATTGCTTGTGTTGCTAAATAAATATGTATGATAATACCAAAAATGGTTGTGGAGGAACTTTTCAAACCATATATTTTGGAAAAGTTGCAACAAACACCATGAAAACACTTTCTTACACGTAAAACTGTACCACTGGAAAATTGTTAACAATCACAAGTGAAAATAGATATTTTGCAGAAAAGATTTTCCTGATCAGCACTAAAAGGATTAATATTACTGCTACGTATGTTTAAGGTTGAGCTCCCTTTAAATACCTAATATTCTCAAGTTCAATGTGCTTACCAAAGTAAACATTCTTTATACATTTAAATATTCTGTTAATGTACAGTTATTTCAAATATTCAGCCAATTATCATTGCTATCGATATTGCTTATAGGGCTTTGGAGTTGACGTCACGCCGTGATGCATTGTGGGAGCGCGGCACCATCTTAGCAGGCTACGAATCAAAACGAACACTCTGTGTTGGATGGAAGATTGCTACGAACCATACTTAAAAGCAGCTCAAAAGAAAAAGGACGTTATAGAGACAGATTGCGTTCAGATGCAAAGAGACGGTACTTGCAAAAAATAGCGTGCATTGGAAATGTGGACCCGTATGAAATACGGCAGTGGAGTAGAAACTCTGAAGACGAACTGCTATTGACTTAGCTTAATATATTCTCGTACCTGTGGAGTTAGCGCATACACGGCTAACCAATTTCGCAATTAGAAATCTCTGGAGGCGCACATCCAATTCATCAAGATTTGGCTATTTTTAGACTCCACGTTGTGAATTTGCCGTCATTCAAACAAAGGTAAGTCAGCTTGAGTACAGCGAGTAAAATTAGGGATGGGTACCATTATGGCACCGGTTCTGACATAAACGGTAGTAACCAGACCGAAAAGCAGCGCACATTTCGGTGCTTTATTTCGGTGCTTTTTTTCCCTGAGATGTCATACACTTTGGATTCTAGCCAATCATTTTACCTTTGCGAGCATAGTAGGCGGGCCCAGATACGTACGTTCTTTTAGAGCAGAGCTACAGATTAAAAATGCCCAAAGCGAAGCGGTCAAAGTCTGGCTGTACTTCACAGCAAAAGATGCAAACTCAGCAGCCTGCAACAAGTGCTTTAAGGTAATACTGTGCAAAGGAGGTAACTCCTCGAATCTGATGAAACACCTGGCGACGAATAGCATTTTGTTAAAAGCCGAGAAATGCACCGTATTTGATAGCTTGCTGCGAGACCTCACACCGTGCACATCTACTGCGGGTGTGGTGCCTGTTATCGGTCCCGGAGTTAGCAACATCCCCCAAGAACCCGAAGAGGAGAGTCCTGGCCCCTAGCCCTGCCAGTGTAGTAGAAATGATGACGGATGATGATGGCAGCAGCAGCCGTTCTTCTCTGCGTGAGTAGCTTAATGTTGTTCGTGTGTAATTTACGTTGAGTAGGCTAACCACGTTATTAAATTAATGCATGTAAGGTGAACTAGCAAACACCGTCGTAGTTACATGCGGCTGTCTTCTTGTTTGATGGCAGATACTCCCTTCACCCTGGCCAAAAAGGCTAAAATGACCAAAGAAAAAGTGGGAAACAGTTAAACATGAGAGGTTTTTGGACAAAGTTTGTTTTTTCCATTGATTAAGCACTGCTTCCAGCCAAGAGTGATGCTATAAATCCCCTATAGCTGCAGAAAAGGCTAACATTGTTATCTTTTTACAAAAAAACAGCTGAACATGAGAGGTTTTTGGACCAATTTCGTGTTCTCCATTCTTTAAGCACCGGTTCGAGCACCGTTTAAGCACCGGCACCGTTTCAAAAGTACCGGTTTGGTACTGGTATCAGATAAAACCTAAACGATACCCATCCCTAAGTAAAATGCGTTTGATTTCCCTTCGAACATTCAAATTAGTGCAAGCATAAATTCATTCATGAGGGGGGAATTAGAGTGAGGAGGCTCTATTGATGGATAACATAGTGAGTTCAATGCACTGATGTGACATTGTTGTGAAGCACTTATTCATTCTCTATGGTTAAACAAATTGCTCTAATAATTCATATTTATTATAAATAATCCTAATTACACACCTTGCTTCTGTGTTTATGTCCTGTGTCACTAAAAATACATTCTGTTTTGGTTTTATACATTGATTAATGACGTGCAGAATCTCCTAATGATATTAAGTGATTCATAATTGTCACTTAAAGTCAAACTTTATGCTTTCTCCATCTTGAAAGTGATTACGTCCTTGCATTACATACTTTAGGTTCATTTTTTGCTGGCAGATTAAAAAACCCCCAAAACAAAACAAAAAAACCCAGGCAGATTTAGAATATGCCATGCAGCATTCTATAGATGGATACATAAAAAGCTTAAATAAATGGATTTGAAAGTAGATAAAACACATTTGTGTCGGCCTTGGCTCATTAAAGTCTTGTCTTTAAATGAACTTTGTCTGTGTGTGTTTCAGGTACTGCACTGTCAAAGACTGAATGAACCAGCATTGCAGCCATGGGTCATTGTGAGCATCACAGGGAAGGTTGAAGCCGCCCACTGCACCTGTATGGCCGGAGTCACAGAGACCTGCAGCCATGGAACTGCTCTTCTGTTTAAAGTAGAAGCAACCGTGTTGATCTGTGGCACAAGGACTGTTACAGATGAACCTGCATACTGGGTTTTGCTGGGTAATAAGACCAAGATACAGTCAGTGGTTGGCCATAAGATAGACTTCTCCTCTTCAGCAATGTAGAAATCCATGTTGTTTATAGTTTACAAATGACAAAATGTTCACATAAAATCGTGACAGCATTTAAATAATATCACCCACTACAAGCAATCTGTAATTTACTGTCTCTTTTGAAAACTTATCACTACATATACAGCACAAGACTTTTAAGAGTATTTAACACGAGCATTTTTCCCTGGTTTTACTACCACACTGGGGCACATGTTCACCAAAGCGCAGCAAACCTTCACCATCTTATCCAGAAGGGTCACCTCTTCACCCTCACATGGAAGAATCTGATTGGCATGGTGGTATGTAGCATGTTGTTTGAAGCAGAGGTTTCGGAGTGCCCCATGTGCGTTTGAACCCAGTCAGGATTTGTTTCATTCATTTCATAGGCTGGATTTATAATGAAAAACAATTAGCAACTCTATAAATAGAACGTATATCTACAAAATCACTCATTAACCAGACAGGAATATAAAGGACCGAGCTTGGAGGAAAATATGTGAAGAGATCGGGCAACCTGGTAAGTTCATTCATTTCTCTTTTGAAATTTTTGACTGACCCGGGGAAGCCACACAAAAGCTTGCAAGCCACCGCTATTTTCCCACTGATGTACAAATACCGTTCTGCTTTTATGCATGTTGTCATATAGGAATATATTTTGTTTATTAATAAACAGCACACAGTGGTCCCGCTGTTCTTCCGTCACTGCTTCACTTTTTCGCAGATTTTTTATTGCACCGTACAGCATTGCATTCTGCAGCCTGATTGACAAATCTCCTCCGTGCTGTGTCTCCTGCGCTTGCCAAATTTATCATGTTTGGTTTTGATAACCATCACGTCCAATAGAAAAAACAGCACAAAAACACCCATAACTATGACCTTCATTATAAATACACACCTGCACCGCGAGGGAAAAAGGCACACGAAAGTGGCAGGCAGATGAAGACAAAACGCGGCATAATAATACTTTTTCATTTTGCAATCTACAAAGGTTTGCACTTTGAGAATCAACTTGTAAGAATTGTGACTAATGTTCATGTGTGTGGGGGAAAAAGTGTATAAAGTGTGTGGTGAGGGGCTAGTTATTCTGAGAACCCCTGCTGCAATAAATGAGGGACCACTGTATATACTTTCTCTATGATTATTGTTTTCAACCTGTTAACATTTAATATTGTCTTGATAGAACCAACTGATTCTGCAGCAGAGCATCCCCTGTTGCTCCTGCTGCTGCACCCACAGGTATGTAATTGTAGCATCAGATGTACAGCAAGCACTGATAGCTTTTTACTCGCTTGGATTCCCTTGTGATCACCTTTACTAAATATCTACAACCAATCTGATTATATCCTGTTTTTTCTTTTCTTTTCAATGTTGAAAATGAAAATCTAGTAGCAGACTTGTTTTACAGGCCCACAGAGGAAGACAGCTCCGAGGCAGATGAGGGACGGGTCCCGGGACGGTGCATCGGCGGTGGAGCTGGCCATCCTGGTGTCCCTGAAGAGGCCACGCCAGTCTCCAATGGAGCTTTTCCTCCTCAGCCTTGTTCCTGCTCTGGAGAGCAGCTGGGTCCTTTTTATTCCTGTCTCTCTGTAAATACTTATATTTTATATATTTATGTTTAATGTTTTTCTGTTTGAGAATTTTAATATTATTTCAAATAAATGTTTATAATGACTAATGTCTCAGTTCTACTACACAGCAAATGTTGGCACACGACTTGACACATGTAGAATTTATTTCATATTATACTAACGACAAAATATACTAATAGAGATTGACAGACCACGTGACTTTCGCGCATTGCATGCCGGGTACTAGTGGCAAAACAATCAAAGCAATGCATCAAACGCAAGCATTTGCAGCACCGCAAAACGTTCATTCTCCGGTTCCAATACCTTCTTGCTTTTTCTTTGCCCCCCAAAAAAGGAATGTACAAAACGAAGGAGAACAATGCCGGTCCGTACAAAGACAGACTTGATGAAAAGTCAAAGAAAAGATATGAGGAAAAAATCAAAGGAGTGAAAGGGTTAGACCCTTACGAGCACACAGAGTGGACAAAATACGTTAGCGTGCTGCCCAACTTTCACCACGCTCATATTTATAATTATACGGTTCTTGGAGTGAGTGCATACACTCATGAAGTTTAGTAATTTCTTTGCATATTTTGACGCACGATTGATTTGTGTTAGACACGCGTCGAGGTGCGAATGTGCACGCGTCAAATTAAGGGCGTCTGGCGTGTTTTCGTTGGCGTCTAGCATGCACTCTCTGCTTATGAGCAAAAAAAAAAAAAAAACGGGAAGTTTTAGGAGTGTGTAAGAGAGAGAAAGACAGAGAGCAAGAGAGAGCGAGTTTTGAGATGTGAGAGATTTGTGACGTTTAGCGTGTTTGGAGTGTGTAGTTAATGTGTTGTCTTGTGTAGTTAGTGTGTAGTGTTGTGGATAGTTTTGTGTTGCGTGTCAGAACAATGAGGCGACTGCTGTCTCCAGGTAGAAACAGGATTGATACACCTGCTGCTGTCAGACCTGCAGGTATCAGGCTGTGATGTTCCCCTTTATAGTGGACAGAAATTATTTTTTTGGAGTGGCACAAATAGTTTGTGTGGCATCTTATTGAATGCAGAACAGCTGATTGTTCTGTAAATAGTTTGAAATGGTTATTTATAAAAAAGGATAAAGAGCAAATGAATGCAACTTTGTTGTTTGCAAAACTTGTGCATAGGATTTTAAAATTGACAATTTATATTTGCATTTAAAGTTGTGAAATATGATCAGTGTTGGGAAGGTTACTTTTAAAATGTATTCCATTACAGAATACAGAATACATGCCCCAAAATGTATTCTTTAACGTATTCCGTTACGTTACTCAATGACAGTAACGTATTCTGAATACTTTGGAATACTTAATATATTTTCATGCTTTTTACAACAACGTGAATGTACTATTGCTGTGTGATTTATTACTATTACTGAAGGTCCGCGACTCCGAACTGTAGTAAAGGGACCTCTGACTAA
Organism: Perissodus microlepis; assembly: GCF_051167445.1. Taxonomy (NCBI): domain Eukaryota; kingdom Metazoa; phylum Chordata; class Actinopteri; order Cichliformes; family Cichlidae; genus Perissodus; species Perissodus microlepis. Next base: position 4,120,587 of record NC_140461.1, read on the forward strand.
TACGGCGGGGTCCCTGTCGGCTCGTAGCCGAAAAATAGCTTTACTTTGTTGTGTGGGTCAACTTTTCTTGCGAGAGACAGAGAGAGGCGTTGAAAGACTGCTGCAACGGAACTTATTGTTTTCGGAGGAAAACACGAACACAGTGTACAGTCGAGTCTTAATAGCTTACTTACAGCTGGGCTCGTCAGGCTCTCTTCTTGGCTACAGTGGTTATTATTATATTTACATGCTTCCAGCTCCCGTTTTTGCTCGATGACAACTCGTACCTTTCCACTCCCCTTTTTCTCCCTCCTCGCACTCACAGACCCATAACGTGTATGGCAGTCCATTCTCCCTGCAACACGGACTACACTGCCCATGATGCTACATTCTTTAGAGCTATGCTTGTAGCATTCTGCCTGTTAGCTTAGCACAACAACAACAACAACGAAAAGGCGCTCTCTCACCCAGGAAACACACAGTCGCAGAGAGAGAGAGAGCGTCACCCTGTAACCATGGCAACCGTAACGCTGCCGCCTGGAACAACAGAACGCAGCTGTCAAACAAAACCCAAACAGTCCTGACCCGCGACAAAATGAAACAGGAAAGTACCGCAGTGTAATCCATTTATTTCAACAAAGTAACTGTATTCTGAATACCACCTTTTTAAACGGTAACTGTAACGGAATACAGTTACTCATATTTTGTATTTTAAATACGTAACGGCGGTACATGTATTCCGTTACTCCCCAACACTGAATATGATTCATTAAACATGTTTGTGGTAGTTTCAGTAAAAAATATAACTTTTTCTACTCTGATTTTATGTTTTTTGTCTGATTTTAGATCAACTGTGTTAATACAGTATGTCAAAATGAAAACATGACTGTAAATTCAGACACGTGTGGTTGTGCTGAAAAGAATGATACCAAACAAGGCAAAGTAAATAGTTTTTGTAGCTGCCCACTTGGAATTACCACTCGTGACGCAGAGAGCTTCGACTGATGCAACTTTATTCTCTCCTCTTTAAACCACTGACAATATGGCACCGTGAAAACTATAAAGATGCACAAACAAATACAAAGACAGACTTGATGAAAAGTCAAAGAAAAGATACGAGGAAAAAATCAAAGGAGTGAAAGGGTTGGACCCTTACGAGCACACAGAGTGGACAAAATACGTTAGCGTGCTGCCCAACTTTCACCACGCTCATATTTATAATTATACGGTTCTTGGAGTGAGTGCATACACTCATGAAGTTTAGTAATTTCTTTGCATATTTTGACGCGCGATTGATTTGTGTTAGACACGCGTCAAGGTGCGAATGTGCACGCGTCAAATTAAGGGCGTCTGGCGTGTTTTCGTTGGCGTCTAGCATGCACTCTCTGCTTATGAGCAAAAAAAAAAAAAAAACGGGAAGTTTTAGGAGTGTGTAAGAGAGAGAAAGACAGAGAGAGCGAGAGAGAGCGAGTTTTGAGATGTGAGAGATTTGTGACGTTTAGCGTGTTTGGAGTGTGTAGTTAATGTGTTGTCTTGTGTAGTTAGTGTGTAGTGTTGTGGATAGTTTTGTGTTGCGTGTCAGAACAATGAGGCGACTGCTGTCTCCAGGTAGAAACAGGAGTGATACACCTGCTGCTGTCAGACCTGCAGGTATCAGGCTGTGATGTTCTCCTTTATAGTGGACAGAAATTATTTTTTTGGAGTGGCACAAATAGTTTGTGTGGCATCTTATTGAATGCAGAACAGCTGATTGTTCTGTAAATAGTTTGAAATGGTTATTTATAAAAAAGGGTAAAGAGCAAATGAATGCAACTTTGTTGTTTGCAAAACTTGTGCATAGGATTTTAAAATTGACAATTTATATTTGCATTTAAAGTTGTGAAATATGATTCATTAAACATGTTTGTGGTTGTTTCAGTAAAAAATATAACTTTTTCTACTCTGATTTTATGTTTTTTGTCTGATTTTAGATCAACTGTGTTAATACAGTATGTCAAAATGAAAACATGACTGTAAATTCAGACACGTGTGGTTGTGCTGAAAAGAATGATACCAAACAAGGCAAAGTAAATAGTTTTTGTAGCTGCCCACTTGGAATTACCACTCGTGACGCAGAGAGCTTCGACTGATGCAACTTTATTCTCTCCTCTTTAAACCACCGACAATATGGCACCGTGAAAACTATAAAGATGCACAAACAAATACCATTAAACATTCAAGTAGAAAGTGCAGAAATGTTCACATTTTACTGTAGAAAATTATTTTGATTAACTCAAATAGTGACATTGACATAAATCAATAGTTTTTAAACTATTTATGTTACAGCATTTAATAAAATGAATTAACGACAACCTTTCTGTCTCTTAAATACATAAACAATCATTTGCATCATTAAACCAACCTCTTTCTGCTTCCAAGGGTGCTAATCATGCTGTACCAGCTAGCCAACCTCCTCCATGCACATCTCTTAGCCAGTCTTTCCACACCACAAACAAATGACATGCATACACAATAAAAAACGAATTCAACCACATTGAGTAAACTTTCAGAGTTATAGCATGTGACAGATAAATAAAATACATAGTTTGCATGAGTATTTTCAAAAATTAAACGTTTTTACTCACTCTGAAGCAACGTGTTTGTGTCGTTCCACTGAGAACAGAACAGGAAGTCTGACACAATAAAAGAGGAAGTGCTGAGGTACTTTTCAAAATAAAAGCGCAAAGTAAAGTGGCTTTGCCAGCATTTACACTCCCACCAAATCCTGATACAATGAACGAACAAATTCACAAAGCAAGTGAATTGTACAGGATTTCTTATACTAATAAATGGATGACTGAATTGAACTGTCAGAGTTATACAGGTAAGTGTACTTTATGCATTGAGGTAGTGTATAAACATAACTATTATTGTCTTAACATATTTTGTTTTATTTAATTCTCAAGGAGTAGTACAAGTTTTTGGATTGGTCTCTCAATTACTGAAGGTTTAGAAGGGGCATCTTGCTTTCTTTGAGGCTTTCTCTCCCCAACTCGTACTTTAACTCGACGGACTAAGCCATCATGGTCTTGAAAGGTCTCCACAACTCGACCTAGCTGCCAATGGTTTCGTGGGAGGTTGCCGTCCTTGTCATTTTTATATCTCAGGTAAGAACATGCACCATATCCTAAGCAGCTGGCGTCCAAAGAATGGTGTAGGTCTACTCTGACAATGTTTTGGAAGTTGTGTGGGTGGTAACATTTTGGAATCGAGACCTCATTCAACTTGAAAAGACCATTTATCCATTTCTCCCACCGTGGCTTCACATCTTCTGGGAGTGGGCCGTTCCATCCAATGCCTCTGTGACAAAGCTCTTGTAGGATATGTTTTCCACTTAGGCTGAATGGAGCGATAAATCCAAGTGGATCGTAGAGTGAGGCAATGACGGACAAACAACCACGGCGGGTTGAAGACTGATCTTTCAGGCCGACGTTGAAGCTGAAGGTGTCATCCTTTATCGACCATTGAATGCCAAGAGCACGTTCTGAAGGGGATGGGTCAAACCCACGAGGTTCAATGGTTGCTGCTCTTTCAGAAGGGTCTAAGTTGGAGAGAGCAGCTTCTTCATTTGAGTTGAATTTGTGAAGGCGCAGGCCTCCTTCTCTGCACAACTCTTGTGACTGAGTGATCAGTTCTTTGGCTTCCTCAACTGATGGAACGCTGGCTAATCCATCATCAACGTAGAAGTTTTTCTCCACAAAGGCTGATGCTAGAGGATAGTCGGTTTGATGTTGTCGTGCAAGATGCTTTAAACCGAAATTGGCGCATCCTGGAGATGATGCAGCTCCAAACAGATGAACTGCCATTCTGTACTCCTGAGGTTCTTTCTCCAAATCACCTTCTTTCCACCAGAGGAATTTCAGATAGTTTCTGGATTCAGGGGTGACAGCGAATTGATAGAACATTCTTTCAATGTCACAGATTACGGCTACGGCTTCTTTCCGAAATCTGCAAAGCACTCCAACCAGAGGGTTGATGAGATCAGGTCCAGCTAATAGGGTATCATTTAGAGAGACACCATGGGATTTGGCCGAACAATCAAAAACAACTCTTAGTTTGTCCGGCTTCCTGGGGTGATAGATTCCATGATGTGACAGGTACCACTCGGTCTGCCCCTGAGATGCTGTTGGAGCAGGCTCTGCATCACTCCTGTTGATGGTTTCTTCCATGAATGTTCGGTACTGATTGTAGTATTGTTTGTTGGCCTTTAGTTTTTTCTTGAGACACTGTAGACGTACCGTGGCTAACCTCTTGTTGTTTGGCAGGTTGGGTGGGCTGTTCCCTTTGAAAGGGAGAGGCATTTCGTAATGTCCGTCTTCCCTTTGTGTGATGTGATTACTGAGGAACTGTATGAAATGGACATCTTCTTGGGACACATATTTGTTCTCATAGGTTCTCTCAGCAAAATCTGATTCCAGGGCTTTTAGAACATCTGTCGCTGATGGAACAGGCAACTCTTTTACTTTGAGCCGATGCACAAAGCTCTGGTTTCCTTGTCTGTCTAGGTGGGGGTTTGATGAGCCAATTATACTCCATCCTAGTTCTGACCTTTGTGTGAAGGGTTCATGCTTGTCACCTATGATGACTTCAAGAGGAGCCAGCGCAGATGGACAGTCATATCCAATCAGGAGCCCTACATCACAATCTTGGAGAGGCGGCAACTTATTTGCCAAGCTTCTGAGATGAGGCCACAGTAATGCTGTTTCCTTCGTTGGGATGTACGACTTATCAACTGGGATAAAGTCGCGGCTATAAGCCTGTTGTAGTTGGATACAACTCTCAGAGTGGAGTCCTCTAACTTGTAAACCACGAACACTGTTACTCGAGATGACTGTGTCAATAGCCGTCATGGTACTGAGTTTCAGTTTTACTGGTTGGACATCCACATTCAGCTTATCAAGTATGTCCTCCAAGACAAATGTTGAGTCACTTTGTGTGTCTAGCAATGCATAGGTGAGTATTTCTCTCTGTGGTTCGTGTACAGAAGACACAAAGACTGGGACAATGCTTGAGGTGGCTGAAATGCGTTGTGTTGATGTATGAGACATGACCTTGTGTGTTTCCTGGCTTGCAGGTTCTTCTGTGGGAGTGGAGCTATTTGTTACTGATTCTGCAGGGTTTTGCTTCCTGTTTTCGTGCAAGCAGGTCGGATGACGACGTTCACAAATGTTGCACGTGTGTCGCCTTTTGCAATCTTTGGTGATATGACCTTTTCTTAAACATCCAAAGCAGAGCCGGTTTTCATGGATGAATGCCTTTTTATCTTCAACACCCTTAGCTGCGAAAATGGGACACTTTGAGATTCCATGAGTTTCATTTCTACAAACAGAACAAGGTGATTTTGGTTTACTAATGTTTGTGTCTTGTTTCTCTTGAGCGGAACTCTTTGGTTGCATGTTTGTGTTGAAGACTTTGGCTCTCTTTGGGATTCGATCATCTACAGGTTTGAAATTCATCAACAGTGGAGAAGCTATCGGGTTGCAAGCTATCCGTGCTTCTCTACTCAGGAAGTCTGTGAAGCATGCAAGATTTGGATAGGTGCCAGATTCGTCAAGTTCATCTACAATAATTCGACTCCACTTGCGCACGATCCATTCTGGCAGTTTTTTGAGAAATTTGCGATTTTCTTCACAATCGTTTAGGATAGCTAGTCCTTTGACGTGTGGGATTGCTTCAGAGCATCCTTTGAGGAAATCAGCAAACTCTCGTAGTGCTAGTGGGTCATTTGCACTGATTTTTGGCCATCTCATGAGTTTATCACAAAATGCTTTCTGTACAATGAATGGGTTCCCATATCTGTCCTCCAAGACCTTCCATGCTCCCTTGTATGCATTTTCTGAATCTTGGTAAAAGAAACCTTCTACCGCTTTGCGTGCTTCTCCTGCGAGATAATTTTTCAGATAAAACATCTTCTCGCTTGCTGGAAGGGGTTTTCGGTCAATCAGATTCCTGAATGACATTTTCCAATCGGTAAACTGCAAAGGGTCCCCACTGAATGTGGCAGGCTCAGGGACTGGCAAGCGATTCATACTCAATGAGCTAGCGATTGCTTGTGCTAAGCTGACAGACTCCTGGGTCATTGTCATTTCTGGAATTGCTTGGTGGGGTTGGAATGATGCGGCATTTGGATCCAGCTGAGGTTCAATTTGCCTTCTGTAGCAAGCAGAGCCAATTTTACTATCAATTTCCCCGTTGTGGTTCTCAAACCCTTCAAGGCTGTTGTACGCCTTCATGCGAGCTATTGCTATAGCAACTTCTTTGTCTGCTTGTAACTGCTGTAGTTTTGCTCTTTCTTGTTCCAACTGTTGTTGCATTTCCACCTCTTTTAGTTTAATTTCTGACAACATTTTTGCCTCTTTGAGTTTCCATTCACTTTCTAACTTGTGAAGATGTGCTTGCTGTGCTCGAATTTCTTCCATAGCCTTTGATTGCTCCAGCTTGGCAGCAAGCTCTGCTTCTGCATCTACTCTGCTGCTGCGGGTACAGGATGAGCCAGAGTGACGGCTCAATTGCTCTGACAACTTTATAGAGCTTGCAGTTTCCGTTATGCTGTCGCCAAAAACAGACCCATATTCGTTCTTGCTTAACACTTCTCTTACTCTTTCTTTCTCAAGATGGTTATTATATTCCTCATGAACAGTCTTTAGACGGTCACTTATGAGGTTACATACCTCCTTTGTTAGCGTAACGCAGGCGTCCATTTTGTTGACAATGTCAGGTGTGGTGATACTGTTACGCAGGATAGGTTCATACTGTGAACTTACAGCATCGTGCTTTGCTTCAATGTTTTGCTGCAGTTTATTGAGGTCTTCTGCTAAGCAGAGGGACTTTAGTTTTGTTCTAGTTTCCCTTGCTAGGAGCTTCCAAGAGTCATAAGTCTTGTTGAATGATTTTTCACGTTTTCTGATATCGTGCTTTTGCATCTCTAGGCCTTTCTCTGTTAATTTTCTCTCACGTGAGCTAGATTTGCATGGTGCGTTTGTGGGGTTGTCTGTTTGCTCTTCTGGTAGTGACATTTTGTTTCCGTAGCTGCCTTAAGTCGATTGTAGCTTTGATTGCCTTAGTGCCTGAATATACTTTTAAGCTGTAGTTAATCTTTACCACAGAGTAACGCTGTGTCAAACATTTACTGATTATGGACATTCAAAGGTATGTTTAGTGTAAGACAGCAACAACAAATGTTCATAAATTAGCTAATGAGCTTCACCTTTTAAACCTTTTCATAAACAGACATCTTGTGAATTATTATTCCACAAAAAACACATTTCGCTCACCAAGAAACATTAACCAGATTCAAGAATATTATGTGTTGGAAGTCCATGAATTATTTTGGCCTCGTAATATTATTTAAAGAGTTTCTAGTTATGCATTAAGCTTGTGCATGTGTGTAAGCAGTCCCGCGTTTCTTCTTGGTAGTCAATGTCTCGTTCAGTATCTGGGGTCCTGAGCTTTAGTATGCTGTTCTTTCTAACCTTGCGAGTGCAGTTTGTGGATGCGAGTGGAATCAGCTGGATGGTAACAGGTTGGTAGCTGGATCTCTGATGAAATGGTGTCAGGTTCTCTGCAGGGATGGCAGGTCTCTTGCAGTCAAGGAGTTTTCACTGTAGCTGCCCACTTGGAATTACCACTCGTGACGCAGAGCGCTTCAACTGATGCAACTTTATTCTCTCCTCTTTAAACCACCGACAATATGGCACCGTGAAAACTATAAAGATGCACAAACAAATACCATTAAACATTCAAGTAGAAAGTGCAGAAATGTTCACATTTTACTGTAGAAAATTATTTTGATTAACTCAAATAGTGACATTGACATAAATCAATAGTTTTTAAACTATTTATGTTACAGCATTTAATAAAATGAATTAACGACAACCTTTCTGTCTCTTAAATACATAAACAATCATTTGCATCATTAAACCAACCTCTTTCTGCTTCCAAGGGTGCTAATCATGCTGAACCAGCTAGCCAACCTCCTCCATGCACATCTCTTAGCCAGTCTTTCCACACCACAAACAAATGACATGCATACACAATAAAAAACGAATTCAACCACATTGAGTAAACTTTCAGAGTTATAGCATGTGACAGATAAATAAAATACATAGTTTGCATGAGTATTTTCAAAAATTAAACGTTTTTACTCACTCTGAAGCAACGTGTTTGTGTCGTTCCACTGAGAACAGAACAGGAAGTCTGACACAATAAAAGAGGAAGTGCTGAGGTACTTTTCAAAATAAAAGCGCAAAGTAAAGTGGCTTTGCCAGCATTTATAGTTTTTAAAGGTGAAATGTAGAGGGAAAATCAAAAGTGGTTAAAAATGGCCAATTATACCCTGGACCCCAGAGGGTTAAACGTCTTTTTTTTTTTTTTTTTAAAGTAACGCAATAGTTACTTTTCAAGTAATTAATTACTTTTAGAATATTCTAACTCAGTTACTAACTCAGTTACTTTTTTGAAGAAGTAACTAGTAACTATAATTACTTTTTCAAAGTAGCTTGCCCAACACTGAAGATAAGACACAAAGTAGGGTGTAAAAATGAGAGTAAAGGCTTGTGTTTTAGCCTGCTTAATTATAAATACAAATATAAATATAAATGATGAGAATGCCACTATTAAATGCCACTAACACTGGTGATTTGACTCAAAGTGAACAAAATGTATCACATTTTTTATATTTTGACATAATAACATTGCATTTTGGGGGAATCCCTTCTCGCTTCATCTGGAGTTCAGACAAATGCATTTCAGTTTTATGTATATAGCACCCATTTAAAACAGCACTTATCTGATCTGATGTTTTCTTTTATATTTTTTTAAAATCTTTTATCTGTTTTTAATACTTCATACCAATAACTTTGCGACTGTGGAAAGGAATAACTTGCTTTTTAACTGGAAGAAATATCTGGGGGGAATATATTCAGGGAAGGGCAGCCTTGAGGGAAGCAGAGAAGATATAAAAGAGCATAAAGTAACAATGAAAAAATCAAACAAGTTTGCCAACTCGTGGTGTTTTGGTTTTAGTCTTATTTACCTGCTGGTCAGCATGTGATACTAATTTGAACCTATTAGTGTTTACACAAAAGAATGCATTTTTCTCTTTGACATGTAGGTGTTTTAAATCTGTGCATCAAAAAATAATTAATAATGCTCTTGTGTTATACACTGAATATGATAGAGTGCTGTAATCAAAAAATAAATTATCTGTACATAAAGTAATCACAAGGCAGTTTTTTTCCCTACAAATTCTGTTTTCCTCCTTCAATTCAAAAGATCCTTGTCACTGTAAAGTTTTTTTTGTGCACTTAAACAGAATTTAATGTTTGTGCCAGTGAAGATAATGACAACACTGACATCAAGGAAGACGGAGTCATCAGTACCACTTACTCAATTTTCCACTTTATATGTCAATTTAATCCATTTCATAGCATAAAATGACTGTTCAGTTTTATTAGAATAAAGTGGAAAAATAGAAAGTACTTCAATAATCAGTTATATGTGGCTTCCAACCAAGATTCAAACAATTTGTCCTGTAAAGTGCCATTCAGCGGCACATTTTTTTATATTAAGCAAGCTCTTATAAATACAGATGTGTATGTGTGTGCACAGGACTTAATGTGAGCCGACAGGCTAAAAACAAACTATATGAATAAAACATGGAAAACAGTCTTTTCATCTTCACTCTGCTTTTCTAATGCTTATTACTTTGGCCGCAGTCTCCTTCTGCAGCTTCATTCTCCCTCTCCTACTTACCCTATATCGCTTTGTTTGTCCCCCCCATCCCCTTTTTTTTCAACACAACTCTGTTCAGTCACACTGGACCCAAGGGTACAACCTTGAAACCTTGGCAAGCTGAAAAATAAAACTGTCATTGCAAAGTTTTCACCATAAAACAATAAGACAGGACAAGGTAGATTATTAGGTGTTATTTGGCCAAATCTGATTAATTATGGAACCACCCCCCGTAATTTTAAGTTCATTGAACATTTTTAAAGTGGAAACATTGTGACTATCTTGAAAAACAGACAAACTAAGTAAATGACGTGAAATTTAGTTGTTCATATTAATATTTTAAAAGCACTTATTTTTAAAAAGCACTTAGAGAACATATCCTGCTTCCAAGGTTGCACAATTCTCTAAATTTATTTTATTAATGGAAGATGTTTAGCTTTTGACATGTTCTGCAGTAAAATACAGAATAAAACGATGTGGAGTTTTGCTGATAGCTATCATTAGGGCTTCGTTTATACACTACTGGTCAAAAGTTTGAGCACACCCTAATTTTCCCAGTTATTTATTGCAATTTAAGTCGTTCGACTCCAATGAATAGCTTGAAATGGTACAAAGGTAAGTGCTGAACTGCCAGAGGATAAAAAAAGGCAAGGTTACCCAAAACTGAAAAATAATGTACATTTCAGAATCATACAAATAATTTCAGGGAACACAAAATGGATTGACAATTTACAGCTGTTCTGGAGTGGTTGACCAAGGTTCAAGGTTCTTTATTTGTCACATGCATAGTTATACAAGTATAACACACAGTGAAATGTAGCCTGACACGCTCCTCGACATGTGCAAAAATGGGGGGGGGGGGATAGAGGAAGAACATTATATATATATAGTATATACATTGGGTGAATGTGCAGTAGTAGCAGCAAGCAGGTGAATTCTGTACATTAATATGAATAGACATCTGACATCTGGTTGAGGTTGATCAAGCCTAGGAAAGTGGTGCTACTCACAAAATGGGGCAAACTCTTACTGAAAGAAGTAGAGGACAAGTTTCTGAGAGTTAACAGCTTGTGTTATAGGTGGCTCACAGGACAACAGCTTCAAGCACAGCTTAATAGTCGTCTCAGTAAGAAAGTCTCCATTTCAACTGTGAAGGGAAGGCTTCGAGCTGCAGGTTTGACAGGATTAGTTGCAGCAAGGAAGCTATTGCTAAGACGTCATAATAAGACAAAGAGGCTTGCCTGAGCCATGAAACACCACCACTACTGAAGACTGGAAGAAGGTATTATGGACTGATGAATCAAAATTGAAATCTTCGGTTCATCACGCAGATTCTTTGTACGCCATCAAGTAGGCGAAAGGATGGTTCCACGATGTGTGGCATCAACTGTCAGACATGGAGGAGGAAGTGTGATGGTCTGGGGCTGTTTTGCTGGATCCAGGATCAGTGACTTGTACAGAGTGAGAAGCACCCTGAACCAAAACGGCCACCACAGCATTATGCAGCAAGACAAGACAAAAGACACGCTTTGGAAGAGAGCCAGAGATTATTAGTAACTATGAATTAAATGCAAAGTAGTGAATAAACACATTGTAGAAGGTAACTGAAGAAGAAACACTGAGTGCATTCTGGGATTCCCCCAGCAGCCTAGTGTCATGGTCCGGGGTGTGTGGCTGGAATTTTCCATCAGGCTCCTGAGTTTACCTGGTATCCGTCCGTGGGCAGGGCAACCACCTCCTCCAGTTCCTCACACCTGGGGGAAAATCACCAGAGTGATTTAAGCCTCAAATATGTTCATTCACCACCAGTTCGTCATCAACCCATATTGGTGGCAGGCTCTCTTTGTGATTTATCTTGCTAACATTACTTTCTTGTGCTACAGTTCCTGGACTCACCTTGTCTCAAACCTCTGGCTTATGTTCCTCTCTTGGTCTCAGGATACCAAACCACCATTTTGGAAATCACCATGTGCCTCACCTGCCTGTCACCCTGCCATCACACTCCATCAGGAACCGCTGGATCTCAGGTCAGCCACAGAGTTCCACACCGCTCAGCTCACCCCGGATTCACCTCACCCTTATCTTATCGCTCTTTTTGGCCTGTGGTAAATGGCCTGTATTTGTATAGCGCTTTACTAGTCCCTAAGGACCCCAAAGAGCTGCCCACCTGCTACAGCCACTCTATGCTGCCTTAAAAGATAAAACAGCCAAAGATTCTGTTGACTAGCTCCCGGAACGCATCCAGGCATTTTCCACAGCCAAGTCTGCGCTGGCTGACGCCGCCCTGCTGGCCGACGCTGCCCTGCTGGCCCACCCGTTTCCGTAGGCGCACCGACGCATTTGACGTGGCAGTGGGTGCCGTGTTGGAACAGCGGGTTTCAGGTGTCTGGCAACCGCTCGCCTTTTTCAGTCATACGCTCCGGGATGCCGAACGCAAGTATACTGTTTTCGACAGGGAGTTGCTGGCCCTGCACCTCATGACACAACATTTTCGTTTTTTCCTCGAGGGTCGCAACTTTACTGCGTACGTTGACCACAAACCTTTGCCATGTCCAAGGTCTCTGACCCATGGAGCGCACGCCAGCAGCGCCAGTTGGCGGCCATTTCGGAGTTTACCACAGACATTCAGCATGTGGCTGGTAAGTCCAATCACGTCGCTGACTGTCTATCACGGGTGTTGGTTTCTGCAGTGTATGTCGGCGTCGACTACGCTGCCATGGCCGCTGAGCAACGTGCTGACCTGGACATCCTTGCCCTTCAGTCAACGAAAACGGGCCTCATGCTGGAAGACACCCCCGTTGGGACGGCGGTCCGCGCCTGCTTTGCGACGTTTCCACTGGCCGCCCCGGCCGTTCATGTGGACCTGGTTGGTCCCTTGCCACAGTCACAGGGTTTCACGCACCTTTTGACTGTGGTGAACCGCATGACCAGGTGGCCGGAGGGGGTACCGCTGGCGTCCACGACAGCGGTGACGGTGGCCAGAGCATTTTTGTCAACGTGGGTTTCGCGTTTCGGTTCCCCTGCTGACATTACCTCGAACAGGGCCCACCAGTTTGTTTCTGAGCTTTGGACTGCCATGGCTGACGGCCTGGGGGTCAAGGTCCACCGCACCACAGCATACCATCCCCGCAAGCTAACAGGATATGCGAGCGGTTTCACCGGTCACTCAAGGCTGTGCTCCGGGCTTCCTTAACAGGTGATTACTGGGTCGACCGTCTTCCGTGGGTTTTGCTGGGATTGCATAGCGTGGTTAAAGAAGACCTCGGGGTTACCACCGGGCTGATGGATTCTGCTTTTTCCCCTAGGAGCGCCCCACAACCAAGGGAGCCCGAGTTGTCTGCAACTTTTTTTGACCACCAGTGCCAGCCTTGCTCCCGGGCTGGGTTTCCCTCAGTCAGATCCTCACCCCCCCGGTTCAGCCGTTCCGGCCGTTTGCTTAAACCCCGGGTCCTGGACTAGTTCTGCTGGGTGTTCGAGGGGGCCTAATCTTAAAAATAGAGAGGGTGTCTGTCTGTTTTGCCTCACATCCTACTTTTAAATACCCTTGGAACAACAAATGAGCGGTCTGAGAGTGAAATGCTGTATTAGGTTGATACTGTACAATGAAGTCTTTAAGATAAACACAATTTATATAATGAATACTGGGCAAATGGTTCAGGTCTTCTATCACCTCTTTCTTTTCCAAATTGTAATGCCTATTGATTTATATAGCTTCTATTAAAATGACCTTTTAATCAAATAAATAAAACCACCATAAAAAGCAATGGCCAGTTTCAGCCACATTCAGAAGCATCATGGATGTGCATTCAGTAGGATGTGGTTGGCGTGGCCTTCTAAGTACATACACTGAACCTCGGAAACTGGAATGAGGGTGAAAACTTCTCTCTTGTAAGTTCCTAAATATGATCATAAGAAGTTAAATGATTGTATAATGGATATTATTTTGGCAGAAGTAAGGATGTATTATTAATAATTTCCATAAATTCTTCATTACAGCAAGAGAAACTTTTTTCTGGTTGCAGTTAAGTTTTCTTTAAAATATATGTACTGTTGGCAGTTGCATTCATCAGCTACCTCAAGATGAGCAAGATCCACGCTAAAATAATCATTCTACTAGACAGTTAACATTCAGACAACTGTGAATGAGCTCATTAAATGGCAATTAAAAACACAGATGCAGCTGAAGATGCCTCGAATTGGTACATCTGCTAAGCATAATTTATTTAGTTGCAACAGATTTTCTCTCTCTGTCCAATTATTGCTTACTTCTTATTAGGATCATATTTCAAAAAACTAAATTAAAAAAAAAATAAAATATGTTGAATGAACTTTTGTTCATCTGCACTGACAAAGTTACAGCATATGTGCAGGTACTCTAAGCTGAACTTGGACAAAATAAAAGCACTCAGTGAGGAGTCTTCTACTTCAGTAGAAAAAAAGTGAAACTTTTTTTTAAAGACTGCTTTATATACAATTCTTTCTGCATTCACATTTGCTACACCTTGCACCCAATACATTGTTTAAGATATGGAGTTGTGAGTGCTGCTGCCTTGAGTGATGCAATTTTATTATACATCACACTTTACTGAACTACCGAAGCAAGAGAGAGAGAAAGAGAGCAAGTGTGCTTTCGAATGTTGTCCTGTCATGTGTTGCACCATATGCTGGTACCACATTCGACATGTAGTGATATTGGCTAATGGATCAAATATCAAAGACAGGACTCTGCACTATAGGTTTCAAGTCCTAGTTTGAAATTCAAGCAGCACAAAATGGAACAATTTTTGTCAGCTCTCAGTTCACAGAAACCCAAAGAAAGATAATGGTACCAGATGAAGACTAAAATGTCATTATTAGCCATGTTCTTTACGAACACTGTAAAAGCCCTCAATTTACACTATTGTCTCCAGTATAATAGGATGAGACTGAGAAGCCAAGGAAATAGATTACAGTATCATACAGTTTTTGGAATAAGATTGTAGATAGTAGTATGCATCAGGCACAGCTCTTTAAAAGTCTTAATGCATTGTACCTTTAAGAGCTTATCTGCAGGGAGCTTGCCAGATGGCCTCATCTGTACTAAGTGAAAGCAGCATACCTTTATAGAATATATATATATATATATATATATATATATATATATATATATTGAAGTTTATAAATGTGTGTGTCTGCATTTGTGTGTATGGGTGTGTATAAGTGAGAGCCAGAGATGGAGGGAGAGATAAATTATTTAGTTGAATCAATGCTCATTGGGAGAGAAGCAGCAGGTTTCAGGGCATCAGGGGTGGGGGTTAGAAAACCCAGATATATCAAAGACATGGCTACAGAACTGGCTTTCTCTGCACTGATAATCTGTTCAACAACAGATTAAAAGCTGCAAAAGTTTCTTACTTACAAATGCATGATTTTTCAAGCTATTTGCTAAAAAAATATTTCTTGTCTTCATATGCATGAAGATCTATGCCACTCAATCAACTGTCATGTCTTTAACACAAGGTGCAAAGGCTTAACTTGAATTTAATAACTTGCTTTAGTTTTTAAAGGTGTAAAAATATGAATTTATTATAGTTTATTTAGAAAACACAATGCACAATGCATGTATTTTTCCTGTAGTGTCTGTGCAGACGCAGTTGTAATAAAACCAAAACCAGAAGCTTTGGAAATAAAATACTTGTCCCAGCATATGATTTACATGTATAAATGTTTGCAGTATTGTGATGTGAGAAGTTCAGCAAGTCTCTGGTATTCTGTGGCATACCTACCATTAACACCTTTCTCTTGACTGAACCAAAAAGTGAAAATGTGAACAATATTTCCGCATGTTTTCAAAAGCAATAAGTGGTCAATACACGAAATTCAGAGATATGCTTGAAAACGCTGAAATAGGTAAACACAGTGATGTACCTGTTTTTAGGTTTACTGTATATATTGATGAGTTAATTTGTGTGCATTTGAGTATGAAAACCTGTTTTGCAGATGCATTTGTGAGTTTGAAGACAAAAAATACTGTCAATGATAAGGGTTTTCAGTAGGGTTAATGGGGAACAATACCAGTTGGACACATCTAGTCATTTAAGTATGTTTCTGATCTAAATCTGATGTCATCAAATCTATAAAACATAATACAATAATGTAGTTTGTGTTTTACCTTCACATAGCCACTGCTTGATTCTTTGCAATTCCTTTTCAATACTTACTTAAATTGCTAAATTTACAGTTGCACAATTTAAATAGCAATTTAGTAGTATTAGTTTGCTCACTACACTTAAATTATAGGCTAAAACATTCCTGTTTATACTTTAAATATCTCCCTTCCACATTTGAGTTAATGTTGCTATAGCTACTGGTGGCTCATAGTAAACATTTAGTTTTGTTGGTATCGTTAATTAGTTTCAACTGATTTTTTTGACCCTGGCTGTGTCCACATTTTGGTTCACATTGTTTGATTACTGACTTATACACATTTGACTAATTTACATTTTACTCTGTCTTTTGCGTTACCTGTCTTCAGCTCCAGCCATTCTTGGTAACAGAAAAAGGAAAGCTTAGAGTGGAACTAAACCATCTGCTGTGATAGCCTGGGGGTAGGGCATCTTTGTATTTTGCTTTATTTTCATTTTGATTTCCAGTATATACACACTGGTAGTATATACGTTGAACTCTCACTTATTATGTCTGGTAAGTTTGGCAAGTGAAGTTCTTGTTTCGACAAACAGTATTTTTGAATAAAGTTATGTTTATGCCGCTGCTCCTCCATCGAAAGGAGCCAGCTGAGGTGGTTCGGGCATCTGACAAGGATGCCTCCTGGGTGAGGTGTTCCGGGCATGTCCCACCGGGAGGAGGCCCCGGGGCAGACCCAGGACACGCTGGAGAGATTATATCTCTTGGCTGGCCTGGGAACGCCTTGGTGTTCCCCCGGATAAGCTGGAGGAGGTGGCTGGGGAGAGGGAGGTCTGGGCTTCTCTGCTTAGGCTGCTGCCCCCGTGACCTGGCCCTGGATAAAGCGGAAGAAGATGGATGGATGGATGGATGGATGGATGGATGGTTGGTTATGTTTACTTGACATCTTCCGTTTATTATTTAGGGTAAAATAAAACACTTGTTGGACAGTACACAACTGTTTGTTCTTTTGTGACTATCTGGTTCCTTACATATCTAGCATGCTTTCTCGGTATGTAAGGAAGCCTTTACCAGGCTTTAGCAGCTAGCAGGCTTTTCAACAAGTTAATTGGTAGCATTTCTTGAGTCTTGTTGTTGTATCACTTTGTTGTGGGAGAGGAAAACCAAGGATAACCTCTGCTACTTTGCTACAGATCCTAAGTTCAGTCAAGTTACTAGATACCAAAATATCTAATTAATTCTTTGTGAGATGAGAAGCCAAGCAACAATTCAGTTCAAGCACCCGACAAATCAACGGTTCTGATAAAACAGCATCATTCAAACCTCTGTGTTTAAATTTCTGCAAAAGACTTAGAGCTAAGATTATTAGAACAAGAATAATTTTGATACAGAAACGCGAGTAAATCTACCTATGGGCATTCGACCAGTAGAAATCTGCACTTTAAACTAATAAATTCAAATGTGATACTTTTCTTTCTTACCCTTGTGTTTTTGCAAGATGAACAGATAGTGAACAGATAGTATCTGTTGTGTGGAGGAGTAGGATGTGTTATACTGCGGGGGTGCTTTGCTGGTAAAGCTATTTTTTATTCAGACTTTAGCAGTATCACACTATCCCATCTTGTTTGTATTTAGTGGAAGAATAATTTGTTCATAAACAGGAAAATACCACACATACAGCTTATGTAAAAACTATCCGACTGAGGAGGAGAGCAATGGAGACCATCAGATGTCTGGCCTCAACAATCCTCTAGCTGACGATAGCTTTAACGATAAAAAGTTGCTTTCAAGATGTGGACCATATCATCACAGTCATTATATTCAAGACAGTGATCATCAAACAGAAACATGTGAGTGAACAGTTTGTGAGTGAGTGGGGTCAAGTTAGAACAATTGAAGGTGATCTGTTTGTGATAACACCACTTTGACTGATAAACTGATGACAATCAAAAATCCGTTGCAGTCTCTTGCAAATCTGTTGCCATCTATATAAACAGAAACTCAAACTGAGTACTTATCTTTAGCACATCTTCATAGAACTGAAAGAGAAAGTCCTCCATGAATGGGGACGTAAGTGCTGCAAAATAACAAGTTAATAGCAAAATGAAATAGGCACTCAACATCCTTGCTTTTATATCGGAATATACCAGAATACAACTTGTTAAAACCCCTATTTCAAAGAGACCATGATTGTTTGGTGACAGTTTGTCTTCCACCAGGTGACCTGTGCAATTAGAAGTGATCAATAGAAAGTAGTGCCATCATATCTTTACTTCAGTGTGACTGAGTAAATAAAGAATCAATCTGTAATCAAAGCAAAAGGTCCCTACGTAAGAGTCACCTTCGAGGTGGAATGTAATCAAGCATTGCTGGCAACAGTTGAAGAATTATAGTCACAAATATACCCAGGTGCACTGGCTCACAGGAGAGATGGGTGGCAGCTGAGCTCCTGGATGAGATAAGACACACCTGCACAACACACAGACCTGTTAGAGCCGTAATGATTTTCAACATCCTCATATTAAATCTTTGGGTTTGCAAGTTATTTACAACTTGACTTATGAATTTCTCATTTATTTCAACAAGTTAATTGATAGCATCTAATGCTTTGGTTAGTTCTTGAGTCACCATCCGCTGAGTAATCTATAATAACAAGATCTGATTAACATGATTAAGACAAATGGCAGTTCTGTAAGTTCAGTGCATTGCTTCTGTTCTTTAGAAAGTAGACACGTCTGTACAAACTCCTCTCCTCTGACAAAGGCACACTTTGCTCCGCCCACATCCTCCCAGCTCTGCTGTGTTTAGATGTCCTGCAGTCACATGACTCAGCAACCCTGAGCAGTGACATGCTGGAGTGAGTGAGAAAGGGCACAGGTGTAAAAGTACTTTACACCTGTGCCCTTTGAAAGAAATCTTTTACTTTGACAACATCACCAACTTGTATAAAGACATGATCTTTGAATGAAAAATAAATGAAGAGATGAGGAAGTACTCATTAGACATTAGTCATTAGACAGACCCAGACTCTAAAAGCACACAGAGAGAGCCCAATCTCACAGTTCTTTCAGAACGACAAAGAATAACCAGTTACCTCATATAGCGGTAAAATGAATGTTTAGTCATGACTAATGTCGGTTACGCAGCATTACGTAAGGTTAAAGTGTTTTTGGTGATCATAGTCTCTACTTTCACTTATTTACTATAGGCTATATTCATTCAGATAATATATTCAACCCACAGAATTGTAAGAAATACATTTTTTTATTGGAAATGAGAAAAAAATATACCTCAAGCTATGTCTGAATATGATGACCTTTTTGTGTTGACTGTCAATTTATGTAGCAGAACACAACTGACCCAGAGTTTAAAGAATTACACATTAACATTATAGGTCTCAAAAAAACAAAAAAACCCCCAAAAACCTAGTAAGCTAGCTGAAAGGTGTGTTTTATTTTGGAGAGTAAAAAGCACAGTGATTTAGTCTTTAATCAAATGTGTTCAAATTTGGCAAATTGGTGATGATTCGTCTCATAAATCACACACGCACACACACCAATCTCCCCTACATAAGCTGCTGTTATAAGTTGAAAGTATTTGTATTGGTATCAGCACTACATGGCCATGCATTTACTTGCTATCGGATCAATACAGAAGATCACACACCATTGCACCTCAGATTCAAGGTTCAAGGTTCTTTATTCGTCACATGCATAGTTATACAAGTATAACACACAGTGAAATGTAACCTGACACACTCCTCGACTTGTGCAAAAGGGCGGGAGAGAGGAAGAACATTATATATTATATAAATTAGGTGAGAACTCAGATCAATGATTCTTTGGTAATGTGAACAGGTTAAAGACTTTAACTATTCACTGTCTGTAAAGGATTGCAGTGTGTACAAACTGAGCATTTTATTTATGATTATCTTATTTGTTTAATCAGATTTTAGCTCGGACTGTTCATAAAAATAGTTGATACAGTTTTCAACATCCTCTCACTCCTAACCCATCACGGCAGACCGCCGCCCCTCCCTGTGCCTGGCTCTGCTGGAGGTTTCTTCCTGTTAAAAAGGAGTTTCTTTTTCCTACTGTCACTAAGCGCTTACTGAAGGTGGTGCATGTCTACAAGTAGGGCTGGGCTATATCATACCGTTCACGGTAATACCGGTGTAATGTTGGGCAACGATAAGAAAATGAAATATCGCGGTAGAATATGGGTAAAACGCGCATGCGCAGTGCCTTTGTTTACATACGCACATAGCGGCGACGCAGAATGAGAAGAGCGAAAGCGGATCGTTGAATGAAACGGATGAACCAGAATTGATTTGGAAAAATGCTGCAACTTCAGTGGTGTGGAACTGGTTTAGCTTTCGTCCGTCAGATACACAACAAAGCACTATTTTTGGTAGCGCATGCTAGCGGGCCGTCGTTAGTACCGTGTTTTGGGGAAAATACGGTGTTCTGGGAATCCATCCTACCTGAAAAAACATCCTACCCAATGTTTCTGCGCAGACGCGGCGCATGCGCACAATACCAACCACGAATTAACTTCTTTTTCTCTCACCCATCCGGAATACTACTTATGGTTATGGTTAGGGTTATGGTTGGGGGTAGGATTAGGTTTAGTCGCAAGTCACCATCAAATTATAATACGGGTAGGACGTTTTGTCAGAGTAGGATGGTTTCTCAGAACAACAGCACACTTAAAATCAATCCTTTGATTTTTCTGAAAGTTGACAGTGCCCCTTATGATCCCGTGTGCCTTATATATGAATTCTGGTTGTGTTTACTGACCTCGAAACGATTTTATGTACATGGCGCTCGAAAATCTGTCAAATGTTTCAGTACAACTTTGCTAAGCTATGAAGCCGCACCGCTTGATGGATTGTGGGAGCATTGCGGCTATCGTAGGCAGGAGCCTCGCGGAGTGATACGTACTGTGCTTCAACATAATATTACCGTATTGTGTGTGTATAACCTCTTTTAAGTTTTGTGGATATTATACATGGTTATGCTGAGGATATGTCGGCCAATTTCCACTGGAAATGCCTTTTGGTTAAACTGTCAGCAAGGAATTTGCATTTGCACTGTAACATTTTTATAAAACTTTAATGCACTTAAAAAAACTGCTTGTTTAAGTGAAAATACGCTGATGTTTTGGGGTTTTTTGCACTAATAAAGCTGAGGAGTTGTAAAGTATTTTGTCTAGTGTCAATTATATCGTCAGTTATGTCGTTATTGCAAATTTTCAAATGTATATCGTGATAAATATTTTTGGTCATATCGCCCTGCTCTATCTACAAGTAATCTGTATCTTGTCTAATGATTTTCAAAACTTTACACACATATACAACAAGTGAAAGATGATTTTCTAACTCTAGTGATGAACAAAATCAATGACTCAATGCAAAAATATCAAGCCAAGCCTTGTTCTTTATCCCCTTTGTTTGTTGTTCATATGTATGTGGAAAATATACAGTGAGGATCAGTTGAAATGAGGCATTTCAATGTATGGAAAGCAAAGCAGGAGTCTCATTTCAAGAGTATTTGAAAAGGGATCAGCGCAAGAGCTATTTCTCAGATTGATAATCGCTCCAAAGAGCGTCTGCAGCTTTCCAGGATATGCAGGCAAAACAAATAATTTGAGAGAAAATAAAACCAGTATTCATGATCCTGTGGCACGTACAGACAAACAGGGAAACTGACACCTGTCTTTTAATAACAGAGAACTAGATGGAAACAGGGGGAGGAAAGCCAGAGCACTGGAGTGGAAAAACACACATACCTAAAATGCAATCTCATGGTTTTTCATTTTGTTTTGTTTCCTGAATATAAATTAAAAGGAAGACTAAAGATGTATTTTCAGCATTGTTACCTGAGTCACTTAGTGTCTGGAGACTCAAAAACCCCATTTCAATTAAAAGGGACATATTTGTACTTTCAGTCATGTTTTTTTCTTTGTTTGCTGTTGCCTTCAATGATTCTATTTCTGTTTTATTATATAACAGTAGTGACGTAATGAATGGGAATGATGGGGGTCATTGTTTTCTTTTCTTTCCTCGGAATATGGTACATCAGACAGGCAGAAGGCCAGCCTGTTTTTGAGACAGATTTATTTAAAGTGTTAGCCAAGAGATGCGCTGACATTATAACCTTGTGTGGATCTGTCTGGAAATGAAATGAAATTGGAAAACAAATGAATGCGTTTCAGTATCAGCACCTCTTCTGGGCATGACGTGGCTGTTCTTTGAATGATAACAGCTTCATGTTGGCGTGCTATCACAGTGGCACTGGAAACCGGTGCTGTGTCCAGATATCCTGACCTGGATGCCAGCGCTCATGCCCAGACTTTTGGAAGGAGCCACAATGCTTGGAGAAAGGGGAAAGACATGGACGAGATGGATAGGTCACAAGTTCCACCCTGTTGTGTGTGTAACAGAAGAATTTGTCTGACTGACGTACCTGCCCTGTTACCACTATTTCAGAATGAATGTGACAGTTTTATTTCTCCAGAAAGACTTACTCTAAACTTAAAGGGTTGACAGGGAAATTAATCAGGAACACTCAAGCCTTCACAGTGACTACTTTTGTGCTGCCTTTAAGCAAACTGCTGAACTCCCCTGACCGCTCCATTGGAGCTGCTCAGTGGTCGACAGTAGAAGACTATGATTGTACTGAACAGCTGGGCACTGCCAAAGAACTTCTTATTCAGCCTTCTTTATAAAGCTGGAAAATAGCTGGCATTTCTACCCTGCTGTATGTAATTTTGTGTTAACTGCAGCCCACACTGCAAAACCAGACTCTATTAATTGGTTAATGCAGTCTGGTTTTGCAGGTAAATGTCATTGTGTATTACAGAGTGCATACTGGGCTATTTTCAGTTGAAAAAATACCCTCAGAACATCACTTGTAACATAGCTATAATATATAACCTGGACTGCTAATGTGTCATACATTAATTACACCTAGAACCGATACGCAATTAGCGACTTCTTGAACTTCTACGCCTCTTTTGAGAGGACAGTTGAAGATTTCACAGCGAATGTGCCTTAATGTGATTGTAGTTCTCTGACTAGTCAATGCCCAATAGTGTGAGAAAAGACGTTTCACCTCTCATCCGAGAAGCTTCTTCAGTTCTAAGGTCAAATGGTGGAGAGTCCCAGATATAAACCTAGTGGGAGTATCCCCCCACAGAGGGACAAAAGGACCCCCTGATGATCCTCTAATCGCCTGAGCCAAGGTGTGAAACTGGGTGTGGGTCCCAATCAGCCAGAGTTTCGGGTGTGTTCATTGTGAAACCTGGCCCCACCTTATCATGCGAATTCCTGAGGTCAGATGGCCCAGGATGTGAGTGGGCGTTAAGGCGTCTGGGAAGGGATCTCAAAACTGGATTATAGATGGCAGAGAGTTGGTGTCGTAAACCCCCGCCTCTGTTCAAAGATGGTCGCTCACAGTGGACATAGATGGCTTCTTTCACTCCTCTTTCAAACCATCTGTCCTCTCTGTCCAAAATGTGAACATTGGCATCCTCGAAAGAGTGTCCTTTATCCTTAAGATGCAGATGGACTGCTGAGTCTTGTCCTGTGGAGGTGGCTCTTCTGTGTTGTGCCATGCGCTTGTGAAGTGGCTGTTTGGTCTCTCCAATGTAGAGGTCTGGGCATTCCTCGCTGCACTGTACAGCATACACCACATTGTTAAGTCTGTGTTTTGGCGTTTTGTCTTTCGGGTGAACCAGTTTTTGTCTGAGCGTGTTGCTGGGTCTGAAATGCACCGGGATGTCATGCTTGGAGAAAACTCTCCTAAGTTTTTCTGATACACCGGCTACATAGGGGATGACAATGTTGTTGCGTCTGTCCTTCTTATCCTCCCTCGCTGGTGTCTGGTCTTCTTTTCTGTGCCTCTTTGCTGACTTTAAGAACGCCCATTTAGGATAGCCGCACATTTTGAGTGCTTCCTTTACATGTGTGTGTTCCTTCTTTTTTCCTTCAGGCTTAGAGGGAACATGTTCTGCCCGGTGGTGTAGGGTCCTAATTACTCCAAGTTTGTGTTCCAAAGGGTGATGGGAGTCAAAGAGGAGGTACTGGTCTGTGTGTGTGGGCTTCCGGTAAACTTCGATGTTGAGTTTGCCGTTCTCTTCAATGTGCACAGCGCAGTCCAGGAAAGGCAAACAGTTGTCCTTTGTGTCTTCCCTGGTGAACTTGATGTTTTTATCCACAGCGTTAATGTGCGCAGTGAAGGATTCCACTTCTTGTGTCTTGATTTTGACCCAGGTGTCGTCCACATATCTGTACCAGTGGCTGGGTACTCTTCCTTTGAAAGAGCCAAGAGCCTTTCTTTCCACTTCCTCCATGTAAAGGTTGGCTACAATAGGTGACACGGGGGAGCCCATGGCACAGCCATGTTTTTGTCTGTAAAAGCCTTCGTTGTATTTGAAATATGTAGTGGTGAGGCAGAGGTCTAACACACTGTTAGACCCCCCGTGTCACCTATTGAGACCAAACAGCCACTTCACAAGCGCATGGCACAACACAGAAGAGCCACCTCCACAGGACAAGACTCAGCAGTCCATCTGCATCTTAAGGATAAAGGACACTCTTTCGAGGATGCCAATGTTCACATTTTGGACAGAGAGGACAGATGGTTTGAAAGAGGAGTGAAAGAAGCCATCTATGTCCACTGTGAGCGACCATCTTTGAACAGAGGCGGGGGTTTACGACACCAACTCTCTGCCATCTATAATCCAGTTTTGAGATCCCTTCCCAGACGCCTTAACGCCCACTCACATCCTGGGCCATCTGACCTCAGGAATTCGCATGATAAGGTGGGGCCAGGTTTCACAATGAACACACCCGAAACTCTGGCTGATTGGGACCCACACCCAGTTTCACACCTTGGCTCAGGCGATTAGAGGATCATCAGGGGGTCCTTTTGTCCCTCTGTGGGGGGATACTCCCACTAGGTTTATATCTGGGACTCTCCACCATTTGACCTTAGAACTGAAGAAGCTTCTCGGATGAGAGGTGAAACGTCTTCAAGTAACTTAAAGAAGTCCAGACGCTTTTCTTTGCAAGCTCCTTTGACTACGATGACCTGGATGACTGAGAACCTTCACAGACATTTTGTTTTGGTTCCTTTTTCATGAAATTCCTCTTCCTCGATTTTGTGCCACAGAAGTCTCAGCAGCCCTTAGGCTATGTAGTGAAAAGTTTTGAAATTTGGGACACTTACTGGGTACAGTCCCTGAATCATTATCAGTTTAATGTCTGTGCCTGCAGCACTCTAGCGCTACCAGGGAGGTGAAGTTGAATCCATGTTTGTGGATATAAGCTGTGGATCATTGGAATCAAGTTCAAAGTATCATGAACCTTTTGCTTTTAACTGAAACTGGCTTTATATCATGGTAACAAAGAGCTGATGGAAACATCACCCACTAGCTATAGTTCTGAATATTGCACCCATAAAACAGGAGGAGTGGGGGGATCGCTGTTGTATGTAGAGAAAAAAAACATTAATTAGAAATCTTTGTCGTTTGATAGTTATTCAAGTTTTGAATTATTAAGTTTAGTAATTAATTCTGTATCTACTGCAGTATTTTTCTTCCTTGACCGAGAGATGGCTTCCTGGAAGAAACTTTTCCGAAATTTGATTGTATTATTATGTCAGGTTATCTGGTGTCAGTGTGAATATTTTAATACTCACATTGACAAGAGCAACAATTCTGACAGTTCATTAGTTTATTGGAATGTTTTGATTTTAAATAGCATGTGACTGAACCCACCCATACCAAAAAGGTCATAGACGTGATCTAATTTTTTTCTTAGTCCTTAATGTCACGGTCACAAATTTTCCAAATTTCACCGTCTATGATCATTATAGCATATTTTGAGAGGTTTATTGTTTATCTGTCAAAACAAATACCAACCGATTTAGCAGTAAGCACAAAATCAGTGCCCGCACAGATGATACATTCATTAGTGAATTTTTAAAATGCACATGTGGAACTGTCATCATGTAATGACATTTCTGTGATGCAATATCTCGACCAAATTTCTGCTGTTATATCTATATTAATACACAAATATTAATGTGCGTGGTCCACCAAAAACACCTTGCACAAACAGCGAAAAGGTAAAGATGGCATTTAGAATCTGCTGGAGCACTGAGAGAAACTGCCTATTAATTTTTAAATATATTAAAATCAATTTTACTGGTACAACAATAAAATAATATCTGCAACGCAATCCTATATCTCCCAGATGAATCAGTCCAATTCTGTTTTTTCCACCTATGAATAAACTACTTAATCCCTCCAAAACCATAACAACTGAATTTGACGATTTTACTTCTTTCTTCCGCAACAAGGTTAATAAAAATAGAAGTAATATCTTAGCCTCTCTAGCAATTTATATAGAACTGCCTCACATTCAGATCAAATCATTCACTGCACAATGTCCATCTTTTCTCCTGTAAATTCTAAAGATCTGAAAAAAATTATTGATCAGTTAAAGTCTTTCAACTTTGTAGTAGACCCCTACTCATTTTTATATCAATGAGATAAAGATTTGAATAGTTTGGTACTATTCAAATCTTTATCTCATTGATATAAAAATCATTTGAAAAATAGTAAATATTAACAACAGTTCTCTACAAACCAGCATTTTCCCTGTTTCTCTCAAATGTTATATCCTGCCTCTACTCAGAAAAATAACTTGGATGGACTGGTAATTAATAATAAATTGTTGGAAATAGACATATTTCCAATCTTTCATTCCTCAGCAAAATATTTGAAAATAATGTTTATAAACAACTGAATGAAGACATTTCAACAAACACTCTTTGTGAGAAGTGCCAATCAGCCAATCAGATTTTGGATCAAACTGTAGCACAGAAACAACTACTAATAGCTCCTACTTTCGATTTTAGTTCTGCCTGATGTCACAACTGATTTTCTCAGTGGCTCGTGACATTTAATTGAAACGCTTCATCAGTCAGTTGGTTTAACAGCTATAATGGCGCAGTGTAATATCACACTAACCTTAACCCTATTTTTTTCTGTGTGATCCACTGTATTTTCCTCAAATGTTTTGCATGAACTATAGAGCTGGAGAAAACATAAATAAGGATCCTTCTTTGCATCAAATGTATTCAAAACTAATTCTTCACAACCCCATAGTATGAGGTTTGTGGCAGTGAAGCTAGCCAGCAGCTGTTCTATCACACAGATATTTAACAAACTCTTAGCTCCACACTGTATGACTGTCATTAATATGCAGCGGAGAGTGTTTCTTCTTTTTCTGCCTCTACCTGCCACCCTCTTCCTAAACTAAAAGCCCTTTATTTCCATGGAAACAGTCAAAAACATCCCTGTGCCCTTTAGGGGATAATGTGAACCTTGCAATGGACCCTTCACATAAATTCACTCATTCTCCTTCGTATCTCTCTCTCAGACACACACATACCCTTGAACGCGCACTGGAAACTCTGATGCAGTTTTGTGTGTTTATGTGCACGATTCCTGCATTATTCATTATTCTCTTTGTTTTTACCGATCCTCCCATCAGACTACCAGTCTACTTCCATTAAGGTATGACTAAGACAGACTTGCACACACAGACACACACACGCAACTCACCAGTTATTTGCTGATTGCTTTATGATATTCCTAAAAGTTGTGCTCAAGGGTCAATAATTAATTGTGTTTAGTACGAGCCAGACGAGCCCGAGGGAGTCATGAGAACTGCTTTCTTGCTATTCACTTGGCTATCAGATAAACACAGAAAATATTTATTACTGATAAAAAAGTGATCCAAGTATAATGGTAGCGGTTTACACGTTGTCTCCTTTTGCGTGCCTACAGTAATTATTTTTCATTTGTAGATTCATGCTGTCATGAGATGTTTTTTCCACATGTTTTATTAGTGGCTATTGTATCGGGCCATACAAAGCTGATCCCACCCAGTGAATCGGGCTCCCAAATAACTGAGATGCTTCCATCCATCACTTTGAATTTGTTCATACTTGTACTCCTCGCATTGGAAAATAAGTCTATATTACAATCCTCAAGGGATGATGTCATAAAGAACAAGTGGGATTGTTGTCCTGGATTTTAAACCTACAGAGTCCAAACAGAGTGGATTATCAATCATGGAGCAATTACATTATGACTAGAGCCTAAATGTTATATTTCCCTATGGCTCCTCGTAAAACTAATATCTCAGTGACAAATAGCTCCCTACCACCTTTTCTGTACTGGAGCATAATCACCTGTTCTAGTTTGGCGTGACTTCACATAAATAAGCAACAAATACAACTGGAAAAGACGAGCAATGTCTTGTTAGAAATAAAGCCTATACTCAGCCTTAACTCAACCTATTCTGCCACTGTGCCCACTTTTTGAGGTATTGCCATTGTCGCTGAGCATGATTCCTACTTTTTTCCAAAACATCAAAACATTTTAATTTTTTAAGCAATGTGACTTCTTAGCTCACAGAATGCTGCCGCATTAATCCACACCATTGCATTCTGGAAGCATTCTACAGCTCTGCCTGTTAATGAATTATCCCCGACTGCCAGTAGACAGGAGAGCTGTCTATAGGTTACAGAAAAATGTGAAAACAGAGAAATGAATAGACAATGGTTGTG
This sequence comes from Perissodus microlepis, assembly GCF_051167445.1. Taxonomy (NCBI): domain Eukaryota; kingdom Metazoa; phylum Chordata; class Actinopteri; order Cichliformes; family Cichlidae; genus Perissodus; species Perissodus microlepis. The sequence goes on from NC_140461.1 coordinate 4,149,107, forward strand.
TTAAAATACTTTGTTCTAATGTAAAAAATGCATAAGCGAAGCTATTTGTTGTCATAATACAACTAAAATGTAAATAAAAGCTTAATTAGTTTAGGCTGAGGTCAGACACCGAGTATTTTGTTGAGGATTTTGGATGACTTAGAAACCTGAGGTGCATAATCAAGTCTACTATCAGCAGGAATCTGTCAACAAGCTCAGAACGCTGTGTTTTTTTAAGCTTGATGAAAATGTATTTTTCCATAATCCAGTGGGTTTTGATAAGGTTTTATGAGTCTTTAAGATAAGCATGTGAAAACATCAAATTTAAAGATAGAAAGTTCCTACCCAACAGAGATAACACACACACAGACACACACACACACACACTTGTATTCCAGCTGTTATGTGAAACCGCATTTAGACCAACATACATGTAAGACAAAAATGTTGTGGTTTACTAGTCAAAATGCGAAGAGTATTTCAGTATTATATAGAGAGAGTCTTTATAAGAAATGGCAGACCAATATCAAATTAGCATAAATGTTTCTCTTTCTTGACTGACTGCATAAATACTTAAATCATGAGGTTGCATATAAATAAAATTTCTGTAATTTCTACTCATTTTACACTTTGAGTGATCACATGGTTGGTTGATTACATTCAAAGCAGCTTGTGCAATAGTCACAACCACTAATCTATTAATGTTCTTTTGCACACAAATTTTATTTATTTTATTTTTTTCATTTTCCTGAATGCAATTAATTTTTTCATCTGCCCAGTCTCTTACTGATTATTATTTTCTGTTATTTTCTAGATTTAAGTTTAGACGTTAAAACTATTGGTTTGAGAAAACGACCATAAATTAGATTCTTTCAAAGCTCTGTTTTCTTGGTTGCCATGGTGACACACCTGCTGCTGAGGAGTCTGGACAAAATATCTGCTGCAGACACGAAATACCTTCATACATCCTGCTGAAATACATTAGTCATAAATCTGTGCTGACTGTTAGTAAATGTAACAATTCACACGTGCTTCATATAATGCTATGAAAACGGTCTGGACAGTAAGCATGTGGGCAATATTATGTTATTATTAACCTGCATAATGACAACTACATAGCTTTAAAGACCATGAAGAAACAAATGAATCGATAACACAATTTTATTACTCAAAAAAATCATTATCTCAGGCTGAAATTATGTGTATTTACGAGTTTTGTGGGTGTTAAATTCTGTTACATTTATTAAGTTGCAGGTATATTTGGGCATTGTTTAAAAAATGTCCTGTTCATGGAGCTATTCCTACATAATAGACGAGATTGGCTCATGTTTACAGGACTGATAAAAGTATTGAAATGTTTTTTTTTTGTTTTTCTGTTATTGGAGCTACATTTCACCCCTATTCCATTTTGCCAAAGGAAATAAAATTGATCCATTTGAACACAATTTTTGGGAAATAGCATCAGACACAAACAAAACAATTGTAGGCTTATGAGAAAACATTTCAAGTTGTATATATACTTAGTATTTAGTGCATTTCTACTTCTCAAGTTGTACAGTTTGTTACTTTGTGTTTTTATGAGTCAGCACATTCATTATTTATTGACTCTCATGCATGGTATAACCCTGGCCTTCCCAAGAAAACACACCTGCACTCATGCACCAAATATCAACAAATGTCTTTCTTCATATTAGACTAGCTGTCGTCTTTATTGACTCCAACCCCCTGCAACCTGCTGTCAACGCAGTGGTTGAACTGGAATAGATCAACAAAGTTAGTTGGAATACCATGCAAAAAAAAAAAAAAAAATGCACACTGGTAACACATGAAATGATTTACAGAAACTGCCATTTCCTTTGTACATTGGCATTAGTGCAATGGTAAGTCCATGCTCCTCCTAATGTGGGATTGTATTGTGATTTTATTGTTCTTTTCATTGACAATGACAGAGCACTAATAGCCAAATTTCCTTCTCTTCCTAAATACTGGAATGACATGTTCAACACAGATTATAGGCCACGTAATTAAAATGAACATCACAGAAGCCTGCTGGGTTAAACAAGCAGGCTGCTGGCTAAAAGTGCATCATATCCTATTATTAGCAAGCACACTGTGTTAGGATTCTGATTTAAATGTAATTTGTGTCTCTGTCTAAATAATGCTCATAACGTTGTGCCCGAGTCAGGATTCGGTAGTATGATTACACATGATGGATATTGTTGCATGCAGATTTCAATAAGATGACAAGTGATGAAGTGGGGGAGGGAGAAAGGTAGAAGTGGAACAGAGACAAATGGCTTCCTTTCTAAACGGAGACAGGAAAGACAAATAATAATAAAAAGCTTGTTGATTAATTGATTGTAATTTCGTGATGGCATTTTGCTGAATGATTTATCATTCTTCAGGACTGTCACTGTGTTTTTTGGCGAACAGATGCTAATATATTTTGTGCTGATGAAGCTCATTTAAATTTGAGAAACAGAGAGCGAAAGGAGCCAAGGGTTATCCGACATATGCAGTGTCTCTGATTTTTAAATAAACACAGATCAACAGATCAGCCAGATGAAACAAATGTGAAAAAGATTCAGTCAGTGTGTGTGTGTGTGTGGAGGGTGGAGGAGGGTCTTATGTGTGTGCATTTTTGTTTTCACTTATCTTGCTTACGTGGAAGCCAACTCGAAGAGCGTTCTGCTGAATCCCCATTTTCCTTTAATCTTCACTCGCAGTTTATGCTGAGATGAAGCATAATGCACATCAATCAGAAACACACACACACACACACACCAATGCATATATCAAAGATAAAATTAATAATATCAAACAGAGATATAAATATGTAGATTAGGTTCTTACCCGTTGCAGTTTGGAAACAAACACATGGCCTGTTTGCGATCACAACAAAACACATTTTGACACCAATATGAATTCTGAAACAAAAATCAAGTGACAGAGCTTTGAAAACTACTTAGAACAGAGCAGGTCCAGTAAAGTCCATACAAGTAATATTCAGAGATATTTGAGAGTTTTTTCCTTTTCCTTTTTTTTTTTTTTTTTTTACTAGTGGTTATTTACAGTGTGTGAATGTGTGTGTGAATGGGTGAATGACTGAATGTAGTGTAAAGCGCTTTGGGGTCCTTAGGGACTGAGTAAAGCGCTATACAAAATGCAGGCCATTTTATAAAACACTCAATGTAGTCTTGCAGGAAATGTTATTTATAGAATGTGCATTTTCTTTGTTGTTATAGATAGCATGAATAATAATAATGGATTGCATTTATATAGCGCTTTACAATTCCACTATTCATTCACTCACTGGTGGAGGAAAACTACAGTCGTAGTCACAGCTGCCCTGGGGCAGACTGACAGAAGCAAGGCTGCCATATCGCGCCATCACCAGTAGGCGGTAGGTGAAGTGTCTTGCCTAACGACCGAGATTGTCCGAGCCGGGGCTCGAACCGGCAACCTTCCGGTTACAAGACAAACTGCCAACTCTTTGAGCCACGATCGCCCTGAATTTATTCAGGTTACTGCTACTGTTATTGCTTTAAGCAGAGATGACGATTGATTTTATTTAAAAAATTGGAGCATTGCAACAAAAAACTTTCCCAGTGAGAAATTGCAGTTGCCTTGACTGGAGTGCATTTACAAAGTCTAAAGGTTGATCCTTCTCTTTCACTCTTGTACACACGCCTACATAATAAGACTGGCTTAAATACAGACCCGGCTCAAAGCAGTCCTTACTGTAAAATCCCACAGAGCTCTCACCTTTAAATGGGCTTTATAGAAATCCCAGGAGTTTAAATGCATCTGCAAGAGACATAGAAAATCACAATTACAAGCTATTGGAAACTAAAAATGGGCTCCACACTGACATACAGCTCCAAATCTATAAGATGTACATTTTGCACTACTAAACATATTTTGTCCTATATTATAATCTTGAGCACAACAAATAGATCAAATGTTTAAACAACCATTTTTTTACTATTTCATGAAAATTATGAACTCACTTTGATAGAAGCAACATATCTCAAAAAGTTGGGAAGAAGAGACGAAGGTTGGAAAGGTATGTGGCATAAAAAAAAGAAACAGCTGGTGGAACATTTTGCAACTAATTAAGTTAGCTGGCAACAGGTCAGTGTAAAAATAAAAATGTAGAGAGGCAGAGTTTCACCAATGTGCAAAAAAGATGAAAGAAAAAAAAAGAAAATATACAAATTTCAGAAAAATGTACTCTATGACTTTTGAATATCTCATAATCTACGGTGCATGATGTCATCAAAAAATTCTGAGAATCTGCAGAATTCTGTGTCCAAGGGACAAGGCCCAAAATAAATACTGAATGCCCATGATCCTAGTGTCTTTAGGACACACTGCATTAAATAATGGAATAACTGCACAGACTCAGGACGACTTCCAGAAACCACTGTCTGTGAACACAGTTTGCCAGGACATTCATAAATGCAGGTTAGACCCATGTCATGCAAACAAGAATGAATATGTAAACAAGATCCAGAAATGCTGACGTCTTCTTTGGGCCAAAGCTCATTTAAAATGGACTGAGGCAAAGCGGAAAACTGTTCTTTGACAAATTCTCAGATTAATCGAAATTCTAAATTCCTTGTAAAAACATGAATGCTGTATCCTCTGGACTAAAAGGAGAGGAAGCATTTCTGATCTCTGATTATATGCCTATGGAACTGACACCATCAGTGCTATAAGATATATATAGGTTTTAGAGCAACATATGGTCCCGTCCATCTTATTCCTTCTTCAGAGAATCCCTGGAATGCCTATAACTGTACAAGATCGACAGGACCCTTAGAACCTTCATCTGGAACTCAATGGGGATGTGGTGAGCAACACTAGAGGCCAACTTCAAGCCAATACTGCAATTTAGCATCTAGTGTGGGATCTACCAAGACGATTCAACTGCTGTTCTGCATAGGCTTGAACCCCTTCAGTGAGCTCATTGACAAGACTGGCTACAGATATCGACTACGGAATGCAGCAATTTTGAGCCACCTCCTCTACATGGATGACATCAAGCTGTATGCCAAGAATGAATGGGACATCAATTCACTGATCCACACCACCAGGATCTATAGCAATGAAATTGGAATGTCAGTCGGACTGGAGAAGTGTAGTTGGATGGTAAAAAAAGAGAGGGAAGGTAGTCAGAACTGAGGGGACTGCACTACAAAAAAATCCTACCAGTGGCTGGACAAAGCTGGACTGAAAGACAGCACAGAGCCACTAATTATGGCAGCACAGGAACAAGCTCTGAGCACAAGATCCATGGAGGCTGGGGTCTATCACAACAGGCAAAACCCCAGGTGCAGGCTGTGTAAAGGTGCCCCTGACACAATCCAGCACATTATAGCAGGATGCAAGATGCTAGCAGGCAGGGTATACATGGAATGATATAGCCAATTGCCTAGTATTCAAAAACATCTGAGCCGAGAATGGCCTAGAAGTCCCGAGGTCAAAATGTGAGACACCCACTAGGGTGGTCAAAAATGACCGAGATAAGATCCTGTGGGACTTCCAGATACATACTGACAAACTTGATTGATGTAGTGATACCGAATGACAGCAACATCAGGAAGAAGGAACATGAGAAGCTGGAGAAGTGCCGAGGACTCAGAAGAGCTTGAGAAGATGTGGAGGGTGAAGGTAATAGTGGTCCCACTGTTAATCGGAGCACTCAGTGCAGTGACCCCCCCAAGCTAGGACAGTGGCTCCAGCAGCTCTGAAATTGTAAAATTACTCAGTTTAAAGATTTGATACATTTTCTTTTGTGAATAAAATGTGTTTTTAGGAGATTTATTTTTTATTTACATTTCACACACTGTCCCTACTCTGTAGATGTAAAGTAGAGTCTATTGGTGTATTCGGCAAAAAAAAAAAAAAAAAAAAATCTATTATGATTTTGTAAAAAAAAAAAAAATGCAATACTCCTGATTATCCTCAGCTCAAGCTAAAATCTCTTTGTGGGACACCAAAAGAAATCCAATTCGCAGAAAAAACGTTTTAATATGGAAGCTGAGTCAGTGCCCCTGATACATTTGGCACCTTTTTTCATCATGCTGAGTTGTTATTGTGAGGAGCTGTATTTAACCCAAAGCGTGATTTTTTTCAAGCGCAAACACAAACAAAAATTGAGCCAAACTGCAGACTCCTGGGTGACAGCTGTAATTTACGTCACTGGCACCCACTCCTGATTCCTTCATTGCACTCAGCATGCAATATCGCCACTGATTGTGTTAAAGTAGGAATGCTTAAAGACACTTTCTGTGTACCACAGAGATGCCAGCAACATTGACAAAGGGGCAGTATTTGACACCCTGAAAATGAAAGCAAGTTGGATTACTCTGAATCTTTGATCAGTGGCACACGGAGTTGAGCCAAACAGCTTTGGGTTTAAGTGGATACTTGTGGGTAGTTGACATTCTGACAAAATTACTTCTATGGCTTCTTACACAGAAAGCATTTTGTCAACATTTCCCTATCATACATCTCAGGCATGTCTTTTGGAACAATATAATTCACTTTTTGCTCCTTATATTTTTTGCCAAATTTTAAATAATGCTTCCAGAAAAATGAGGTAAGAGCAAAGAATTAAAGGAGATCCAGCAGAAGGTCTGCAAGGTTTTTTTTAAAATTGTATATTAAAGCAAATAATTAGACAAAGGTGTGACAGAAAGCTGGCAGGAAAACAGAAAAAAAGAGCTAGATTAGATCAACCGGAAAGTTATATAGTATTTAGTATAATATTAAGTGACAAGAAACAGAAGCTCAGAACCATGACAGAAAGACTGTGTGGGATTCACTCTGCAGTCTCCTAAATGTACTCCACCCATATACTCCATGACCATCTCCTTCCAACCAAGGCTCTACAATTCACGTCCAAGAACACAAGTGCAAAAACAAGATTTCATGACTGTTTCATAAAACTTTTATCAGACTCTATTTCTGCTATTTATACATGTCCACTGGTGTCTATTTAGGTAAAAAAAAAAAAAAAAAAAAAAGTACATTCATGACCCTTTCATTAAATACTCTGTGTGTACACAGACATCCAGAAATTTTTTGATTTAAAATAAATGTAAAAAATCAAGGTATTCACAACTCACAGCCAAGTGTCACGTATAAGTTAAGTCACATTTGGTCAAACACAGCACATTCCTCATTTACACTGAAATGAGATAGTGTTGTTTTTTACCCACTGTAGGGAAAGAATGACTTAAACACATAATTATTACACTGATAAATGTTTCAAGATAATGTTTTGCCTTGTGTGTGCTTGCATGCATGAATATACTGTATGTTTTCCCCAGGCAGACTGACAAGCTGATCCAAATTGAGAGGGTGTTCCATCAACAGATGGTATTGGTAGCTCAGGCTTTGGCCTTCTGGGACTCAGTTTGGCCCACAGTTGGACCAATTAGCCTGAGCCACAAAACATTATTATGCTGAACAAATGTGGTTACAAAAGGCCCCAAGTTCTAGTAGAACTAATGTACATAGACACCATGAAAATGTGTTAAGAAGAAAATGCACACATAGAAAAGCAGAGTTAATTGGACTTTTTGCTCAAATGTTGTTGGTTAAGTGTAGAGATGGGAAATTAACAGTTTCTATATACAACTCTTTTTGCCATAGTTCCTTTTCTGTATGTTGATGCCAAATAAAACTTTATGCTGATGATATTATGCTGTACTTAAGTACAAAATAGTGTACCCTTGAGTGTTTCTATGTAACCTTAAGACAGCTTTTCTAGTTTAAGAGAAATTTACTATCGTACTTCTAGCGACCCCTTGAGCTTGTAAATATTAAATTGTTGCATACAGGTGACAAATTTATATTAAAAAAACCTTTGGTGAGCATATGCTTCAGTGAGCTTTGCCATTATATAGTTAAATAATGGTGTTCGAGGCTTCTATCTTACAATTACAAAATGCCCTAGATGTTTGACTGCTAAGATCTGGTGGAGGCCAGTTTGATTTATATGATCAAAATTCATTGAAATCATACAGTTACACCTTGTGGGAAAGGGGAATGTTTAATCGTATGATGGTCCTTTGTTAAAAGGACTCGATCGCTGTCATTGCCTCACTGAAGAGGGCAAGTTTTTACTTTAATTTGTCACTTGTGTGTACATTTTCTACATATATTGCACACCAGCTTTGTTCCTTCTGCTTCATAAAGTAAGAACAGGGATGTAGTTAAAGACTTGTTAGTAATTATTACTTTTTGAAAGCAGTGTTAACAAATAGTTTTGTGTTATTTTTTCTAACTGTAAACCAGTGCATCACTTGTGTTCTTTGAGCGAGGTAGGGTTATTCTTTACTCGATTCTTGTACAGTAAAATTCTGTACATTATTTTCTCAGTGGCTTGCAAGAACAGTCAGCCTTGGTTACTTAGGCTTATGGTTTTTTACATTTCCCATAGTCTATTGTGGCTACAGAAGGAAGACTTTAAGTTTCTGGTCCTTCTCTCACTTCTAGACACGAAAACATTTTCTTAATTGTTGCTGTGTCCTGGTCTTTAAGGCTTCTCTCTGTGGAGAAATTTCTAATTTCTAAATCCTTTGTATTTCTTGGACAAGGATTTTAATTTTGGAACTGGACACTAGCAGATACAGTGAAGATGACACAGATGGTGAGGTTAAAGAGGTTTTAATGAAGGGGGAGTGAAGGGCCTGAAGCTCAACAGGAGAAATTCTGCCAGCAGCAGGAGAGAACAGACTGGAGATCTAAAGATGCAAGTGAATTGGAAAGATGGAAGGCAACTGGAGGGTGACTTTGTATAATGGGTGTAAACCCATATGGAAAAGATATATATAAACCTTATGAAGTTTGTATCTGTCTTGTGTGAAACTTGTATGAAAAGCATACAAGAGTGAAAACAGATATAAGATCCCTTGAAAAATTATATAAATGAAACTTGTATGTTTTGGATACTTACTACAACAATATATGAAAGTAATGAGAAAGTGGCCACTTACATGAGTAAATCATATAAGCCTTATACGATTCACTATACGAAGTAGGCCACATCTTATGCAAGTCTTTTATACGTTTTTCTATTTCTTTTCCATATGGGAATAGTCTCCAGGAAACTAATAACTACATTTATAGTGTATTTCTCAACTTATGCAGGGTGGAAATATAGTTAAAAATCTAAAAAAGAAACAGTTTTTGTACAATTTGAAAGTGATTAAGTTAAATGGCAACAGGTCAGTATGTAAAAAGAACATCTTAGAGAGTTTTCAGAAGTATAGATGGGCAGAGGTTCACCAATCATCGCAATACTGCATCTTCAAACCATAGAAAACATTTCAGAATAGTGTTCCTAAATATAATGTTTCAAAGACTAAAGCATTCATTATCTACAGGCAGTGTTGGGAAGGTTACTTTTAAAATGTATTCCATTACAGAATACAGAATACATGCCCCAAAATGTATTCTGTAACGTATTCTGTTACGTTACTCAATGACAGTAACGTATTCTGAATACTTTGGAATACTTAATATACTATCGTGCTTTTTACAACAACGTGAATGTACTATTGCTGTGTGATTTATTACTATTACTGAAGGTCCGCGACTCCGAACTGTAGTAAAGGGACCTCTGACTAATACGGCGGGGTCCCTGTCGGCTCGTAGCCGAAAAATAGCTTTACTTTGTTGTGTGGGTCAACTTTTCTTGCGAGAGACAGAGAGAGGCGTTGAAAGACTGCTGCAACGGAACTTATTGTTTTCGGAGGAAAACACGAACACAGTGTACAGTCGAGTCTTAATAGCTTACTTACAGCTGGGCTCGTCAGGCTCTCTTCTTGGACTACACTGCCCATGATGCTACATTCTTTAGAGCTATGCTTGTAGCATTCTGCCTGTTAGCTTAGCACAACAACAACAACAACGAAAAGGCGCTCTCTCACCCAGGAAACACACAGTCGCAGAGAGAGAGAGAGCGTCGCCCTGTAACCATGGCAACCGTAACGCTGCCGCCTGGAACAACAGAACGTAGCTGTCAAACAAAACCCAAACAGTCCTGACCCGCGACAAAATGAAACAGAAAAGTACCGCAGTGTAATCCATTTATTTCAACAAAGTAACTGTATTCTGAATACCACCTTTTTAAACGGTAACTGTAACGGAATACAGTTACTCATATTTTGTATTTTAAATACGTAACGGCGGTACATGTATTCCGTTACTCCCCAACACTGTCTACAGGACACAATATTGTGACAAGCAGAGAAATCTTAACAAGAAAGCTCCACACAGAGACTGAGCTTGTTGTTTGACCCCAAACTGGTAGGGGGAGCTCTTTATTAAACAGTTGCTTGTACTAGTGATGTGTCGGTCGCTCTTAGAGCCGACTCTTTGAAATGAACGACGCAAGCCTCTCGCACTTTTTTTCCGCTTCACTACGCATGCGAGCCTTGTGCTTTGCGCTGGGAAGAGGGGGGAGGGGCGGTAGTTACACTCGCAGTAGCACAGGAACAGAGCGGGAGGGAAAGAGAGCGAGGGACAACAACGTCACATTAGAAAGGTATAGTAATCATCCACAACTATTTTCAGTTGCAGATGATAAAGGATTCAGAAAGTTTATTCATGCAGGTCCATATGACAGAGAATATGCATCTTCTTTTAGTTTTCATATTTTTCATATTTATATTTAATTGTATTGTGGTTTGCAGTGTTTTGTGTTGTTTCACTTTAAATTTGTTCAAAAGGAAAAAGCTGAAAATGTAAATAGTTAAAGTTGAAATGTAAATAGTTGTTTTTTGTATTATATGATTTATTTATTATATTCTATGTGGCGCGAATGAATAAAAGTATATTTACGGTGGCCGCTAGAGACAACCCATACGGTAAAAAAATATATTTCAAAATATATTTATAATATATTTTGAAATGTGCTTTAACACATATATTTTTTGGCTGTTTTTTTTTATATTTTGAAATATATTTATAAAATATATTTCAAAATACAATTTAAACTTATTTAAAATCATTCAAAAATATATAAATTTAACCCTTCATATATTTCTAAGAAAACACATTCACATGTAACAGCTGAAAGAAATCTTTATTTGATGTTTAAAACATACATATAGCATATCAATCAAGCAAGGAATATTCATTTTATAATTTTATTCTCATTACATACTTAAACATTCTAAAAGAAACACACACACACACACACACATACATATATATATATATATATATATATATATATATATATATATGTGTGTGTATGTGTATATGTGTGGAAAGTCTATCCAGTTCACATTACAGTAATGCTAACACCCCTTTTGGTCGTCTCTCCTTACCCTCCAGCATTCATAAATCTGTTGACCTTCTTTGTCTGAGACCAACCACTAAAATGCATCATCACCTATTTGTATTGGTAACTTACTTTACAACCTATTTTAATGGTTGCAAAGTAAGTTACTTGTGCTGTATGCAATTTTAGATACACAAAAAGTCTTCACTTACTATATGTGGCTGTCATAGTGTCCTTATCAAGGGCAGTTCTTCACTCTGCGCCGATGTCCGTTTTGCTCTGTCCTCCTATAAAAAGCATGAACATTTGAGTGTTTGACTAGTTTTAGATTTCCAAAAATCTGATATTTGTACAACTAAACATTTGAACTACAATGATATGGTATTGAGAGATACTTTTATGGGTACTTTTTGGTAAAGAAACTGGTGACAGAGTTGTAGGCTTTTTAGAGTACTATTAGCTAATCATTTGAACTGACTTTCGAAGCTGTTTACCTTTTAAATTGCTGTGGATCAAAACCTCCAGTGGGAAGGGGGCCATTAGAAGAACACGCACCATTGAACCTGAAAATAACAAAAACAAACAAAAAACAGAACAATATATAAGAGTCAGGTAGGGTAATAAATCTCTTCTGAAGCAATATAGTTCATTTTGGGTGAAAAACAAAACATTCCTCTAAAATATATATACTGACATCAGCAATCAACATCATGATTGTAATTATTTCCTTTTTAGTACATCTACTGCTGTGTGCATGTGTCAAGCACTACGACTGTATCTATGCATATAAATTCACCATATATATCCTGCAAAAATGTTTTGTTATAGTCAAAAAAGGCAAACAAACAAAGGCATTCAATCAGAGGTGAGAAATTAATTGGGAATATCAATTATAGGTGAACTATTCTTTACCTACTAGCAATCAAGCTTCTTTAACCAAGAAGCTTGAAATATTTGAATGTAAAATAAAACAAATAAATAATAATAAAAATGACATGATTTAATTAAAATGCACAACTTACATTAAGGAAATCTGCATTTGTATCCACAGGCTAAAAGTAAAACAGTAAATGTGTTAGTAATAGTCCAGGTATTTGTAATAAAAAAATAAATTTAAAAAAAGAGGCAGTAACTGTGACTGTTCTAGTGGGATGCTAAATGCAGAGATTTATATTTACAGTATAATACTGCATGTACAGGTAGCTGTGTTGTAAACTGTAACTGAATATTAGAGAATCTCAGAGAAATTAAATGTATTTATTTTTTTTGAATTTATCAATCATAAAACCATCTGTTTTGAAGGCCTGTTACGATAACGACTTTTTGTTGGTCGGTATATTGCCCCTGTTCTGGGAATTTCTCCTACCCCGTAAACCGTCCTACCCGTTGTTCCTGAGCATGTGCGCGCATGCGCACAACACAAAAAGGGAAGCTGAGCGCATCCGGCTGTGATTTCACGCTACTCCGTTGTCATATTTGCAGGAGAATAGGTAAGTAGTAAGTATTAGTACTTTTTATTGACGTTGATACTTGATTTTTTAAGCCTTTGTGATTGTTTGTCAATATTAAAGTGAAGTTGCTATCTGCTTTCTGCACAAAACCGTCGAATTTGCAGATTCGGTGAAGTCTGCTGTCAAGTTACTGGACACGTGGTATTTGCACAACACTTTTGAGTCTGCAGCTTCGGTGTTTTAAGGCTGTTTTGGTAATGTCATTATTTAATAAGTTAAATTATTTGCATTGTTAACTGCACATTGAAGCTCATAAGAAAATGTTTACTGACATTCGTAGATATGGAGAAGAAGTGGGAAGAGATTTACGCGTTCATTTCTGCGGGCTCCTACCCTTCAGGATATGACAAGGCTCAGAGGCAAAACCTCAGAAGATATGCCTCAAAATTCAAACAAAAGGGTCAGTAATTTATTGTTAATACTAACAACTCATATATGTGGTTAAATTAATTTCTAAATATATATTGTTTTACTGCAGATGGAGAACTCTTTGTTGGAACCAGAAGAGTAGTAAAAACCATGGATGATGCCAGGAAGATATTTCATGAGTTTCATTCATCTCCAATTGGAGGACACACTGGCACACACAAAACGCTAAATGCAGTGTGTTCCAGATTTTACTGGTTTGGTATGACAGTTGACATTAAAACATGGGTATGTATTAACTGTTTGTACTGTTGTTAAATAGCGTTTAAAATAAGCAAATTTTTTGATATCAGTTAAAAAAGAAACTGTACACTTGCAAAATATAAATAGGTATGGTTAATTAGTGATATTACAGTAATAACCTGTAGGCCTGGCAGAGATTTGAAGACGCGCACAAAAACTATTGTTGCTAAATAGTTTGTTCGTTAGAGAATATGTCATTAAGTGTTTTTGTTTTTTACAAATGAGAATGTTGAACATTTACGTGAACTCCATAAATATTTTTACCTTAAAGATTCTGGAATGTGACCAGTGTCAAAAAGTTGGGAAACCACTGACTGCTGTGCAACCGTTGCAGTGTATTCAGGTAAATATTATGCCCTGTTTACCCATCAAACTATGCTTGTAGCTCATATTCATAAAGGCAGGAGGGTTTGCCAACTAATTTTAACCATCAATGTTAATGTGTACATTATACAAATTGTTATTCAAATTATTAATTTGTCCTTGATAGGTGTCTGAAGTGTGGGAACTTATTGGTATAGATCTTACTGGACCTCTTCCTAAAACTTCAAGCGGCTTCCAGTATATACTTACTGCAACTGACTACTTTTCAAAATGGGTTGAAGCTTTCCCATTAAAAACAAAATCTGCATCTGAGGTAGCCCAGCACTTGTGCTCCATTATATATAGACATGGCTGCCCCAAAAGGATTTTGTCAGATCAAGGCAGAGAGTTTGTGAATGAAGTAAGTGTTAAATAATTTTCAGTTACATTTTTTAACTTTACTTCACTGGGGTCAAAGTTTTTTTTCTTGTGTGCTTGTATAAGAAGTATAACCTTGTCCTTATCTGTTGAAGCTCAACTCTGATCTTTGCAAGTTATTGCAAATTGAAAGAAGTGTCACAGCAGCATACCATCCACAGACCAATGGTCTAGATGAAAAGACCAATGACAACATAAAAAGGTATGCCTAATTTTTATCTAACAGTTTTTAATAACATTACTTATGTTATTGAAACTTAATTGTTACTTAATAATTTATTAATTTATTTACTTCTAATTAAACTTTCATTACTGTCTATGCCTGCATTTAGAGCCCTCCGAAAACTGGTGAATGACCAGCAGAATAACTGGGATCTGTATCTAGAGCCCACCCTGTTTTCACTTCGGTCAAAAGTACACACCACAACAAAATACACACCTTTTTTTCTGATGTATGGAAGAGAGGCAGTATTTCCATCAGAAGTGCCTGCTCAAGTGCCGGTGAGTGTTTGTCAAATTCTTTCTATGTTAGAACAAAGAATTGAAACCATTTAAGAAAAAAACCCAGTAATGTCTTTATGAATATGATATCATCTTGTTTTAATTGCTAATATCTACAAAATTTTAGATTTCCAACATCATTCTGCCAGACGACAAAAGGTACAGTGACTATGTACAGTCTGAAAGTGAAGCACAACATGCAGTTAAAGAAACTGCACAAGAAAACATTGCGAAGTCACAAGACAAGCAAAAGGTTGCATATGCCAAGCGGGCCCTGAAAAAGTACAAAAATGTTGTGTACAATGTAGGGGATCAAATTCTGTTTCTAAATATGAGGAAACGTGGGCGAAAAGGAGGAAGACTTGAACCGGATTTTTCAGGTCCCTACACAATTGATGACTTCAGTGGAAAATGTGTTAGACTGAAAAACGCTGAGGGAAATACTTTAAAAAGTCTATACAGTATTGACCACATTAAACCCTATAGAACAAGCCACCCTGTCCAAGTCTCAACTCCAACTGAACCTGTTGAGAGTAGCCCATCTTCTGAGATGTGGCCTTGCAGTCCTCAGCATCATCATGAAGCGCTGCAAAATAACAGATCCTCTGTCATTCAGTTTGCACCAAAAATAGCTCAGGTAAAATCAGTCCAAGCACCAGAAGAGCTTGTACCAGTGACCCCCCAGAAACCCAGCACGCAGGAAAAAGGTGGCATAGCTAAAAATCTCATTCTGACCGGTTGGTCAATTGTTGCCAGTTTGGCTAGTCAAATGGATACTCCCCTCTAGCATGTTTATGTTGTTGGCCCGTTGGCCCTTGTCTGCTTGTGGCCCGTTGGCCCTTGTCTGCTTGTGGCCCGTTGGCCCTTGTCTGCTTGTGGCCCGTTGGCCATTGACCGTGATTTTCAAATGGCAACTGTTATTACTAAAGAAACTTATCATATTTTGTTTTTTAGTGAAGTGGCTTTGGGCTGCAAAAGACACCGGGCATGTGGAGGCAGTCGTTGGGCCACACAAATTGTATGACTCTTCTTTTCGCACACTGTTGGACAGTGGGTGGCTTTCTGATGGGGTAAGTGAAGTAATCATTTTTGGTCCTAGTGGTGGTCTGTAAAAATAATCTTCTTTTAATCCAAACAGGTCATTGATGCATACCTGCACTGCCTCATTAGGAAACAAAAGGCAAGTAAGAACGTATGCCGGTTATTTCACAAAAGTATTTTATACAATTTTGTAATCTTTTAAAAAAAAAAAATCTTGCATTTTTCAGAAACCCGTGTATCAGTTGTCTTGCGTTGTTGCAACCTCTCTGTTTTCTGGGAAGTTTAAATGTGTCAGCAAGGTAATGTAGATGTTATATTAGTTATATAGTGTATGTTAGTGTAAATAAATCTAAACCTTTATAAACTTAAAAATATTCCACAGATGTTGTTTCCGGCTGAGGACATTTGGTTGTGCCCACTGAACTCTGGTGCACACTGGATCCTTGTGGTACATGTTCACACCTCATGTGTTTTTTCTCTTTTTTGTTTTACTGTTCTTTTTAGCAGCATATTCTTATTTTGAAAATGCTTACAATTGATTATGTTTACTTAAGTGAGTGTAATACACATATTCTACTAAATACAATTTTTATTTTAGGTTGTCAAAATCTCCTCACAATCTGTACTGCTGTTAGACCCTCTTGGAAATGAAGGTTGTTATGAAAGGAAAGTTATGCGTAACTGGAGGTATTCATCATTCATTAATTATCTGTTTTGGGTTGTTTGGTTTGTGGGGTTTTTTCTTTTTATTTAGAGCAAAATGCTGGCTACATTTTAAAAACTTGTTTTGTTTTTATTAGGAATTTTCTGAAGATGAAAGGAAAGGAAGAGTCCAGAGTGGATTGGAAAATGGAGACTCTGCCACACAACAAGCAGATGGACTCCAGCAGTTGTGGAGTTTTAGTGTTGAAGATATTTAATAAGCAATTGTATTTAATGTATTTAACTAGAATTAAGTTAATCAATTGCAATTACTGTAACATATTTTACAGTTTGCCGAACACTACCTTCTGAGTGGAGAGGTTACTAGGGTGCTGTCTACTCCAGAAGCCATTGGGCTGCACCGCACTGAAATTGCTTGCGAACTGCTAGAACATCAAAGTAAGTTGAGTCATGTGCTTTTGTATTGCAATAGCACTTTCAGTTTTGTTTAAAACTGTTAGGTTGAACGTCAGTGTGTTTCTAGGTAATGCTGATGACTACTGTGTGGTTTGTTCCATGCTGGAAGCCGATCCTGACTCCAGTATGATTGAAATGGTAAAACAAATAAACCACAAATGCAATATACAGTGGCTTGCAATAGTATTCGGCCCCCTTGAACTTTTCCACATTTTGTCACATTACAGCCAAAAACACAAATCAATTTTAATTGGAATTCCACGTGAAAGACCAATACAAAGTGGTGTACACATGAGAAGTGGAACAACAATCATACATGATTCCAAACAATTTTTACAAATGAATAACTGAAAAGTGGGGTGTGCGTAATTATTCAGCCCCCTGAGTCAATACTTTGTAGAACCACCTTTATCTGCAATTACAGCTGCCAGTCTTTTAGGGTATGTCTCTACCAGACGGGTAGAGACATTGGTCTTTCACGTGGAATTCCAATAAAATTGATTCATGTTTGTGAATGCAATCTGACAAAATGTGGAAAAGTTCACGGGGGCCGAATACTTTTGCAAGCCACTGTAGTAATTATTTTCTCATCAAATTCATAATGTTGGTTAACACACTTACATCCCCCCTTCTCCCTCTTCAGGTGCAGTGCGAGTTTTGTTCCAGATGGGCACATTTTGGATGTGCTCAATATGAGAGCAGCCTGGTCAAGTACCTGTGCGACAAATGTGCATAATTTGTACACTGTTTCTTTTTCAGTTCTTTCTCCCTGTGTTCTGTTGGATCTATAAATGTCAAATATATGTATCTGTAAATATATTCAGTAAATATATACTGTAACTATAATGGAGTGAGTTCATTGTCAAAGTTTATATAGTCAGGTGTTCCAATCACTTCAATGGTGACAGCTGTATAACTTAAGCACCTTGGCATGCAGACTGCTTCTACAAACAAGTGCCAAACCATGCTACTGTTGTTATTATAAACTAGAAGCATAATTCTGTTGGCAAGAATTACGTGCCAAAACATGCTACCTTAGTTAATAAGAGCAAGAAGCATAATTCTGATGGGAAGAATTACGTGCCAAAACATGCTACCTTTGTTATTATAAACTAGAAGCATAATTCTGTTGGCAAGAATTATGTGCCAAAACATGCTACCGTTGTTATTATAAAGTAGAAGCATAATTCTGATGGGAAGAATTACGTGCCAAAACATGCTACCGTTGTTATTATAAACTAGAAGCATAATTCTGTTGGCAAGAATTACGTGCCAAAACATGCTACCGTTGTTATTATAAACTAGAAGCATAATTCTGACGGGAAGAATTACGTGCCAAAACATGCTACCTTTGTTAGTAAGAGCAAGAAGCATAATTCTGACGGGAAGAATTACGTGCCAAAACATGCTACCTTTGTGAATGTGACCTACAAGCACACTTTAATGGGTAAAAAGAAGTGTCAAACCGTACTGGCTTTCTGAATATCAGCTACAAACATACTCTGATGGGCAAAGTTAAGTGGCAAACCGTCATACCTACTTAAATTTTTGCTGGAATTATTGTTTGGCAGCAGAAATGTGCATAAATTACGTACAGTAGGACATTTTGCCAAAGTAGGGCAGTTTGTCATATGGCAGCATAAAATTATCCTACTGGTAGGACGGTTTGCCAAAGTAGGACTGTTTGTCAGGGGACACTGTAAAATTATCCTACGGGTAGGACGTTTTGCCAAAGTAGGATGGTTTGTCAGAACACCCCATAAACAATCGTCGCGATTGTTTATGGGGCATTGTCATTTTAAGACCATTTTATGTCTTTGAATGTATAATCATAATATAACACCATAATAATGCAAGATCCACACACTTTCAATTGACAAACCAACATCTAATTCTTAAAGTATTTAGATCATTGAAATTAGGAATCAAAATATTAGATACCTTAAAAACTTGAATAAATAGTAAATTTTCTAACAAATAGAAAACAATGTTATTTAATGTTATTGTTTTGTTATCATTATATTTTATTTTTGTAAATATAATGGCAGATAAATTGCATCATCAACAATTATTGAGGTCATGTACATGTATTGTGTGTTAAGTCGATATATCGATTATTGTGACAGGCCTACTGTTTTGGTATCATAACAAGCTTGTCAAACATGCATGACCACTAAGCAATGTCTAAGCAGTAGTATTGGTCTGAATGACAACAAACATAACTAGTGTTTTGGAAAATCTGTTAGAAAACAGTTATTTCAATAATTATGATTAGCATGTGACACAGACACTGCATAAAAAACTACAACAACAAATACTTACTTTAGGAGGATGGGGGAGGGCAGCATGAGGTTGAGACTTTGACATCTGTAAGAAACAAATTCATGTATTACAAACAAGTCACTTAAAAATACATTAATGTGGCAGACTGTTCCCTGTTCAGATGCAGTGTATAAGTACAATCAGGGCTGTCACAACAATTGGGTGGGGCCAAGTGGCTGCAACCCTAGTTACAATGTGCAGGTATATATAATTACATATAATATATGTGAATAAAGCAAGAATCTGTTTAGGTTAGTCACTGTGCTGACTGATGCTTGCTAGGTTTATATGATTGCAAACTGCACAAAAACAACAACAGCAACAACATTAATGACAATGACAAACAAAATTACTTACATTTATGTAAATCTCACATCAGGAAGATCTGCATTCGATTTCATGGGCTGAAATAAATAGGCAGAAACATTACTGCTAAAAAAAATAAAAAATAAAAACTCTAAAAAGCCTAAAAATGACTTAAAAAGCAAGGAAATGTGGAACATTGTAATTAGCGAACATTAATAAAGCATAACTGTGCTTTGTTTCTAACCTTGGTAAGTACTCTGTAGCCAGAAGGAGAGGTGGGATTTCTGTGAAAGCCAAATTAAATGTGAATAGGTTTTGATAGTTATTGTATATAACAAGTGTAAACATTTTTATTTGTATTTTTTCCCTTTCTGAGAAGGCAGAATAATAAGAAAAGGCAAAAGTACGTCACAATATAATTAATTAAGTTACATATTTTGATTACCAAATTATGGAAGCGTGGAGCTGCCACCCAGGCAAAAGAAAAATAGAGCTATATCACGTTATAACGTGAAATGTTTATTGTTCTAACATTGTGCTTTTCATGTTTGTATAATATAATATCACGTTATTACAATATACATAATCATCACGTTCGCACAATATTGTACGGACGTGATAATTTTTCGTACAATGTTGTTCAAACATGAAAAGTATATTGTATAAACATGATAGTATATTGTTGGAACAATAAACTTTTCACGTTATAACGTGATATACTTATATTTCTCTTTTGCCTGGGTGGCAGCTCTACGCTCCCGTGCCAAATAAGCGAGAATAAAGTAATATTATATGAGAAAAGGCACCTGCTAGCTTGATGATGGAGGCTTCATAGACCGGCCACCCGCCTTTTGGCTTCTTGTCGCCACTCCACCAAATAAAGGTCCGTTTCCTCCATGCCGGCTAATTATTCATCCTCATTAAAATCTCGTATATGTTCAGTTGGCAGAATTGAGAATTTTACATCTTCCAACCACTTAATTAACGCGAACATAATCGGCTTGTTTCTTCCCGTCTCCTGTATCCGGCCGTTCCTCTCACTGTCGGAATTCGCGCCTCAGAGACGTCATTATTTTTCAAAAAAAAAAAGAAAGAAAGAAAGAAAGAAACAGCAACAACTACTAAAGAGAGTTTTTACACGTTCATTGCATATTTGTGGGAATGTTTAAATATTTCATTTTTATTAATTACTTTTCATTATATCTTTATTTTTTAAACCACCATGGCAATGCGCATGCGCATACTCTCCTGCACGCAAAGGGCTTTGGAGTTGACGTAATATCGCAATGCATTGTGGGAGCGCAGCACCATCTTGGCAGGCCACGAATCAAAACAAGATTGCTACGAACCATTCTGAAACGTAGCTCAAAAGAAAATGACGGTATAGAGACAGATTGTGTCCAGATGCAAAGAGACTGTACTTGATTGTTGAAATGTGGACCCGTATGAAATATAGCCGTGGAGTAGAAACCCTGAAGACCAAACCGCTATTGACTTAGCATGATCTATTCTCATACCTTGTCTGTGGAGTCAGCATACACGGCGCACCAATTTCGCAATTATAAATCTCTGGAGGCGCACATCCAATTCACCAAGGACTGGGTACAAGATTTGGCTATTTTTAAGCCTCCACGTTGTGATTACGCCGTCATTCAAGCAAAGGTAAGTCAGCTTGAGTACTGCGAGTAAAATGCGTTTGATTCCCCCCGAACATTCCAATTAGTGCTAGCATAAATTCATTCATGAGGGGGAAATTACAGTGAGAACATGTAGAGGCTCTGTTAGAGGGATAACATAGTGAGTTCAGTGCATTGATGTGACATTGTCCTGAAGGATTTAGTTATTCTTTATGGTTAAAGAAATTGCCCTAATTAATTCATATTTATTATAAATAATCCTAATTACACATCTTGCTTCCTTGTTTGTGTCCTGTGTCACTAAAAATACATTCTGTTTTAGTTTTATACATTGATTAATGACCTGCAGAATCTCCTTATCATATTAGGTGTCCATAATTGTCACTTAAAGTCGAACATTATGTTTTCTCCCTCTTGAAAGTGATTACATCCTTGCATTACATACTTTAGGTTCATTTTTTGCTGATAGGTTTCTAAAAAGAAACAGGCAGATTTAGAATATAACATGCAGCGTTCTATAGATGGATACATAAAAACACTTTATTTGTTACATTTATGATAAATGGATTTGAAAGTAAATAAAACACATTTGTGTCGGCCTTGGCTTATTAAAGTTCTTGTCTTTAAATGAACTTTGTCTGTGTGTGTTTCAGGTCCTGCACTCTTAAAGACTGAATTGCAGCATTGCAGCCACAGGTCATTGTGAGCATCACAGGGAAGGTTGAAGCCGCCCACTGCAGCTGTAAGGCCGGAGTCGCAGAGACCTGCAGCCATGTCACTGCTCTTCTGTTTAATGTAGAAGCAACAGTGAGGATCTGTGGCACAAGGACTGTTACAGATGAACCTGCATACTGGGTTTTGCCTGGTAATATGACCAAGATACAGCCAGAGGTTGGCCATAAGATAGACTTCTCCTCTTCAGCTGCCCAAAAAAAGGTTCTTGATCAAAACATAAACAGACCATTCGTTGTGACAGGTAAAAGAAGCCATCCTCAAAAAAGAAAAGTTCCACCTGCTACTGTGGAGGAGTTGGATCAACTGATGGGACAATATTTTTCCAAGCATAGTTCTGTTCTGAATAACCCATAATGTTTTAATTTAGGGGGCCATGTAAATACTTTGCATTTACTGAATATGTACTTACTAATTACCACTGTTCAAAAGTTGAATAAAGAAACAAAGAAATGTTTGCCTATTTTTAATTAAAAGCACTTTGTAGAACATCACATCAGTTACAATGTAGAATCAATGTTATGTATAGTTTACAAATGACAAAATGTTCACATAAAATCATGACAGCATTTAAATAATATCACCCACTGCTAGCATTCTGTAATTTACTGTCTCTTTTGAAAACTTATCACTACATAAACAGCACAAGACTTAAAAGTATTTAACAAGAGCATTTTTCCCTGGTTTTACTACCATACTGTTCACCAAACGCAGCAAACCTTTGCCATCTTTCCAGGAGGGTCACCTTTTTACCCACACATGGAAGAAGTAATCTGATTGGCATGGTGGTATGTAGCATGTAGTTTGAAGCAGGGATTTCGCCCCATGTGTAGTGTTGGAACCCAGTCAGGATTTGTTTCATTCATTTCATAGGCTGGTTTGCTGCAATAATGCCAAATAATTAGCAACTCTATAAATAGAAGGTAGTTCTACATGTTTGTTCTAAGTTTGTGCTATGATCTCAGAGCGCATTGAAAATAAAACTAACAGGCTATAAAGAATCAGAATCAGAAAGGGTTTTATTGCCAAATGTTGAGCAGGTTTACAACATTAGGAAATTGCTGCGGTGCTTCAGTGCAAACATACTGTCATAAATTACGCTTAAATAGACATGAAAATAAAAATAAGAATAAGAATTAAAAGTGCTAAGTAGATAGATATATACATGATATATACATGAGTGCAGGTGGTGATCAGTGCCAAACATGGAATGATGCAGTGAACACAGCGTAGGGTCACGTGTTAGTGGTGGGAACAGTCATACGGTTATTGTTCATGTGTCCAACAGCAGAGGGGAAGAAACTGTTCTTATGGCGAGAGGTTCTGGTGCGAATGGACCGGAGCCTCCTGCCTGAGGGGAGCAGGTCAAACAGACTGTGTCCAGGGTGAGAAGGGTCAGCTGAGATCCGAGCTGCACGCCCCAGTGTCCTGGAGGTGTACAGGTCCTGCAGAGATGGGAGTCTGCAGCCAATCACCTTCTCAGTTCATAATATGAACTTATTTAGAACTTACCTGAATGAAAATACTGGAGCAAACCAACAGATCTGGGGATGGTAGAGAACTGAATATCAGCTCGTCTCACAGCTGCTATCCAGGCTAGACGCCTTATTTTGGTAACATCCAACACATAAGCTCCCTCGTGATGCTTCCAGGTGAGGAAACAATGAAAAGAGAACCTGTTTTCAAGCTTATTCCTTTGCCGGTACTGCAATCTAACATTACAACCGGCCACACAGCAAGCATTTGTTTGGCCTGCTAATATGACGCCTCGACCAAAAAATCCTGGCTATGCCCCATCCCGTAAGATCACGCTCCAGAGTCCTATTAACGTATGGATCTAGAAAGACGACGCTGCATTTTTAACTCTGAGGGAGATGGAGAATGAGCCTTTTTCCAAAAAAAGTGGAGTGTGTTCCTTTAAGTACTATATTGTATATATTGTCAAAAACTAAAGTGTACATAGCAGTTGTTGTATCTTGTTTACTGTATCACTGACAGATAATTTCAAAGTCAATGAACGCTACATTATAGTGAGATATTGTGTAATGTGAAATACTTTAAGCAAATGAATAAACAACCTAATTCGTGATAGACCTTTGACTCTGTTTTGTTTGAATCCAACTGTTTTTTGCAGATGTGCATAAAACATATTACTTTTAGTATTATTATTATTATCATCATTATTGCACTAAATACATTTTAAATAAAGGATACTTTGATATACATTCTACTGTAAGGTTGGAAATGTATTTTCTTCACCCTAAAATATGTTTTGAAATGTATTTTGGTTTGAAAGGAATATATTTTCAATTTCAAAAATATATTTTTTTGGAGCATCACAAATACAAAATATATTTACCATATATTTGAAATATATTTTGGCCAGGAAAAATGTATTTTTTTACCGTATGGGAAAGCACATACAAACTCCAAAACACGCACAAACCCCGAAGCACATACAAAACACAACAGCAGTGCTCCAGAATGCTAGGCGCAGTGTTGAGCTTTTGTTACCTAGTGGCTACACAAGCCAGCAAGTACCAACGACCGGATTTTGTGTGTGGTAGTAACAGGTAAATAAACATTTTTTTAAAATTATTTGAATATATATGAGTGCTTGTGTATAAATACACATATGCTTTCAGTTGTGTAATTTAAGTGATCTAGGCAGCTCTGTTTTGGAAGTTCAGTTAACGCTAGAAATGTGTTTTGGAATTTGCACGTGCTTTGTCTCTAGGGGCCGCCGTATATATTTATATATAAACATATATAAATAAAACCACGGGTTTTTTTTTTTTGGGTTTTTTTTACATAAGTAATTCCTTTTGTGCATAATTTTATATTGTTGTTAATAATAAATTAATTAAAGCAACAAAACAACCCGAAGAGCTGGTTGGGAGCCGAAAGAGCTCTCGGCTCTTTTTAGTGAGCCGAGCCGAAAGAGCCGGTTCTCTAAAAAGAGCCAGAAATTCCATCACTAGCTTGTACTACACTGTGCTTCGAGTCTCAATAACAGCATAACAGAACTCACTTTAGGGCTGTGCGATATGACCAAAATCTCATATCCCGATATTTCATTTCATATCCCGATACCATGATATAGTACATTTTCTTTGTATTCAGTGAATAGTTTATATAATCACCACTCCTTTTTTTCATTTAAATTAAAAAAATCAAAAGTGAGAAGTACTCAATTTGTAATTATTTCTGTTCTTTTATTTAGAACATTTGAGTTAGAATGTAAACAAAGTGTTAATGTATCAAATATAAAACACTTTTCAAAAACAAATTACTAAAGGCCCAATATGAAATACTGCTATATAAAATGCCTGACATAAACAAAATGTGAACTGTAGCAGCAATACCTCTCACAACATATATTAAATATAAAAGAATCAAAGCACTAACAACTAAACTATATAAGGCCAATAAACCCTTTAAACAAAATAAATACAAGTCTAACATTAACTGTCAAAACCAAATGTAAACATTGTACTTCAAACTGTAGCAGCAATAAGGCTTACGACAAAAATATATTAAATATATAAATAAAAGAAATTTCCAGGTTTGAATTTTAGCATTATATGAAAATAACAGTAAAGACAATTCAAACAAAAATAAGTAAAGGCCTGTCATATACATTAGTGTATAAAACCCAAAATGTAAACATGATTCTTTTCAAGCTTAAACTATAGCAGCAAACTGAGGTTGACAAAACAAATATATAAAACCTATAACAAGCAAACAATACATTCCAAGAAGGAATTACAGCATACAAAAACTAACTTGGCAAAACAGTATTCAAAATGTTTGCCCCATCTTGCTGAATCTCAGGGAATTGCCTTTAAAGGTTGAGTCTCAGGAATACAAGTTGGTCAACTCTTTCTGGTTTAAGTGCAGACCTTTGGCATGTTACAGTGTTTCCACTTGTACTGAATGCCTGCTCTGAGGGTGCACTTGTGGCAGGAATACACAGGTATTTTTTAGCCAGCTTAGCCAATAGTGGGAAATGTGCCTCATGCTGCTTCCACCAATCCAGAGGGTTTGTTTCTCGGCAAGCTTCCAAGGTTCGGAGATATTGATTGAGCTCCTTTTCAACTGAATCTCTAGTTGACAGAGGGGCTGTTTGGCATTGTGTTGTTTTTTTAAAGTAGCTGCTCAAACTCTTCCTTTGTCTCTTAGTACAAACCTCTGGATCATCTTTAGAAGCTCCAGCTGATGGAAGGGTGGCTGCCTCTGCTGATGCCGTCTGTTAGGCCACCAGGTTCTCCAGTTCTGACATAACTCTGGTCTTGATGTTCGCAACCTTCTCCCCTTTAATATATGTTGTTTTGAAACGAGGGTCAACAAAGGAGGCCTTGTCAAGCAGCTCCTCTGTGGTTTGGTCATCATATTTGTCATTTAAATAATTCAGGATGCCCTCTTTGATGGTGGTGGTCAGCTGTGTGTCGTCATCCTGAGGCTTAAACACTTGAGTGTTAAAAAGATGGAGGACTGCACTGGTATAATGCTCCCCAGATAAAGCATCCGTAAATTCCGTGAGAGGACTCAGTGCTTTATTCAAGGATTCAAGAACATCCATGTCCTGCCATGTTAGGACTAGATGTCTTGTTTTTTTTGTCTGCACGGAGAACCTGTGAGAGCGCTTTCTCTTGCTCTATAACTCTGTTAATCATATGTTGAGGGAGCCCCACCTGGTAGGGGTGTCTGTGATAAGCTGGTGAGCAGGTAAGCCCAATTAGGCTACATTCTAGTAAAATGTTAATTTGCACATCGTAGTGTGGCAAATCTCCGTTAACGAGTTACAGCTGATCGCCCCGTGCGTATATCGTTATATCGAACAGCCCTAACTAACAGCCCTATGGTACTGCATTCTTTCTATCGAATAAAAACTGTCAGTGACTTTGTACCGCAGTATATACACAACAGTTAAGATAACAGTTAAAAGTAATGTAACCATAAACAATAAAACAAGAACATCTAAACAGCAGCACATGTTGGGAGAGAACTAACTGCTCCCCCAACACGCCACAAGATCTTTAAAGGTCTGCAAGTAATAAGGCTGAAAATTAATTTTGAATGCCCAGGAACTTTGGACCCTCAGGCATCACTGCATTAAAAAACGGGCAAACAGGCATGACTTTGTCATGAAAAATCACTGGCCTCAGGAAAACATACACACACATAGAATCATTTTTACAACACATTTTAGAGTGCTATTGTAGTCATTTGAGATATTTCGGTTACATTCTCTGCATATTCATTTATTCTCTTTTAGCCCCATTTTTGGTATCCATCAACTTGTGAATGAAATTCTTGCAGATTTAGCAGCTAAACAGTTGCTGCTGTAGAACATTCACTACTAAACAGAACTGACAAGAGGTAGAGACAGTTCTCTACCTTGCAAAAAGGTACTGATAAATTTCAGAACTGGAGCTGAGAGCCCAGATCCCCCCCCCCCAAAAAGTGCCAGAAACTCACTGCAAGAAAGTTGATAACAATTAGTAGTAAATTGAGTAACTGAAAGATTAAAACAATTCTTTGAAATGCTCAAAAAAAAAAACCAAAACAAATTAAAAACCTCTTACTAAGTAACAAATTATTACAATCAGCCCTGAGAAGCAGCTGGGAAGTCATCAGGGAGATGCAGATGCAGCTGGGGTTGAAACACAGACTTTTGAGCTGTCAAATGATGCAGAGAACATGATTGTTTTAGATGCACAATTCATACAGTTTTCAGTCTAAAGAAGGGACACACTTTGCAGGATGTAAGAGATTCACAACCAATTGGAACACCTAAGAACCGAGGAACACACACAAACCACTGCCAGTCGGGTGAAGAAGACTTCATCCGACTGGCATCTGACCGCGGGAGTCAGATGCCCAAAGATCCTCAATTCAAGTGGCCCCTTTCTTCTCTCTTCTTTTCACATTAAAATGAACCAAGAAGCAGAAATTTCTAAAAATACATTTTTTTAAAAATCCAGTCGCCTAAAAGAAAACAAAAAGATCCTGTTACCTGATGAATCAAAGTTTCAGATTTCAGGCAGTCAGTGGAAGTTATAAGGAGATAAATAAGAGATCAAACTTACAATGAAACACAGTGGTTGGAATTTTCTGTGTGGATTTGCTTAGCTTGAGTTAGGCACCTGTACTGAATTCTACTCTGACCGAGTGGAAGCAGCACTCCTCTTCAGACACATGCTTAACCTTCATCTCTGTGGAGAAAGGATGCATGCTCCTGCAGGATAATGAGCCCAAACATACCTTAAAGCTTTGCAAAAATTACTTGAAAACCAAAAAAGACCAGGAAGTGCTCACTGTAGTTGACATTGACTTCAGTTGACACTTGATCACAAACCTACTGAGCATGTATAGAGGCAGTTAAAGGCTTAGGAAACCAAATTATGACACTGAGAGTCTCTGGGTAACAGATAAATCACGCTGGGATAAAATTGCTGAGGTGCTGTCCTTTAAGAGAAAGAGGGGACATGTCAAAAACACACGTCAAAATTCATGTATATTTTCCAGAGATTAACCTTTAAATTGCTGTTAAAAACAATAATATTACCTTTGAAACAAATGTAAAACAGTATTATCTTCACTAATGGTGTCAGTCACTGGTTTAAATAAAGGGCACTCATAAATCCTATCACTGTCCTATCCCTATTGAAGAGGGAAATATGACTACTGATGATAATTTTGCTGAAGCATGTGCTGAATTAATAATATTATGGGCACTATAAATAACCTAAGCCATGCGTAATAGATGCGCATAATGACAGATGAAAGTCCACTACCTCCTTTCCTGTTCATTAAAAAGACTGACAGAGCACACAAAAGTATTGATATGCAAACAGGTCATAAAGGTTGTGTCTAAATCCAGTTCTGGTCATAGATGCAAGTGGAATGGATGTCAGACCTCCCAGCTGCAGTATTAATTTGTAAATCAGACTGACGGATATCTGCTTTCAGAAATTTCTAGGAAAATGTCAGTCTTTGTGCACACATTTTTGTCTTTATCTGGAACTGGTTTGCTGAATATTCAATGGAGTTTATCAGGTGTGAAAAAATACTTTGGCCCTCGATATATAATAGGGAAATTAAAAAGCTCAGTATCTGAAGAGACTCCAATTTGTGGTTCCAAAGACAGCTTTCTGAATTATACAAAGGGTCTATAGTCTTTGTGAGAAATATTGCCATGTGTTTGGGTCATTTAAGCCACAATTACAGTTTTAGGACTGATGCACTTTCTTTGATCAGTAATGTATTACTGGGCAAGTACCAACTCCAAAATAACAACTGCAATGTGATGAAATCTGTACTGAAACAGTGAAATATGGAACACTCAGTATTCATAACACACTGACCATGTAATCAAACACAAATATAGCCTCCGCCCCCGTGTCCTAATTACTTTGCTGACTTATTAATGAGAACCAATTAAGATCCCAACTTTAGTTCCATGCTAAACCAACCATAACTGCTGAGTAAATCTGTTCAATGATGATAACAAATAACTTACAACACAATGATTCATGCATAAGGAAACCCATACAGAAACAAAAACGCTGTGTAAAGGTACCTTTGACCTTGTGTACAAGGGTCAAGAAAAAAAAAGATGTCTCTGCAATAGATCGTTTGCTTGCAGTTAAATTTACTATAGAGTCGAATTGTTGAGTTTAAACAGTATTTCTTATCAAATCCCAGCGCACCTCTAACTTCGGTAAATGGCACAAACCGTGTTCTCTTCTTATCTCATGTAATGATTCTGCCTATTTAAGAAATATACCTTTCTGTAGCTTTTGAAGCCCTTCAGGCAAAAATCTACATGAGCTCTTCTTTTCTTTCTGTAATCTTACTTCAATCAGTTTTGTAAATGCAAAGATTTTTATCCTGAGGCTATACACTTGGAAACATGCAGCTTCACTATTTAACTTCATTAAGAGACAAAAGCTGGAGTGTTTTATTAAATGAGGAGCAACAAATTGATATTTTCTCACACCAGTCGCAGAATGTACTGCATACTTTCATTGTTGTGCCTTTTAACACCAGAAAGAATTATCAAATTGATTGTGCATGTTCTGTTTAACACTGTGTTTGTCCTTTTGTTGTTCTGTCACCGTGTTAATCAATATGTCTTGATAAGATCTAAAAACAACAACAAAAAAAAAAAAATCTGTATTGGAGTTGATCCAAATGTATTTAAATGGTTTGTATCGGGTAAATGGTGAAACTGCTCTCTTTTACTAGTTAGTAGTGACGGATGTGTTCGTCCAGTCTAAAAATCAAGTGCAAGCCAACTCCCCAATCAAATCAGACCTGGAGGCCATACATGCATCATAAAAAGCCTGTTTTAATTGAGAGCATTTATATAGTGCTTTCCTAGCCTTATTGACCACTCAAAATGCTTTACACTACAAGCTACATTCATCCATTATTAGTGGGATTTTCCTGACACACACACACACACACACACGGGCAGTTTTTAGGATTCCATACACTGTTACATGTAGAGGAGAGAGGCTTGGGCTGGGATCAGGGCACTGACTTGTTGATTATTAAACGATGTACGTCCTCAGCTATAGTTGACCCAGACAGACGTTAAGTTTTATAAAGTAATATTATCATATAAATAGTTTAAAAAATATGTTCAGTCCACTTTGTGGTAACTTTAAGAATGTCTGGTTTCATACCCAATGTGCTATATTACTTTTTTGTCTTTAGCTAAAATATCACTATAGGAATATGTATCGAGATAACCAAGAGGCTAAACTCACTGCGAGGCTCATGTTAGGAATCACTCAGAGTGAAGTGGCAGAGTGGGAGCTCTTCTTTTCAGATGAATCTACCCACCATGAAAGGACACAGTTGTCGTTAACTATTGTTAACTAATTTAATAAAAAATGTGAAACCTCAGTTTTAGTACTTTGGCCATCACCATTTTGGTTTTGGATGAGAGGGTGTACCAGCTACCACTAGCAAGCTTGGCTAAAAAAGCTGCACCCATACACTATATAGAGATTTAATGCTCAGGTACACATATCTGCTAATTAGTGTCAATTTAGCGCCACTAAAAATGCTGAAATACCACAAATACAATCAAGATTTCCAGTGTCTATAATAAGTGGAGATCAAAATTAGCAGATGTAGGCACAGCTGTTAATCAAGGTGTACACAACTTTAATTTTAAGCCTTAGCAGTTTCAAAATACATGACTTATCCATCTAACTCCCCATAGCGTTATTATGAAAGAAGAAATTAGGTATGAGTTTAAAGTGGTTTTATGAGAAGAACGATAACATTTGCATTTTTATGTCTGAAGTTAAGCATTTTAAAATGGAAGTCTATAGGGATTCATTTGTTTTCAGAGCCAGCCAGCAGCTGATACGTTGAGCTACAAATGCTGGAATCCCCCATATCAGTCAAAAGTAGATCCATCCCACTAACCAGTTCAGGTTGGCAGGGGTGCTGGACCCCATTCCAGCTGTGGGGGTACACCCTGGACAAGCTGCCAGGCTCTCACAGGGATACAACTGGCATATAAAGTTGGATATAAGACATATCAAGCTTTTAAGTGATGCTTGTCTTATGATGCCACTTTAATGGGATTGTTCAGAGATATGAAACCACTGTTTCATAAACTATATTCACAAAATCTCTGTTTATAAAACACAGAAAGAAAACATGGCAGAGCCAAAGTCTCAGAGCTTCGGATTAGGTGGTTAAGTCATTTTTCTATTTTAGTTCATCTTTTTCTTTTCAAAATTACACAATGTGCCCATTGTCCCTTTGAAAGAATACTTCACACTTTTTTTTCACAGTGACTTTCCACAATCAATTCACTGCCCACCTAATGTGAGGATAGATTATTGTGCAACATGTAAGCCCATTTCACTTCATCACAGTAAAAAATAATACCCATTAGAAACAATTAGACTGCTGCTGTCCCTGTATCAAATTTTGTGAATTGTCAGTGTTGCACATGCTACTTCCTTATTCAAAGCTGAGCCCACAGGTCGTTAATATAGCTGCCAGTTCTGTTTTTTTGTTGTTGTTTTTTTCCTGCCAAATCCTAGTTTACACATAATTACCAATGCATGATTAGCACACGTGCAATGTTCCTGCTGTGCAATCTCCATCTACTGCCAGTGGTTGGTGTGCATCATCCAATTGTTTTACATGGGGGTGTTGCATGTAATCAGAAGCATGACAGCCCTGATTTATGTATTTAGCATATTTGAATACTAAGCCAACAACAAACATAAACACCCTTAATTATTTATTTATAAATTTCTCATAAATTTAAACCCCTTATTTTACAAGTACATAACTGACATAACGCTCATCTTTACTTTGCAGTTCTGTTGGCTCTGAATGGAGCTCACAATCAGTGTAACTATGAAGCAGTCTTAACCTTGTCTGTATGTGTGAGTGTGCATGAGAGAGAGAGAGACAGAGACAAAGTATGTCTGTGTCCACTTAACCCTAAAAAAAAAATATCAATGTGTTCTCTTTCCTTCTTTGTCTTCATCTGTTAATTTCCCTAGCGAGTGATTACAAGCACATTAATGTGGTTCAACAGCAACCTTCTCTGAAGACAATTGGCCGCTTAATCGCCCCATAACTGCATTCTCAATATTGATCAGGAATGAGTGCTGCACCATCACACATGGTTTAATACACAGAAAACATGGGAGGGGGAAGGAGACTAAAATTTGGGGTAACAAGCGAACACACAGTGAGATGATAGAAGGAGAGATCTCTGTCTGTTTGTAGGTGTGTTGTGAGGGGAGCTCTGGATGTAATTTGCTGCAGCATTGCAGTAGTGTGGTGGGGAGTTGCTCTGAGAGCAGCCATCTCACCTGACTCATTAGAGAGAGTAATAAATCGCTGACTATAGATCAGTGTCAAGGGGCTACTCCACTTTGCCCACTGCATCAATGTGCATTGTAGGGGTGTGTGTTAGCACCAATGTATTTGCATTTGTGTGTGTCAGTACACGTGAAAGCAGCCGCACATTTGTATCTCTTCTTATTTTATTGTTTTTGTTTCCCTGCAAGAACGTTGAAATCTTCACATACGATTGCACTTTGTCTTCTATGCATTCTCTTAATGAACATATAACACATATATGCAGAGTACCATCTTCTATAGTCTTTATTGCATGTGCCGTGGCTGTCACATAAGGAGAGGGACTATTGTTTTAAGGTCACGGCTAAAGGCAGAGACATAAGCTAAATCAACCAACAGGTTTTCATATCCTGCCAGTTTTCTTGATGCATAGACGAGATTTGGGAACTGTGCAGTAATGCATACTGCCTTTCCCACGGAACCATAATTAAAGACAATGACATATTCAGACCAAATTCATGCTGAATGCAAAGTGTTGGTCTGTGAAATGATTTTGCACTCCTCATTTGTTTGCCACAAACAGCCAATTTACCAGCTATACAGCTGTTAGAGGTACTGGAGTGTGACTGTGCGCGCAGTAGCTTCCATTCAGTTTCTCTCAGTTTTACCCCTTGTCTCTCTGTGGCCACTAATTAAAATCAGAAAACTTCCAACTCTGCTGAAGCTTTTTTACTGAATTCCAGAAATTCTGAAGTCATAAAATGTTCCACCTGGAATAAATTACTGACTTGGTAGGGTCATCCAAATGTGCACCATGCCACATACTTTGGTGAATCAATTAAATTAATATTCTGCATAACAGTGTGTATTGTGCTTATGGCAAAAATCATTACAGTAACTGAAAAGTGAGATGGACTGACTGATGGCCTTTCCCTTTAAGAAAGGAAAGGGCCAGTATGTGTGATGTAGGTGTCACGTTTTTCACTGGCAGACTGTGTGGAGGGAGGAAGAGGACCCAATGCAGACACTTGGAACGAAATTATAATTTAATAAAAGGCAAGCTGTTTATTTGTGGCTGGAAAAAGGTACAAAACAAAACGCAGATGAACACTGAGGCAAAACTAACTAGAACTAAACTAAACGCTGACCAAGAACAAAACCTTGAACATGATAAAAACCTGAACATGGAAAAAAACCTGGAGACATGACAGAACTCAACAGACAACCGGACACTGAACAAAGGAAGACAGAGGGCTTAAATACACACAGGGGTAATGAGGGAAATGGAAACACACGGGGGAACACAGCTGACACAAATGAACATGACGCCACAGGGAAGCAACACTAAACACACTGAACATGGAAACACAAGCCTGTCAAAATAAAACAGGAAACATAATGAGATGAAGACTGTGACAACACAAGCCTGTCAAAATAAAACAGGAAACATAATGAGATGAAGACTGTGATGCAGATGCTGTGAATTTATGTATATGTATTGAGAGATATTCTAATCAATCTATCAGTTTATTAGATTCCATTAGCAAGAGTATGATTTGGTATAAGGCTGGTGGAAATTCTAGCACTACTGGGCAAAATGGGATATGCTTCTGCTGATAGTGTTGGATAATCAGGTAGCACACTATGCTATTGGATGAAATGAATGTTGTTTTTTTTCTTGTCTTTGTACATTTGTCTTTGCCATGTTTGTGTGTGTGCTCACTTTTTAGGATGCTTGTACATACAGCTGTGTGAACCCAAATTTTAAGGATCTCCTCTGCTAAAGATAAAATTCACGATCTCAAAAAGCTCAATTTGAGGGGAATCATCATGTCGGCTTCAAAGCTTCTAAAAGGTCCTCTCACTTCAGTTTGTGAATTCACAAAATACTCATGAAATGGAGTTTCACTCGTTGAGAGACATAGTGCTGGAATCAAAGGCATGGATCAATTATCCACAGTTACTACAAGAACACAGCTTCAAAGGATACATATCAGATCATAATCTCTGAGGGTTGTGCTTTCTCCACCTCCTCTCAGATTTCACAAACACAAATACACAGGGAGAGAGAGTATGCAAAGAATACACACACATATGAGTTGTAAAAACATTTAGTTTTTACATCCATGCATTTGATATCATTAATGTCATCAGATCAGGGGGACTTATTTGACTGATTAATCACACTGATGAGACTGCCTTAATAAGTGAGGATGAAGAATTGAAATTGGTTCATTACTTTGTGAATCTGACCCACTTACATAGAAGAAACAGAAGGAAACAGAAACAGGGAGAGAGACAATGCCGCGATGCTGAGGCACTCTTGAAACCAAACAATGAAACTTGTTTAAGAGAAGACAGCGTCACACCTCAAATTCTAAAGCATGGAGAAAAAGGTTGTTTACTTCTGTCGGGGATGGACATGTGAAGCTACTCAAAGAAAAAACATTAAATACAACAAAATGCCAGAAAAGACATGAATGAGGCCTGTGCAGTGAGACATCGAACTGTGATGCTCTGGTTTCAGAGGAGAATAAACGGGGTTGAGAAAAGTGGGCCTCCAGATGTGACTCCTTGTTCTTACGCCCCCCTTGGCATCATCTTCAGACGGCTGGAATGTGTTCAATTATATTCATAAATATAGGATCGTCTCATAGCTGACAAATATAGACTGGATTTGTATTATTTAAATGCAACCTGGGAGGAAAATTACAGCGTGAATATGCAAATGGGTTAAGAAGATTAAAAAGATCAGCAAAAAGTAGGGGTGTATATGTGGCATGGCAAGGCGCCACAATAATGGGGAGGGTAGTGGGGAGGACAGGAAGAGAATGAGTGAAAGAGTGAGGGTAGAAGAAATGAATGATGAGAGAAGAGGGAAAAAGAAAGCAGAGAAAGGGAGAAGAGATAGGAGAGATTATGAGCGATTGAAGCAGGGGTGGAATCTGAGGAAAGGAGAAAGTAGGAGTGTTTGAGGAAGGACTGGGATCGGACGAGGACGGGTGAATGGTGTTAAACCAGGACAAAAGGAGGAGATAAATAAGAGCAGAGGTGTTATCTGTGGAGAGGAGTAAGAGTATTATGTGCAAGAATAGAGCTGCAAAGCACTTTCTTAAAGAGCAGAGTGGGCCAGGCACAAAAACTGATCCTGATCTAATCTTCTCTATTGTCCTTCACTTGGGCGTCTTCAAACTTCAACCACATCTCTGCCTCTGCACACACTGGTTCAATCTGCTGCCACAGTTAAGTACAATTAATCTCATGCTGCCGATCGTAGAAAAAAAAAACAAGTAGGGGAAAAAAGGCATTTTTAAAACTCTGCTAAATAAATCATCGTACGAGCGAGTTAATTCCTGCTCTTCCATTGTTTTGTTTTTGACAGAAATTTCCTGACCAAAGGAGCGATGACGGATACCTATATCTAACTAGTACAGCTGATAAGTTGCCATGGTGACAATTAATGAAATCCATCCCCATCTTCTCTAAATGTGGCTCCTCATTAACATGGTAATAAACATTGCAGTCGTTATCACAAAGACAGATCGGCGAGAATGATAGCTCATCTTTTTCCACAAAAAAACTGATACTGGTGGTGGTTTGGATGTAGCGGGGAGGGCAGGAGGAGGGTCGACTGAAGAACTGAGGATATAAGGCGAGACAAAAGGCTGTGGGAAGATGAAGCAGAAGATATGTAACAAAAGAGAGAGTCTATAATGTTCAGAGTGGATTGTTCAAAGCTTTAAACAGATGGTATTGCTATCCAGAAGTCATTGCAGCATTTCATTTAAAATATTTTCAGCACATTTTTAAATGTCTGCACTGAGGATTTTTTGTAACTATATGAAAAAGTTTTTTTCCTCCTTTAACAAGTCTCTGATATTAAATTTGCATTAAATATTAAAAACAGTCTCAAGAGGAGCGCTAGATAAATTTTTAAAGTGAAAGAATCACTGTTTCACTGTGATGCTGCAATCCCCCAGTCATGCTCACAACACAGACATGCATCTTCCAAGCTTGCTGCTGTTCAGCTGACCTCTGTGGGCTTATTACTGTATATTTATTCATGAACTTGCCATCAGTTTAGAAGGACATTCCATTCCAACATGTTTTAATAATTATTTCTTCTTTATATCTTCTTTTTCTTTCTGAAAATTACATGGCAGAGCCTTCAGAGAGCAATGAGAAAACATATACTTGAAGCAGGTTCGGTCATTTTAAATCTAAGAAAAAAATATTCCTTCTTCAAAAAGAAACCTTGTGATTTTTGTCAATATATTACAGACCAAAGAGTTGGAGTCTAGAGAGTTCACTGAATTCTCATGACTAATCAGTGTTGCTTTTTTAACTCTCTCAGAAAATGACCTTAATATGTGAACATGAATACCTCTACCAAGCGAATTATAGCTCTCATTTGACGCTCACAAAAATCTGAAAAGGCTGCTAAATCCCTTCAGTCTGTCTTCATGCTGCGATTCAGGAGATTTTTTTGGAACATGATAAAATCTTTGCAGACTTCCTCAAATATTTGCTATAAATATGAACGGCTCAGTCATTATGCAGGCGGATGCTAAGATTTATGGTTTTCAAAAATCAAATCTGACAACCAGTAATCAGTTTTAAAGCAAGGTCTATCTGTGCTTGAGAATGTCTACTTCCATTTCCTCCAGTGAGCGTGTTTTTAACTGCTCGGTGATTGAAGACCAGTTGTCAAGAAGGAAAAAAATTGTTTTCAGGGCAAATATAGCATTTAGTATTTTTACAATGTGACAAATGATCTCCGTAGCAGATATTTCACTGAGATTAGTCCTCTCGTTACTAGTTTTATTTGTGCAATTGTGAGGTTGTGACTGTATTATTGATGTCAGTTACGGCAGCGGTTTGAAGAGAAAAGAATGGTCACTGAGAAAAGTTCAAACTGATTTGCAAATGTATTTGTTTACACAGAGAAAATAGACACGATGATAAAAAAAAAAGTTTTGATCTTGTGTCTCTGTGGTAAAAGAGAAGTGTTATGCTTTTTCTTATTTCTGTCAGTTACAATCAAACTTTAATGAAAGCTGATTAAAATATAAGCAAATAACTCAAAGCCTTCGGTGTAATGGCATTAAAACTAGAATCCAGCAAAGCACAAAGAACATGGCAAAGAAAGAAACTAAATGGATGAACACCTGACATGCATAAATATTTTTGGTGGCTGCAAAAAAAAAGAAAAAAAAAACCCCTAGCCATATGGATAATGGAGTTAGAGACTGCTATGATTAACAGGTATTCTGTTACAGGACACTGGTGCCCATCACTGCCTGCTATTCCTCACCTCTGCTTAGTGGACTGGACTGAAGTGCTACCAAGAGCCAAGCCAAGTTCAGTTCTGGCAGTGGCCAAAGAAAAAACCTCAGTGAAGCCGTTGAACAAGATTTTCAGCTGATGATGAGACAATTCTGTCAAACTTTCAGGTGCCTCAGGAGGATGAAGCCATTTTCTGACTACATGTATATACTGGGGTTTGAGTACTGCTGTCAACTGGGGATATAGTAGGATGGGAGGAGGAATAATTTGAGAATCACCTGAATCCCACTGACATGTCTTCTGTAGAAGAAGCAGAGAAACTTACAACCATCAGTGTGGCTGAAGTCTCTGAGGTACCTAAACAGCTGTGTGGCTGGGTCCTGGGTTTGTATTAGATTCATTCTGAATTCCTGAATGTTGTGGGGCTGTGCTGGTTGTAATATCTCTGTTGCACTGCATGAAAGTTGGGGAAACTGCCTGTGAATTTGCAGACTGGACCAGTGGTTGATTTCCCCCTCCCAAACAGGGTACCAGAGGGTGTACTCCACTTTCACTGGGATCAGCCGCCCTGGAAAGATCTATGCCTCAGATTCAGGGAGAACAGTATGTTTTTTTACTGTTGTGAAACAAAACACCAGCTTATTTTCCTCTCAAGGATACTTTGGTGGGTGTGGACTTCTGACCAGGACTTTTGGAGTGATTTATGGTGTTTGGAGCTGGAGCACAGGGTCTGTTAAGTAAGACTTATTCCCAGTGAGTGTTGGTCTTCACCGAGGCTGTCCTGTATAGAAAAAAAAGGTTTATAAAATTATGGGTATAATTTCTAGGAACAGCCAAGTGGTAGGAGGTACTCTCTGTTTTATGTTGTTATGTACTCATGTATTCTTGTACAATGCACCTGAGTGTGAAGTGGCAAAAATGAGAGGTAGCCCCAGAGTCTCCAAGTCTAAGGCTATGGTTCTCAGCCAGAAAAGAGCAAGCAGAGGCGTCCCAGGGCACAAAAAGTAAAGGGAATGACTGAAGGATTGGTACAGTGTCCGCTGCTACATGGTCTGGAAAGAGGTTATAACTTCTGGCTAACTTGAAAATGCCTCAGTATCACTTCAGAAGAACTGGAGGAGCTGGTGGTGAATAGGGAGATCTGGGCACCTCTGCTTAGACTGCTGCCTGCAGGATCAGGTCAGTGTAAGTCGAAGAAAATGGATATATTATTGAAGCTCATGCACGCATTGTGATTCCACCAAATGTGCTGCAGTGCATTTAGGCAGCAATCCCAGTTTGTTTGTTTTTTTGTTTTTTTAAGCCATTTCAAACTGCAGAGTGCAGGTGAGAGAAGGTCAGACACAGGAACAACATAGAGAATCCAGTTAATTGTCAAGAATAGGCCCCGTGCAGAATAAGCATTGCACTTCAGACACTGGTGTGATTTATTGTGACGGACGTAACAAAACTGAAAATAAACACCTGGTTTATTCCTGGAGTGGGATGTATCTGTCAGTCAGTTGTGACTAAAAGTTCAAGTGACGCAAAACGTTTTCAGATTTCAAACTGGGCTGCAGCATTATTGAGACTGCAAGTCTCGTGGTTTACTTATTTCAGTTTAGTCATATGCAACAAACCCCTCCTCCTCGTCTGTAGTGAAAAAAAAAAAGATAAGCAACACATTGTGTCCACCCATAATGACTCCAGGTTATTTAATACACAAGAAGATCATAAAATGATTATGATTTCAGGAAACTAGAGAGAAAACAAATGAAAAAGTTGATTTATTATCTGCAGAAAGTGGTCCCACTCTGGGCTTAAATAATTACAATGTGGCCAAGGTTTAGCATTGTGAAACATCAAAGAAAAAAAACTGCCTTGTGGTGTTCTGATCTTAATCTGCTAATGAAGGGTGTAATTATACAACATCATCAGGTAGAAAATGAACTTGTTCCTAATCCCACCCACCCAAAATTCCTCCCTGAAAGATTCAGTGGAACTGATTGGGAGAACACATTGTGGGTGCAGCAGCCAATTGAATTTTCCACCCCCTCCCTCCTCCCAAGAGACTCTGCTCCAACTTTCATTACCCACAACGTCCCCCCTTTAAATGTTATTGCATTTACAAATCCATTAAATATGTCCTAATTTTTATCTTTTAAATCAGTAATTGGAGTTGCCAGCTCTACACAGTGGCTCCTGCAACAGCAGCTAGCTGATATAATTGCAATGTATGCGTGACTTGAGTATAATACCAATTAGCTGTGTTACCTCCTTGAAGAGCAAACTGTGTCCAAATAAACACATCTTAATTATGCCCGCAGAGAATAGGATGGAGAACACACAATTAAAGTGGCTAATTAATTCAGTGTTTTATCATGATAGTTTTTCTTTTTTTTGTCCTTACCCTGTCTTGCTTTAGCCACAATCATGCAACTAAAAGATTAATAAACTGTTCGTCCTCTTCACAGGACTTTGGGTCAGCCTTTATAGTTTTTGTCCTGGCAGCCCGTTTGCCTCTATGGACTGAAGAAAAGGGGAACAGTGAAAAAAGAGAAAAAAAGAGGGAGAAAGTGCCAATCTCATTGAGTTTCACTGTGCTAACCAGACCAATCAGGCCTATTGGCTTCTATGGTCCACCAGACCTGCTGTCTACCCTAAATTCTCTCAAACTTGACAAAGCCTTTCCTTGAGTTTAATCTTACAGCTTTTGTCTTCTGTTCTTTCAACAGCTCTTTATATACTGTGTTCATGTTTTTATTGGCTTCGAGCTTACAGAGCCTAACATAGCTGTCACAGGGCAAAGGTGGGGGTACATGCGGGAGAGGTCATTAGTCAATCACAGGACTCATAAACAAAGACAGACAATCATTTACACCAATTTAGAATTTCCATAGGAAGCCTAACCCCATGCATTTCTTCAGACTGTGGGAAGATGCCGGAGTGCCCGACTGACGCATGAATTGGTTTGACGTTCGAACATGCAAACTGTTGGTGGATTCGAACCCGCTTGGACTTTCTTGCTGTGTGCTAAACACTGTACAACCATACTGTCATGTCATAATGGTATAATAATGAAAATAATATTAATACAAGGGAACATTCTTACATCATTCCACACTCCCATACTCTTTTCTCTACCTGCAAAATACAGAAGGTTTGTGTGTTTGCTGGTATTTGTTGAGCTGTTGGAAATATTCTTCAAAAGTTGATTCTGTTCATCTGGACGTAGCGTTTTGTGGGAGAAACGTTTCGTCACTCATTCAAGTGACTTCTTCA
The DNA here is from genome assembly GCF_051167445.1 of Perissodus microlepis. NCBI lineage: Eukaryota > Metazoa > Chordata > Actinopteri > Cichliformes > Cichlidae > Perissodus > Perissodus microlepis. The sequence continues at coordinate 4,190,371 of NC_140461.1, forward strand.
GTCTCAGCTGACTGCAGGTTTCCCCAACCTTATAAACAGCCATTCCCCAACTCTCTGTCAATGGTACTCATGGCCATTGATCATTGGTCTTTGATCAGTGGGTTTTGGTCAGTGGTTGTTGATCAATGGTCATGAGAATTTGCATAATTAAGATTAAGGAACTGACCTCCCAGCCCATTGTTTCTTCAGTGGGCTGGTTTCAGTCATTATGCAAATGTACTGTTTATAAGATTGGAAACCTGCAGTCAGCTGAGACTGAAGAAGTCACTTGGATGAGTGACGAAACGTTTCTCCCACAAAATGCTACGTCCAGATGAACAGAATCAACTTTTGGAGATTTACTTTCCTGGATGATTGAGCGTGCATCAAGATGTTGGAAATATTGCATTTCAATTTATTTGCCACTTATAGAAATGTTAGTTAAATGACCACAACCATCTGCACAAACAAAACAAAACAACCTAGATTGGTCCAATCCACTTTAACCCTTCAATACAGACCTATAAGTGATACAGAAATGTTTTTTTTTCCCCCCATGTCTTTCATCCCTTCCTGAGTGATAAGCACTGCGTTTGATATGGTTTTTATGTAGGATTGTTGCCTCTAAATTGATTTGAAGGTACACAGTGATGGGAACTAATAACTGACCTACAATGTCTCAAATCTACAGTAAAATGTTTGTTAAGTAAGGAATATAAAGTAGAGATGCTTGTGTCAAAAGGATGTAAAAGTAATATATCTGGGAAGTCTACTTAAGTACACTAATGATGTAAATTTACTTCATTACTTCCCTTCTCTGATCAAGAATATGTTTTAATTAAGTCACTTTAGAAGCTAACCATCTTGAATTTTCTCATTTGTAACTGCTCAGTGCGGTAAACAAAACCTGTCATGCACATATGAGATACGTTATACAAGAAATGAGCATAAAGAGACAATAACAACATGACTATAGGAGATTCTCTGTAGTCATCTTTAACTACAAATGTCTGAATAGGCTTACATCAGATCAGATACACAATTCACCACGGGCCCTGGCTGAACCAGCACAGTACAAATGCAGGTTCAAAGTGTCGGTCCCCAGAGTGTCAGCTCTGCTCCCGACATTATGTTGTGAAGGAAAGTGGATCACATAGTCAGTCAATGAGTCTCCGTGGCTTTGTGAAATAGCATAGGAGAAAAGCTTGCATCAGAGTGACTCTAAACTCTCTCGGTGATGCAAGCTCTTGCATTATTCTATTTCAAGCAACAATGCAAGGAAGCACAAAAGAAAAACGAATGCTTCCACTTAATTCATCATTACCAAACATTTCTAAAAGACAGTTTATTTTGATAATAGTGATTCTTGAAAGACTCCTATATGTAAGTTTTTAATAGATCACCCACAAAACTTTCCACTCCCATCAGTTGCCCTGGTTAGCAAGTTTAGCCCCTTGACTACATACCTCTGCCAAGGTGGAAAATGTTCTCCACACCATGCATAATAATCTCAGTCCCTGGGAGGACATCTGAATCCAGATTACTTTGTGCTATTTTCTTAAAAAACTGTCTTTCAAAAATCATCCTCGATATCAGACCATATCAGATTACATACAAACAGTTCCTATAAAAGACCAACTTTAAAACTGTAGAATTTGAAAAATCACATGGAAAGGCACTAAGCTACATATTTTCTTTTAGATCAATATTTATGACCTCACTGTGGATTTTCCCACACATCTATCTCCAGGGTTTACAGAGAATGGTCCCAAAAAGAGAAAATATCCACTGAGTGGCAGTTCTGAGTGGTTAGAAATGACTTGTTGATCCCAGAGAACAGACCAGAATGGCCAGATTGTAACTAAAATAACCACTCACTGCAACCAAGGTATCCAAAAAAGTATCCCTGAATACACAACACACTGAACCCTTAAGCAGGCTAAAGCAGCAGAAAACAACTAGGTGCCAATCCTGCCACTCCTGCAATTTGCTCAGGTTGACCATTCATCCTTTATGACCACAGTGTACTGATCTTCTGAAGGCTGCTTCCAGCAGGAGAAGGCACCATGTCAAAAACCTCAGATGATCTCAAATTGGCTACCTGAACATGACAATGACTTAACTGTGCTCGACTACAGCGGTGTGTGGTGACCTTTACAGAAAGGCAATTTCCTCCCATCCCCAAGAACAAAAAACAAACAAAAAAAAGAAACAGACAACAATCCCTCATCTGTGTGTTTCCCTATCAACATTAAATTGATTAATATTAAAATAGCTTTATATCGTTCAGGTGAGCACATTTTAAATGCTTTATATTCTGTCATATTTGTAAATGGTAAATAACTCTGGTTCTTACTAAGCACTTTTCTACTACTTTGAGTATGCAAAGCGCTTTTGTGTAACACATTCACACAAACAATTGCCTTTCTATGCTTTGTAGTGGCTGTGCTGTGAGGACCACATATCACTGGGAAAAAACAAACTGTTCATAAACTCAAAAACGCAGACCTGTATCTTGATTTAAAAGGAGGAACATTTATGAAAAACAAAGAAAAAGAACTAAGCCCAATTAAAAGGCTTCAGCTGTGTGTGAAATGGTTAACTGTTAATATCTGTGGGGGCACTAAACATATTTAGCAAGATGAAGGTGCAATATTGGCAAAACAGCAGGTAAACATATTACGTTGAGACATTCTTAAAGATGCTATTTCCAAAAGTGCTGCTGAGCTGAATGTACTGTTATTGGAGCGGACATGGTCAGAGCTGTCATCTCCTTTTTCCATCATCATCAAAGCTTTACTTGCCAATGTACTAAAGAAGTTCTTAACAACTTTTTCACACTCCATTTTCTCAACAGGTTGGCTAAGGTGATTAGCAGAGGTGTTTTTTTTTTGTTTTTGTTTTTTCCACTCTTCACTATACTGCAGGAAGTTGAGTGATCAGTTTAGAAGCCAATCAGAATTCAACTAGGGTGGGTGCAACTCCATGCCAGACCGGTGCCGGTGGTTAGCAAGATGAAACTCACCTGGTACGATGATAATTCACTGAAGCTCATTTTCTTGCTAATACTAGTTGTGTTTCCACACAAAGCACAGATTGTAACTGATCTCAGAGCACTAAAATTAGAGCCAGTCTGGCACCCATCACTTTCTCTCTAAAAACCAGAGGTTTATCCATAATGTGCACATGTAATGTGCAACCACCAGGCAAATGCTGCTGGTCTCTCAGCTTGCCCAGCTCATGTCATTGTTAATGGGAGATGGAAACATTGTTAAATGGAGACAGCTACAGTTTTCTATGAGTATGAAACAAGCTAAGCTTTCTGCCATAATAGATGATTGCAGTTTCAAGATGCCAGTAATATAAAGGATGGATGTGGAACATTACAGCTCAAATAGCATCTTAGTCTCAATTCAATTGAGCACCTTTCAGATGTGGTGGAACAGGAGATTTGCATCATGAATTTGCACCTGACAAATCTGGAGCAACTGTGTGATGCTATCATGCTGCAAAGAATTAAGGTAGTTCTGAAGGCAAACGCGGGTCTCCCCAGTATTAGCAAGGTGTACCTAATAAAGCATCCACTAAGTATATGCATGTATTAAACCATATCCAGGAAAAGCTTACACATACAGTGCTCACATTGTAAATTACAGGAATTTTAGTATGCATCGATAGAAGATTGGCCATTACACTTAAATCTGTGTCCGTGCAGCTGACATAGTGGAACAATGCAGCTGCACCTCCTAAAGCATAGACATCCTTTGAGGCAGGTATAGCCACAATCTTTATATAATATTTTAAACACTGATACATAGAAATTATGTATCATATCTTCAGTGCCAAAATGACTCTGCCATTTAAGAACATCTAAAACTGGCACTTGGTAAAGGATGATGAAACAGCTGGTCTGAAAACTATTTCAATCTAGATGAGCAGAAATGTGCTTTTAGAAAGAGTCATCTTGATATTCATGTTCATTACCTGATTGGGTCTTATCAGTAAATAAAACTGAAATCATTACAGCTGAGCTAACAAAACCTTTGTGATTATATCCATCCTGTATGGACTGTTGCCTGAAATTTTAGCATAGCAATAGTTATTTCCTATGGTGAATGAAGCCTGAAAATTATCAGCTCTTGAGATAATAGTCCCCCCGATCAGCTTATGAATGAGCCAACAACATAATGGATATTTGTCTGCATCATGAAATGTAAGTATTTTATCAGTTCTCAGATTTGACGCACCTTTAAGAGCCACATCAGGATTTTAGTTTTATTTTTCACAAATCTAACTATGTAGGTGATTCTTTCCTATCACCTCCTTTGAGCATCATAGCTCTATGTGGTTAGCCATAGACTCAGCATCATGAACAACTCAGCAGCCAGGCAGCTGTGATGAGAGAGCGGGAGCCTTTATTGAAATGCTAATGCTGTCGTTCATTAGCTGTCTTTAATTAGTGAGTGTGCTGCTGTGGGCTTCTGGCTAACTGCAGCCATCAATGCCAGACCAGTCATCAACAGACAGGAGAAACACACCATTCCCAAACAGCCTGAGAGAAAGAAAAAGAGAGAAAGAAAGAGAAAAGTCTGTGTGTGTCTGTGTTGGGGGGGGACAAGGGTATATTTTGGGAGAAGGACAGAGATATTGGAAAAATGGAAAGAATGAGGAGGAAATATTAATCAAAGTGAATAATCAGTATAGACTAAAATATGAGTCATCTGGGTTTTTGCATATTAACCAGGGCGTATCTTTGGGGCACAGTCTAACTTGTTGTCAAAAACATTCATAAGGCAACTAATAAACAGACAGGAAATCATTAGTGGTGATTGGCTGGTGTGAAAGCTCACAGCCTTGTGGGATTCAGCTGGTTGGGAAGCTGAATGGAAATCATCTCATAACCAAATATTTGGTTAGTTTGGTGTTAATTTCAGGTATAACTCATGGAATACCAGGGGCTGCAAGGCAAAACATGAACGCTGGGTTTTCAGGGGCATACAATTTTGTTCTCCCTCTCTATATTTTGTGTGCAGCTCTTAAATAAATACACAGACAAAAATCAACCATTCCTGTCTAACCTGAGTTAAACATAAACTTCTCCAACCCTCTTCCCATTTTATCTTAATTGTTCATTTTAATTCATTGTGCTAATAACTGCAAAACTTGTGTTTTACAAATTAAATACTACGTGCAGCTGTCTGGCTTGAATTGTGGTAGGCATATTAGTTTGTGTTAGACTTGTTAGACTGAAAATATCTATTAGAGTAAAAAGCATTGGTGTTGTTGTGGGACAGGAATTTAATACTGAAGCAAACACTTCGAAAGCAGACTCTTTCCTGGAAAATAAAATAAAATAAAATAACACAACCTAAAAGTAAGAAGTTCAGCCAAAAAAAAAAAAAAAAAAAATAAATCATTAAAAACCCAAACAAAAGTGTTTTCTTGTTACAACCACTCCCTGATTTCATGCTAGAAACAATACTACTGGCACACTATACTACAACTACTATCTATCTCAAAAATGCTGTTTGAGGTAGGCGAGTGCCTTAAATCCCACGGAGCAAACTGACGTCAGAGTGACGTCTTTTATATGTCATTTTGGGACGTACAATTTTGGTCCGCTGAAGGGGTTGTTTTGTAATGCCAGGCGACGTCTTTTTTTCGACTTCTACTGAACTTCTAGTGTTGATGTTCGTGGGACCTGTACGAACAGTTGTGTGCAGTAATGCAAAGTGATCAGTGGACATCTCCAAGATGGGAACGGGCTCTTGATGCTAAAAAAAAAAAAAAAAAAAAATTGAGTAGCTGCAGGGTGGATTTCACGCAGAAATGTTCCCCAGCTTCTCGCAGGCAGTTTCCGAAATATGCGCAATGACAAAGACTGTGGAGCAGATAGTCCAGTTCATATATGCATATGTCATATAGATGTCCAGAATTGGTCATGGACCAACGGATCCAGTGTAGACATGACCTGCATATCTATCAGAAGTCCAATGTTTAGTGGGATAGGTTTCCTTGTGGTACATACATGCCCTGTTTGAAAATAAGTAAGTATGTAGGCAGGCACATATTTGTCCAAGTTGCTCATCTAGAAGTAGTGTATCGAATGGAAGGGTAATGAGCACATAAGCACAATTCAAATATTGCAAGAATCTGTTCTTTTTCATCTTAAAATATATAAAAAAAGCAAACATGTTGAAGATGTTGAAGTCCAGCTCAAACTGGTGAGCGTGGAGCTGAGTTTGATAAGCTGACCTTGGATGTCCCACCAAGACCATTATGATGGAATTCGTAATTTGAAAGATTCTGTCAAACATTTCAACATGTCTGTGAACCCTCTTCATGTTCTGCTGTAATTTGTGCACATTTCAGTGCGCTGTCAGTACAAACATACTTACTTGTTATATTGTTTTTTTTCCCCCTTTGTTGTTCCCTCTGCTGTGGACATGCTGCAAAAGCATATAGCACATCATTTACTGAGACAGCCTTTCTTTCTACCGCCAAGTCGCTCCTCTTTCTGTCGCCAGTACTCAAGGCCACTATGTATGCAGAAGAGACATGCAATGGTTTGTTGCTGTAAGCTGAGGTATTTTGTGATTTCTGATGCAGCTTTCAACAGCTTCAGACCAAGGAGCCGCCGTTATCCCTCAGGCCTGACAGCTATGTCGAGGATATGATGACAGTCGCAAAATGAGAAGACTGGCATTTTTCTGTCATTGTGTAAGACACCCAAGCTCCAGATCCCTTTCATCTCAAGCAACATTGCTTTGTTATTCTCTCCACTAATTCTTCCCCATCTCCCTCCATGCCCGCCGTCTATCGTCAATAATATATACTTATATTAAACATGAGATCTTTGCGATTCCTTGTGAGGTGTCACAGCAGGCCACTGATCAGTGTAATAATAAAAACATGCCATCTTTGGCCTTGTTGCTCTATGATTAGGATTTCATAAAAGTAAAACTAGTGCTTTCACCTTTCCCTTTTTAATTTCCTTTGCCATGTTTATACATGATAGTGTTTGTTGACAGTCCAAATGGCCCAGAGGAAAAAAGCTGTTTGTGAGATCTATCTATCTATCTATCTATCTATCTATCTATCTATCTATCTGTTTAACAACTTGCTATGAGTTTGAGTGGACTGCATATGTTTATATATATTTCCACATATTTTTCAGAAAGACTAATCTGTGTTTCTGTCTTCAGTAATAGTAGTTTATTGTGAGATGTGCATGTACTTTGGTTCAACAAGAGTGGAAAGAGGTGCCACTTTATTAAATGACAATAGGTAATAAAACGTGACCCTAAATCTATAAACATATACCCTACCATTTCCATTTTTTCCCAGATTGTCAAAGTGGAATTGTTTGTTTAATTTATAAAATTAGTTTCTATTTGACCTGGAAACCAGACATGTGCAGTAAATCCCAAATTCTTGAAATTTTAAACAGCAAATAGAACAATCATGTTAATTGAGCTGACTCTGATTTAAAGGCTTCATGTTACAAGTTTCTTATGCTGCAGAAAACCACTACAGCACTATAATCATTCAAGAAGAAAGAATGGTTGTCTTCAGTTTCACCCACAATGTCATTGTGTGTTTTGTTAAATGGAGGGATTTCTTTCTTCAAGATAAAATGGCCATCACATTCACACTTCCTTAACCACTATATACATATTTCACACACTCCTTTCATTAATCCCTGACATTCATGTGCCCACAGTAGGAAATATTGCAGCAGACATAATATATTTCTGTCTCAGTTTAAAAATAGCAAGAGTCAATATTTTCTTATTCACCATGTTTTGCCTGAAAGGAAAACAAAACATTCTCAACAATTTTGGGTTTGAAAATATGGGAAAGAAACTATGGGATGTATTTTTATTCTAAACCAGTGTGTAAATGAGCAGGACTATTTTAAAACCAGTTCACTGACACAGAGCACAACTGGAGGATTGTTTTTAGCCTTTGTGGTCTATGTCACAACTCTAGCAGAGTTTTTGTTCATGAGCTGCAGCTGTCTAACAGACTTTTCAAGAGACCTGAGGAGATGACTTGCTGGAGTTAAAGGCATGGTTGTTTTTCAAGGCAAGGCAAGGCAAGTTTATTTGTATAGCACAATTCAACAACAAGGTGATTCAAAGTGCTTTACAGAGACATTAGAAACAAAAACAAAAAAAGCATGATTTAAAACAAACAAACAAACAAACAAACAAACAAACAAACAAACAAACAAACCAGTAGATAAAATCAGTAGTTAAATGTAAGTTTTGAAATTTAAGCTTAAAAGTGTGGATTTTTCAAGCACTTCGTCAGACACGGATTCTTCAAGTGCCTCTGTAAGAAGGCTCCATGTTGTTCTTGGCTTTCTTGTTCTCCTTCTGTAATCAAGTAATTAGGGCAGTTTTCTGAATACCTGTTCAATCAAATGCTAACATGTATAAAAGTATATCAAGACCTTAGACTCAGTACTTTGCTTGGTCTTGTTCTGTATGTTTCCACTCTACGACTTTGCACACCTGAATAGTTTATCTCTTTCCTGGCAGATCCAGTGAAGCTTCCATAGATTGGATGTGGAACATCTGTGAACTGACATTTTTAGGTCCCTCCAGAGACATTCTATAGGCTTTATGTCTGTGTTTTGGTTAGACCACTCAATGCTACTCAGATACTTCCAGTATGTCATACTGAAACAAACATTCTTTTGACAGCCCAATAACTCCCTGTGTTTGCCTATAATCATAACCCCTTCAATTCTGCCTACTTTTCCAACAGCTAAGAAAGAAACTCCATAGCACGACACTGTCCACTACCACTGGTTTGTGTTAGGGATCAGATCACTGGGCAACAAACTAGTGAAAGTGCCTGGCTTTTGGAGTTGAGCCTAAATATTTCTCTTTGACAGAGAAAAACTTTTCCCTCATCATTTACCCAAAAGCCTCGATGGAGCACTGCTGAGGTGGTTTTCCTTTTGTCCTTATCCCTAAAAGAATTTTTCAAGCCCTGTTAAAGTTACTCTTTGGTCCCAGTCACTAAAATGACCAAGGTACCACAATTCTGGTAACTCAGTTTAAGAGATTTTACACTTTACATCATCAATTTTACTTTGGACGTTTTGGGTTTTTATGCCCTAACATGCAGTTTCAGATGGCTGGCCTTATATAAACTAATTTGTGCCTTTCTAAACAATGTCCTGTCTGTTCAGTTCACCACAGGTGGGTTCCAATCAAGATCTAGGCACATCTTATTAAAGCAAATAGACCGCACCTGACCACAATTTGGAGCCACAGAAAAGGATCTGATACATTTGTAAATTAAAGATTTCAGATTTTGAAAAAATGTTTTTTCACTTTGTAAAAAACAAGTCTTGTAGACTTCTATGCATGTGCATAAACCATGCTTTTCAAGCACAGTTAATATATAAGAATGCATGCATACACTATATAATGTTGTACTCTCTCTTTTCTACTCATAACAATCAGTTCAGGTTATTGTTACCTTTGGGATATTTTTGCACAGTATGGGTCAGGTTACCCTGAATGTGAAACTCTCTCCATAAACCTTGCACAAAGTAAAAAAGATAAAAAGCATGGCATGCTTTGAATGTTACTTCAGTTTATTTGGATATGAAGGCAAAAGCACACACATTCTTAGGTAGACAGAAATGTGCACTCACTGGGTGGATTGTTTGACAGTGCAGGAAAACTAATTTAAAAAGCAAAGTTTAAAAGTAATAGTAAAATTAGTTGCTGATATACCTATCCTGCAGTGTCTGTGCTACTTCTCTATGAATAAAATCACAACAATACGTGAGTCTTTTCAATATGTCATGCAGCAATTCGCTATTAGTGCTGCTAACACTGAGCCAAACGATTTAAACATTTAATTAGAGTCCCAGTATGAGAAGAGAAGAGCAGAGTAGAGACACATTCACTTCACTTCAGCTAAGAGCGCATGCACCCATGGACACACACACACACACACACACACACACACACACACACACACACACACACACACACACACACACACACACACACACACACACACACACAAAAGGCAGTATAACGGGCTTACAGTCTCAAGCTGCTGTGCGTTTGAATGAAGCTTGCCTCCCTCAGATTAATTGTGCCCCACTTATTTTTAATTAAAGTTCTATGTGTGGTTCCATGCTGGCAATGGGGAGTAGGTGTTAAGTAAAAGAAGTCTGTCCTTGCCCTATCAAGTGCTTTAATCAAAACCAGCTGACAAGATTTAGCTCAGTTAACCAGCAGACCATTCACTAATTCTCAGCAGATGATGGCCACCACCGGCAGCTATTGTTAGAAATGGAACATAAATCTCCAGAAACGATAATGAAGGCTAATGAAAAGTGTTTTTGGCTGTTTCAAGCTTGAAAAGAAAGAAAGAAAGAAGTTATTGATGCTTTAACTGTATTCACAGGAAAATTAATTTGATTCATTTTAGAGTACCTTGCCACAGTTTGCCTCAGAAATGTAAGCCATCTGATGATGTCCCTATGTCTGTGTGACATATTCCTGAACAGCTCATGCTGTTTAACATATTTACATGTGTGTACAGTAAGCATGTACTATCACTGCACTGTCTGCTTAAGACCCATTTCTGCTTTTGAGAGTTAAAGGTCTTGGCTGCCCCCTACCAGCACACAGTAGAATACATCTAATTTCTTTCACTTCATTTCCAGCCTCATGAGTGATCTATAACTCTTTGTCAGGAGCAATGACCTGGAAAAATCTGAATTGAAGTGGAAACTGCAAACTCAGCATTAGCAACTGCAATGTTCACTAAGGTGTAATCAGGATGGGGTTCAGTTTCTCTGGCCAAGTAATCAATGTCTGTGCTTCAGAATAAAACGCTACAGGCATTTCCAACACTCTTAGCCATGGTTTTAATCATTATTTATTTTCACTGTTAATCATACAAATTTTTCTTGTCCAACATTCATGCCATTTAGAAGTTTCACTATCCTTTGAGTTTCAACCCTTGTTAGTTACTGAATGACTAGATACTGGCTACTTCAAAATGTGTTGTTAATTAAAGAATGGTAAGGATCTTTAAGGCATAGGAAGCATTCATGATTTGTTCATAACCACCAAGGTTATGATTGGGTATTTCTCAGTATAGTTTCTCAGCTGAAGCCCTTTTGATTCTCGACAAACAAAAGATTTTCAAAGCACCCAGCTTAAGAGCAGCTGAAGGCTAAGCTTTGCAAGGTGTATGTGGGTTTTGAGAAATTCTTTAGCCGTCCAATTAGATTGTAAAATTCTTGTTTTCATTTTTCATTTCTGCCTCAGTGTGCTATATGCTCTCATTCATAGACAATATCTCATTCATAATTATATAAGATATTCAATTCCCCTCTCCGCCTGCACACAGTCTTTATCCTTCAAGTTTGGGTCCTCCACCAGAGGCTCCATGTGCTCAAATTACCACTGAGACCACTCTTGCCTTCACTCTCCAGATCTTTTCAACCTCTTCTCTCAGCCCTTGTATTTCTCGAGCTTCTCGTGTTCCATGTTCCTGAAGTTGTTATCGCTCAGTATGGCAACATCTATCACTATGACCATCTTCTTCTTCTGCTTGTTCACCACTGTTATGTCCAGTTGGTTAGCCATCACCAGAAATGTCTGCAAGTCCCACAGGATCTTGTCTCTGTTCATTGTCCTAGTAGGCTATCTGATAACCGAGAGGGCATAGGTTGCTCAGATTTTGTTCTTTTCATTCAGCTGATTCCTGAGGACTTGTCTTACTCTCTGCAGGTTCTGTATTTGGTTTCAGCTTCGCTTCAGCCTCTTGGTGGTTCCCATTTAGCTGTAGGATTCACAGGTACCTCAATATCTGCAATGTTGCCTTTTAGTAGTGTGATCCCCTCAGTTCTGGCTACCTTCCCTCTCTGTGTTGCTATCTGACTACACTTCTCCAGTTTGAATGACATTCAAATGTTGTTGCTGTAGATCCTAGTGGTGTGAATTGATGCCTCATTCACTCCTGGCGTACAGCTTGCTGTAATCCAGAGGAGGCTGCTGACGATTGATCCATTCCGTAGTCAGTATCTGCAGCCAGTCAGTTATCTCACTGAGGGGGTTCAGGCCTGTGCAGAACAGCAGTGGGGACAAAGCGTCTCCTTGGTAGATCCCACGCTTGATGGTGACTTGTGCTATTGGCTTGAAGTTGGCCTCTAGAGTTGTTTGCCACATCCCCATTGAGTTTCTTAGAAGGATCTAAGTAAGTAAAGTTTGAAACCTCATCTTAAAGGTAGAGCTTTCAGCTGGTTCCACAGAAGAGAGGCCTGAAAAATGATGGCTCTGGCTCCCATTCAACTTTTAAATACTCTAGGACCCACAAGTAAGTCTGAAAGCTCTAATGGGGTGACGTGATACTATAAGGTCATTAAAATGAGAGGGGTGTTTCTATCAGTACAGGATTTTGCATCAACTGAAGGCTTTTCATGGAGGTTTTAGGACATCCTGATAATAACTAATTACAGTAGTCAAGCCTTGAAGTAATGAATGCATGAACTAGTTTTTCAGTGTCACTCTGAGACAGGATGTTTGCAGTCTTAGAGATATTGCACAATGGAACCAGTCCTACATAGTTGGTTAATATTTTATATATTAGCCCTCTATAATTTGAATTTGGAAGTTGGAAATGGGAAATTAGAGATCATCCAGGTCTTTATGTCTTTAAGACATTCCTGTAGTTCAACTAACTGGTATATGCTATCTGTCTTAATAGACAGATAAAGTTTGGTATCATTTGAATAGAGGTAAAAATTGGAGTCTATTAGATAGATATGATTCAAACCACCTTCAATACATTTAATACCTACAGTTATACCTACAGACAGGGACTACAGATGAGTCGACTGTCAGAAGACACAAGAAGATCATTTGTAACCTTCACTAAATGTGATGAGCTCTGAAACCTGACTGAAACATTCCTCTCCAGATGATCAGTTAGTTGTTTTACTCTTCCAAGTCAAGTCATCTTTATTTGAACAGAGGGATAATATAATAAAAATAATTAAAATAGATAAGATGAAAACATAATAGAAAACATTGTAAGACATTCATATATGTTTGTAAATATGTATGTGTACATGCAAATATGCACATACATATACAAAAATGTACACATTCACACACAAGCACACATACGTGAACATAAAATACATGTATACGTATACACATGCAAACATCATCCAATGAGATAAAAGACCAGAATAGCTAAAACAGAATAAAAGAGGTGTCAGAGAGCTCTGAAAGCCTTGGAAAATAGGTAGGTCTTCAGATTCGATTTGAAGACTTCCAAGGATGAAGAGGATTTTATAAAAGGGGGAAGACTGTTCCAGAGTCTCGGTGTGGCAATGGAGAAAGCCCTGTCACCCCTAGATTTGAACTGGGAGCTTGGAACTAATAAAAGCATCTGACTGGAGGAGCGCAGAGTTTGAGTGGGTAGGTGCAGGCTAAGAAGATCTCAAATGTAACCTGGAGCCAAACCACGGAGGGCTTTAAAAACAAATAATAAAACCTTAAAATCAGTTCTGTATTTAACTGGCAGCCATTGTAGAGATGCGAGTATCAGAGTAATACTCTCTCTCTTTCTGGTACCCGTCAGGAGCCTTGCAGGTGCATTTTGAACAAGTTGCAGGCGGGACAGGCTTAAGTGAAAGTTGCCTAAATAGAGAGAGTTCAGTAGTCAAAGTGTGATGATATGAAAGCATGGATAACAGTTTCCAGGTCTTTAGATGACAGGATTTTTTTGAGTTTAGAAATGCTCCTGAGTTGGAAAAAACTGCCACGAACAACTGAATTTATTTGTTTGTCCAGCTTGAGGGTAGAATTAAAAATGAAACCAAGATTTTTTACATGGAGATGTACATTAGCTGATAATGGGCCCAAGTCGTTTCTTATAAGACTAACAGAGTCCTGCTTACCCAAAATTATAATGTCGGTTTTGTTGTGATTTAATTTGAGAAAGTTCAGAGACATCCAGCAATGTATGTCTCTAAGACAATCTGAGACTTTCTGCAATGTGCTATCAGCACCTGGTTTTAGAGAGAGGTAGAACTGTGTATCATCTGCATAAGAGTGATAGGAAATTTGGTGTTTCTGAAAAATGGAGCCTAATGGGAGCATGTATAAGGAGAATAAGACAGTGCCCTGAATAGAGCCGTGAGGTATTCCACAAGTGAGTGTAGCTGGGGAAGAGTATTTGTTACCCAGCATCACAGAGTATGATCTGCTCTCTAGGTAAGAGGCAAACCATTTTAGAGCAGAGCCTTGAATGCCGACACGTCTTAGACGGTTTAATAGGATTGTGTGGTTGACAGTGTCAAATGCTGCACTCAGGTCTAAAAGAATTAAAACTGTACTTTTTCCAGAGTCAGCAGCTAAAAGCACATCATTGAACACATTCAGTAGAGCAGACTCTGTGCTGTGGAAGGCTCTGAAACCACACTCATATTTATCCAGAATATTATGTGTGTTACCAATTATGAGGATAATTGGTGGAGGACAACTTTCTCGAGAACCTTAGACAAGAACAACAGACAGCTTAGAGAACTGATGTCTCCAAACCAGGTTTTTTTTTAGAAGTGTCTGGACAACAGCTTGTTTAAACAAATGAGGAACAGTTCCATTTGAGATAATGCCATTTACAATAGTGGGGATGTTAGGGCCGACTGTCTTCAGCACATCTCTGAAAAATGGCATAGGTGACACATCCAAGGGGCACGTAGTTGGTTTCATGTGCATTATTATATCAGTAAGATGGGATAATGAAACTGGCTTAAATTCAGAGAAAAAGAATGAACATGTAGGTGGCTCTTTCCAGAATTTATGACATTAGCTAAAACAGTTGGGTCAAGGGATGGCTTTTTAAACAATGGATTAAGCTGTAGCCGATTAATAGAGATAAATTGATCATATTTAAGATTGAAGGATTAATTAATGGTTGGATTTGTTTAAGCAGTCTTGTAGGAATGGGGCCTAAAAGACACGTTGATGGTTTGGAGGAGTTAGTACTGAAGTTAACTCAGAAAGATCACTTGGAGAAAAATAGTTTAAATAAATATCAACATTATAGAAAGTAGCTGTACATAATGGTACTCAGGGCTGGACTGGGACAAATAATCGGCCCGGGCATTTTGACTAGAGACCGGCCCACCAGGTATTGTAGGAAAAGCCATAAAGCCTTTGAAAGATAACAAACACTGTTGTGACAGTGATGTACACTTTCTTTTTGGTATATATGTATGATTTCTATGCATTTGACCACTTTGGTTGTAAGATTATTTATTAAAAGCTAGACATTTTAAATGAGAATAAGAAAGAAGTATTTCTTTGTGCCCCCCTTTCCCTGTTAATGCCCTACCGCAGCGGTCCCCAACCTTTTTTGCGCCGGTTTGTGCCCGACAATATTTTCACGGACTGGCCTTTAAGGTGTCGCGGATAAATACAACAAAATAAAACTAGTACTGGTACCGAAAAAAAGAAGATTTATTCATAACACACGTGAAAAGACCCAGGAAAACCGAGTTAACAAAAAAAAAACGATAACAAAATAACGCTAAAAAACGATAAAAACCCTGAAAACCATACATTTCACACCCGAATCTCACTCTCGCGGCCCGGTACCAAATGACTCACGGACTGGTACCGGTCCGTGGCCCGGGGGTTGGGGACCGCTGCCCTACCTGGCCCCCCTGGCAAAACTTTGCTAGACCCGCCCCTCAACAGCTACCAGCTGTCAGCTACGTAGAAAAGGATCCTGGTGTTATTTGTCTCTCGGAAGTTCATAATTTCCTTTCAACTCATTCATGTCACCTAAAAGGCATCAAACCTCCTTGGCTGTAATTGTTCCAGCCCGTTACAAGCAACAACAACAGCAGAAAAAACCCAACAACATCGGCCCATAAAACGAAAAATTACCATCGGCCCACCGATGGGCAGTCCAGCTGTGATGATACATCTGTAAGATTGTTATGAGTACCTGTTTCTGTAATGGTTAAAATTTTATTTATGAAAAAAATCATGAAGTCATTATGAGTTAAGGAACGCTTTGCTCAACAGAGCTCTGACTTTCTGTCAGCCCGGCTATAATGCTGAAGAGAAACCTATGGTTGGTCTTATTTTCTTCAATCAGTGATGGATTTTAAGATGCTTTAGCTATAGCTAATGCAAATTCTTTCCAGAGGTCCTTCTCCACACGGGTCTAATAGAGTTCACTAAGCAGAGGAACCTTATTTGTAAGAATATAGACTCATCTGGAGACAGCCCTTTAGAGCACTTCTTTTCTAGCTTAGAAGAGAGAAAGACCTTGAATAATTGGCATGCCTTCTTCCTTTTTGAAGGTGTGCCACATACATAAGGCCTTGTATTCTGCGTATGGAGAGGAATGTGCAATACACATAAAGACCATGTTTTTATATAAATGTGAGCTTCTATCAGAATGTATGTGCTGACCTGTACATATTACTTTTTTCTCATCTGCAGACTCCTATTTAATGTTTCTATATACATCTGAGAGAGTGTGTAATTCATTTTAACTCTAATTTAACCTGGACATTCTACTTTTTATTTACATTATCTTTTCCTAACCACTGTTATTATGCACTGAAAGTGCAAGTGTCTTTCTTTGGTTCAGTGACTACAGTTAGCCTTTCTACCACTGACTGGCCTATAGATGCCACACAGACTATTCACTGACCCATACTGAATCGCTTCTTACAGTGCATACTAAACTCTGTAGATGGTTTAGGATTCTGACCATATTTCTTGAATAAAAAGATTAGTTTTACACAGCAGCACACAGTTTAAGTACAACTTTTATTAATACTGGAATCATCACAGTGCGTTTTGTTACATTAGCAGTGACTAAAGTTAACAAAAAAAAGGGTCAATCTTACAAAAAGGAAGACAGAAAAGAAATTTTCACCTTCAGCGACAGAGGCGAACCAAACTTAGAAATCAATTCACAATAAATTAAAGGGAAAAAAGCGGAAGTGAGGGGGCGTGAGAAGAGAGAAAGACAAGACCACAGTGCCTGCAGGGCTACTCAGGAGGAAAAAGAGGAGCTAAAAGACTGGTTTGTACAGAAAGAAGAAGCAAGTGTTGACTCTCTCACAATGTTATTATTTGGAAAAAAAAAGCCCCTCAGAAAATGCCTCAGCTGTGAATTTTGTAGAGATTTCATTGAGAGTTCAGATGTCGGCTGTCGAGAAAGAGAGCAAGCGAGCAAGAGACACTACTGGAACTGGAGTATAGACACCAAGACATTCAATTTAGTTGCAGTGACAGTGGCACCGGGAGGCCACTTCGGCCACTCTGTTCTGCATGGCTGTATGACAAGAGGTTGCAATGTGTTACATCAGGATCTCATAGAGGACTTCAAGGTACCCTCATGTGGCTTCTGAGAATCAACCTTAGTCATGTTTGCTTCAGACCAGTGTGTATATGTGCGTGTGTGTGTGTGTGTGTGTGTGTGTGTGTGTGTGTGTGTGTGTGTGTGTATTAATGTGGATACCTTCCGTATTAGACAGCAGGAAAGACTGACAGATTGTGTGTGGGAGGTTGAAGGGAGGAACAGTAGGGGTTTTAACCATCTCTCCTTGTACAACACACATAATCACACTCATACAGACACACATACACAAGTACATAGTTCAATATAACTTGGGCAGATGGCTAAACGAGTGGGTTGTATATAGAGCAACTCAAAACTTTTTTTTGTCTGATCAAAAATATAAAACAATCTGTTCTTCAATGGCCAGCATTGTGGTTTCCTTACTTAGATCAAGTCAGCAATCAAGAACATTATGTTCATTTTGACTGGGGTATTTCAAATGAAGACATTTTTAAATCTTATGTAGCATATTATGTAAGTATACAACATTTAAAGGGAAGTTATTTCCATACAGATTTCTAACATTGTTTTCATGCTGCGAGCAAATGCTCACAGTGGAAGTCTTCCAACCGCCTATAAATCTCTGTAACCAGGGAAACGGATATGTATCGGGTCATGAAGTTTACCGGCTGAGAGAAGTTGGCCGTGCCTTAAGTTTCATCATCAGTCGTCAACATGCAGTTTGAACTTCTGTTCTGCTCTACTTTTAATTTTACTATGTTGCACTAACAGCAAAATGGCAGGATGCTGACTGCTGCATCTTCTCCAGTCTCTATAACAGTGATGTAAAATGGCTTCAGAAGAAATAATTCAGACAGCAGTTGGAAAAAAGCTGATTACATGTGCAGCAATTTTGATAGAAAAATGACTTTTGTGCAAGATATCGATTTAGTAGTGTTGTCTCCTGAGCCATGCCAATCAAAAACAGAACATGTGAAATTGGCGACACTGAATGCTTAGTTAAAAGTAGACAATGTTGTTGTTTTTCATGTATTAAATGATGTAAACAATTCTTCCCTAAAAATGAGACTCTCAGCCTGTGGACAGATTTCTATTCGAAGGAATCGGGTTAAAAAAGCCAAACCTGCTTTAAGCCATCTTTTGTCTGGATGACATCAGCTAATGATAGCTTGCAAAAGACAAATTGCTAGGCAGTTAGCTAACATGTATCATCTACTTAAAGTAAATCAGAGAAGAACTGTTTCCTCTTGAAATCAACCTTCAGTTAAATTTGGGTTACAAGACCACGCTTAACAAATTGGTGTTACAGCTGTAGTTGGTGTGGTTTTGCTTGATCCTAAGGTCAGTTAGTGTTTTAACCTTTTCCTGTATGTTGTTCAGGTTTTTTATATTCTACCCTTTTTTACTCTTATGCTTTGTCACTCCTTGCCACAATGGAAATCAATTCACAATTGAACTGCAATATATTTTAATTATTTACATATGGTATTTTGGTGGTCTCCCTAACTGACCTTGTACTGTTAGTTTAAAAAGCTCACATAGTGTCTTTGACAAAAGCTCACTGAGAAACCAAGTAACATGAACGGCCTTTGAGGTGATGTCAGGAAGATGCTGTAAAAAGCCTGATCAAAATTAATTAAAATGTAATCTAGCACTGAGACAGTGTTAGAGATCCATCTGCTTGCCTTGAGACCAGCAGATATTAATGTGCACGCTAGGGAAAAGTTTAACCTACCTAATGATTCCAGCATTTTGAACAAAACACCCAGGTCCCAAAATGATAGCATCCATTAGCCATTATGACACACTGGATCCACACATGCATCCTGACATACAGTAATCAGACACAGAAGGAGGGGGGAGGGAAGAGGGTGAAGGGAAAGCCAGAAAGATAATAAACTGAGCGTAGTGTGTATTCACTGTGGACTATGGTGAAAATAAAGACTTCATCAAAATTATTTTTCATTAGCTTTGATGGGCTGCGAGGCACAGAGAGACAGAGTAATGCCAATGGGGCTCCCATCTTGACAAGTGTTGTTTTCTGATTTGTCAGCCACACATTATCCCTGTGTGTACTGATTGAGGAAAGTGGATTAAAGTTGAATGGCAGTAGGGGAAAGTGAGAGAAGACGGGGATACACAAGTTTAAATGTCTGGGAATAGAGGAACATTTAAATTCAGTTCTCTTTTGCTTTTTCCACTTGGCGAAATACGATTAGCATGGCTGACTGGTAGCTTTCATATACCTCCAGGCTGTTCAGACAATTATGGTATTAGGAATTTTCAGCTCAGTCCATCTCCAGTTACATAATCCCCCCCCCAAAATAATTCATGTTTTCATTAAAAGTTAATGCAACCGCTTAACATTTTGGAAAATCTATGAGCTTATTTCTTTATTCTCCTGTCAGTGTGAGCCATTCACTGTGGGAACAACAGTTGCCAGTTAACCTCTTACTTTGTATAATTTACATTTTCAGATTAAACAAAAAAGTGTATTACTAAGTAAACTACAGGTATAAAGGTAGGTGGAATGTTTCAATTTGGAGGGGTTGGGTTTCCTACAGCTTCCAAACCTCGCCATGCTAAAATTACCATCTGTTGGCTATGAATTATTCTTTAATGCACACACTCACCAAAAGTGAAAGTAAGTATTTTCCAAAATGTTAAACTAGTCCTTTCACATACTCTATGCAGCCACGTGCTAATCATTGAAAAGTATATAGCTTTCTAGTTTTTAGGGCTTGTTGTGCAGTATTTTAAGTATACACAGTATTTTTAAGTACTGTGCATGTTTTTAAGTGTGTGCATTACTAAAGAAGCTCGCACATTAACCTTGATAGAAAACAAGAAAGCTAATATAAAATGGAAAGTAAACTGTGGTAATATCACTGACTGAGCCAAATTATGAAATTAACAGAAGAGGAGATTGTTCTATATGTTAGTCCTGTTTCTAATATGTCCACAAGTGTTTCCATCTATGCACGCATGCCTGCATGCATGTATGTCTATGTGCCTTTGTATGTTTCTGCAGCAGCCACTTCGTTTGAAGATGGGCCCACACTGAACAACACATACACTCGTAAACTTACATTGTAGCACAGTTATTCCAGCTTGTTCAGTTAGTTACACAGTTAATTTAGAATTTTAAAAACATTATTATTTAGTATGATATTTCTTGTGCTGTAAACTGGGTATTTTAAAGGAAAATAGCAGTGTTGTGTCTTTTAGTCATCTTAACCATTCAACCTTTTACTGTGTGCCTTTAGGCTGCTGTGATCTCATTTGATTTGAAAAACTCAGAGGTTTTAGAATACTTGTCTGGTCCCAAGTTGTTATTTATGATTTGAGTGCTTGTTCTCCAGGGCATTATTAAAACTTCATTAAAGGAATAACTTCCTGTAGATAACTGGCAGTTTATTCCTTAGTTTTCATTTCATTCAATAAATATGCAGCACTTAAAGCTTCAGACTCAGGGAGACATGTGTAACTATGAAGACTGAAGTCAGCTTCTCATACTCAGAAAACCACACCCACTGGAGAAAAAAACAATCATAGCCTCAACATGCAACTTTTGCAGGACTTTAGAATATTTCATGACTCTAGGGCTCCGTTTCTCAGAAAGCGATTAAGTCTGGTGCTAGACTAGAACCTTTTTCAGTGGCAAAGTTTTCTATTAATCTGGGACTTTACACACACTTAGCTGATCTTATTCAATCCCTCTCCGTGAGAGGACTGCTGCTAGCTGGATGAGTGTGATTGTTTGTGCCTGAGTTTGCTGAGTGTCGCATCAAGCTGCAGCTTGGTTGTTATACTGTATTTTTATTGTTTGCTGATTATTGCACAACACAACAACATTTTGTTTCAGCCTGTGTATGTCTGTAAACACCATGTAAAAACATGGTATTACAGAATAAACCTTCTTGAATCTTGGCTAGCCTTCTCACAACTCTGGGAAACTTTTAGAACATTACAGGAAGTAGTATCTTGTCAAACACTAAACAAAAGGAGCCTGGTTCTGTTGGAGTTTTCTTCTTTTAAAAGGGAGTTTTTTAAATGTCCTACTGCTGCCAAGTGCCTCCTCGTAAGGGATCTTTGGATTGCTAGGTTTTTTTTCCTATAATAGAATCTTTACATTATATATAGCATGTAATATAAAGTGCCTCGAGATAGCTGAATTAATAATACTAATGAAATTGTAAATTTTCCTACTGAGTGACCAAGCCTTGCATAGCTTTATTAGGTTAACGCCTACAGTAACTTCATGCTGCACACTGAGTTTCAGGATCCCAGAGTTTTCCCATTCTTCTTAATGCCTCACATTTTATTACTTTTATCTAGCAGGGTTTGTGATTAGACAAATATACTGACTATAAATAAATCTTAATATGGAAGTCTTGGTTCCCATGTCCATTTTGGAGTTAGGCGATATGGGTTCTGCTGCAAAATTCTGCAAATATATCTACAGTACCCAGTTGTTGGACTCATTGTAACCACCTGAAAAATTAAACATACTACCCAACACTAACACCCAGTTTTACCATTTGAATGGCTCAGTGTTTTGGTTTGGCAGCTTATTAAACCATTTGGTGGTGCATGACACCACACAGCAGCTTTTAGGCAAGGTAAATTTTCAAAGTCAGTGAGGATGATACACCATTTTCTTCTCCAGTGTGTATTATTTATTCTGTCTCTTTAAAGATATCTGAACTCCAAATAACACCATTAGAGCTATGTAGTGTGGAATAACTTTAAGGTGGACAACACAAGTATCCTAGTCTACAAAACAATGGTATTCTCCTTTATCATACCCACAGTGGATCATGATTGTGAATGCACATACATGCACTACCCCTGTATTGCTTTCCTGTTGTTTAAAGAGGAAATATCACCCAGTTGTACAGGAACAATGTTCTGACATTGCAATAGTTTAAGCAAATCAGACACAGTTGGATGCCATCCTTCACCATGTCATACATTCAGGTATACAGATTCATGGACATGGTGACCTTGACAGGTGGTTTAGGAGAAACTCTTTTTCACTTTTCTCACTCAAAACATGCTTTTTTCCCCCTTTCAACTTCTAAGATTCAGAGTCAGATTCATCACACAGCATCCACATGTAACAACAAATGCACAGTTTCCTGTTGACAGAACATTAAAACATCCCCTATTTGATGCACTGTTGCAAACTTCAAAAAAATGGTGTGCTTGCAGAGGGTGCCTATGTTAAAAACATCTGTTCTCCAACTCTTTATATTAAATCATTCTAAAGAAGCCACAAATGTGCCTGGAACAATTTTCTATTCGAGGCAAAAAAAATAAAAAATAAGTTGACAAAAAGAGTATATAGGAGAGTGGATGTCGCAGGCTATGTTCAGGTCACTGCTAAAAGAGCATACAGACATGTTGATGAAGAGTTCACTAGCCTAAAGATCAACAGCCAAACAAGGACACACTCACTCTCGGCCCACACGTCCTGCATCCGTATGTTACACAGCTTAGTAGTTTGTGTTACAACTGGAGTTTTTTCTTTTTTTCTTTTTTTTACATTAATTAAAGTTAAGACAAAACATTCAAACAGTACTGTAGAAGAAAAAAAAAACAACTAAATATTCCATGTAATATTTTCTAACAAACCTTTATACCAAATCTGTGCGCCTGATTCTCTTTAACAAGTACAGCACATACAGTACATATTGTATGAACAGGCAGTGAAATGCTCATTTCACACATCTTTTCCTCTCTGTCAACTTGCAAAGTTAAATATTCCCACGTCTTTGTCATCAGCGAGCCGGCTTCACCATTTCTTGCATCTTAATGTTCATAAAAGTTTCTTTCACACAGCCATATCCTGAGCTGAACTGGGGCGGCCTTTTTGTGTTTAGACACCAGCGTTGTGTCTCACTGCTGGGAATACATTCATTTTATGTGACTGAATAAATGTGGGGCTAAATAATTATGTTGCATGTGATTGAGCTAATTTAAAACCAGCTGGCCAAAGAATCTGAAAAATTTAGGTTAGATTACATTACTTGTTACAGTCCTCCAGTACTTGTACTGGATTTGAGAATGGTGGCTTTCAATAGCTTCAAAGGCAGTCTCACCTTACACCCTGTGCAGAAGTCCAACTTTCAATCGAAGACTTGGGCAACAGCAAAACTTTCAGGAACTTGCGGGCAGCTAAGGAAACTTTGACGCATAATAACCACTTTGACAAATTTACTCCCCCTGCACTTGGCAAACTCATCCTGTCTCTTATTTGAAGAGTTGAAAATGATCTCAAGTCTCTTGATCTGTCAAGACTATAAACATGTAGACCTCCAAATTGTTGAATAGCAATTTTAATGCTATTGTTTAGTTTCAAACAATAATCCCTCACTCTCTACCAAAATAAAGAACTAAGAACTAATGTCAAAAATTGTCAGCTACAAGCTGGACATGTCTCAGAGTGTTTTATTACATCTGTGCTATGTGTGCTATGCTGTTTGATTAAAATCTTTGTTTTATTTAGAAAGGACAACATACAGAGTAAATCTAAGGCAAAAGAGTATTGTTCAGCTTTGTTCAAGGCTTTACTTTGTGTGGCCACAATGTAAAAAAAGACACAATATTTACAGGTGAGACGATATTTTTTAGATAAGCAGCTGTCATTGAAGATTTGGACAGTGAAAAATACAGTATCTAAATAGCCCTAATTTTTGATACTGGTTAAGTATTAAGAGGCAAATATCCAAGTAAAAGTGTTAGATTTTGTTCACGACCACAGGTGTGTTTATAGTTTTGATTGTATTGGCCCAATTTTTGACATTTTCGCCTCTCTACAATAACATAATACAGGAAAACTGAATTCCAACTGTTCCACTCACAGTGGAAAAAGTTTTATTCTGAAAAGCTGTTTTATTAGGTTTTTTTAAAGGTCTGTGTCCACAGTAGAAACTCAATCAAACCTACATTCCCCTCTGATGCTATGAGGCAGAAGTCTCAGTGACAGAAAAATAAAACTGGCAGGAAAGTATGGATCTGTTTTATACAGTCTGACCTGTCTATACTGTGCTTTTTTTTTCATTATGTGACCAGTCCTTTAAATGCCAGTGCGGCCACAGCATTAAAAACTTCAGTGCTCTTCACGATCCACAACAAGCAATAGCTCGTATGGCCCTGACACTTTCTTATCCCATCTCATTCAACCAATCTCCCAAATCAACCAGTCTTTCTCACTTGCTCTTTGTCCCTCCCTGTCTTCTTCTGCTTCTTCTTTCACAAATTAAATAATTCCCCCCTGGATACCATCTCGCTCACTTTCACACTCCCTATCATACAGTATGACTACAACAACACCTACTGGCTATTGTACATATTACCTATCCCCTATCAAAGTGCTTACAGTTTTCCTTCCCCCCCCCCCAGACTTTTGTAATCCATTTCATTCACCAGAAAGAGACAGGGACAGAGAGAGACACACGCCAAAACCGGCTAGGCATGAATTCACAGTCGATGTGTAATTTAGCATTCCTGATGATTGCCTGAATGTGACAAAGGAGAATCTACAATCCTCCATCGAGCCGCTTCTTCGAAACAAGAAAATAAAACACATTTATTGCTCCATTTCTGATTTAACATTTTCTCTCTGGTTCTAGAAAATATATATGAATATATCTATACGCCTGGAGTACGTCTTGTAACTTCTCGTACAGCGGTAACAAGGTAAATGACGTCACAATATAAACAAGAAAATACACGCACAACACACAGGAGAAAAAGCCCTGCCCTCATTGGGTAACCAGCTGTCCTGCAGCAGAGCTCTACCCACCCTCCTCGCACACATACACACAATTAGTCACATGTAGACACACACTCACGTTTTACATTTGCCCACATGCACACCCATGAATGCACGCATTCACTATGCAGAGAGCGAGAGAGGGGGGAAGGGGGCACTAGCACGGTTCAATGCCAACAGTGGATATTTCCTTTTTTCCAAGATTCTTTTCATTAGGATGAACCAGAGAGGCCCTCTGGCTTGTTAGCTCCCCGTACTAATACCAAAGCTTCAGTTCAATGGGCTAATAAGTACAGTGTGTTGCTGCTGAGACAGCTTGGATTCAAATCCAGCTGCTCACATGGCACTCTGAGTCCCCTCTCTCTCTCGTCCACACCAGCCCCTTGTTCAGTCATCAGTCTTTCATCTGGGATCAGACAGTCGGGTTAGTTGGAGAAGAGGATAGGGAAAGGTGTAAGTTGGCAAAACAGAACAGAACCCAGCGTTTCTCTCTTTCTTTGCCTCTTTTTTAAAAAATCATATCTGTTTTGTTTTTTTTTGTCCTGTGAGTCTTTCCTTCCCTGGGTGAAGGTGTATAGAAGACAAACATGCGTCCAACACACACTAGTTATAGTGGCCTGCTAGGAGCCTGTCAATGTTCAGCATTTAACTTTTAACTGTCAGCATGGGTTAACATTATTATTGTTATTATTATCATTATATTATATATCATTACTCTAATGGTGTCTTTAAACTTTTTTTTGTGTATGTTTCTGTTTTCATTCGTCTTCTGTTATATTATAGCTTTCCCTACATGGTTAAGTTTTTGTGTATGTACTAGGTGGTTGGGTTGCATCACACCAACACCTGACTCCCTCTCGGTTGACAAGCATCATCCTCTTTCTGCTGTTCCTCCGATCACAATATACGGGGAGCTGAGCGGTCATTGGAGACGGTTTTGCGAAGACGGACTCCTCTCCTGATGGTGGTCAGCATGTCACCAGACCCTTCTGCCCCTTCGGTCCCTGTCTGAGTGTCAGTGGGGCCAGTTGGTGGTGGGGCTGGGTCATCAGGGAGGGCAGGGAAGGGAAACTGGCCCTCACCAAGGGCGTGTGCACTAGCTACCAGCTCGCCAATCTTCTCCACTAGGCTGTGCCGATTGGCTGCGATCATCTGATCTTCCTCTGATCCAGTGCCTGAGCCTGTTCCTATTGCAAGGCCCCCATGCTGCTGAGCATAGACCTCTAACGCAGCCCCTGATCCCCAGGCGGTGTTAGGCAGGCTGAGGCGCTTTGGTGATGCCTTCACATAATCAAGCGCTCCCTGTGAATCCTCAGCTCCAGTGAAGAACACACATTCCTCACTCCCCACACGGACAGGTACGCCACCAGCGTGCCCTCCACCTGCACCAGGTGAATGTGAGTCTCCAGGGACAGTGGGTGTTTTGACAGGCACGATGGGTGGTCGAATGGGGATGGGCCCCGCACTGGATAACGTGCGCCTCACGCCAGGTTTGGTAGAGGGGGTTCGGCGGATGGTGGCAGTCCCTGGAGTCCCTGTTCCACCTCCACCAGCTCCACCGGGCTGCCCTGGTATCCCATGAGCCCCTGGACCAAGAACGCCAGTGGGCAGGCCAGCTGTGCTGGCTGGCCTCTTGGTCTGGATCATTCGCCTGTAGTTCTGGGCAATATTAGAGTGGCGAGGAATTGTGGAGGACTTGTCAAACTCTGTCTGTCCATCTGGACCTTCGGCATCACCATTCACTGAGTAGCAGTCATAATCTGAACCTAATATGAGGAGAGCAGAGGGTAAAACAAAAAAAGGTATTTATGAGATTTTAGAGAAATGATTGAACTAGATGTGCCAGAAACAGAGAGAGAGGAAAGACAATGTTCTGTGGTCGCTTTATTAGATTAACACAGGGACAGCTACATCACTTTGGTAGAGCAAGCCAGCAAGTGAGCACATTTAATATTTTTCAATTTTATCTTTATATTGTCATTTTCCAACTGCTGTCAGAGAAACTGTCAGAATACATCCATCATACACTTTAGCTGCTGCCTGGATGATTAAATGGATTCACTTAATCTGATTTTGGTAAAACTACACTCAATGGCAGGAGTGCTAGTGGGAGGAATACAATAAAGTAAAACTTCTGCAGAAGTTTTAAATATTGATATTTCCCCTAAAAAAACACCTTCCCTTAACAGGTTGCTTTTCCTGGAATGTTACAAAAGTAAGATGATGAATGTGGCCAGGTGAAATGTAATATGTGGGCACTGAATGAGATTAAATGCTGCCGTAAAGAGTGTGGTAGATTAGAGTTTCACCTTGTGAAGGAATTGTGTCCTCTGAGCAGGATGGGGTTGTGGTCTCTGTGCTATATCCACTGGAGTACTGCAGGGAGTCTCTGTTGCTCTTCTGCTGCTCCATGCTGAGTCCCCTGGTAAGCACCATGGCCAGGTCACTGGCTGCTGGAGAAACCTCCTCTCCATGCTGAGAACATACAATGAAACACTGCACTGGAGTTTGAGCAACCTGCTGTTTGAAAACTAAACCCTAATCTACAAATTGAATAGAATAAAAAAGGTTTCTGGTTCTAAAATGCAGTAGCAAAAAGAAAAAAGAGTTTTGTTTTTTGTTTCATTTGTAAGCATCCACCTGAGAACCTGGAAGTGTTTTGCCTGTGCCGTACCTCGTGTTGACAAGGACACTTGTGTTCACAGCCTTTTGTAGTCATATATAGGCTTTTTATGCTTTTTCTAAATTGACAACTAAGTCAAGTCTTTAGCTGACTGTCTCAGATGTATTCCACAGTGAATGATATATGAGCTGCTCCCACAGACCACAATACCTGGAATATCTACAGGGTGGGCCATTTATATGGATACACCGTAATAAAATGGGAATGGTTGGTGATATTAAAGTCCTGTTTGTGGCACATTAGTATATGTGAGGGGGCAAACTCCTCAAGATGGGTGGTGACCATGGTGGCCATTTAGAAGTCGGCCATCTTGGATACAACTTTTGTTTTTTCAATAGGAAGAGGGCCATGTGACACATCAAACTTATTGGTAATGTCACAAGAAAAGCAATGGTGTGCTTGTTTTCAACGTAACTTTATTCTTTCATGAGTTATTTACAAGTTTCTCTTTGTTCACAGCCATTGACATGTCGAAGAGGTTAACACGTGAGGAGCGGATCGAAATTGTGTTGATATCTGGTGAACGCAGTAACCGGGTCATTGCAGCAGATTTCAATGCAAGACACCCTACGAGACCACCCATCTCCCATGCTACAGTTAGCAAACTGCTTGCTAAGTTTCGTGAAACTGGTTCAGTGTTGGATTTGCCAAAATTTGGACGCAAGAAAACTGTCACTAATGAAGAAACATCAGTGGCTGTCCTAGCTTCATTCAGCAAGAGCCCACAGCGTAGCACTCGCCGCATGTCACTGGAGAGTGGCATCAGTCGAACATCCCTTCGGCGGATATTAGCTACTCACAAATGGAGCCTTTACAAACTCCAGCTACTGCAGCATCTCAACGAGGATGACCCAGATCGGCACACAGAATTTGCAGAATGGGCAAAACAAAAATTGGAACAGGACCCTCAGTTCACGCAGAAGATTTTGTTCAGTGATGAGGCAAACTTTTATGTGAATGGTGAAGTTAACAAACAAAACCACCGCTATTGGTCTGACACTAACCCACATTGGATGGATCCCTCCAAGACTGTTGGACCAACAAAAGTGATGGTTTGGTGTGGTATATGGGGTACAACGATAGTGGGTCCATTCTTCATCAATGGAAACTTCAAGGCCACTGGATATTTGAAATTGCTACATGATGATGTGTTTCCCTCTTTGTGCACTAAAGCTGGCACGTTCCCTGAGTTTTCCCAGCAAGATGGTGCACCACCACATTATGGGTGCCAGGTCCGAGCATTCCTAGATGAACAGTTTCCTGGAAAGTGGATTGGTCGTCGTGGGCCAGTTGAATGGCCCCCAAGGTCTCCCGATCTGACCCCCTTAGACTTTTATTTTTGGGGTCATCTGAAGGCAATTGTCTATGGTGTGAAGATACGAGATGTGCAGCACCTGAAACTACGGATACTGGATGCCTGTGCTGGCATTTCTCCTGCGGTGTTGCTATCAGTGTGTGAAGAGTGGGAGAAGAGGGTTGCATTGACAATCCAACACAATGGGCAGCACATTGAACACATTTTATAAGTGGTCAGAAACTTGTAAATAATGATGGCCGACTCCTAAATGGCCACCATGGTCACCACCCATCTTGAGGAGTTTGCCCCCTCATATGTACTAATGTGCCACAAACAGGACTTTAATATCACCAACCATTCCCATTTTATTACGGTGTATCCATTTAAATGGCCCACCCTGTACTATAGGCCATACTTTATACATATTCATGCATTTGTATAGACGTACACACAAATTGCTATCTTCAGCCCGTGTTTCAGTATCATCAACTTCACTATTACCTTGGCAGCGATGGTAGCTGGCGTCATCCTGGCTCTCTGCCCATCATCAGGATGTGATGGCCCAGCATATCCCTGGGAGCCCAGTGATGCCTCACTCTCCCTCAGCCTATCAAGAGGTTCCCTTCTTCTCTGGACTGCCGCTGCAGCCACAGGCTGCTCATACTGACCTGCTTTGGACCAGTCCTGAAGAGGTGAGCGGAATTAATAAACAGGAAGTAGGTGGTAACATTAGCACACACGACTTGTCCACTATCCAGCAGTTTGATGCCCTTCATCTGAGTGCAGAAACAGGGGGCCTTTATGGGTATATCAAGGACTGTGTGCAGGTCAGAATGTGTGGAACAGAGGCCTTTTCGAGTGTTAGAGCATGTATATGTTGATGACCTTTGACCCTGCTTGGTTTTGGTCAGTTACCAGTTGGCAGACTGTAAAACCAATGAGGCAGATGAAGCCAAAAAAAATGCACACAAAGCAAGTGGGGATGAACACTTGCAATGAAGCAGTGCAATGTGGTTATGAATGAGTTAATCAGGTGATAAAAAGTAAAAGAAAATAAATTCTATGCATTAACTTGTTAAACAGAAACAGAAGAAAATGTGCAACTGAAGAAATGGAAGCGAATGGAGAACAAACCTTCCACATAGGAACCTTTGATGTGGGAGAGGAGGAGCTGGATCCAGGGGGCGGTTATAGGGTGGGGACGCAGGAACAGGAAGAATGACAGAGAGAGGCCGGGTGGAGCCAGAGTGAAAAAGAGCGGGGCGGAAGGTAGCGAAGGACGAGCCAAACTGCGGGACGAGAGACACAGTCATGTCATCAGAGAATGGAAAAGCCACAGACACGAAGCAAGAGTGACAGAGCGGGAGACAGAGAGACAAAGATATATGTATATATGTATATATATATATATATATATATATATATATATATATACATAGAGAGAGAGAGAGAGAGAGAGAGACAGCCAGCTACTGGGCCACACACGAAAACAAAAGCCAAACATGTGTACACACACACACACACCAAATTCTAAGAAACAGATAGACAATGCAGCTGAAACCACAATGGGCCTCTTGAAACACAATTAGTTACCGCTGCCATGCATCAAAATGACTCTATATGCAAGTTAAGTGTGATTAGAGTGGGACTAAGCCTCTAAATCAACAAAGCCTACTTCTAATTGTTAGTCAGATACTGTATGTTTAACACGTTTATTTTGATGTATTTGTAGCAAAAATTCAGATTGCTGAATTGTGGCACTTCTGCATCAGGTACCACAGAAGACTCGGGTAGTTCTGCATATTTGTGGGATTTGTACAGTGATCAAGGAAAAGACAAATGAAGCATTGTTGGGGGAAAAAGTGTGGAAGTTGTACCTCATGCCTGACGGAGATGGAAAAAAATGATTGGTGGGAGCTATTGTTTGATTTAGTAACTTCTCATTGTACCTTCAGTCACAAGAAAGTAAAATGCAGTTTAAGTTAACCGTGCACAGTATGCAGTGCAGTTTGTTATTATTAAAGCTGCAGGCATGACTTGTTTCCCTGAAGCACATAAATAATTGCTTACTGTTAACACTTGTCTTTATGTAGTTAACAGTAAGCAAGGGTTTGGGCTTATGTAGGGCTTAAAGTAAAGGAGCTCAGGTAGAAATCACAGTAACTCTGCTTTTGTTGCATGTACACGGAGCTGTTGCACCATTTTCCCAAAGGTGCTGGATGTGGATACAGTGAGATGAGCTGATGAAACTGATCTAAAAGGTTTTAGATCAGTTTTAGGTGAGAAGGCAAATTTTAGTTGTCTTGTGAGTTTTTAATGGAACGTGTCATGTGTCTAGTGTGTCTGCCTCAGATTCCATGATGATTTAATTAAGAACATCCAGAAATAACCAATACATGCAATGCACAGGAGAGACTGCAAGTCTGCCTCGTGATGCTTATGCTAAATCTCGTCAAGATAACCAGTGAAAGTGGGGCACACGGTCCAGCTTGACAATGTGTATCAGTCAAATTAGAGATGGATCACAGATGGTTGTGAACACGTCAAGTGAAAGGGAAGCAGTATATGCAAGCTGGTATGGAGGACAGATGCTGCTTGAGATCAGAAATGAATATTTATTTTGCCTTGCAAGCATGATTTATATAATGGTGTGCAAACTGGTTAAAGAATGTATAATGGAAGAGGAGGAGACAAGTTCCCAAACATAAATAAAACAAGTCTCTGATTTTGTAGAGCTTTATTTGGGTATGCCTCCATCAATTAAAAGCACAGAAGACCAGCGTTACATGCTCCTATTTTCAGTTGGTGAGCAGGGGAAAATGCAAATGGCTGTAAATCTTAAAGCCAACTTTACAATTGGCACCAATGTGTAGGTGGTTTATGCTGAGGAAGATACAACTTTGCCCCATGTGCCTATGAAAACAGAGCTCTCCAAGGCTAATTGCTGCAATGAACATTTTTTTAAATTGGAGAAAATGCATAAATTCAACCAACCCCTCGTGTCTCAAATACATTTGCCTCACTATTCTCTTGTGAGTAAGTGGGCGGTGTTTGATATGATGTTGCTTAATGGTACCACAAAGCTTTCTCTGCTGGAGAACACATCAAGGCCCCAGAGATTTAATACTGTCAGCTCTATACCAAGTTTGACTTACCATTCAGAAATCAAAGTCTCCTACTGTTCTCGGAAATCCCTGAAAATCTTATGAACGTCCTGCTACCTTGATGAGTGTAACGTCTCATTTTAAACAGCATGTGTTGTGCGCTACCTTGTAATTCTGTATCAACAATGACTTTATACTACCACAATTATCACAGCTGTTTAAAAAATTGCTCAATCTTATATGAAATTACATTTTGTTGTTCTTGCCTGATGTCCCTGGAAAACACTACAGGTAATGGTGTGAATCTGACGGGTGTTCAGTGGAAATCTGGTTGATTTGGACAAGATGAGGAAACTTGAAGTAAACTTAAATGAAGCAGAGCTTAATTTTTAATTTCAAGTAATTCATTTATCTTTCCCCCCACCAATCATTAAGCTGTATTTGTAAATATACCCTAAACTGAGAGTTTAACTCTAAACCTAAGAATAAACCAGCACTGTCAGGGAGAACTAATCTCTCGACAGTGATGTCACAGACTGACCACAAGTATGATGTATGATTGTATGATTACTGTGTAAAAATCTTAAAGGACACACATTATGCTAACTAGAATAATTTTGTATGATCCACAGCTCACAATAATTCCTGTTTCTCTTATACTGGGCCTTCATTCTATCCTCCATGTGAAGCAAATCATTATAGCCTCCCCTCTCTTTAAGTTAGTTGTGCACAAACTGTGTGCTGGGCCCCGCTACTGGGACATAGACCCACTATATACTCAATACTACATGTATTCACTATGCATACATAGCGTGAATATGAATAAGTATGAATAAGTATCAAGTGAAACTAATAGAAGAATAGTTATGTCTAACAATCATAACTAAGAATAATTTTTTGAGGGTAAAAACAAACAAGAGTCTGTTGACACTATAATTTTTATATTTATTTCATCTAATTTTTTATTCATTTTTTCGGCTCTTTAATTGGAGCATGCCAGAGAAGGTTTGGGAGCCACTGCTTAAAGCTAATTTTCACACAAGGATGGGTCGTCTGTGTTTACAATGACAGCTGTGCATATTAGTGATATCCTCTCGCTCTGACATGATACAGAGGAGGAAGCTCTCAGAAACAGAGTGTTTAGGAAAGTCTGAAGCCTGAGCTTTTGGCTCATAAGGACTACTTGTACACACACTGACCTTTATTTGTTAACTTTTTAGGACCACACTTTTATTGCTTTAATTTTTTTTATGCTGCATTTCAGACTGTCCATGTTATATGTTATGAATAAGAATACTTACAGTGGTGGGGGAGCTGCATTCACTGACTGACTGGCATGTTTCTGAGGCCTCTGATGATGCTGAGCTGGATGATTTCTACACCAGGAAAGAAATAAGAGTGACACAAACCGATAAGAGTTTAGACCAAGAACCAAAACACATGTGTGAAACTTAATGTTTTTCATTAGATATCCAGTAATTAAATTCTATTCAAATATTTGTCCTTTGTTATCTTAAAGATACACTGAAATGTTTAGTTTACCTGCTGGCTGTCCTTAAAATAGAGACCAAAAATGTTGTGTCATTGTCTTTTTCAGGCTGTGCGTGTGTCATTGGAAGCCAGCAATTTAAGCCACAGTAACTCTGAACGGGTCACATAAATAATGTAAATTTGTCCATGAGGCATTTGTACCTGACTAGTGATGTCTGAGGGCATAGGTGAGGGTGGCTTGGAGTAGATGTTGGCATCCTGGGACACGAAGCCCGAATCATGTGAGGAGACACTGCTGAGGCGGTGGGCAGCAATGCCCCCCGGTGGTGGAGGCTGGTGCGGCAGGCTGCTGCGGTAGCGACAGGAGGAGGAGGAGGATGAGGTGGGCGAGTGGGGCAAGGAGCCTCCGCCACCAACACCACCACTACCACCTCCCCCTGACGAACGGGAGGCACTACTGTGGGTGCTGTTTACACTGCTGTTGGGGGAGGAAGGTGTAGAGGAGAAGGGAGGGGGCAGAGCGATGGAGGTGTGAGGAATGTGGAGGTGATGATTCCCAGCGTAGAGCGAAGGCAGTATCAGGGAGAGACAGCATGATTAGAGAAGTAATGGTTGAATTCAGAGAGAAGAAGTGGGGTTGGTTGTTGTAGAAAGTGATAGATTGACAATTAAAGGAAGTGTTGGAAGTTCGTATGATGGGTTGAAGGACCAAGAGCAGTTTACAGCAAATCGTTGGTTCATCAGGTCAGTGAAAATCCGCAGTGCGATGACGCAGTAACGCCACACACCAGGAACAGTTAAAAGTAGAGACCCACAATGAAATCAGGTAAGCAAAGATCCAGCAGGAGAGAAAGAGGGCAAATCACATGAATGCACACAAACAAGACACAAGTAATAGAAGATAAGTGAAAAAGAGTACACAGAATGGCAGTTGTTTTGAGTGGAAAAGTGGGAAAGAAAAGGACAGGAGGGGGTAGACAGAGGGTGTGTAAACTTAGAAGGATCCAGCACACACACATCTATACACACAGTAAACACTGAAGGCAAAATGCTGTGAACCTGCTTCACATGCACTAACACTCATACAGTTTGCGTCACAGAACCATAGAAATCAGTTTGTAGTCTTTTGAAAGTATTCAGTTTTTTTATGCATTTGGCTTGTAAAAGAGAGGCTGTCATAACTTATCTTAAGGCCAAAATCCTAGATTCTTTATTATCATTTATTTATAATGCTGTTCTGTCTGAAGGCAGTGCTTCTACAAAACTGAGGATGACCCAATCATCAAAAGCTTGTTGAAGCACCAACTTCATCAGATGTATAAATGACGTCTTGATGCATTCTCAATCATCTAGGAAAGTAAACCTCCAAAAGTTGATTCTGTTCATCTGGACGTAGCGTTTTGTGGGAGAAACGTTTCGTCACTCATCCAAGTGACTTCTTCAGTCTCAGCTGACTGCAGGTTTCCCCAAATCTTATAAACAGTGACACCCACCCCTAATGACACCCAGTTTGTGCTCCAGTGGATGATGAGAGTCAGATGTTCATCCTCCAGTGAGGTCACTCAGATGTTTTGGTCAGTGGTTGTTGATCAATGGTCATGAGAATTTGCATAATTAAGATTAAGGAACTGACCTCCCAGCCCATTGTTCCTTCAGTGGGCTGGTTTCAGTTATTATGCAAATGTACTGTTTATAAGATTGGGGAAACCTGCAGTCAGCTGAGACTGAAGAAGTCACTTGGATGAGTGACGAAACGTTTCTCCCACAAAACGCTACGTCCAGATGAACAGAATCAACTTTTGGAGATGTATAAATGACCTTTCATTTCAACAGACATTTGGATTTAAACAGAAACATCCTTTTTTCTGATGCCCTTTCAACTACCTGAACAGGCAACCTTTCACTCAGCATTTTCTAATTTGCTGGCTAAGTTTACTTTTTAATATTTTTCAGTGAGTTTTTGGCAGTCATCATGTTTTAATGGCCACGTTAGAGCTATATGTGGTCCAGTTTGAGCTAAATTGGGTCCTATAATTATGCAGAATCACCACAGCCTGATTATGAAGGAACATTTCTGGGGTTAAATGAGTGGCTCTATCACCCATAGACACTTGTTTTTCGGGGACTGCACAGAATGTAATGACAGACTGACATGTAGACAAAACGACTGACAATCACACTGACATATAAACATCAAGGATGGCTCCTCTTTCTGATACTCAGAACACTGCCTATGTGTGTATGGATAAGAGTGTATTTGTGTGTGAGTACCTGCACATGCTGCTCTTGCGTGAGCCAGAGCTGCTTGGGGATGACGGAGGGGTCTGATAGGACCAGCTGTAATCGGACCCCTTTAGATCTTTAATCACCTGAGAGAACGTGTAGGAGTCAGAGGTTTGTCTTCTATTTGTTTCTGTCTTTGTGTATTCTGGATGTCATGTTTGCGTATGCTTTTCACCTGTTCACTGGCAGGGGGCAGTTTGTGCGGATCAGTTGTCAGCACAGTGAGGTCATCGATGATGGCCTGGAGATGGGTGATCTCACCCAGCATAGCAATCTCTCCATTCTTAAAACAAGATAGAAAACATTTTTAGTTTTTCTTTTACACTAAAGTCCAAAAATTCTCAGTGTACAGTTTCCACAACAACCATAACACAGTTAATTATACTCAGAGCTCTAGTTATTTTTATGTATTATTATTTTTTGTGATATAATTAAACTGTAAATTAGGTACTGTAAGCAAAGCAGTTTAGTGTGGTTGAAGTGTCAGTACGACACAAAGTAACAACTCATTTTACACGTTTTTGCTTTACATTGTCTATTAATGGTTTTCTGCAAGATAAATGTTATACTGATGCTATTCTTTAAAGTGTCTCCCATCAGTACAGCCCAAGGTTGTTCATTTTAGCCTTATAGTTTTGTAGCTAAATACATGTGTTTTTTTTTTTTAATGGGGCAATGTCAAACAATGGCCTCGGGCATAAGGGTTCAAATACAGTAATTATCAGTGGAGCTGTTCAGCGAACATGCTCCTCTGTACGGCACTTCAAAAGTTACTTTAGACAGTGCTTGCCCTCATCTGTCCATCTTTCCTCCTGCTGTTAAAGTCTACCACATTTCGTCCATATGTGTCCTCACCACAACTGGCTGAAGGAAACCAATGAAGGTGCAGAAGCGACCCCTCTCCTCCACCAGGGCACGGCGCACCGCCTGCTTCTCAGTCTCCTCCATCAGCAGGCACATGTCGGTCACATCCTGCATGGCACTGTCGAGCTGTGGCTGCAGGTCCCCTCGCCCTGGGTGGGAGAAGGCGCAGCAGTGGGTGAGAGACGTTTATCAAACGAGAGAGCAGAGACTGACACAGGAAGGTAGAGGTTTTCATCAGAGGGTGAAAATGAAAAAGGAAAGAAAGATGGAGGTGTGGAAAAGTGTTAATGTAACTAAATGTGGATATCTGTCTGTCAAGCTTTGCTTTCCATAATGCAGGAGTTCATCCAACCGCTAGTACAGATTATAAAATTTTGACCAAGACAAAAAAAAGCAGCAACTTGTTTATGTGTTTGTTTTTAAGCTATTTTAGCTCTGTGTTTGTTCTAATAATAATGTGCAGTAGTCCGTTTCCTATGTTGTTTTTTAATGAACTAAGACTTTTTGCTAAAAGTTTTGCTAAAAATGTAATGTTATCATATCTGTTGTAACTATACTGCAATACCTTGATAATAAAAGCTTAAATATAAGTGCATATGTAATCTGAAAAAAGAAATTCTATCTCTAAAAATACATCAAATGCAGTAAATGGAAAGCAAGACATGAAATATTTCTTTGTAGTTTTACAGCATGTAAGAGCAGAATCAGGAACAAAATGACAGAGATAACAGACGAGGAGGGGTAGCATGAGAGTCAGATTGAAGCCTGCAGTGTCACTACAAAGCTGATAGTAACAGCTACAAAAGTCATGCAGGAGTCAAGGAAGAAGTTCAGTTACATCATGCATTGTTAAAAGTGACACTACACGACAGCTAACTACAGACGCTGAGCTCTAATCTGTCACGAGGGGCAAAACTTGTTTAGGAAGCATTGGAGCTAGTTCATGTAGTTTTTAAAAAGGTCATGGTTACAAGTTTCATTATTTTCAATGGAGAAGTAAAAGCTAAACCCCAGTTAGGGGTTAGGTGCAATAAATAAACTGTCATGTTGTTGTTGGCTCAGTAGAATGATGCCCATTACAAGCAAGGCTGGATTGCCCACTGGGCACAGTATGTAACTATTCAGGTGATCCGAAAGGTTGAGGTTCAAAATGTGACATTCAATTTGTGGTAAAAAGACTACAAATAATTATGTTTGTGCAGAAAAGTCAGAAGTATATTTTAACCTATAAATTAACATCACTTAACAACATTGCTACCCCACCTCATGAATCACTGGTCACAAAAAAATCTCAATATCAGTTGTTTCAGGCAAATTAAAATTTTCTGATTGAAACCTTCCAACATCAAAATGCATGATCTTCTACAATGACCCTAACACGTCGGCTCTGTAGAAGATCATGAAAGTTCTTCATCATTTTGTCTGTGTTGATTTAAAGCTTTAAATCTTAAAATCTGGTCATGCAGACTTTTGAACATTGTCTGGTTTCCCTGGCACCAAAGGAGGAATAAAATATAGGAAATACAACACAAATACAAATGTCAGTTTTTCCGTTGGCCACTGGGCAAACTGTTTTCTGCACATTTTCTGCACACAGACTAGAATGGAGGACTTAGCTGATTAAAATGAAGAAAACAGACTGAGTGTGATGCAGTTCAGGACACACACAGCACGTGTTTCATGTTTAAACTAAAGTGGCACCAGCCTAAAAGCACCTGTGTTGTAATGGGGCCTCAGATAGAAATTTAGCTTTAAGGCTTTATTATTTCAGCTTGCAATGTGCTTATATGGTGTACTTGACAAAATAATTGTATGCTAATTACATTACCATAAACTCATAACTAATTAATAACAATTTATGCACCGAGAGCGAGTTAAATTAAACAAAAGCCTACAGCTTATTATTGGAGTCCCTGTGGTGGGTTAATCCAGCCCTGATAAGGTTC
Organism: Perissodus microlepis; assembly: GCF_051167445.1. Taxonomy (NCBI): domain Eukaryota; kingdom Metazoa; phylum Chordata; class Actinopteri; order Cichliformes; family Cichlidae; genus Perissodus; species Perissodus microlepis. The sequence continues at coordinate 4,229,186 of NC_140461.1, forward strand.
TCTCTATTCCCCTTAAGTCTGCTTACATGACTATTTCATTACGGAAGACAATTTCCTGATATACCCCCAAAACTTTTCCACGACCTCAAATTTAGTAATAATCACTGCCTGCAGGCAAATGCTGGAAATTTAAAAAGGAAAGGATGTGATGCGGTAGAGCAGCGAGCGGCAGGCTGATACTTACCCTGCATCTCTATAGAAATACCAGAGGGGAGGAGAGACAGAGAGATGTAGCAGTGAGAGGGGGAGACAGAAAAAAAAGGAAGCAAAGTAAGGAAAGAGAAAGGAAACAGAGAGAGAGTGACAGGGGCGGGGAGAGCAGAAATAGCAGAACTCATTGTTAGGGTTAGTACAAGGAAGCCATCACAAGACGGCCACAGTGCCAAATGTTAGAGCAAAATAACACAGCTGCAACCAAAAGTTCAATCCAGAAACAATAATATCATCAAGCATCAGCTGCGATGGGGCTTATCAGACACAGGAACGGACATTGCACAGGTTCACTGTTAATCTAGTCCTGTTATAGGATAGTTTAGGTTTTCAAAAGTGGAGCTGTCTCATTTTGGAGATGCACCCAGGTATGCAACATTGTGGAAACATTGTGCCAGTGTGGAAGAGATCAGCATCAAAATGCATTTTAGCCACATGAACTCTCATGTCATGTGAACTAGAATGTCTGATGGCTTTAAACATTGCATAGATGGATAGAAGTTCAGACTGAGGACTAAGGAGAAAGGGCAGTGTGACGTCTCGGTATGCTTTTGTACTTTTTTAAAAAACACATTTTGCTGCTGACCCTTGAAAGCAGGACTTTGCTTATCTGTTACACTGGTAACTTCTCAGTTACAGTACGTACAGTAGGTGTGTGATAACTTCTACAATAGGTAACGCACTGACTACTGTGAAGCGCCTCAACCCCCTTCAAAGATATCAGACTATCGTTTTAAGATCATTTCTTATATTACCCTTGTTTTATGTGAGAAAATGACATCTCTAAGCATAAAACTTGCATTCAGATTCACAGTCACTGGGTTGCTTTCGAAGGTGTGGACTTCCTAAAGTAATCAGGCTAGAAAAAACTGACATGATCATGACGGGACTTTTTATCAATACAAATGAAATCTTTAGTGAGAAACAAACTGAAAACTAAGATTCATAATTTATATTAAATAGTAGCCTCTCTTTGCACTGATGATAGCTTTGCATAATAATAGTAATATACTAATATATATTATTGCTTCACAGGAAACCTCTGAAGACAGGCTGAATTTAAATTCTGCTTCTTTTTTCACTGATTTTGATCATATATAATTTGAAGCAAAAAAAACTTACCAATTTAAATGGTGCAAACTTTTTTGAGGTACCAGTATCAACATTATCATTATTATTATTGTTGTAACATTACCAACATTCTAAGCGTTTGTTCACAGCAAACCTTTCAATTTTTTTTTTTTTCTGCTTTCCATAGTGGCGCATTTTTCGCCTTACAAATAACTGTTTACTCTGTTTCCAACATACTAATGTGCTTATAAGCCATTCTCCCTAAACGGAGAGAAGAAGAATTTAAAGATTAAATAGCTGTTTCCTGTAAAATGTTAACTTTTTTCTTTTTCTGTTTCAGTCCATTAGTTGTGGTTGTGCCAGCACAGCACAACAAACACAGCTAGCCTTATCCAACTACTGCAGTAATAAATGCTAATGCAAACCCAAACCTAACTAAGTAAAGAGAAATGACATATTAACATAGTGACTAGCTTTTCTGTTTAATAATTGTAAAGACAAAAATGATGGACTCTCACAAAGACTGCCCCAGGAAACTAAGTCCAAGAGTTACCCGTGCTTTGGACGACAATTTGTTTTCTTATTTTTCCCATGAGGCAATGCAACTGTAGGCTACGTAAAGGCTACCAGAGTGTGGAATACTACACCAGAGGACCTGACCTCTACAATATGGTAATGTAAACCCACCTGACACAGTCAGGCATGAGTTACTGTGCATATAGAAGGAAAAGCTCCATCATAGCTATAGGAAAACATTTTGGAAGTTGTCCTCATGATGCAGGCTGAGAGACTGTAATGAGCATGCAAAGTATTCATCAAAGAAAAATGTCGCTACTTTAAAGAAACTTCAAATTGAAAGTGCATTTTGCTTTCCCCCCTCTCTTTCTACATAAATATAAATTTAAATTCTGACAAACCCTTGAATGAGTATATATAACACTCATTCAAGGGTATATGTTTTATATAAAATATAAAACAACAATTTCAATAATGATAAATAATTATCTTGAAATATATTTTAGACAACTTGCATGTGTAAATTAATCTGCCTGGCAACTGAATGGAAGCAGCAGCAGAAAGAAACCAACAATTATTGGCTGCTGCCTCACTGGGTAAAGCGATTCAGGACAAATGAGAAAAGACCTGTAATTTTACAGAATGCCACCAGATGGCAATATAAACTTAGAACGACTCAAGTTACTGTTTGGATGATGCTTACGTAGTCTGTTATCAAGAGTGCCAGTCAGATACAAAATGGCTCATTTTTTGTGATTAACTGCAGCCTTACACTTACGATGTTGTGTTTAGATAAATAACAGTAGGAACAATGAACTGGATATCTAAATATATTTACAGCTGCAATACATAAAACACACAAACAGCACTTGGACAAGAACTGTCTGAGTGACAACCATGAGCCTGAGCTTGACTGTTAGACAGCTGATCGTTACCTTTACGAGCCTTCTTCTGCAGTTTCATGGTGTCAGATGACTTCTTCTTGATCTCATGACGTGACCTCTTGTACTCTTGACAGAGAATAAAGAGAGATGTTTTAGAAAAACGAATGCAAAAGCTGCTGAGCAAACTCATACTGTCTTGCATTTCCAATAATAACTCGAATAGAAACAATATTAACTTTCAGGAACCGAAACCACCAAGAGGTCAGCGAAACACTGATTATTATATTCGGTTTCAGATGTACCCGCTCCTGTTTAGACATTGTTGTATACAAAGGTATAGTTTTAGAACCGAAGGATGTGGAAGCAAATGTTTAAGTAAGATTACCTGTTTACTGCGGAAACACATATTAATAGGTAAATATCCTGTTTATATTGACAAAGGCTAGTTCTGTCAAGTACCAAAATAAAGTCTGTAGACAGACTCCTGCATATGAACATACAGTTTGGTTTGGGACAAATTTTCATGGTGTCAGGTTTCAGTCTGATTATAGTCTGAGTAGTATGGTTTATGGAATGAGGAAAAGACAACATGTATTTGTGCCAAATACATGTTGTCTTGTGGGCAACAGGGGCGATCGTGGCTCAAGAGTTGGGAGTTCGCCTTGTAATCGGAAGGTTGCCGGTTCGAGTCCCGGCTTCGACAGTCTCGGTCGTTGTGTCTTTGGGCAAGACACGTCACCCATTGCCTACTGGTGGTGGTCAGAGGGCCCGGTGGCGCCAGTGTCCGGCAGCCTCGCCTCTGTCAGTGCGCCCCAGGGTGGCTGTGGCTACAATGTAGCTGCCATCACCAGTGTGTGTGTGAATGGGTGGATGACTGGATATGTAAAGCGCTTTGGGGTCCTTAGGGACTAGAAAAAGCGCTATATAAATACAGGCCATTTACAATGATATCCTAACAACACTGGCTTTGTCTTTTTTAAAGCATTTGTAAAGAATGACCAGTGCACAGAGCAGGAAGTGTCCCGGCTACGTCAGAAGCCCCAAAACAAGCTTTCCCTCAAAGTTTAGGTCAACTATCTGACACCCTGGCAGTGGGACAGATAATGGAACAGATAACTTGATGAGAATACTTTCTTGGCATTTTCAGACATGATTCTTTGGCTGTTTGACAGTTAGGATATCTGCAGGTATTACTTTTCCAGCTGCTGGGGTACAAGCTTACATGGAGTGACGATGAGCAGGTAAAGAGGAGCGTAGCTCTAAGAAGCTGCAATGTGATCAAGGTAGGCATACACGCCACATGCAGCGCTGCTGAAACCTCATTTTAAAATGGTGTGCAGAGTTTGCTTTTTCTGTTCACTGCTAGCCTGTGCTAGCACAGCAATGGTGCAGCCCAGCTGATCAAACATTTGCCCTTCTGTTAGAGCCGTACATAAGCAGTACACTTAAAGCTACTTCAGCGGTGAGGATATGGGGTTAGAATTTAGTGATGTTGAAGTTGAATGAATAAGCAAATCTGGGATGTCTGTGTACCTTTGGCGTGATCCTTATCCAGCTGGTTGGCTGTCTTCTTCCAGTCCTCAATCTTGTCCTGAAGAGGAGTGATAAGACTCTCCATCAAAGCACTGTGGGAGAGACAAAGAAGTAGATATTTGAATGCAGGTCAGATGCACTGGCAGTATCAGAGACAGTGAGCAGGGATTCATTAAATAGTTTCTAAGTGTGACATTGTGACAAATGACTGGTTTAATGTAAACCTGCAATATTCAGATCTCCACAGAACAGTGCAAAAAGTACAAAACATATTTCTGAAAACATGTTATTGTATACATCACCTCCACCTATTGTTCTACTTCATAATTTTAGTAACTGGACATTTTCCCACAACATGTCCACACATGCATACACATGTGATACACATGCTCAAATATTAAGATAAATGCATGACTATTACGACATGTGTACATCTTTTATGCAAAGCCACACAAGAGCTTGAAGATAAATCAGTCATCAAAAACCCCGTCATTACCACAGTCATAGATCATTATCGCCATTACCATCATCATCGGCGTAATAGCTTTTGCTGTGGAAAAGTCATTAGAAAGTAGAAAAAATGAAGATAAAGGCAAACAATGGTTGAAAGCAGACTCTTGGTGAGGTTTCCAGAGCGGTTTGCATTGTGTGCCATAAGTATATTTATTTACAGCCACTTCAATATGGCTAGACAGACCAATGTTCCTAATGGAGTCCATATTGCTGTCAAGAAAACCTCACCAAACATGTTCCCCATCATAAAACAAAGTCAGCTTTACTTGGAAATACACACATAGTTGAGCATTTTCTGACTTCTGAAAGATCCTGATGGGCTGCAGTTTAGGATCAGAGGAAAAAGTTACAGAAGGGAACAAATTCCTACTTGAAATAAGGGAGTTTGAAGGATCATTTCTTACTTGGTGAACTGACGAAGTTTGGCCTCAATGCTGCGATGCCTCATGCACATCCTGGTCAGAGCTGATCCGATATCTCTGGTTGCCCCTGGAAAAACAAACCAGGATCTTATTGTGAAGCATAAAATCTCCTAGTAAATTTACCACAAAGACCTCTTTTTTCTGTTCCACAAAAACACAGATCACAAAGCTGTGATCAATATTTACGTTACAGCTCGCTGTGTGCTGTGTAATGTAATGCAGTTAAAAGCGCTGCATCTTTCAAACACACGAACAGCTACACAGACTTTGTATTATTTTACCTCCAGCCAGTGTTTATACAAGACACCGATCTGCCTCGTGTAGACACTACGCGCACACCCCGGCTTCATCCAAATAAAGCAGTGTCTTGTGAGTGTGTGTGTCCTGCGCAGGGACCCAGTTTCGTGAGTAGCTAACCTGCAGCTGTAAACAGCAGTCTATTTTAAGGCAGTAGATCCATGTGGAAAAAGTTGACCTCAGAGCTTAAGTCAATTTAAGTGATGGCAGAGACTGCTAACTTCCAAACAAGGTGCTCAGATCTGTTGCCGCTGCGCTACAGGTGGAAAGCCTGCACAAGAAAAGTGATTAAAGCTTTATTCTCATGCTACGCATTTAAAGACTTTTAAACAGAAGTCAGGCTTATATAGTATACCTTACCTAGAGAGACCATAATCTCTACTGCCAGTGAAATGTATATAGCAGAAAATTCAGATTAAACAGCAACCAAATGGGATTTCCTCCTGTTTATCATATGGGCTTAGGCTGGCTTACAAAGTAATGTGCAGGGGGAGTACAGCAGGAGGAAGGGCATTAATCTAATATGTTCTTTTTAACATTTTCATCCAAAACTGGAATTATAATTTCCAAATAAAAAGGACATTTTCAACCAATGCACACGTTTACTGGAACTTTACTTCCACTTAGCTTTAATTTCACCACATAAAACACATAATTTTGTAATTGTAGAAATATTCTTGTTTTGCACTCTGCCTGTCTGTGTCCTGCATTTGGGTGCTCACCTATGCACACTCCACATGACAAAATGATTGAAATTACTCATTAGTTAAATATATATTAGTTAATATTGTTAAATATTAGTTATTTAACAGCCCTGAACTTTTCTAGACCTTACCTAAAGGAACTGCATGTCAGGATATGTCTAACAGAGTTGAACTGAACATTCAGCAGCAGTCTCTCAAAGCCGACGTGCTCTTATGCAGTGCAGAATTTGTTAGCAAGACTCAAAAACGTTGGTACAGCAAGCTTTCTGGAGTCAGTTTGATCATATTTGAACAGACTTAAGCTGCATGCAGATAAACTGTGAAGAGCTTTTAAAAAAACTGACTGCACTCTGAATGCAGTGATGAGTGGCCCGAAGTGAAAACTGGTTTCACTAGATGCCCCAGAGTTTAGCTGGCTCAGTCAATAGTTTATGGTTTGTCAGACTGATGGTCCACTGAATTTGCAGTGAGTAAGTCATGTGTCCTGCCTCCCGCACACTCCATCCAGGCAGCTGTCTCATCTAAATCTGAGTGCTTCTGGTACACTTAAATGAACTCTCTCCTGTTGCTTCCTAGATGTGAGAAATGTGAACTTTGGACAGTCTCCAACCTAATCTCCTGATATCCTGTGAAGTTCATGTGTGAAAACAGCTTAGGGTGATGATGAGGTAGTTAAGCTTTAGGAAGTTGGGTTAGAGTTTTTAAAAAGTGAAATGTATATTTTATGTATAATAAGGAATAAAATTCCTGCTGTTTCCTGCTCAAAGGCAGACATCCACGTCACCACTTCCACCACAGTGGCCTCAGCAGCTTTAAACCTTTGACACACAAACTAGTCTAGAGTACCCCATAATTACCAGGGAGTGTGGAGACCTCCTTTGCAGTCAGTTAAATCTGCATTATCTACTACATTTGATTTCACACAATCAGTGTTATGTGGGTTCCCTTCTGTTCTAATATGAAACAGAATGATTTGGTGCTATTCTCGTCTGATCAATCTAATGCCTTGCTCATGAGCAGTACAGTGGTAATTAGTATTGTTCATTTAATTTCCTCACCAGATAGTCAGCAGATTCAAATCCGCAACCCCTTGATTAAAACAACCGCAAGGCATATACTCAGATGTATCAGGCATACATCTGAGTATATGCCTTGTGCCTACCACACAACCACATACTCACAAACGCCAAACCACACACAGACTCTCTCCCTCTCTCTCTCTCTCTCTCTCTCTCTCTCTCTCACACACACACACACACACACACACACACACACACACACACACACACACACACACACTGTGTTGTTCACAACCACAGAGAAGTGCGCCATTCATAATTAGCAAATTCCTCCCTCACGCCTCCTGTTCTACCCGGCAACCATTCATTAAAGCAGCAACACCCACCCCCAAACACACACACATTCATAGACACATACACACATACTAAGAATATAAAAGTGTACAATGTGCACGTTGAACAGTTATACAACTGAAGGAGTAGTTTGAACTGTGCCTGCCGAGAATGTGATCTTACCCCAGATCAGTGAATGGATCTCAAGTGAAACTAATGAAGAGTGTCGGTGTGTGATAGTTGGTGTCGAAGGAAAAATGATGATTTGGGAAAGAAATGAGAGAGGACGAGGTGGAGGAGAGATGAGAGGGAATGAAGACGAAAAGGGTCGCTTTGCACATTTTAATGAGCTCACTGCTGGAGTGAGAACCATGGGACTGGAGTTACAGCCAAGTGTGTGTGTGTGTGTGTTTGATCTCTACATTTATGATGGTGCTCTTCCTGTTTGTCTGTTATTACCAGGCCTCTCAGACTCCATAGGAGATCAACAACTAGACAAAAAACTGTAACTACTCACATCTGGAATCCAGCTACTGTGTCTGTCCACATCCAAGTCAGTTTTCGTTTTCTTCGAAGCCAAATCACCATGTTAACTTGAACCAAAAGAGGAACTAACAAGACTCAAACCACACTGTGCATTTTGAACATACTCATCTTTTGATTTGCTTCACCGTTTATGGATTGCTGTATGTGAACGAGGATTACATAATTGTACACACACTGTAGGTCTGTTCAGCTGTGATCATTAAAGGCAAAAAGCAAAATAAATAAATAAATAAATAAATAAATAATAATAATAATAGTGTATCTATAGTCTGCTTTTAATAATATGTGAACGAGAACAAAAGTTTTAAGGAAGAAGCCACAGCCCATGAAAATAGTTTTTACTTTACAGCCTAAGAATATATTTTTCAGAATTACAGTTTTTTTATGTTTGTTATTTTCACATAATTGGAGTGCACCAGTTTTCAGAAATAACCCCCCCCCCCCCCCCCCCCCCCCACTCCACCCACTTTCTGTATGTCTGTCCTGCAGCGGGGTGGGACCGCCTCCTGGGACATGCGACCTTACTTGTTTTCCTTCATGTTCCCTTCAGTCACTCTCCCTTTCCTGCTTTTGATATGCTTCCTGGCTGCAAAGTGCTCTGTGAATATACTGTACAGAGGGATAAAAAAAGGATAAAAGAGTAACAAATCCACTTTTGGAATTTGGAGGGATAAGGTGAAAGTCACATGTTTGTCAGCCAAGAGACTGTGTGTGTGTGTGTGCGCCGGGAGTCTGTTTAGGAGTTTTTGCTCGCTGAGGAGATTTGTTTAAACTCACTTTTTTGTTCTCTTTTTTACTTGCTGGGTAGGGTCAGTAACCAAAACTTATTTTATTTAGGAAAGTACTATAAAACTAAATATTGTACTAAAAGTACTATATTGAGGAAAAAAATCATGCAGTAGGTTAAAATATGCCCCTTTACAACACTGACCCTACATGCTGCAAAAAAGATGTTCACTTAGTAAGTTTAAGGGTGGGCTTTCCATTCCATACACTAACCAAGTTTGTGTGACCCCCAAAGTTAAGTTTGTTTGCTAGTGTCAAACAAACTTGACTGATTAGGAGGAAAAACTAGCCAGGGCAATGTTAAGAGAGCTGTGCCATTGCCCACTTGGTTCATTTGGACTCAGGCTCAGTATGCATGTAAGCATGCAGTATGCAAGTGATGACTATCAGCACCCAAGTGCTTCCTCAACCACGGATGCCTCTGTAATTATGTTTCTGTTAAGGAATTCACAAATCTGTGGGGACAGTGTGTCACTGCTTCACTAATTAAGCCACAAAATGACAATAAAAATGGAAAAATAAATGAAAAAAATCATTTCAAATCAGCAGTCATGCTTGAATGCAGTACGAGGTATCCAGACCTAGGATGAGTACTTCCTAAATGTGACATGAAGAGGTTCCTTATAAGTATTTATATGTGATTAATTGGAAGTAAGAGACTTGCGACTTTGAAAGAATTACCCTGAGGTCAGAAGAACTGGAGAAGCCCACAGAGAGAGGCTAATGAATGGTAACCTTGTACTTTCTCAGATCTAAAAATAATTTAACTTTTATACAATTAAAAATTAGAAACCTGTTATTTTATTATTTTATTACTATCCACAGCAAACAGGTTACTTACATTTGCTTTGTTAGTACAGTAACCAGTCAAACTAAAGAACTGACTGGTCTGCTGATATAGCCTCTGGGGTTCCGGGTTTCAGAGTAACCAAATGATAAATGGGGCCAGACTTCCTGTTCAGTTACAAATGCAGATAAAAAAGTAATAGTTTCAAGATTGCATTTGGACAAGCTTCTCTCTTTTATCTCAGTGCAAAGCATTTTCCCTGAATGCAACCAAACCCTGTTCATACACGATTGCTCCCAGGAGCAAAATATTGCTCTTTGCATACAGATTTAGTTTATTCATATACAGCTAACTATTTATAGAGAGCGGTGATATCCTGCCACCTGATTGTTAATCATTACAAAAAGTAATGATTAACAATATCTATCTATCTATCTATCTATCTATCTATCTATATATATATATATATATATATATATATATGTATGTATGTGTGTATAATGTAAATGAGTGTTGAATGACAATTAATGTTCTTTATATAACTCCTATATTTTTGTGCTTAAAACCTTGAATGGAGCTGATGATATGTATTCACACTTGAGGCAAAGTGAGCGCCTCCCTTGTAAATGGCAAAGTAACTGATCTTTATCACCTAGCAACTGACTTAACTGACAGGGTTGCTACGGTTTCCATGACAGCACAGCTCTTGGCCTGTTGCTAAGGTCAAACTGTCTGCTGCTACGGAAGCGAATGTCTGAACTGCACTGCAAGAGAGAGAGACAGGAGAACAGAGTGGGAATACCAAACAGACACACAGACTGCAGTCACTCACTGGCACACAGTAACATCACTGTGAACACCGGAAAAGCGCTCAAAGCGGTGGGAACGGGAAGCGACACACCAGCACAAACATCGTTATTACATTAACTCGTTATTAGGGTTACCCCTGTTTTGTTAAGGAATGTGTCTGTACAGAGTGCAACAGAAATTGTATCACAACTGTTTTAGTTTTCAAATTTAAGAGTTTATTTTCACAATCAAATAACCTTAACCCGTCACTGGTGATGGTTAGCATTTATAGCAAGGGTGGGCAACTCCAGGCCTCTCTCACCCATCTCACCCTGGGTCAACACACCTGAATCAAATGATTAGTTCATTACCAGGCCTCTGGAGAACTTCAAGACATGTTCAGGAGGTAATTTAGCCATTTAAATCAGCTGTGTTAGATGAAGGATACATCTAAAACCTGCAGGACACCGGCCCTTGAGGCCTGGAGTTGCCCACCCCTGGTTTAAAGGGTAAATTAGGTTAGGGTTTAAAGGGTTAATATGCCTGTAGCTACAGTATTACCCCCTTAGTGGGCCCAAGGTAGCTATGTCAAACATATTTTTTGACAATAATACTGTCATTCTAGATTTATATCAACTGGAAGAAAAAGAAATTCAGCAAGGCTTGATAAAGACTATAGCAACAAATAAATAATGAAACTATAGAAATATATCAATGCTTACCACTATAAACACATAAAATTTTCCAGAAACGTTAAAGAAAAGTCTTTATAAAATGCAAACACTTTAAAAGTATAACATTATTACTTATAAGCCGTTTTACCTCTGCAGGTACAATGAGGTACTTTCTTTCAAAGTGTGGGTATATTTTCTAACTCCATTCATTGCATAAGATGGTAAATGTACTGGCAGTTATAGGGTGCTTTCTAGTCTTCTTGATCATTCAGAAAGCTTTGAACTGTATGTGTCATTTAGCCATCCACGCACAAGTCATACAACACTTTATTGTATTCACACAAAAGGCAGGTGGAAGGACACTTCCAGTCTGGCAGAGATGGGAACTGAAACCACCAACCTCCCCACTGTAGAAACACACTCTTCCTCTTGGCCACTAAGCCCCATCTTGGAGTAATTGCAACTAATTCACTTGCACGTGCACACACACACACACACACACACACACACACACACACACACACACACACACACACACACACACTGTACATGCTGCTGTACACTGTTTCCTTCCCAGGAAAATCACTTCTTCTGCTCTGTAATGATAGCATCTCTCTCTCTCTGCTTCCCTTTTCTCTGGTTCTTTGCCTAGGGCATCTCAGGCCTTCCCACCAGTGCATCTCCATGGCAACTATTATCTGTACTTTTGCAGAGGGATTCATCAGCCTCTGGGTTTTCATTTGCTGTGCAATGCAAGCAAACCTACAACTGTAATAAAGTGAATGGTAGTGATTGCTATGTATCTGTTTTACTTGGATAAATGCATCCAGCAGGCGTATGCACATCTTTCATGTTATGTGTGTATGCACTGGGTGTAGGCCTTTTTTCAGTTTCATATTAGGTGACAAGACAAAAGGAAAAAATGACAACTGTGTTTGGATTCTTCACAGTCAAATGGAAACGCACACATAAAGACACACAGATGCATACACACAGAGACACAACTATATATGAAGCAAATGGTTTATTAGTTGTTCATTACTCACAATTAGTTCTTAGTGAGCTGAGGTTATGGTTGCATAATTACTCTTAAATTAATATCCTGCCACATGTCAGTCACTGGTATCTTTTGCTCCCACTGGTATCTGCTTCAATTGCTTGTGTTTCAGGTCCAATTAGTTTAATGACTTAGAACGACTATAATTATCTCACTGGTCATTACTAAAAGTTGCCACTCTAAGTCACAGCTTACACACGCACATTATTGTTTTATTTAGTGTCGTGTTCACCTAAAAACAGCTGGTGACACACAAACTTGCAAAGAAAAATAAAAACATGAGTTATGATTAGTATTTGGTATTTAAACTTTTCTTAATGCTATCAGTACGTCGTACTCTGTTCTCATCAACACTGTGTTTCTTGGGCTGAGTATGGCGCAGATTTAATGGATGGAAAAATACAACTGCTAAGCAAAATACTTCTTCATATTATGGTGACATCTCCACCCTGACTACAGCCTCACTGAGAGTTCTTGACTTCCACACCAGCGCTGATATCTTGAACACTCCATGAGCTCGCTGTCACTAATACAGGTCAAGTCTTTGCTCACCAAACAATCTATTTTCTTCATTCCAAGGACTGCAAAACATGTTGAAAACATTGGTTAAATTTTGACTTGATCACTTCTGCACATTTATCAGATGCATAGAGGTTCTACTCCAACATGTCTCAACGCTGTGCTACGGGATAAAGGTCTGATGACAGAGATCACTTTAGTTTAATAAACTCATGCTTTATGAAACCTGTTACAGCTGTTTGATTTTTAAAATGTTCCACATAGCAAGCTATAACTAACTAGAATTAAATGAATATTAAATGGTAAACAAAAATGGATGCAGGTGGTCAGCAGTAAATTTCAGCACATTCCAGCATTGACTGATTGGTATGAAGGGGTCAAAGATGTGGGAAGAAAAAGTCTCTGGCGCCATTACACAGTGAACAAAAGGCATGTTAGACCCATGAATTGTCAATGCCATATCATATTCTGAGCATACCATCAAAGTTCCTTAATAGCTCATCAGCTCACGCTTTCTTGTTTTTGGTTTTTGTGAGTCTGAGGCCACTGCAGCTTTACAATTTCTGGCCTGGCCTGATAGGACCGTGAGCTGACTTCTCCAGTTTAAGGCCATTTACTTCAAGGCTGGACATGCTGTGTAACATAATACACAGCTTGTTGTCTCTATTATCTGGCTTCCAGATAGCAGATAAAGTTGAGCCTAATCTGGGCTGCTTTTGGGAATAAAGGCTCAGTTATAGGTTTGGTAACTGGTGTGCTGGCCAGATGTGGCCCAAGACACACCAGCCCATATATGGTAGACCTGTCACTGGGCTGAGGCAGCCAGACTCACTCTGAGTCAGTACCATCAGTAAAGACCAAATGTTGCCCACAAGAAACCTGCAGATGTGGGACACATTTGGACCAAACATTTCATTTTTATCTGAGTCTAGTCCAGCAGTTTCAGAAACGCACCAGCTGACACCAGTAATTATGCCATGCATACCTGCAATATGATAATATGTTTCAACATTGCAGACTTTGTTTTCTGGCTCTGCTGTTAAGAGACCGCAGACTGTCAAATATTACGCAAGCAGCTAAAGACCTTTTAGCTGCTTCTGGTACTTTAATGAAGAACGACTCCTCCACATTTAGTCACAAGCAGCCCACATCCAAAACAAACACCTGCCTGCTGCTCCCATTCACTAATACATCATCTATTATGTGAGCCGTTTGGTTTGAAAACACTTAAAAAGGCAACTGCATCACTGAAACTTTTAGGGACTCTCATAAACTATACGCAATCCCTTAACCTTAGCTAGGTTGTACAAATGAAAACCAGTCAGAATGAAAAAAAAAAACCATTTAGTTCACATTTCACATAATGTAACCTGAGAGAAAGGTTGTATTTGATTAGAGATAATTGCAGTTTTTATAATTATTTCCTAACTTTTTATTCCCTTAATGATAAGGGAATAAAAAGACATAATAAGACGTGTAAAGCGAGGAAAGCTGACACACTTATACTCTGTTAAATTTAACCCGGCCAAGTGTTGTTAGTTATGCTGTAAATCCACTAAAGGCCACAGTCCATTAGCAGATTGCACATCTGAAGACACTGTCAGTAACCCTGACTTAGCTCAAAGGGTCAGCCACACATAAAGATGAAACACATAAACACATAAAAATGACAACAAGGACTGAAGAAGAAAGACAATAAAAAAGCAATGCAATAGGTGATATACAGACGAAAAGGAATGTGCAGGATGACGATGCGTTTGTGTCTCAGGTGGCAAAACACAGAGGGAGGGTTAATGCTAGAGCAGGTGAGGCTGTGGTTGCCAGGGTTACAGACGTCTGCAGCACCCGCCCATCTGTTCCCCTGACAGCAGCATCTCTTCAGTGACACAGCAACAATAAGAGGGAGAGGTGAAAGAGATAGACTCAAAGGCAGAAAGGAAGGAGGAGACAAAGATAGATGGAGACAGATTAAAGAGAGGAAGATGGGGAGAGAGTCTGCAGTAGTAGCACCGGCTGATAAAGCAGAATTATTCATGAGGCCTAGATTCTCCTCTCACCATGAAACCAAGACAGAGATTGTGCTTTCCAGACAACTAGACAGCCCTGGCCAAAACAAACCACCTCTGAGACAACAGCATCTACATTATGTTCCAGTGTAAATCCTGTGCCGCAAATCTCCAATACAGCATGCTGAAGGAATGCATTACAGCATGAAACATTATACTTAAGCAATAAACCACAAGAGGCCGTGGTTTGGAAAGATCCTGAGTGAGAAGAACACTGGTGGTAACGGTGTAAAGGCTCATTAGCCTTACTGATCAATAACGTGATGATGTGATGATGTTCTTCACTGAGTGAATGCATTTAACCCATTCACTCAGTGAAGCAGGAGTACCTCAGGGTAGCCGTTGAATGGATTTGAACCCTCAACCTTCCGATCATGGGGTCACCACTCTACCCTACTGAGCTATCCCTGCCCCATATTATTAACATAGATAATAATGTGGTGGTTTGTTGGGAACGCGTAAATATGATGAAAACCAACTATATCCACTTCACACACTCAGCTAATGTTGCACAGTATCACGACACTATAACTGCGTGTTTTTACAGCCAGTGCATCAATTTTAAATGAAGTCACAGTGGCTGTGTTTACCTGTGCTTTTTGTGTAGATCAAAGGCAGGAGCAGTTAAGGTCACAAGAATTGGAGCCAAGCACTTCAGTAGAAACAAAGAAATGTCTCATATGTCTGTGAAGGTTCTCAGTCATCCAGGTCATTGTAGTCAAAGGAGCTTGCAAAGAAAAGCGTCTGGACTTCTTTAACTTACTTGAAAACGTTTCACCTCTCATCCGAGAAGCTTCTTCAGTTCTAAGGTCAAATGGTGGGGAGTGAAATGTCTCACATGTTTGAAATACAGTAGTTCAGTGATTTAAGCTGTTACTTCTGCTGAGCTCCTTTGGGAACAAGTCAACAAGCCGTACAAAGATCTTGAAATGTCTTAATGACTGCTCTCCGTGTTTTTTATCTTTATGTGGCAATAAAAATCTTTAAAACACATTTAACTCTGCATACACCAAGCTGCTTTGGGTGTTTTATTTTCTGGGGTTGCTTCAAGTTTCTCTTTATTCAGTACCATTAACAGCCAAATCACAACAAGTGCATCAAGGTGCTTTATGTGCTTCCGTATTTTAAATACTAAATATGAGTAACTGTTTTCCGTTACAGTTACCATTTAAAAAGGTGATAATTAGAATACAGTTACTTTGTTGAAATAAATGGATTACACAGCGGTCTTTTCCTGTTTCATATGTTAGGCTATCCCCTCTCTATCGGGCAGGAATGCATTTCTTACTTGGAAATTCTGACACCACTTCACATTTAAAGAAGAAAGGGATGGGCAAAATCTGACAGTGCAGTGCAAACTCTGTTTGCCACCAATCAAGCAGCTCTCAGCGTCAGAAAACTCCACCTGCAACCTAAAGAAACATTTGGAAACAAGTTATTTTTTAAAAACTAACGTTAGCCTGCTGCAACTACCTTGTTTTAGTTGTGGTAACTACCTGGGTTATGTGCCACTTCAGTATCTTTGATGTACTATTGCTATTACTGAAGCATACTTCCCTCCGAGCTAACATTGTTAGCTAGCGTTACCTGAGGTTAGTTCATAGGCTCGTAGACTTGATGGATAGCATTAACAACCTGCTAGCTGCAAATAACCATGTGCAGTTCTGAAAGCAGTCTATGAACTAACCTCAGCTAACGCCAGCTAACAATGTTAGCTCGATGGCAAGTAGCCTTCAGTAATTGTAATAAATCTCACAGCAATACTACAGTACACAGCAATTTATGTAGTTGTAAAAAGCATGACAATATAATTAGTAATCCAAAGTATTCAGAATACATTACTCACATTGAGCAACTTAATGGAATATGTTACAAACTACATTTTGGGGCATGTATTTTGTAATCTGTGGTGGAATACATTTTAAAAGTTACCTTCCCAACACTGTTTATAGAGAAACCCAAACATTAAACACCTTCTATGAGCAACTACTTGGCAACAGTGGGAAAGAAAAAAAAACCCTTTTAAGAAGATAAAAATCTCTAACAGAAGCAAACTCAGGAAAGGACCGCCATGAGCAGCTGGCGCTGTGGTGAAAGAGAAGAAAGCAGAGGGAGAAATGACAAAAGGCACAATGATGGTAGAATATGAATCTGTTTACCCTTACACCAAGATTGGGATCCCATCATTTATCCAAAATTTGACCTCATCTTTTTGTTACGTCGCAGTCTGATTCAAATAAGGACACATTAGCATTTATGTGATAGGATACTACACCAACAACATGCTTGCATGGTATGATTGGAAGGTGGGTCGCGCTGTTACCTCACAACAAGAGGACCCTGGGTTTGAATCTGTTGTCTTTCTGTGTGAAATTAGCAAGTTCTCCATGTGTCTGCGTGGGTGGTCACTGGGTACTCTGGCTTCCTCCCACAAAGACATAACTAGGTTAACTGGCGATTCTAAATTGGCCATAGGTGTGAATGTGAGTGTGAATGAGTTGTCTCTATGTGTTAGCCCTGTGACAGACTGGTGACCTTTCCAGAGTGTATCCCGGCTCATGTCCTGTGACAGCTGAGATAGTTTCCAGCCCCACCGTGAAACCTGAACTGGATAAGCATCAGGAAATCGTTGAATGAGTTATTTTTATTAATTGTGTAGATAAAATGTTAATTTTAATTTTAAGGATGGTATTGGTTCACTGTAGAAGGTCCTGCTCGCCACACAGAGATAGAGGTCTCTTTTTCTTCACTTCAATTCCCCCCCCCCCCCCCCCCCCCAGTGGTCCCCCTTGGCAAGACTGTTTAATATGGTAATAATTTTAATAAATGTGAGCACAAGACAGAGGAAAACACCTGCCAACGAGTTGAAACATTAAGTTCTTATTTATTCCTGCATATACAATCTTTGTCATTCGTATAGTGTCTCTTTGTATGTCCCTCACGATTTCCCGTCGTCACCCCCGGGATGTGCCACTCCAGTACTTTTACTGGCCCCCATATGGCCATCCTTATGAAAAAATTCTGGAGGTGCCCCTTGGGACAGCCCTTCTGTCATGTTATGACATGATTTCAATTTGTAAGACTGGATATTTAATAAGTAATTAAAGTGCCCAGCTTATGAGCATTGTTACCTGATTCAAGCTCCACGTGGTTTGTTCAAACTCAAATTACGTGTCAGATAAAGTCAAGCTCAGCCTGGAACTGCAAGCCGTGCTGTCAGTCAGAAATGTTTTGACTTGACAGAAACTGTGACACGTACATTCTAGCTTTGACCTCTGACCCACTCTGGATTTATGACATCAGTCAGAAGGTCATGACAAGGTCACTTCCTGTCAAAACACATCTTACCACCCTAACTGCAATAGCTATGATGACGGAAGACTAAGATAGGTGATCACTGATGAACTGATGCACAAACTCAGAACTAAAATGTTTTATACACATTAGCTTAGTTTCCTTATATCTGTTGACTGGTTACTTATTAATGATTTCCAACAAATGTTTTATTTCCTTTGTGTTTTACATCTGAACTTTTAATTTCCTTAATGAGCCTAGTGGAAGACTGTGTCTCCTGAGCAAAGATCTTTTATCTGTTCCTTGACGATATTTGCTGTCTAACCTCCTAAGTTATAAAATGAACAGTCTGAGAAAATAAGATCAATGCCCTCTTCTAAATCTTTTTTAAGACATACTTTTTTCCCACAGAGTCTTTCCTGCCTCATTTATTTTTATAATTTTTTGTTTCATTTTTGTGTTTGTTTTTATTTAAATGGTTCATGGCTGATGTGTTAAACTGTAAACTGCTCGTTTTTTGGTGTCTTTTTGCTATAGTAGTTTGGTTTTAAAAGTATTAATAAATACAGATTATCAAATGTTAACAAAATAAAAAAACACTTTTAGAAACTGTATCATGCTCAAACCGGGTGCAGTTTAATGCTGCAGCTGCTTATCAGACGCCGTCCCCAGAGATGCATCAATCAGGACCCAGATGAGTGTCAGCTGAGACGAACCCGAGCAATCAATGTTCTGCTTGAGTCTAGCTGATTTTTACAGCAGTCATTGTCCTCCCCAGTTGCACGAGATTAAGAAATCATCATGAAGCGATGGCCGCAGAGCTCCTTTTCTGTTCAAGGAATTTCTATTAACTTGGTTTTATGTCCCGAAATGAGTAAGAGCACTAATTGTCCAGTCAGCTGGGATTAACTGTTGTTGTTCTGTTTCACAGAAAGAGCAAAAAAAAAAAAAAAAATCCATCACAAATGAAAAAGTTAATTTCAGTTATGAAGAAGGGGCCAAAAATGCCTGAGATGGATATTAGTTATATTAGATAACTCACAAAAGATACATAAACTCCAGCTCTTGTTTTTGACAGCAACCGCAGTTACACGTATTGATTGACTAAACTTTCCATGTTCAACACAGTTCTGATGAATTTAGCTTATTCAGGCCTGATTAGGTAGAATTAATGCCTTATGCACTCAAATAGCCTTTACTATAATTAGCACATTCACCTTTTTCTGTATGTGATCTGTAATTAGGCGCTTTCCACATGTCCTGCATCAGTCATGCTGTTGTTAATTTTGAAAAATGAAATAGGGTATGGCAGTCTGCCTGTGATAGTGGCTGACCTACTTGATTGACGAACCCCTGGCAACACAAGCAACTCTTCTGCATTACGTAGATGGAATTTATGGAATAAAAGTCACTTCTCCCATCATCAGTGGTGAAACTGTGCAAACCGTACTGATGACTGCTGGATAGGTGCCAGGAAAAATGACAAATGCAGCAGTTTTTAACATGCGACAAGATCACAGAGGCTGTAGACAAACAGTGTAATGTAAGAGTTCAGATACAAAATGTACATGTGATTTGTACCTTTTTGGTTTTTCTTATCTAGTTGTTGAACCATATAGAATTTATCAACTTATACTTCAAAAAATAGTTGCCTTACAGCATGAAATGCATATGCTGAAAAAGCTATCCATGTCACTCATCTTAAGGGCATCACAACTGCAGAAATGCAGCTACAGCTGGGGAGTAATGTACTGTGCCCTAAAATAAAAGTCAAAGCCAAAGTGCATCTGTGTTCAACAAAGACAGGTCACGGGTTAGAGCCAGAAGCTTAGCTTAAAAG
Organism: Perissodus microlepis; assembly: GCF_051167445.1. Taxonomy (NCBI): domain Eukaryota; kingdom Metazoa; phylum Chordata; class Actinopteri; order Cichliformes; family Cichlidae; genus Perissodus; species Perissodus microlepis. The sequence continues at coordinate 4,249,046 of NC_140461.1, forward strand.
GAATAGGAGACAGCTGATGTGTCTATGTGCATTACTGCTGCAGAAATAACAGGTTACCTTTTTCCATCTCTATATCTCAGCTCTCTGTCTTAGTCTTCCTCTCAATTTTTCAGTAATACACATTAAAACCCCTCTTTCAGAGTTCTTGCTTCCTAACTTGTGGGAATACACATTCAAACAACTTGACAGGTCAAAACACAGGTTTGAATGTGCAGAAGCAAGTAAACAACATAATAGGCAATTTCTGTGTAGTCCACCTGCACATTAATTCCCTTCTATCAAAGAAATATATTAACATGCATCACCTGAAACTGCAGATTCTTTTATCTGTTTCCATCCCTGCCATTTGATCTCCTTTCTATGCAAAAAAAATGTCAAATATGAAGCATAATTAAGTTCCATTAACTGACCCTGAGAACTTGAAAAACTGACCCGAGTTCAGAACAGCCTGCAAGAAAGCAACCCTGCACCAGGATTAGACACTACTTGGCAAAGAACCTCAGCATCAAAGAGCTCACTTCATGATCACAGAGGAAGTCCAACTTCCTTAGTCAACAAACAGACGTGCACAAATGTATACAGTAATTCACAGCCCACAACCTTGGACCCAATAAAATGCAGGGCACAAGTAGACCAGAGTGTACTGGTGCAATGGTTTAGAGAGGAGTCAGCTGGGCCTGGGAAAGCATGCACATTCTCTGGCTTTGATTACAGAGGCTTTAAATCTCTCTTACACACATATCCACAAGCACACACATGAGCATACGAACTAAAATACAGATACACACTCGCTCCCCAGAGACAAAGACAGGGTTGAACTAAAGGCCTCCAGACAGGGTATAGGTCGTTTTTACACAGAAATGGGGGGATGCTGCCAAAGGACAGTTTCTGATGCTAAAAATACCAACAGAGAAAGGGAAACTGGCCAAGTTAGCTAGCTTGAACCTACATTACACAATAATCAGTGGAAAAAAATGCAAGGAGAAAAGAAGAAGAAAATGCAACTTAAAAGGCTTTCTGCTGTCTCTGCCAATCAGTAAGAACAGAAAAGCAAAGTTCAAAGTAATACAGGCTTTAAGCATACCCTCCATGACCTTCCTTCCAGGGTCTGAACTGCTCCATGGGTTCCTTCTTCTCATAGATGTAGAAAAATGTAATATTTTTTCAGAAGTGAAATATCACTGAAGATGTGAATAAGCTTGGTGCTTTTTTAGCTAGTGTGCTAGAATGCTTTAGCTATTATTCTGTATTTGAATAAACAGTATGCAGTACATGTGATGGCGACCTCTCTAGGGTGGACCCCGCCTCTTGATTAAAAGCTGGACAAGCTGCAACCCTAAAATGAATAAGAAGCTAAGCAAATGGATGGATGAAGTTGAATATTGAGACTGCACTTCGACACTCGATTCACTTTTCAGACCAACACAGCCAAGAGACGAAGGAAGCAAAGTGACTGCGTGTGCCTTTCACCTTTGAGTTAACTTGCACATTATTAGATTTGATACATTCCTAAATGGAGTGAGGTTAAACAGCAAAAAGCCTGATAAATTATTCAGAGGGAAAAAAAATAATCATCAAGTCTTCTGCTGATTTTCTCTTTGATATCCATCTAATGTGAATGTCTAAACAATTTCCATAAAAACAAGTTGTTTGATTAGGCACATGTCCGCACTTTTCAGTACACTTCTTTATTGAGGCAGTTGACATACACATGCGGGTGCAGCTTTTCAGCTACAGCCTACACACATCATCAACAACAACAGGACCTGATTCATTCTGCTTTAAACCGCCGAGGCATGAATGGGGATGCCGTTTAGGTGCGTCCGCCTACCCGACAGCCGCGCCGCAGACCACGCCCCGCCACAGCTCTGCAGTCAAAAACAGGCTCACTGCAGCCACTAAGAGTGATTAGTAAACTCTCAATACATTATATATTTTTCACCTCTGTTCACAAGTTTCTGGATTTCTTTTTTTTTATAAGACTAAGACTGAAATGTATTTTTTCATGTTTGACAATGTTCACATTCTGTTTAACTTGTTGCTTTTTTGAAGAAGTGGTGCAGACTACGGAGCCCCGCAGGGGACATGGGAGAAAAAAAAATTAGGACGGACTTTTGCGAGATCTCGCAAAACAAACTCGGGATCTCGCAAAAGTTGAATTCCAACAATGGCGGCAGCTACTTAGTTGTAATATTACTCTTTCTGGGTCACAAAATACACTTTTAAGATATTTTGAGGCGTGAATGTAGTTGTGTAAACGTCAGATACCTGCTCGGTTTACAAGACATCACATATTTGCAAAAGTGCTCCGATGTTTTCGGAGATCTGACATCCACTAGCTCGAAGCTAACGGGAGGTCGAGACCTACTACAGCCGGGAGGAACACCGCTTTCCTGGCACATTGTGCCTCGACCTCCCGGTCGGCTTCGAGCTGGCGGCCTCCGAAGAATGCGGCTAAAACTTTTGCGAGATCCCGACTTTTGCGAGATCTCTCAAAAGTCCGTCTTAATTTTTTTTTTCTCCCATGTCCCCTGCGGGGCTCCGTAGCAGACTAATGAAGCAGTCTAGTGATAAAAATTACAAATAGTTTTTTGAAATGAAAGTTGTTTGTTTAAAACAAAAACTACTGAAGGATTCATGTGAATGAGTTTATGATCTAAATAAAGCTGCAGCTAGGCTTTTCTGTCATTGTTTGGTTTAGATGGGGCGTGAAAATATTTCTTCCCGCCATGTGGGGAACGATGTAAAAAGTTTGAGAAACACTGGATTAGGCACATACACTTTATTTCAGCACAGTGCCAAATGATGTAGTCTTGCTCTGGTGTTAATTAATCCTTTCTGTATATAGAGTACTAATATATAAAATATAACAATTAAGCTAATAATTAAGCATTATTTATTTGTATAATAAGTTCATTTACATCCTTGACTACACAGAATGCACGTATGTAACTCTTTAAATAGCTTATGTAGAAAAATAAGAATGTCCTCAACATTAAGTTAGCATTAATAAAAACTTGGCATACAGAAAAATACTATAAATCAGGTCTGTGGTCGGGTTTATTCAAACAGCCATCCCACTCGGTTATACACAAAACCCTGGATCCCTTCCATCTACAAGGTTGATGACCTCACTGGAAACCATCCTGTCCCTTGTCAGGGAAAAACAGAACATAATCACGCAGTAGCACTACTGTTTCACATTCACTTTACTCGAATACAGAAACATGACACCTAATTAGGATCAATAAAAAGGAAAATCAATGGAAAGTACATTTGTGCATCTTAACAACCTGATATTGATCTGATATCTTTTACTGTTACCGTAAATGTTCAAACCTGAGTTTCAGTTTAGGTGGAGTATCAATCCTACAGCACATGGTTTTCACAAGGAAAACTCTGAATCCAGATCGGAACACCTCACCCACTGGTAAGAACAGTTTAAACAAAGCTGTTGTCTGATGCCAGAGTAGGCGGAGGTGCTTCCCTCAGCACCGGCTGTTGAGTGGCTGGTTTTCTAAGCTGTCTGCAGTTCCTAACCTCTTGAGGCTACATGACACATGATCTTAAAGTGCTCTCACTGCTCTGGCAAATACTTAGAAAGCCACTCAGTATTGGGTTCAAGGGAAAGCTTATCTCCGTTACAAATTCACCCTGTTGCTGTCTGTGCATATGTGCATTCTCCTGTATCATGCATTGAAATGGCCAGCTGAACATTTCTGTGGCCACTGCTCTGCAGACTTCTCACAACGCATTTACAAAAGTTCAATAAGGAGCACACACAAAGAACAGAGGGTTAACACTGCAGTGCTCTCCACATACTTGAAGTCACTGTCAAGTATTCTAATCCATACATTGTTAAAATAGCTTTTGACTGAGTCATGGGATCCGGTCCAGAGTTATGTTTTTTCCCTTATAATAACAGAAATTTGTTACCAGTGGGGTGAGCTAATCTGCCTTGCTGTCTTTTACAATTTTAACACAGAAAATTTCCAAAAATGGCCCTGAAACAAGGGACTGCACTCTATATTTATCTCAGTGATGTGATGTATTTTTAAAGGAACATTTTAACATTTTTGAAAACAAACTGGCCGTAATAAAGTTGATGCCACTCTGATATTGCTACAGGATATATATATATATGGTCTAAAGTCACTAAATGAAACAATAAAATATGTTATTCCCAAGAATAATGCACATATTTTAGTAATCTGGTGAATTACAAAAAACCCAACCAGTCCTGGTTGGGATAAACCAGAACTTCTACATGCTAAATACTACTTTACAAGAGATGCTTTATGGAGTGCAAGAAATTTTCCTTCCAAATAAGGTCAGGAGGTCAAATCTGGAAGTTGTGCAAGACCAACATCTTTCAAGGCTACTTAAGTGAAGCTGGTACTCTTAAATAAATCATATTTTCTTTTAGCTTCAGTGTTTGTGTTTGTGCCATTTTGGCTGCTTTCTCTTAAAACACATTTTTAGATAAACTCACAAATTTTCCACAAAACTGCTCAGTGTGGTTTCCTGGCATGTTGGTTTGCACACCGAGGACACACAGGGCTTACAACAGGGAGAAGTGCTTAGAGTTCATGGTATGCAGTGAACACATTCTCTCACAAAACAAAAAAATTACACGTGAATATAAAGGTTGCTGTGCAGTTGTGTGGCAACTGCCTATAATTGCATATTAACTGTTGTTATCATTATAAATGTTTGGCAAATTGTTGATTAATTCTTGACTTTGTCCCTGAAAAACCAAAACACATGTGAAGAGGAACATAAAAATCATTTATTATTTTATGCTTTTCTATGCATTGGGTTTCATAACATCAGATAGTAGTTTTCCTTTATGTAAAGCAAAAGTTAAAGGATAAAGTGTGTTACATTTACATGCCATGAAATATCCTTTGAGGCTAATGAAATTGCCTCAAAGGACAGGATCTAAGATATGGTTATAATTTATGAATAATAAATGCACATATGACACCGTGGAATCACCAGTCAGAGCTATGCCATCACAACCAGAGTTAGGCTTGTCTCTGCTGAGTCATGCACTGCAGTGATCTAAATATAGCATTGTGGGTAATGTAGTCTGAGCATCATGTATGCACGTCTGCTGTTCTGCACATTATTGATCCCCCAAGGAGCAAAATAATGTATAGAACTGGCTCTGAGAACATGAGAAAAGCAAAAGAATGATGGTCTATGACTGTCACAGTAAGTGGGAGTGAGTGATGGCATGTTATACATGGAGCCTCGAGCCAAAACTCCTTCATATTATTTTCTTTTTCTACTTTTATTGTTCTTTTTTTAATACATTTGCTCATAAAATAAAAAGAAAACATGCAGAAGAATAAGGGGTTAGATTTTTCCCCAAAAGATAACACACTGGCATCTGTGTGCCACTGTTGCCATGGCAACACAATCATTGGGCTAGCTGCAGACCTGAGAGAGAGGGGGGATGAAGGGTATGCAAAAAATATGAATGGAAGAGGAGTCCGCGTAGATATCCCTGCATCTGTACAGGTACTGGGTCCATTATGAGGGAACATTATGCACGAGATGTTACTCACATGACAAATAAAATAATGTAAAGAAAAGCAGATTCATTGAACAGAAATAAAATTATTTAACTGTTTAACTGTACTAAAGTATTTAATGTTGAATACAGATTTCATTACTACTCAAAAGTCAAGCCAGTTTCTCAATTTGAAATTTGCTAGTTGCATAAGGTATGGTGTGAAATTGCAGGTGTGCAAGTGAATAGAATTGAAGCAGCACTGACAGCAGTCCAGACATTTGCAAGAAGTATGGAGACGCAAAGCAGGTCTGGGTTTGTATTTTATGTCCCAGAAAATCACAATTTTATTGGCAACTCTTGTAGTGAAAGAACGATTGCTGCATGTTTAACATTCCACAGATATAAAGTCCTTCCTCCTAACATTACAGAACACAAAGAAGTTGTTCAGCATGTAATACATATTGCACAGCAACATTCACTTTGTATCAGACTATGAGTGATGCTAAAATCAGGGAGAATCCCTTTGAGATCATAACAGGTCGAGATTGGACATGTAATTCTGATCATTACATTAGGGTTTGTAGAAAGAAAGCCATCTGAGTGTGTGTGTGTGTGTGTGTGTGTGTGTGTGTGTGTGTGTGTGTGTGTGTGTGTGTGTGCGCGCATGCAGCTGAGCCAGCACCAGCCACACCAGTTATCACGCCTGGCTGATGGTCGTTAATGCTGAGGATTAACACCTAACTCTCACATAGCTGTCAGCAAACACATGTACACACCATTATACTAGCTTTTCTCTAACTGCTGCAAGAGTTGCATCAGTATTTTGAGAAACTTAGTAAAAAGGTTATTAAATGCTAAAAGTGAAAATATAAGCATGTAAATGTAAAAGAAAACCTTGTGCTTCAAATTGTTCCTGACAAAACTCCTAAAACACAAAGATACATAAGCACACTCATACTGCTCCTCCGCCCAGCCTCTTTACTGATTAAACAGGATTGGCCCCTGGAGCAGTGAGACTCACTGAGCTCAGCTTCCCATGCTTACTGAGCGAGGACATTGCATGTGTGTCTCAGTGTGTGTGTGTGTGTGTGTGTGTGTGTGTTTGTGTGTCCAATAGAGCATGTCCTGTGTTGTTGACCTCTGGGACAATACTGCACTGTGACATGAGGAAATGTCCACAGAGAGCTGCCAGAGACAGACAGAGCGATGAAGGCCAAAAGGCCAATCGAGGAACAGGAATTGTGAGAAACACAAAAATTTGATAGGAGAAACATGTTGTGAAGAAAGAGATGGCAAAGGGGGGACAAAGAGAAAACGTGAGGAGGAACGCAATATTTGGATTAAGTGAGGAGGGAGAGAAGAGCGATGGAGGGGCTGCAGGGAGGGAAATAGATTCACAGTGGCCGAGGCTTAATTAAAAACAATAATGTTGTTTTGTTGCCCTCCACAACAACAGACCCCTCAGCCATGGCCTACTTAGAGAGAGGGGGAGGGGAGGGAAAGAAAGAAAGCAAGAAAGAAAACAAGAAAGAAAGAAATTATCATTACAACATCTCAATGTAGTTTGGCACAGAATTAGACACTTATTTAGATGTATGAACTGACCCTCAATCTAGCAAACGGCTTACCCTACCTACAACCAAAATTTCTTCTGTTTAGCATTTCATATTATACAACATTAAAAAACCTACAGTAAGATCAGGGCTGTCATAGCATGTTACAAAATAACAATGTAAAAGCGATTCATTGAATTCTAAAAAAACACATAGGTTTGGTAATGTTGTGTCATAGCTTTTTTTTTTTTTTTTTTGAGACCATAAATCAAAGGTATCTCCAAGTGGTAATCTCACAAATTTGTCAAATACAAAATACACATTAGCATAACATGTGAGGATTAGCCTCGTAAGCAAAGGAAAACAAGACAAATTTAAAGTTGTGCTTTTAGATAAGTACGCTTTTGCACAGTTTGTGTACACTAAACAGAAAGTGTACTAGCTAAATGTTACCTTTATGCTAGTTAGCAGTGGTGGAAGACGCCCGCTTAGTTTTGTGTTTGTGCGTGTGTAAAAACTCGTGTCTTTAGGAACTCCAGGTATTGCAGTTATTTCTCTGTCCCTTCCTCCTTTTATTCCTTACTCACCGTGCCTTTATGAAGAAGCTACATGCTGCCTTTTACACAGTAATACTTTAAATCCCAGCAATGGCACTAATTTATACTAATTTAGCCAAACTTAAATTGCACCAAGCTTTTATGTCACACCGTTTTTAAGTACCACTCTGGGGTTTAGGTAAGGACAAGAGCTGACTTAACCTGATGCTAACCTGGTTATGTATAGGACAAAATCTCGCTTCAAACATTTTGTTTGCATGATGAACTCTTCCAGCTCCAGTGCGTCTCCAGTTGACCGTGAATGGCATGCTGTCTGTGAAAGGCAATTAAACCATCTTTCTCAGATTTCTCCTCTCCTCTTGGCAACAACATGGCTATTTTTTCTCTGCCACCACGTCCCTCTTTTTCTCACACACTCACTCTCTCGCTTGCTTTCTCCCTCCTTGTTGCCTGGCAACCAAGCTCATAAATGTGATCCCACTTGTCTGCGATTGGCTCAAGAGAGAGGGTAGATCCACGTCAGAGTCAGAGACAGAAAATGGGTAGACACGAATGCATCACGCACCGGAGTTATAAATGTAAAAATATCGAGCAACTGAAATGAAAAATCAAAAGTATCTGGAGCGCAGAGTACAACTAACATACTCTTTCCACTGTGTATGTCTGTGTGCTCATGACTGGTATAATATACAAATGTTTACACTCATGCCCAGGAGCTAATATATATGCATGTCAGAACTGCATATGTAGAGATAAAAGTGTGTGTGTGTGTGTGTCAGGAGAGGATTTATCTCCGTACACTTGTATTAAACAGCAGGTGGTCCTTGGAGGAGGTGCCATGCTCCAAGCTGAATAAGGGAAACCGCTCTTGCTGAGTTGCATGTGTGCGTTTGAGTAGCTGTATTAACTTAAGTGGCCCCACATCTGCAGGTTACGTCTCCCCCCCCCCCCCCCCCCCCCCCACACACACACACACACACACACACACACACACACACACACACAGGGAGTGTCACTGACGCCAGCATGGAGAACTCTGCCAGCTAGAATGTGCTGAATACTTTTACTAAGAGATTAATAAAAAAATATTAACCCCCGCAATAAAACCATCACCACCACCACACACACCCACAGACATAAACACTGTTCCTTTATTATGCAGCACATAGTTTTTCATTCATAGCTCTTCTGCAATAAAATGTCTCAGTAGGCCTGTTTCTTACATATGAATCTCCACCCCCTCACACATGAATTACTCTTTAGACAGTCAGCTCAGTAAATCCCATCAGGAGAGTAAAGAACAAAAAACGTAAATAGTCAACTTAAAACAACAGACAAATTGACTCCATATCAGTAAAAGTTACTCATTAGCAGATGAAATGCCTGATTAATTACTGTGGTAACATTGCATCTACATGTAAATTATTGTTAAGATATCCTCACATAATGTTTACATTTTAGCTGCATTGGTGCTAAAGGAAACAATATGATATGATTTTTACCTGCCCATCTCCAGCAGCCTACTTCACAAACGAGCACCACTGAATAGTTAGACATTGTGTGTAAAGGGTGTTGGAGAAAGTTGTCATCTTTAATTGCTGAATGGCAACATGTTGCCATATTTAAGAATAACAGAAGCTATATCATGTATGTATTTATATGAAATATATACACAATAATGATTATAGTAAAAGATAAGATTTTGCATGAGTACAATAAAGACTGTGAGGGTGATGGAGTCCAGGACTCAGAGCTCAAAGATGGCAGCAGTGTAACAAAATGTAAAACTGTTCTCTTGCACTCGCCAGCAGCCACTCTGGCACTTTGTGGCCTGTGCCCAGCACGTGATGTGCACGCACATAAAACCAGTGCTGGGTAAAGCTGAAGTTCAGCCACTGTCTTAGCTGAGCTTGGTCATATTTACAATGACAGCACAGGCCTGTCACTGAAGACCGCCTCACATTTCTCCAGAGCAGCCCTCTGTCCATTCTCTGCCTTTATTGCTTTATATACTCGACTCTCTCAAACATGGACCTCTGTGTTTTCATGCAGTGATAACTCCATTGCTCTGAGGTCAGAACAATCCTTTACTGTTTCTATCATTTCATTAACCAATTAGCTTTCATTTCTTCACACTGCATCACTGTGCTTTGAATCTAAGATTCTTTATTTGCAGCACATGCGTTCTTCTTCTTTTTGTCCCCTTTTAAATGTGCTGTGTGTAGCACTTTTTAAACACCAATAAACCCTGCTCCAATTAAAAACCTTACCTTGTTAAAATTACTGTAAACATGTAAGACCACAGCCAGGATAATTGTCAGCCTCCATGTCATATTGTTGGTATATAGTGCTAGTCTTTCTGAAAATCAAGGCCACATTTCCCATAAACTTCATTACTTCCTGACCTCCAGCTCACTTCCTCTGGATTTACTGACACAGATAAACACATTAGAAATTAGTTTTCCAGCATGTTTTCTCTCCTCTCGACCATCTGCAGTTGTGATAAACCTGACTTTTGTTTCTCCTTTCGTATTTATTTTAGAAAATCATGAAACTATAAAGTTCCAGTGTAATGCCACTGTATGCATTCAATCCACACTGGATGATGTTTTACACCAACTGAGAGCCAACACATGCAACCAAGGTTCTTCTGTTTCCATCTAGTTTACAGTGCTTAGGCTTGTCTGATGACTTTAGTCACTGAACAGCGATAGAATAGACATCAAAGTGCACAAACTTCAGGAGAACCGTAAGCTTATTTGGATTTTCTCGGTGTGTTTGTATTCCCAGAACACAAGGTGATTATATCAGGACATTGTTTGATGGTGTCCTTTCTCACACTCCATTAACCATGTTCTCACTTTTGGAATAATTCTATGTGGTTTAGGCAAGGGTATCACCCGAGTGCTGGATGGATATGCAGGAGATAGGACACATGCTACTGCTCAATAAAAACACAATGAAAATTGCTGTTTGCACACACTGTTGTTCATATTCTATATATAGAGTGCAAAACTTTTTGCATTCTGTGGGCATATTGTATTTCGAAATCCAATCATACATATTCTAAATCACAATCCCTTCATTTATCCACCAACTGCAACTGTACAAGTTGGAAGAATAACAGAGAAATTTGGCTCTTGGCATATGCATGATTGTGTGCACACAAGTGTTGGTGTGCATTAAAAAGATTTATGATATTCATTACGTATCTGGGTGCAGGCAGGGAGCCTGGCAATAAAACCACCAGGCATTCTGTACCATCAGATCATCATCTTCCTCTCTTTTTCCCTTTCTCTCTCTGATACACACACACACACACACACACACACACACACACACACACACACACACACACACACACACACACACACACACACACACACACACACACACACAAGTACACACAGGGGCACTTTATTGCTGCACACAGTGCCAAATATGCATAGTGAGAGTCCTGGGACTGACCCAGGTTTTACTGCTGTGATTGCAGAGAGAGGACAGATATGAGGGAGGGGGTGTGTGGATAGAGATGCCTCAGCATCATCAGCATCATTAACATCATCATCTTCATCATCATCAATATTGCATGAATAAAACACATGAGTAAAACAACAAATCTCATACATAATGACAAGTCACAAAAGGCTTTTTTGGGACTTACGATTATCATGACATCCTGTCTCATATACAGCCACCTCTGTCAGGAAATGAAAGAGGTGGCTGTAATGGCTGTAATAAACGCTATGGAACAAAATATTAAGTTTGCCACATGATATAAATAGAATATTCCAGCCACAGCCCAGATCTCTTCAAGAACAACAGGTTAAATAAAATAAACAAATATATAATGCAAATATTCTACAAGTCGTCAAATTCTCATGTCATGCTGCAAAAAGAAACATGAAATATTATCGCTGTAATTGCATCTTTATATGGGCAGATATTATCAGTAAAAGAATTCAAACAAACGGGTGTGAATCTGCATATCAACAATTTTATACAGATTTTATTGACAGTAGAAACTGTTACTATGGATAATTTCCATCATCTGAAAAATATCTTTATATATTTTCCAGCATTAAAACTTTGAGCCCATGTTACCCACTCAAAGTTTTGAGTTTGCCAGTGAACTAAGAAAAAAAACTACAAAAGCCCACTCTGTAACTTAAACAAAAGCCAAAACAACAAAAGGAATAGGCTTTGCTGGGAAAACCTTCAGTTAATCTCTTTGTATAAACACACACACACAAACACACTCACATGTAAAACACAGTTTTCCCTCAGGGGCGCTGGGGAAAGTGAATGTTTGGGCTATAAGACAGGGGTGGAGAGCACATATGAAAGTGCACTCCCATTCATCCCACACCAGGGAATTCACAAATAATTGTTCACTTCCTACTGCTGGATTTCACTCACTTGTTAAATGTCTTTCACACACACACATACACACACACACACACACATACACACACACACACACACACACACACACACACACACACACACACACACAATGACAAAACCTAAGAAAACTATTTATCTTACCTAATGTGGCCACTTTTAGTTTTGTTAAGAGAAAATAATGAATATAGATGACCCCAGGAGAAAACATAGACTGAAAAATTCATTACCTGGCGTTTGTGACTTTTCCCACTTACATATAAAATAGAGCGTGGCTTTGTTTTAAAGCCACCCTGTTAGCATTTACAGATGCACACATTTTTGTGTTAGTCTTCCTCTCCAAATCCTCATCTAACCCCTAATAAGAAAGAAAATATAGACTATCTACCAAAACACATACTTTTTAGTTATTTGCGTTTATCAGGTATTAACAGCAGACTGTGTCCAGACATATTATTTACTCATAGAGGTTTCAGCTAGATGTTAGTGTGAGCAGACTCTGTAGCACACAGATATTTAATAGCTATCCCATGGTCATCTTCTAGTGTTAGTATGCTAACATTAGCTATACACACTGAACGCAAATGATAGTGGACACTTTTGTGACCAGGCTAAATCACAGAGAGTGAACTCTTTGTATTTTACCAATCAGCAGGTCAAACAAATAGTGAAAGACGTGATTTTGGTCAGTTTGATCACCTTGACCGACCTTGATTTTCAACATAAAAAAATGTAAAATTAAATAAAAAGTATATAAAAATATCCTCTAATAACACTAGAAATGACTTGTCTGTAAAGGGTTAATCTTGAGAGAAACATACAGCAAATATCATGTCAGTACAAATAATAAAATACTTTTGAATAATACATGTCAGCTTCATTAGTTAGATAAGTTGGGGATCCTTCTCTGAGAGGCATGTACAGCAGCGGTGTGAAGGGTTTGGGGACATTTTGAAACGTCCCTGTTTTTGGAAGAAAGATGAGAATAAATTGATCATTAATTAGAAATCTTTTATGAGGAACTGCATAGAAAAATGTACAGAGTTGTGTGTTTCAGTGGCACAACGTGTTCCCTGATGGAATATTTAAAGGCTAATTCATCATTAGAAAACTTTTTAAATCATGCTGACTCAGCAGAAAACCCTTTTGTTAATTAAATAAGGCCGCTGAGTCTCTGAAACATCAGCCTTCAACTACAGGCAGAAACGGCCAGTGAACAACTGTGTGTACAACTCCAGTCACAGAAAAATCAAAAGTAAATTTGATCTGAATAGAAAGAAACCCTGGAACAAATCTTGAGAGTTCCTGGTTTGACATCTCACAAGTCCTCAACTGGAGGCATCATTAAGCTGTAAATGTAACAGCTGCATTGTGCTGGTCTGGGTAGGGAGTCTTGCACGCTGTCGCATGAAAATTTCAACTTGTTTTCGAAATGAACTGCCACATAAGGCTTTTCTTTCTTCTGTTTTTAAGAACTAAAATAGTTCACGGCAAGTTTCACAAGATGGTGAACGATAACATGAATCATTAGCTGTCAAGACTTTGAGAAATATTCCATGAATAATGAGAGCCTGTTTTTTTTTCACTTGAACCCAGCATAACATTTTGCAGCGTTTCAGTTCACTTAAAATTTGTTTGACAGCCGTAATGAAAACATTCCCAATCCAGCCTTCCAAATGGGACTGTCAGTACTAGAGCAGAGCACAGGATCATCAGTACCCTTTGGGCTTGATTCATACACACTGTAATAAGTAGCACATTGATATAGCAAGTGGCAGAGAGACAGAGAGCATCATTATTGGTGTCGTCTCCTGCCTGCATCCATTTAACAAATCTATTATAGAACATCACACACTGAGAAAGAGACGCATCTGTATCGCAGTCTGACAAATGGACTCTAACAGGAATGACTCATCAGTATAGAAAGTAGAAAGAGCCTCTGATGAACATTCTGGATCTTTGTGACAGGACCATTTATGTTATATTTCAGCATGTGTGTGTGTGTGTGTGTGTGTGTGTGTGTGTGTGTGTGTGTGTGTGTGTGTGTGTGTGTGTGGCACGTATAATGAGCTGACAAAGCATGGTGACTTCCTGTCTGGCCTGTAAAAGCAGCATGATCTTCCTGTATCCTCTGCTATAGGAGCCCACCTGGGGCTGCAGACACACACCACATACACTGTCTGGCAGCTGCACCTAATAAGCTACATGGATGGAGAAATTCCCTGTATTACGGTCTCGTTCGTCTTCCTCACTTTCCTCAGTGGTACCGTACTATTCACGTGGCTGCCGGTGGGCGGTGAATGTTTGTCTGACCTTCTTAGCTCTCATCCCAAACTCTCTTAAAACTTGTGCCAAGCTTTAAGCCTACGCACAGAATATCAAGTGTGTCAAGAGTGTCAAGCCAAACACACAAGAAAACAATCCATAGCCCATAAGTCTATAAACTCTGTTGAATTTTTGGCTGAGTACCATGCAGAAAAAAAAAGAAAAAAAAAATGTAACAACATTAATCATGGGCATTTTAGGAATTTAAGATGTGAATCAACTTGCTAGAAAGCAACCAAACAGCTGTTTAAAGTTACACTTGTTTGGCACATTACCCACAGGTTTTTACCGGCTGTGTATAATGTGCACAGTTTTTGTAAGCTCTTCTTAGGAAACACGATCCATGGAATTGTAGCAAAAAATGACAATTAGACAAAGTTTCACAGATAATAAAAAAGAAAAAAAATGAACCAACTACATGCGCAGTAGTCGCACTGCACACAATTCAAGCTGTTTATTTGCTACATAAATTGAGAACTTCACTATCATTCTGCACCTCTGTCAGCAACAATCACCCAGTGAGCTTTACAAGCATTTCTCACCCTAAAATACATGTTTTTGCTACACCTTCCAGAATCATTGGGTACAAAAACAATCTGAGGCTATATTTCTGGAGCTACTTTCTACTTCACACTGAGCTTACTGTTGGGTCATTCATGAATTATGAAGATTTCACGCCTATTACATGACCGATTTGATTCATTTGACGCAAAAACAACTTATCACTTTCATTTATAGATATGAGTTTTAGTCATTTTGGTCTGTTTTTCTGCACCCTGCATTTGGCATTACTCACACATTACTCACTCACCAATCAGCATTAACATATTGGTTTACTGATGCTGACGCTTGATGCTGGCTTTTATGTGTATTCACCATGACCAATATGAAAATACAGAAAAAATATTATTTATTCCTCTGGTACAGTAGTTGGAGTACTGGGGACTGTAACTATTCTGCAGGTTGCTGATGTTCAAACATTACCTCTGTGAGAACTTTCTAAATAACTCAAAAACTCTTACAGTACTTTGACAAGAAAGAATTAAGGACTATTTTTGTGTGTCTCAAAAAGACTCCATGGAATAAAAATAATAACCAATACTTTCCATTTCTTTTCTTTCCCAGCAATAAAATTCTGATGCACGTATTTTTTGTCCCCTGTTGTCTCAGTGTTTAAAAGGTGTTTCCCATTGCATTGGGATGCCTGATAAAATGCATCCTGCTACAAAAATAGATTTGATTGACCTCTCTGAGGTACTTCCATCATGTTTCTGTCTCTGTAAACAGCAGTAAACTTGTTTTGAAGTTTGGGACAAAGTTTACCTCGAGGACACTGGAAACACTTTCATGAATAAGATGGCTCTTTAGAAGGCTGGTTGATAATATCTCAACAACATAATAATACTCTTGATAGTTCTGCAATGTGGAGGGCATTTCAGAAAAGCAACAACAGAAGACACAGAGCTTACAGCTCTCTGAGCAAGTCGCTGTTTCTTTCTTACAAACCCGCAGACACACGTTCTTATCCTACCTCTGGTGTTGGTAGCCATGTCAGCCACCTTCTGAAAGGCATCAAGGAAGGCCACGGCAGCCAACACAGTGGTTCTATGGACAGAAAAAAGCATTTTGACAAAACTTCAGCCTGACTTCACATGATATTAGGATATTATGGTATTAAGGAATTTATACATAGACTATATTTAAAACTGAATATAAAAATGGAGCTGTACCAACAATACCTGCTGCTGTGTCAGTTTTAAAGCCTTAACTTCCTCAACTCATTTTAGGTGAGGTTTGGATTTAAGTGAAAAGGGTACAAGATTTCTCTAAGGCCTCTCACTAATAAAAACATTTTAACAACTAAAATATCAAATAGATGAACATTTTAATTTCATTCATTGTCATTTCTGATTCATCTTTTGGATGCGACAGTGGGCATGTCTGAAAAAACAGAATGTGAATGTTTTGAAGGAAACACAGCATTGCAAACAAAATGCCCTATATTAGGCCCACTTTTCAGGCTACTGCATTCTCATATTTAGTCTATGCCTTTAAATGAAGTCTAAAGGCTTAAATACTAAAGGTAAAAAAAATCCCAAATTCTCTCGACTTTAATCTGTCTTGTTTTGAAACTGGCATTAAATATTCTCTTAATATTTTCATAATTCAAAAGCTGTTGACTGTGAGGTGGTGTGTTGTGCAGTGGAGCATACCGGAGTTGGGAATGCAGCTTGGTGGCCTTGGCGCTGAAGTCCTCCCACACAGGATAGGAGCACTGACAACACAAAGAAAGGGATCCACATTAAAATGGAAAAATATCATTTAATGATAAAAGTTTACTGCATATATGTGTTACCAAACCAAAATACACATGTTAAAAAGGATGCCAGAAGAAAAAAGATACATGAAGTGGGAAGATAATGATGTAGTAATAATATCCTAACATGAAGAGTTGCTTTTGAAGAATAAAAAAAGTTTTACTTTTGAGACTTTGCATTGCATTTTGCTTATATATGTTTCTGTGCATGCATGTGTTTAAATTGATACCAATAATGTTCAATATGAATTAAAAATAAACAAATATTCTGATAACAGAAAAGTCTGTCTTCGTTGTAAATTCACTACAGACTTTTTCATTTCATATGCTTTAATGTCCTTTAGCTCTACATTTTTCAAGTTAAAACCATAAAGACACACACATACGTTTTCATATCTTAGTGAGGACATCTCATTGACATAATGCTTTCGCTGGCTGTTTACCCTAACCCTTGCCATCAAAAATGAATGCCTAATCTGAATCCTAACCCTCAGCCTAAACCTAACCATAACCTAATTGTAACCTTGATACTAAAACTGCATTTTGAGCCTGAAAAATGCCTTCAAACTCGAGCGGACGGCATTTTGTCCCCATGAGTGACTGTTGGTCCCCACAAGTATAGTAGCATGACATTTTTCTGTCCTCACAAAGATGTCTAAACATGTACACTCACACACACACCAATTCCATTCTCTCCTCCATTGGTACTCTGCATCCCCCAATCCCTTTTTCACCCCCGCTTCACCCCATCCTTCATCATCAACCCCCTCTCCTCCTCATGCAGCCATCTAATCCATCTATCCAACACACAGACACACACAAATGCGCACACACACATATAGAGAAGACTTGACAGCCACTGGCATCAGGCAGCATCAAAGGGTCTGACTAGAACAGCCAAGATCGTTAACACAATTCAAAGCTGAAACGGTGTCTTAATGGATGCTACTCCCCCATCCTCCTAGCACTTCTTAAGACTCGATGATTCCTCTATCACACACCCCCAGCACATATTACATTATACTTGATCCAGGTTAACCTATAACCCTGTTAAATGCTTGCAAATTGTGCGTGCCGGGGGTTGGTGGGTGTATTTATATCAGCATGAGGTCAAAAATGTCTTTACAGGAACAGTGAAATATGAGAAATCTGCCAGTGTAAAATAGAAACTCGAGGAAATGGAGGGGATAATGAAAAAATGAAAGTGAAGGAAAGAAGGAGGAAGTGGATGTTTTTGTGTGTTTCTGGGGGGTGGGGTATCCTGTCGTGATGTCAGCCTGGCACAGACAGTAAGGCCTGTATACTCTTTGATCTGGCCTGTTTGATGTGGCTTAATTTGGTCTGAAATCACAGTACCATTTCCCCTTGGTACTGAAAGCTACTCCCTCTACCCTCTACACACACACGTACACACACAGTAACCCTGCACCCTCCCTTTGCAGGAGCTTAAGTAGTGCGGCTGGAAGATAAACCAAAGCGATGCCCTCCTCCTCGCACACATACTCATACATACACACGAGGGGAATCCTTCACTTTATTAGCATATTTGTGCAATTTCAATCCAATAAAAATTTGGTGGTAAGTTACTGTATGAAGACTGAGTAAGGATGTGTGTGATTGCTTTCAGCTTCTTAAAATGCAGGACACACACTGTATGCTGCTGTGAGGTATGAGGTATGATCAGTAGCTTCCAGATTAAATGAAGACTGTCTCTGTGGGATAGTGGCACTGAATATTCAGATGGCAGCATGAAGGCTTTGGGTTTGGTCTCGAGGCCATTCTATGTGGCATTTACATGTTTTCAGCATTCCTGTGTTGGTTCTCTTTGGGTACTCCAGCTTCTTCCCGCAATCCAAAGACATGCATACTGGTTTAATTGGTGATTCTAATTTTGCTATGGATTTAAGGTGCATGGAATTAAATGCTATACAAATATATGGCTAAACATGAATTGTAGTCTAAATTGCTTTTTTTATACAAGTACCAGTCCATTTCTATTGGGTGTTCCTGTAAAGTAAACACAAGTTCCTTTTAATATTATATTTGCATTCCATATAATTTTACATTATTTATAATGTGTTCAACGGACCTTACTGGCCATTTGAACATTTGTAAACCAAAAGAAAGAAAAAAAATAGTAATAATAACTGAAAAAAGAGTTGGACTAGCACTGATCATTTTTCCACTGATTTTAAATTCAACTGTTTCATTTGTATTAATTTCCACAAAATATAGCTTGTGCTAGCATCAAAACAGCATGGATAGTAAATCTCTTTCTCAGAACAAAAGATCAAAGAAACTGCCACAGAGACTTCATCTTTTATTTTAAAAAAAATTAAGAAAAGATTGTTATTTCAAGGTGTAGAGCTTTATATTTGCTGGTTTGTTCTGGGATGTGTCTGCCCTTCCATGTGAAACGTGGGGAAAGCG
This sequence comes from Perissodus microlepis, assembly GCF_051167445.1. Taxonomy (NCBI): domain Eukaryota; kingdom Metazoa; phylum Chordata; class Actinopteri; order Cichliformes; family Cichlidae; genus Perissodus; species Perissodus microlepis. Next base: position 4,268,153 of record NC_140461.1, read on the forward strand.
GGACCCAGACTTTCCGGACCGAGCCAGAAGGCATCAGTGACAAAAGATATGACATTGATTAAGTCAGACACAACAGACTAAACAGCTAGTCTAGCTAAATAACAAAAAAAAAAGAAGATTAAATTCATAGAAAGGTATCAGGTGAGCCATCGGCTAAAGTAATTTGACACTGGATTTACTGGATTATACTCAAAAATAGCATCAAGATTTTGCATAAAAGGCATCTTTCTTGAAAACAAGCAGACAAAACCATCCATCCATTCGCTTCCGCTTATCCTTTTCAGGGTCGCGGGGGGCGCTGGAGCCCAGCTGTCATAGGGCGAGAGGCGGGGTACACCCTGGACAGGTCGCCAGTCTGTCGCAGGGCCAACACACAGGGACAGACAACCATTTACGCTCACATTCACTCACACATTCACACCTAGTGGCAATTTGGATTATCCAATTAACCTATCCCCACAAGCTGCATGTCTTTGGACGGCGGGAGGAAGCCGGAGTACCCGGAGGGAACCCACGCAAACACGGGAAGAACATGCAAACTCCACACAGGAAGATCCTGGCCTGATGAACTCAGGACCTTCTTGCTGTGCGGCAACAGTGCTAACCACCGTGCCACCGTGCTGCCTGCACACACACAAAACAAGTGATTACACAATTGGTACTTTTCTTTAGTTGACACTTAAAACCTATGAGGCTAAGATTTAAAATATTCTTACAAAAACAGGGTCAGTGACACATGTGTGGACCCTTCTGATTCACTGTTGCATTTAAGGAGATTAAAATTCCCTGGGCCTGCACAGCTTCTTGCTCCCTAAATATGTTGTTGCGTGTATGTTTGTCTCAACCAGAGAGCTAAAAGACCGCGACCATAACCACTGCTCTCAGATGATTGTGGGACTTGGAACATCACTGTGGCTGAGGGGCAAATACATCAGAGTGTGGGAGACACAGACAGTGGGGGACAGTGAGTCTGCGAAAAAGCTCTGGGATTGTATACTATTACATCACCACTTCCTGTGTCACAAAAACCTCAACAGGGCATGCACGATTACCTCTTGCTCACATACACAGACACAACAGCCATCCATTTATTGTAAACATATCACCACTAAACTTTATCCCAGCCGTCTTCCTCTCATGTTAGTCAGTTGTTTAAAAATGGGTCAAATTCTAAAGACATTGGATCGGCCATGTATCAGCTGAGCGTGTGCATAATCATGTAATTAGAATGGTTTTGTGTTCCTTTTATAGAATATCATAACAGAAATTTCAAGCTCCACTTCACCTTGACACTTTGTCTTTCTCTCTTCCTTTATAGCCTCCCTTCCTTCCTTTTTCCTTTATTGCTTCTTTTTTTGTGGATGTAGCAAAACCGAATGTGGTTAGACTGCTGAGCTGCTGCCTGGATTTCATGTTCTATCGAGAGTGGACTTGCACTCTAAGCAAAACCATTCATTATAATAGAAATGGTTTTATTTTCTTTCCTTTTTCTCCATCCTTAGCAGTTTTGAATAAAAAGGTTCATCTGCTTTGAGTTAATTAGTGGTGACAATTAATTAATTAGCGGTATCCCTGTTTCCATGTTATACTGATTGTCATGGAACATCTAGTAGTTATCAGAAAGCACTGTTAGTGGTGGACAGGGTAAGCAGTTGTTTTGGGTGTTTTTCCTCTGTAAAAAAAAATCCTTTTTACAGTAAATGTGTGTTGCGAAAGCATATATATAAGTGTCCATTCTGAGCTTCAAAAGTGTATGTTCTTAATACAATACAAATTACAAGAAGTTGGGACACTGTGTAAAATGTAAAAACAAGTTTGCAAACCTCATAAACCAACATTTTATTCACAATAGAACACAGAAAACAAATGTTTTCAGTGTTTCCCAAAAGTGTGTACATGGCCATGTTTACCACAGCATAGCATTCTTTCTTCTTTTAACAACAGTCTGTAGAAATTTGAGTACTGAAGGGACCAGTTGCTGAAGTTTTGGGACAGGAAAGTTGTCCGGTTCTTGTCACATAAAGGGTTGTAGCTGCTCAACAGTCCAAACAAACAACAATACTAATTTAGGATCATCTGTCAACTTAACCTGCTTAATTTGGACTGCTAAAGAAATTAGTGCACATAGAAAATATCCACGCAGGCACAGGTAGAACATGAAAACACCAAAAAGAAAAGCCTTAGTGCATTGATACTATGAAGTGAAATACTTTTAATTAGCCTGTCCATGGTGAAACCCACTTTTTAACTAGAGCCTAGCCAAGCTGATAGGGTAAGATTCATGGCCGTCGATTGGATAAGTGGAGGAAAATGGATGGAGAGATTATGCCAGTTCTCCTGATCTTTGCAAGGACTCATCACTTTTTGACTTTCTAAACACAGAGTAAATTGCTGCAATTGAAACAGTGAGTTAGAAGTCAACGTCTGGGGTCATGATCAGAAATTCCCATCCTTACACGCAGCATTCCAGTTCAAATGCATTCTGGCTACTGGAAATACTCAGTTTGCCGACAGTGCTGCCTGGATAGAGCATGCAGGAAGTCAGCTACACTGCTCTTACTCTTAGTGAAATCACCAAGCATAAAAACTGTTTAATCTTCAATGCAATTAAAGTAGACATTTGCATTCTTGGACATTTTAAGTTCAGGGCTGTAGAGTTTGAGCTTTATTTTTTATCATCAATCTGATGATTCCTCCATTGACTTCTTTTTCTTTGCATGTTGGAAAATCACTCAAAAAAATCCAAGTTAAGTAGGATTTAGACTGTGGTATCATCTACAGACAAGTTCTAAAAAATGCATGAGACTGACAAGACTTTGCATGAGTCTATACGTTAAATAACTAAAATATCAAAATGGTGAGCTGTATTTATTTAAAAAAAACAAAACAAAATAATATCATCCTTGTGGACAACTGTGGGCACTACACACACATGCTACTACTTTTTATTCCACTTGGAGAATGTATTTACAGTTGGTCTCTTCGGAGGATACACAGATATCTTCAGAGAGCCTTATGAACACTCTCTGATGACAATATTTATGTTACTTGGACTCTAGTGGACCCTTGTATGCTTGGGGATGTTGAAAGTACAACTCCTGCTGCAGAAAAAGACATTTGTGGCCAGCTACAGAAGTTCCTACAAAACAAACATATTGGTAATTCAGTATGATCAGCATACATTAAGAAGGCCATTTGGTTTGAATTTCATTAATGTGGACACGAATAATAAGTGGCACGAACCCATAGTATGATTATATGATTCTTAGGTGTACATTTGATGGATACAGTTTCCTGTTTATTTTTTTTTAGCTGAATTAAAACTTACTTTTTGATAGTTGTGCAAATATTAAAAGGTAGACAAACTGTGCTTTAATCTTTCAGCAATATATATTTTTCTTTTCACTCTTTTTTTTCTAGTAATCCTTCATTTAATCCAGTTCTGATTCTAGACTCTGGGGTACTATCAACAGTCCTCTGGCCTAGTTCTCATAGCACCAGTCCATCCAGTCTGCCCAGCATTCTATTGAGAGCTCCACTCCACCACTCCACTATAGTGGACGGGAAGCTTACTGTCTCCTCTCATTCTTTTGTTCCCTTTGTCTCCCCCACAGCAAGACAAAAAAACAGAGGAAATCCAGCAAGAGAGACAGAGGGAGAAAGGGAACGGGTGGAGGCAGGCAGAAAGGGATGTAAGGATTAGCATGAGTTTTATTTATTTTTTTGGTCGTATCACCGAGCCAGTTCACACTTTAAAAGAGAAATGCAAGAATCAAACAATAGAAGCTAATTTCACAGTGCTCCATATGCATAATCATCTGCTTTCATAACGAGGATCAAACTCACTATTATCAAGGTTGGGGACGGATGTATAACCCACAGAAAGAGTGTTATATATCATATCTCTTCCAGAAAGAATGGTGATGTGTTTAGTCTCCTTTTAGTCAACAGTACCAGTGCTTTAACTGGGATTTAGTTACATAGGTAAAGCTTCATGTTCCTGCTCAGTGTGGCTAGATACAGTTTAGTGGCCAGTGAATTAAATTATGTTACATTACAGTCTTTTCCAATTTGGGCCTTTCTAATTTATTAATTTTACCAACAATTAGACCTTGTTTATTCCTGTAAAACTACAATATTTTCTTGTTTCATTATTTTAACTCACAAAGATTTGGTTTATTGTATCATCAATAAAATATCAGTCACTCTTTGAATTTGATGGTGGCTGACTTTGCTTTTTAGAATTTAAATTTTCATGTTGAGAAGATTACTCCTCTGGTTATCCAGGTGAGGTGGTCCTGCTGGCTTTATCAAGCAATTATGTCCCGCTCAGTCTAGACTGCACCTGAGTACAAAGCGGCTCAGAATTAGCTGCCAAGTCTGAAGTTTGGGAATGAAGCTGGAGAGTAACAAAAGTACTGAGACAATAGAATCAATTAAATGGTTGATCTGCCGTCACCTAAGACCACGAGGTGTGGGTACTGACTAAAAGAATAAGATACCAGACATCATGACAAAGCTTTCTCCAAACAATTTTTAGAGGAAATACTCAGTGACGAGAAGTAAGTAGACTCCAGAGTAGAGCTGCTGCTAGGGTTTTCTCAGATACCAATGAGCGCTAAAAACAATCAGATTACGTACTCATTTGCAACAGTATCAATATCCTTCAGTCAACACACGACTTCACGCCACACCACTGCAGACAGACACAACTGCTAGTTAATGTTCAAAATGCTGAACAGTCTTTATAAGGAATTTCAAGGGTTCAGTCAAGTAAAGTAAAAAGTAAAGTAAATTAATGGCTGGCTAGATGAATAAATACTTAGCGTAAGTCAATTGTTGCTTTTGTGCAACCATTTTTTTGTGTTATTTAAATGTTGTGTTAAATTACTGGTTAGTTTGTATGGGATATAACAAAGTTAGCTTGTTGTGAATTGAATGTGAATTTATTTTATTTTTATTCGTGCACAGTGGCTGCGGTTCCTTATAGCCAGTCTGGGTTTACATCAGTGAAGTAAACTCATTTATATTTAAGATGATGATGCTTAGATTCATTCACTCAACATATCAACAGAACTGTCTAGTATAAAGACCTCATACTGTTAGTGTACGAAATGGAAATCAGCCACGATGGCTCGTGAAACTGTTGACATCTTGCTGAATTCACTAGACTGCAGTCTTGGGGTTCTTCCACATGCCAGATTCCACTTTAACCCCCGACTGTACTCATTTTACTATTCATGTGTGGAGGCCTTCACAGCTGCACATCCATTAGAATTAGAATTAAGATTGGAATCATATTTTTATTCTCGTGTACTAATATTATTTTATTAATATAGTAATATAGTACAAGGTTCAGTTACCTTTGCATAAAATAGATGGTGGAATTTTCCTTCAACAAGCTACTTTCTTACTCTGAGTACATTTTTACTCGACTGAAAAAAACATACTTACTTAGTACTTAAAGTATTTTTTAACACAAGTATCTGTACTTCTATTTAAGTACAGAATGTCTGTACTTTTTCCACCTCTGCCTATGAAGTGCATTTGCACTGGACATATGCATTTTGTGGTTTCAGTTAGAGACGCTAGTAGTTGAACTAAAAATCAATGAACTAAACAGGGGAAAATGTCACGTATGTAATATCAGTTTTAAACATTCTGAATAAACCGGTACTACGCACATCCTCCACCACATCATCTGGCAGTTGGTTTTGGAGAAAAAAGAATCAGCGCAGCAATGATGAAGCTGCCTCACTGCATAATTGATGAAGTGCAGCAGCTAATTCCAATCTAAACACAGTGATGAAGGAAAGAGGAAACCATCTGTGTGTTGTTGTGTCACTCTGCTGTTAGGCCAGAGATCACAGACTCCCTACGAGTGAAACATCTGGGATGTCTGCATCATACACTGCACTCATGAATGTCATGTAATATGCCAAACAGGGGTAGATATGAACATACACACATAATCAATCAAGTGTATCATAATAGGAATGAAAGACGAATATTAGCATTATTACAATAGGATACAGCTAAAAACATTTAACCGGTGCTTTAGCAGGATCATGACATTACACTATTTCAGGACTGTTACATGGTATTATTTGTGACTACAGATAAATCTTTTTCCTTTAACTGACTAACATCCACCAAATCACTAGAGAGCCATCGCTGGTTCGGCATTGGGTGTCAGTTTGGCAATGTCCAACCCTCAGTACAGAATTTCCACCTACATGAAGAAACCCAACAGGAAACACAAAAAATGTCATTTCAAAATTAAGATATTATGCTAAATTTCTACACATGTGTCTCTTTATTATGGGACTGAGTAACATTGATATCATCATAATAAGTTGAGCAAGAGGTTTCCGTTTGGACGTCCAAATCATCACATCAATGACTGTTTTCAGTTGTGAGTGTCAAGTAATCAAGGCTTAGCCCTAGACTGCAGAGATGCTGCACTACACAAAAATACCACTATAGAAAACACTCAACTGACCTCATTTAGTAGTAAATCATTGTAACTGTGAGAAGTAAGCAACGTTTAACTGGTAAGATGCTGAAACCCAAAGTTTAGATTTACTAGTTGAGATTGTTGAGACTTGCCAATGTGCCCTTATCTGTGTTCAGTCTGTGTCAGTATCTATTGAAGTGTCATCAAGTGCTCTAACAATAATCTACAGAAGAAGATAGGGTTCAATTCAGTTCAATTCCATTTATTTATACAGCCCAATATCACAACGAGAGCTTGCTTGAGGTGCTTTATATTGTAAGCTAGACGTTACAATAATACAGAGAAAGCCCAACAAATAGATGAGAGCTTATGAGCAAGGATTCTGGCAAACGTGGGAAGGAAAAACTCCCCTTTAACAGGAAGAAACCTCCAGCGGAACCAGGCTCAGGCAGGGGCAGTCATCAGTTGTGACTGGTTAGGGTGGGGATTGGAAATTTACGGTCAAATTGGAAATTTAGATTTGCACTAATTAACAAGTATAATAGCAAAAACTACTCCAAGCGTAGCAGCAATTGCACCAGCACCTATATGCTATATGCAAACATATACTTTAGATCATGATGTTGTCTGACTGCATTTATTTGATGTATCACCTGTCCTATTTTCCATCTTGCTTGTTCAGAACATCTGCTGTTGGCACTTGTCAAGGACAGCAGCCCCATATTTTGAAAGGTGGTAATCCAAAAGTGAAGTGACGTTTTACATTGATGACACTGATTAATATATATTTCTGCTGCTAGTTATGGTAGCAACACTATAATGACTTAAAATGACAAAATCAGTTTTTTAAAAATATAAATAACAGTATATACTAATCTATATGACCTACAAAGTGGAGCTGGGGTGGTTGATGCAGTTAAGCAGAGGAGGTTATGGGAAAGAGTCCAGCAAGTCAGAACCACACGTCCATTAATTTGGGAAAAAGTCCAATCAAAGAAAAAAAAAATCATCAGCTAGCCAGTAAACAGGAAACTGACTTATGATGTGGATTTCAGCCTTAATTTTCAGGCCAAGTAATGATTCACACACACTTTAAGCATAAATATTCAGTCCTGAATCATAAAAGGCACACAGAGATGCACACATTTTACACCCTGCACAGTGATAAAAGATGAGACTGAGGTGCATTATCATTCATTGGATGGCATGTTCACAAGGAGCCATCAATCATCCAAACTCTTGGCTTTTTTTCCCTTTTCCTTTACTGGGCTGAAGGTTATTATTTTCTGCACTGCTCCGCTCTTGTCAAAGGGTTGTCACTGGATGCTGAAGGTGTGCCCATCAGGCTTCTTAGACTAAGTGCAGCTGTTATCGTCACTCCCCTCATGTACAGAGATGAGAGGTGGAACTTAAATTTTAATGCCTCATAATATTATGTATTACCACTGTATCACATGGCAGTATCAGTGGTTAATTATATTAGTGGGCCATATTGCTGCTGTGTGGAGATCAAAACAGAGCCAAATACAAAACTGCACTTAAAAGTTCTTAAAAGTTAAGGACTGGCTGACCTTCACATATTAAAGAAATTATGACTTCAGTTTCCTTTTACTTAGTTGAGCTATTCTTGTTTTAATGCATTACTGTAATACTACTGCAGTTGAATATAGCTAATGCTATATATCAGCTGATGATACGAAACACAATAGATTCTACCAATTAACTGTTTACAAGAAATACCACATATGTCTTGTTGTGAAAGGACCCTGAATTTAATAGTGGAGGAAGATGGATGGATGGATGGATGGATAGATGGTTGGATGGATGGATAGATGGTTGGATGGATGGTTGGATGGATGGAAAACCTACCTTGGAATAATATCCCAAGTGACAACCTCAGGCTAGCTAAGATGTGAATAGAGTGAAGCTGTGCAAAGCCAGCCCCTTTTCATCCTACAGCATAGAAAGCAGGGATGTCACCGGGACACACAGTTATGGTACCATTCGATAGCTGCCACAGCACCTGTGCTCCTTTGGCTAACATTAAATGCTTATGCTAAAGTCTTGGCACTGTATCAGCAGTAGCCTTGATAAATATGATTTAACACTTTGATCTTCCACTATATCAATGTTTTAAAATGTATTTTCAATATAGGAGTTTATTTTTGTTTTGATGATCATTTTGTTTAGCTGTTGAGCTGGGTAATGAGCATCATGTAATTCTTCAGGTATTTAGAGCCTTCGACCAGATTTCTGGTGTTGTGACATCCCACATACAAGGTCTGCATAAAGAGGTTTCAGATAGTGGCACGTGCTTGCAAGTTTGTCAGTAGGAGTTCCTGACTGATGTCCAACTAAGACCTGATTTGTTTGTATCTTCCACTTGCTGGTTAAGTTTAGGCACTAAAAATGTTTAGGTTTAGAAAAAGATTGCAGTTGCTGTTTAAATCTATCCGTTCATAACAGTAACCCTTCATATTAAAAAATGATGAGAGCAACTGTGGGTGTGAAAGCCCCTGCTCGCTAATGCCCTTCACACTAATGCCGGTATAAATCCAATGCTTGTCAAATACATGTGATTATGAAATGAAATGATGACATATAGAGCATGAAGAAAACTTTCTTTTTGAAATGAACAGGAGAATATTGATTTGCCATGTTCATTGTTATTCTCTGTGTCAGCCTCTGGCCTGTTCATAATGATCAGCGTGTTTTACAGTAAACAGCTGAGTTGTGATGAAAAGGTTTTGACAGGCCTGACAAAGGGTTCACTGAGTGAAGCTGTCTTGGCGGGCTCCCAAGTAGCCTCCACGCCTCCCAAGACCAGTCCTCCCCATTCATCTCTACCGACTCTAATGAGCCTCGGGGCCCTAAGGACCTCTGAGATTTTAACAAGCTCTAACGAGGGAGATGCTCCTTTGCGTGTCCTATTGGAATATTGGCATCTTATACATAAGTATATGATGGACTGTAAGTTTTTTTTTCTTGTTTTCATTCTTTGTTATTTTTAATGAAAGAAACACAAAGCCTTGCTCTCAACTTTTGCTTCTTCTTGCGACTTTAAAAATCGGATTCTCTCTAAAGTACATATTTTAGGAATATCAAAGTCAATACATTCTAAAACTGCAGCATTAGTAAGAGTACAGTCATTTCATTTTATTGGATATAGCAAAAAGTATATAGTAAATTCCTAGCCAACTCTTAAAAATTTAATAGATGCCCCTGAAAAGTTATTACAACTGATATTGCTGGTGCCTCTCAGCTTCAGTGTTGCTCTGAACACCAGTAAGATTCAGTATTAAAGTCCAAAGTTATTAACTTTAGATGCAATTAGGAATGGAATTATGCTCTCTGTTTTTCAACAGTGCTCTTACTATTACTGTTATTAGCAGAAACCTGAACTGTGTCAGTTAGCAATAATAATCAATCTCAACTGCCAGATGAGGACAATGAAAGAAAAAAAAAATCAAAATTTCCATTAATCAACTAAGTTTGTCATAAACTCTTCAAGCGAGGCATAATATTTCATCAAAAAGCAAGACTTACAGCCAAAAAGGTTCAGTGTAAACAAAGTTCCAACTGAAAACAGAAATCCAAAAACACAAGGAACAAACAGGAATCAATAAAGATAAACAGAGGGAGCCAGGGAATGACAAGATGAAAAGAAAGACATATAGCAGCAAAAAAGCAAACATGAACCTTGAAAAAAGGCAACATTACATGTACACAGAGGGCAGAAGGCAACCATGGGCAGGTGGTGGGGCAAACTAAGGTGTGGCAAACAACAGAAACAGTACGCAGGGAAGAGAGAAAATACTAAAGACAGAGAGATGAAAACATAATACTACTACTACTACTACTACTAATAATAATAATAATAACAATAATAATAATATGTTTATTTGTATAGAACTTTTCAAAACCATTGTTACAAAATCATTCCAGAGGAAAAAAGAAAAGAAAATTATAAATCAATGGGAAAATGTGAATAAGATACAATGTGATTTACATTTTTGTGAATAACTTAAATTTAACATAAAACTCATAAACACTGAGGGAAGTAAAACTATTATAAAAATAAAAATAAACACGTGAACCATAACCAGAATTGCCAAACTGAAACTCAGCATAAGAATGTTAACATAATGAAAACAGGAATTAAACACTCAATATCACAGCAAAGTGAAGAACAGGAAGAACACAAAAACTAGTATCATGACAAAGTATCTATTTGTATCTATTTGCCTTAATTCTGCTAAACTTACTCAGCTTGGATAGATTACAGAAATACAGCAATCCTTCTAATAAATCATACGATTTGCATTTCATGTATTTCCATAAAGAAAGTAGATATGCAAGTTATGTGAATTCACTTCTGGAGTATCCAGCAGTATCCCTCCAGAACTGACAACAACAAAAAAGTTTAGCCTGTTTGTTCCAGGACAGAACTGCTAATTGTGCAAGTTAACAGACTTATTAGTGTTGCAGGTCTATCATTAAGACATGGGATAACCCATATGTCATACTGATGCCCATTGTCGAAAGATCTGTGAGATATTCACTGAAAGGCAATACAGACAAGTGATTGATCCAGTGGTCATCCCATGCATGTTAAACTCTTGTCTCAAACATAACATCAAACATCTGCAGCATGAGCTAACTTGCCGATGTTCCCCACTAAGAAGTCTTGGAAATGGTGCTGATGCGCTGCAAAAAGCTCATTGGTGTGAGTAGCAGAGGCTGCATGGACATACACGAGCTACGTGGAGAAATCTGCCTGTCGATTTTCCTCCATCTTTGGGTTGAACCCGGGCCTCTGTTCTAAACAACAGGCCTTGCATTCGGAAGTGTCCTGGACCACATGGACACAAACGCACCACAGGCTGGACTAATGATTTGCTTCCACAGAGCATCTTCAGTTCTGTGGCATGGCCAAGGGTCATGGGGCATAATTGTCACCAGCTTTTAAAGGGATGGACAACAATGAACTGTCTCTGTGAGGCTACTGACCAGTTTACTTCCACTTCTGCTGGTTTGGTGGGGTTGTTGTTTTTCCTGGTCAACACGTTAATGAGGACTCAGGCAAGCACTATGTCCATTTAACACTCTCAATTCATCTGGTATTTTTGGGATTCTCTTTAAACAGAAAAAACAGGACATAAACACTGATTGAGGCAGACTATGACATCCAACAAAGGTCCCCTGTTTGAATCAAACGAGGGTCTTTGTAGGCATACGGTGTCTTAACCACTTATCCTCTGATACAACCCAGCAGCAACATTTTAATGGCAGTAATAGCTCTTTCTCCTTTTTCAATTCCTTTGTGGAATTTAACTTGCCATTCAGAGTCATTGTAAAGCCAGCATTTAGTATAAGTGAAGCTATAGGGCAGTCATTTACATGAGAGCATATAACCCCCGTGCTAGCCTCTCTGCACTGGCTGCCTGTGTCTTTTAGAGTTAATTTTAAAATTCTTATGTTTGTTTTTAAATGCTTTCACAGTCTTGCCCCGCCTTACCTCTCTGAGCTTCTTCATCCCCACATACCCTGTCGGTCTCTCAGGTCAGCTGACCAGCTGCTCCTGGAGGTACCGAGATCCAGGAGGAAGCTCAGAGGGGACAGGGCCTTCTCTATTGTGGCTCCAAAATTATGGAATAATTTGCCCATGCACGTTAGAGAGGCCCCTTCACTGTCCAGTTTTAAATCACGTCTTAAAACCCACTTTTATTCCTTGGCTTTTAACCTCAGTGAGACTTAGTTTCTCTTTTAATTGAAGTAGTTATTTAATTAATGATTTCACTCTTCTTTTATTTGTTTTTTATTTATATCTCATGTAATTTTATTTTACAGTTCCAATGTACAGCACTTTGTGTCAGCTGTGGTTGTTTTAAAGTGCTTTATAAATAAAGTTGATGATGATGATAAAAGCACTGCTGCCACACATGCAAGTGGCTCATAAATGACTTGCATCATAACTTTGTATTTTTGATGTGCATCCCACAATGCCAACAACGTCGCTGCAGGCAATACATGAAGACTCAACTGGATTTTTGCATTTGCAGATATTCAGTGTGCTATGCTTGCTAAGATTATTAGAACATTACTATTAGCTGAAGAAACACTTGTTTGAAACATCACATAAATGTGTTACATAGATGACTCTTGGAATAAATGCCCGGATTGCCAGCAAGATCTTTCCAGCAGTGGGGGAAAGGAAAAAAAACTATTTAACGAAACCAATCTTAACTGGGGAAAAAAATCACAAAAGCACAACACAGGATTTTTAAAGTCTGATAAAAAGGAGAAAAAATGTTAAGAACTGAACATGCACGACACAGCGCAGTATCCAGATACCAGAAATACAGCAAGTTTGACAATAAAATTATATTCTCCTTTACTCTATCCTCCCGCCACTGTCAAGAAAACATTATCCACTGGCTGATTTAATCAGATGACCATGAACATGACGTCTTCATCTTATCAGATTGACCCTCTGTAACCTGTGTGAACAATTCACTTGAAAATGGCGAGACATGGCCCTCAAGGGATATACATTTGCTGACAACTACACAATGCCCTTAAACACACACACACACACAGAGAGAGAGAGAGAAATATGCACAGAATTAGCTGTATGAGTATATGGGAACGTTTCCCATGTATATTTCTTGTACACAGTAATAAGAAGATTATTACTTTGTGGCTGTTTTATTATTATGAGCTACTTTGCAACTCCCACTGTGCACCATTATTAATTTACAGTTATCCTCAATAATTCTACATCAGATCAAAGGCAGCTTACATATATGATGCACATACAGATTGCACATGTGCACATGCATGAGGGGTGACTGACTGCCTCGGGTGGAGAACCTGCTGAGTACTGGAAGAGGAAGGGCAAAGCAAGAGGAGAAAGAGGAAGATGATGGAAATGAGGAAGAAAAAGTGCTTTCTAAACTGTGTGAATCCACTCTGCTGACGCTGGCAAACAGTGAACGCTGGGGTTGAATCTTGCAAACTGAAAACCATGCATGACACCTAAGGGCACTGGCTTATAGATCCACTTGCAGAAAACAAAATTATACAATAAACGTGAACTGGCAGGACACAGCATCTTGAGAGAGTGCACAAACTTTGGGGAGAAGCCCTAACCAAACGTTCTCTCATCTGATGTACTAACCTTGAAACCTTGTGAGGCAGTATAGTATACTGATCAACCCTAATATCACACGTAAATCCAGATGTCCAAGTGTTTTAGATTTGTAGAAATAATAAGTTATCAACTCCTTTTTTATCAACACAACAGAAATCTCAATAGCTAAATATCCCATAAATACATAAAAATATATCTAGGAGCTTGACATTTACCACCTCAGTGTTTCTTAAACATAAGCACTCATTTTTGTTTCAGTTTTGATTTTTCATTCATGCAAAAGAACAATGACACTTGTAGTTGATATACTGATGCACAAACTCCTAATTCACATTTTGAGGTTTCAGTCTCTGTTCACAGCTACCCGTGGTCCATTCCTGAGCCTGTTGTTTTCCACCAACCTCGCTTACTGGCAAGGTCACTGTCATAACATTCAGCCTCAGATTCCCTTGTCTGTCTTGGACTGTAGCTGGCAGTGATAATCCTTGTTCTGCTCAGGAGATTTGCTGAGAGCCACTCAGAAATCCTCTACCTGCTCTAGGTTGCTCCAAGCTCACTGAGCCCAAAGAGCAGAGCAAGGACTACCATGTGTCATGTGCAGTTGGAATCCATTAGTGGGATAATATATATAAGGTGTTTCAGATCAATTTAAAACCAACAAGGAAACCAACAAAAAAGAATAACCAATAATATAGAATGAAATTTTACCCTAATATCAGTTTAAAAAGATGAGTCTTATACTGCTTTTTGAATGAGTCCATTGAGATCACAGATCATAGACTGGAGGGCAGTGAATTCTAGAGTGATTGCAAATGTCACCTTCAGTTTTTTGTCTAAATTTGAGGATGGATAACAATCCCTGATCAGAAGACCTAAAAGTCCTGCTGGTGACATATGGCTGCAAAGGTTTGTTAATATAATGCTTAACTGTGCAGAGACCTAATGTGAACATTCGAAGTCTGATAGGGAGCCAGTGCAGTAAAATCAGCCAACCCAGTATCACAGCAAAAGACCTGCTGTTCCATTGTGTAGTTGCCATGGTTTGCCTCTTCTAGGCATGAAATGGGTTGATCAGCAAGCGTGTGACATGACAATTTTTGGAGGATCTGGTGCAGACCATTACCTGTAGCTGTAGGCGATCCAAGGAGCACAGTGTCAGGTTTAAACCACCACGACACCAACAGTAAAAACACTGACCTCGCTGGGAGTTTCTAAACAATGAGTGACATCAGGGTGGGTGTGCACATCGTTCATATACAGTTTATGTATGCAATTTACAGTTACTTTCACTTCATCTTCTAATTGTTTTCATAATTCATGAGTAGTTGTGAGAATACTTGAATGATGAATTTAGTCTTAGTCTTCTTCTAAATTAAAAGATAAGGATCTAAAAATCAAACAGACTGCTATGTCAGTATGGCTTCTCATTTGCATTTTAATTAACACCATTTATAGAAGCCTGGAGTTGTACAGCTTTGTAACATTTTAGAATACTATGGATGAAAGGGTAGACTAGATCGAATTTATACAAATCCTTTGGATCAAAGTGCACATGTTCATGGATGCAGATGGGATGGTGAATATTCTTAAATATTTGACAGTGTGTGTACAGGAATCAGCAATATGCTGCTTTAGAAGTTTTTTTTCTTTTAAACGTGCTGTATTTCATTTTAAAGAATATGATGTCTAAAACATAACGATCAATTTTATTGTAGCTCACAAATGACTGTACATTATTATATAATTATGTATCCAAGTCTTTTACTAATTCAAATCTAATCTAAATATGAATCGTGGATGTTTGTGGTACTATGCACAAATCATGTACTGGCATTTTAAAAATGCTTCCTCAGCAGTGTGTATTTTGTCGCACAAGTCATCAATTTAATCACCAAAGCTGTCAAAACCAGCTTGTTTCCAAGAAAAACTATTAATTTGTTACATTTGACAAACGGCTTCTTTCTTGGTGAGCTATGAACACTGATTAAAGACAGAGTTTCCTGTAGAATCAAAAAGAGTTTGAGGGCTGATGACTCAATGATTCTTATCCCTTCACTAATGTTCATTCAATGCCTGGTTGAGGAACTCATACAAACTATATCAGGTCAGGAGTGCTTTAGCCCAATTTCTAGTGACCCACATTTTTCTGAGTTAGGTGGTTAACATCCATGGGAGATGCATTAGAAAATAAATGAATAATAAATGAAACACTGATGCACTGAGAAGCCTATTCTTTGAGCAATGATTAACCCATCTCAGTGTGTACTGTACACATATGTTTGAGCATGAGAGAAAAAAATGACAAATCCTTGGTAAAGACATGAAAATTCTGATTTATGATCACCACTGAATATGTATCCAATTACAACACTCTAAGTAGACATTCCTCAACCATTACCAAAGTATAAATACATACTGTTGCTACTGCTAACTTCTAATCATACGTCACACAAAGCTAAATATTTTCATTACTGCCATGTGTAAATTTCAGTCACTGGATCTACAATCACTGTAAACAGATCTCTGCACATGCTTATTGCTGAGTGTAAATACAAGACATGATTTATGGTGGTACTCTCGCTGTAGTCTGCTCTTAGTCTGAGTCATATTGACCAGTCTCCATGTTAAGAGCAAAATAAAAAAAGAGGATTGCATTTGCTGCAAGTGCAACTGCAATATATATATATATATATATATATATATATATATATATAGAGAGAGAGAGAGAGAGATTGTAATTCTTGTAGCAAACTATATGCATGTTTATATATCTAGGTATTCTAGTCCCTTCTCAATCTTCTTGGCATCAATCACTTTTAGATGTGCACACTACAAACAGAAAATTCTACTCTTTCTGCTGCTTTATCATTAAACACTATTAATAGTAAATCACAGGAATGCTCCTTTTTTATTGTCCATAATGTTCTAGTCACTATTGAATGGATTTTGCCACTCATGTCATTTCTCCATGCACCTGTATTATTTGAATTACATTAAGTAGAACTGATCCATTGGAAGTACTCTTTGATCGTGGGTTGATATTGATATCCGGGATCATATCCTCTTCTGTCACTTGGACATGTCTCACCCACAACAGAAAGTCAATAATTTATGCTTACAACACAATGAGTGTGCTGCATTGGCTGTGACCTCTAGCATGTGAAGCCATACAGATAGCAATGAAATGTGCAACAGAAAAACCTTTACGTATTTTACATTCACGCATGTAAACTGGTTTTTAGTGGAACGTACAGAGAAGGGTGCGTGTCATCAGGTGACAGGCAGACAGAAAAGCATGCAGAGCTGCATGGGCGTCTGACAAGCAGGCATACACCCGAGACTGCATCTCCAACCATTTCATCCAAAGCATCTTACAGCAGCACCGGTGCACATTCAGCTTGGGTGGGTACCGAACCACTCCACGGTTGCTGCAGAATCACTGACTGACAGGCAGGCCGCGGTATGGGCAGACAGACACGCGGACAGAGAGGCTAGGTATCTGCGCGGCTTCTCGTGCTTTTGTGTTTTCTCGCTGGATCAGCCTGACAGAAAATCAATGACGCTGCACTCTCACGGAGACGCAGAGTAACCAGAAAAGCAAGGACGACGGAGGCTTAACATGCAACAGTCGAGCGCGCACCTTTTCTTACACAGTCGCTGCAGGTCTTAGGTTGAGGACAGTCTGGTGAAGATTCAGGCGTGTGCATGTGAGGGAATGTGTCAGTCACGACAGGGGTACACATCTGATTATATTTGCCAATTATACATGCCACTCCACGGAGCCGTTGAGATGAATGGAGTCCCAGGCTAATATGGGCACTTCCACAGGGCTTTGATATAAGACCCAGCTGGTCTTCACATTTAGCACAAATTGATTGCAAAATTATCCATATGCATAAACCTGATCAGACTGAGAGAAAACAGAGGTGATGGTGCCTGGTTGTTGTGGTGGTGCTGAGATTTGAGGATTGCATTAAAAATAAATAAATAAATGAAAATAAAATAAAAGAATGGATTGACGTTTGCATGCGCAGCCAATATTCCGGGCGTGAGGAAGGCGGTGGGGGTCGGATCGCACCAATAACCCACCGGGCCGCCGCATCACTGTCAGTAAAAGGCTGCCATCATCCATTCATTCACCTCATTGTTAAATAGAAGACAAATCAGCATTAGCTTTCAAGGAGCGGCGTGTGTTCAGGTATTTTAACCGTGTAGCCCATCTGAGAGCACCAGCTGGGATTAGGCTGCAGGACACCGCTATTTTCAGGGAGGGAGCACATGTGTTTAACCGTGGCAACAAATTCTTATAAATAAACTTTCATTTACCTTCATGTCGTTGACAATCGCCTGGAACAGACCACCGAGGGCCCCGCATTCCTTCTCCACCGTCTCCATGTTTGCCAAATCCACCATTCGCCGGAATTTTTAGAAGCGCGCACCAATTGCGCGCTACCAACACCCAGCAGGGAAAAATATACAAAAAAATTATTTCCACAAAATCACGACCGGTCTCTGAAAACCGGGAGACCGACAATAACGGGAGGGATGCAGGAAGAACGGGAGGAGGAGGAGGGGTGGGAAAAAAAAGAACGATGCCGAAACAAACGGCTTCGTTGCGGTCTCTTCCAGGAGAAGGTAAGATTGGGTTTGAGAGAGGAAAGACACAAAATCTCTCTCTCTCTCTCTCTCTCTCTCTCTCTCTTGCGCTCTCTCACTCCCTCCCACTCAGGCGGTGAGATGGTACCGGGGCGACCAAGCTCATCTTGGCGCAGCCAGCGCAACGCGGGGACGCATGTGAACGCAGCGGAGAAGCACAGGGATGTGGTGTGTCAGAGCCTGTGTCTGTGCGTTCGTGCATGCATGTGCTCGTAGGTAAAATAACGACAGGCTGTGATTGGTGCACAGGCGGTGGGCTCAGCGGTGCAGGGAGAGCAGCCAGTAATACGATCCGTTCAACTGCAAGCGAGTCACAAAAAGGGGAGGCTGGACAATCCTGGACGGTGTGTCACATGGCCGCACGCAGGCACATATACATGCATGTAGACACACACACACACACACACACTACAGCATGGGGCTTACTGTCAGATAGAGTTAGATACTAGCAGAGTGTGTGTATGTGTGTAGGAATGCGTACTGACCACCTGATTTATGTTTAAACCACTAACCATTCAGTGACATGTATGAGTGGTTATTTTTGACATTGTGGCTATTTCTGAAATTCCACCTGCTACCCTCTTGTGACATGAGTTCACTGGTCTACCCAGGAGGCAAACATCTTCAGGTCCAACACACTTCATTTTCCATATCAGTTACTCAGAGTAATAAATAAATACATAAAAAGTAATTAAAAATAAAAGTTGACTCTGTTTTATTTTGTTCCATAAGAAGAAGCAGTTATTACCATGCCATGGTTTACAGTTTACGGTACAAAAATATCTTTATGAATAGGTTTCCCCTCTCATAACAGCTGTTTGGAAACTGTTAGAGGTTACAGTTCGTGGTGTGTCCTCTCTGTCTGGTAGGTGTGCTGGCACGGGCACATGTAGATGACTGGTAGAAAACACCTGTGATGATTCAAGTGACTAAACAGGACCTCTTGACTGAGGTTAAAGCTACCTGACTATGTTTATATCCTCACTAAACAACTGTTTCACTGACTGTACCATTTCTGTTGAACATAAAAAATAACAGTTTAAAGACATGCAGCAAACTGGAAACTGGAAACAACTGGGAACAATGAATTTATATTTGGTATAATGCACATCATTGTGTGTTGTATACTTAAATAAATAAATAATATGTGTTTTATTTTGAAATAAACTGGTTTAATTGTTTTCATTTCCAGCTTCATAGTTTTATTTTTCTGTTTTCAGTTTTGCCTCCTTCCTTTAAGCCCAGCCTCAGTGCTCACACTCAGGGCTGTGTACCTAACATGACCATATTAGGGGTGTTCACTCTCATTGACATACAAATCCATGACTGTAAAAATAATAACTCTAAATGAGCATTTAGAGCAGTCTAAAGCTTGAGTCTGTAGCTCAAGGAGATTACTTGGACATACATATCATTATCTCATTATTTGAAACTTTGGTCTTTCTGTTTTTGGCCATATCACTATCCAAAAAAGAAAAAGAAAAAAGAAAAACGAGTAGGTTGGGGAGTTGGGGATTAATATTTATACTTACACTGCTGTTAATATTAACATTTCAGTGCCAGTCAGAGTTTGATACAAAGTCGATTACTGTTACATGACATTACAAACACTTAATAAAACACCCAAATGACACATCTGCATGCATTTAAAAAAAAAGCCCCCTGTAGGCATTTCACACTTTAATCTTCATAGAAGCTGCTGAGTGTAAAAATAAAAGAACGCAGTAGTAACTCTAAGAGAGTATCAAAATAAAAGCTGATTTAGGAGCCGTGTGGTTCTACAGTGATGAAATGAACTCTGACAGTGTTCATTAATGTAGTCAAATTACCGTGAGTCAAATTTATGCTTTTTGAGTCAGAAAATGCATAAAGATGACTGCGGTCATAAGGTTCTTGGTAGCTACTGTTAAACCACTGTGCCTCTCATGTAGACAGTTGCATCATTTTTTTCAGAGCCATAACTAACTACAAAAATGTTTCCTGAGGCAGTTCTAGTATGAGCAGAAATCCTTTCAGTGGGGGGTTGTTGTTTGCTGCATATGGGGGAAAAAAGCTCCTGAATAAAGGCATTTCTTGATAATGTTTTTTTTTTTTGTAAAGATAAAGGACAGATAAAGAAAAAAAGAAAATCTGTGCTTTCTGAAAGCCATATTCACCATCTACTGTATACTTAGGCAGCATAACAGTAACATGATGCGCCACGCAGCCAGAATGATGCTTTAAAGGTCAAAGGTCACAGTGGGGTGGTAATTCTGAGACTATAGATGAATCATGTCAAAGGAATTCTTGGGACAACAACGGAGAGGATAGATGGAATTGGTTTCAAGCAGAAAAATGTTGTTATGAGTTGAAGATTTCAGAGTGCGGTGTAAAGATATTCCATTTTTATTGGAACAGCTTGTGTGTCGAGTTTAAACAACCAGAGAAACCACAAACCTTCTCAAAATTCCAGATCATCAGATGGACAATATTTAAGGTGGAATATACAAATGTCCTCTTCATGATTCTGTAACACTGTCCCATAGTCCTTGTAGATATATTTCTCATACAGCATGTATTTTTAACTCTGAAAAAAAGTGATCTGTCTTTCTGTCTGTGTATGCTCCGGTTGTTTTTGTGTACAACTCTTAAATGAGACTACCTGTAAAAAAGGGGGATTTAATAATAGAGAGGAGGAGATAGCAGACGTAATACACATTGGTATGCACACAGGGATGAATTTCTGAACACACACACAAACACTTAGCTCTAAGCTCATGCCAAATGTTCAGCATCCTCCTAGAGACCTCCTATTGTGCAGAGAAAATGCACCCATGCAACTCCTGTGTATTATGTATATGTGCATCTATGTGTTTCTATGACTACACTAGTGACCTTGACTGAAGGATGTAATGCATATCAACCAATGCTTTCTACGTCTTAATGTAACCCCTTGTGTGTTTATGCGTCTTCTTATGTCTGGTCTTCCTTCACACATCACACATTACTCGCTCACTTGGACTCTGCAGAAAGCTGAAGAGCATGTGTTCAAGCGCAGCAAAAAACTCTCCTTTGGTTCTCATTATCTCTCATGAGGCCTTTCCTGAAAATGATCGGCTCAGTGTAGAAAGTAAACATACTTCAAAGAGTCATGAAAACAGTGTGGGTGTAGTAACAGCTGTGTATGGTAAAGTGACAGATTCCAGACAGGTTAAAACAATTTGACAAGGTTTTACTGCATTCCTAACTCTGGAGCTGATTTCTATTTAAAGATTCCTTGCACTCTGCTAACAGTGGCCCAGATGGTCCTGATGGTATACAGTGACGCACACATAACAGCAATGATTCACTTTCCCCTTTTATCCTGTTTGTGGCTTTATTATTTATTTTTTGTTACTGTCATGCTTAAAGGTCTTAAAATACATATTATTAAAGACATTAGACACCTTCAACCAGATTCAGTGTGTGCTTCATACACACGTTGTAACATAATATTTAGTTTTATTTAAAGCCTAAAAAGAGCCCGTACTAGTGTATCTTCTCTGCATTTCATATATTAAAAGTAAAAATTCTTTCAAAACACCTGCTAATAAATCACGTAGCTGTTATTGGCTCTTTGCTCGCCATGGAAAACAGCTGGCAGAGGCTCCTCATTGTGAGTATTTGAATGTCTTTGGACACAATAGTCCAGGACAGCCAGAGGTCACTAACAGAGATGATGACTACATGAATCTCCCACAACATTAAAACCACTAACGGGTAAAATGAAAAACACCTATCATGTTGACTCGAGGGCAACGACATCTCCCATCAAGAGAATCCACCTCATTACACTGCAAAGACTCCACAGGACAGTTTTGACAAACTCTACAAAGAGCTTGCGGCATCAACCTGACATCCAGTCATCAAACATCTCCACCATGCTGGTTCTGATGGCCTGCAGCCTCCATTTGTAACTGAAAGGGTTACCTTAAACTAATACTTTGACTACTAGTAGGGACATTAACAATGAGACAAAACACTCCACAAATCCTGAAGAGAAATCTGTGGAAGAATGCCAGGCGAGCAATATTTGAGGTATGCATCGTGTCATTGCACATATATGGTTCATGACAGTTTCAGCTATATAGTGGCAGAAATATCTGCTCATTATTACCAAAGTCCATGGTTAACATGGAGAAAATGTATGTACTGTAAATATTGTTTTTCTTCACTAGCTTAAACGAGGCAGAGATGCTGATTAGCTGTTAGTGCTCTCTGTAGTGATGTGCTGAAATGTTGCAAAGGTTTAGTGCACATACACGTTTTTTGGTGAACAAGCGTTTTAAATCTTATTATGAGACAAATTTACTAAATTAAATTTTCTGTTTCGGGTTTTTTTTTCATAATAATTGAGTGCCTCTCATGTGGATAGGACATGTAAAAAAAACTTACCAAGATTGCGGCAATGTGGTAAAATATGCTTCTAGAAGGACTTTGCTGTTAGTTAAATTGCTGGTCTGTTTCTGTTCCTTGGGGTGGCTGTACAGGTGCTTTAGAGCTAACTCTACCTTTCCTTTTGATGGAAGCTAAACAATCATCAGTAACACTCTCCCTCTCATTGTTACCAAAAACCCTCCTTGCTTTGTCCCCCTTGAGAGAACTTGATTGATCTACACAAACAACAACCTCTCACTGATTGGGACCTCATCCTCAGGCTGGACGCTGTATTTTTAATTGGGTTTTGTCATTCTCCATCCTAGTTCAGCTACATTTGTGGTTCTTGAATTTTAGCCTGCATGTAAAAAAAATCTTGCAATCACCGAATGTGTATGGGGAACACATGCTCCCTCTCTATATAAGAAATTAAGCCTTTTTTTTCTACTCTTATTACTCTTGTTGACACTTTTTTACAGTATGAAGAGAAACCGGACATGTCAGGGGCTTTAAGCATTTTTGGTAGAACACAATGGATTCAAAAGTAAAGCTTATATAGATTTATGGGTTGTAAATATTTATTGTCCTTGAAATGGTTTAAAATGAAAAGATTAGTCAGTGGATGTTGCAATGATCTCAAAAGAGAATGATGATTCAGTTACTGCAGTGAATCACATATGACAAAGCTAAGCCTGCATGGGGCCAGTGATGGAAGCGGCGCTGTTTATAATGATCATGTTTGTTACTAAAGGCGTGGATGTCTAATAAAAGAGCCTGAGTCACATCCAGTTCAGAAAAACACCCAGCACTATCATTTTGAACTATTGGCAATTAGCTTATATAATCTGGGAAAAATAAAGAATTAATAAAAATGATTATTCACAAAAACAGAAGTAAAAACAATCAAGATGTCCATACTTACCCTTAAAGATGTGCTATAAAAATACAGGGTGGGCCATTTATATGGATACACTGTAATTACATGGGAATGGTTGGTGATATCAAAGTCCTGTTTGTGGCACATTAGTATACGTGAGCAGGGTGTCTTGCATTGAAATCTGCTGCAATGACCCGGTTACTGCGTTCACCAGATATCAACACAATTTCGATCCGCTCCTCACGTGTTAACCTCTTCGACATGTCAATGGCTGTGAACAAAGAGAAACTTGTAAATAACTCATGAAAGAATAAAGTTACGTTGAAACCAAGCACAACATTGTTTTTCTTGTGACATTACCAATAAGTTTGATGTGTCACATGGCCCTCTTCCTATTGAAAAAACAAAAGTTGTATCCAAGATGGCCGACTTCTAAATGGCCACCATGGTCACCACCCATCTTGAGGAGATTGCCCCCTCACATATACTAATGTGCCACAAACAGGACTTTAATATCACCAACCATTCCCATGTTATTACGGTGTATCCATATAAATGGCCCACCCTGTATATTAGATCAGATGGGATAAAACTAAACCCTTTCATTTGCCGATTAGCCACAATAGCCATCCATCCACATTACAAGCCTCTTGAATTGTCTGCATCGTTCTTTCCATATGAAGAGGTGACAAACAAAGGAGCTTCAACCAAAGGGAAGCTTTTTGGATTTATAAATTAGAGGCCATTAAATATCCTGGCAAATATTTTTACTCTTTATTAACTGTGTCGTTGTTTTGAAAACACATCAATAATATTTGTAATAAGTGGAATGGACTAATAAATGGATTGGAATGCTTATGAAATTTTGATTGTGGGCTGTTGACGGCCTTTTTGGACTCACTTTGGTATCCATATTTCCGTATTTTTACCCACTTGTATAATTTTCCACTTTCACCCCAGGTGGAGGTTTGCCAGAAACGAGCTGCTGTTTCTATGAAAGCTTTTTAACTCCCTGATAAAGGCACACATGCCAAAACATTTTTTGGAGGTTAAATGAGACAACACTATAGGGATAAAGATTTAAATTACTATTAAATGTGGGCGTTTAAGGCTTTACAGCACTGGCCTTTCATAATGATGTATGAGTGAAGCAATAGTTTTACTTATCATTTTACTTTTTATTTATTTATTTATAAATACATTACAGCATTTTAATTAAAAGCATGTACATTTATATTTTGACATTAGTCCATTGTGGATGCACATCAAACAATAAAACAAAGCAAAACCCAAACCAGCATATCAGATTTGTTTACTGTTGATTAATATATTTTTATATTGAAGGATCCATATGTTACTGAAATCTGGAATTAGAATTTCTGTGTGGTGATGTATTTTACTGATGCCCCTCCACGCATACGCAAAGCAGAATCTGCAATGTCCCTGGGTAGGGTCAGAGGTCAGGGGTCAGCTGACCTTAAAAGCAGATGATGCTGCATTTCTTTTGTGAGGAAGCACCAGAAATTGAGCAAAACTGGCACGCCCTGCTTAAAGCAGATGTAAGGAGTTTTCAGCACAAGAGTGTCCTGCAAGATGTGAACTTATGTTTGTGTCATCTGGTGTTTGTTCGCCTTTTCAAGAGAGTTATTTATTGCCAGATGGAAGTTATTTCAAAGAGAGATAACGGAGACCTTCTGCTTTGTTTTCTTACAAAATGAATGCAATGCAGCTGTGATTATTGCCACTGCAGCATTTTTCAGTGACATATACAATGACAGAAAGCAGATTTTTGATACAAAATAAGACATCTTCACTAGCCCACAGATGTTATTTCCTATAAGCAACTTCTACTGGTCATAGGATGACCAACTGCAAGAAAATGTTCTCAACAGGTTTAAAGATTGGCATCTGGTGACTCCATTTGAAACGAATATGCAACCTAATGATTTATATCCAGCGGCAACATTCACTCATTCCAAAAAAAAGTTGTCGTGCTGTGTAAAATGTGAATGAAACATATTGCAACGATTGGCAAATCTCATAAAGGCTTATTTTATTCACATTCAAACATAGAAAACATATTACATTTGCAGCAACACGTCTCAAGAAAGTAAGGATGTTTACGAGTGTGTAGCATCTCTTCTTTTAACAGGAGTCTATAAATGTCTGGGAACTGAAGATAGTAGTTGTCGGATTCTGGGGACAGGAATGTTGTCTCATTCGTGTCTGATACAGGTTTCATCTGCTCAGCAGTCGAGAGACTTATATTTTTCTCTTCATGATGCTCTAAAGGTTTTTAGTTGGTGAAAGCTCTGGACTGCAGGCCAGTTTAGTACCCTGACTCCTTTACTATGAATCCATACTGTTGTAATATATGCAATATAAACACAGAGATGTCTGTGCAGGGCATGGGAGTCTAAGAAGTTTGGAAAGAAAGCTTTAGTTCTGAAGTCCAGTTTCTTTCTTTCCAACCTCCTTTGACTGTACAGTTTAGCATTGCCTTACTGAAGATCCTGAAAAAGATGTTGTTTGGATGGGAGCATGTATTGCCCTGAAATCTGTATATACCTTTCAGCACTGATGGTGCCTTTCCAGATGTGTGAATTCCAAAATTTGCCTCATTTGACATTGAATTTGCCTCAGTCCGTTTTATGTGTGCTTTGTTCCAGAGAATACGTGACCCTTCTGGATCACACTGTTCTGAAACTTGTCGATGCAGTTTTTTGCAGATTGTTGAACCTCTGCCCACCTCTGCCTCTCTAAAAGGCTCTTTATGTATTCAGTCATGTTACTAACTTGTTGCTAATGTACCTAATTAGTTGCAAATATTCCATCCAGTTGTTTCTTTTAGCATTTACTTCTCCAACCTTTTGTTGCCCCTGTTCCATCTTTTATAAAATATGTCAAGTTCAAAATGAGGCAGTATTTTTTGATGAAATAATTAATTGTCTTAGTTTAAACATTTGATCTGTTTGCTTATGGTATTCTAGTTTTTTCCCTTTCTATAATAATCCCAAAAGGTTGATTCTATTCATCTGGATGTAGCTGAACAGAATCAAGCTTTTGGGATTTATTTAGCTAGATGATTGAGCGTGCATCAAGACTTCCTATATTAATATTGATAGAGGAAACTTACATTAGTCTACATATAATAACAGAATTAGCTACAAGACCTTTGGTACACCATGTGGTGGAGGTTCTCTGTGCCAAAACATGTGATATATGCTGTTACTTACTGCCTTTCAGAGCATCACAAGTGCTTTCTTAACTGATATTTCATCTTCTGAGTTTAGTTGGTTTTAGTCTCTGTGTTGGAAAATGCTGTCAAAGTTAATTGGTAATCAGACACTGACTGAAGATGTCACAATGAGTTATTCTGTTCTCAAGTACAGATTTAGTGATTGTTGATGAGGTTGAGGCTTTGTTCCTCAGCCACAGCACTGTCCCACTTTGTGGAGTTGGCAGTGATGTCCAGTCACTGCTCCTCGTCACTGTGCTTCCACCTCAAATCCTCTTTTTTTGTGCCGATGCCACAGTGTTTCATCCCAGTCTGCACGTCACTGTCTTTCTGTTTGGCCTCTGATTCAGCATCAGTGTCAGAAGACTCTAGGTATGGGCTGGGAATCAATGACATCCAACTTCCACTGTAAAAAGCCATGTCTTTCAATCCTTTTACAGTATTTAAAATCCTGCACAAATTTCTTCCAAATATTGCCATTGTCACTCATCTCTCTCAGTGTTTTGTCATTCTACTTTCCCAGGCAATTCACAAGGTTCTTTCCACATGGGGGAGATTTGTGATGGTTACGTCACATGGTTCGTTACTCTATCTGCAAACTGAATTTACACAGAGCATTTGTTTTAAGGAAAAACAATTCATAAACTTAACTAAACCCAAATGAATAAAACATGTCTTGCGGGTTAGCATATAAACAACTCTGTTTCCAAGAAACTTCCAGGTAATAGTTAGAGGCCTGTAAAGTTTTACTGTTGTAGTCCCCAGCATCTCATATAAAAGTCCAGCTAAGAATAAACAAGCTAAAAATACCACAATCCTACATCCAAACATAAACTTTAACTGCAGAATGTAAACTGCTCCCCAAAGACAAAAATAGCCTCATAAAATACAGAAGGCCTTTGGGTAATGTGTGGCATATAGTAAATCGCTGCTGACCAAATGATGATACACTGTGACTGTCATGGTCCAGTGTTTATGTATTGTATTCCTGCTATGTTTAGTATTTTCTGGTCTTAGTTTTGTTGTCCAGTCTTCAGGTTTCGGTTATCATGCCTCTGTGTTGTATGTTTGCTTTCTGTTTTCTCCCGCGGTCTCAGTGTCAAGCCCATGTGTCTTAGTCATGGTCTCAGTGTTTGTTCTTCCTGTTTTATTTTGATAGTCTTGTGTTTATGTGCTGTGTTCAGTTTTGCTTCTCCTGTCTCATCAGTGTCAGCTGTGTTCCCATCTGTGGGCTGTTCCCTTGTTATCCTCCTTGTGTGTATATTGTTTGCATTTCCCTCTGTTCACTGTCGTGTTCTCCCACATTGTAGGTAGTAGTTCTGTCTGTTTGTCTTCCAGTCAGCGAGTCAGTTTATTTTGTATTTGTGACTGTTTAGTTGGATCTTTTGCCTTTTGTTTTCATTGGCAAACAAAGAAATTCCACCAGGCACAAGGACATCAAATCCCCTCAAACCCAATCATTCAAACGAAAAATCAAATAGTTTATATTTCATAAAAAGGAATTTTCATTTTTGTTTAGTTTTATTTGAAATCATGAAGATGTGCTGCCAATGTGTGTCTTTTAGTTCTTTTTAGCTCTAAAATCAGTACACAGCTGCCTTTAGGCTGAATAATTTGCCCTAGGAGGCACATTGCTGTAGAAACACTATTGACTTTTACTGCACCCCTATTTCTGGGAGTGTGCACCGTATTATTTATTTGATATACTTAATTTTTAGTTTTGCATATCAAGTGTTTCTGAATCTCCATCTAGAGCATTGTGTCTCTTCTTGTAATCCTTATATATTGGAAAACAAATCGATATCGTGATGTTTTCTTTCTGTACCCCTCTGCCGATGCTGTACCCTTTATCTCATGACCTTCTTTCGCTTCTATTCCCTCCTCTATCACTTCCTCTCAGTGTGCTGAGTAAGACCATATGACTGTCAAGTGTCACACCAGGCAAAAGGAAAAAAAATGTAGGGAATGTAGAGGAGAGGGCAAGGAGAAGCATGGGAGATATATTAGGAGAGGGGATAATGGAGGGAGAGGAGCACAGAAAAGACCCCAATTTTTATCACCCTCCTCCTCCTCCTCCTCCTCTTCTGTATGGCAGAGCAGAATGTAGGTCTGCTCTTGCCTTCAGCCATCAGCAACAATCAGTTCTGCCCCAGTTACTGACGCATCTCACAGACTAAACACACACGCATACGTCACAATATGCAGTAATACACGCACACAGATGCACACATGAACAATATGCTCACAGAAACACACACACACACACACACACACACACACACACACACACACACACACACACACACACACACACACACCAGTCTCTGAAGAACACACATGTTGTCATACAGAGGCAGTATCTGCCACAAGCCTGTGCAGATGTATGCAAACAGTTAAGCATGATCACATTTTCACATTTTAATAACAAGAAGGGTTGAACACTGATTTTACTATTTACAAAATTAACATGGTGCCGACATTGTGCGATCATGCAGGTACACATGAGCTCAGCATCATAAAGATTTAATCAAGAGAGGGGAAATGTAAAGAATGTAAATTCATGTTTTCAGTGAATTCACAGAATTTGACCGTACAGTCAATACATTTAGGTTCAAATCCAAGTATTTTAATGTTACAGTTGTTTATGTTGACATGAAGGAAGTTGGAAGTATTTTTGCCAATTTTGAAAATCAAGATGTTCTAATAATTCAAAGGAAAGACCTCTTCCAGTCTGCTAATAGTTGTTGTGTGGCTCACAGAATATGAACATGAGGTGCATGAACAGAAAAAGAAAAAAAAAGTACTGGGCTTACTAATAATGAGACGTGATCCAAAATATCACCAGGATAAAACACAGAAACAGAAATATTAAGTAAAGAGGTCACGTTCAGAGCTGGCAGTTAACTTCCACAGCTATCAGAGTGGCCACTTCCTTGATTTTAAACCATTGCAAACTCCAAATGGAGGGTTATAATTAAAATCCATGCACCTTGTGTTTTCTTCTGCCAAGACTTCTGCAGCAACACAATCAGGCGTCTTTCGCTCTCCATACCTTTTCCTGGCAAGTGACTGTTGTGTTTCAGTTCTTTGTTAAATCGGTTAACTGTATAGTCACTAAAAATGTAGTGACTTGTTCCTCAGGATTGTACTCATTGGAGCTAACAGTTAGACACAAACATGATGACTCACAGTTTCAAATACAATCAGCACATTACTTCAGATGCACTGAAGGCAGGAGTGCACTTTTACTGGCTGTGGAGCTCAAAAGATTGATAATATTTTGCAAGAATTACTTTATTCTTCAAAATTCCATGTAGGCAACTACTTGAGATTTTATTGGTACAACCTTACTTTTATTTTCAGCTGGCTGCAGGTGATGAGGCGAGCTGAACATCCATCGTTTGGTTCCATGACTGCTCTCAGCATTTGGGGGCTTTTCCTTTTAACAAGATGGCCATTGTTTTTATCTGTACCTGCTGAGTGATGCACCTGAGTGATGTTTGTTTTAAGATACTTTGTTAATAAAATGTTAATCATAAATTTTCATGCCTTTGTGAAACCACCTCATATTGTGTTGCATTGTATCCGGTCACCTGTAGGGGGCGCTCGTTATGGAAAGGCTCGAAGTCATATTTTAGGCCAGGCACAAACAGCTTACATTATCATTTGCAAGACTTGTTGTTGCAAAGGTGGCAGCTCCAGAGACCAAAACAGTTTTTTGTACCAGGCTGTAAACATGTTTATTTCTGCTACACTGATTCTATGGGGATTCATTCCCTTTAGAGTCAGCCTCAAGAGGCCATCACCTCCTTTTTTTTTTTTCTCGCGTACTCCAGTTTGCTCA
The DNA here is from genome assembly GCF_051167445.1 of Perissodus microlepis. Lineage (NCBI taxonomy): Eukaryota > Metazoa > Chordata > Actinopteri > Cichliformes > Cichlidae > Perissodus > Perissodus microlepis. Next base: position 4,298,773 of record NC_140461.1, read on the forward strand.
ACACAGTAAATTGGCAGCATATTAGATGTCGTTGGTATCTTGCATATGACTATGTTGGGCTGTCCGTCTCTGTCTTGGCTTTGTTATAGACTAATTAATTAATCTTATAAAATGTGTTTAAGAATTTGGATGAAGGACAGGCTGATTCTTCTTGGGTTGTATTTTTGACAAACCAGGGAATGCACTTAGCTCTGCTCCCACATTGGGCATGGACAGCATGGTCTCCTTAAACATTTGACTTTTCTGCTTGCATTATTGAGCCAGCTGAGGTTAAAAAACATGCTGCACTCACTGAATGTCCCTTCAGTAACCCAACACAAATTAAGCTCCCTGTGTGATTTGATAAATTTAAACAGCAAATCATCTGTGTTGATGTGACCTATTTTTTTTCACAAACCTCAGAATCTGTCATCAGACGTCATCAGTGTTGGAATTTCTCTAAATAAATTATTGTGAAGTGACTCCATACGATGCCCATCTGGGCTGCTTTCTTTGGGCCCCATGGAATGCTCTTTGGGTTTGTTTCATTACATCTACATGTTTAATATACGGACATGTTACATACATTAGCATGAAATACAAAAGTAACATTTATTTAACAAAATTACTTAAATCTCTGTTTTTCTCTACTTCATTGCAAAGTGGTATTTACAAGTAATTATATTGTTTTGTAAAACTGATTTGTCACAAATATATGTGAATTTCAGGTCACATCATGATTTTGTTCCTGTTACAAATGAAGCCTAACCTTGAATTAAAGCTTGTGTTAATGGTCTTAAACAAACTTTTAGTCTAAATAATAAATAAATAAATAAATGAATGAATAAAGTTCATTTGTCAGAGAAGTGAAAAATAAGAATGACAACAATACTACACTGAGAAACAGGCCACTATGCTTTTCCAGAGAAGAGTTGTAATTATTAAAATTCATTAGACTTTTAGTAGTGGGGTGATCGTGGCTCAAGAGTTGGAAGTTCGCCTTGTAATCAGAAGGTTGCTGGTTCGAGCCCTGGCTTGGACAGTCTCGGTCGTTGTGTCCTTGGGCAAGACACTTCACCCGTTGCCTACTGGTGGTGGTCAGAGGGCCCGGTGGCGCCAGTGTCCGGCAGCCTCGCCTCTGTCAGTGCGCCCCAGGTTGGCTGTGGCTACAATGTAGCTTGCCATCACCAGTGTGTGAATGGGTGGATGACTGGATATGTAAAGCGCTTTGGGGTCCTTAGGGACTAGTAAAGCGTTATATAAATACAGGCCATTTAGTCAGCTGGGCAGGAGAATGAAGGAAATTCTCACTGCAGCATCTTCTGAGTGCTGAAAATGCATGTATGTAAAAGGTCTGGGCTTCTCTGCTTACACTGCCATCTCTGAATCAAACCGTGACCTTGACTCTGTAAGTATATGAAAGACAGATGTAGCTACTGTGATATAGTCCATTTGTCACCTCAAGCTGTCCATTTTCACCACAGCCATCTTGATTTTTTGTACCTGGTCTCCACTAGCAAGGATTTGATATAACCAAGGAACTAAGGGACCCTGTACACTCATAGGTTAGCAACTTGTCAATCAGATGGTGAAGAATACCCTGCCATAGCCTTCTTTTTTATTCTAACTGGTTTTCTATTGAACATCATGAAACTACTTGAAACTACTAACTGAGGCTCTAAATATATCAGGATAGTGCTTTTTACCTATGCAGGCTTTATCAATTTTCCTATACGATACGACAGATTTAAGCTAAAGTACACGAGACAATGTATCGTGGATACATTATATTATTTAAATTATTAGCAAAGAGCAATACTGAGACAATGGGACAGGCTGTTCCTGTGAACTTTCATATGATTAACTCATAAGAAAATGGATGAATGGATGGAGACACATAGCTTAAAGTCATTCTGAAATTAATTTGTATGTACATTTTTTGCAGATATACAGTAATAAGAATAAGCTGAGTATTGAATTTTTGTGCTAATGACAATGATAGTGAGACTAAGCAGGAGATTGGAGGGCATGAGGATATTTATATCAGGACAGGGGTGGGGGTAAGGAGGAGGACAAACAGAAGAAAGAATCTGCTCTCATTAAATTTTCACTTTCATTTATTTGTAAATAATTTAAGAGCTATGTTGCACTGTGTCTATGATGCAGCATGGGCCTCACATGCAGAAGACACTCGCACACTCACAGCGAGCACACAGTCGTACACAGAGTATGCACGATCGAGAGTGGCACACGTATAAACAATATTCATAAATTCAGAACATTATACAGACATATAGACCCACACATGCACTCTCCCAGGGGATCCGATTAGAGTAAAACATGTCAGCCACCCACCTTATGTGCCATGCCACCACTGCCAGTAGTTCTTTTTATAATAATCACGCAAACACACAGAAACAGAGCACAGACCTTCCTCCATGCACTTTTATATTCATATTAACCTTTTCAGTTTGAATAATCCATGAATCATAAAGGGAACAGAGGCTTGAATGTCACAAAAAGTAAAATCTAGACCCAGATAAGGACATTGTTAAAAAACATGTGCCACACATTTATCTTAATGGTCTACCCAGCTGATGGGCCTGCATCACATCCAGGCAATCAGAAGGAGGAGATTAATGTGTGTGCATATGTATCTCTGGTCCATTTAACACATGGATTAAAACATTCCCAGTTATTAGAGTAATACAAAAACAAATGATATACAATAATGGGCAATTTTAGGTTATGAGGGTTTGACACCTAACAGGTTTCGAAATACATTAATGTCAATGAATGTCCTCACAAAGCCTTTATGTGCGAGCTTGTCATTACACACAGAGTGGAGCAGGCAGAAGTCAATGAAAGTAAACAACAGCCATGAACAACAAATAAAAAAAATAAAAAAAGAAGCAGGAAAAAAAGGTTTAACAAGAACAACAGCTGTAATTTTAACTGACTGGGTTTCATTAATATGTGATTCCTGGCCTACTAATATGGCTTGTTCCTTATGAAACAATGTGAAATTTCCACAAGAATCCAAAAACAGAAAACCAAAAGTATTCAATGACTGAACTCCCTGAGAGCAGACTGACACATTTTTACATCAAATTTCACCTTTCACAAGGTAACAAAAGGTACCAACAGCACAAAATCTTTTCTTTCTCTCAGAGACAGCCATTGTGAAGTTTTGTTGACTGTTGCTTGGCCCAGATACATCACACTGTCTGGATACAGCATAGCAACAAGGCACCTGATCAAAGAGTATAGAAGAGAGGAGAGGAAAGACAGAAAGAGAATAAGGACTACAGAAACAGAAAACTGGTGAAAAACAAACACGTGGGAAATCGCAGAGGGAGATAAGGGAGGAATTACATGAAACGGAAGCAAGTTTTAGAGACCACTAAACGAAACTGAAGAAAAGGAGAAAGATGGGGGTTATTTGAGACGTTAACACAAGAAACAGAGCTTTTCATCAGGGAGGCACTTGCAGAAGAGTCAAAATCAGGACTGAGTTCTTTTATCTTCTAGTCCTCCAAACACTGCAAAAATAAACTTACAACCTTGTGTTTGAACGTGTAGAGTGACTTCATGCCCAGGGCACAGGCAGCCCCATCTATTTATTGTTATTAAATAGTTTCAGAAGATCTGTGTTTGGTGCTGATTGCATGGACAGGGTGATGCACTGCTGGAATCTCTAACATCCATCCATCCATCCATCTTCTTCCGCTTTATCAGGGGCTGGGTCGCGGGGGCAGCAGCCTAAGCAGAGGATCCCAGACCTCCCTCTCCCCAGCCACCTCCTCTAGCTTATCCGGGGGAACACCAAGGCGTTCCCAGGCCAACCGAGAGATATAATCTCTCCAGCGTGTCCTGGGTCTGCCCCTCCCCCCGGTGGGACATGCCCGGAACACCTCACCCAGGAGGTGCCCAGGAGGCATCCTTGTCAGATGCCCAAACCACCTCAGCTGGCTCCTTTCAATGTGGAGGAGCAGCGGCTCTACTCTGAGCCCCCCCCCCCAGATGGCTGAACTTCTCACCCTATCTCTAAGGGAGAGGTCAGTCACCCTTCGGAAGAAGCTCATTTCCGCCGCTTGTATCAGCGATCTCGTTCTTTCGGTCACTACCCACAGCTCGTGGCCATAGGTGAGGGTAGGGACGTAGATCGACCAGTAAATTGAGAGCAGCGTCTGCATCACTGCGGCCGGAGCACCAATCCATCTATCAATCTCCAGCTCCCTTCTCCCATCACTTGCAAACAAGACCCCGAGATACTTGAACTCCTCCACTTGGGGCAGGAACTCATCCCCGACCCGGAGTGGGCACTCCACCCGTTTCCGGCTGAGAACCATGGCCTCAGATTTGGAGGTGCTGATTCTCATTCCCGCTGCTTCACACTCGGCTGCGAACCGTTCCAGTGCGAGCTGGAGGCCATCACCCGATGAAGCCAAGAGAACCACATCATCCGCGAAAAGCAGAGACGAGATTCTGAGGCCACCGAAGTGAAAGCCCTCCGCCACTTGGCTGTGCCTAGAAATCCTGTCCATAAAAATTATGAACAGAATTGGTGACAAAGAGCAGCCCTGGCGGAGCCCATAACCCACCGGGAACGAGTCCGACTTATTGCCGGCAATGCGAACCAAGCTCTTGCAACGGTTGTATAGGGATCGAATGGCCCGTAGCAGGCAGGCACCCCATACTCCTGCAGCACCTCCCATAGGACACCACGATGGACATGGTTGAATGCCTTCTCCAAGTCCACAAAACACATGTAGACTGGTTGGGCAAACTCCCATGCGCCCTCAAGTATCCTTGAGAGGATAAAGAGCTGGTCCAGTGTTCTGCGACCAGGGCAAAAACCGCAGTGTTCCTCCTGTATCCAAGGTTCGACTAGCGGACGAACTCTCCTTTCCAGCACCCTGGCATAGACTTTCCCAGGGAGGCTGAGGAGTGTGATCCCCCTGTAGTTGGAACACACCCTCCGGTCCCCCTTCTTAAAGATGGGGACCACCACCCCAGTCTGCCAGTCCAGGGGTACTGCTCCGGATCGCCACGCAGCATTGTAGAGGCGTGTCAACCAGGACAGCCCTACAACATTCAGAGTCTTCAGGAACTTGGGGCGGACCTCATCCACACCAGGGGCTCTGCCACCAAGGAGTTGTTTAACTGCCTCAGTGACCTCGCCCCCAGAAATTGGCGGGTCATTCCCCTCATCCCCAGACTCTGCTTTCTCCTCGGAAGACGTGTCAGTGGGATTAAGGAGGTCCTCGAAGTAGTCCTTCCACCGCCTGACAATTTTCTCGGTCGAAGTCAGCAGCGCTCCGCCAGCACTATACACAGTGCAGGTAGAGCACCGCTTTCCCCTCCTGAGACGCCTGACGGTTTGCCAGAATCTCTTCGAGGCAGTCCAAAAGTCTTTTTCCATGGCCTCTCCGAACTCCTCCCACACCCGAGTTTTTGCTTCAGCCACTGCCCGAGCCACATTCCGCTTGGCCTGTCGGTACCTGTCAGCTGCCTCTGAAGTCCCACAGGCTAACCAAGCCCGATAGGACTCCTTCTTCAGCCTGGTGTCTCCTTTCACCTCTGGTGTCCACCATTTGGTTCGGGGATTACCACCACGACAGGCACCAACCACCTTGCAGCCGCAGCTCAATGCAGCATCTTCGGCAATGGAGATGCTGAATATGGTCCATTCGGACTCAATGTCCCCAGTCTCCCTCGTAATGCTGTTGAAGCTCTGCCGGAGGTGTGCATTGAAGATCTCGTGGACTGGGGCCTCTGCTAGGCATTCCCAGCACACCCTCACAACACGTTTAGGTGCACCGCGTCTGTCCAGCGTCCTCCCCTGCCACCTGATCCAACTCACCACCAGGTGGTGATCAGTTGACAGCTCAGCCCCTCTCTTTACTCGAGTGTCCAGAACATATGGTCACAGGTCTGGTGATACGATTACAAAATCGATCATCGACCTGCGGCCTAGAGCGTCCTGGTGCCACGTGCACTTATGGACACTCTTATGTTCGAACAAGGTGTTCGTTATGGCCAAACTGTGATTTGCACAGAAGTCCAATGACAAAGCACCGCTCGGGTTCAGATCAGGGAGGCCGTTCCTCCCAATCACACCCCTCCAGGTCTCGCTGTCGTTACCCACGTGAGCATTGAAGTCTCCCAGTAGGACAACAGAGTCTCCAGGTGGAGCACCTTCCAGCACCCCACCCAGGGACTGGGTACTCTGAACTGCCACTCGGCGCATAAGCGCAGATGACAGTCAGGACCCGTTCCCCGACCCTAAGGTGCAGGGAACAAACCCTCTCATCCACCGGGAAGAACCCCAACGTACCGGCAGCAAGCCAAGGGGATATTAGAATACCCACCCCAGCCCGCCGCCTCTCACCAGGGGCAACTCCAGACTGAGACAGAGTCCAGCCCCTCTCCAGGAGACTGGTTCCAGAGCTCAAGCCATGCGTAGAGGTGAGCCCGACTATATCTAGCCGGTACCTCTCAACCTCACGCACTAACTCAGGCTCCTTCCCCACCAGAGAGGTGACATTCCATGTCCCAATTGCCAGTCTTGGTAGCCGGGGATCAGTCCACCAGGGCCTCCGCTCTTGGCCGCCACCTGGCACACAATGCACCCGACCCCTACCACGCCTCCTGCGGGTGGTGGGCCTGCGGGAGGATGGGCCCATGTCCCCTTTTTGGGCTGTGCCCGGCAGGGCCCCATGGACTAAGGCCCGGCCACCAGACGCTCGCCCTTGGGCACCCTCCCCGGGCCTGGCTCCAGGGCGGGGCCCCGGTAACCCTATCCTGGGCAGGGTAAACTGTTCCCTCGATGTTTTCCTCATAACGGTCTTCTGAATCGCTCTTTTTCTGGTCCCTCATCCAGGACCAATTTGCCATGGGAGACCCTACCAGGGGGCAAAACCCCCCGGACAACATAGCCCCTGGGATCCCTGGGACACACAAACCCCTCCACCACGATAAGGTAGCGATTCACGGAGAGGGGGCACCAAAAAAAAACACAATTAATGAGACAGGAATTTCTCAACATTAGTGGCAGCAGCGCACAGAAAATGCCCCTCATCAGCTGTTCAGATTGCAAAAGCAGATAGACAAATAACCAGGACTCTCCTGTTCTGCAGCTTTTAATAATTACTGTTACTATCATTGTGTTTGCTTATATTAGTTTTCACATTCTGAAATCAGATCTAGGATTTACATTGTGTTAAGTCCTGTTCAAAAATGATCCAAACAGTTAACAGTGGGCAGTTAAATGATCCAATCATGTAGCATCTTTATACAACAATATCTAAAAGTAAATCATTGTTTTTTCCTATTATTTCCCTGAGGAACACTTATGATTCTAGTTGCAAAAAAATCAGATCTAGGGGCTTACATGAGACATACCAGTTATTCAAAAAAATAAAAAATAAAAACAGGACTATTTTGATATTCAGAAGATGGGGCCTGTTTTTTGGAAGGTTAGTAGACCTCAGATGTTTAATATATGTTACAGCTGCTGTAGCTGGCTGAGTGGAAAAAAGAACAGCAACAACTCATACCTCTAATACCACTTGGCCATATAGGGGGAGGTGGACCACTGAATTTTATGTTAGCAATAAAGACTCATCTGGGAAAGTTAGACGCTCTTTGAGATATCCCAAAGATTTAGTCCTGTTAAGAGTCCCCTCCACAGCACTGACAATAAGGTGCATGTATGAATACACTCGGTGGCAGTTCTGAATGCATTCTGAACTCAGACTGATTTGTCTCTGTAGTTGGAGTTTATATAGCACTGGTATATGTTTTCTGTAATATTTATGTATGTAACAGCTGAGTTCTGCCATCTAGTGGCTGGGTTATGTACATGCATACATGAATTTTAGCCATTGCACTGTCTCCTGAATCCAAACTGGAAGCTGGTTCCATAGAAGATGGGCCTGAAAACTGAAGGCTCTGCCTCCCATTCTACTTTTAAATACTCTAGGAACAACAAGTAGGCCTGCAGTGTGAGAGCGAAGTGCTCTAATAGGGTGATATGGTACTACAAGATCATTAAGATAAGATGGGGCCTGATTATTTAAGACCTTGTATGTGAGGAGCAGGATTTCGAATTCAATTCTGGATTTAACAGGAAGCCAATGAAGGGAAGCCAAAACAGGAGAAATATGCTCTCTCTTTCTAGTCCCTGTCAGTACTCTTGCTGCAGCATTTTGGATTAACTGAAGGCTTTTCAGTGAGTTTTTAGGACTCCTTGATAATAATGAATTACAGTAGTCCAGCCTAGAAGTAATAAATGCATGAACTAGTTTTTCAGCGTCACTCTGAGACAGGGTATTTCAAATTTTAGAGATGTTGCACAAATGGAAGAAAGCAGTCTTACATATTTGTTTAATATGTGCATTGAAGGATATATTCTGGTCAAAACGGATTTCCCAGAAAAAGATTTGTGGATGATTTTTATGACAGAATTCTGCCTGTTTTAATGCTGCCTCAGGTGTCTGAAGATCACTGACATCTAATACTGATTTGTCTAATTCTCTGAATTTTTTTTCTTTTTGTTTATTTTTGAAAATTGATGAACCTGTACCCATCTGTACTACTAAGAAACTCTTTAAAAAAGGAAAAAAAATAAACTCCTCTGAGATGCTATTTTTATACTGGTTATGTTAATGCTCTGTTGTCAGTTAACTTATTTAGTGGCAAAATGTTCCTCCAGTTGTTTTTCAGTAGGTATCCCAGCTTTGTTGACACATGCTGCTACCATCAGATTCAAAATGACCAAGTATTTTTTTTAAATGAAATTATAAAATGCCTCCACTTAAACATTTGATATCTTCTATTGTCATTGCACAGCCTCTCAACCTTTTTTGGGAATTGAAATGACCATATTTATTGTCTTCTTTAATTTTTTAATTAGTTTTAAAAAACACTTTTAAAACATTTTTAACATAGTTATTTACTTGAAAAGAGACCCAAATCTGTCGTGTATCGATGTCAACACAATAATTGAATAATTGTCTGTCATTTTCTTACATATATTTTGAGTATTATTGTAATTAACCTTTAAAAAAAAAAAAGAGAATGTGTGTGTCGGAAGTTTGTTGTCTAGTCTTTCTGAACCATTCAACCACAAGTGACGCTATCAGGCGCTTGTGGCTCCAGTCAGCATCACCCAATCACTAATCAGAATCTCTTCCCGTGCCCGCCTTCTCTTGATTGCCATTGGCTGACTCTGACAACTTAATGGCGCTATAGGCGGAGTCTGCGACTGAACGGTGAGCTCTCTCCAGCTGTTATTCTATAACCAACACCTGGGCAAGAGGAGAGGAGTGGAGAGAAGGTTGTCCCTCATTTGTTACGGTTATCTACAGGTGAGTGGGTCACGGTGCATTTGTGTAGCGTACTCCGTGAATAAATTGTGAATGTGCTTTTTAAAATCCACTGTGCACGGAACAAAGGACGCAGTTATTTCTGTATGGTCACGGTAGATTAAGTTTGCATTATGGGAAGTGGATCTTGCAAGACAGACATGTGTACTGAACAATTATACTATCAACACATAATCCGGAAATTAACGGTTTTGTTTACGTTATACAACGATGGGTTTCCCCCTCCTCCGTCAGATTTAGCTTTCTACAGGAAGCTGCTGAAAACAGCGTGTTTTTACTTGTTTGGACTATATACATGAAAGCCTTAAGTGTTTTAAACTGAAGTTTTCCAGTTTTATTGTTATTGTAGCTTTAGTGCTGCAGAACGGTGTGCATTTGTGTTACTCATGTTTGTGGGGCGGTTCACAGGGTCACATTCTGGGGATCCGCCCCCTGTTTGTGCAGGTAATGCAAATTCCTGGAAAGTAAGTTTTAGTACTTACCTTTTTTAGTTTACGATGGGTTACAGTTAAGTTTACTGTAAAGCAACAGTGCATGAATGCATGACACGGAGGAGACGTGACTGTGTCTGTGTGTGAAAGAGAGAAGCGAAAATGAAACAGAGATACAAAGACGAATAAAAGATTTCATGCATAAGGTGCCATCAGGTTTCCTGTTAAACGAGTTGGGTCTGTCTGTTATCGCACATCTCCAAGGATTTGCACTTTATTCCTCCAATTAGCACATTATCTGTTTAGAAACGTGCAGCCTGTGGAGTAAGCTGCATGATTAGATTTGCAGTGACATTGTGACTCTGGAGGGTTTGTTCAGCAAGTACACACAAAAGACTAGAGTCAATATGTGAACTAGAAGGTAACATCTGTTTGGCTAATAACAGGCTGTTACTTACTGCTGGCACATTCAGTGAAAGTATCTGAGTATCTGACCGACTTACCGCAGTGGTGCACAAAGTGCAGCACATTTGTAGATAACAGATTGGTGAAGAATTGTGCTATTAGTTTACAGAGTTGAGTGGAGCAGTGACCATGGAGACCACCAGGAGACGACCGCAGCACAGTGCCAATGGGAAAAGATCTGAACAGAAGGAGCAGCTAGCACAGTGGGGGAGAGCATGGTGAGTCGAATTCACTGAAAAAACACCCTAAATTTTCCTTGACAGTTTTGACAAACTTCTCAGAAAGTCCTAAAAAAGTTATAAAGAGTCTTTCCTGCAAACAATCTACTCGGACATTAAAAACATATAATCTTTGTTTATCATATAGTCAGAAATAATGTTAAAATGCATAGACGTGTTTGGCTTAAATATACACAGAGCAGTCTTGACACAGAGTTTAATTACTCCATGAAATGCATTTTTTAAGCCAGGAGAACACAGACCTTAAAAATGAACTGTCTTAAGCTCTAAAATTTTTAGAAAATGCTTTAATTAAACGGTGCTACTATTTTCTCACTCTCTACACATGCAATTGCATTTATTTATTTATCTGAAACAAGCTGCAGTCGAACCCTTATCTCACTATTATGATCATAATGTAAGCATGTCTACATTCATGTACAGGATGATGAAAGAGTCTTTAAATACCACTTGGTATTTTGGTTGGTTTTTAACTGACATCAGTAAGTGATTTCAAGTTTAGTCTTGAATTTTAAGACCAAAGTGCTGTTGCATTTAACTTTTGATAACAAAGTAAAGTTTGAGGTCCACCAGAAAATTTCTACTGAGATTAAGACTATAAACACACCCAAAAAACATGAAATCTTCCACAAACTATAAATGGAAACACTGACACACCGCTTTTTCAGAAACATCCTGGAACAATTTGTTAAACAAGTCCATGAAATTCAGAACACAATCTTCAGACTTATCTGGGTCATTGGGATATGGCATCATAAACAGTTTGATCAACACATCATATATTCATGGCACACAAATGAGCCTTGGTACAAAGCTGGGAGAAGACACACAGATATGTAAGCAGAGAGTAATGCACCAGGGAGAAGTGGTTAGATTAAAAATTAATCAGAATGTACGTCTGAGGCTAATGAGACTGTCGTTACTTTGACAAGTGTTTGATCATAAACACATTATTGTCACAAACTGGAGCTGATGATGACTTTAGATGAAATATTAAGCTGTTAATTACTATGTATAACCCAAAATAAATGTCGGTCTATCCTATAATTTTTTGGATTTATTTCCCTGAAAACACAAGGAGAGCAGCACTCATTACAGTTCACGTTCACCTGCTGCAAATATGTCGTCAGGTATGCTGGCACGGAACATTTTGTTGTTTCCCAGTTTAACAACCAGGCTGGTCTGCGAGTCTCTGCGGTCATCTCTGTGGTACATCAGTGCAGAATCGATCCATCAATTTATTTAGAGACAATAACTGCAGCTTTAGGATTTGTCACCTGGAAACCATAAATATCTACAATAAGACCAGTCAAATGATATTTACCTGCTGGTGATGAAGGATGAGCTGCTAAGGAGCAAAATTGATCACCTGGGCAAGCGAAGATCAGTGTAAAATTTCGAGCCAGTCCATTAAACAGTTATTGATCGATTTCAGGCTGACAGTCGGTCATTACCGAAGCCACAGAGCTGACATGGCTAAGACGGTTTCCCTTGCAGAAATGATGCTTGACTAAGAAATGAAAGTTTAATGATAATCCACAAAAAAACTGCATAATTCCAGTTCCTTTTTTGTTGAATCATGTGATGTTTGGTAGAAGTTGAACTCTCCACATGCGTAATGCAAGAGAATAAAAAACAGCTGCATTCCATTTTGGTGCTCTTTTGTTCTAGTTTCCTGTTATTGTGCAAAGCAGCTTCATGGAACCAAGTCATGAAGCACGTCCCCCGCGAGCCTGCAAAGGATAAGAGAATGGATAGATGGATTTATTTTGTTGTAATTCTTTCTCGTAATCTTTTGCCTTTTCCATCAGTGAGGTTTTATTCTGATTGGTACTAAAATGGAGTTTTATCTTAGCAATTATTTTGTTTAACCAATACATGTTTAATCGTTCTGGGAATTATTCATAATAGATAGTTTATAGGTAAAAAAAATAAAAAAATAAACTTCAGTTTCCTATGCAGTACCGTAAAGTACCTCTAGGGGGTCCTATTACCCTTATTTAAGAGAGGCTCAAGGTATTTAGGTTTAGAGTACTGCACTCACATTTCACATTTAGAGAAATATGAAAAAGGTGAATAATGTTTCAGCTTGAAGTCTTCACACTGTATCTGTGTGCATGTATGATCTGTTCACAGGGAGGTGGACTGGTTTTCCCTCATCAGTGTAATCGGCCTCCTTTGCTTTGCCCCTTTCATTGTCTTCTACTTTGTGATGGCCTGTGATCAGTACGAGTGCTCCATCACCCAGCCTGTGTTGGATCTGTACCAAGGAGAGGCCACCCTGCTCTCCATTTGGGCCCGGGCACCCTCCTTCTCGTGGTCAGCTGCTAAGATCTATGCCGTCTGGGTGAGCTTCCAGGTAAGCAGGGGAGTTTGAGGGCAGTTTAACTCAAAGAAACTGTCTGTTGTCTTTTAGTTCAAATGCTCTGTGTTTTTCTTTAGGTGTTCCTGTACATGTGTTTTCCTGATATTACCCACAAGTTCATCCCTGGCTATGTTGGTGGTGTGCAGGAAGGAGCACGAACCCCAGCTGGTGATTAACACACACATACACCCACTCATCAGTCCACAGCACTTGTTTAATTATGAGGACCTGTTTTATACCCATGCCTGTGAAAAGATTAATAGATTTTGGCTTTTATTATCAAAGCAGTATGTAGAAATAGTTGTCTTTTTTTTCTCTGTTCACAAGGCCTGATTAACAAGTATGAGATCAATGGACTGCAGTGCTGGCTCATCACTCATGCACTGTGGTTTGCCAACGCACATTATTTCCACTGGTTTTCTCCCACGATCATATTTGACAACTGGATCCCCCTGCTGTGGTGCACTAACATACTGGGCTATGCTGTGTCCACCTTTGCTTTCATAAAAGCGTATCTTTTCCCCACCAACGCTGAGGACTGGTGAGTACTGATGCACACGTGTCACTGAGGTAGGAGGAGCAGAAATTTAAAGCAACTTTTTGAACATGTTTTCTTCCATCTCTGTTTCTGACTATACAGCAAGTTCACAGGGAACATCTTCTATAACTACATGATGGGCATTGAGTTCAACCCCCGCATAGGCAAGTGGTTTGACTTCAAGTTATTCTTCAACGGCCGGCCCGGCATCGTAGCCTGGACTCTAATCAATCTGTCCTACATGGCCAAGCAACAAGAACTCTACGGTTACATCACCAACTCCATGATCCTGGTGAATGTACTGCAGGTAGGACGAGGTTTAAATTAAATTAATCTTCTTTCGCAATTTCAGGTGAAAGTTGAATGATTTAAGAGAATATTTTTATACTTGCTAGAGTGGCTTTGCAAGGTTTACTGTTCAAAATCATTCTTATTTAGTCTTGTTGCAGCCCTGAAATAAGTGTTTTTTAGCTCCAGATTTGCTGCCCCTATTCAAAGAAGCTTTAACTAGTTGTATGTCTGAGAAGGCCATATTGTAGGTATTTGCACTCACTGACATCATAAAGAACCAAGGGGAAAAAAATGTTTTCAATGTTTTGGATAAAAGATGCTCATAAATTCCTGTAAGCAGGAAAAGCCCTGATGTGTCCTACTTTCACAGTGCTCCTTAGTCAGAAGTCTTCTGTTGGCAGCTCCAAAGCACAGTCATATTATAACAGGTGAACTAAGGCTGCAGACTGATTAACCTGAGCAAGCCTCTGGTGAGTAGATTAGATAGTGTCACCTGTTTCAGTGGTAGAATGCAACTCAGCAGATCTTTGGTACAGACTGTGTTCAATGACAGAAGGTCAGGTTTAACTTACCTTCGATTGCTGACATAGAAATAAACTAGATCTGTAAATATTAATTCTTTCTTTTACATTTCTGTTTTTTCAGAATTTAATTAAATGTTTCTACTATCTCAAACTTTTTGTCAGTATCCGGGTTTATATCCTAGTACAACAAGTTTATCTAACCCACCGTATGTTGTGAAACTTAAAATACAACAGAGCATTGCATCCTTCATGTTCACGTCAAGGTTGTGTGTAGATGTGCATGATATATTTCCAACATGTTTCATTAAAGCGGACCCATAATGCTGAAAAACATTTTTATTCTTGAGCTCTCTTTACTTTACCTCTCAGTTCATCCTCAGCCTGATTTTGATTTAGTTCCTCTCTCTTAAAGGTCACTCTCCCTTATAAACAGAGTTTGAACAAGAGGTGGGTGGTGCTTCTGTGCACACACTTAGTGCTGTGTGTCTGAGATGACCGTATTAGGAATAGTACAAAGCCTGCCTGAAACTGAGCATATATGACTTTGAAGCCGAAGCTTTTGGCTCACTGAGGCTATTTTGGTTTTGGGCGACTTTAAAGAAAACTTTTGTTGGATGAAAATCGAAGCAACTGAAGTCTAAAGCTGCAATTTGAGTAAAAAGCCTCTGCTTCTGATAGGCTATTTATGTACTGGACTTCTTCTGGAATGAGGCGTGGTACCTGAAGACCATCGATATCTGTCATGACCACTTTGGATGGTATCTGGGCTGGGGAGACTGTGTTTGGCTGCCATACCTCTACACACTGCAGGTAACAAATATATAGATGGTAACACTCAAAAACACACAAGATCAAACTTCATCAGTATTACTTTTCTCTTACTCTTACCTTGATAATCAGATGGCTTCCATTAAGAATGAATGCGTTTGTTTCTCTTCAGGGTCTGTACCTGGTGTACCACCCAGTCCAGCTCTCCGATGCCCACGCCCTCGCCGTCTTGCTGCTCGGCCTCGTTGGGTATTACATCTTTCGCTCCACCAACCACCAGAAGGATCTGTTCCGCCGCACAGAGGGCTCCTGCTCCATCTGGGGCCGCAAACCAACATGGATTGAGTGCACATATCGCTCCGCTGATGGCGGCATGCACCGCAGCAAGCTCCTGACCTCAGGCTTCTGGGGCGTGGCCCGGCACTTCAACTACACCGGTGACCTGATGGGCTCTCTGGCCTATTGTGCCTCGTGTGGTTTCGGCCACATACTTCCATATTTCTACATTGTTTACATGACTATCTTGCTGGTCCACCGCTGTGTTCGCGATGAACACCGCTGCAGCAGCAAGTATGGCAAAGACTGGAAACGGTACACCGATGCCGTGCCTTCCCGGCTAATTCCTGGAGTGTTTTAGAGCGTGGATAGGGTGGGGGAATAATGGGAGGAAGGAAGGGTGAGCGGGGAAAAGATAAATAAATACAGAAATTTTGAAATGCTATTAGGTTAGCATGATAAACATGAATTTTTACACATCGGGAATGCATCATTGAACATTCTGCACATGTGCTGTATTTTTATACATGGTGCCTGTATTACATGTGTGTGTGCAGGCAGAGTAGATGTATTGCTGTAACTTTCGCCTCACTAAAGACAGTTTGATGCAAATCAATTTTCTTTAAGCTCTGACGATTTCAAACACCTTTTTTAACCAGAAGGACCAAACACAGCCTAACCAGCTCACACCAAAATCAGGAGCATATACAGCTAGTTCTGTAATTCCTTTTTTTCTTCAACTACACAATGCTGTGGTTTGTGTATGGGTGATTGATATGACAGTCATTTATCAAAAGTAAGTTTTGATTACAATTTATCTCCTGGGAATTTCTTTCATAAGTTTTTAAGATGACGCAAAGCTCTGAATGACTTAATAGCTGGCTCTATTCGCAGGTTCACAGAAAAAAAGCCTTTTTTATATAAAGGTTGTTGTAAGGTGTCACATTGTTCATTAGCATTTGCAAGATTCTCATTTCTAACCAGCAGGAGAATTTTGTTACACGAGCCAGGTTGTGTAATGGTTTATCTTGTTGGTGAATGTTTTTGGGGGGTTTTATTTTTTTTTTCAGCATGCTCACATATACTGGCCTTGACTCATTTTAAGACTCATTAAGGATCATGGAAATGACACAACTGAACAACAATAAACTGCACTTTCTGTTTTTTTTTTTTAAGTCTATAAAGAATTAAACTTAAAGAATTAAAATGTTAAAAATATCAGTCTATTAATAAAATGGAGAGATTGTTGTCTCCGGGAGTTTAGCTGATTTGATTTAGAGCGGCAGGGTATGGTGGGTGTGTTCCAGTTAAAGAACACGGAGGCAGCTTCCAGGTTTGGGAGATTTATTCAGCTGTGGTCTGTAGTAACGATACATAAAGCAACTATCAGTACAGCACACATAAAACATTCAACATGCCCAGACATTATTCTAGCACAGAGGTAGCACAAGGAACTGTATTCAACACTCACATCTATAACAACTTCAATAATTACACCAGATTTATAATTAGCATTAACTAGCTTAGTAGCTTACATAGCATATTAGCGTATTAGCATAGTCACGAGGGAACAAATACATACAATAACATCTGACATACACAACATCATGTAAGCAGAACCCACCTTCTGGCATTCACACACAGCAATAAACCAAAACCCACGAAATGCTGATGCGAGGACACAAGGAGCAATGCTGGCTATCAGCAGCTACAAAGACAGACTAGCAGCACACGGCACAGAGTGGTGCATTCAAGGAGCATCAGCATAGATATGGTGAGTTCAATGACGTAGGACATATCAATTTCCACAGTGCAAACACTATATAAACAAACCACAACACTTCAACCAAGCAAATAACGTGTAAACAGTGGGCTTTCTAACACAGCCGCCCCCGACTGTCTGCACAGACAGTCGAATCCAAGGTAGAAAGGCCACTCAGGTACGTGGATCCTTATCATCTTCAAGCATAGGGAGTGAGACCAAACGGGCTACTGGTCGAATATACGTTCGATCTTTGACCTTAACGGCAGCAGTCCGGATGCGTCCATCAGCTCCAGGGTAAGTAGTCGTTACCTTACCAACAGGCCATAAAGCTCTTGGGAGCTGAGGATCAACTATGAGCACCACTCGGTCCGGTTTGAGGCACTCCGCCTCCTTCTGCCACTTCTGTCTCTCTTGCAGGTTAGGCAGGTAATGACGGATGAATCGGGACCAGAAATGGTCGACAAGAACTTGACTATGTCTCCATCTGCGACTCCCGATAAGGTTACTGGGATCGTAAACCACTTGAGGGAGTGATGCATCATAGCGTCCCATCAGCAGGATGTTAGGTGTGATGGGGTCTGGATCTGCTATGTCTGATGAGACGTAGCCGAGAGGTTTAGCATTTACGATGCCTTCCACTTCCACAAGGACCGTACGAAGGACAGTTTCAGGGACTGTCTGCTCCTTGAGTACGACCTTAAGAGCAGTTTTCACGGACCTGACCTCTCTCTCCCAGGCGCCACCGAAGTGAGGAGCACTGGGGGGGTTGAAACGGAAAGCAATCTGCTGCTCTGCCAAACGCTCCTTCAACTGAGGCGCCATGGTCTCAAAGGCCTCATGGAGCTCTCGAGCTCCACCGACAAAATTTGTCCCGTTGTCACACAGGAGCTCAAAAGGTTTGCCTCTTCTGGCAATAAAGCGCCTTAACGACATCAGAAAGGAGTCAGTGTCAAGACTCTCGAGAAGGTCTAGATGCACACAACGGGTCGTCATGCACTTGAAGACTATGCCCCAACGCTTCTCTGTTCGACGTCCAATTTTCACAGTAAAGGGTCCAAAACAATCAACTCCAGTCGAGTAAAAGGGTGGTTTATACAGACGCAGACGAGCTGGTGGCAGATCTGCCATCTTTGGGATGGAAGGATTGGCACGCCAAGCCTGACACTGCCTGCAGTCTCTCTGATACCGTCTGACTGCTTCCCTCCCCCGGAGGATCCAGAACCGGCGACGTAGTTCAGCCAACACTCTTTCTGGTCCAGGATGGAGGAGGGTCTCATCAAAATCCTGGATGATGAGCTTAGTCAGAGGATGTTTTGGGTCTAGTATGATCGGGTGGATGGTGTCTAGCTCCAGCTGCTCAACTCTTCGTAACCTTCCTCCAACTCTGATGAGTTCCGCATCCTTATCATATTCGGGTGATAAGGAGTTCAAACGGCTGTTGGTTGGCAATGGTCTGCCAGACCTGAGTGCCTTAGCCTCATCTGGGAATGACTCTGACTGGGCCTTCATCAGGAGGAGTTTCTCGGCTTTGATGTAATCATCTGCTTCACTGTGCGAGCTTGAGTTTGGGTCAGCCGCCCCATGTAGGGACCGCGCTGTTGTCTTCATGAGATCCTTCCAGGTAGAGAACATGCTGATTTCAGGAAGTTGAGGGCAGGAGTTAACCCTAACCTGTCCACAGAAATATGATTTCTTCAGCTCACCATCCTCTGGCTCTGGATATGCTGGTGGGCTGGTCGGCCAATGCTCCTCGGATCGACGTAAAAACTCAGGGCCTTGGTGCCACCGGTGTGGTCGTGACAGCTCCTTCAAGGTCTTGCCCCGGGTAATGTCATCAGCAGGGTTATTCGCGCTATCCACATATCTCCAGGTACTCCCATCTGTAAGACTCTGGATCTCTGCCACCCGTGTGCCCACAAAAACTTTATAGCTGCAAGATTCTGACTTGATCCAGTGGAGAACGGTAGTAGAGTCCGACCAGAGAATAACCCTTCAAATGAGCAGCGTGAGCTCAGCTTGAAGGAGACCAGCTAGTTGTGCACCAGTGAGAGCGGCACTTAGCTCCAATCGTGGCATGGACAACTGTTTCTTTGGAGCCACTCGGGATCTAGCCATTACAAAGGCAACATAGACTTCCTTCTGAGCAGTTTCTGTCCGCAGGTAAGCGACAGACCCATATGCTCTCTCGGAAGCGTCGCAAAAGATGTGAAGATCTCTGTTCGAAGCAGACAAATCAGCAGATGCTGGTGCATAACATCTGGGGATTTCCATTTGGATAAGATCAGGAATCTCCCTTTCCCAGGCAAGCCATCTGTCACGAAGGCTAGGTGGCTGGATCGGGTCGTCCCAGCCGAGCTGCTCCTTCCAAAGATCCTGTACCAGAATCTTGGCCCGTGTGGTGAACGGTACTATATAACCTAGCGGATCATACTGACACGCAAGTGTTTTGTAGACGTTCCTCAGTGTGGGTTCGGTTCTCTCCCCCAGTCGATGTCTGTATTTGAAGGAGTCCCGAAGGCAATCCCATGTCAATCCCAGAGTTGGCTCCCAAAGGTCCGTGCTAGACTGAGAGAGCCATAGGTCACTACTCTCAGATCTGACATTGGATGGAAGATGTTCAATGACAGCAGGGATGTTGCTGGCCCATTGACGTATCTCAAACCCCCCGGTCTGGAGCAGCTGGCGCAGACTGTCGACTAGGGCCTTAGCTTCCTCTTGGGAGTGAGTGCTGCGGAGGCAGTTATCCACGTAGAACGACTGCTCTACACAATCGACGAGGTCATGATTGGACCTACAAGTGTCCCGGACGTGCTGCTGCAGTGCATAGATGGCACAGCATGGACTGCATGTAGTGCCAAATGGTAGCACTTGCCATTCATAGATCTTCGGCTCTTCATTCCTCTTCATGTCCCGCCAGAGGAAGCGCAGCACTGGTTTGTCTGCTGGCAAAAGGCGTATCTGGTGGAACATACCTTTGATGTCGCCACTCACAGCAACTGGATACTGTCGAAACCGAAGAAGAACTCCTAGCAAAGATGGACCTAGGGCAGGTCCAGGGAGGAGAATAGAGTTGAGGGACTTCCCTTCGTACTGGAAAGAGCAGTTAAAGACGATCCTGTCCTTGTCATTGTGTCGCACCATGTGGTGAGGTATAAACCAGGATTCTGCAGTGGTTCTAGCTATCTCATGTGGCACCACAGCTACATAGCCCAACTTCTCTAGCTTCTGAATCTCCTGACAATATACTTCAGCGCGTTGTGGGTCTTTGACAAGTCTCCTCTCTGTACTGCGCAGACTTGGCAAAACTGCTTCCATAGGAGCTTGAAGTGTGGCGGAGTTGGCGCGACGAAGCAGTGGTGTGGCATACCTCTGTGTCCCATCGACCGTGACCCTGGTGGTGGATGTCTGGAGTAGGTTCAGAGCTTGCTGATCTTGCTTCGATCGGGTTACCTGCTTCTCGCTCACATAAGGCAGCGTATCAATCTGCCAGAGACGCTCAACATTCCTGAAAAGCTCACTGGTTGGCACAACGGTTGTTGTGAACAGGCACTTCTGCTCAGTTGCAGGAGTTTGGTCGATACTGATGGGACCTTGGAGCGACCAACCAAGCTTGGTGTGGACAGCGATGGGTCCCCCTGTCGGGCCCAGATGAACTGGTTCTGTAGGTGCCAGGAGATGAGGCATGTCAGAGCCGATAAGCAGCAGAGGTTGAACATGGTCTACCAAAGGTAGAGGTAAGTCACGCAGGTGTTTATAGCGGCGTTGGAGAATCCTCACCGGATAGGAATGTTCTGAGAGACCAAGAGCATCGGTGGTGAATGCCTTTAGTATATGATACTTCTCCCCAGGTTTGTAGGGGGAAGACACTTGGAAGGAGACTGAGGCGCCACGAAGCTGCACTACCTCTTGGTGGACAGTGCGCAGGGTGAGTGTCTCAGGCTCTGGGGTGAGGTTTAAGCGTCGAACAGCTTGTGGTAAAATGATGCTTCGTTCTGAGCCATCATCAAGTATTGCATGAGTCTCCAATGTTTGGTCCCTGTTGCACAGCAAGACCTTTACAACCTTCAGCATCACCTTGGGGGAACGGTTTGGCCTATCCAAGTACACTGTTGTAGTCGGAGCAGTCATCATGAGCACACTCTTCTGGATCTGCTGGGCCGCATCATGCAGTACAGTCAGGTGTTGCTCTCTGCAGGTATTACAAGGTCGTTTGAGGGTGCAAACCTCCGGCTGGTGAGTTCTTCCACATTTCCAGCACCGCTGTTCATCAGTTAACCACCTCACCATCTGATCGGTGGTCAGTTTCTTAAACTCTACACAAGCGTTCAGGAAATGCTCCTTATTCTCGCAGCGGGGACAGTATGGTTTTGGTCTGGATGAGGACTTTGGTCGGAAAGAACTCCCTTCTGCGCCGGGGTTTTCCCGGGAAGTCAGGAAGAAGGCTGTAGATTTCTCCTTTGGTTTATTGGGAAGACGCTGGTCTTTCTTTGTTGGCTTATAAGCTTCAGGACTATAGAGTGAAGCAGCTCTACCTGCGATGCGCTTCGCTTGGGATTTCATCTGCAGCCAGGAACTCAGATCAGGCAGGGTATAGGTTTGGTCAGTACCTGTCTGAAGAATGCCTTGGTTCAAGCAATGCTCTACAAACCCATCGCGATAACTGGGTGGCATCTTACTCAGTAGCCGGTCGACATGAGACCCACATCTTAGCTCAAAGCCGTTCTGGCCCTCCAGTGTCCTAAGCATCCCTACTAGGGATTGGATAGACAAGGCAAATGCGTCAAAGGCTTCTGCATCGCCGAATTTGATAGCTGGAGCATTCAGAATTGTGCTCAATTCACTTTGGACGAGCTGACGGGGTTGCCCATACTTGTCCTGCAGGGCGTGCATGGCCATGGTGTACGGCGTTGGGTCGTGCATGTATGCCTTAGCTAGCTGGATTGCACTAGGTAGCCGTAGGTGCCCAAGCAGCACTTGATATTTATACTGCTCATTCAGGTGTGGATGACTGTTCAAAAGGTTGTCAAGAGCCATTTTTAATAAGGCAAAGTCACTTTCACGGCCACTCTCAAAGGAGGGAATCATAGGTTTGGGAATGCCATAACCTGTGGCGAGGAAAGGGTACGCATTAGCTGTCGGTAGTTGATGTAGCTCGGACTTAGTCCGGGTGGGAGTGCAAGTTAACTCTGCTTCGGCCGGGTTGGTGCAGGCTGCACGAGCGTACTGCGATGGCTGAACTGAGAATGGAGTAGATGCCTGGTAAGAGATATCAGGTGCAAAGGTAGTAGACCGAGGTCCAGCTGGAACAGTTGGGTGCAGCACTTGGGGCATGCATTGAGAATGCAATCGATGCGAGGCCATGGTTACTGGCGGTGGAGCTACCACGGGCGCTGGAGGCTGGATCACGGTAAGTGCTGAGGGTGGAGCGACTAGCGGTACAGGAGGCTGACCCACGGGACCGACTGACGGTAGAGCTGCATGGGTGCTCGAATTACTATTCTCCAATGGGCATGGTGAGACTCTGGAACCACTGGGTTCTTGCGCTTTCTCTTTAAGGAGAGAAGTAACCATCTTGGCTATCTCCAACTCGTTTACCCTCTTCTTTAGCTGTCGTCGCCTCTCCAGCTGTCTGTTCAACGACTCTTGGGTTCTAATGGCTTCTTCCTGTAGCTGCTGGGCCTCTCTGGCTTGAGCTTGAAGTCGTTGACATTCATATTCGACTTGTTGATCCTCTTCTAGGTGCTGTTGGAATTCCTCAAGTTCCATCTGCTTTACTCGCTCTTCGAGCTGGGCTGTTTCCAGGTCGGATAATGCGTGGGAAGGGAATCTGCCTATCGACGAGCGTGATGCCCTTGTGGACCTGGAGCTGGAGCTCCTCTGGGATGAGCGTGTTTTACCACTATGTGAACACTGGGAAGCAGTAGCCGGTTGCTTGGTTTGAGTTTGTCCCTCAAGAGGGAGTGTTGAAAGCTCATAATCGGTTAGGTAAGCAGGTGGCCGTCTCTCTCTCTGCGAAACACGTGGGGGTGCTGAGTCAGCCTGGACATCTGTCTGTTCCATACCTTAATCAGTACTCTAATCCGGCTCGAAGGACCATAAAATGGAGAGATTGTTGTCTCCGGGAGTTTAGCTGATTTGATTTAGAGCGGCAGGGTATGGTGGGTGTGTTCCAGTTAAAGAACACGGAGGCAGCTTCCAGGTTTGGGAGATTTATTCAGCTGTGGTCTGTAGTAACGATACATAAAGCAACTATCAGTACAGCACACATAAAACATTCAACATGCCCAGACATTATTCTAGCACAGAGGTAGCACAAGGAACTGTATTCAACACTCACATCTATAACAACTTCAATAATTACACCAGATTTATAATTAGCATTAACTAGCTTAGTAGCTTACATAGCATATTAGCGTATTAGCATAGTCACGAGGGAACAAATACATACAATAACATCTGACATACACAACATCATGTAAGCAGAACCCACCTTCTGGCATTCACACACAGCAATAAACCAAAACCCACGAAATGCTGATGCGAGGACACAAGGAGCAATGCTGGCTATCAGCAGCTACAAAGACAGACTAGCAGCACACGGCACAGAGTGGTGCATTCAAGGAGCATCAGCATAGATATGGTGAGTTCAATGACGTAGGACATATCAATTTCCACAGTGCAAACACTATATAAACAAACCACAACACTTCAACCAAGCAAATAACGTGTAAACAGTGGGCTTTCTAACAATTAATGTCC
Source organism: Perissodus microlepis (assembly GCF_051167445.1). Lineage (NCBI taxonomy): Eukaryota > Metazoa > Chordata > Actinopteri > Cichliformes > Cichlidae > Perissodus > Perissodus microlepis. The sequence continues at coordinate 4,322,565 of NC_140461.1, forward strand.
ATCCTCTTTAAATTAACACATAAAGACAGAAAACCGTTTGCACTCACATTCCCACCTATGAGCACCTTAGAATCATATATCTGACCTAACCCCACTAATTGCATTTCTGTAGACTGTGGGAGGAAGCTGGAGTATCCACGCATCACGAAGAGATGCACGAAGAGAACAGAAACTCCACCTAGAAACACCCCAGCCAGATGGTGGAGTCTAACTCAGGCAACAGTGCCACTGCGCCACCGTGCAGCCCATCAATCAGTGAATTTATTTTATTCATTTGGTTTATAAATTAATTATTCAGAAACTTGCATCATAATCACAATATCAAGAGAATTCTACATATATCAATTGTGAAGGAACTAAAAAGTGGACAATCAAAGTTGATCCTATTTGTTGTACATTGCGGTGTGTAACACTAGAGGGCAGCAGGTGACAGCTAATCTCTGTGGCCAGTCAGCTGAGGAGAAATTACTACAGGGTTGCACTAGATTTATAAACTTGAATTTCTTTTTATTAACTCAAGCTTCTTGGACCTGACTTTAGACCAAATTAAACAATGCTCAAAACAGTAATTGTTGAACCTTTCCTAGATATGGGCGTTCTTTGTCTTTCAATAAATTAAAATTGTGCTTTAGCACCACTATTATGTTACAAGAGATGTGTATAAGTAAAAAAAAAAAACCAAAAACATTATGGAGACAAAAGAAGAATTAAAGGACCTCCATTTGACAATAGTTGTCAAAAGGATTCAAGAAATATGCTGAACAACATCCCAAAGTGAAAATCTACATTTAGCTACGTGTGTTGGATCAAAAAGCTGAATTGTGAGTTGATTCATCCCAAGATGGAAAACCTAGAGCGTACCTTATCTTATTGCTAAAAAATTCAGGTAACCGATTTCACTAAATATGCTTCCTTCAGCAGAGCTCAGAGCTGCGACTGAATGGGATTTGCCATAAGTTTGTTCTCTAAATGACTGTATCCAGAAACCTGAGCTCAGTCCGTAAAGCGCTCGTGAAAATGTTGCATCTTTGGCAGGAAGCCACAAAGAGGGCATCTTCTACATTAACACTGGATTTCCTCAGCGTGGCTGTTGGGGTATTTGAGGATGCATTCTCCTCTAATGAAGGTGTTAGATGGAAACTCTACCTTCAAGCCACAGTCTAAACACCTTTTTTGGGCCCCTCATAATAGGTGAGGACAAGCCATTTGTTGTTGATAGCTTGTTCTCAAGTATCTAGTAATCCATCAGAACTGGCGGCCTATTGTGCCACGTAAGCACAATAGGCCGCTTTACCATCAGTAGATCCCCTTTGAGTGTAATAATACATATTATGAATGTAAATCAGTTATGATAATGGAAGACCCATTGATTCATCTTGCCTTTGTGCAAAGCTAATGCATTATGGGTCTGATTCATTACATTGCATCACACAGAACCAAATGACCTTCGACTGCTTTTTTATCGTAACTGGTTCTCAAATTACCCCTGAAGGCAAAGAAGTATTGCTGGAGCTTGAAAGGGGCTTCACTGTGCAATGACCGGAATCACCCATAACCAAGTTGACAAATAGCTCTGTGTGAATGAGATGGAAATCTGAAGAAAGACCCCATCTTTTTTTGTGACGACACTAAAAGCCAGACTATTGAATTTGCCAGTGGAGTTCATGCACCCATCCAATGAATGTCCAGTGTTCACAGCAAACACATTGTTGAAGCCCCACTTTGCAGCACATTCATCTGTAGTGAGGGGCAGGTGGGGGTTATGGGGCAAGAAAAAAAAAAAGTCAGGAGATGGAGTGAGTGGCAGAGAGAATAAGAAGGAAAGACAAAACAGAAGAATGAATCATGCGTAATGCACAATGGGATACTTGGAGCTGGTGCCACTCCTCAGCTAAAGTTGGCGTGATTTCCCAAGAGACCAAATTAGTTTTTATTGTAAGTTTGAGGGCTAAGAGAGTTGTGGGTAAGAGTCGTAAGTGAGCAATGAAAGGGGCACCGGAGAGGTGGGAAAGTACATGATTTGTCAGCAAACTATAGGCACTGATAATTCACATATACCATAAAGTACAGTAGACCACTAAAGAGCATTCCAGACTGCAGCAGGGCCTAATAATCACATTGCGGTGCGTGAGGCTAGATAGACCGGCTGCCCGTGGTCGGTGGCAGAGGAGCAATTCTGGCTGTCGTAATGTTGATTTCTTGTACTTCGGGTTTGATGGTTACATTTATTGCAAGACTTTTTTTCTTCTTCAACAGCTTAGCCAAAAAAAGCCACTCAAATCTTCCCTGTTTTTAGTATCACAGGCAGCAGCTTTGTCAGGTTATTCACCACTTTGGTTAAAACTGTAGTGAATCTTTTGTAGCTCATCATTGTTCTGAAATGCAGTTTCTGACTTTTGTGATCCTTTGACATTTCCTAAAGTACCTTCACCGCATCGTTGCTCCAAAAGGAAAGTCACACAACTGCTTTGTAGCTTTGTAGTTTTGTTCATGTTCAGCAACTCAACATCTCTGAACCCTTCAACTCTCTGACACCTTTTTTTCCACATTCTTCCAGTAATCTTCCTTCCTTACACCCTTTTCCCCCTCTGACCTCTGACCTCAAGTCCAGTCTCTCTTAGCTAATGATAACTGATGAGACAACCAGACTGACTATCAGACTAAACAAAAAGTCTCAAAAGTTGTGCGATGGTAAATGTCAGGGAATAGTTAATGCTGACAGTGTTTAACAGAGTAAGAAAAGATGTGGTGACTGCTGAAAAATCTTTTCACGTCAGAGCTTTAGTCAGATATCTTCATTCTTAGATGAACTTTATGGCTCTGCTCCAAATGCATCTACGTCTTTAGCCTGTAGCCAGACAACACGTCCCACCTAAACTCTTAAGGCTTTCTCTGCTGTGGTCTTCCAGACATAGTGAAATGGGTCTTAAATTGAGAAAAAGGAGTTTGCCAAAGTAAGCTGACAAAATCCTATGCCTACATTTTAGATTTGTCTCCTTGTAAGTTACTGAGGGTGTTGAATTAAAAAAGGATTAGGTTCAGAGAAAGAATTAGATGGATTAAAAGGGATTCTCAAGCTGCACCACAAATCCATAGCTGATGTGGTTAAAAAAAAAAAAGAAAGAAAGAAAAAAGATTGGTTGTAGATGCTACAGCTCATATTAACAAGGCTTGTGAGGAATGGAGCTAACACTCGTCACACATGAGTGGCAACACCAGCAGACTGGGCAACAAATTGCTCATATTTTACATGTTTCAAGTGTTTGGAGTGTTTGGAGTCAAGAGTCTGACTTCCCTCTGCTTCTCCTGTGAGTTGACAGACAGACAACACTTGAGAACAGCTTGAGTTCTACACTGCCAGCACTGAGCCAAATTGAGCCTGACAAAGCTGGAGGGAAGCTGCTGTGGCTGTAGTTACACTCTCACTGTTTACCAGATAATAAACGATGCTGAGAGATCAGCAACATTTGTGATTACCCCTGAAAACACAACTGAAGCACCGAATAAGCAGTTTATTTTCCACTGAACTCACAGATGTACACAACATAAGCACAAACAAGGAAGCTCATGAACAAGTTTTTGAGCATAATGGCACATTCACAAGAAACAGGTGGATAGTTTCCATAAGGAGGGGATTTCTTGGACATGTTTGGTTGCGTTGGAAAAGTACACACATGCATATGAGGGTGTGGCAGAACTGCACGAGTGACAGCCAGTTGTCTAGAGGGTAGGGAGTAGGGCAAGGAATATTTGTTGGCACCAGAGTGAAGGTTGACACTGCCAAACTGAGCAGAGCCTCAACACCAAGGACAGCCTCTGACCAGATTTCCCCTGCCTGACGAGACCTCACCCAACTCCAGAATTTGGAACATTAGCTGGCATGGCATCTGGTGACAACGACACCTGCTGAAAGTAATTTCAGGGTCACACTGTGATGCAGGTCCCTAATTACACAGGGACCTGCAATCACAATGCACAACACAACATGCTTAGTAATTGTGGCACTCTTTTTAATTTTTTTTTCAATGTAGTGTAGACAGTGGAGCTGCACAGGTGCAGCGGTGCAGCATGGGCTAATTCTCTCAAAACACTTCTGCAGCAACACGCAACACCTTTGCTTTTTTTTAATATAATAGTTCTAAATCTTTTGAACTGTTTTTATATATTTTAAAATGGTTAACGGGAACAATAGGCTCACTCTCTAAACATTTGTAGTTTTTGGGTGGCTGTAGTTCAGGGGGTAGAGCAGGTCATCTGCCAATCAGAAGGATGGAGATTTAATCCCTGGCTCCGACAGTCACCAAAGTGTCCTCCGGCAAGATACTCAAGCCCAAGTTTCTCTTTGATGATGCTAGATAGAAAGCACCTAGGAGTAGAAAAAAGTGTTTCTATGAATATGAATCTTAAAAATATGGTATTTAATCAGATTCTTACTCTGGATGGCATTACCTTGGCCTCCAGTAACACTGTGAAGAACCTTGCAGTCATTTTTGACCAGGACATGTCCTTCAATACACATATTAAACAAATATGTAAGACTGCTTTCTCCATTTGCGCAACATCTCTAAAATTAGAAATATCCTGTCTCATAGTGAAAATCTAGTTCATGCATTTATTACTTCTAGGCTGGACAACTATAATTCATTATTAGGACTCCCCTTTTCATGGAGTCCTAAAAACTCCCTGAAAAGCCTTCAGTTAATCCAAAATGCTGCAGCAAGAGTCCTGACAGGGACTAGAAAGAGACAGCAGATTTCTCCTGTATTGGCTTCCCTTCATTGGCTCCCTGTTAAATCCAGAACTGAATTCAAAACCCTGCTCCTCACATACAAGGTCCTAAATAATTAGTCCCCATCTTATCTTAATGAGATCACTTTGCCTCCCATTCTACTTTTAAATACTCTAGGAACAACAAATAAGCCTGGAGTGTGAGAGAGCAGAGCCTTTCAGGCCCCTCTTCTATGGAACCAGCTTCCAGTTTGGATTCGGGAGACAGACACTATCTCTGCTTTTAAGGCTTAAAACTTTCTGTTTTGCTAAAGCATATAGTTAGGGCTGGACCAGATGACCCTGAATCCTCCCTTACTGAGTGAGACAAGTGACTGAAGAAGAAATATTAAATGCATCATGGGAATCCCCCAGCAGCCTACACCTATTGCGGCATAACTATGTGTTAATAGACCTTGCTGCACTGAATCATACTTGTTATTAATCTCTGTCTCTCTTCCACAGCATGTCTTTTATATCTGGAACAAACTCCCAGAAAGCCTCAGATCAGCTGAAACACTCAGTTTATTTAAATCCAGGTTGAAGACTCACCTGTTCTCAGCTGCATTTGAATAAAGCACCAAATCCGCACTTAAGCTTAAATTTCAAAACTTACATTTTAACTACTGATTTTATCTACTGTTCTGATTTTATCTGTTTTGATTTTATATACTGTTTTGTTTGTTTGTTTGTTTGTTAATTAGTTAGTTTGTTTGTTTGCTTGTTTTAATCAATTTTAAATCATGCTTTTTATTTGTTTTTGTTTCTAATGTCTCTTTAAAGCACTTTGAATCACCTTGTTGTTGAATTGTGCTATACAAATAAACTTGCCTTGCCTTGCCTTTTATCCTGTCTTCCTTCTCTCACCCCAACAGCATGGCCCCGCCCCTCCCTGAGCCTGGTTCTGCCGGAGGTTACTTGCTCTTAAAAGGGAGTTTTTCCTTCCCACTGTCACCAAAGTGCTACCTTACAGTACAAGGCAACTTGAGGTGACTGGTCTTTGTGATTTGGTGCTGTATAAATAAAATTGAAATCGAAAATTTAAACTGAATATGAGTGAATGAGGCATGTTGCATAGAGTGCTCAAGCTGAGAAGCACTATATACTGTAAGAACCAGCCCATTTACCATTTATGCTTAAAAGTGATCTTAAAAATAGAAATTCTAAATATGCTGTAGCCTACTAGTCTAAATACTGATGGAAACCTGTAAGCCACTTTTCTTTGTGATAGTTTTGACGTCTTGAAATGGCAGCTCCATGAAAAGCTCTTAAATATGCACTTCATAGCTACTGATATCACCTACAAAACAATTTTCTGATGTTTTATAGCACGGAGAAAATGTGAAACTAAAGAACCAACAGTGTTCTTAAGCCCTTAATGTCGCCCTGCTTTGGTACATGGCATTGCAAATTTGTTTTGAGAATGCTTTTAAAAGAAAAAAGATCCTTAAAAAGGAAAAGTAACTACCTGCACTTACCAAAATCAGATGTATAATTCAATCTGAGGATCATCATTTAATCAACTTTTTTCATCTTCCTTGTTTGAAGAAAAGTCTTGCTGGAAATAAAAAATGATCAGTAAAGACCAAATGCTTACCAATCCTTACAGCTCCAAACTTGTAAAGCAGAACTCACAAAGAGATGCTGAATGAGCCTTTCACTTTTCCCTCACCAATTAGCTGACTGGTCTGAACTGGATCTAATGATAATTGGGTCTGCCGCAGCACCTCACACAGCTCCTAATAGCCTTCTCCTTAATAAATCTCAAATGCAATCACTCTTCCATTACCTTCAATCACACAGGCTTACACCATTAAAACACCGCACTGTATAGATTATACATGATGACAGCAATTCAATCGGTTGTCTTTTAAATTGTCTCAAGTAGAACCAGAGGTTGGACAGAACACAATGCGTGGTGTGAAGTCAGCAGTTTTGGTCACACGTGTGCCTCATAACTCTTCAATCTTGCCTGTTGTTGGCAGTCAAGCTGCGTTTTTTAGCTTTGTTTCACATTAACCACGCTGTTCCCCGTACTCAGTATATTCTGCTACCCATCTTAATGCTGAGCCTCACTCTTCCTTGCCACTTTATTAGCTTTGACCTTCGCGTGTCAATTCCAGTGTGGATACCGAGCCAGAGACACTGTGCCAGAATCTAAGCCAGAAATAAAGGGCTAACACATGTTGCATTTTATGAACAGTGCAGCTATGGATTGTACTCATACAGCCACGAATACAGGTCTGTAGGGACTATAAAACCACGCTGGGCTCTCACCCCACACATCCCCCCCTCACACACACACCCTGCAACTCTCACTTGGTTCAGACTATCTGCATACATGTCATCCCATCTCATCCCTTCTCCCTTACTTCCATTTCTTTCTTCACCTTCACCCAGCAGGACAATTCTTAACACATGCTCACATCCCCTCCCTTAATTTGACCTTCCCAACCCTGCCATCATCTCCTTTGACTACTGCAAAAGCTACAGGCTCATGCTTCATCATTCCTCCTGAGTTCTTGTAATTCTGTGAACCCATCATCACACGTTCATGATTAGGTCACCTCTACTCCCCTTCACTCTCAAGGATACCTCGTGGTCAAAAGAGTGGCGTCCTTATCAGCTAATGGTTTGTTTGTTTGTTTTCTGCCATCTCAGCATCTTTTGAGTTACTGATAACCGGTGACTTTATTGACAGACAGCTGTATGGCTCATCTGCAAATTCTGAAAATGTGACTACATATGATTCATTCCATATTCAAGCTTCTTTGTGATACGAAATAAATTTAACTAACAGTTCTCGGCAAAAAGTGAATATACAAAAGCCAAAGCAAAATGATGCAATGATGGGGAAATTTAGTTTTTTGGCAATTACTCTGCCTGGTAATCACTACCAATATAAAGTACAAACTGCCTCTTTTATAGAACAGGAAAGCTTTCAAGAAAAAGGTAGATGACCAATATGAAGCACCACAGATCACTGATGCTGGTAAACATGATACTGTGTACTGATGTTACTTCAGAGGACTCATGCATATTAAACTGAAGATAATTCTAGCTTCTCTAACAGCCCTAGAGACATGCTGCAGACCTTAAGTTGCATTAAAAGTAAGCCAGTAGGATCTACAAGTGCTGTTTACATGAGAATATACCTACAAACCTGCAACGGCATTTAGCAGAGCCACCATATGAGTAGCTTTATCTTGTTCTTTGTATTATGCATGCTAATACATGGGACCGGCTTTTTCAGAATTAGTCATTGTGCCATGGGGGTAGTATAGAAGGATAGACCACAAACTATCCATCCATCCTCTTCCACTCATCCTTATCAGGGTTGTGGGTGGCTGTAGCCTATCTCAGCTGTCATAGGGCGAGAGGCAGGGTACACCCTGACAGGTCACGTATCACAGGGCTAACACTTAGAGACAGACAACAGTTCGAACTCACATTCAAACCTATTAATTTATTGCCCATAGACTCCAAGAGGCAGCTGGAGAAAATGCCACACAGAAAGGCCCCAGCTTGATGTTAGAACTGAAATCCAGACCTCCTTGTTGTGAGGCAACAGTGCTGACCACCACACCACCACGCTGTCCGACCACAAGCGAGTAAAAATTAAAAAAGATCATCCTTTTGAAAACATGAATGTTTGTTCTTAGACTCCACCTCTCTGGGAACATCTCAGGCTCTCCGAAGTATGGAGACCTATCTCCCCTCACCACACTCCCTGCCAGTGGCTGATGTCCTCAGACCTTGGTGTGTTGGTGTGTTGGTGGTTCTTGGTGTCTGAGGCTGGGCGCTCATGTATGTACCAGCTCACTCCTGGTGGCCGCTTGGCGGGGCCTGGTGCCTGTGGCCCAGCTGGGCCCCTTCCGGGGGGTGGGGTGCCCTCAGGCCTCTGGCCTCTGGGCCTGAGGCCCTGTCCTCTCTGGCACAGCTGGCTGTCGGCAGAGCCCGCGGGCACATCACTGCAACCCCATCTGGCCTCTGCTCCGTGGCTGCTGGGTGACCTCTCGTTTGGGGCTCTCCTCATTTTCCCAGGAGGGTGGCACGGTTGCCCCCCTGGTGGTCCTCCTTGGGTCCTCGTATTCTGGGGCCTCTGGATGTCTGGGGCCTGGATCTCCTCCATACCTGCTTCATGCCCTGGGGGACAGGGCTATGGCTCCCCACACTCCCTAGCAGATCGTTACATGGAGAAACCTTTTGAATACAAGCGGTCTGATCCACACAGGTGTTCACAGACACAAACTACACCTTTCTTGGCTGCTACCTCAAAGCACATTGTGCGCTGTCGATCTTGCGTGCTGCACAATAACATGTAATATTTAATATCTACTGTTGTCTACTGTTAGCTAGTTTATTGTGATGGTGCTGTATTTATTATGTTGCTCTTTCTTCATTGTTTTCTCTTCTTTTTTTTCTCATCTCCATACAGGTGATCCAGGTGTTTTGTTTGTTTTTCTTTTTTTTCTTCCCCCCTTTCTCACCATCTCTTCTCCCCTCTATTTTTCTTTCTCTCCCTCTCTTTCTTTCACTCTTTCTCCCTGTCCTATCCCCCAGTCATGTCTGTCCCGTCTGTAACAACCGAAAATAAAATAAAAATAAATACATAATTCAAGGTTCTTTATTCTTTATTTATTTAATTATAATAAAGGTCAATCAAATGCACCAATATGGCAAGGCCATGATGATCCACTTGGTAAAGTAAATCTGCTTGGCATCTTTCTTGGCCTTCAGACAACAATTCTGTTCAGACAGGCAAAAAAAGAAAAAAAAAACATGAATGTTTTAAACATCTGTTCATATTTACTGGATTTTTGTGGTGATACCAGAAGAAAGCATAGATCAAAGCATAGATCATAGATGCAATTTTTGACAAAATCAACTATTCTTTGTTTGTCTAAGAAGAAAAATGTCTTTTTGTAATATTTTTTGTACTTGTGAAAACTTTATATTAAACATCTCACCGATCTCACAGATATCTGTCTAAGCTTTCCAAGAGTCCTGATGATCTTATTTCCACTTGTGCTGTTTGATGAGTTATATGCTCCTTATGGCCAACTTTATCTCTGACAGGAGCCAGAGGATGTGTGGGTGATCAAATATTCATGTCATCTTGGGTACATTTAGAGGGGAATTTAATATATTTTGAACCCCTCCTAATTACAGTGATCGTGCTGTCTGCATGCTAATACCTGATGCAAAGCGGCACGCTGTATTAAAATTCTTTCCTCATACTAAACATTGAGTCGAAGTCAAACTACCTAGTTTATTCACAATAATAAACTACCAGTAGGTTTTTCATGTTGTAACTTCAGTCTATAAATCTTTCACACAAACAGTGGCTGGATGAATGGATTTCCACCATAGTTGGACGTTGCTGTTCAGCAGAGCAGTAGGATGTTGAAGGTATTGTCATCAACCACTCTGTGCTTCCTTTCTCCACTTCCTTCTTCCTTTTTGGCCAGTGGCACTGTGAACAAAGAGGTCTCCCTGTCAGAGAGTCAGTGTGCATGTGTGTTTATGTGTGTGCGCACGAGTACGTGAGTGTTTATGTTTATTTAGTTTTGATCTCCAGGAAAAGAAACACTGATTCCATTCTCTCTTTACCTCTTTTGCAGTTCAGAAAGTTTTATCTGAATTGGTTTGTGCACGGATGCACGCACATATTCCTGTGTGGATGCACAGGATTTGCAGGCCACTCCAGGACACTGACATGCTCTTTGATAAGTCATTCCAGAGTAGCTTAATCCAATCATAGGGTAGTCTGTTTGCTTATAAAACCACAATAGGCAGCTGTTGTCATCCCTCGATTATCCATTAGTCTTTTGCTGAGCTCCCACACAAGTTCCTTTTGCATGTTCACACAGGCTTTGCGTCAGCTCAAGTAAAATTTACAGCTGTGCCATTTTTTTCCCACTTCTTAATGATTAATTTAACTGTAGTCAGAGGGGATTTTCAGTGTTTAGAAAATATTTTTGTATTTATCTCCATGGTGAATGTTTTTCCCCAAGGCGCAGAAAAACTGCTATTGCACTGAAATCAGATGGACACAGTTCTGCTTTCTCCTTTAATCGTTAATCAAGTATGAACTGGATATTGTGGTCACTCATTTAAAGTGTATGACAGCTGAATTTATTTGTATTATTATACTTTTCAAAAGTGTAAACTGTTCTCTAGACTCTCTAAAAAGAACAACAAACTTGAATCTTTTAATTAAAGTCAGTTTTATTGATATAGCGCCAAATCACAACAACAGTTGCCTCGAGGCGCTTTATATTTTAAGGTAGACCCTACAATAATACATACAGAGAAAACCCCAACCATCATAGGGCCCCCTATGAGAAGCACTTTGACGACAGTGGGAAGAAAAAACTCCTTTTTAACAGGAAGAAACCTTCGGCAGAACCAGGCTCAGGGAGGGGCGGGGCCATCTGCTGCGACCGGTTGGGGTGAGAGAAGGAAGACAGGATAGAAGACATGCTGTGGAAGCGAGACCGAGATTCATAAGGATGTAAGGATTTAACAATTAAAGACCAGATATTCTCATGACTTCTCAATACATTACATATCAAGAACAGTATTTTGGTACAGTGCAGTATGAATAGAACGATCCAGATTTTTTGGGCATGAACATACTTTGAATGAACTTTGAATGACTCATAGAATACACTTCACATAGATAATACTGATTTAATATTTCTAGGAAAATGGTTAATGAGACAATTTTCATGTCAGTCTAATTAATCGGTATGCATTTTCTTCAGCTTTTAAATTTCTGGACCCCTCTATTAATCTTCCTTAAGTTTATTACTGTTGATGCCAATGGTACACATCATTGTATTTTATGGTTTGGTGGTCCTCTTTCAAAATTAAAAATGATTCTCATTGCTATTTTTTTTCATCTACAGAGCCCTGAAAAGAAATGCTCTAATCCTCGGATAGACTTTATAACTTCTTCACATACTGCTTCTTGTTTCTTGTTACCCCTCAGTGATCTCAAGAACAAATAAATGTTTCAATTTAACATTAAAATGTGTTTTTCTCATGATCATAAAAGTCACATTAAACCTACTTTAAGTCAGTGTTGTAAAGCCATAAATCATACACACTTCCAAAGAGGAAATGCTTCATATATGTGTATTTATAAAGGCAAAAAGACCTCTTGCTGCTGATTCCCATCAGCGGCTGCCACGGTGATCTATCGGCTAGGCTTTGTGGGCGAGCTGTTTTTAGATGGAGGGAATGTCACTGGATTTATGTGGCTAATGCCAAAACAGCTGCTGCCATGAATAGCTGAATGAGGCCTCATAGTCAATATCCACATCCAGATTAGTGTCGTTCCGGAAATGTTACAGGTGAAGGTTAAGACAATAGAAAGTGAACGTGTTTTATAGTATAGCAAGTTTGCAGTTTTTGTATTGATGTTAAAGAGCTTTCACCCAGTCTTTATCTCCTTGTCAAACAAATACACACTTAAATACACACACACAGACCAGTTTCTCTGCCAGCCAGCTGGCTCTGAGCCCATCTGCATCCTGTCTACCATTTATGTTCCCAGCTCGTCCATAGAGTCTGCGTGTGTGTGTGCGCACATGTGTGTGTGCATGCACGTCTTCCTGTCGAGGACCAGTCCCTTGGCACACACAGTCACATTTCCACACCCAGTTCCAAACACAGCTCCATCCTCACAGTTTCCCATTTACCCAGTCACACTGCCGTAGTACATCACACACGCACTAAAGTGTTAGCTGAACTTGCTGTTACTGGAAAGGACTGTTGGGTGGAGCTTGGATGAATGAAGAAGAGATAAAGTCAGAAGGCTGGGCATGAATTAAATTTATAATTCTAATTCAGTCTAACTGGCAAAGAAACAGTCTCCATGTTGATCATTGATAGGTGTGCAAGATACACAGCACAGATGTATAATGTGCAGCACAGTGTTACCAGCCTGTAAACTTCTCTCACTATGGCACTCATACTCAGGTCCACTTGAAACTGACTCTGTCATCAGTGCTAACCTCAGCTACCTTGCCTTTATTTTGAGCCTTTCACAATTAGAAACATCCCGTTGCTCCACAGTTGAACTTTAATGTGGAAGAGCAGCAGGGGTGAAAATGGAAAATCACTTAATGCAGCTCAAGGAGGATGAATTGTAAACCGTTAGGCTGATATTGTATCAGTAAGGAAGCTGACTAAATATTAACTGATAATTTCTGGCAAAGGGGTGGGATTAAATAAGTGTTTACTTCTGCCCACTCCCTTTCAACATGTAAATTAATCAGAACATTTTTTTGTATCTAATTTGTATAGTATTTTTTTTCTCTCTTATTTTCTTTTCTAAATGTACTTGTATATTGTTCACATGTTGAAATGTTGAAATAAATTACCAATCAATATAAATGAAATAAAGTTATTAACATCTGTTGTGTGCTGTGTAATTTCCAGAGAATCTAGACCATTTGAAACCAGTTTGGGTACTAGCAATAAAAACTGTTCTCCAGAGAGGCATTTAAAGACTGTACTTATAATGGCTTGAAATGAGAAAAAAGGACAGTGAAATACAAGATTGATCCATAAGGTCTGATAATAAATACAAAACTCTTATTGATTGATTTACTGATCTTCCCTTTGAGATCCTTGTGCACTTGTGGTCCACCCCTACTGCTCTTATAATGTTTAGATTGCTCTGTGGAGGTCCTTTTCTGAATACTAGCACAAGATTATTTTGAAATGGTCTAGCCTTTTCAATGCACAGTGGAACACAGTACAGTTGCAGTGGTCTCCCTCAGAGTTGACTGTCTGGGTGCAAATTCCAATGCACGACCCCCTTATTTTGATGAAAGAAAATGAGCATGCTCTTTGTTTCACTTCTAACCTGACAGGCCACATTTAGACAAACTGGAATCTTACATGTAAGACTGCGATTAGGTCTCTAGGTCATAGCCACAGAACAAGCTGGGTCACACCATATAAAATCAATCAAATATGAAAAGTTCAGGGAATTTTGTTGCATCCTTCATGTACTGGCAGATTGCAACTATGAAACAGTTTGAAATATGAAAGTAAATGTTGCATGGCTTCAGTCATACTAACGTTATTGCTTAATTTGCACAAATTTAACATTGCTGTGTAACTGCAGTTATGGGACTTGCAAGGAGCTTTCTTAAAAAGCGGCAGTAAAAAAAAAAGTCAGCAAGGAGAGATAATTTGGAAGAATTTTGGTGAGAAGAGAAACTGATTCCGATGATCAGTCATGGCAGAATGAATCCCAGTGATAATATGATTTAGGATAGGACGCCTAGAGTGTAGTCGCTGGTAGAGCTGAAGATGAAGATTGAGAGTTGGATGGAGCTCTGAGTGACTTTGGTGAGGGGTGATGGTGAGGAGAAGGGTTGCATGAATGGGAGTCTGAAAGCGAGACTGATGAGGAGCACCGATTTAAACCACTCAGAGCAGAGGCTGATTGGCTCAAAGAAAAGGATGATTGGACCAGAGTAATGATGTCAGTATTAAGACTGACAGGATAGTGATGTAAAGAATAAATTAGCGGCCAAACACCCAAGAAAGTAGGTAGATGAGATCTTGTTTACTGAACTTATAAATAAGCTTATTTTCAGAGGTGCACCACAAGAGGACCCTGAAGGGGAGACTGTGCATCAGCATAGCATCAGCAATGTATTTAAAGTATTTGATTATGTCTCTATATTTAAAAAAAACAAAGAGAAGTATCTGGTCTTCAAAAGCTCAGAAATAAGCCTCTAAGGCTGCATGAGAAATTGTAATTTCCCCTCCCCCCTTTCCATGGCTGTTCCATCCATCAAGACTCTTCAGGGCCTTTGATGAAGCATCTTGGATGTTGTGTGTTATTTTTCATGTCACACATACAAACCCAAAACCTTGTAAGAGGGTTTGGAGGCGAGAGAAAAGAGATCTGTCTAGATTAAGAGCAATAAAATTTGATCCCAAAGTCACAGTGACATATGAGTATTACTCGAAGTGGCTGCAAGTGGGAGTTACTGCGTGTGTGTGCCGGTGTCTGTTTGCATGTGGGCGGGTGAATCCCTTTATAAACCTTGGCTGTTAAGTGGAAATGGAATGTATAATGCATAATGACAGCTATGGATCTCGTTGGAAGCAAACACGCACACATACACACACATGCAGAAATCATTTGTGGCCCCTTTACGATCTAATATGCAACAGTCTCATCACAAACAATGTTGGTAGTAATAAGTCTGGTAATCAAAGCTCTGCTTCTCCTTCCAGTGAGTGCAACAGCTTCCCATCGTCTCTTTCAGAGGCTGTTGCCGACCAAAAAACAACTGCAACTGATGGAGAGGAAGCACAGCAGCTGTAGGCAGAGACGGTCCTTCTTCACTTTAATAGTTTAATTTTATTACTGGATAAGACTGACAATGTCTGAGTCCACATTGTCTCCCCAGATTAAGATTCTATAGCTACTTAATCCAGTGCTTAATGTCTGTACACCTCATAACATTCCTCCTTAATAATTATTCGCTTAGGAAGCTACTTATGTTTTCACATTTGCATTTGTTCCACGGTTGTTCAAGCACAGGTTGCACTGTGTAAAGCCACATTAGCATTTACTCACCAGTACACTGAAATAATGAAACAATAAGACAGCAAAGGATAAATGATATCTAAACTGAACCTATGCTGTAAGGCATGAAGTGTTCAGATTACAAGTTGCTGAATGAATGAGAAATTGTAAGAACATTTTTTGAGCTTTAAAATACATATAGATAATATGGGCTGATGAGAGTTTGTAAGAAACTAACAAAGAGAGAAGAGAAAGATGAAAAACAAACACAAACATTAATCTGATTTGTGTCCACGCACACCAATTAAATATTTTGCATCTAGGGAAAATATATGCAAACAAACTGAAGGGAATTAATATAATTTGTATGTGGAAAATAACAAATAAATCACAAATATGTGCTTACCTCCTATTTTCTATCATTAATGACTGATAAACTGACAATTATTAATCTAGAATAAGATTTTAGGTTTGACCTGTTTCCATCTTGATCCTGGTTGGCAGTTAGAGCAGGAGTAGCAGCTCACTGTTAGGTCCCCACATAGAAAGTAAAAGTTGGGAAACAGCATATTTAATGGCTGCTAAGTATCTTCATGTATCTTGTATAAAATGTACTTTCACTGCAGATAAATCAGTTTTTCCTCCAAGAACTGGAAGAGCCATAACCTTAATGACATGCAAAAATTTGTTAATTAATGCGTAGGTCGAGCAGCTAAACCGGCCTCTGAGTAATAGAGGATTCTGATTTACCCTGATGACATGTATCCGCAGATACTTTCAGTTCTCTCTCTTTCTTAATTTTTTGTGGTCCTGTGGACAAGGCATTACAAGTATAATAGGTTATTAGATTATGACTTATTTTTGTTTGGGAATGTTGCATTTTCCGTGTCTCCTCATAATGTAAACAGCTCAGTAATGTGCATCTGCATCGCTCTGGTGGACTCAGATCACTGCTTCTACTCTTTTAACTACATTAATTTTAGAACTTGCTAGACTGCTGATCGTGTAATGCACAGGCCCCTTCTGTTAGGTCTGGCGGTGACCCAAAGCTGCACAACATGGTTTAAATAACTCGAAAGGTTTCAATCGTTTTGTATCATAACAGATAAAAGTCCAATGTATCAAAAACAGAACAAAACTACAGCTGACTTGCCTGCTTCTGACCTCCTGAGCCTCCACAAAGGACTTCATGCTCTGTCTGGCACCTAATTCATGAAGATTTATTTTCTCCTCTACATCCATTCACTACTTTTGCTTTTAAGTGTAGGCACACACAACCTATGACTGATGTTTTCTAATCTTTTTTTCCTTCTCTTTTCAAATAGCAGCTTTCAGACTGAATAGAGGTATGCATCTCTCAAATGCGCAAGCAGTCATATTCATACTTATTCCAGTTTTTTCATAGTAGATAATTTATTTCACTGGGTCACAAAACAGAGGACATGTTGTGACATCCTGTACAGTAGTGAGAGAGAAGAGTTATTGCTGTATAAGGAACTTAAAGACGTCTGTGACTGAAAGAGAGTAGAAGAAGAAATTAGAGAATCGACGAGAAAGAGGTGCACCCTTCAAGGACACGTCCTCTTTGTACTTTTTGTCACTCGTCCAAATTTCCGCACTTGAGAGCATAAGTGGAAATAAATCAGCAGACAGCTCGAACATGAATGGGCATCAGCAATGTTTGTGTGTGAGATAGCTAGAAAAAGAGTACACACTCATTTAATACCTTTGGGCCAGACAAATTGTGAGTGAAACACCATCCGTCATTTCTGCCCCTCCTGCCCCCACCCTGACTCCACCCCCTCAGTCTCCATTCACATCGTCCCATCCTCAAAACCTCTATGGCTATAATTGGTGAACTGTCTGCACTGAATGACTATCACATCAGTCCTCTGTCCACCTCGCTTTGTGCTTTGTTGTGTCTAATTTGGACCGTTTTTCTGTTTTTCTTTGAACATCCACCAAAAAGTATCATTTCATTTCTCTTCTGTACCACTTCATTCATTGCACTTACTATTTTATCCTTCTCTTTCAAGCTCCCATGCCTACATATTCATTTAACTGTGGCATGGCGTATTGTGAATGCTAATAGGTTCCCACGCTCACAAGGTACAATACAGTGACTAGTAAATGACTGTGTGTGTGTGTGCGTGTGTGTGTGTGTGTAGGAGGCTGGGCGGTCAATCCACAGTTCCATTAGCCTGATGGAGTTTCTATTAAATTAGAAAGTCTCTCTCTCTCTATCTCTGTCTCTCTCTGTCTCTCTCTCTCGCAATCACATTAGCGCTCTTATCTCATTTGTGGAGGCTCTGCAGGCTGGGAGGAGAGGGGGAGAGTGCAGGGTGGAGTTATGATCTCAAAGTGGACATGAAAAAGGACAAACCCTTGTAAACAGAGAGACATAAGGTTGGCGACTGATGTGTATCTGCAGTACGTGTGTGAGCCCGTACGTCTGCGTGCACGTACACGTTACGTATGGATTCATGTGTATGATGAGTCAAATTTTTCAATTGTCAGGGATGCTTAAAATGGAATTGGTCCATTAACAACTCTGACAGACATGTCAGCCTTTAATGCAGCCTGATGACAAAATGCAGCAGAGACGAGCTGAAACGACTACTGTGTCTGTGTGTGTGTGCGTGCGTGTGCGTGCTCAACTAAAGAGCAGATGTCTGTAAAGCACATAGTGAGGAAAATATGTTGGTCCTTACTTTGATGTTTTTGGACTTGAATTATTATCACATAAAGGTAGATTACAATAAAAACTAAATGAATTTGAATTGTCTTTAACTCAGTTTTGGCAATTTAACTCTGAAAGTGAGTCTGAAGTCTAGTGTAAGTTGACACCACACTCATACCTTTGTCTGTAATCAATCATTAAGCACGGATTACTAGGCATACTGCATTGCACCTAATTTCTACACAAACAGAAATTAAAGAAAACAACCATTTGGGACTAAGAGGTGTGCCAACTGTCTGGCAACGTGAAGGTGACGACAGGATTCAGGCACATTGACTGCATCCATCTGTCTTTCAGAATAAAAACAATTACTGCATTTAACTCATTTTAAACCACTAATCGTGTTTAGATTTGTGTACAAATCAAAAAACGAATATGGAATAAAGGAAGATGATTAAAAAAAACGATTTGGAGGACTGTGGATTCCCAGAGATAATGCCACTGCTGTGTATTTGGGGTTTTTTTTGTTTGTTTGTTTTTTTAAAAATCCAACAGATCCAGAACAGTTAGGATGATCAGGCAAAACACTGAGATAAGGAGCGACTGAGATAGATTTCATATAATAAGCAGAATCATTTATAAGCCAGTTAAGTTTTCTTAAGCACATCGATTACTTTAGACAAATGAAGATTGATGAGAAAAAAGCATCTTAAATTGGAAATAAGAGGCTAATTCCCAAAAGCTGAATCTAAATGTAAAGAGTTTGAGAAAAATTGTGAAAATCTCCAAGTGATTTTAAAATAAACTCAGTTATGAATGGGATAAGAGGCTGAAAAAAAAGAAGAGCTAGCTGGAAGAATTACTTTTCCTACTACAGTATCAGTCATAATTTAAGGAAACTTATACATAATGATCACCTAATTGGTATCCACCCAAATAATACACGGAAGCAGTGAAAAGAAAAGAAAATCAAGTGATCAAAAGCTGTAATGATGCCTTTGATATTACTAATGTGTGTTCATGTGTTTGTGTGTGTGTGCCCAGTACAACAACAGCAGCACAGCAAGGGCTCAAACAAATATGTGCTCGAGGGCCTATGACAGAGTCGTTACACCGGTGATTGGTATTTTTACTTCATCTGAACACTTTTCCCACCTCTTCATATTTTTCGCTAGAAAGACACCTTTTTTTTAAGTTTGACTGTTGGGGATGTTTAGCACGCAAACACTAAATAACAGAAAACTTTGTATATCTAGAAGTCACTGTGTTCAGCAGATGACTACTTCCCCAAAGTAATTTCCAAACCAAATGTGTTGACAGTTATATTATAGTAATTATAATATTTTGTTTCTGCTGGCAATTAAAGCCCCTAAAGAAATATCATTGTCTTTGTTCTTGCTAGAGGGCTGCTATGACCCAACAACATAGCTGCATCTTACTCTTGAAATATTACTCATGCAGGATTGTTACTGTGTGGTATCAGACAGCACATTCAAAGGACTGTTTCAGACAATTGCCATTCCTTTCATCTGCCTGCAATACAAATGTTCCTTTTATCTCAGTCCTTCTATCCACAGCATGATGGTTGTGCTCATTTGGAAAGCTATGCATTGTATTATTTGAGTCCACTATATTCTGTAGGATTTAAGGGTATCTATTATGGTTTTTATTTTATGTCATATGCATATGTTACAGTGATGGATACTTAAATAATGTTGGTTTAAAGTTCCAGATAATTAAGTGCATGCAAGTGGACCCTGTGAGGGAAAAGTCTGTTCTTCATACTGCTGCGAACAGTCAATTTTAGACAGTTTTTACTACTCTTTTCTTCCTGTGATGTATATGACTCTGGCTGTGAGCACAGAAATTCCCAGGCTGTTTGTTTTCCAATCAGGACAAAGCTGGTTTAAAAGGAGGGGTAGGCAAACTTGTTTCACATTATGAGGTTAAGGGTCTCACCACAGACCGTTAAAAGGTAAGGGTTATTATAAAACATGAATCACACAGAGCTTGGCCCTGTGCTGGTCTGGCAATGTAACTGTCTTAAGATGAAAAAGACCCAAATTCAGGACACATGTAGCCATCTTAAAATCAAACATCCAAATCATTAAACTAAAAAAACAGGAAGTGGTCACACACTTAAAGACACTCAGTGAAGGCAAACTATCCAAGCAAGCGGCAACAAGGAAAAGGCAAAAAAAGGCAAAAGGTCAGTTACAATAAACATGATGAAACATATCAAAAACACAAGGGACATGTGGAGGCTGGAAAGCTAGACAAAATAAACAAGACTACAAGACAATCTGGCCACTTGGAAATGATACACAGGAAGTATGCATATACAGGTGGATGATTGGCTAATTGGAAGCAGTGTAATTAACACAACGCAGGTGACACTGATTAGAGCAACAGTACAGATACCTAGGGCTGGTCCTAACTGAGTGAAGTGACCCAGATGTATCTGCCTGGCAGTCATAGTAAGCACGCAAGATGCTTCATTGCTTACCTTAGTACTACTTCCTTTAACAGACGATGCACTGGAGTATCCTTTATGCAAGAAAAGGAAATAATATTTCACATCATTCACAATGACAGTCATCAGATCATGTTAACTGAGTGAAGTATGAACATTACACAGCTTCTTTTTGAAGTGTTGCGTTGTGTGAAGAACATAGATTTATATAAGCTCTCCAAATGATATAGTTCAGTTTGCATTAGTAATGTCTGCTGTTGTACTGTCAGCTTTCAGAATTATCATGAATTAACTTTTACATCAGGTCCAGTTCAGTTCCTTTTTCTTGACAATTCAAATCCTTTTACACAAGGTGATCATTTTAAACACTGGTGGTCTTTAGCACAGTCTGCAGGAAACAATATTGTAAGAAGATGAGGTAAGGCAACGAGGTAACATTGTGTAATGTCACTACGTTACATTTTAAGCAGTCTAGTATTGGATTCTCTAAACACCATGTTTCCAAAAGCCTTGCACATCCTCCGTCATATCTTTCCTCGACCCTTTGAAGCTTTCCATCCAGGTCAAGGAAAAGTGATCAGGAAAGGGAGGTAGGTGTCAGGTTTTTGGGCTATTTTACCGTATCCCAAGGAGGGGACGTGGGGACATGAACAAAGACAGGAAGTTAACTGACAACAGTGTAAAGAGGCTAAGAATTAAAATATAAAATAAAACAGGAAATTATTTAACAGGCTCAAGTCCTCCCGTGACCCTGAGTTGAGCCACTCTAGTAGAGTACAAAAATAAAAACATGAGGTTGGAAACAAGCACAACAGATTTCCTTTAAAACAATGCTTTGGACAACGTACTGAGCGTTATGATGTTTCAGGCACAAACATCGGAGTAAACAACAAGATAATGTCCCCAAAGATAGTTTATACCTTAGGTCACATTGAAGGTGATGTAAGGTTAGAGTTAAGGGTTGAGATAATGACTTTAATCAGGGCCTGCCATGTTAAAGTGCAGTATTTTGTGCAAGAATGTCTGTGCTTGATCACCTCCAGCCATCCAAGGATGTCAGCCCACCTGAACAACCGAGGTAGCAAGCATGTGGTAACAACAAGAGATGCAGTGAACCAAGCGAGAAGAGATGGGCACATGGAGACATTCCGGCATGGAGACCTGTTAAACGGAGACAATGTGTCCCTGGAACGTATAATTAACAGCATGTGAATGAGTGTGTATGTGGGTGTGTGCAGGCGACAGTGAGCCATTAGCCAGGTTTAAATGAAGGTCTGCATCAACAGCAGCTATTCTAATAATGACCATCTTAGTCACAGACAAACTAATGTATGAGTGGCGTCTCCTATGTCCTATTGTCTTTATGTAAGAGTGTGTGTGTGTGTGTGTGTGTGTGTGTGTGTGTGTGTGTGTGTGTGTGTGGCTGAGTAAGGAAACATACCTCTTAAACTGGCCAAGGTGACACTCAGTCTCTATGTGCAGACACTGTTCATAATGCACCTCTGGCAGCGATTGGGTTTCTCTGTTCTGCTGAGTGCTGTGAGCATTAGACAAATATCAGCATCAAACAGCAACAGTCACAATGTATCTGACTTTATTATACTCATCGTCAAACTGTAATTTTATGTTAAACAGGATTTATATACATCTATATCATAAGTGGTATCCTTATGAAGGTGACCTCATATGCACGCACGCACACTTGCCGGCACTTATGCAAACACACACTTCCACATGGTTTCAGAGACCAGCCCCTCACCTCTAAATCACCCAACCACAGAGATTAAATTCAAAGGCTGCAGGTAGTGACCTCACCGCTTACCTCATTTGTTGAACCTCTGTGATTGGTTAATGGTTAATGTGAGCCATTTAGTACCATCTGTCTCAGTAATTAAATAGTCTCTTTGTTCTTCCCCCCTCGTTCAGTCCGGCCTTTGTTCTTTCAGAACAGTTTCAGATATTCTTCTCGTCAGCTGTTTTTGATAGTTTTCCCATGTTGCTGAAACCCTCTCAAACCCTGACCCTACAGCAGGTTCATGTCCATGATATCGTATAACAGAAGCTCACTTTCATCAAAAAGCCATACTAGAGTAGTTTTAGCTTCAAGGACTTGTCAGTTCAAGCTTTGCAATTGTCACAAATTGCAGTAAATTGAAACTGCCACAGTCAGATTTAATTGGGTAAGAGAAACCAATCAATATAAAATGTCATGCACAGTCCCCTGTTGACTGTGCATGCAAAATGCAGCTCAGTGGTTTAGATTAGTGAGGGTCAAGCATGCAGAATAGCCCTTAAACACTGTTTGGGTCAAATTGACCTGTTTTGACATTTGACAGTAGTAAAAATGTCTTATATGTCATTCTTTTCACCTGATGACCTTTGTAAAAAAATAGCTGGAATTATACAACAATGATACATTTTAAAAATGTATACTGTTGTACACTTGCTACAAATGTATAGATACTGAGGCTCTTCTGGGTCATATCTATTGAGGTTTTAGATCCACCAGTGGGGGTCAGATCAAAGAAAAAGTTTTTTTTAGAAAACCTTGAATCCGTATATACCATATGTCTGTGTATATGTTGGATGGGAGTGGTGATAGAGTCCGAGAGGGACCTTGACACTGACATGAGAACTATCTGCTTTACAACCACATTTGACCAGATTCCCACAGAGGCAGGCACTTTCTGGACTAAAGGATTCCCAAACAGAGAACTAGTAAAACAGCACAGGAGTGATCATATATGATGCATATAAGGAACAGAGTCATACGGTTAGAGGGAGCCCTGAAAGAGTGTGACTTCACATAGACATGAGCTCTGTAACAGGACAGCACAGTGCTGGGTGGTTACCACTATTGGCTCATAGCGAGAAAGTTCCTTGTTCAAATCCTATCTGGGGTCTTTCCATGTGGAGTTTGCATGTACTCCATAGTTGTGAGTGCTTTCTTTTGTGTTCTTTTCTGGCTTCCTCCAAACAACATGCATGTTGGGTTAACTGGTAATGTAAACTAGCCATGGATGTGAGCTATATGTATAGAAAAAAGTGCTTAGTTCTTACATTGTGTGTACTGCATTTAAGCCATATTATTTGATCATTTAACTGAATTATCAAGTGAAAGTTCTAAAAACATCACAAATTGAAAGGTTGAGTTCAGTAATTTGAATTAGTGATGGTCAAGGTTGGCACGCAGCGATCAGCTAAAGTTTTGCTTCGCTGCAGCCATACCCCTGTACTCTGAACTTTACCAGTATCCAACTGGATGAGTAACGATAAAATAATTCTATGGAAAGAATTGGAAAGAACAAATCAGAGGCCAAAATCTTTTTGCATCGCATGGTGGAAAATGTGATTTATATTGATTTTGTCCATTTGAGCATTATTTTTTATTGGTCCTTATTCACTTTTGGATACAATCTTAAGTGACCATTAGCAGAACTGCAGTACTTGACTTCATTTTTCAACCTCAGTTGGTACTTAGTTTTAGCTGCTAATTTAGCACACATAGTTTGAGCTATATATTTACATATTTCCAGGGTCCGGAAAATCAAAGTGGCAATTGACTATGTGCACGTTAGCATATGCTACTTCCGGTGCAGAAACTCCTGTGGGGAGCTTTGTTTCCGGTGTCCTATTCGCGCCTGGTTTATGGTCCAAAACAAGTTAAGCAAATGAATGAATCAAGCGGCGATTTACATTTCTATAGATGTCTTGGGCATTTACCCAATATATCTGTAAATGATGTTCATCGACTTTTTCCCCCGCACCTCAGGGCAAAAGATAAAAGGGATTCAAATGTTATATTTCTCAGCTGTCCCTCGTTTATCGCTGGTGTTATGTTCTAAAAATAACCAGCGATAGGTGAAATCAAGTAGCCAATTTTATTTTTTGACGGTGCAAAATGTTTCGTGGACATCGTGGACATACAGCACTGCACTTCAGAGTCACACTGCTAGCGATCGATGCAGCGATTCTGTACTGTACAGGAGAGACGTCACGGAGGAGATCGTCTGCAGCGATCAGGACGCAGGACACAATGTGACGTAAAAAAAAAAGGCATGTAAACTTGCACTAAAACATCTGCGAAACAGCGAGGTGAAAGGTTAACCACGTTATTAGCGAGGGACCGCTGTAATTTTTAAGGTAAGTCACAACATACTCTTCGTAAATACTAATGTATAGAAACCGTTACCAGCAATCATTCATTTTTTGTGTGGCTTTTTTCACGGTTTGTTAACATGGTTTGACTATTCTTCACCTGTAGTTTGAATGCTGAACATTTGCCTGTTTCAATCATAAGACCAGTCACTATACAGACATGTGCTCCTGAATGTGGACGATGTGTCTTCTGCATGCAGTAATGCAGTTCTGCTTGTGTTGAGTGATGTAAACAACTGATCGATCTAAACTCTTTAAACGTCAAAATTGATCATTAGATTTTTTTTATGACACAACAGTGGTGAGTGTTCCCACCTTCTCCTCTTTGTAACTTAACGCAATCTTTCCGTTTTCGAGTTTTGGACATGATTTTGGAGTATATCTTCGCAGTAGCGATTGACCGCAAAGTAAAGCTACCGGAAATGTACAACCCCACATCCGGTCTCAAACCAGGAAGTTAGCATTTTCTCGTGCACAGGGTCAATGGCAATGAAGCTTAACTGGAAGCTCAAAAGTGCACAGTTAAAAAGCCGGTGGTCGACATCACAGAGGCTTTTTGAATATTTTAGAGATGCAAAATGAAGGCAATCTCCTTCCCCCTTACAATTACCTGAAATGCTTGTTCAGTTTCTGTTGTTTCCCAAAGCAGTTTATGAAATCGATGCTTAGGAAAATCATTACCAGTCTAGATGGAAGTATTAAAAATGGTCAGTTAATGTGTAGTAACATAATATGTACCTGCTGTGAATAATATTTCCTATATTACATCAATTACTAAATTTTACTGCTTTTGTTGTTGAAGGCACCAAGGCTCTTAAATATTTTTGCTTCCATTATGCTGATGCCCAAAGCGAGAACATGTTATTCTCCAACTGTTACAAAACAATCTGTTGTACGCTGTCTGAGAGAGCACAAAGACTTTATTATCGTCACCACTGCACCAATCAATCGACCTTCAGTGTTCAGGCCTTCAAACTGCAACGTATGTTTGCGCGTGTTGATTCTCCCAGGGTCTTATGTCTCTACAGGTCCTGGGAATCAAACACAGCAGAGGACAGTAAACACAGCTGGGGTCATGTGGGAGGAGGGATATATGTTTTACATGGTCATGGTCAGTTCAGCAGAGAGTGATATCACAGCAGGCTCTGTAAAGAAAAGGGAACTTTTAGTTTTTACACAGGAACACCAAGCAGGCGGGAGAATCAGCTGATATCTTACACACCTGTCTTTTCTCACATGTAGCACACTGCACAAAATCGTTCCTTCTCACTAGCATCTCTTCTGGGTAGCCTTTTAATACAAACTGCCACTGAGACAGGTTTCTGGATCAAAGGTTTGTCAAATACATTATAAATGAAAAGAAACAGGCACCAGGTGAAGGGGATCATGCACAGCTTGTCGTCTACTGCCATCTGTGCAGTCTGTGGTGTGACGTTCACAACTGTTTCATATCCTCTTTCATATGTTTACTTCCTTACTTCCTTCTGACTGTTTCATCCTACATGCCACTTGAAAGATGCTTTATTTGTCGATAACAGCCAGTGAACCATGTAAGCAAAAACTTGATTGGGAAATTACCCAGAAATGTGAAACTGAGTGTTTTTAAAGGGATGGAAGAACTTTCTCACTGATTCCTGAATGTTCTCTAAACTTCAAAATATGCTAAAAACTTAGTTCTATCTTTTATAGTTGACAGATCCTAATCTGAACATACATATATCTGCTAGTTAGCTGTGCAAGTTAACATACTAATAAGACGCTATAACCTCAATTTATTTTATTTCTTAAATAACTCTATAACTGAAAAGTATGGTAGAGAACTTAGTCTGACACACGTTCTCATGAACTTGGCTTGATGGGAGTATACGTTTACTGGACACTGGGGTTACGTCTCAGTGGTTTCCAGTATCTGACATCATAAAGGCGTGAAACTGCTGGAGGCAGTATAGTGACCAGCAATGTTGCCCAATATCCTGTCTAACCACTGCCCATCCTCAAGTCACTCCATTCACACACAAACCCTTTGCTTAGGTGAGCTCGTCTCTTTCTGTCTGTGTGTCTGACACTCTTAAATGACTTTTTTAATGAAATGCAAAAAAAAAGGTGTTATTTGAAAGTGTTCCATCAATTTTGTGACGTTTTGTCACTCACGCTCACTCAAACACACCCACACGAGCACCACTTCCCACAACAAGAGCACGTAGTCACAAACGTAGTTGTAAGAGGAAGGAGGTGATGTCACCAAAGTCTCTTCCTCCTCCACCTCTGCTCCACATTTCCACCACTTCTTCTGATATGTCTGTAGTTACGTAAAGGAAAAGTGTAAAATGCTCCTGAAAGAAAGGAAGGAAGGAATTAAGCCTATGTTGAATGACCTATGTTGAGTGAGGAAAGAAGAAAAAAAATCATCTGATAACATGAAAACCAGATACACCAACCATAAAAGCGTTGATAGTGTGAACTTTGAGGTCACAAATTATTATGAAGTAGCATTTCCCATTCAGTTTCCTTGCTGAGGGAGCAAGCTTGTCATTAACAAGCTGCCACTTTGTATGTGTGTGCATATATATGTGTGTTGCTCCATCATTTAGTCCACTCCACAATTCTATGATGAATTAGTATGACCCTTGACCTCCATTATAATAGCTGATAGTGAGTTATGCCCATGGGTATCTGTGCCAGCTAAATCATTTAGCAGGAGGGACTGCATTACAGAAAAGACTTTTACTACATCATGCTAAAAAATAAAATGAAATAAAACTGCTTTTTAATGGTTTGACACGGCATAAGTTCTGGGATTTGAACATAAGCTAAATACTAAAACCACAAGTGTGACAGAAAAATATATCACTATAGAAACATTTGATTCACTGCAGTCACACTTCTCACATTTGAAATGACTGATTTCTTTTTAAATTTGTTTTTAATGTTCAGAAGACTTGAACATGAGCTGAGACCTCAGTTAAACGCATCTGAGATATTAAAACAAATAAATTATTCACTGTTGCAAACAGGTGACAAATACACAGACAGAAGGGCAGAAAATTAGGCTGATGTCAGGTAAAACTGTCACCTCATATATGTGTGGCTTGTGTCGACTCATAATGTTAAATGAGAAAAGTTGACAGCAGTTATTTAAATCAATACCGAATATCAAAGTGCCTCATTGCATTATGTATTCCAGCGTGTTGCCTCATTTGATTGTTTTTCCTCTACATAAAAAAAACTGATGCACAAAATAAAGAAATTCCTGCATAAAAATTCACCAAATGCTTGTGTTTTTTGTTAAAATAGATCCACGTGCAACTTTAACCCTGCATCTTAAAGTTTTGCAGTGTTTTTCAACATGATGCCAAAGGCATTGAGTAGGGACCTGTCACACTTTTACCATAATGCATTGCATCATGTCACTGATCTGTATTATGCCAATGTCTTTAAAAAGGTGCTAGTATTTCACACCAAGGGAAAGACAACAGGCTCATTCAATGTGAAAAATGTCAAATGGCCCTTTTTTTAGTGTGGCAAAAGATTCAACTCAGTTTATTTATATAATGCCATATCACAA
The DNA here is from genome assembly GCF_051167445.1 of Perissodus microlepis. Classification (NCBI taxonomy): domain Eukaryota; kingdom Metazoa; phylum Chordata; class Actinopteri; order Cichliformes; family Cichlidae; genus Perissodus; species Perissodus microlepis. The sequence goes on from NC_140461.1 coordinate 4,350,775, forward strand.
CAACAGTCGCCTCAAGTCACTTTAAGGTAAATACCTTACAATAATACAGAGAATACAGATCCTTTAGGAGCAAGCACTTGGAAGGAAAACCTCCCTTTTAACAGAAAGAAACCTCTGGCAGAACCAGGTTCAGGCAGAGGCAGCAATCTCTCGTAACCAGTTGGGGGTGAGGGGAGGAAGACAGGACAAAAAAGAGAGCTGGACTCATTGTGATACATTTGAGATACTCACAGTATTTAATACCATAAGTTATTAGAAGTAATACTATAGGTTTCCTATTCCGTGTAACCATGTTGAATTAAAATCATCTATCTCTGATCCTGCTAATAATCTGTTAACTTCCCCACCTCTCCTGGACTTCTTGGGAAACATGAGACTGTACTAGCCCAAAGATTTTCATGTTCATAACTCAAATAGTCCAGATCCGGATGTCATTGCTGTAAGGGCTGCAAACAAAAAGATATCCATCACTGTTGTACTGGATTTTCGAGAAGGTGAAGAAAATAAAGTCCAAAACAGAAGACAGAGATAAAGATTATCACCAGAGCATATCGCCAAATAGGTAGTCATTACATTAATTGAACACTTTCCTCATTTTGCTGGAGGACTTCCACTTTGAAAACTGCTGGTCTGGAACCATGGTGGTTGGATAATTAGCCACTGCTTCCCCTTCCGCCCTCTCCACGGTCCCTCCTCTTTCCCTTCTCTTTCTAACCATCTTTACTCCTCGAGGCGCTTCTTCCCTTTGTGACTTTCTAATGCATCAAGGTTTTGTTCTTTGCCTTTGTGGCTGTCAGAGTGGGAAGTGTGGTCAGAGTATTGAGACCATCCTTCTTTATTAAATATCAATTTAAAAAAATCTATTTAAATATGCCAATAACAATGCCCATTAAAAACAAAGTAATCAGTAGTAAGCAACAGCCAACTGAAGCTCAGCGATTATTATAGCCAGTGATATTCCAAAGGTGATGAGAATTAAAGTGAAGCCAATCGATACTTAAATGGATGACCTGGTTTATACAGCTCTGATATACATACTGTAGCACTTTCTTTGGTATTTTTGTTGTGATGAGACTAAGACATCACTCTTTCAAAGAAGCCAGCCAACACAGAGACAGAAAGATTTTTAATGGACTCTGCCACAACTAAATGTAAATAAATAGAAATAAGGTATGTGAAAAAGACACTATATCATGTACACGCTATCCTAGTGAATACATTTTTATGAAAATGTCACATGGCTCACTGATTGGTAAAATATCTGCTCGTCTTTTATTTACCGCTACAGGAATAACTGCATCTAATAATTGAATATATCATCACTTTCCAGCTAATCTTCCTTATCTGACCTTTTGGGTCTCAAGGCCAGCCTTTCTTCCTGCAGTTCACTTACTGAATGATAAATGCAGACTAAATCGAGTCATTGGTCCTCCCAGAGGAAATAGCTGTTGAATTAAACCATAAGGTCACTTGCAATGATGAAGGCTTTCACTCTTCACTTGACTCCTGGGATTTGATCAGTCCTCTTAAAAGTGCCTCAATATGGCTTAAAATAAAGCTCAACTTTTCATTGTGACATGCACAAACACATGGTACAGTATCAAACACACCCATGAGAAGAGCAGGCAGCAGTAGGAGTGTATGAAAGACGATACGCCTGTTTACTTGATGACCTTTGAAAGAACTGCAGTCAGTCTACCACCCATGGTTGCTACACGTAGGATGAATAGCTAGACGTAATTACCGAACTCATATGGAAATCCTCTGAAACACAAGAGAATTGCCACAGTTGAGCAGGGTAGGCAGACTCAATCTGATGCAACCCTGTAATTTACATAAATTGGGATGACAGACATGGAAGAATAAAAATGAACTGTGAAATGCCTTGTGTTTATTGTCTGATTTGTGCATGTGTGTGTGTGTGTGTGTGTGTGTGTATGCGCGTTTGTGTATAAGAGATACAGTAGGAGGTAGTAATTACCGGCCTACACTAGAGATAGAGATCAAGATGGAGGGATGATTATGGGATCAAAGAAAGAGAGTGGGTAGTATGAACTAAGAGTGATGGACATTCACCCAAATACTGTCTAAAACTCACAAGCAGCTTAGAAACACTGGTACATTTATGTCAGCAATATTATTCAAAATTACTACAGCAACTATAATCTACAGCTGTCCAGCATTTTTTCTTAATTTTTCTTCTTTTTATGATAATTTTGTTCGTGTTTTTTGGAAAATAAATCACAGCACCTAACATGTGCAACTATGGCATCCTACATCGACCAATAGAGGGTCAATGTAATAATTACAGACATTTAATATGAATGAATATCTCAATAGCAAACTGTGCACAGAACCATATAAAAGCCATAAATGCTGTAGTGATTTAGCAAGAAGCTACCTCTATTGAGAGATAGGACCAGGAACACCGTCCTCCGCAATGCCCATTTTGTACCGAGAGGTTTTGTTGGTATTAGTGTTAGTACTCACAGAGTTGTAAAACTGGTAACAGGGCACATAAACTGGTAACAGAACAACTATTTCCTACTTCTCTTGAGAGACTACATTGTAGAGCAGTAGTCTTCTGCCGGTGGTCTCCTTGGTAACACTGGCTCATTTCCTGGTTAGCATGCTTGGGTGATTTGAGCACACCAATGTTTCCTTTGGGATCCCTATAATGAACCCTGTCTGGCCCACTGTCTAGATTGAAGTGATACTAAATGAGGAAATGTGAGTTAATAAATAAATAAACATGACATATTGAAATTAAACATTTATTAGTATTTATGTGCAACCTTGTACACAACCTAAAAAATGAAACCAATATAACAGTATCAAAAAAAGTTCCTCAAGTTGTCATCCATCCATCAATCCACCTATTTTTTGCTGCTTATCTGGACTCTGGACCTGGGCAGCAGTCCTTCAGCACATCTGGGATGAAGCTGGGTCCAAATGTGAGTCAGTTCCCATGGACTGAGGGAAAACCAGCAGTCATCTGCCAGTTTTCACTTCTACTACTTAGAGTCACTCTCCATTGTGTTTCTGCTGTTTGTGGCTTTTGAAGTATGTTTTATTGAATTTATCTGAAAATGAATTGCTGCCTTGTTAATTGTACAAACTGTACAAGAACTGTGTAAACAAGTTTTCGATGAGTGTAGTATTTTATTTGTATGCTACCTCGCACCAATAATCAATACCTGTGTCTGTGTGTTGCTAGCTTTCTAACTTTAGTTGATAACTTAGCACACCACTCAGCACAGCTTAGCACTTTTTCCTCACAGCAAGATGATGCTCAAACCAACAATATGTCTGTTATACCCCATTCCTACAAGACTGCTCAAAGAAGTTCTACCATTAATTAATACACCAATAAATATGATCAGTCAATCTTGATTAATGGGCTGGGTGCCACCGGCCTTTAAGATGGGAGTAATTAAATCATTACTTAAAAAGCCATCACTTGATCTAGCTGTCTTAAATAATTGTAGACCATCCCCCAACCTTCCTTTTATCTCACAAACTCTAGAAAGAGTAGTTGTAAAACAGCTAACTGATCATCTGGAGAGGAATGGTTTATTTAAAGAGTTCAGTCAGGTTTCAGAGCTCATCACAGTACAGAAGCACCTTTAGTGAAGGTTACAAACGATCTTCCTATGGTCTTTGGCAGTGAACTCATCACCGCCCTTATCCTGCTAGATGTCAGCATTCAGTAGTACTGTTGACCATAATGTTTTATTAAAGAGATTAGAGCATCTGACCCTATATGTCTGACCCTGAATCCTCCCTTAGTTATGTTGCAATAGGTGTAGGCTGCATCCCATGATGCATTGGGTTGAGTATTTCTTCTTTAGTAACCTTTCTCACTCACTTTGTGTTAATAGACCTCTCTGCACTGAATCATACTTGTTATTAATCTCTGGCTCTCTTCCACAGCATGTCTTTTATCCTGTCTTCCTTCTCTCACCCCAACTGGTCGCAGCAGATGGCCCCGCCCCTCCCTTAGCCTGGTTCTCCTGGAGGTTTTTTCCTGTTAAAAGGGAGTTTTTCCTTCCCACTGTCACCAAAGTGCTTGCTTGTAGGGGGTCATATGACTGTTGGGGTTTTCTCTGTATGTATTATTGTAGGGTCTATCTTATAATATAAAGCTTGTCTGAGGCGACTTTTGTTGTGATTTGGTGCTGTATAAATAAAATTGAATTGAATGTATTAAAGGTGTGTCTGCTGTGGTTTGAATCATGTCTTTCTAAATTTAAAAACGTGGAGTTTTCTTCACACACTAAGGGGAATTATGGAGTCCCACAGGGTTCTGTGCTAGGACCAATTCTGTTTACGTTATATATGCTTCCCCTAGACACCATCATTCAAATACATACATTTCTATGCAAATAATATCCAGATTTATCTATCTGTCAATGAAGCCAGATAACACACACCATAAATACTTGGATGACTTCTAATTTCCTGCGTTTAAACTCAGATAAAACTGGAGTTATTGTACTTGACCTTAAAAATCTTAAAAACTACTTACTCTGGATGCCATTTCTTTGGGCTCCAGTAACACTTGGAATCTTGTTCAACTTAAGACTATTTTTATTGTGAGGTGACAGAGCTGCCCCAAAATAAATTATGAAACCTAATCATACCATGAATAATACAGATCACCACATACACATATCAATAAGTAATCCTAATCATTTACACAGATATTATTTCCTCCACATACATTATGCAAATGTACCGTTTATAAGATTGGGGAAACCAACAATACTTTCACACAGTAGGACTTGACAGATGAGGCGATATCTGCAAACTATCAGCATGAAAAGAGAGCATTCCAGTGAGTAGCAGGTCAAGACCAAGCTGCCAGTCTCTCATAGATCATGTCCAGTTCTTCTTTCTGTCTGTTTTACTGGAAAGAGTGCAGCAAGGGACAAAATCATTCACAAAGGCACATATCTATCCATTTTACATGAAGGACGATATTCTGGCTCACATCCACAATGATCTGTACCAGCGGATTGGCTCGCTCTTTTTCTTATATGACTTGGCAGACTCTCTCTTTCTCAAACACACACACACACACGCACACGCACACACACACACACTGGCAAACACAACCAGCAGTACTGCTCAAGTGGTGCTAAATCATATATTCAGAGTAAACAATCCTTTAGATGGAAACAGGCAATTAGTTGTGCAAGCATACTGCATGCCTTAAAGCACTAATATGAACACTGAAGGTAAGAAAGCTGCAGAGACTGAGATAAATTCGGCAGTTTGGAAAAACGACCGCTTTCATATGCAGGGGTTTAAAGAAGTCGACTGCAAATTGATCTTTCAGATTGATCTGTCTACTTCCTAATAAACACCAACTATTTGATTCACCAGCTTAACTGCAATTGATAAAAAAAAAATATGATGTGACTCGTTTAATTTCCTCCACAGAAACTATGATAGAAAATTCTCTCATTTTCTGGAAATCTGAAAAAAACACAACCTTTTTTTTAAATAATAAAACAAAATAACCTTTAAGAGAACACACATACTCTCTCTCTCTCTCTCTCTCTCTCTCTCACACACACACACACACACACACACACACACACACACACACACACACACACACACACACACACACACACTCATTTTCATATCTTAGTGCTTACCCTAACCCTACCCATCAAAAGTTAATGTCTACCCCAACCCATCAGCCTAAACCTAACCATAACCTAATTGTAACCTTGACACTAAAAGCACATTTTGAGCCTCAAAAATACCTTCAAATTCGTGGGGACAGGCATTTTGTCCCCATAAGTGACTGTTCGTCCACACAAGTATAGTGCTATTCCAACTGTCTGTCCTCACAAAGATGCCTAAACATGTACACACAAACAACACTGCTGAATTATAAAACGCCTCTTTCTGCTCAGGTGGGGAGCTGGTTAGCTTTGCATTGACATCACTTGAGCTCACTAGATCAGTTTATTAACAAACAATGACGAAGGTCTGAATTCCCCACCCTAACAAAATAATCATCACAACCAGAAATATGTTAATTTACCACAAGCTGCTTATGCAAACTATAAAAGGACTAATCAGCCAAAAATAATTAGGACCCCTGTAGGTTTGCAGTGAGTGTGCTTGGCCTTTAAACCCAGATGTCACCACAATGAGCTATTATGAACACAACACTGACATTTTAAGTAAGACTTGTGACAGATTTGAGAAATTTGGAGTAATTTTCAGAAATTTTCCCAGGTCATCTGGTATATGCAAATCCAAGTTGACAGAAACCTCTAATTTAGGTTTCTGTTAACTGACATTATCAAATCACAGTTTAATGATCAGGAATGAAACAACATGGATAGAGCTAGTATAATATAAACAGAAAATAAAGATCAAAGACAGAAAAGCACCTTATTCGTTGAAGGCAAAAAGAAAAGATGATAGAAGATAATGCATCCATAGAACAACAGTGCCCAAAACATCCTTCTAATTCAACTGAATTAAGATGGTTAAAACTTCATTTTTATCAAAAGGCAAAACACAAATATACATAATTAGACTTTATAGCAAAGAAAACAATAGAGATAAATTATAATTTAGTGCAGGTGTACAGAAATAAGGGGTTCAAAAAATTGTTACAATCTCGACATCTGAACTGACAAAGAGGACACGTGGAGATGAAAATAAAGGATAAAGGAGCAAAAAATTGGAAAGAAAGTTTTACATGTGTGATCATGAGATGATATTTCCAGAGGCTCAGCAATGGAGTTACAAGGGTATTTTTGTTTCACAGAATGAAGTCAGCTGGTTGTCCGTAACCACAGAAGGTGTTCCAATGAGACGGTACTTTCTGGTTTTGTAGTTTCCCTTCCTAATATGGTCTTCAAAGCATCTAGTTACAGCAGCAAAGTGGAAGTCAGAAAGCTTATTATTAAATATCCAGTTGTGTAAAAGAACCGTAGCCTGTGGCATCAGCTCATCTGTAAATGTACCTAACTGAAAACAGAGCAATCTAACTCGAAGCTAATGGGTTTTAAAACACACCAGGCATTTTTTTTTAACTTATAAACCACTCATGCCTAAATCAAGAAGAGCATCCAATTTCGACTTAATCAGTTCACTGTTTGCTCAAATTAAATTTTTGTGTCTGAATAATGGAGGGAAATGATTTCTGCACATATAATGTAATTAATCAAAAAGAAAAGAAATGTATCTCCTTGGTGACATGCATCTGCACTCCAAAAAACTGACATTAGATCTTGAAGATTAGATACCCTTGAGGCTTTTTTTTTTTTGGCTGCTCCTTTTAGGAGTTGGCATAGCAGATCATCTCCCATCCTGTTTCCCTAGATATGGAGGCATTTAGCAATTTAAAAGCGAAATTAGCTGATAATGACCTAAAAAGAGAGTTCAGATATCAGAGAAAAACAGTATAAGTGTAATACTAGCTTTCTTTGTTAGCAAAGTGCATCCAGACTGTGTGCATCTGGGTTTCTTGGACAGCAAGCCATCTTATTCATCCGATGATTGCATTAAAAATGTCAAGACGTGCACATGGTCACACCCAGCAGAGAGCTAAAGCATCTACAGCTGCCTGTTGGGCACTCATCTGCCTTTAGGCATGTATTTAAGACTTTTGATTTAATTTAAACAAGGGAATTATATAAAAATGCCCACATTTAGGTGTGGTGAAGGAAAATTATGTATAGAAATTAAAATGTGTTTTTTGGGCCAGATTTTAAATATGCTTATTTCAGATGTAAAGTTGGCCATTTTAAACTCTATGGGAACCCAGCCTCAAGTGGCTATTTGAGTAACTGCAGTTTTTGAATGCATCATTATTTCAGCATCAAAGGTTTTCATTTGGTGCCAGTAATATATGGATGCTGTTCTACAGCGATATGTGCTTCATAAAAACAAAACCTCTTTTTTTCCATTGTCAAGCGTACATGGGTAATTTTTGCATACCAACACCTACATTTCTTCAGCAATATGCCGGAATGCTTCATGTTGCTGATGGCTGCTATGACTGTTACAGCCTCTATATGGCTGTATTGATGTTCAGTGAGTACAGAGAGGCAGTGCTGCCTAGAGCCTCAATGCACAATTCCCCAAATACTTGTGTTAAAAAAGCAAACGAAAATGCACGCAAGTATTTTTAGGGATATTGTCTTTGTCAGCCTGTTTGAAGCAGCCTCATTACATATCTGAATTGTGACAAATGGGCAACTAAAGCTGAACAAGTATTTCAAACTTTGTAAAAAAAAAAAAAAAACACGTAATCTGCAGCAGCATGACATGAAGAGTGGCCTCTATGACTGCTCATTGAAACTGCAAAAAGCCAGAAAACTAACTTTCCATGTCTTGCACTTGTCAGTGTGAGTTACCTTACACAGAGACACAGGAAAACACAGACAGAATTATTCATGTGGAGGACTATTCATACTGCCAAGAACTTCTTTCAAAAACTTCAAGTCCCTTGTTTCACAGAGAAGTCAGAAACATGTCGCACCAGTACTTTTTGGTTCATGCGGCACTATATCTGTCACCGTCTGATAGCTGCGACTTGTAGCCAGTGGGGAAAACATCACAAGACCTCAAAGCTCTGCAAGGATGCAGACACCCGCACAAGCAGCAAGTCCCACAAACATAAACCATTGTGTACACTGCACAATATCTCATGTCCTGAGGGATGTACGCCTCACTGTAATTGCCCTTATGAGACAGGAGACCTATAACTTAGCTTTGTTTAGCTGTATCCCCCATCAGCCCCTAACTTCTTGTCTGCTTGTGGTTGAGGTCTCATTTCATTATATTTAAAGGCTCATTCTTAACATTCTTAACTAACCCTCTCATTTTGCATTAAAAGTTGTTTTGAAGCAGTGTAAGGATGAAATAACATGTTATTTTCCATTCCAGCATCCTTCCTCTTACTTTATTGCAAATTGCTGTACCTGTCACACTTGGTGGAAGAGCTTCAGAGCTCAATACAATACTGTTTTTGGGTGATAACTGCTTCACAGCACTTGATTGTACATGGTGGGAGAAAACAAAGTAGTTGGGGGGTTGGTACAAAAGTTGACACACAGAAAAGGTCACAAAGCAGACAGTGCAATATGTGTCTTGCAACCTACTGTGGCCCCAGGGGACCCCAGACAGACAGTTTCCCATAGAATGTCTCCAGCTGCTTTGGCATGTGCTGTTAAACATGACAAAGTTCATAAAGTCTGAGAGACATTTAGAGAGCATATATTTCCATTCAGAGAGATCTACACGTGGAGCATCATCCAGAAAGAGGTTTAATGTACACGTACGCACCTGCATGACAAGAATAAATGTTGACTAGACAGACAGACAGCCGACTGCTACAATAAATAGCCCCGTAAATCTACTGAGCTACCTACTGTCTGTGTGAATGTGAGCGTCTGCATCACCCCGGGGACGTAAGTTTGTGGTCGGATGAGAGGTGGTTGCTAGTTCGCTATCTGTCTGCATTCCTGAGCCAGACGCAATAACAAGACAACACAGTACCAATACAAACACACACCATGCCACAGAGAATAACTGGGTGGAAGTGAATATAAAGATGTACTTATTGTGGCATCTCATTCAGCATTCACCCAGCATCCATCCTTTCTTTTCTTTTTTTTCACTTCTCTCACTTCTGCTTCTGATCCACAACTCTGGCTTACAGCCTAGAATCATAATACAGTGTAATTATGTTAAAAAGTTTTACTTTTACCCAGAGCAGCCAGTGATGCCAAGCCCTCTGATTACCTGTATTTCACTGCATTTGATCACTCTATTTACTTCCTCTGAGAATAGACCACTGCTCCAAATATACTACAGTAAAGGTATGACTTCTCAACCCACAGATAGTCTGGCTAAGAATAACTGTGAGAGTTTTAATTTGTGGTCATATCTAAATGTGGATTACAGTGCGTCACACTGCCTACCACTAAAAGACGTCGTCTCACACATTGTACTTACATATGTACAAATATGGCTAAATGTATGAACACCAAAGAGCCAAAGAAATAGAACAGAAATAGAAGAGTCAGAGTACAGTGGAACTTTATACAGTAGCTTTAGGCTGTGACGCAAGAAAACAAAATGTTTTGCCCAGATTTGAAGAGTGGAAAGATGTTATTTAACTGAAACTGTTTATTAAAATATATTTTTATCATATAATTCACAACATATGTTTGTTTGTTTTTATTAAAACATAAAGATTCCAGTAAGATCAAATCAAACTCTTGGTCCACAATAAACAATGTTTCCATGCAATTTAGGATGCAATTTACATAAACCACAGAAGACAGAGACTGACATCAGTGGACAAGGAAGTATAGATATACATAGATTAGGCAGACATCTTATACGTCAAACAGTCAGTCAGTGAGAATGTAAATGGGGTTCTAAGTGCTAAACCATGAAAACTAAATTGTGCCAGGTTGGTTTATTTGAAGAAGAGACATTTAATCTATCTTGGCTTGTACGTGGATTTCTTCTTCTTATTGTTATTATTGCAAATCCCCAAATAAACAAGCAAAAAAAAACATGAACTGGAGAAATGTCATCATATTAAAGATTTAAAAACATCTTTGTATATGCTTAATTATAAACTAGATACTTAACAAAAATGAAAATTTCATGTTTTCTCCTGGAGATGGTGGTGTTTCTTGGTTCATCCTATTTTTCGGGGTTTTTTTTAGTTTTGCATTTGAACTATTGGCTAAAATTTTTATATTAAGACATTTAATATTATGTTAAAGTGTTATTAATTTACTATATTTTCATTGTAGCATGCGAAGTGTTAATGCAGTTCAACTCCCCATTGGGGAGGACAATGATGGTGATGCTACAGCTCAGAAACTCCACTAAAGGTGCTTGTTGCTGGCTATGTGGTTGAGAGGATGCTAGTAACTAGTGTTGAGCTATGTGTTTGATGCCACCATTTCTATCGGTTGATGTTTCTAACGTAAAATCGCTGTGGTCATCAAGTCTCTTTTTGGCCGGTTTTCATCTTTGTTTTGAATCGTCTGCTTTGTGTTCATAAGTAAACACTAATAGAAAGATTGTATATGTATTCTCATGACTTATTTACCTGCTGGAGTAATTAAGCAAGGACTTAATCGTTTAAGTGCTTCTTACTTTTAAGATTACTTATTGAGTAACGACTCCAACATTGCTAGCAACATTGAGTCCCCATGCAGTTAGGTTAAGTCATTATACTTAGTAGGCTTGCCGCACTCTGAACAATGAACATAAACAAGCTAACTGCAAATTGGTGCTTATTTTTTAGCAATGCAACAACACTCTAATGAGTACATTTTACCAGCAGATACTGCACCCTGGTACTTCGTCTGTCATATCCCTGATAGAACACAAAGAAGCTTACACCTCATATGATACACTTTATCCACCCCATATATTTAATCAATCAGTAACAACAAATTGCAGTGAAATAATAATAATGAAAACAAAGATTCCACTTGCCAGAAAAGTATAAAGGCTATTGAGATATACATGACAACTGTAGGATAATCCATTTCTCTGTCTCTTTCTTTGCTCTGTGAAAAAACAATGTCAAAACTCCTCAGAAAAGGATTTGTTGTTGGTCGATAATCATGTATCCATAAAATGAGAAACAAATGCAAACCGGGCTGTGTTCTTCCTGTTTGTGGCCTCACTTATGCATTTTGCTGGTGGCCAGACTCAGGGATGATGCCTGCTCGCTGCATGTTTTAAATGAAAATGGTGTTTTAATGTCAGAAACTCAGCAGCTCGATATAACGCCCACCTTTGATTGGTTATCAACACTGTTAGCCTGGTAGAAGTCGTAGGCAGATTGCAGACAGACAAGCGGCCACCTACTCAGCCCACTCAGCCAGTCAGAAGTACATCCAGACTGAAGACATTGCCCTGAGGCTTGAATGCATGCAGAGGCAAGAGTCAGTCAGACTGCACTCCCTTTGCACAAGAATTCTTTATACTGATGCAGACATGACCGAAAAGGCACAGAAGTTATTAGACCAATAGAAGCAGGGGGTGAGAAAAGACTGATAACCAGCTGCCCAGAGAAAATGAGCGAAGCTACAGGCATCAAACAAAGTATGGGGAGGCACTGGCTCTACATATTTTCTGTTCAGCTAAAATTCAGCATGATTGAAATTCACAAACTAAACTACATTACCGCTTTCCTTTTTCATTTCTAGTCAAAAAGAACATTACATAAAGGGAGCAGTTTGGTTAATTTGCAAGTTTAAATTTAAAATTGGAAGTCAGGTAAATTGAAGGTGCACAACAACTGAAATTCAACCGGTCTTTCTGAGTCAGTGTCTCACTCTGTCTCTGTTATGTGTTTCAGTGTGCAGGCATATCTTAACTTTAAGGATGCTATCACAGGAATCCTTCTGACCAGAGGCGGGAACTGATGGAGAAGCTGAAAAGAAGACAGAATAGTCTCGCCTCGACAACACAATGAATGTGCAAGAGTCACACAGGGAGATGAAGTGAGCAGAAAAGTGATTCTGCCTTGAAAAAGATGAAAATGGGAGAGAATGGGAGCCGAGATGTAGAGGCCCAAACTGAAAAGTGTTTTATTCTATTTCTGTTAGCATGATATGAAGCACTATCTCATAAAGGCATATAAAAAAATCCATGCCCAAATTCTCTGATTAAGTTTACTTACAAAATTTATAGATAAGTTTTCAACTTTCTAAATTAATATCTTAATTAATTACCATAAACAAATCATTATCATGTTTTGATAAACAGTATTGCTCATGCTAATGTGACTCAAAATAGAACTGAATCCCCTCCAAACGATTGCTTCTTGAGGATTTTTGCTGAAGGTACAGTACGTCCTATTGTGCCTTCAAGCAATCGTGCCTCATACTGTGCAGCATCAGATACAATGGAAGTCACAGCATGAAATGACAAGTGTGGCACTTGATGACACTCTGCACCTCAAGGGTCTCTTTTGTTTCCAGTCTACCCATGTCTCTGGATTAATGGGGCATTGCTGTCAAAATGCTAAATGTAGCACCTGCAGCTATAGATAGTGAAAGCTTTATTGCATGGTGCTAACTCGTACAAGGCTAGTTTGAAGAAATATTCTTATTTCTGCATAGATGAGAAGATCAATACTCCTGCCATTGCTGTGTGTTGAGTCGCTGCAAGGAGGTAATTAACATAAAGCTTGTGCGTCTTTGTTGCCCTGCTTTAAGTTATGCTAAACTGAGCTGAGCTAGCCACTTCCAGATCCACCTCTGTGAGTGGTAGGCTAATGGTCTAATCAGCTAAATCCTAAGAAAGAAAACAACCATTAAATGCATCTAAATAAATAAATGAATAAATAAATAAATAATAATAATAATAATATATACATCACTAGTTAATATCTAACATGACAGCATAGCAATATATTCTGTGCCACAGTGCTGCACCAAAATCCTCTATTCATTCTGTAATTAAAGTACCATTTTAACAATTATCGGTATTGAAAATTTGATTTGTCAGTGGCTATGTCACCATATAAGTAGTCCTCAATTATGTGCAATCTGTTAAATCTGTTTAGAGGCAATAAAGTGACCTAGTTTGATCATGAAATCTAGGTCAAACTTATGAATTACAGCCCCAGAAGAGAGTGAAGGTACACAGCATTGTTCAGATCTTTAGTGCATAGAGATTTCTACAGATGTTATATGCAGAAGCACTGAAGAAAAAAAAGATTTTGAGCCAAATAATTTGTCTTTGGCTGTCACGTATCCTGTATCATAATACAGCTGTAACATTATCACTGATTATTATGATTTCTAGTTGTGTAGGCTCATGTCTCTATAGACATGCATGGGTTCTGAGCCCTCGCTCCCCTTGAGCAATTGGGCTGATGCATTGTTTTTTTTCTAGAGTAGTGACCAATGGAGCAACTTGTGCATAATCTGAGTATAAAGTTGGAGCCACTGGCAGTTAGCTTAGCTTTGTTTAGCATAAAGACTAGATGCCTTTATGCTAAACAGCAAGCTGGTTGAAAAAGATGCAAGCGCTATGCTAATCGCTGCCTCGCAGCAGCTCAACATGCAGAAATGACAATGAAACTGATTATCTAATCTAAACAGAAACATTAACATTTCACAAAACTATTCTTTTATGAGTTAGTGGCTCTGCAATAAAGCTTTCGTGATCAAACTAGCTGCAGGTGCTACATTTAGCATTTTGACAGAAATATGCCATTAATACTATATATTAATGGTATATTAGAAAGACAGGAGACATGTTGATTCATACATATATAGAGATGTAGATGTATTTGAGTGGTTAGTTAATGATATAACCATCTAATCCTAAACCAGAAAGTTAAAAAATAGAGAAAATAATTTTTGAAAAACTGGTAAATATCTAAAACAAGCAGAGTTCCTTTCTCCTTGGTGCATTAGACTTTCTCAACTCCTTTACAAACTCCTTTAATTCCTTTCTCCATTTGGCATCTGTTTGTTTCCCGATAGTTTGGCTCACCATTCCTGCTCCAGCTGCCTGGAAAACATGACAGCATCTCAAATGCCTTTCCAGGACCAGGGGTTCCCACTCCTGCTGTGTGGCCTACTACCATGGACTCGTCAAACTCCAGATGTCCCTGCCCTGATGGGCGGCAGTGTTTTTCCAGATAAAGGTGTATGTGTGTGTTTGCCTGGGTGCCACCCTAACAGCTGTTAGACTGCCCAGAAAACATTAAACTAATCTTGTGTCCAGATGCTCACCGTATCTGTGTGTGTCCACATCAATGTGTTTTCTGCAATATCAGCTGAATAAGCTGCCATAAATACACACCCTTACAACAAACACTAGCATGCATTTACAGTCTGTATTGGAAGCTGCTGTTTTAATGTGACAACAGAAGAACAAAGAGTAATAACAGAAATCCAGAGGTCCGAACACATTTCTGAAGGCTATGGATGGAGATAGTTTTGAGCAGCTCTTCGGTTAATTGTGTATTCCAGGATGACTCAATAACCCAGTTCCCATCTGACCCCTTTGCACTTTTTGTTTAAGCATTTGTGTGGAGGGCCTACCACATTAACTGCTGTTCAAAGTCAACTAAACTGAAGTGAGTGATTAAGCACCTGTTTTTTGTTGATATGCTGGAAACTCCACACTTACAGATAATAGTCCCATATGATTAATTCAGAAGGACTCCATCAGTAACACTCTGAAAACTAAACAAGTGTAGCAGGTGTTCTGCTACTCTTTGGTCTAGTCAGTCCAGAAGTCCAGGAATTTAGACAGCAGATTGGCTTATTTCTGCACTACATTCAGACTCAACAAGCTAAACAAACACTTGTGTGATTCACACTCACATACATACAGCCATGAGCCTGGTGTGACTATAACTGCTGCACGGCATGCATGTTGGGTTTTGAGCCTCAAGTTCCCAACCTACTACTCAAAGGGAACAGAGATTGATTAGTGAACTGGCATCAACTCTGGCAATCAACCCATCGAGCCATATTAACCATAACATCCTGCAAAAATAACAAGACAGAAGAAGAGAATGAAAAAGATAAATATTGGGTCAGAAAACAATCCGGTGTATTTTCCAGTGAGCAATGATCTTAATACATGTATTTTATAGCAACATTGCAGAAAGATGCTATTCATGTTCCTGTTTCTGTCAGAGAAGTGAATACGTTCCAAAACCTGCCACTGTGTTTCAGCTTTACAGCTTAGTTAAGAGATCTTTAAGCAGCCACAAGTATGAATCTGCGTGTCCCAGTTCATTAACTGGGAAACTTGAAACTCATATATTTTATGTGCTATGCTCACACCTCATGTCTTATGCATTGAATGTGTAAGGATCTAGAACTACACCCCAACACTGAAGAGATTCCAAAATGCAAAGTTATTTATTGAAAAGTTTTTTTTAGTTGTTTCTTTTATTTTATTACTTTGCAATTTGATTACTTGGAAATTGCTGCACTGATCATTTGAACCAATTAAACCACTTTTGACTCTGAATATGCATACATTAAACAAAACTATTCCCAAACTAGTTATTTATTCAGGGTAAAAAAAAGTAACGTAAGCTGTATTGAGGAATAAGAAAGATTAGTATGTATGAATATCTACAATGCTGCATTGCTGAATCGAATGAATGAATGAAGGGAACCATGAATGAAATACGTAGTTATTTTTTATTCACTCACAAGCTGCACAAAGCGTCACTCAGGGCTGCCCTTGGCCTGCAGGCCGCACTTTGAGAACACCGGTTCAGACATATTCACTCATGGCCGATTTGGGACTTAAAGCCAGCCTGCAGCAAATCTCAGTCAGTGTTGGTAATGTAGGAGCAGTGTACACAGACACACACCTACACACACACAGACTGTGTTGTACACGGTACCCAGTCTATTTAAGCTGCAGAATTTCCCATCTCTCCTCTCACACTTCAGTGGTGCAGCTGCTCCGCATCGCTGCCTGCTGTTTCAAACCCTCCACCACCCCAGCATCCACTTTTAGGCTCTGGAGGATGTGTACTCATCACTCCCCAATTTCTATGTGCATCATATTTGTGGGGAGAGATGAGCTTTGAGCACAGAAGCCAAACTAACTGCTGCTTTGATGAATCGTTTCAGACCCTAGATGTAACTGAAATGTGTTGCTGCTCATCATCAGCACTCCTCTCTTGTATTGTGAAGATTGCTCTTTGATACAAGCACGCTGCACTATCGCTCACACAGGTATACGTCTGTCTCCCCTGTGATGTTTTCCTCATTAACTTTATTGCATTCCTTAATTATATGAGCTTTCCTGCCAGTTGTTATGATAGCATCCACATTATCCGCATACACTTCCTGATGCTATGCATAAGAGAGATCAGCTGCGCACATCCTCACACAGATGCAGTTTTTATTATACAGATGGGGAAACTTCAGATCACAGTAAAACACAGGAGCAGGTTTGCTTCAACTCTCACCACCTCATCTGGCTTCTCTTTGCGATCTCAGCTTCACAGAGCACATCTCTGCACAGAATTTCACATCAGCCACTGCAGAGTTGATGCAGGATGTAATAAAAAGTTTCGACAGTTATATAAAGACAGTAATATAAAGTCAGGAGAATGCAATGACCAGGTAAGTCTTCCCAAGACTGTTGCTGTAATTCCCAGTGGATTTTTATGCATGAGTTGAATGTAGAAAGTTAGATATCTCCCCTTTTAAAGCTGTAAGTGAAACCTACAGGGTGACAGATTGTGGTTTATCTAGGACACGATGATGTAAGTCCATAATAACTAGAATGACCTGTGGGAAAGGCACAAGATTTTACTCTTTCACCTAAACAAAGTTTAATTGTCCTATTAAGTCATTATGAAGAAATTAGTCGTCTAAAGTGAGCATCATTTCTTCACTTCTTCTTCTTCTGCACTGCTTTGATTCTGTGCAGGTTAAAAAAAGTTAAAAACACAAGAGACTGTGGGAAGCTCATCTGTCTTCTGGACTCATCTGGTGTGGAGATGAGGTCAAAAATTTCTCTCAGGAAAGGAAAATGAACAAACGGTGGAAATCTTGTGGAAAACTGCAGTAGTGTCAGCACCACAAGACACAAACCTACATGTTCAGTATCTCTAACGCTCATTGTTTTTCACTTTGTCTTGATTTTCATGTACTTTTTGCATATTCTAACTTGCATTTTATGTCACTTCACATCAACAACACATGCTGTAATCCTTTTTTGGTTGTCATAATTTAGTTTAATAATCTCTTTGTGCGAAGATGACAGCTGAGAAAATGGTTCTGTAATGGACAGTGAAGAAAAATGTAGCCTTACACTAAAAAAACCCAAATGGCATACATAGAGGAGTATAAATCAGTAATGTATAATTATCTATCATTACACCACATGCTCTGCTTTGCTAAATGTGCTTTTAAAATACCCATTCACCTGCGTGTGAGCATGTTAATTCACACATTCTTTGCCTGTTTATAAGCGCATCCAGGTGTTGTATGTGGTCTCATGAAGGAGTCCAGATGTTCTCCCTCAGCAGCAAACTAAGCGACAAATCCCCACACCATGTCAAGCACAAAGCTTTAATAGAAAATCCTTCACAGGTACATGCTGAGTAAATGTCTCAGTTTAGGCTCAAAGTCTAGTTTTGGCTTAATTACAGTATTTATATAACCCAGACTACTCCTTTGGGGAATCATACAAAATCACGAGCTTTAGTGATAATTCAGGACAGATCCTCTTATGGCAAGTAAGCTTTTCTTTTTTAAATTTAATGCAATAAACACTGGTTTGATAGCATAATTAGGTTATAGGAGGTACAACTGAAATAGGTTTCCAAGTAGCTTCCTGAATAAGTTTAAATTTAAGATTAAACTCTTCCGCCAGTGTTCTGCTTGAGCCACCGTTTGATTGCAATCCAAGTTTCATTTCATTTTGTGACTACACAGATTCATCTGCGAGACACTAAATAGCAATACGCGAACTGTGTAAGCATCCTTCAGGTGGAATCTTGTCCACAGTTTCTGCATGTGTAGTAAAATTAGGAGTAAAATACTCAATTTTCCTTTTAATGGCGTGGTACAGTATTTTTTAAAATTATATACACACTTTAAAAAAATAAATAGAAAAAACAGCTACAAACATTTCTGGCAGAGAAAAAAAGGATTAAATAAAAGGATATGGTAACAAGACTGGGATAGGATGAGAGGCAGCAGAGCACACTGTGGACATAGGTTGGCAGCCTTTGTTGGGCAAAACATGAATATTGGATAGAAAATGTGTTTTATTAAAAATGAAAATGATTCAAAGAAAAACAAAAATGTGTTTCATCATTTTAGCAGTGCAGTCAGCAGCACTGTAGCCTCAGAACAAGAAGGTCAAAGCATGCATGGGGTTCTTTCTGAGTGCTATGGCTTCCTTCCACAGCACACTGACCTGCATGTTAGGTTAACTGGTAATTTCAAAGTTTAAATGATTGCCTCTCTCTGCCAGCGTTGGCACTGTGATAGAATGGTGACCTGTCCAAGGCCCGGGACAGCTGGAATCTCCAGGTGTCTCCAGGGAGTTGTGTTTATCTGAAAGAAGTTCGTAGAAGTCTGGTGAATAGGTTTCAATGCTGCGCACGTGTCAGCAACCCAAAACACCAACACAGAAGAAACAGATAATACATTTTTGTTTTACACTTTCACTCAAAAGCATTCCTACGCTGTAGCTATGAGCTGCACCTCACGCTCCACCAGAGCTTTACAAGCATCAGGAGCACACTGACCAAAATGTTGGCAGAATCTCTGTACCCTTTGCTGCGGTGAAGCCAGCACCAAAACATGCTACACAGAGATGTATCACAGCTCCAGATGTTACCTCAACATTACTTCACCGTTAAACATCAAAGGAGAAGAAGGGAAGGAGATGTGACAGAGGGCAGGAGTGGAAGCTGTTCTTGTGCTGAAGCATTTTTTGCTACATCACACATCCATGCACAGAGATCCTTTGTGGATGTTCTGAAAAAGCTCTCGGCATAACAAAATGAATACAACTCTTTTCGGCTTCATTTAGCTTGAAATTGCATATGCTGTGTTTTTCTATCTCGTGTTTCTCTTAATGTATTTTATTGGGGGATTTTTCCTAATATGGTTGCGTACTGTACATGCCTGATGCTTTTGTTGTAGCCTGCTTAAATGGCTTTACTTAATTTACGGACGCTCATCCAGTCTGCTCTTATCTTCCCCTGCTGTATCTCATTATCTACCGCAGCAGATTTACCCCAGCCTCATTAAAGTTTCATCTTATTTAATCAGCTAATCTAAATAAGTTATGTCACACCTAAAGAAATAAGCCAAAGTACATTGTTCTTTGGATTTTTAGTGCATTACACACCCATATTACATTTCTTCACAATACTTTACAACAAGGGCTGTATGTAAGTATAGTAGGATTTTTCTTTCCTGGGATAAATGTGAAGAAATGTGCAGATAAATGTGAAGAAAAGAAATAAAAGTATATAGTAATTAACTAAATTCAAAACTGAAATGACTCTGAAACCTAAAGATCATCATAGACAGAAATATATTCAATAAAAATACAAATAACTCCAAAATTATCAGAAAAACCTTAGGAACATGACACTAAAGCATCATCAGTGACATGTCAGTGAGTGGATATCAGAAGACAGGATTTCATGACAGAATCCCAACCCACCTGCTACTAAAGAATTCTGTTTAAGAGGGGCAGCCAATAGGAGGACAGCTGGCTCAAAGAGAGTGTGGCCCTAAAAGGAAGTGGAGCTAAACCTGCTCATTACAGACTGCGGTTACACTCAGAGGATACACTAAGACCTATGATAAATTAACAAAGATTATTTTAAACTGGAAAATAAATGAAAAGAATGCAAAAATATAACTGGGCATAGTAGACATGATAGGTCCCCCTTTAAAAACTCCGGCAAGCCTTCAAGAAGTCCAGCTCAGCAACTCGATTTAGAGGAGGTGAGAGGCTAAAGCTCTCTGTTTCCGCATCCACCTACTAGTAAAAGCACCTAAAACCTAGATTTAAGTTCAATTCAATTTGATTTTTACAGTGCCAACTCTTAACAACAGTTGTTTCAGTAAACTTTTGACAGATGAGATTCCAATAAGGAGACATCACTTTGAAAACTGAACATGATTTAATGAGGTAGAGAAATTAATGTGTTTGGCGATTAGACTCCGATGACCCATCATGGCAGA
Source organism: Perissodus microlepis (assembly GCF_051167445.1). Classification (NCBI taxonomy): domain Eukaryota; kingdom Metazoa; phylum Chordata; class Actinopteri; order Cichliformes; family Cichlidae; genus Perissodus; species Perissodus microlepis. Next base: position 4,371,510 of record NC_140461.1, read on the forward strand.
ACCAAATCCCCCCCAGAGTCTAGACGCTGGTGGTGGTGAAGATGAAGACTGAGGCTTAAGTAGAGCTCGGGCTGAGGTGTCTGAGGGGGAGATGAGGAGGAGGTGGGTTTCATAAAAGAGAGTTGGAAAGGGTGAATGGCAGAGAGCATAGATTTAAACCATGCAAAGCAGAGGCTGATCGGCTCAAACAAGGCAGGTGAGAAGGTGATTGGACTACATGTTAGTATTGAGACTGACAACTTGGGAAACTGTTAGTGATGTAAAGAAAAGAAAAGTAGCCCAACACCCAGGAAAGCAGGCAGAGTGATTACAGATCTTCCTCACTGAACTTAACGCACAAGCTTAAAAAACGCTTACCTGTCATGCTGCTGAAAATGTGCTTTTTTTCCCTGTGAAAAGTTTGCTTTAGCATCGATGTTCCTTTTCTTTAAGGAAAATAATATATAATTGAAATTATAAACTACATTTGAATCTGTTAAAGCCCAGTGACACACAGATGAGCCAATGTGATCAGGATGCCCAACAGGTGTATGCCACTAAAAGTCCTCTTAAACAGGTGGCACCACCGTCAGACTCCTGCAGCAGAGCCAGTAACTGTAGCTGTTACTGATTAAGTTCCTGTCCTTTAAGCATGTGTGTCTCATGGGCCTGAAGGAAAGTTACATTTCCACCTGGCGGAAAGAGATGACTGTAAGTAATTACGGCACTCCGCAGGGTGTACCAGGTGATAACTGTGGCAGACAGATTTAACAAGCAATCCTTGGACTTTATGTACGCAGCAGGAAAGTATTAAAAGCATGTAAACACAGCAGAAAGCAAGCCACACTCAAATATGACGTACACACGGGACATGCACAAATAAAGCTGCTTGTTTACAAAGTGATGTCTTATTAAATATTAAAATTATTCACATTTTTTAAAATATGTTTCAGCTTGCTTTGCCCACAACCTTGTTTTTTAAAGGCAGTAATCAACACGCATCAAAAATGCTCCAAAACCAAAAGGGACCTTACAACCAGCTAGAGAGCCAGATATTTCACTCAGCATTGAAATGAGTTGATTTTACACATGAATCAGGCCCGAGTCTTTTCCACAGTTGCTCTTTGACACATGGAGCACACAAGAAAGACTGTTCTGCTGGATCCAGCGTGCAGTAGATGGAACAACCTATAACCTCACTTTGACAGTGACTCGCTCTGCTTTCATGTAGGCGCAATCGGACATCACACAGACTTTGTGGAAGCGAGCTGACGATGAAAAGAGTGTGGCTGTCACATCTAACTACATTGAATTCTCACACACGGTTACAGCTTTGCATCGGTCAGGCGGCCAGAATGACTGCAAATGAAGCCACTGTGGTCTGGGTGTGCAAAGGAACTTTTTGTTTGATTTTCTGCTGGCGTGTTTGAGTGTTTGATAACTTCAGTAGATATACCATTTAAAAGTAGAGACTAGTGTTCATCTCCACTGAATTTGTTGGCATTTTCACAAATTAAAGGATCCATTTGTGACCTTTCTTTTTTAAACATTTCACACAGAAAAAAATTACTCTGCCCAACTCAGGAGACCAGGGAAAATAACATCTGTCACAGAATATGTCCATTAGGATTTCAAGGTTTGCTGCACAAGTAGACAGTTGGCTGGCATGCTAAAGCAGAAAAAACAGACAGAGGAAGAAAATCAATAATAATAATAATAATAATAATAATAATAATAACAAGAAAACAAGGTCATAGAAGCCTATCACGAGGAAACTGTGCTATGCTATGGAGTGCTGAGTACGTGGACAATGGCACTAAGGAGAAAACACAGCCTATATCAACAAAGGAGGGAAAAACAGGTGCAGAATAATAGGACAGGGAAGCAAACAATACACACTAATGTTGATATATATTTTGGTTATTTATTGGTTATATCCTTTAGGATTTAATGTCATCTTTACACATTTGTAACATTACATCCAACAGTTGGATAGATTTTTCACTCTGGATTACTGTATGAGACACAGTGTTCACCTGAAACATCTTGACTAACACCTCCTTGACTAACCGATCAGGACGTCAATCGGTGTCATTTTTCAAGTATGAAAATGTGCATGTACATTACCCAGTACTGAAAGCTGAATAGCCTATTTACACTGCTTACTGTCAGGGTGCTGGGTCTGAGCGACCCAGGGTCCCTGAGGAGTTATGGACATGTGTATTTTTGGTGCTGATGTTTCTCGTCTTCCTGGTTTGTGGGTTTGTGCGTGTGTGTGGATGTGTGTGTGCTGAGCACTGGTCTACAGGGGTCTTCATGCCTGGTGGGTGTGTCCTGCCAGGTGGCTGGTCACGCCTAAGGACCTCACACCTGCAGCTGATCTGGTTTGTCGGGGGAGCTATATAAGGGTGTAGCTGAGAGCTCCTCGACGCGGGATCATTGAGTTACACTCCAAGTTAGTGTGTGTCTAGTCTAGTCTAGTGTAGTGTCGTGCAGGTCGTGTATGCCCGCGGGAGTTGTGTTTGACGGCTGCCTCTGTTGTTTCCCTGCAGGAGGAGCGTGGAGCAGAAGAGGACAGCACGCATGGGGTGTGCGGAAACATGGGAGCAGAGAGCACAAGCACAGACGTTTGAGTGAGACACGACACGGGAGTCTAGGGAGCTACGGGGATTTATTGTTTACTGGTTATTTACTTCACTGTAAATAAACGCACTGTCTTCATTAAAGAGTCCAGCATTTGGGTCCTCCTTCTTCACACCCCCACGGTTGGCCAGCGTCAACCGTGACACTTCTTCAATATTTTAGGATAAAATAACTAAAGAAACTCCAAATCCAAAAAGAAATTTAGTAAAATTTCAAATTTACTCTTCGATTTTTAGAATTTATAGCTTTCTTGTTTATTCATGCATACTGTAAACTCTATTGTGCATGCTGGAAGCACAATGGTGCAGAAATTAGCACAGCAAATATGTCGATTGGTCAGGTTAAATTCTTATGTACAGATGTGGGATAAATATAACTTTAATTGAGAAGAGTGTCCCATTTCAGTTCCACTTCATTTGTGTTTGAATGAATAAATACTTACCTGTTTTAGTAGGTTCTTTTTTTTTTTTTGTACATTAAGGTACAAAATTATGACAAAAAGGTTTGTACACTTGTAGTTTGTTAGAAGTACAAACTACAAGAGTTAAAATAGTATGTCATGTTAAGGGTACGAACATAGCTGGACTGGCCATCGGGCATACCGGGCATTTGCCTGGTGGGCCGATGGTGATTTTTCGTTTTTATGGGCCTTTGTCTTTTTTTTCTTCTTCTTTTTTTTCTAACGGCATAAACAACGAAAGGTGGTGGATTGGCCAGATGCTGCTCCATGTGTAAAATGTAAAAATAACTCAGTTGTTTGGTGGTGGATATGGCGAAGCTTCCACAGAGGCCAGCAGGTGGATGAGGGAAAGGGGAGGCAGGAGGAGCAGAGACCCAAGGCGGCTGCCAGTCTGAGTTTCACGTGAACTGAACTTCAGGTAAGAAGTTATGACCTGCAGTCTGTCTGGGTCAGATATAAACCAAGTTTAGGTGGAGTTTATTTTTGTTGTGCTGACTTTTTACTGTCAGTTACAAATACAATAACTGGTACTGGGTACTAACTAGCATGACAGAGTTTCTATACAGCTGGGTGGGTGCTATGATGTTACTGAAAGTGAACTTGATTCATTAGGTTAGTTAGTAGAGTTGCCAACCGTCTGGTAAAAAAGGAATGTCCATACTCAGAGAAAATATTATGCAGTTCGTATTGAGCTGAAAAGGAACACAGTTTGTCCCGAACTTCAGCTAGAATGAAAAAGACACAAAGCTGGAGTTATTCTGTGTGTTTACGCTGTCAGCTGCCTCTTCTTCTCTCATTCTCTCCCCTCCCCCTCTCCTGTTTCTACTTCAATCATGAAACTGATCAATGATCAGCTGATCGGCTTTTCTCTCTTGTTTGTTTATCGCCCACTTTGCGCCAGAAAGAGGAAACCAGCAGATGTCGCGCTAAACAACAGCAGCACGTTTAAGCTTGATCAGCCGTTGTTAGAATTTATTTAATATTAATTTCTAGTATCAGCTGATGTTTGCTGGAGCCACAGCTGTAAAAGCTGCTGGTCATGATATCGGTTTGGATATGTGGTGAGAGGGAAACATGAAGATGAAACCAGGAGATGTCCTTACTGAATCATTAGAGCTGAACAGGTGATGGAGAAACAGGTTTACCTTATAGGTGACATGAATGAGTTGAAGGGAAGTTATGAACTGTTTCTGAGAGACAAATAACACCAGGATCCTTTTCTATGTAGCTGACAGCTGGTAACTGTGCAGGGGCGGGTCTAGCAAAGTTTTGCCAGGGGGGCCAGGTAGGGAAAAGGGGGGCACAAATAAATACTTTTCTTTCTTTTTCTCATTTAAAATGTCTCGCTTTTAATAAATAATTATCTGAATCTTACAACCAAAGTTTTTATATGACGTAAAATGTATAGAAATCATACATATACCAACAAGACTGTACATCACTGTCACTACAGTGTTTGTTTTCATTAAAAGGCTTTATGGCTTTAATACCTGGTGGGCCGGTCTCTAGTCAAAATGCCCAGGCTGATTTTTTGTCCCGGTCGAGCCCTGTCTGAAGTACAAACCTCCCCTTTAAAAAACTCCCAACGGGCCATCAAATAGTCAATAAGTTATTGTACAGCTCGTTGTTTTGGCACACCTGTTAATTAAAGCAGTTACAAAGAAGTTAATCATCATTGAATGTACCGTTGATAACAAAAGGTTGATAGCACATTTGATATAAAGTGGGAAACTATCCATACAGGTCAAAAATGTTCTTTGTAACAGGCTGTAAACTTGCTATTTGATACAGTTTAGTTGGGTGTTTTAGTCTGTTGGGACTGACTCAAGTCAAATGCCAGAAACTGCAGATTTTGACAGTTGGTTTTATTTTTCAGCTCTGGAAGTTGCCATTAGGTACAATGGCAGTCCTTTAGGGAGTACCGCTTCTGTGGCAAACTTTTGTAAGCCTAAAGGTACAATAAGGTGCTTTATTTTCTGAGTGTAGCAAGAATTTGGGGCAATTACACCTGCATGAATGAGAGTAGGTGTCACTTTATTTAGTCTTGCAGACAACTTGCTTGCACAGAAATATCTCATTAAAGTTTGCTGTCAGGCTGCAGTTCTGCTGTTTGTGTTGTGGTGCTTTGAACAATGAAATTTCCTCTCTGTGTGATGACAACATTGCCTGTGCGGCTTCATAAGGCCTCTAAAAACTGCTTGCTAACTTCCTTCTTGCTCACATGGTTTCCTGGCAATCTGCCATGCCCCCCTCCCCTCTCTCATCCTCCCCTCCCTGGGTCCATAAGGCCGTTGTGCTGCCTGTCCCGTGTGAGACAGGAAGCAAGGCCCTATGGACAGTGACCTCACCGCAGGAAGAAAGTAGAGGGTGTGTGTACTGTATGCGGTTGTGCAGGATTGTAGGTTGTGCTGCCGCAGTCACTACACAAACAGAACAAAGACACAAATTTGTATATTTTCAGAGGAAATTTTTAATGTGTACATGTCCAGCATGGCTTGTTAACACACTCTACTAGAGGTGAACACACAACACAAATGTATAAAATCTTACATTTTCTAAAGAAAATAAAAACACAACCAAACCCCCCAAAATTAAAATAATTGGAATGTTATTAACAGAAACAAATCGAGTTTGGAGAGAAAAATATGCACAAATCAAATCAAAATAAGACAAATGATCAAAGACAAACAGAGTTTTTTTTTTCCATCTAGTCCCACACAGGGTTGAAGGTTTTTTTCTGTTTGTTTTTTTTTTCTTTCTTTTTTTCAGAAAATCACTGAAACATTACTCCGGCAGTAATGAAGAGAGATGCTGTGAGATGCCATGGTTCATTATCGATGGTCAGCACAGAAGTGACTGAATCCTTCAAAATATACTCTTCTCTACAGTAGCTGCAGTTAGTGGATGGAAACAGTTTTCCTAAGTTACTCAACAGTTTCAGTGTCTGTTTGAAGCACGACGAGAGCTGATCCGCTGCAGACGGATGCTGAAAGTCATTTGTCAGGTGCTGTTTTTGTTTCATTCCCGAGCTGATCGGTCGGGTTTGCCGAGTGGTGATTTCAGATGAGTGGTTTCAGAGTGGATGGGCTCAGAGAGCAAGCTGAGATGCACTCTGGGAAAAGAGAGAAGCATCTGGACAACCCACAATCCCCTTGGCTGGGGTCACTGTAAGCCACAAAGTTAACCCAAGACAAACTGAAACAGGAAAACAGTCTGTCAAGTCCAACAGATTTAGTTTTAATCTTTTTTAGTTCGTTATTTATTAATCTGTTTTTCCTCCTAGAGTTTGGGTTTTGCACAGGGCTGATGCAACGACTTTTTGAAGCTTGCAGTGATTAGGCAGTGCAGAGATACACTGTGACAGTGGGAAGCTGCAAGCTAAAAAGCACACTGTGTGGAGAGAGAAGACACGGCTACAATACAACCTGGCTTCAGACCGATTGTGGAGATTTTAACAGATGTTCATTAAAAAGAACAAAACATCAGGGTTGAATGAGAAATGCTTAACGTGCAGTCTTTACAGAAACACATCCTGAGAGAGATGAAAGCTCAGACTGAGATCAGCATATCCTAACCTTACCTAAAATTTGCATTAAGGGTATGCACTTCAAAATGAACTTCAGCTTTTGCAAGCTTTGAATCTGAATGTGACATCAACAAAAATCAAAGAAAATCGTGTTAAAAGTTGCTGAACAAGGAGGTGGATCTACTAGCAAGTTTGCTGTGTGTGACAATAATGTGTTAGTGTGTATGTATTAGAGAGACAGAAAATAGGGGGAGGACAAAGAGAGTGAGAGAGAAGGCCATTGTTTTTATTATCTTCCCCCGGGCTTTGAGGGCTGGGCCGAGCGTGGAGAGACGTGGAGTGTGGGAGATTTACAGTCAGAACACAGGCCTAGCTTATAGAGAGGAGGGCTGATTAACTCAACACCTCTACATGCACACAAACAGGCATCAATCAGCCCTGACAGATCTCTTTCCTAACCTTTCAATACTTCTCTTCTGCTTGGTGTCCTGAGACAAATAAACTGTATTAAGCCCGCCAGTGTCCCCTCACAGAAAATCGCTCAAACTGCTGAATCACCAAAACTGTGTTTCTGCGTGAGGCAAACTCAGGTGCACTGGACCTCTCTTTCAGACTTTTGAAGTGGTTACTTTAGCTTTGAAGTGGTTAACTCCCTGTGGGCTCTCTGTTTGGAGGTTATAGAGGAGAATAGGAGGCTTAATAAAGAAGAACTCCATAAACAACTGGGTGTCTAGCGCAATGAGTAGGCACTTTCTGAGCCTGTCCAGACGCTGGGCTGTCTGAACGCTCATTGATGTGCCCGAAGGACCAAATGGAAGAGCAGGACAGTAGAGGAGAGGGGGAGGGAGTGCTTTTAAAGCTGATTAGCTGCGTCCGCCAACCCCTCCTTCCCCACAAAAGCTTCATGGTGAGGAGATGAGGGATGGACACGGGACACCGTTTCCTGGCAACTGCTATCGACCTGCCTCAGATCAATCTCCAGACTTCTGGTGACGGCTGAGTTTGCTCTTCCTTTTCCTCCTTTCAGTATGGGTATCCTGTTAACTTCAGGTCTGACTACTTAGGTGTCTCACTTTGCCCTATCTTCTCTTAGTGGGAGGCCTAGCAGAACAGCAGTATCAGGTTAGGCCAATGCACTTACACTTTTATCCATGGACAGAGTGCTGGTGCCCAGTTTAGAAGTTTAATGTGTTTCAACCAAAAAATGACAAGAACTGCAAAAAGCTGGCACCAAACATTGTTTTGGATTTGACAATGTTCTACAGAAAAATCCTCCCATGACTGTCTGCCATAATATCCGCAACACAGAAATGACCCCAACTACTATTCAAAATCTTTTATAATATTTGATTCTTCACCTGTGGAAATGTGGGCTTTATTAAAAGGCACCGAGGCAGAAATGGCTTTGCAGTATGAATGCTGCCAATAAGGAGGCTCTAAAGCATGCATGTGCTTATACAAAACTACAAGTGAAACACTTTGACAAGCTTTCTTAAACGAGGCCTGTCACCTACTGTAAGCGAAAGTTTCCTCTTTGGCCAGCACTGTTGCTGAACTTGCAAGGGAATCTGGGTCACATGGGCTGTTGCCAACTCTCTCTCCCTCTTCTCTTTGTCTCCTCCTTCTTCCCACCCTTCCTTATTCCTGAGATCTAAACTTTGCAAGCTCAGGGAGCCGAGGTCAGGCGTGTTCCCTCAGTCCTCCTTCCCCCTTTCCTTTTCTCAGCTGCAAGAAATTCAGACTCTCGATACCCTCCCCATTTGTGTAACCTGAGCTGGGTGAGCTGAGCCAACCCCCCACCCCCCAGGTCAGAGTGGCAGCTTAGTTCTAAATGCTACCTCAGATAAACCTTCCTCCAATTTATGTCTGAAATCAAACCTCTAAACACTTTCACTCACACACTCATTTTATGCCTTATCTTCAGGCATAAACTCATCACGATGAGATAAATTGCTGCCATTAAGAAAAATGTTGACTTTAAAAGGTCACCACACCTGGTTTTAGCCTTTCATGACTCTTTATCAGCGTAGTCACCGTTTTACACCAATTTTCCAATGTGTGTCTGAATGCACAGACAAAGACTGAGAACTCCGTGTAATAAAGAGGCAATTTTCTGTGCATGCCTTCTTGAGAGATGAAACGAAAGCCGACTGTTTTGACTCAGTAAGGTCAAAGTTTAGTTTAGAGGTTAACGGCATTTGCGCACACCTGCTGTTATTTGATGAGGAGGATTAGTCTGTGTTCACATAAGCCCTCATGGCCTGAGCCCACCCTGGTGCTTACAGTAAGACTGCATATCATCCCAGAAGTTTCTTTAACATAATACTAGCAGTAAAAGATGCATTATGTACTGCATGGTAGACGAGCTGCACTACGTGAATGCTCTGTAACAGCCTTAGCTTTGTTTCCCCCTTTTATGTCTCTCGCACACCCAGATGCTCTCCCTCCTGTGTTATTTCACAGTGAGCTGACTTTGTTCATTAACTATTAGTCCGTCTCCTTCACGGCACAAAGGACAGGTCTTATTTTTGACATAAAAGAGGATCTCTGAGAATTAGCCCCACAGTTGAGAACTAAAGGAAGAGGTCCCCTCTATAGTCTATTTATCCTTTCAGCCAGAGAGGTCTTTAACAAGACAAGCTTCCAAATAAGGGAAAGAAAGAAGGCAGACCTACTGTCCATCAGTGTGAACACAAGATATGGAAGGCATTAGTCATCTGACCTTAAAGGGTTAATTTATTTGCAGTGCCAGTGTTTCTATCTGTTATGTTGTATATTGTAATGTAATCATAAAAGTATACGGGCTGATATCAAAATGACTACATGATGGCCTGAAACAACCAGTGAGACAACCACAGAGAACGTGACAGTAACATAAAACACTGTGGAAGTTAATATTCTGTTTATCTTAAGGCAATCTTAATTCATGGACAGAAAACCAATTGACCGCTCTCTCTGTTGATTACAGAATTATGTGACTGTGTTGCTAGTTAATTCTGTCTCCTGGCATAAAAAACATGAGTGAGGTTGAAAAGCTTAAAAGCTTTTAGCTGCCGGACTGGAAAACTAAATTTTTTCCAGAGACAAAAGTGGATATAGACATAGACAGAGTAACACTGTGTGTCTGCAGAGTGCATCGATTTGTTTGTCAATGAAGTTAAATAGCCAATTGTCAGTCTTAGGCTACTGTATCATATACCTAGCAAAATGTCTTTTTTCACTACTTTGCATTGTCTAAATAAATAATATGTTCACCAGAAGGTTACAAGAAATTAAAAGTATGTAATAGCCGCACAGCTCTGGCTTTATTATCTTGTTTGTTTAAACCCTGTTTGACTGATATACATGTAACCTTCTCAGATCTCACAGTCAATACAGAGTTATTATTAACATAAATAGGAGAGACTGCAACAATAAGATTTAATGGTTTAAAAACAAACCTGCCCTCCTCTGACTAACAATCTGAACTCTGAATTAACCTTCAGACTTACAATCACACCCTAATCACCATCAACAAGAGTCAAAGAGAATAATATCTGAGCTCGTAGCAGGTCCCAAAACACCTCTTCACAGATTCTCCTGCAGAGAAAAGGAAAGACAAGAAACACGGAGCTGATGAGAGGAAGGAAAGAACCCTTCTGGACCCCACTTGAAGCACTGTGGTCTGTCTACAAATCTTTTTAATGCTTTGAATTTCTTCCTTTTGTGGCAACTGAGATAGCATAAGCTGATGTCAGGTTATTAGCGAGGAAAAAGCCCCTACGGAGATTAGGGGAAGGAGGAGGGCGGAGCAGAGATGTGAGAGAGAATAGACCGGCCTTCCTGGTTTAGAAGTAATAATAACAACAACAACAAAAAAGTCACATAAAATGAACCAAAACAAAAAGAACAAAACTATGTGCAAACTTCTCTCATATAAATAGACTACAGTCACTGCATTGTAGAGCACCATGGGAGACAGGAGGAGGTTAGAGAGGTGTGTGTCTATGTGTGTGTGTGTGTGTGCGTGTGTGTGTTTGAGAATGTAAGACATAAGTTACGCTCGCGTCTAGTTTGTGTGTATGTATCATTACAGTATTTGCATGGATCTACTACCACAGAGCTGCAGGAGCCACTGAGCACAGAGACTGGAGACAGATGGATCACTGGGAAGAGGGCTAGATTAGAGGAGGAGGGGGCATCTAAGGTTTAAATCAAGTTCAGCGTTCAAAGACCTAACATCAGGGGTCAGACCCAGTCCTGAAGTGAGCGTTTGCAGTGCACCAGCAGGCGTGGTGCCCCTTTGCTCTGCAGCGTGTTGATGATGGCATAGATCAGTCCCAGGATGCACAGCACCAGGACCAGTGGGATGGTTACCATCAGGATGCTCATGGTCCGCTCCTGGCTGTCGTCCACCTTCAGTACCACATCCACCTCATTGGTCTTCTCCTCACGTCCCTCGCGAGAGTCTTGATCTTTGTCACCGTCTGAACCTTTGTCTTTGTCCGTTCCCCCGCGATCTGTTCCGTCCCGGTCTTTGCCCTTGTCGCCGTCACGTCCTGCGTCGGGGTTAAATGGCGGGCGGCTTACGTCTGGGTATTTGCGGCCCGAGTCTGTGTCCGTGTCTCTGTCGGGATCCAGGTCCACGCTGCAGCCCATGAAATCTCTCAGGATGGATTTTGGATAGCCCGGTTCGCTTTTCATACGGTGGTTGTCAAACTTCCAGTACTTGGAACCCTTATAGAAGTAGGTGTATGCTGAAATATAAATGAAGAAAACATGAGCCCACAAAGAATGTTAAAGCATGACTAAAAGAATAATTAGAGTTTTTGAGAGATCTTTAAAGAGTTACCAGATAACTGACAGCTGCACAGATTAAACAAGATATTTGTACATCTTAGAGAGAATAACAGTCTGTATTTGTTCCCCATTAGAGAGAAGTAGGTGGTTTCTCCATAATTTGAAGGTTTATACTGAGCTACGCTAACATGATCATTTTTTAAAAAAAAAAATCTAAATTATATTGAGCCTCTTGTCTTACCCTTGGCAAAAAAATAAGATTAATATATTTATCAAAAAGTCAAACTGTTGCTTTAATAACTTCAATATTTTACTCTAAATTCTCTCTGTTCAGTTGAGGCAATTAAAATTACTCAAGTGGCTATTGTCAGTCCAATAATTGCTTATTTCTAACATATCTGCAAAGAAAAAGAACTCCCCACCCAGAATGTTCAATAAATCCAATCATAGCAAAGCTCAAAATCACCTTTTTTGGATTATTATAGTATTAAAATCAATAAAACTAACAAGCTGAGGGACTTCAATGAGGCAATCAGGTGAAGAATCCCTGTTTGCACTCTCTTCATCAGCAAAGAGGTGGAAGTACAAACTGTATGCTATAAAAGTATGCAGTTTTGGTCTAGTTTTCATCTATTATTTATGAATTGATGTTGCTTTTGAACGCCATTCAACTGAAGAACAGCCACTAAAAACAGCACGTTTTATGAAATCAGTGATTTCATAAACGATCTCAACAAGAGTGTGCACAACAACTCTTAATAGAAGTCAGCTACCAAGTTAAACACATGGTGAGCAAAAAATAATTCAAATAGACAAGAATAGAATTCAAAATAATTCAATTACATGAAACTCGTAAACTATAAATTTGCGTCCCTAGGAGTCAAGACACTGAATACTCCTCTCCAATAATGCACAGTAAAGCCAGAAGCATTTCACATGTCAGCTCAAAATCACACCCACACCCTCCCCCATCTCCTGATGACTGACCACACCCTGATTCTTTGTTTCAGGCATGTCTCAGTCTGCCACAGACCCTCTTCTCCCCTTTCCAAACACACACACATACACAGAAACTACACCGCTCACCTCCATCATCGCTGAGGAAGGCCCCCTTGGGATTAGAGGGCACTGACGTTCCCCAGACACTGATTGACTTCGGGTAGCCTCTGTCAGCTGAGCGAGACTGCTCGTTGAAGCGCCAGTACCTGAAGACAGAAAGCGGGAGAAGGTTGATACTGTTTATCAACTGTCTAAACAAGAACAGAGCAGACGTCTTCCTCAGTACACTACATGCTGGGTCTGCACAGAGTGCATATCACAGTACCGCTTCCCCAGAATACTTGTAGTTCTGTGAGTTAATATGCTGTGAGCGTTCTGTACACATATAAACCTTCAGGGCGTGTATTTTCACGCACCAAAGTCAAACCACTCACTTCGTGGTAGTGAAAAGAAAGTATGTTTGACATGAGCTTTTCTGCACAGTGGTACGGTTACGGGGTGTAGTTCAGTTAAAAATAGTTCCTACATCAATCAGCTCACAACAAGGTTTATGGATGGCTTCTGAGTAACTGAAACATGATTTCCAAAAGGAGTAGATTTTTATTCTATATAGAATAAAAACAGATGAGTGAAAAAAAATGCTGTTCTTACAGTTTTATTTCTGCTGGTATTTGGTTATAAAATCTAGAGAGTCAATGTCTGAAATCCATCTCACATCAGCCAGGATGAGAGTGAATTCACTACAATCATGATACTGATATCATGATAGTGACAGAGGAAAAGTCTGTGGACTGCCAAAATGAGTAAGATTCATCATTTATGGAGCATGACGGTCTGTACTAGATGTCGTAGCAATTTAGCATCTAACTGGTGAGATATTCCAGTCTGGAACAAAGCTGGACCAATCAACAAATTGCTGTTGACCTTTGTAGCTGGGACGAGTGCAAGTTGATCACTAGGTTTTTCAAGACATTGCTGCCCTCAATAAAAACAGAATGCAATAATTTGCTCATAAACCCTAATTTTATTAACAACAGAACACAAAGTATCAAATTCTTAAATTGACACATTTCACTGTTTCATGAAAAAGCTAATTTTGAATTTGAGGACATTAATATATCTCGGAAAAAATGCAGCGAGAGCAACGAAGGGCTGGAAATGCAAGTAGGACTAAGAAGAAACAGGTGAAGCAACTAATTAGGCTAACGGACAACAGATTGATAACAAGACTGTGTACAAGGAGAGCCTCTAAAAGCATCGAAAGGCACCATTAGCACTGAACGTTTTCTACAGGTTTTACAGAAACAAATGTTCCCACCAGATGCCCTTTTTTGTTTTTAAAAGGGAAGAAATGATATATTTCAAGAAGACAATGTTACACTGCATACTGCATCTCTTACAAAGAGAGGTTTTGTAGTAGAAGTGTCTGGGTGTTGAACTGGGCTGCCTGCAGTCACCAGCTAAAAATGTTTGGCACATCATGAAACGAACAGTACAACACAGAAGGCCCAGGACTGTTGAGCAGCTCATATCCCACGTCACACAAGAGCGGGACAATATTCCTCTCTGAAAATTTCAGCAAGTGGTCTCTGAGTCTGTAAACGTCAGTTCCCACACATTTGTGGACTGCTGTTAAACAAAGGAGATGCTGCACAGTGATAAACATGACCCTATTGTGTTTAACACTCCTTAGATTAAACATTTGATTTGTCAAGTGACCCTGCAAAAACTTGCCAAAAGCAACCAAACTACTGATATCCTTTTAATGCAATATACTCACAGTTCAGTGTCACTCAGACAGAGTATAGGACTATATTACCTGTCTCCTTGAAAGAAGTAAGTGTAGCCAGATGGCTCCCACCAGATGGCTGTATCTATTCGGTCGTAGGGAATATCTATACCATAATCGACTAGCTCAAGTGGGTAGCCTGGTTCCAGGTTAGCCTCTCTGAAAAGCCAGAATCTGTTTCCTGAGGAGAGGAGAGAAATTTTATGTGATGCTTTCTGATGTATACATTGGAGCATTCCCCTATCCACTCTTACCCTTATATGGAAAATGTTACCACACACAATCACATTGTATATGACATATATATGGTTACCCACACATCATAAACCTTCGAGAATGCTCGTGCACACATGTTTAATTTGCTAGCAATTACGGATAAGAACAGTCCCACAAACCAAACCAGCATTTACACACACTTGTAAATAATAAGAATGCAATAATGGATTATTGGCAAGCAATCAAAAAAAACTCAGCAGAAGTGAGTACGACATCCCTGACTACAGAGTTTGGGTTTGGCCTGTAATTATGCACAAGGAGTGGCTTGTCTCATGTCAGGCTAAAGCACATTTTGTTGCTGAAGGGAACGTTTTATTGTTTCTCACAGTATCTGACAGGGGGACTGTGTTTCACCATTACATCTCCTTTTGGCTTCATTCTGCCTTTCCCTCACCCGCCCATCCATCCACCCACTTCTGGCCCCTTGCTCCTCATTTAAAAAGAAAGCTCTACACTCAGCATCTGGATAGAACAAGAGGTTGACGCAATGCTTCCCAGGGTTCCTGCGGTGCACAGCCCTCATGTAAAATCCCATGACTTACTCCACAGCTTTTCAAGGCAATGCCAGAGCACTTCAGTGACATAAAAATCCGATGCCTTTTTTTCCCCTGGAAATCTTTTTCTACAGGGATGAACAATGTTGTTTCTATTACAGCTGGCCTTGTTTTGGACCGGAGCAGCAGGGAAACCTCTGGGTAACACAACAGCTGTGCAACTGGCTTACAGTAAAGATTTACTTTACCACACTACAGTAAATCAGTATAATACAAACATCAATTCATCCATGTATTACTGTATTTCAGAGAATGCACAGATGCAGGATATTTGTACAACAGCAGAATATCGTAAGACTTTGTGTTTTGGCTTAAGCGATGAGCTCGAATGTAGAAATTGGGCAGTGATGAAAAAATATACCCAGGAGCCTTACAGGTTGATTGAAGGGCTGGTGGAGCGGTAGAAACAGCAATTTTTCTGCATGAGCAGATCTCTAGACTGTGTGTCAGGGTTTCTTTACTGTCTCCATTGTGCTTTAGTTTGATTTGTCAGGTTGGCTGGCTTTTCTGTGCTTCTAGTTTCTAGTTTGGATATAAAATAATAAACAAAAAACAGTTCAGTTTATTGCTAATGTAAAAACATGTACAGTGTTAATATTTGGTGTCTGAATTAAAACAGTTGCCATTACTATTACTCAAAACCACATTTCAGATCCCAAAGTCACCAAAGGAAGAAAATCCTTTTGGGCCATTATTTGTAGCTACAACAGTTGGGACTACTATAATCCAGAGTTTATAACAAAACATGTCTTAGCTGGAGCCACAAAATTCATCAGCATTGACACACAATTTAAGTGAAACCTGTTTTAGTATTTCAATTCAAAGTAGTAGGACATAATATTGCTCATTAATCACAAAGATATGTCACTGAGTCAAAGTATCATGAAAACTTAGGATTGAGTTGAGGTGGGTTGAGAAGTGGCTTGCAGATGCACAGGATCTGTGGACAGGTTAAAGCACCATAAAGAGCGCAGGTGATATGAGGTTTGGAACTTGGAGGTGTTGAACGGTATCAGCTGATGTGGGCTTGTCTTATGATCAGCTGGTTGTGCCTGAAGCTGTGCTTGTTTCTTGGCCCATGATTGAAAACTCTATTTCACAAGTCTGCAAGAACTTGTGCACAACAGTGATAAGTGATTGCTTTAGTCACCACCAGAGAAAGTAAATGTATTGACTGATGCGATGGGTTTAAATACAGGTGTTCATAATAGGCATCCTATTGTTGTGCTTGTCCCCTTTAATCTTATACTCTGCCAGTTTCCTTTCTTCCCTCCCTCTTTCCTCTTCCTTTGTCTCACTCTTCCTTTGCTTAATGGCTTCTCGCCAAATGTTATGCAGAGTCTTGCCGATGACATCATTCTCCTCATTATCAACAGCTGCCCGAAAGCCCGAAGCACCCAGAATCAAGCAGCCGAGTTCTTCTTTTTTCATTCAACTTTATTCGCTGTTGTAAAAGACAAGCTGCTCTCAGAGTCTGTGCCAAAATAATGAGCTGTTCTAAAAAAGATTAATACTCAGCATGGTGAACACATTATGTACTGTTGCTTTCTTAAGGAATTGGGACTAAGGATATCTTTAACATTATCTGTAGAAGATAGAAAAAGCTGCAGTCAGTTTTACTGCTCATATAATGGATTGAAACTGCACTCGGGTTGAAAAAAGAAACCAGATGTGAGGGTTTTTTTTTGTTTTCTATGCACGAGAGTGCACATGTTTATGTGAGATATATTTATGGTCCATATGTCCAGAAAAAGTAAATACCTGATCTATAAAGGTGAAACAAATAGAATATTTCAACTCTGACATTAGCGAGACAGACTGATTTATGATAACACCTGGACCTACACACTAGATACAGATGTGTTTATCTCACATCTCTTATCTCTTTATCTAACTTTTATCTTTTTATTTTTTAAACTGCATAACCTAGAATTACTTTCTCAAGCCTGGATGCTTTGTCATAAATGCCCAATGCATGAATTCTTTTATTATGAATTTTGACCTTAACCTTTGACCTCTACAATCTAATCAGTTCAGTCTTGAGTCTAAGTGAATGGTTGTGCCAAATTAAATAAATAAATAAATTCCTCCAGTCATTCATTAGCACATTCGTGATTGGGATGGATGTGCGGTCAAAGGGACCCTGATCTTTGACCTCTTTTTACCAAAATCTAATCAGTCATCTCTGCTGTTTCCACTGATTGTTGGAGGCTGAAAACTGCAGGCTTACATCCACTAATATGCATTGTTCTTTACGGTTACTAAGCAATAAACTGAATTAATCCCATTTGACTTCTCATATTTGGTATCAAGGTGACATAAATCCTTTACAAAAAGAGAATACATGTAAGAATAGTAACAGCATGAGTGTGCAAGACAAGTCATCACAGTCATCATCTACAGAATAGGAAGCATGCATCCATCAGTATGTGCACCAGTATTATCGGCTTACCTTTAAAGAAGACGAACCTGCCATCATGTCTCTCATATGCAGCATCAATGTCGCCAGGGAGACCCCTCCAAAAGTGACCGATTGGCATGGGGTAGTTATCCAGAACCCTGTTCCTACGCACACGCCAGAACCAGCGGCCCTGAGGGGACACAGTACGAAAGTTTGGCTTAGTTTCTTATCTTTTCAGTTAGTTTTAAGAACTCGCTCCTAGCTAAGACTCAAGGAAATACAATGACTGCCAAGTAAATCGATGACAGGAGTGCAGGAGGGGAAGAGCTTCATATCACATCCTTAGCTTTAAAAACAATTCTATTCATAGAACATGCAAAAAGATGCAATAAGAAATATTTTCTCAAGTCATCCATGCAGTCACCCCAGCTGAGGTCACATACACTGTTGCTTTTTTGTCCTCTATGCCAAGCAAACTGAGCTCTGCAGGATAATTAGACCAGAATGTACAATAAACTAACAATAGCAGAACACTAGCAGGCTAATAATAGTCAGTCTCTGCTCTGCTGGTTTTATCATGTTCCCTCACTGCAGTCTCTCTGTTGATCAGTCTGCCATGAGATGCACTTTAATAAAGAACTGTGGTGTTTGTTTGTCACGTCAGTGACACAAAACAAAGAAAAAGAAAATGCATATTTTTACCCTTCATGACACTTTGGTTAGTGAACACTCATATCTACTGCAAACAAGCAGCAGACAGAGTTTAACCAGCAGCCCCTCGACTCATTCATAACTGGTGAGTCAGTAGCCCTGCTTGTCCTGGATGCTATAACAGTAAAATGCTGGGTGCTGCTTCTTTCTGGCAAGCACTGCTAGTTTTGTCCTTCATGCAGGACACACTCGCAGACAGCACGGCGCGGCACAGTACAGAACACACTGGAGATGTGTTGGTGAGTGAGACAGAACAGGGCTGAATCCAACTGGATGCTCATCCATTTGTCTGGTCGGACAGGTCCTTTCCTACTGAATTAACCATATTAGAGCAGATCTCAGTGTGGGAGTTTCATTACTGAGAACTGCTCAGTGTGCTGGCTCTCTTTATGTCGAGACCTTCTGCTGTGAAGTGGACAAAAGAAAGAAACTTTTCCTGAAGAATGACAGCACCTTTTTTCCTTTAATGAACAGGACTCCATAGAGAAAAGAGTGGAACTGGTGTGCTCCGAATTACTCCTACTCATTCAGGGAGCAATTTTGTCTGTGCAGAATAATAGCAGAGAAAACCAATGTCATATAATTTATTTGAATTTGGACGAAAGCTGACCGACAGACCAATGTTTCCATGCATAAAGCCTCACTGTCCTCGGCTAAAAATGAAGAAATAAAGATGACTGTATTATAGTATTACAACCTTGCAATTAACTTTCAGGCCAAGCTGGGGAGGAGTGATAGAGAGAAATTTGAATAAATGATAATTACAGCTCAAAATCAACAAACCTTGATATAACCACATGAATAAATCTAACCAGTGAATATATATTTATTGCTTTTTGTCTGCATTTGCTCTGATCAGGTAATTTCTATTTTTGAAGCTCATTAAGAACTGGTTAATTTTGGACAATGAATAATAATGTCTCATGACGTTAATGAAACCCATGAAGACAGACATTAACGTCTGCGATGAAACCCAAGAGTACAAATATAACTGCTTGACCGTGTGTAGCATATGTCCAGGCAGTCAGATTTCAGAGTGTGTAATGACTGGTCAGTGTCACACACACTTAAGAGTCCAAGACAGGAGCTATTCATGGACTGATCTGAGTATTTGGGGAGGGACGGGGGGTGCAGTGGTCTTCTGTGTGGACTACAAAGCAAATGAAAGATCCCACAAGCAAGAAATATTCACATCTTTGTGTTTTTTCAGCTCTGCAAACACCCCAGATCAATTTCGCTATCTATTCAATGTCAGACGTCAAAACAGCAGAGCAACATTTCTGGAGGTGAAACTGAGGCTTCTTTAAAGTAAAGCCTGCATGTCCCCTGCCCCACTCAGTATAATATCTGCAGCTCTCTTCACTAGTCAATGCTATCAACACTGGACACCTTTTCTGGCCTCTCCCATGGAAACATGTAATTACTTATCTTTGCAGAGCTGCACTATGTATAAACCAACGCCAGACGAAAGAAGATCTGAAATGCATGGGATGAAATGGAGCCCTACTTGCTGCTGAAAGTTCAATAAATTCAATAAATTCAATTGAACACACAGCACCTGCACAGTGAAAAAGTACTGGAAAAGCTGATTAAATAATATCAAAATACCTATATAATAAATGAGAGAGGAGCTGCAGCCAATAACACGATCAGTTTAAATACTAGCATCTACAAGACAAATCTTATAAAGGTTAAGACTCAGTTAATATCTAACTGCTGCCGCAGCTAATGTTTTGTGTGGGCCCAGAGGCTCTTTAAACACCTGACCAACCCTCAAACCCTTTTAACTGTTCTCAGTCTCATAAAAGAACACCAGCTCCGTGGGTTTACAATCCACAAGCACCTGATTGAAAACAGACCCCTTGTTGGCTGCGTGCACGCCATTTGTCGTAACTCGTTTCTCAGGAAAATAATAACTAATATATTGAAACGGTGGAGTTGTCATGAAAGCTCCTTTCCTGGAAGATGACTTAATTTCCAAGGAAGGTCATACTTGGAAATAAACTCATGGTGGCAGAACTTTTCCATGTATTGCTTAATGAAGCGCCCTGAAGCAGTTGCTGTGATTTGGCGTTATATGCATAAAATTGAATTTAATTGAATTTAATGTTCACAACTTTACAAAGACTCTCAATTTCTTAATCCGCAAACCATTTACCTTGAAGACAAACATCTCTCCTCGGAGCATAGCAACAGTGTCAAAGTTCCCCTCACAGATATTGGGTCCATAATGATCTGGCCTTTCGGTGGTCCTGGGCCTATCAGGTTGCCGGGGAGGTGTTTGAGGTGGTCTGGGCTCTGGGCGACGTGGTGCCACTGTAGGCAAGGCCTGGGTGGGACTGCTGTCAGGAGGACCTTCAGGAAGTCACAGACACAATACTTTAAACTGAGTGGATAACTGGTTACAATTTAATATCAAGAATAAGATTTCATGTCTGCATCATTTAAAAGATACGTGTGAGGATTAAAAATAAACTCCTACCATAGATCTGTTGTATCCCCCGCCGGTCATCCTCTGGCAACTGGAAGTTCTCCGTTTCCATCCACTGGTAGAAGGGAGCCATGATGGCTAGAGGATTGTTGGAATGCTCTAAGCCCAGGGCGTGTCCCAGCTCGTGGACTGCTACCAGGAAGAGGTCATTACCTGTATGAATAAGAGATAAGTTAGAATAAAAGAGGAGAGAGGCAAACAAATAAAGGGCTCACAAAAGCTAACCGAGTGCAAGTTGCACTGCAGTACAAAATGCAAGATGGAAACCCCCAACAAAGTAAACCACACCCAGTGCTTGCTTAGTGGGTTCAATCCAGTCTTAAAGTTTCCACAATCTCTATCCCTCAACATAGAGAGATTTTTATAGGCAGAGGATTTAACAAATTTGTAATATCAGACACAATAGCCTTTAAGATAGAGATTTTCCTGTTGTGAAGATTTTATTTCTTGTCATGAAGAACAAAGATGTCTGGATCTTTAGTTTCTTGGATTATGTGGATGTATCAAGATTCTTAAATTCACAGAACGCTCAGTTTGCTTGGGGCGTAGGTGTTGTAGAGTTCAGTCATTGTTAGAGTCCTGAAAATGTTGTTATCAAAGTGTAAACGCAACACTCTTTACAGAGTTCTGTGTTATAAACTCAGCTTGTCTCCACAGTCACAACACTTCAGTGCACCAGCTGTGCACACATCTTCACATCCTCCAGGCAGAATGTGTAGTTTCCACAGCATTCGCAAGCACATCTGCAACTAGGGCTGGGCGATATGGTCTAAAAGCCATATCGCGGTATAATTTGAAGCATGTGGGGTAACGATATATATCGCGATATAGTCTGTTCTTCTGTATAACGTATTTTCCACACTATAAGGGGCACTTAAAATCCTTTAATGTGCCATATCTATGAATTCTGGTTGTGCTTACTAACCTTGAACCGATTTTATGTGGTATACAGCGCACAGAAATCTGGCAAAAATGTTTTAGTACAACTTTGGTAAGCTACGAAGCCGCACCACTTGTTGGATTGTTGGAGCATTACGGCTGCCGCAATCAGGAGCCCTGCGGAGTAATTTGGGTCCAAAACTCCGTCTGCTTTAGGTCCCAAAGTCAAACAAACACTGCAGCATCACTGAGAGTTAAAAACTAAAGCTAAATTCTTTCATCTTTAATAAAATGATCAGCATTGCTGCTTTACCAGGTGTAACAATTAAGTTTAACATCCAGGCATTCATGAAAACAGAATTTATTAAATCCAGTTAGCAGGAAGCAGGTTTCCACCTAAACATGATATGCCATGTTCTGACTGAGAGATTTCTAAAAAACATTAAAACATACAGCTGCTATCACTTCCAACATAAATGAAGACAGGAAACTAAATAGCAGTGACTTTTGTAGGGTTACTGAAGTTGGACTAGCTGGTATATAATTGTGTCCTACGTGATCGCTAGTGACACAGCTATGTTAGCATAATATTAGCATAATATAAACAGTGAAGCTAGAGGATGAACGCTAACGTTTTTCCACTCGATAAAAGTGCTCCTTCTCTTTGTTATTACTGTCGCCCGGCATAATTTGCAGATGATATTGCTTGTAGCCGCTGCCATGCTTTCAACCAAAACAGGCGCAGCTTGATGACACCATCAACATGTGCTATCGCAGGAGAGCGGTATAGTCAAAATCTCTACCGTTCGCCAGATTTGTATCGTTTCTACCATATACCGTTCATACCGCCCACCCTCATCTGCAACCAAGTGTAATTTTCAACTTGCAGCAAGTTCTATTAACATTGACCCTCCAACATGCAGTCGATCTTCCGAGTAATCCATCCAACTGCAATCCAAGATGGTGGAATTGGAGTTTGTTCGACCACAGGAGACCATAAGAGAATCAAGGAAGCTGAGAGACATCAAGGACCACAACATTGTGACCTGACCAGCAAGCCCACAGCAAAACACGAGAAAGGAAGTACTGTGGTAGGTGATTAACAACTTTCAAACTAAGAGCAAGGGGACTGTCTGGTGGTAAACTGATCATTGTCTTTGACAGATGACAAATCCCAAATAAATCACAAAATATTAAACAATACATAAAAACTGTTGGTTTACAGACATACAGGGATGATCAAAGTTCATGAAAAAACTGGGGACGTATAACTTTGTACAGAATGATGGAAAATTCAACACGCATTCTTGAGCATCTTACACATACATGACTGAACAACGTATAACAAGTCTACATATCTGTAACATATCAGATAAAATGAATAGGAACGTCTGTTCATTCTTTTCTATTTATCACACAAAAATCTCCTCAGATCTAAAACATTAATCACACACGGGCATGCTAATGACTGCTGATATGAATCTGTATGCATTTCTATCCCGTTTAACCCACCAAGACATCCTGTTATCCACTGCCACTGCAATAATATCACTCTGTGCAGCTGTGACGTAGTGACCACTGCAGACCAACATCCTCTCAGAACAAAAGACTACTTTGAGATTTTTTTTTAAAGAAAAATAGAGAGAAACCAGGTTTACATTTTTCACGTCATATTCTATAAGTTCATCTCTAAAGCGAAGCCAGCACACAGCTGGGTACTTCCCTTCCAGTCAATACCTCTTTGTTGCTTTTCACCCTAGGCTCCGGCCTGAGTGACCTTTGAACTTCCTACCCATTTTGTTCACCCTATAATTGGCCATACAGATTGGTCAGATTGGTGCCAGTGACATCATGCTGTTTGGTGTACTGGTGATGTCACTGCTGTACGTGGAACAGAAGGGGGGGCGCTGTAGATTCCTTATTTTGTGCATCTCCTCATTTCCTCTTTGAAACACACACAGGATACACACAGTTCATCTTGTAATTCCAGAGTCACATGAATGTCCTCATGGCATGCTAAGCACCAGCTAACACTCGAGGGGAGAAAATAGAAGAGGGTAAGACAGAGTGGTAGAGATAGCTCAGGATGAATGAAGAGAGATAAAGAGCCCTTTGTGAGGTAACTGTGACTACCAGTTTGACAGAGAAAAGCAAGATTGCACTTCAAACGCTTTAGCCTGGTTAGGTTCAGCCGGTGCCTCTACTGCTAATTCACACACATACATTTGACCTATTTCAACTCCCTAAAGCTTTGTTCCCTTGTTTATCATGCCTCACACCTCATTCATCCACCACAGGGAGACTATCAGTGTAAAAAAGGGCAGACTAAAGCACCAGCTAGACAACCAAAATCCACTACCCAAGTTTGCTCTGCCTTTTGCCAGAAACTTACTCATCATCATCAGTCTCATCTGACCACAAAAGCTTCTGACCTTTTACCGTTACCAGCTTACCACATTTTATCTGAGCGAAAGGTGTTTGAGTTTTGTGGATAATGTGTAAAAGCTGTTTTTGTTTTCCCTGCCAGAAAGCCTGATTAATCACACTGTGCGTCACAAGGTTCACACCAAAACTCTTTAGCCTAGTAGAAGAGCTCTTTCTGAAGCTGAGGTCAAGGAAAGGGAAAGAAAACACCATGATGAGTGGATCAAATGCATTTGTGCTTTTATCGTCAGCTGCTGTCTTTAATTTTTTATGCCCATTGATTGCTAAGCTGTGTTTGTCTGATGCAACTCAAAAAGAGGTCAGAGGTGAGAGCTCATTTTGTTCTGAGGACCCTTCAGCGAAGCATATGCTGACTAAGGCTTTAACGTCACTCTTCAAGTCTTGTTTTTTCTTTCAGCACATCTGCTGCTCTAAGAATAATCTTCTTTCTGCACATTAGACAAATAACCCCTGTTATGTTGACTAAAAGTCTTCATCAACATCATTTCTTTGTTTCATTGTGTTCATTTTTTAACTCGTCCTAAAATGGGACCAGACGAACTGATTTATTATTTCAGCCTTTTTTCAGTCCATTGACTTTAGTTACTACTAACAGCTAATCCACATATTTTTTGACCATTTTTTTGAAAGTTGAAACTATTATGCCTCAATTATTTTCTTATGCAAAAAATTCAATTGGTTTATCCATACAGGTATCCATTCAATTGTTAGAGATCTGTATTTGTAATTGTATTTCTAATTTTAACCTGTTATTATTTATCCATTATAGTTAATGTATTTATCCATACCTGTATCTAACAATTTTGACTGCTAACCATCCAACATGAACTTCAATTGAAAGTGGAAGAAAATGGGTAGACTACATATATGATATTTAAAGGTTTAAAAAACTGAGAAAGAAAATTTTTGCTGTTAAAAATAAATACTTGTGACTTTCAACTGTCACTCCATCAGGCACTTACTAGACCAGGGGTGGGGAACTCCAGGCCTCAAGGGCTGGTGTCTTGTGAGTTTTAGATCTCACCCTGGGTCAACACACCTGAATCAAATGATCAGTTCATTGCCAGGCCTCTGGAGATCTTTTAGACATGTTGAGGAGGTAATTTACCCTTTAAATCAGCTATGCTGGATCAAGGACACATCTAAAACCTGCAGGACACTGGCCCTTGAGGCCTGAAATTCCACCACCCCTGTACTAGACCAATCTGCATGACCTCCGTCCTCTGAAAGAAAATAACAAAGAAAAACTTGCATGTCACATAAAAGGCTACATTTTTGACAAGACTGACTACTTAGACACGGCAACTAAAGTGAAGACCACAATGAAATTTAGCGGCACTTTGCTTTCAAGCGGTGTAAGTAGCATGGTGCAGCAAAAGGACCAGTCTCCACATCTCCCAAGTGGAACACACTCCCACTTATGGTGGCATTCCATCCATCCCTGTGATCCTGCAACACGTCCCACACACAACTGATCACACAGATACAGGCTTGTACATGCACACACACACAATACTTAGCTGTGTGTGTCAGCTGGATATGCAGATAACAGACAGGCCGAAAAAGGCTTTTGTTGAAAAGCAAAGTCCCCATTTAAGCAGCAACAGCATTTTTGTCATTCTTCACTTCTGCATGTAACTAGCTTAGTGCTTGTCACTGTTGTTAAGGTTTTTAACTGGTCAACATGGGCTCATCCTACCAAAGGATGCCTGAGGGCATAAATATGAGCATAAAATATTTGACTTACTTCAATATGATCCGTCTAATAATTTGTCTTTATAAAGCCAATAACTGTTAGAAGCAGCATCTACACCCAGACCAAGTTAGAAATGAAGCTTCTTCTCTCATCAACCCAGAATTATTACATTATGGTGACTTATAGAATCGTTTTTCCTCCGGACATAACGCCTGTTTAAGTCTGTCCTTAGTGAATCCTCTAATGGGATAACTTCTTGATACAGTATTGTTTTCAAAATCACATAAAAATGGGCAGCACCATCCTGATCTGTTCTGCATCTGTTGTGATCATTCAGTATACAAATAACTAAGACAGAATGGGTAAATATACTTTGTAGCTTTTTAGGGTGAGTAATAATTTATCTTAAAGTTTGGCAGGTCACCTCAGGGTCTTTTCAGGTATGAGGAAGTTAGAACTCAACCTTTTTTGTATGGGATTTTAAACAAAAGACAATATACCCCTTCCAAGTAAGCATACTAGTACTGGCTCAAATTTAACAATTATGAGTTTTTGACTCAGTGTAAGAACATTGTCCAGATGGGTTTACCAATGTGGCTACATGACTAAAAACATTTATGATCCAAGTTAAATTATGAACAGTTTTGATTTTTTAAGACCTTTTAATAGTAAATGCGTTTTTAAGACATTTTGAGCATTTATTTTAGAATTTTAAGGATTTTTGTTTTTAGGGGAGAGTCATGGCTATGGCTCTAGTCAGGACAAAGATGTTAACATTATCACTTGGGGTATATTTCAAATTTATAAGGGGGTACATTGGGATAAAGACTGAGAGATGTCACAGGGAGTCCACTTTTAAAGGTAAGTGGAGCAGCTGAGCCTGACAAATGAGAGATGATGTAAGTGGCTGAGCCTTGCCAACTCCAGTTAGCTGTGGGGGAAATCCACGGGGACAGCTGTTATATAGATCCATTACAACCGGCACAACATGACACGACCAGTGCTGAAAACTGCTCATCAGCTGGGCCCCCACAAAAACGCCTCAATCATCCACTTCTACAAAGAATTTAACCAAATAACACACTGTTGATATCCAAACCCTTAAGACAAAAGCCACAAAACAACAATCTGTCTCTTGGCAATAAAACGTTCTCCTATATTATCAGCCAAGATGATTTTTAAAGTCTAAAAAATAATAAAATCCATAATGTAACAGATTGAAAGGAATCTTTTACCTTGTACATTATGGTTCCCTATGGTCCATGGTTCATCAGAGTCAAAATGCGTGTCTCCACCCATTCCAGGTCCAGGGAAGTAGGCATGAGCCAGAAAGCCCCCCTCCCCATCAAAAGGAGAGCTGTCTCCATGAAAACCTGAAGCGAAGAAGATCATGATGTCGGGCTCCTTACGGCGTCCATATTTGATGTCCTGGTAGGGGATTTCGTCAAAGCTCAGTGGGGTGACCCTCTCCCAGACTTTAAAGGCCCGCCTGATGGCCTCAAACGAGTTATACTCTCCAATTTTTGGAGTGTAGTTCTGAATACTATGGGGAAAAAGAGAGAAATAGAAAAAGGAGAGTGGCCAATATAAGTTTGAAGTAAAATGTATTAAGCATTAATGTTTTTCATTTATATGCTGTTAGAAATTGTCAGTGTCTGGAAAGTTTGAAGAAGATGAGAGCAAACATCTTCAGACGAGGCAAGTTTAAGTTCTAGCACATTGCGGCAAATGTATACTTAATATAAAAAACATAAAAAAGCAACATATAAAAGCCGACTTTACTCAAGCCTCAAACAGACAGAGATTACATTCACTTCCTCTCTGTACTGTACATTTGCGGCAGATCGGCTCATCTTTGTTGTTACCTGTAAGTGAGGTGCTTTTTGTTCCATTTATGTCCAGTGAGGGCATAACGTTTCCGCCGAACGTTGGTTTTGATCTGGCCTCCAAACTTGTCAGGCACACCGCAGCGGGGTCTCTTCATAGCACTGTAGGAGATGAAAGAAGTGGTGTGTGTGTGTGTGTGTGTTTATGTTGAGAGGATGAAGCAACCAAGAGAAGAGATGAAGGGGAGCATTACATTAAACCTTCTTGTCCTGCTATATTTTTGTGAGCAGTTTGTCTCAAGCAGCTGTCTATTCTTTCACACCACAGAGGATTTTTTTACCAGCATTCTGGGACAAATCAATGAATAAAGGATTAAAATGGATTGTTTAGTTAAAATTTAGGACTCGTGTGTACTGCCAGTTTATTTGGGCCTCATTAATGGATATACTGTACTAAAACACTACAGTTAAGTCATGCTGACCTTAGAGTTTGAGCGTCGATCTGTCCAGTGACCTCCAAACCGTAGAATCGCTGCATGTCACTGATAGCATCGGACAGGATCTGAGCTGATCGCATGGTCGACATCTGTCTGCTAGCCTGGGGCAGGTAACCGTACATCCTCAGCCATGCCTATAATCAACATTACAAAAACTGTATCATCTGGAGCATGTTTATTTGAATTTAAGCTCATTAGAAAAAACTAAATATTATCAAAAGACCAAATATAAAAATAGCATACTTTTCATTTTAACAGCTTAGTCTACACAGGCGAGCCTGTGGAACAATAGACTTTTAAGAAGAACACAGCAACAGCTGTTTTATAAGCATATTAGCAGTTAAAGCACTGAAGAGCTAAAAACCATAACGTTTGACTTCTACATGGCTTCTGTAACATGTTGACATGACAGAGACTTGCCTTGATCTTTGTGGGAAAGCTGCTCATATTTATTATTTCTTCAAGTGTACAATCCTGGTTTCCCACCAAGCCTGAGCTGACCCACCATATTTTTGGTTAAGTGTGTTAATATATTTTCTTAGCTTACTTTTCCTGTTTCTGTGCATAAAAATGTCTCAAAGGCATTTGTTATACCTCGTACTGTTTTACCTGTTCACATGATAACTGTCCACTTATGTCAACTATTCAAAGTAGGTTAAACACATTCATCACTGTATGTAAACAGGGTTAAATGTGACTGAGTGTGCTTGTGTAGGCCATGCTGGAAGTTGGTAATACACTCCCCTGTGTGTCTGTTTCCCTCTTCTCTCCAGCTGTTGCAGCCGCCTGATCTAATAACTTTTACTGTGTAAACCCTGCCTCTTAAAAAAGTAAATTGCTCTTTCAAAACGTATTCTGCTGTGAGTTGTGCTGTATTTAATGCTTGGTATACAAACTGAAGAAAACTTAGTGGGGCCTTCAGCATGTGATGTATTAGTGGAGCATGAGCCCAGTAGTGTGGAGGGTGGGGGTTAATGACAGACTTGAGGGAGAAAACATGATACTTGTCTCAATCATAGATGACGCAAAGACTATTCCACCTGTTATGTAGAAACCCAATATCACAGGCGTTTGTGCACACACACTCACACATACAAACATGCACACACGTGCACACACTCACACATGCAAACATGCACACACACGCACACACAGAAAAACCCCTCCATATTGGGGTAGTCTGTGATACTGACACTCATACACATAGTCACATTCCCAGTGGTAGTTCAGGGATTTGTTACCGTGTGTGTGTGTGTGTGTGCATGTTTGGTAACGCATGTGCTATAGCTACGTCTCTGTTCTCAGCTCTCAAGATCACACCCATCTTTCACAATGCAAAATGCTACCTGATAAAGGCCTTTATTTACTTGACCACTCCTACAGAGGCATAAACTGACTCGTCCTTTTCAGTGTTTTTTTCTTTTTGTCTCACACTCATCTTATAACCATGATAGGCTTGTTACCCCTCCCCCTGCAGCTTGAGCTGGATAAGTGGAAGAAAACCGAATGATGGATTAGTGGATGGATGGTAATAAACAAGCCATAAGGGCAAATGCTACTACTTCACAGTGGACAAAACAAGAAATACTTTGCCTGCTTGTGTTCTTCTATGATTAGATGCGATGAACTACCATAAAGGGAACATAACGCCTGACTGATTATTCACTCCAGGTTCTCATGGCATTTCATGAGCTCAATTAAGGTAGTGAATGACTCCTGTCACCCTTTAACTTATGGTGTTTGTTGAATCAGCACCTTCTTTCTATTTACCTGAAGCCAACAGGTTTGTTTTGTTAAAAAAACAAAAATGTATTAGGTGCTTCACCAACGTTATACAGCTGCAGATCATTTAGAAAACTCATCTTCCAAAAAAAAAGATTATCTTTTAGTAAAACACAGTTAGTTTCCCCAAAACCTCACAAGCACCAGTATTTCTGTGCTTGGTCTGGGTCTGTCAAATGAAAAAGTTCCCAGTGAAAACACAAGTAACACAAAGGTAAAGTACAGTGAGGCAAACAGATCATTATACAGCACCTGAGAGCTTTGTATTTACACTGCGGTCTATTCAATCACCAGCTGAAGTTTAAGCATGAAAAACCAAAGCATTTCAGCTCTAAGCCAGTGAAGCACTTTGGCCCATGCAGGAGCTTCTTCATTCACCACCTTACAGGTTTTAACCAAAGGTTATGTGATCTAATACTTGCCATTTACACTCTAATAACATTGTTTTTTGTTTGCATTGGTAAGAAAACCTCAGAACAAAAGCTTTTCTGGCAGTAGAGTCATTTGTTAGCACTGTGATTAAGTGTGCATATGTGTGCGTTCGTGTTTTGGAGCAGGAAGAAGTGTAGAGGTCAACTGGATGTGACCCTGACCCACCTCTGACTTAAGATAAGGAAGTTGCAAACACACACGTACAAACTAACTTACATTTCCTGAAAGACTTATCTAAGGACTCTCTCTCTCTTACAAAGTCATGGCAAAGAAAACAGGTGTTGTTGTTGAAAAGGCGCTCTTTTCCTTTCAAATAACTTTAGCATGTATGTTTTTACTATTTAACAAAAACAGACACCCCTCTTATACTTTCTACAGCTGCAGTTACTCAAAGATCTGAGAAAATGTTGCCATTAGAGAATGCACACCAGGCTGCACGTTTCACTTCTCAATTTTTAAATGTTAAATGTCAAAAACACATCACCCAAATGACAGAGAATCTGTAAAAAGAATTACTGATTTTCACTTCATCTCAGCAAATGCTCTTCACATTTCCTACTGTCCATCAAAGCAAACCAAGCAGTCTGCAACACTGTAATAGAGCAACCAATGGACAATTGACCAGAGCAGACACAGAGGAAGGAGCAGTGGAGAGAAATATCAATTTCTATCTGAATTCCAATAAAAGCATGCACACACACACACACACACACACGCGCACACACACACACACACACAGAGTGGGTGAGCCGAGAAAGACCCTGAGTTTATTTCCCTCTATGCAGAAGACTGAGTCACAGGTAACATCACATACAGTGCTGTGAAAAAGTATTTGCTGCTTTCCTGATTTCTTCGTTTTTTGCTTGTGACATTTAACTGCGATAAATATGCAAAAAATTAAGAAACCAGGAAGGGGCAGATATTTTTTTAACAGCACTGTATATCACAGAACAGTTTACCATATCTATGCTGCCTAAGCCCAGCCAGATTTAACTGAGGCTGCCCACTGAGTGCACAATACACTGATAGAAACTCTGCAATGCAAAGAAAAGTCTGCCTTCTAAAGAATCTTTTGTCATGTCAGCCACTTGCTTTTCTCCTCTGTGATCAGCATCTCCACATGGTTGCTGTAATAATACCTGATAAAAACAGTAATTGCCTTCATGCCTTTATGTTCAGTGTTTTTGTGGAAGGCATCTGCTGTTGTCTCTACATGTGTTTTCTCTGTCCCATTGCTTTTAAATCTATGTATATTTACAACAGGCTGTTGTCAGGTACAAGGGCAGAGTTTCAGTGCTATTAGGAAGACGTATGGGGGCTTATGAACCCTCACCTCCATCGTCTAAAGTAGTAAAGTACTTCTGCCTGGCTGCTCACTTTCCCTCGTCAGCTGAGCTGAATACAAAACAACGTAAGGAATAGGAGAGGCCTCGTGTGTGTATGTGTGTGTGTGCACGTTGGGCCTCGTCTATTAAATGGTCTTTCAAAGAGTCCTTGAGCTTACCTGCCAAAACCAGACCCAGCAATATACAGGGAGTTGTAAAACCTGGCAATGTGTGTGTGTGTGTAAGTGAGAGAGCATTTGTGTGTGTCCACCACAATGTCAGCCAAGATACTAACAGCTTTTATTCCGAGGCTTGGTCTGCTGCCATCTTTTACCTTCTGACGTCCTACCAAGAGGATGGATAAGTAAATGAGAAGTGAGAGAGAAAGTGAGACCGACAGAGGAGGAGGAAACAGAAGAGATTTGTATTTGTTTAATTTGGAGGGATCAGAAATGCAAGAAAGTCATGCAGGCTTTCCTTTGTCATCTGTCGGTTTATTTTAACAAGTCAATTTTACCAAATGATGTTGAGATGCACTTAACACTGGTTGCTTAGTTTATTCAGACACTTCTCCAAACCCTGTTACAGCAGTGCAGTCTATCAGTGGGGGTTCATTTAACACATAATGGAAATAAGTTATGTGATTTAAAAAGAAAAATGATGTAAATCTAACCATAACATTAGTCTTATCACAGCTGCCTGTAATGACCTTAAACAAACTACCGTTGGCTCAATGCTCAATAACTAGCTAGTTAATATGAACTAATTCATTCTCACCTATGCTTTAATAATTAAGAATTTCTTGTCTTGTTATCAGCGTTCTTCCATTCAGATCAAAAATACAAACTGAAATTCTCTATCAAAAATCAAGGTATGAACCACACTCTGATTTTACATCCAGACATGTAATTGTAATTTTTAAAATATTTCATGCTGCTAGAAGTGTTATGGGCTAGATTCAGCCCAAGACATATCTCACACAATAGCAAAGCTGAGGTCGGACAGAAGCTGTTGTGGCGTCGGTGTGGCTTCAGCAGTCAACTCTTAAGACTTGCATTTCATTTAGACTTCTCTGTTTCTCTCTTTTTGTGAGCTGATCTAAACACTTGTGGTTTGAAACATAAAAAACTGACAAGCTTGCGCTGCAGTTCAAAGGAGTGTCCAGTGCTGAGCAGCATTACCTGCTGTTCACATGACAAATAATAACAGCAATAAAAAGTTTAGAGTAATCCACAGTGGAGTCAATCATGCAATGATCTGATGTTTAGCATTTTTACCTCAGAGTAATGAAGTTCAAAAACAGGAACGTACAAACTATCTACAAGTTTGCACTGGTTTCTCTCACCATTGAAACACATGATAGGTAAACCCTGATTATTTTAGCCTACAGTAGTCCACAGTTGCGTCACTATTTTTGACACTTCTTGTGGAAAATAGCACAGAATTAACGGCTGTCGCAGCGTTTATCATATTCAAATACTTGTAAACACAAAGAGCACAATGTCTCTAATGCACAATAAGAAATATCATTCCCCTTCCATCATGTCCCCAACCGTCACTGTAGTATATATGTGTGAATATGATAGTCGATCACAAGGAAGTGGAGGGACAGTGTGCAGAACCTGAAGAGATGGAAGTTTGCAGATTGGATGGCTGCAAAGAGAATAGCAGTCTACTTGTGTGCTGCAATAAGTCACCTATTACCCCCTCCTCTTACCACTCTCACTGTTTCAGCTACAAATTGTTGCTGAACACATTTTGCATTCTCTCTATAAACCAAGCTTTTCTTATCATGTCCATGTCTGCACTCCCTCATCCGCTCTCTCTCCCTCTTATTCAAAACTTTTCTCTCACAGTTCCCTCTCCTCAGACAAGAGGGTCCATTGTATTTCCTGACATGCCCTGGAGTCCCAGGCCCAGCATGCATTTGCACAGTGTGTGTGTGTGTGTGTCCCAGTTAGAGAACAGCTGTCACATTCAGCCATCACATGCCGCACAGCTGAGACAGAGCGCTACCTTCCCCGTCAACTCCCTCCATCTTTGTCCCTCCTTCCCTCTTTCATAAACAAATCTATCCAATTCCTCTCTGTGTTTCCCTTCTGCTAATCAAAATATCTCAGATTCTTGTCACACACACTAATAATCCCTCTCTTTTTCCTCTTTTCTTTTAACCTCCCACTTCATCCTTTTTGTCCAGACAGAGTAGGAGTTGAGGCCACATTCTAAAAACACAGCCTGAAGAGAGGATCAGACTTCCAGATAGAGTACTTCAATATGTGTATAGATTTCAAAACAGGTATTTAATTTAATTTTAACACAATACAACACAGATTGGCTTCTTTAAAACAAACCAAAATATATATTATTTAATTTTGTATGTTGATTACGTTGTACAATATACACTCATTTCTTCTTTCTTCTGTTATTACTACTGAAATTCAAGCATATTTTGCACTCACACATTGAAAATACCAAAACATAAATCTATAGTGAGCGATGGCGAATGTTCTTAGACTTCATTTATTCAGTGTGTCTATCAGAGCCTTCACTAAAGCAAGTTCTTGCCTCCCATTAAATTGTGTGAAAAATTAGGTGAGTCATCAACAAACAACAGCTCTTCTTCTAAGGTTGTAAAATAACATACTGTAATCTGACAGTCTCCACCCTGCAAGATTTACTGAACAATTTCTGATTTTCAGACTAAGCGATCAGTTTTTGTGTTGCTGCGAAACACTAAGATTATCCTAGCTGGTCAAGTGGAAAGATGGATGCTAAAGGTGCCTATTATAATTTATTTTAAGGCAGCATTTGTATATTTGCAAAATGAATCATAGCGCTTATGGCATAGCACAAGAATTGTCACCATGTTTTCTGCATACTGACTTTACTTGGGCGGGCAAAGCCAAGTAAAGGGTGGAAAATGTTTTTTAGGCATTTGAGAGAACTGCATGATCACGTAAGTAATGGGTAATCTCCAAGTTCTTGACAGCAGACCCACCAGGTCACATTTGTGGTGATCATCAGTGACATTTCTTTGCCTATCAAGAGCGACTCTGTTGGAGAAACTCCAGTTTCACTGTTGTGGGCAGCAGGTGACAATATTCTTTGTTCTGCTCTGAAGCTCAGTTGGGCTCACAGACTGTACATAAAAGATGGATCTAGTCACCATCACTTACTGGATAATAAATGTGCATTGTGAAACCTCAACCTAGCTTTATGAATCATCATCAGCTTAGATTTTAGAAACCAGAGGTCACAAGTTCATGGAGGATCTGTCGTTGGAACCAAGGAACATGGCATAATCTTTCTTTCTGGTGCTAACAGGCGCCAAAATGTACACATTAACTTCCTGTTGTTTTCACTATTATTCACAACTGCCAACTGAGATCATCGCCTCATTATGAAAACGTTTACTGAGGCCCTGTTGGCCACTACAAAGAATACAAGTTGGGTTTCAGACCAGAAAGCTCCACCTTTCAAACATCTCCCTATACAGGGACACTACAACCACGCTAACCTGCAGCAGGTGGATAACTAGAGCCACTGCTGCAAGCTTACTGAGCAGAACAAGGATTGTCACCATCTGGCACAGATGAAGAGAAGCTCACTGATGACGCAGCTAATTATTGCTCCATTATTTTGAAATCACTAAGTGTATATGTATATATAAATATAGTGTCATTCTTCAGTAAGTGCTGCACTCCACAAACATACAATTTCTGTTTACCATATTAGCTGTTATTACATCAAATGGCAGATTTCTCAATAATTTATTATTATTCATATAATTCTAATTGTCTACATATTACACTAAAACTTATCAACTTCAAAAGTGCAGTTATTTGAGTTATTTTATCATGCCCAAGAAAGCTGTATAATATATATATATATATATATATATATATATATATATATATATATATATATATATATATATGTATATATATTTTAATGGTTACCCTAGAAATGCTTGGAGGGTAACTCTGTCCTGATTTTCATACATATTAAGTTTTTCTGAGCCATGTTTTTTTTTTCTTTTTTAAAATATACTAAGTTGGAAGCGGTCAAGGATTTCTCCAGATACTCAAACCGTATGTGCCTCAACAAATTAGAAAAGCACAGTTCCCAGGATGCACCAACCTCTGCATGTATGGAGCACTCCTAAGGTTAAACTGACAACATGGGTTCAATTGTTACAAACACACATGCACATTTAGCAACAAGCGGCTAGGAATTTCTCATCAGTCCACACAATGTGGAAACTCTTTGTCTGCCTTTGTGCATAAGCACACACCTGCACACACACAGACAAACACACATTCACCACAACTATGTTAACAGCTAATCAGGAAATGTTGTAAACTGACCGACAACCAGACAGCAACACCCCCACACCAAGATCAGTGAGTTTGGTAATGCAAGCTCACCTCTAATGATTGGGAGGTCTCAGTGTCTGTCAGTCTGTCTCTTTCTCTTTGTCAATCTACACACAACAGAAACTCCAGCACTGGTTAACTTTTTGTCAACTCTTATCTGTTTTTGTCTCTCAAAACAAACAAGTGTGATGGATGAACTGCTGGACTGGTGAAGTAAGGGTACAAGAAGCACTGGTTCAAGTTCCAACTTGATACTCTGGCATTTACTGACACACCTAAGTACACATGGAATAAATATGTACCACTGGTTTCACTGGTTACAAGGAAGCGAAACCTACAAAAAAAGAAATAGCCAGTGGATATTTGAGAAATGAGCTGGCTTCCAAAACAGTTTATGAAACTTTGGCTCTTCAGGTAATGATTAGTCACAAAGCATCTTTGCATGTGTGTACTTAAGATTAACCATTTACTTAAGTTAACTGGCAGCATATGGGCTCAAAATGTGGTCATAAATATTTTGTACTTGTAAATTGGTTTTGTACTTGTAAAAAAGATTTGTATGTGTAAAAAAAATTTGTGCGTGCGTAAAAAAGATTTGTATGTGTAAAAAAAGTTTGTGCGTGCATAAAAAAGACTTGTATGTGTAAAAAAGATTTGTGCGTGCGTAAAAAAGATTTGTATGTGTAAAAAAGATTTGTGCATGTGTAAAAAAGATTTGTGTGTGGACTTAGCCAAAAAAAAACCCTGCAAGTTACAAGTACGAATTTTGACCCTATTTTTCTTCCTTTAAGCTGATTGGTCAATGTCATGTCAATCACAAATTAAACAATCCAATCAGAGAACAGATGGGTTTGGCTGTCGGAGGGGCACTTTTTTGAACTGCAGGTCCTTGAAGGGTAATCTCTATATAAATATCCGATAGCAGTTAGGTCCCCTTACTTTCAGCAGCTGTTGAAAGGATAAAGTTGTGGTATATCAGTGGTTAGAAATACCATTATTACTTTAGGATTAGTTTAACACAAAGTTAGGGCTGACCCGGGACCATTGCTGTGAGTCACAGCGCGCAGCATAAAAGTCCTTTCACATCGGAGGCAGGATGTGCTGCTAATGCTAATTGCTAACTAAAAGCAAAGGATCCAGAATTTGTTGCTGGCTGCTGGGCTCTGAGGGTTTTTGCAGCAGCTCTACCTGTACTAGATGCACCTGCTCCTTGTCGTTTTTATCTCTGACTTTATGTCCTCTACAAGAGTTTCTGGGGTTTTTTTTGCTAGTTCTTCAAATGTTCAATAAAAACATGTATGCTAATTCATAACGAAGAAAGCTTTGTAATGAAGACTGTCATTTCCAAAACACTGCCCGCCCCCACCCCGCGGTCTGCAGCGCTGTTGAAAAGGCTGTGGAAGTCCCTGTATTAAAC
Source organism: Perissodus microlepis (assembly GCF_051167445.1). Lineage (NCBI taxonomy): Eukaryota > Metazoa > Chordata > Actinopteri > Cichliformes > Cichlidae > Perissodus > Perissodus microlepis. The sequence continues at coordinate 4,408,793 of NC_140461.1, forward strand.
ACGTAGTCCTGTGACACAAAAATCACCAAACTCAGACGACCACAGACTGTTTTCCTTCGTGGTGATGAAGGAAAACGCTGGGTTGGCATGTAAAAGGGCATTTATTCCCTTCAAAGACCTGCAGTTCAAAAAAAGCGCCCCTTCGACAGCCAAACCCATCTGTTCTCTGATTGGATTGTTACATTTGTGATTGACATGACATTGACCAATCAGATGAAAGGAAGAAAAATAGGGTCAAAATTCGTACTTGTAACTTGCAGGGGTTTTTTTGGGCCAAGTCCACACACAAATCTTTTTTACACATGCACAAATCTTTTTTACACACGCACAAATCTTTTTTACACATACAAATCTTTTTTACGCACGCACAAATCTTTTTTACACATACAAATCTTTTTTACACACACAAATTTTTTTTACACATACAAATCTTTTTTACAAGTACAAAACCGATTTACAAGTACAAAATATTTATGACCACATTTTGAGCCCATAGGCAGCATTCCTACATTCAGGCATAGCGCTCATTAAAGGAGGACAAAAACTGAAAAACTACAATATATACATTTACTAAAAGATGCATAATTTCTGAGCCATCAGCTGCCAATACTAGGACATTTTTTTTCACAAAATGTCTAAAAACATTATTTGTGAGAAAGTTTTAATTACAACATAGAACTATTATTGCCAAGTGTTGTTGTTGTTGCCAACCAGCCTTCACACACAGATATATGCAGATATATGTGATGTGTGTTTAATGGAGGGAAAAGTTTTAAATGTGTACAGAAACATTTATGTGCTATCAAAAGTCTAAAGTGTGTGTAATTAACCTGTAATTAACAGGTGACACACGCGCATGTAAGCAGGTGACTTTCCCAAACCTGATAACAGACATAATAGTGGCTTGTTGCACTCTTGACGCTCACATCTGCACCCAAGCAAACAGAAAAAAGAGCACAAAAGGAAACCCTGCCTAAATCTGTGTTAACTCAGCGGGGAAACACTAAGATTAAATGAAAGAAATAAACGATATATTTTTGTTTGAAAGCGAAACAAAATTGTGTTCCAATATATCACTCCAGTATTACATTATCGCCGGATGTGCTAGAGTTTTCAAACTGTGAAAAATGCAGAAATACGTGTATTAAAAAGAGGTGAAAAGCAAAATTAAGTGTCTGATGCACATTTGCTGGGGAGGGACCGTCAAATGTTCCACTTAAGGTGTTCCCTCGAAATACTCATACAAAACCAACATCATCGTGTAACAGGAGGTAAACGGATCGTGTGCTCTGCCTTATTTTTGATAGGCATGGACATATTGCGCTTCCAAGAATAACTATCAAGTCAGTACGCCGTTTAACAGTTTAACCAGCACAACTATGGTTAATTTAATTAACGTGATATTATAGAAATATACACCCAAGTCAAACAGAATTCTTTATGGCAAAACAGTGGAGAATCCCTGCTTTGTGTTGACTGCTTAAAATAAAGCATTTCGATCATTTGCGATGCCTAAAGGCGCCCGAAGCCTCTCACATCTTCTGTGCCGTCTTACCTCTGTGTTAAACGCGCTCTCTTCCGCTGCACGCGCTCCTACAGCACACAGCCAAAGCGCGAGGAGGGTGCGTCTCCAGAGCAACCAGAAGCAGCTGTCCCGCGAGCTAGTGGCCATGGTGCGGGCTCGAGGGGAGCTCCTTCGTTGTAGTTCGATCCCAAGGGTTAAATAAGATCTCTCAGTCGTGTTTTACTCGCTGGTTTGTGCCGTAAAAAGAACCCAAACTTTAGTAAACTAGTCCCTACAGTCTGCAGCAATCTTCAAGAGCGCATCTGCGAACTGCCGAAGAGCTCCATCCCTGATACAGTTACAATTTCTACATAAAAGTAAGCAAAATGTTCCCGTGAGTGCACACAGCTCGTTTTTTTTTTACTCCGCTGGCAGCGAGTGTCACCTTCCTTCGCGGACTGAGCTCTTATCAGAAGCGGGAGTTGCCCAGGAGAGCGCACGCCTCATTTAATTTGAATCAAAATCGCTCCTTAATTAGTAACCTCCAACGTGCACTTCAAAAAAAGAACCAGCAATGACCATTATCAGGAAACTGTGTTTACCACGGGAAAGCTTGACATTAATTTTACTGCGATCATGTCCAGATCCGGTGAGCTAATAACCGCGTCTCGTGATAATAATGCCCAAAATAGTGCAGCTGAATTTAACCAGAGCAGCAAAGTTGCAAAGTCCAAAGTTCAGCACACTTGACCGATTCCTTCAGCAGCAGCTGCAAGAAATAAACAGTCGAATATGAATGTTTCAGATCGGGACCTGTCCTTTAAAAACACAAATTAGACGGTTTCTTTGCCCTTTAAATATCCAGTTTTCCCTGTTCTCGGAGGAAATGTTCTCGGGAGCCCGGTACTTTGTTAGTTGCGTTCAGTCCTGTCCTGAAACAGGTCCCGTGTTGTCACCCTCCGGGACCGGGACGGACAATGGTCCTCAGATCCTGCTGTTACTGCACCTGGATCACGCTAACGGCGTTTTCCTGCAGTGCCTTTCAAAATAAACACATAGTCGGGCTTGATTGTGGGGAGGAGTCAAAGAGGATGCAAAACTTAAATTCTCCAATTTTTCTCATTTATTTTCACAATAATATTTCATCTCACCACCAAAAAGAATATTAAGAAGGAAAGTGATTAAATCATGTTTTGGCTTATCCAAAAGGAGCACAAATAGCACACATTAATTAACATGAGAACTTGGGTCCGTAAAAATTCGGAATTCAGTTTTAGGCAGTCTGATGGCATTTAGAGAAAGAGTGAAAACTATCTGCTGCTGGGTAAGGAAATACTTTTTTTAAGCTGCACTTATTTGATAAACTTGATAAACATTTGATATAGGCATCAACGAAAGTGTAGCCTAACTCCACTATCTTCTATTAATGATAGCTATACACGATTTTTAAAAAATTATTTTGAAGATAACGCACTTCCGGTATTAGCTTATCTGATCCAAAATTGACGCTCTTATTAGTCGGACTGATGTGGTTTTCCACCAAAACGAGATAATCGACTACATTACATACACACACACACACACACACACACACACACTACTAATTATAAGATATGCGATGTATAAGGTGACTATAAACTTCTATAAACTCAGTCATCAATCAATGTGACATCACTGATATTGTAAGTTCCCTTGAGTAACATTCCTTAACTATTGTTCCACAGAATTTCTGCTATTGTTATAAGTTAACAAAAAAAGAACAAACTTTGTTTTGTTTAGAAACTAAGAAGGTGGCTGATAGGCAGTCAGCATGGATTAGGGTGAGATGAAAGAACCTGTCATCAGTCAGAGAGGTTGCTTAGACAGAGATGTCCCTATCAGTGGATCTAATCTAAGACAAGAGGAAACACCTCCCTGCTGAATGTCTCCAGTTTAACAATAAAACCCTTTAACTGCTTCCAAATCCAAACATAAGGGTTAATGGGGTCTTGATGTTTTAAGAATATGTCATTTATGCAGTGCTTGATATTGCAGGATAGTGCAGCAAAACAGTTCAGTGAACTTTTAGCTAGAGGTCTTTACATGGGAAGAGGTGATGTTTTCAATCCGTTTGCACAGTGTTTGTAAAGAATTATTTCTTCAGAACTTGAATGTCAGCACATACAAATCAGCATATAGTACATTCAAAGTCGACTCTTCCAAACACTTTTTATTGTAAACTGTGTTGCATGTGTGTGTTGAGTATTTACAGTTGTGGTCATAAGTACATACACTCATCATGGGCATTAGTGGTAATTAGGGGCTTTGCATGATTTCTTTGACCTTATACATCAGTTTATACACACATAAATTAAAAAGAAAAAGTAATGTAATCAACACACTGAGATAAACTATATAACTGTGACAACATTATTGTTGTTGTTGTTGTTGTTTGTGAATTTAAATTGGAGCATTTCCACTCAGGAGAGTTTCATCATTCATAATCTAAAATAAAGCACAAGTACTTCAAATTTTTTAAATAAACACAGTATTTGAAAAAACTTACTCCGTTAGACTTAAGCACTTTATTGAAGTTTGGAGAAAGGTTAACTAGTGCTAAAGAATTTTCATCCAGCTTTGTGAAAAATAAAAAAAAAACATAAGCGACAGCAATTCAGTAAACATGTTTTGACAAATAGGAATTTCACATCTTGGGAATATCCACATTAATATGGTTTGTAGTTCTCTTTTCTGATTTTACAAATAGAAAATTTGTGTTATCACAACTTTTTTTGGTTTTTTTGGTTTTGATCTTCCTCCAGGTGAGCAGCCATTAGATACTGCTTACATTACAGACTGAAGGTGAGCTATGTTCACATCAACTAACCAAACACACAAAAATCCATATTTTACGGGCAGCATTTGTATCTCAACAAGAAAAGTGAAATCACGCAAAACACAATAGCTCATATAAGCACTGCAATACATACTAATAGTGTTTTGGATATGTATTATTTTGTGTTATGCTATTGTATAGATTACAGAAATTTATCAGAAACACTGTAATGCGTAATTCCGTTATTCTATTTACTGTAGTCCAGTAATAAAAACAGGTTATATATCATCATATACGTACCATACATGCACTTGTAAGACCTCAATGTACACTGTGTACATGTAAAATGTAAATGTATAGAAACAGTCTGGTTTATTCAGTATGATCATGTTTATTCCACTTTAGTGTTTTTCATTGTTTGTTGTAAGGGCCACCTGCCAGAATGGACACCTGCATGATGAGCCAGTAGAGCTGCCAACAGACTAACATGAAGTGCCACAAATACACAAACATATAGATGGCCTCTAAATCTACATTAGACTTGAGTTGGTGGCTTTAATTCTAGTTCATATGATAACAATACCAGGTTCATGCATCTCTCACCACAACCTCCTCTGTGGCCTGGCATCAGACTCAGGAACTTTGTTGTCACAGTGGAAAAGAAACATAATGGAAAATAAAAAGTGGGATGTGTTCACTCATTTGTATGTTTATGAAAAAAGTTCATAATATTTAGTATAAAAAGAAGAAAAAAGAAAAACAACCAGCTGAAGTTGTTTTTAAGGTTGTTTTGATGCACTACTGCCATCTGTTGGTCATAGCGGTGACATACTGCAATTGGCCTGTGACGATAAATTGCCTTAAATTTCAGAATAAATTAGCATCTAAAAAGATAACTTAGTGCTGAATGTGTAAACAGATAGATAGATAGATAGATAGATAGATAGATAGATAGATAGATAGATAGATAGATAGATAGATAGATAGATCGATCTCTGTCAGCACGTTTTTATTTAAAAAATAATTTACATGAAATGGCAACAAGTTCCTACAAATATTTCCAGGTTTTTTTATTTGCCTTTGTCCTGCTGTCACCTCAGCTGTGTTCTGCACTCTATTCATATAAAATCATTTTAACTGGGACTCGTCAACGTGCAAAGGTAAGCTTTGCTTCGGCTGTCTTTATGTTGGTGATCTAGGTAAGCTTTCTGTATTGATGCTAATATTACAGCTGTAATATTATCGTTGTTTTCTTTTTACTCTGCATTTAAAAAATAATTGTTAATATGTTCAGATGTAAATGTTGTAGGTGTTAGTCTTCTTTTTTCCGCCATAGGTACTTTTTTAAACAACATAATTTTGTGCATTGTTTGTGAAAAATATGTTGTTAAACATTTTATTACACATACATATTATATTGTATATGTTATATTATAACATAACATGATGTTATGTTATTTTTATTGTTGTAAGTAACCACTTGTTGATTCACAACAGGCTGTTTGTTCAAGTCTTTTCACTGTGACCGATAGAAATCAGTGTTAATCGATATCCTGATTGGTATTAGGAAGTATTCCTGAGATAGAATGACAAAAAATATTTTACCCGTGGTCAAAGAAGTGTTTTTTGATTACTGGGTGGTGGTCCAGGGTTGCGTGGACTTCTTCTTGGGCCTCCCTACTTCTGCTGGGATGGACGTGCAGTTGCTGGTGGTATGTATGGCCTCAAGTTTCCAGTACTCTTGAGGGCTGCTAATGTACCTGTGGGCCGATATGCCAATATTTCTTTTTCGTTGTCAATATTATTACACAGGCCCTGTGAGCGGTGACAGCAGACCATTTGTTAATTTCCATTGCTGACACTGTCCAATCAAATCTCTTAATGTAACGGGCCCCTCCCATACCTTCCCTATTTGTTTGTGCACCTTGTAGAACAACGTTTAGTATTGAAGTGGTTGATACAGATGGACAAAGAAAAGCTAAAATGTTGAAAGAGAAATAGAAAAAGAAAAAATAAATAGTCAAAGAAAAATGTGCCAAGTAAGCCCTGCTGACACAAGAGGGTACTGTTTCTAATGCTACCAAGAAGTACTCTAGGAGGGAAAGCAGCCCCAGAAACAGTGCGGCGGGGCAAGGTATAATTAATATGGACATAACTAAGAAAGGAGGGAAATAAAATTAATAGCAAGTGTGCAGTTTTCAAGTGTCACTTGCTGCACTGCAGTGAAACTGAGATGTCCTAACCCAACAGGTGTACCTGTTGATTAGAAAGAGATTAGAAAGAAATACTGTTTTAGTATCAATATACATATTATGTGTATGGATGTGATATTTTACATAAATAATTTTTTTTTTTAATTGCACAAATAGTATGTATACACTTAAGTGGGCCATATGCTGTTTTAACCAACTAAAAATGTCAGGGCCAATTTTTATTTATATATATTTTTTGTCCAGGGGTGGGTGCAGAAGATTGTCTGGGGGGATTTGTGATAGATCGATTGCACCAAGTGAAACTGAAGGTTTACAAGAATGTAGTGTGACTAGATTTGATGTGTAGTTTGGAGGCACTAGCAAAATGACAGAAGGCAGAACTGAAGGTTGCAGAGTTGAAGCTGTTACGATTTTCATTGGGAGTGACCAGAATAGACAAGATTAAAAACAGATCTATCAGTGGGACAGATCAGTGTGAGCTGTTTGGAGACAAAGTTAGAGAGGCAAGGATGGGATACTTTGGCCATGTGGCGGGATAGTGGATATATTACACAAAGGATGTTGAACATGGAGCTGCTAGGGAGAGAGTAAAGAAGAAGACCTCAGGGGAGGCATGCATCATAGAGTTTAGAGTGGTCTTAAAGCCCACAGACCTTCCACAAATTTGTCTCTTAAATTAAAAGGTTTTATGTTCTATTATATCTCAATAAAACTTAAACCTCATCAGGCATCATCTACCATTTTAGTTTTTTCGAATCATTTCTGTCCACTATACAGGATGAAGTGCTGGCTTCTCTGGTGGCTGGTGTTTTTTGTGTCACACCAACCCTCTGCATGTCCTCCCCTAAAAACAGACTGAACACAATGGAAGATCAAAGTTCAGGAGGTCAGGGTTCCTGCAAGGATCAGTGTCAGAAAGGTAGGCTGCTTTCATTTTGTCCGAAGGCTGTTGTTTCCATGCTTCAGGGTGAATGTCTCACCTACAGATCTTTGTTCTTCTGTAACACAAGTAAATCAGAATGTACCAAAGTTTTCAGGTGGAAATGTGACAGATTCTGTAGGACTCAATTAACTTGAATTTAGTGAAAATGTGCATATATTTTATTTCTTTTAATTAACAGATGATTCCTGTTGCTGTATGAACCATGTAGACAACAATCTTAAAAAGGGAAGCCTTGATGACGCTATCAAGTAAACTCATTCGTTCCAAATCATAGCATAGTTTTTTTGATTGTTTTTACCCTTTTGGAGTTTAATACTTTTGAAAACTCTTTGATCAAATATGTACGTAAGAGTGAACGGCAGAGAGTTGAGATTTTAAGGTATTTAAGACAGTTTGTGGTATGAAAATAATGAAAGTCTTTACAACAACCTAATATTTTCTTGTCCTTTTTCACAAGAGCAATTATGCAGCTAGAAGAGTTTCTAGAGGAAGAAGAAATAAAAGGAACTGTTTCCTCAATGAGTTCTGACAATGTTGTTACCCTCGTGTATAAACCCAGTGTTTCCTTTTAAAGTACCTTTCCACAACCTTTATGTCCAAACCATGAATGAATACCAGATGACGAAGTCTGTTCCTGACCTTCCTATACTCCAGATCGTTCCCCTGAGATACACATCCAGTGATGGCTGTATCATCAGAGAACTTCTGAAGGTCACAATTAGAGGTGTTGTATCTTAAGTCAGATGTGTAGAAGTTAAAGAGGAAGGGAGAGAGCACCGTCCGCTGAGAGGGCCTCCACCTGGGACACACAGTCCTGAAGGCTAACATATTATGGGATGTTTTTGAGGTAGTCGATTACCCATGGAGTAAGGCAGGGGTGTCAAACAGTCCGAAACAGACTCCAATGTAGCCAACAGTAGGCTTTAGAAAATGTGAAGGGTAAAAAGTTTTAGACTTAGCTGTGTTTTTATATCCTTTGCTCTTAATACAGACCTCCTTCCCTTCTATACTACACTCTGGAATGAATTTAGTATTATAAAAACAATTGAATGACAGAAAACTTGTTTTTTTTTTTTGACTATCTAATTTCGGGGGTAATAATTACAGAACAGTAATTATGTAATATCCCTCCATTCTGCTCTGACCTCTGCCATCAACAAGGCATTTTCTTCCAGAGAACTGATGCTCACTGGATACTTTTTCCACAAAGGAAACATCCCAGTAGATCAACAGTTCCTGAATTACTCAGTCACCAGTGGGTTGCTGCCATGTATTTGGCTTTTTAGACATTTGCATTAATGAGCCTTTACATTACTGCCATCTTGTGGCCACAGTTGGCTATTTTCTCTGAAAGTGTTTCATAATCTTACAAAACTGCAGCTCTTGTTTTAAGGGCATGTTCATCTCCCATTAGCAAAGACTGGAGCATATCCCAGCTACCATAGAGCGAGAGGCCAGGTACACCCTGGACAGGTCACCAGCCTGACCCAGGGCTTGAAGTAACAAACACACAGTCAGTAAATGTATGGTCGGTTTATGTATCTACATCTGATTTGCGATGGTGGCTTGAATTCAAGTTTAAAAAAACAGTACCAGGTTCATATATCTCACAGATCTGTCTGTGTCCTGGCATCAAATTCAGGCATTTTGTTGTTATTCATCATTTACAATGCAAAAATTAAAACTAATAAACTAATAAAAATATTCTTTGTTCATAGTTATTTAAAAAGAAAATGATAAACCAATACACAGGTTGAGATACACGTTGTTTACAAGTTCTTCCAGGCTTCAATATTAACTTGATAACCTTGATAACAGGAAGAAAATCACAAAACATACAAAACTGAAAATTTCATAGGTTATGTTTAATTTGATTGTTTGTTTGGTTTTTTGTTGTTTTGGGCGGTCCTAGCAGTGAAATACAGCACTTAGCCTCTGATGACAAATTGGTTTAAATTAAATCTAATTAAAACATAGGCATGACTTCTTTAGACATTTACAAGTGAGGGACCATATACAGAGGGCTACAACAATACTCACCAATCAAACGGTCTCTAAATGTGAAAAGCAGATATTTCAGCCAAAACTTAGAACTTCTATAAAAATTTGTTATGGCCTGTTAACAGAATTTGGGGTGAATGACACAACCAATTTGAAGAGGACTTGGGAAAAGGAATTAAATATAGAGATCAGTGACGAGGTATGGGACAAAGTTTGGGAGAATGCTAAATCTCTGAGTGTCTGTAATAAAGTTAAGGCAATCCAAATTAAAATCACAGAGCTACACAGAGCTCACATATCACCTTTTCAACGCCATAAATACAATTCAGACCTTTCTCCGCTGTGCCCTAAATGTAAAATAGAGGTGGGCAACCTCACGCACTGTCTATGGTCCTGCCAGAAAATACAACAATTCTGGTTCCTCATAAAGTGTGAACTGGATAAGATCTTCACCACTGACACTGAATGCAATCCACTGTGTATGCTACTTGGAGTGGCAAATGACAAAATTAGGGGGAAGTTTGGAAAGCAGCTCTATGCACTGTTAACATTCTGTGCAAGGAAATGTGTCCTCTTGAACTGGATCACGGACACGGCCCCATCTAAGATTCAATGGCACCGGACGGTACTGGAATATGTGTCACTAGATTTCCTGACATGCAAGCTACATAGTCGGGACAAAAAGTTTCATAAAATATGGGACCCATTTATGGCGTATGTCGGTTTGGACATTTCTGCTATTTTCTCACGGGCCTTGGTATAATGCAAGCAAATCACTGCTATTCTACATATATGTATTGTTAATCGTATCTCATAATCAAAATGTCTGGATTTTCCACTTATTTCTCTGTATTCATGAGCCGGGTTGCCTGTTTGTTTGTTTTGTCTGTTTTGTTTCGTTCTGCTATGTTGTTGTTGGGTTTTTTTTTTTGTTCTTTTTTTTTATTGTTGGTTTTTTTTGTTGGTTTTTTTGGTTGTTTGTCTGTTTGTTTAATCTTGGTGTCAGTGTAAAGTTTAAAACTCAATAAACACACAGTTATAAAAAAAAAAATCTAATTAAAAGTATCATCTAAAAAGAAACTTAGTGCTGAATGTTTCTATAGAATGTAAATACAGTGTCCAGTACTAAGTGCAATTTTAAGTCCAAGTTTCACTAATTTAATGTCAGCCTGTATTTGCTGGTCACTGGTGTGTCCATGAAAGAAGAGATGAATATATTTTTAGTTTTCTGTCAGCCGACGCTTCCTCTTTTTTATTCAAAGAGTAATTTACATGAAATGCCAGCAAGATCCAAACAATCTTTTCAGAGTTACTCATTTGTTTTTTCCCTGCTGGCACATCAGCTCTGCTCCTGATTCTGCTCAGATAAAAGGGACTAAGCACCATGCAAAGGTAGGCTATGCTTTGGCTGTCTTTATGTTACAGATCTAATTCAGGTTTTTGGCCTTTTCTTCCATACAAATTTACTTGGTAATATGAAGACATATAAATGTAAATACTGTAGCTCAGGAGGTAGAGCAGGTCATCCACTAATTGGAAGGTTGGTTGGTGCTTCAATCCTGGCTGCTACATCTGCATACCAAGTGTCCTTGGGCAAGATAATACCGTGTTGCTTTTTGAGGAATCCATCGGAGTTTGATTGTTCAATAGAAAACACTCAGGCATATAAAAAGGGCTTGCATGAATGAGGCATGTCGTGTGCTTTCAGTGCTCCGTGATAGTAGAAAACTGCTACGTAAGAACCGGTCCATTTATTATGTTATTGTTTAACATCAGGAATTCCGTTATTAATATAACTTTTAGTAGTGGTAGTGTAAGAGATGCAGCATAAGTGGAGTCAACCTATAAAATTTGGCTTTTTCCGGCCTTTTCCCATCTTACTTGGAAGGTTAACCTCCTGAGGTGTCTTGTTGTACTGCTGTACTTCCTGTGGTTTCTCTTCTTTGGAACTAATATTTCTTGTGTTTCCACTAAGACTAGAACTCTTGACCCTATTACTATTTAGGTGTATTACTAGGGATGGGTATTGATAAGATTTTCATGATTCCGATTCCATTTTAGATTCTGTTTAACGATTCGATTCTTTATCGATTCTTTTTAAAAAAAAAGGAGAACACTAAGGTCGATTAGCTTAGAACTTTGTTTTACATCTTCTCTTTGAACAAGATAGAAATTTAGGAGTAACATGGCCTTACAAACCCAACAGTGAGATCTTAAGAGATCCACAGCCTATGGCTCTTCAATGGGGTGTCACAGGGTCCCCAGGAAAAAAATTGTAAATGTAAAATAATAAAATAAATATTCTTCTGTAGCAATAACAAAGTATAACATAAATTATTCTGTAGCAATTACACAAGAATATCCGGTAATGTCCCTGCCTACAATTAAACACATTCACTTACCGAAAATCGGGGGCATCTGCTGTGGCAAATGGGTGCAAGCCTTTGACCACAAACTCAGTCACTGCTCGGTGACATTCGTCTATCCTGGCCTGAAAGGAGACGCTACCGGTAAACTGCAGCGAGAACTGCCAGCATCTGAGCCAGCCAGACTCTGTCTCTCTCATCATGGTCACCTAAATGCACAGTAATGGCAGGTTTTGTAATAAGGCAGATCGCGCTAACATAATATGCACTGTTAGTTGATTATTTACCTGCCGCATTAACGGGAGAGGACGTGCAAACGTTACCGCTGCTGCTGGGTTGAGATTCACGAGTCCGGAGCGGAATTAAAAACACGACATTCATTTAAGGTCATCGCGTGTTTAGTGAGCAAATGCTTTTGCATATTCGTAGTGTTTCCTCCCTTAAATGAAATATCTACTTTGCAAGTATTGCAAGTTGCCCTGTTGTCATCCGTTCTCGTAAAGTATAACCAAACTTTTGAGCGTTTAAGCCGCTTAGGCGTCGTGTTTCCTGCCAGGTAAATGACGCTCCGCAACATGGTGACGTCATTCGGGGCGACTGGAATCGATAAGGGAATCGTTTGCAAAAATGGCAAACAATTCCAAGGAATTGAAACAGTGGGAACCGGTTCTCAACAAGAACCGGTTTTCGATACCCATCCCGTATTACTATTTATTATTTTCTGAATTATTATTAACAGCAATGAGGTCGATATTGTGAAGAAGCAGGTCTGCTGATTCCCATATTGCTCTTTCTAAGAACAATATGCAACTAATATGTAAATAATATATAACATCCTGTTGTGTGTCACCCATTTTTGACTCACAGCAGGATGTTTATGCATGGGCTTGAATGTGACCATGGAGGAATGTCCCCAGTTAATGTGGGAATTATTATAAATTTAATCCAATAATAAAACAAATAAATAAATTTTGTATAAAGAGTGGGCATATAGGATTATTTGTCTGTTGTCACTGTGTGGTGCTGAGGTCAGATTCTAAGAGCAGCTCCTGTAATCACAAAGAGAAGAGAATTATCACAAACTGCCAAATGTTTACAAGTTCTTCCAGGCTTCAATATTAACTTGATAACCTTGATAACAGGAAGAAAATCACAAAACATACAAAACTGAAAATTTCATAGTTTATGTTTAATTTGATTGTTTGTTTGGTTTTTTGTTGTTTTGGGGGGTCCTAGCAGTGAAATACAGCACTTAGCCTCTGATGACAAATTGGCTTAAATTAAATCTAATTAAAAATATCATCTAAAAAGAAACTTAGTGCTGAATGTTTCTATAGAATGTAAATACAGTGTCCAGTACTAAGTGCAATTTTAAGTCCAAGTTTCACTAATTTAATGTCAGCCTGTATTTGCCGGTCACTGGTGTGTCCGTGAAAGAAGAGATGAATATATTTTTAGTTTTCTGTCAGCCGATGCTTCCTCTTTTTTATTCAAAGAGTAATTTACATGAAATGCCAGCAAGATCCAAACAATCTTTTCAGAGTTACTCATTTGTTTTTTCCCTGCTGGCACATCAGCTCTGCTCCTGATTCTGCTCAGATAAAAGGGACTCAGCACCATGCAAAGGTAGGCTATGCTTTGGCTGTCTTTATGTTACAGATCTAATTCAGGTTTTTGGCCTTTTCTTGCAGAAAAATTTGGTAATATGAAGACATATAAATGTAAATACTGTAGCTCAGGAGGTAGAGCAGGTCATCCACTAATTGGAAAGTTGGTTGGTTGGTTCAATCCTGGCTGCTACGTCTGCATACTAAGGCTATGTCCACACGTACACGGGTATTTTTGAAAACGGAGATTTTCCGTTTTCGTTTTAAAAAATAATCCCGTCCACACATAAAGTCAGAAATTAAGGAAAACGCTGCTAGGAACATGCCAAAGCAACAGGTGGCGCTATATTCCTAACCGTGTAGAAATGTTGGCCAATCAGAAGTCTAGAAGCCTCGGTGGGAAAAAGTAAACAAAGATGGGGCATAGAAGCAGAACCGAGTCCTATGTGTGGAGGGACAGTAACTGTGTGTGTATATGTCAGCATTTAAACACTGCAGAGAGTACAATTAACAGTAATAGTATTGTAGAAATTCATTTCACCGAAACAATAACGTGGCGCACACTGTGACGTCAAAAAAGGCGCACACCTTTGACGCTGCGTTTTCTCAGTTTTTCTCGTCCACACCTAAATGCAAAAACGGAGTTTTAGAAAATATCCACCCTGGCAGGAGTTTTTAGAAATCTCAGTTTTCAGTGACCGAAAACGCCGTTTACGTGTGGACGAAAGGTGCAATAGAAAAATCTGCGTTTTCAAAAATACCCACGTACGTGTGGACGTAGCCTAAGTGTCCTTGGGCAAGATACTAATGCCATGTTGCTTTCTGACGAATCCATCAGAGTTTGATTGTTCAATAGACAACACGCAGGCATATAAAAAGGGCTTGCATGAATGAGGCGTGTTGTGTGCTTTCAGTGCTTTGTGAGAGTAGAAAAGTGTTATATAAGAACCAATCCATTTATTGTGTTAATGTTTAATATCAGGTATTCCATTAATTAATATTCTAATTTTTAGTAGTGGTAGTGTAAGAGATGTAGCACAAGTGGACACAGTCTATATAATTTGGCTTTTTTAGGCCTTACTTTGAAGGTTAGCTTCCCGAGGTGTCTATTTGTAGTTGTACTTCCGGCTGTTTCTGTTCTTTGGAACTAATATTTCTTCATGTGTTTCCACTAAGACTAGAACTCTCTTATTTTCGGAATGATTATTAAAAGCAATGAGATCGATATTGTAGAGAGGCAGGTCTGCTGATTCCCATATTGCTCTTTCTAAGAACAATATGCAAATCATATGTAAATAATATATAACATCCTATTGTGTGTCACCCATTGTTGACTCACACCTGGTTGTTTGTGCATGTGCTTGAATGTGACCAAAGAAAAATGCCCCCAGTTAATTTGGAAATTATTATAAATTTACTCCAATAATAAAACAATACAATTAAGTGAATTTAATACAATGAGTGGGCATATAGGATATTTGTCTGTTGTCACTATGTTCGTCTTGTAATCGGAAGGTTGCCTGTTCGAGTCCCGGCTCGGACAGTCTCGGTCGTTGTGTCCTTGGGCAAGACACTTCAGCCGTTACCTACTGGTTTAGGGCCCGGATGGCTTGGGGATAGAAGCTCCCCTTGAGTCTCTCTGTCCTTGTTCGGATGATGGCATCCTTCATAGACTTAAAAGCTCTAAGAACCCACAGACTTCAGACAAATTTCACTCTTGAATCCAAAAGTCTTATGTTCTAATATAGCTTAATAAAAGTTACTAAACTTTAAAGTTGCTTTGACGAAGGGAGAACCTCTTCCATGACATAGCCTGTGATTGGGTTTAAAGGACAGACACTGTTTCAAATGAATTCTCTCTATTTCACAGGATGAAGTGGCAGCTTCTCTGGTGGCTGGTGTTTTTTCTGTCACACCAACCCTCTGCATGTCCTCCTCCAAACAAAAACTGCAACACAATGCAATATGAAAATTCGGGAGGTCAGGGTTCCTGCGAGGATCAGTGTCAGAATACAGGTAGGATGTTTTAATCAGTATCAATATCAATTGTATTTCTGCGGCACATTTAAAAGCAACAAAATTGACCAAAGTGCTTCACAATTAGTGAAGAACAATAGAAAAACATATACAGAAAAAGACAATATATTTAACATAAGAAAAAACAAACAAATATAAAAAATATAAAACAAGTTTGATGGTACTCAAACTTAAATTGAATTAAAAGCCAACATAAAAAAGTGAGTTTTAAGACGGGATTTGAAAGGCTGTATAGACTCTGAATATGAATATTGACTGGAAACTTAATCCAGAGTCTAAGTGCTGCACCTACGAAGGCCCGATCTCCTCTATGATTCAGTCGAGACCTCGGCTGTACTAAGAGCATCTGGATAGATGATCTCAGTGCTCTTTTGGGGTTATATATGTTGAGGAGTTTGCTTAAATAACTGGGTGCCATGCCATTTAAAAGTTTAAAAGAATCTTAAAATCAATACGAATACAGAGAAGGAGCCAGTGTCAAGTTGCTCACTGGAGCAATGTGTTCATACAATCTAACAACTGTTAAAAGACATGCAGCAGCATTTTGGAATAACTGCAAGCGATGGACAGGTGAGTGTTGAAGACCCAAATAGAGAGAACTGCAGTAATCCAGTCTAGAGGTGATGAAGGCATGAATAGGTTTTTCTAGGTCCTTAGGAGAAAGATAAGGCTTCGCTTGGCAATTTCACGTAACTTGTAAAAACTGTTTTCCACAACTGTGGACACTTGCTTCTCTAATTTAAAAGAGCCATCTAAAAACACTCTGAGATTTCTTACATTGTGAGAATGATGGACCAAGAGGACCAAGGGTATCAGTTAACTTATCCAAAGGGACATAACTTCCAAAAACAATAACTTCTGTCTTATTGTTTTACTGTGTTTTCGATCACTGAAAATGGAGATTTTTTAAAAACTCCTCCCATGGTGGAGATTTTCGAAAACTCAGTTTTTGTGTTTAGGTGTTGACGAGGAAAACTGAGATTTGGGCTGTGTCTCAATTCAGGGGCTGCCTCCTTTGGAGGCTGGCTTTGAAGGCCGATTATGTCACAGCGATGCAGCGAAGTCCCAATTCAAAGGCTTCTCCAAATGCGACAACAAATGCGTCCTTCATTTCCCCAAATTTGAAGGATGCGTCGGGTGTATCCTTCGTGGCCCAACTTATTCCAGAATTCATAGCGCAGCCCAGCCAATTCCACTTTCTACAATGGCAGCGGCTACTTAGTTGTAATATTACTGGTATTACCCTTTTCAATAATTTATTATTTAAACTATTATTTATAATATTTGGACAATAATATAAAAATACTTTTCAAATGCGGCAATAGCGGAGGAGCGCAACTAAAAAGATTGAAATATTACTCTTTCTGGGTCACAAAATAAACTTTTAACATCAGGCGAGAATGTAGCTGTGTAAACTTCAAATATCTGCTCTGTTTATCAAGACATCATATATTTGCAAAAGTACTCTGACGTTTTTGGAGACATCTGTTACCCACCAGCTCGATAGCTGACCGGGAGGTCAAGGCTCACTAGAGTAGGCGAGAACCCCAGACTCCCAGCACATTGTTTTCAGATTACTCGCTACTCAGGTTAAACATGATATATAAGTCACTTAGATAACTTAAAAATGTTATTGTTTAGCTTTTTTCAGTATTTTATTTGTTCCTGAGTAAATTGGTTTGGCTGAGATTAAAGTTATAGTTTTCACACAGTTGAATAAACGTCAAACAGAAAACTGATTAAATAGAAGTGTGAGATGGTAGAGAATTTACTCCAGTGTCCTGTTATAGTTTACATAGCAAGGAGTAGATGGCTGAGTTTATTAAATTCCGCTGAGACAGCGGTGACGCAAATCTGAAGGCTACACTGTCCAATTTCACAGATTCGCACTTCCGGCCTTGTTGGTCTTTGGAGGACCTGGCCCACGTGTAGACCACGAAGGCCAGGTCCTCTAAAGGATGCAGCCCCTGATTTGAGACACTGCTTTAGTCACGCAACATCAAAGGTGTGTGCCTTTTTTGACGTTATGCTGTGCGCCAGGTTATTGTTTACATGAGATTAATTTCTACAATGGCGGATATAGACAAATTGCTGTTGCTGTTAATCTAGTTTTTACATGCTTACATATACCAACACAGTAACTGTCCCTCCATTTAAAAAGACAGAGGCGTTAGAGTAAACTTCTCCATTCAACACAGACGCTCTCACAACCTAAATCTCAACGCAGATGTCGGATTTGAATAAATTACATTTTTTAAATTAAATTTATGTCTGCTGTATGCATTTTTTTTATTCCTAAGTTGTGAGTCTACGCAGCAGCCAAAATACTGTCTTTGATTATTAACACTTGAAATGATCAAGGTACTTGAAAAGTAACACAAAATTAGCTGCCTTTCCAAAAAAACACCAAAAATTTTCAGAAGTACTTGAGGTTTGTCTGTGAAGGTTCTCAGTCATCCAGGTCATTGTAGTCTGAGGAGCTTGGAAAGAAAAGCATCTGGAGCTTCTTCAATTCTAAGGTCAAATGGTGGAGAGTCCATGTGCCTCTGGGGGGGACACTCCCATAGGGCTTTAATCTGGAACTCTCCACCATTTGACCTTAGAATTGAAGAAGCTTCTCGGATGTCACTTGAAACGTCTTCAAGCAACTTAAGGAAGTCCAGATGCTTTTCTTTCCAAGCTCCTTAGACTACTTGAGGTTTACTCTTTCCCTGTGCGTGTATGCGCCCAGGTGAGCTGTCTGCGGTCCGGGACGGGACGGAGTAACTCCGTCGCAGATGTCATCAGCATAACAGTGAAAGGGAATGTTGTATTTCCTGAAAATAGATCCCAAAGGCAGCATGTATAAAGAGACCCAGAACAGACTCCTGTGGCACACCACAACAAATAGGGGCAGAGGAAGGGGAGTATTTCCCAAAAGCAACAGAAAAAAAATCTCTCTGACAGGTATGATTTAAACCATGATAAAACTGTGCCTTTAAGACCAACAACGTGTTCAAGTCTTGGTAAAAGAATGTTATGATAAACTGTGTCAGAGGCGGCAGTCAAATCTAAAACTGCTAAAACAGAAAAACAACCTGAGTCGACAGTTAAAAGAAGATCATTAAAAACTCTTAAAAGTGCAATTTCAGTACTGTGATGAGAACCAGACTGGAACCCTTCCCAAATGCCATGAGCATCTAAAAAGGTCTGAAGTTGGCTTTGCAAAAACTGCATAAAAAGCACTTGCAGTAACAAAAACATAATATTCCAGAAACACGCTTTACCGATCCGATCAGCTGTTCGTAACACTTCCTACGTCCATCAGCGCAAACTATCGCATGTCCGCCATGACCTGCCCGGAACCGGAAGTGACGTCATTTTGCGGAAATGTAGTTTTTTACCATCAGGGCCTTATGAGCCTATACTGGTGTTTTTAAAAGTTATGTTTGACTTTATGACTTTCTGTATCGTTTCTGGGATGCTTAGGACTCAAATTACACTGCTGGAAATAGTTTATTTTGATGCATATGCTGTTTTTTTTGCAAATTTGCATTATAATATTTATTTTTGTTTTTCCTGCAGTATATAAAAATTGGTGTATTTCAAAAATAAAAATATGAAGACACTCAAAATAAATTTCCTGTGGTGGGAAACTATTTTGTGCAACTTTTTTGTATTTACAGTTTTGAGGGATAAGCCTCTTAAATTTCTCTAACTAGAAATATATGTTAAAAAAACAAAAACGATTTTCAATTTTTTGGTAGTTTATCGCACTTTTTTGCAATTTATATAATTACTATGCACTTAATGCAGACATATTATTACAATTTTGGCTATAATGGTTGTATTGATGTATATCAACTTGAAATGCTCCCAAAAATGGCATTACAGCATGTAAAAATGTAATATAAGCTCTGGCGGACTTGGTTCTATGGTAGGTCTTAAAGGGTTAATAGTGGGTTGCACAACAGCATGTTGAAAGCAGCTGGTACACAACCTAATGACAAGGAATTTAATAAGAGTAAAACATTAGGCCCAATAATGTGAAGAGCTTCCTTGAAAAGGCGAGAAGGAAGAATATCCTGAGGGGTATTAGAAGGTCTTAAATGATCAATTACTTCCGTTAAGACAGAAAAAGTCACAGGCTCAAACTGATGAAAATGAGCTGAGTGCTTAGAGAGAAGATCTAGGTCAAACACTGCCTGTGAATGTGGAGACCGTAAAGCGGATATTCTTTTAATAAAGTGCAGAGGAAGTCTCCATGGGAACAGTGGCACAGGGGTTAATCACAGAATTAAACATTTTAAAAAGAACTCGGGGCTTGTGACTGACCTGTGACTAAGATGCTTGTTTCTATGCGTTAGGTTTGAAGTGTCTCTCCCACGCATCTTTGTTCTTGGGTAATACAGTAAATAAAAATGTACCAGAGTTTACAGGTGAAAATGTGAGAACTCCTGTAGGACTTTTAGATATTAAATTAATATAGTAAAATTAATGTAGTAAAAATGTGAAAATTGATGTTATTTTACAGATGATTCCTGCTGCTATATGAACTATGTAGACAACATTTTGGAAACTGGAAGCCTTGATGACACTATCAAGTAAACACTCTCATTCCAAATCACAGCACACTTTTTTATTTCAATTGTTTGGAGTTTTATGTGCGTAGGAGTACAACACAGAGTTAAGATTTTAAGGTATATAAGGCTTATAGTGTAGTATAAGAATTAATGAGAGACAGCAAAATGAGTCATGCTGATATTTTCTTGTCCTTTTCCACAAGCGCAATTGAGAAACTAGAAGATTTCATAGCGAAAGCAAAAATAAACGGGAACCATTTAGCAATGACTTCTGACCATGTTGTTGCTCTCCAGTATGAACCCAATGACATGTTCAACGGCTTCGATATTCATGCGAGTGATAAGGTATTTAAAAAAATCTGATTTCATATTAATTTAAAAATTATTGTGACAGTAACTAACTTTCTTTAAAAGGATGTGCATACATACATTCATTTTCTGGTTATGATTTTTTTTTAATATGAAAATATTTATTATCACTGTAAAGAAAAAAAGATGGAATGTTTGACATTGGGAAATCAATAGGATACAAACAGTGTACATGTATATTGCTTACATTTTTCATAAGCAACAAAACAGGTTGTATATTATTACTTTTGCTATGTAGCACCTCAACATTTACTTTATAGATTAAAATTTGGTGCTGCTTCAAAGAGTATGAATCTTAATGATGTGTTATGTAGTTCCGGATTAGATGCTTAAATATATTTAATTATTTTCCTAATATTCATTGTCAGAACATTATTTTAGTTTTTTTGCAACAAAGAAATCATACCCATCAGTCTTAGTTGAGAGTTTCATTGTGTTATTACAGGCATTCACATGAATGAATGTTTCTCTTCTTGTTTTTGGCATTGTGTTGATAATATAGGAAATATCATATGATCATCTTCCAAGCAGAACAGTGAGTGTTCAGCTGCCGAAAGAACTGAATCCTGGACTGAACAACACGATTGTGTTCCTCAAGCTCAAGTGGCCTGAAAAGAAACAGGTCAGGGAGATGATTTTGTGTTATAAAATTTACATTTTGTGTATGTGCATAGATTTCACAATGCTAACTCAACTTCTTTGTTTGCAGACCATATGAACTAGACATATGCACCAGAAATGCTGACTTTGAGTGCACATTATCATCAACATTACATTTGTATTTTTTATTTTACAATTTTCATGGGTCATGCTATACAACTAGCTTAAATGCTGAACCACTAATAAAATAATTAAAGTAAAATTGCACTGCAGTAACTTATTGTCCACAAGTTTTCCATTACCACACAACATGAATCACAATAACTTACAGTTGAAATGTATCAGCTGAGGAGGCACAGTTACTTTAATGTTTGGGCTTAGACCCCCAAGTGTCATGGTCTTGGGTCATGTGACCCAGTGTTTCTGAGTTTCATGTTATTTTGTTATTTCATCTGTATTCGAGTTTCTTTTCAGTTATCTAGTTATTCGGTCATGCGTAGTTTGCAGTTTAGTTCATGGTTTATCAGGTTCCCCATGTGTCATGTTTACGTCTCCATGTTTCCTGTTCTATTTTGAAAGACTCCAGTGTTCTTTGTTCATTGTATTTAGTTTCACTTCCGCTGTCCTGTCATTAGGTTCATGTGTTTCAGCTGTGCTCCCATGTGTGGCCACTTCCCTTGATCATCCCTTGTGTGTATTTAGTCTTTGTGTTTCTTTCAGTCAGGGTCGAGTCGTCTATTTAACTTCCCCATGTTATGTCAGGTTTCAGGACTCCGTGCTGGTCATGGTGCTTTCATGTATACGTTTCATAGTTGTTTCATGTTCCAGCACAGAGTCCTGTTTATAGCTGACTCAGTCATATTCATTATTGTCACCTTGTCAGTTTTTAGTTTTCCCATTTCAGCTTTTAGTTTTGTTCTGCCTGCTTTCTGTTGTTTGCCACGTTAATCAGCCAAAATCAAAGCTCGCTTTTCATTTCAAGTTCAGTACTGTCTCCTCATCTGTGTCTGCACCTGGATCCTCACACTCCCACACCCGGCCCGCCTCCCGCAGACCGTGATAGTACGACTCGACCATGTCAGTTCCAGTAGACATTCCAAAGGAGGTCAGGGAGGAGCTGGCGAGGCTCCGCCACATCATGGATTCCATCTGCGGGTCCAGGGATCCTATGGCAGTGAGCATTGGATTGGTGGCTGCGGACGCCACCTCTCTAAAAGAGCCGCGCCTCAGCCAGATGACGCAACTTGTGGAAACTTTTGATTCTCTGGCCCCGCTAAAAGAGGGGCTCCGCGCCCACGTGCTAGCTCAACCTGTCAGGGGTGCTGCCTTGCCTCAGCATCACTGTCTCACGGCCCCAAGGGGATTTGGGTTGACTTGCTGAGGCTACACTCCAACCCGGAATCGTCTGAATCCACGTCTCCACCAGGGGCCAGCCACTCGCCCTCACTGTCTCGGTCTGACCACCTGCCTCCTGCCTCGTTTCTGGCAAGGATGTGTTCAGATGCCGAGGACTCAGCCATCACTTCACCATCAGCTGCCGTGTCATCAGCTCCCCTTGAGCCCGCTGCTAGGAGAAGGCGGCGTCTGCGCCGCAATCGCTGCCCGCCACGGTTAGAGTCACCATCTTCCACGCAGCAACTGGCAGAGGTGAGTCAGAGTGGTGCTTGTTTTGCTCCCTCTGGGCAGGGAGGATTAAAGACAATTAATTTAGAAGGAACAGACTCATGCACTATGGACTGCAAAGCATTTTTGCCGGGTTCCTCCGAGCTAAGAATTGAAACTGCCGAAGCTGTGAAATCCAGCTCTAAGGAGTTTAAGACTGCTTTCATCTCTGTGCTCCCCGGACGGGAGATTGAGCGCTCGACTCCCAAACTAACCGGGGACCCACAGGTTTTCTTCTGCTTTCCCTTTGAACGAAGAGACTGTTATTCCTTCTGGGGCCTGTAACTATCTTGATTTAGCTTGTGTTCCTAAAAATGATCAATACAATCCTGGTGAGTGCAAGAGAGGCAGTTGAGAATTACGTTTTTCTACACCTGTGTTAAATGTATTAAAGACCGAGGATAATGACTCTGAACACACCTGTGTGGTTGAAGTCAAAACTCTATGTTCAGTGATCAATAATTTGGACATAACTGCCAGATTAATGTTTCCATGTCGGGAACTCACTTTGAGTGTAAAGGAAGCGAATATGTGTTCGGACCATGTGAATCTAATGACTGTTTTCCTCAGGGATACTTATTCTAAAGTTGTGGTACAAAAGACTGTTTTTCGTTAGCTCTTCCTGAACCTAGGATTTCTTCCTCACAGATTATTTTTCCGGAGGCTGAGTGTTCTAGCTCAATCATTTTTAAGAACTGTGTCACCACTTGTAAGTAAAATTTATTTATAGCACAATTCACAGATAAAAATCACAAAGTGCTTCACAATAAAACCAAAAATACAAATAAAATAATATAAAACAGTGAAAAAATTAATGTCTGGCTGAGTGTCTGGCCTCGACAGACACTCAACCCCTGGAGGCTTGGGGGCCAGTACAGTTTGTTCACCCTTTAGCGCAGTCCTTAGCACAGTTGCCAGCTCAGCCTGAAGTTCAGTTGCCAGCTCAGCCAGCAGTTTAGATCCTGTCACTAGTTCAGCCACATATTTTCTCACCAGCTCAGGCATCAATTCAGTCTCCAGTTCTGTTATCCTCACAGTTCCCTGTTCAACCACCACCTTTATCGCCTGAGAGCTCTACTGAATTCTCTCAGCCCACCTCAGCTGCTTCCCCTGGGAGCTCTGCTGGGCTGTCTCAGTGTTCTGTCTCTACTGAGACCTCGTGCGTGCTGTCCCCACAGTCTGCAGCAACTTTCACCGAGGGCTCAGGCAAGCCCATCCAGCCCACAATAGACTATGTGTTGCCGGAGCCTGAAAGGCAACCCGAGCTGGCTGTCCATTTCACAGAGATCCAGCTAACTTCGCCTCAGCCAGAGGTTTCCACACCGTCTGGCCTTGCATCTGCTCCAGCCGGAGAACCCAGCCAGCATCAGGTCAAGTCAGCTGGGGGGCCCAAGGGGCCTGTCCAGCCTCATGTTTCGCCAGCTGGAGGTTCCAAGGGGCCTGTCCAGCCATCTGCCAATGCTGGAGGATCTGTGGGGCTCGTTCAGCCCTCAGTGCCACCATCAACGCCACCTGATCCGTCACCATCTGGCCCACGTCCAGCACCGCACGGTCGGTGGCAACTTTTCAGGCCATCTGTGGTGTCATGGACAGCCTCCTGAGTTCTCTTACCGCTGTGGCTCAGGGGGTTGGGAAGCGTATCTGTAACCGGAAGGTCGCCGGTTCGATCCCCGGGCTCTCTATCCTGGTCGTTGTGTCCTTGGGCAAGACACTTTACCCTACCGCCTACTGGTGTTGGCCATAGGGGCCGATGGCGCGATATGGCAGCCTCGCTTCTGTCAGTCTGCCCCAGGGCAGCTGTGGCTACAACTGTAGCTTGCCTCCACCAGTGTGTGAATGCGAGAGTGAATGAATAGTGGCATTGTAAAGCGCTTTGGGTGCCTTGAAAATCCAATCCATTATTATTATTATTATTATTGTCTACCTCGCGGCCGACCTCCGGACCCACTCCTTCGCCGCTGCTTTCCGTGCAGCCAGCCTCAGGAGCAGTTTTGCTTTGGACTCTTGTGTTGTCAGCAGGTCGGGTCGACCTTTGGAATGGAAGCTTCATGGACTCTTGTCTTGCTGACCTCCAGGTCGACCTCCAGAACCATCTTGTTTTGAACTTTGTACCTTGAACCTTCAAAGTTATGCTTTCTTGACCTTTTTTCTTTTTTTTTCTCTGCTCACGTTTGGTCTGGGGTCCTTGTTGGGGTTTTTGTTGGTTGGTTTAAGGCTCGCTTTTCATTTCAAGTTCAGTACTGTCTCCTCGTCTGTGTCTGCACCTGGATCCTTCCACTCCCACACACGGTCCATCCTCCGCAGACCGTGACACCAAGGTGCTCAAGTAACAAGTCCACATGAACGCCAGGCCCCAATGTTTTCTAGTAAATCTCTGCATTATAGTGAAATAAATTTTAGACACTTCAGGTCTCAATGATTTAATAGTGCTATTTATTGGAGTATGTTCTCTTGCCTGGAAATATATGAAAATTAGTGGATTGTTGTTATTAGTATTACTGGTAGAGCAGCAGAGTTAAAATGCATCATGTTCATGTTACGATCATATAATTTTACCAAGGAATTAAAATGGACTGTGCTCTGATCTCTGCACATCATACTAGTAAGAGAAACACAACAAATTATTGTGAGTGCGAAAATAATTGAATTTGAAATTCAGTTTAAAAATTTTTATGCTGTTCTTAAAAATTCTTTGAGTACTTCTGTTACAATTCCATTTTGCATAATCTGTCATGTTCCTGGGTCTTTTGACCCAGCGTTTTGTGTTTTCTATTATTGTGATGTATTTTGGTTCTGCTTTTCTTGCTCTTTGGTTTTTGGTTCTGTTCTTCCTCAGTTTAGTGTTTAGTCATTTCTGCCTGTGTATTCCTCTGTGTAAAGTCCGTGTTTCTTAGTCTGTGGCTTTGCATGTGTGAGTTCCTGTTTTATTTTGAAGGTCTGTGCCTCTTGTCAGTGTCAGTTTTGCTTCCCCTTGTCTCGTTATGTCCAACTAATCCCAGCCACGTCTCCCTGCTGTTTCCCATTCCCCGATTGCCCTGTGTATTTAAGCCCTGTGTTTTCGTGTGTGTTGCTGGTTCGTCTGCGTGATCTCCCGCCGTCTCATGTTTTCTCTCAGTGTCTCCCTGCATCTCTGTTTTTGGTTTCAGGTTTGTTTTGTTAGTTTTTCCAGTTTAGGTTGTATTCTCGCATCACCGTTTCTGTTTGTTTTCACCCACCTTATAAAATAAAGCTTACTCTCATCAGAAGTTGCATCTTGGGTCCTATTCTCCAACTCCACACGTCTGCCATGCCAGACGTAACTTGATCACTCTAAATATGAACTTGCAGTCAACTTCATAGGTGCTGTATTGTATTGTTAGTGTGCAGAAACTATTTTTGTACTGATCCTTTACTATGCTGTGTATTCAGGATTATTTAAAACTATTTAATAGCAATTTTCCCATCAAACACTAGCTCACATACAGTGCTTTTAGTGATTAAAGGAAAACTCCACCAATAGAGCCTTTAAAAATAATTTTATATCCAGTGTGTTTTGTTTTTGTTTTTTTTCTCTAAAATTTTGTAAATCATGCAGATAGAGGACCCTCATGACATAAGTTTGTTTTCAACATCATACCTTATGACTCAATGAGCTAATGTTTAAGTAAACTGTGGTGAAAACGTGGAATATGTCAACGTTTTCACCACAGGAACATTAATTTAATGTTTAATTTAGTGATATAATAGTGCAGTCATTTATTTATTTAAAAAATGCTGATGATGTGAGTAACAGTGCATTAGTTTCTAAACTTTTCTAATGCTGAGCTTATAAATTTAAAGACCCCTTTGGGAGCTGCTCCAATTTTAGTGATAAGAAGAAACACACATCGGGGCCAGTGGCTGTAGCTCAGGAGGTAGAGCAGGTCACCTCCTAAGGTTGGCGGTTTGATCCCTGTCTGCTCCAGTCTGTGAGCCAAATATCGTTGGGCACATAGTAACCACAAGTTGCTTTCTGATGTGTGAATAAAGCATTCAGAGTAAAAAATTGCTATATAAGAACAAATCCATTTACCATTATTTTTTTACATTTTGTTTTTAAATATGGAGATATTAAGAGTTCAGCTTTCACACAGGCTGTAATATTTTACAAAACAAGATGTGGCACATTCAACCAACTGTGCAGAAATAGATGCTCTTTAGCTCTTTGCAATAATGCATAAAATGTGATTACAGTAAATACAATTTAATATGCAGTTTTATGTAAGAAGGTTTATGCCCACGGGAAAAATCAACAACACCTTTAAATATGATGCAAATAATAGTAGATGTATTTCAGAATAGACAAAGCTTAGATTAATCTGTCTTGTGAAAACCAACTGATGAATTTGTGTTTTATTGTAGAGGATTTTAGGACCCCAATATGAAGTGTATGATCAAGCACTGGTTGGCCTGAGTGTGGAGGGCAAGAACATATCAGGACTACAGCAGCGTGTCAACATCACCATCAACCTTACCAAGAAAATAAATGTAAATGCTTCTGAATTTTATCATTTACTCTATTTTGGCCTGTTAACATTATGTTATTAAATACATTTTATATTCAACAAATTCACATAAATTAGGTATGTGTAATAAAAACACGTTAACATGTAATATTTCTGTGATGTAGGAAACCCAAAACGCCTTATGCCACTTCTTTAACTTGTCAAGAAAAAGTGAGTAACCAAGCTTCACATTATCATTAGTGTCTAACATGAATATTTATTTTATAAACCGGAGTCATTGTTGTTTGTGGTTTTTCTCAAGATCACAAAGGTGCGCTGATATGACCTGGATGTAATAGCATCTTATGCATAACTGATCTCTTTGTTTGACTTAGCAGTTTTCAGTCAGGATGGATGCATTACCCTATGGACACGTGGTGAAAATCATCTCACCTGTTCCTGTGACCATCTCACATACTTTGCTGTGCTCCTGGTAGGAGTCAACATATTCATTATAAAAAGTCTAATTCAAGAATTATGTGTCTTTAGACTTAAGGATACTTCATCAACAAAATATTGACAAACACCTCAGTAATAGTGAAATCTCTCTTCATTTATCTTAACAACCATTTTCTGATCTGCTTCACAGTTGGCAGGTGTGTTACTAATAATCCAACACGTTCATGCTGAGTTTGACATAGTTTAACTATATGTTTCTCATGCTTCAGTAAAAAGTTGTTCTGTGCTACTTTTTTCCCCAGTAGTGACGCTGTGTGTGTGTGTGGAGAGGCAAACATAAAAACACAGATGTGTTTCTCTGTCTTTGTGAAGACATTAGTGACTGGAATAACGGCATTACAAGTAACGGCGTTACTAACAGCCTAATATATACGCATGTTTTTTTACTGTCTAAGGACAGCGCTAGCAAGCACTCTCTGCTTATTACCAAAAAAAAAAAAAAAAGGCTGTGATGTTCTCCTTTGTAGTGGACAGAAATATTTGGAGTGGCACAAATAATTTGTGTGGCATCTTATTCAATGCAGAACACCTGATTGTTATGTTAATAGTTTGAAATGGTTATAAAAAAATCAAGGTAAAAGGTAAATGGCTGCAAATAACTTTGTTGTTTGCAAAACTTGTGCATAGGATTTTAAAATTGACAATTTATATTTGTATTTAAATTTATGAAATATGATTCATTAAACATGTTTGTGGTTGTTACAGTAAAAAATATAACTTTTTCTATTCCGATTTTATGTTTTTTGTCTGATTGTAGATCAATTGTTAATACAGTATGTGAAAATGAAAACATAACTTTAAATTCAGACACGTTAGGTTGTGCTGAAAAGGATGATACCAAACAAGGCAAAGTAAATAGTTTTTCAAGGCAAACTGTAACTCAGTTACTAACTCAGTTACTTTTTTGAAGAAGTAACTAGTAACTATAATTAATTACTTGCCCAACACTGGAAGACATTCACTGAATTTAATCTGTTCCTAAGTCCTTTAATTCAAAGTTTAACCATCATAAGAAATCACGTCCTAAATTAAACTAACTTTGATTATTTTAATGATTTATAGAGCATTTACTGAAAAACTTGAAAATTCAACATTTCAACCCTGGAGTGTTTTTAACGATATTACAGTACTTTTCTTTCTTTACTTCTGTTACCCATCCTAATCTCTTTTTTCCTTTTCATTTGAATGTTGTAGATCAAGGTCACAGAACTTGCCCTATATGGTTTGGGACCCATAGGAAAAAAACATAAATTGAAAGTTAGATTAACTTTAGGAACATGAATAGTGTATTTGCTAAAAGCTTGTTGGGAATCAGTTTGTTGGTGCAAATATATTATTCAATGCCCTTAAACCTGTGTTACTTTTGCCATTTTTCATAGGATGAACTGAAGAAATGGGGAAAAAAACAAACAAACTGTGCTTTTGCAACAAACTGCTAGTAACAATGATACAAACTAGTTTAAAATAAAATTATAAGAAGAATCCTTAGAAGCTAAATATAAAGAAATGAGGGGTGACTTAAGACTTTCATGATACTAACATTACTGCATGCTTAAAATGATACTCTGTCAACATAGAAAGATGCCCTTGATCTGTATCATTCCTGATACTACCACTAGATGCCAAAACAAAAATCTCCACATAGTCATCTTTTCCTGCTACAAATGCTCACTTTACAACTCATGACTGTAATCTTTATTCCTCTGTTAGTGCCATCTGTACTCATCCAATGTTCATTGTTTAATTGATTTGTCCCCATCTTATCTGTGTAATTTTTCTCTAATCTACATCAGCTCTTTATACTTTGTGTGTCTTTTTGTTTTGAATTTTAACTCACAATGGAGATGCTGCAAAATAATGTGAAAGTGTATTTTCTCCACAGGTCACTGCTTCCCCATCACCTAAAGACCAGGAGATTTTAACATACATCACTCTGATTGGCTGCAGTCTGTCTCTTTTTACCCTCGTCATCACTGTTTTTCTCTTCATCACAAATAGGTAATTATCTGTTTTCTGATTGATGACATCCTTCAAAACTTAATCCTCCCTATTTCTAATAGCATCCTCCTCTCCTGCTCCCATCAACTCTTCAGCATTTTCTCTCATCAGTCTCGCCTCACTTATTGTCAATTAATTATCCTTTTTGTCTTTTTTGCATTATTTTAATCTTTTTCCTCTAATCCCATCGTTTCTCATCTGTATTGTCTTTATTCTCTTTCCTTCTTTCTTCCTTACTGGATTTTCCATTTTTTTCCAAACAAAATATGACCAAATAATCTGCTTGAAAGTTGTCACTTAGCATGAATCACAACTCCTGTATTTGCCAGAAAAGGCAGAGAAGATGTTTCTATGAGGGTTCACATCAACCTCGTGATTGCACTGATCCTCCTCAACCTGCACTTCCTGCCCAATCAAGCAGCGGCAGCAGTGTCCTCCTCTGGGCTCTGTTTATACATGGCTCTTGCCCTTCACTACTCTCTGCTGGCCACTTTCATCTGGACGGCTTTGGAGGGATTCCACCTCTACCTTCTCTTAGTCAAAGTCTTCAACATCTACATCAAGAGATATCTGCTCAAACTCGGCGTGGTGGGATGGGGTGAGTGGAATAATTTAGGCATGAAGCTGTTTATCATCATGATCATCATCTGAATAATTCAATTCAATTTTATTTATATAGCGCTAAATCACAACAACAGTCACCTCAAGGTGCTTTATATTGTATAACTGTTCAGTTCTTGTGTTTCAGGTGTTCCTGCAGTCATTGTGTCAGTGGTGGTGATCATAGACAGAGGCTTTTATGGCCATGTCCCTCTGGACAACTCCAACAAAACTGCAATGTAATTCATATTTATTCATAAAATAAATCATACTTTCTGTATCTTGGCATGTTCACACTGTAGTCCTTTGTCATAAATGTAACATAAACGTTAGGCAGCAAACCCAGTTTCACCAAGCATCTAATTTGACAAAATTAAAATACTGAGAAGTTTCTGGTATATTTAACCACATGTATCTCAATCATCTGCAATAACACCTCTATGAAGTACAAAATGTAAAAGACTAAAACACGGATCACCTACACTCCCTTTTTTTAGATGCTATATAACCAATAACTATGTAAAGATGGGAACTACAGTGGGACTGTTCAGCTTGGTGTTCCTCTTTAACATGTTTATGTTTGGAGCGACAATCAGACGTGTCTGGATTCTACGCAAAAGCACAGAGGTACGGGCAGTTTTATGTTGCTATTGAAATTGATGTTTTCTATGTCAATATGTTCTGTGAAATCTCAAAAAGCAACAAGAAATTAGTCTATTTAACAACAAAAATGAAGACTATCCCTTGTCACCATTGTTAATTTTTATTTAATATGCATAGCTTCCTTTTAAAGGTTAGACTGTAGGATGGGCTGTCTGTTAGCGTTTAAGTCAAAGTAAATTCTATGAAAATATTGATCTGATCACTTAAGTAGGAAAGGAAGTTATTAAATGTTCTTAATCAGTTTCAGCTGCTTTGATACAGACGTCGACAAAATTGTTGGTACCCTTCGGACAATGAAAGAAAACCTCACAATG
Source organism: Perissodus microlepis (assembly GCF_051167445.1). Taxonomy (NCBI): domain Eukaryota; kingdom Metazoa; phylum Chordata; class Actinopteri; order Cichliformes; family Cichlidae; genus Perissodus; species Perissodus microlepis. The sequence goes on from NC_140461.1 coordinate 4,440,029, forward strand.
GTCACAGAAATAACTTTAAATTTGCCAAAAGTAATTATCAATAAAACAAATCTATAAATCTTAACCAATGAAAGCCAAACATTGCTTTTCAACCATGCTTCAACTGAGTTATTTAACATATAAATGCATGAAACAGGCCTGGATAAAAATGATGGTACTCCTAGGAAAGAATAAAAATGATGTGACCAAAGGAAATGTTAATCCAAGGTGTGTCCACTAATCACCATTACAGGTAGACAATCTTGTAATCAGTCAGTGTGCCTACATATAGGACTCCAGGTTGTCACTGTGTTGTTTGGTGACATGGTGTGTACCACACTCAACATGGACCAGAGGAAGCAAAAGAAAGAGTTGTCTCAGGAGATTAGAAAGTAAATCATAGACAAGCATGTTAAAGGTAAAGACTATAAGACTATCTCCAAGCAGCTAGATGTTCCTGTGACTACAGTTGCCCATGTCATTCAGAAATTTAAGATCCATGCGACTGTAGCCAACCTCCCTTGACGTGGCCGCAGGAGGAAAATTTATGACAAGTCAAAGAGACGGATAACCTGAATGGTAACAAAAGAGCCCAGAAAGACTTCTAAAGAGAACCAAGCTGAACTTCATGCTCAGAGGACATCAGTGTCAGATCGCACTATCCGTCGTTTGAGCCAAAGTGGGCTACATGGGAGACAACCAAGGAGGACACAATTGTTGAAAACAAATCATAAAAAAGCCAGGCTGGAATATGCCAAACTACATGTTGACAAGCCACAAAGGTTGGCTTCTGGAGAGAAATGTGCTGGCCAGTGTCAGAAAGCTTGGTCTCAGTCGCAGGTCATGGGTCTTACAACGGGACAACACACACAGCTAGAAACACCCAAGGATGGCTAAGAGGGAAACATTGGACTATTTTAAAGTGGCCTTCTATGAGCCCTGACCTCAATCCTATTGATCATCTTTGGAAGGAGCTGAAACATGCAATCTGGAAAAGGTGCCCTTCAAACTGGAAACAACTGGAGCAGTTTGCTCATGAGGAGTGGGACAAAATACCTGTTGAGAGGTGCAGAAGTCTCATTGACAGTTACAGGGATCATTTGATTGCAGTGATTGCCTTAAAAGGTTGTGGAACAAAATATAAAGTTGTGGGTACCATCATTTTTGTCCAGGCCTGTTTCATCCATTTATTTTTTAAATAACTCAGTAGAAGCATGGTTGAAAAGCAATATCTGACATTCATTGGTTAAGATTTATAGATTTTTTTAAAATTGATTATTACTTTTGGCAGATTAGTTATTTCTGTGACCATTGTGAGTTTTTCTTTCATTGACCGAAGGGTACCAACAATTTTGTCCACGTCTGTATTAATGAAATTAACAACAGGAACCCTGACTGCCATTAGGTATAGGGTGTGTGTGTGTATGTATGTGTATACACACACACACACACGCACGCGCACACACACACACACACACACACACACACACGCACACACTATAGGAATGAGAGATCTCTCTCTATCTGTCGCTGAGGGACTGTCTGCTGCTCGTCAAATACATTTTATTATTAAAATGTTGACCCTGTGCTAACTTGCATATGACAAATAAAACTGAAATCCTTGGCCCCATTGTCAGACCCTAAACTGGACCATTTGGCCCTTGGTTCCTCCTGGCACATGACAATTTTGGCCTCATGTGGTGAGAGTGTGCAAACAGTTACTGTTGGATGAAGGAACTGATAATATTCACTGCCCCCACAAACATCTGACCTAAATTCAACAGAACACTTCTGGGACATTATGTTTTGGTCCATCCGATGCTGCCAATTTGCAGCTCAACTGTCCAAGAGTTCAGTGATTCCCTGGTGATCTGGGAGGATTTCCCCAAAGACATCATCCATCGTCTCATTAGGAGCATGTGCATGTTGCCAGACATGCGTATAAGCACATGGGAGCCTACAAACAAAGAACCATTTTGAGGGGCTGAAATGAAGTTTCAGCAAAACAAATCAGCCTGTTGCTTCATTTTTCCGTTTAGTTGGGCTCACTGTGAATTTAGATTTTGATAATATTATTTTTATTCAAATAGCATGGCATCCTTTCGCGTCTAACACATTAACCAGTCCATTTCAGCATTGATTTTTTTCCCAATGAGATGTTCTTTTGCCATTGTTGCTGTTATGTTGTTCCTCTAATTATTTTGAGCAATGCATTATATTTGTAGTCATTTATTTACAAAGGAAAAACAACACATACCTTGATTAGTAAAAATGATTCTTCAAACACATTTATCTATCTGTGTGAAATTGTATATAATCTCCTGTGTAATTGTATATTTGGCAAATCAGTTTGGGCAGAGTAACCGTGACAGAGCCAAGAAAGACATGTGTACCCTGCTGGGAATCATGACTCTGCTCGGCATTACCTGGGGCCTGGTCTTCTTCTCTTTTGGCTACCTGACCACTGTTGGCCTCTACCTCTTCTGTATCCTGAACTCATTTCAAGGTCCGTATAACTATTTTATGTGTTAGGCTCAGTTCTGGGCTCATATTAGTGCTATTCTACCTGCCAGGATTATGTGATATACTGTAAAGCTTTGATTCCCAAAGTTGCTGCCTCTTGGGACATGAAAGCTATGCAGATGGGCAGGTCATTCACAATTAATTAACTCTGTCTCTCACTCAGGGTACAACATGTAATACTATATTTTTGATTCAGGATTATGTGAATGACGAGTTGGTGACACAGTTCTGATCTTCATACATTAGATATTAGCACAGTCATTTTCACTAAAACTACATTTCTCATTCATAATATTAATCAACTTCTACTTTCGAGGTTTCTCCCTCTTAAAAGGGAGTTTTCCCTTCCCACTGTTGCTAAAGTGCTTGGTCATAGGGGGGTCATACGATTGTTGGAGTTTTCTGTTTTCTTTCTATTACAGTATGCTAGGGTCTTTGCCTTATAATATAAAGCACTTCGAGGCAACTGTCTTTGTGATTAAAGATTGTTTAATATTAGCATATGTGTAAAATATTAAATGAAAAGTTAAAATTGTGTCAATAATGAGCAGCAATGTTATTAAAGTGTGTTATTATAATGTGTCATTTATGGTAATCCTACATTTTGAACCCTACTAGTTTTACTATATAGTTCTGTTCCTGGTTATAGTCCTGAGTGCTTTCCTTCTTTAGTTTTTTTTTAGCCTCTTGTTAGTTTCTATCACCCTCTGTGTACCCTTCCTTGTGTGTCGAGCACCTTGTATTTATTTCATTCATGTTTTTGTGTTGTTTGTTTGTTGTCATGAGTTCTTCTTCCTTTCTTGTCTGTTATGATTCTTTTCTCAGCCATGTTTTGTTCTCCCCAGCTATCTCCATTCCTCTAATCACCTCTCCATCCTGCAGATCCTGACTGAGCGTAGATTTACTGCTTTTATTTTCAAATGTAATACTCATTGCATCTCCTGTACAAAGTCTAAACATTTGCTTATCTCTCTCTCTCGCTTGTTCCATGCAGGTTTCTTCATCTTCCTGTGGTTTATGATGTCACTGAGAAAGGCTAAAACCTCAGTTACTAATACAAGCAGTGAAACACGTAGCACCAGCACCTAGCTCACACACAACTACCAGTAACCCAAGAAGTGCCTATGTGTTTCCTTTTAAAATGTGTAAAGTAATATAAATCTAGAAACATTCTTTCTTCTTAAGTTCATGTATAAAACAATGTATCAGATAAGACAGTGACTGAGACTAAAAAATGTACATGAATGTATTAAGTGGGAAGATTTTAACAGCTCCACTTTATTTTGAAATTTTCTTGTTATTAGAATAGACAGAGTCTTTGTGGCAAGGGGTTTAACTTTCCACCGGATCATGTAACATATGATGATAATGCATTTGAGCCTTTTTCATTTTTGGAGCACTTCTGAGAGTAGAAATTGAAATAGCGATGCAGGAAAGAAAGGCCAGAATAAGACAGATGATAGATTCAAGTGTCTCTTCTGCATCCACTTTCAGAGATCAGAGGTATAACAATAGAAAATTGCTCTTTTTATTTTTCTGTCTTAAGTCACACATTCACATTTCTATATACCAGCTCAAATCTAGGTTGTAAATGAAACTCACCTGGCATTAGTTTAGTGTTTTAGGAGGCTGTTATGTTAATTGCATGAACAGCATTCTAATGTTCTATTGTAATTGGACTGTTTTGAGGTTTATTTTATATTAAAAACATTGTGAATCACTAAAGGCTGTGGTGTCAGTAATAATTGTAATAGCTGCCTTTCAATGTTTAATCATAAAGACGTTATTGCAAAAAAATTTTTCTTGCTAACCCAGTTTATGACTGAAAAAATAGCTGTCACTCCAGGAAAAAAAGAGGAAAAAAAAGAACCTTTGGGTTGATATTTTTGTAGAATAGTTACTGGCAATCTAAAGCCCAGATCTCAGTTTTGTTCAGTATCATTATCAAATTGTATATCATAGTTCAAATAGCAAAACTGTATGTGTTTTCATTTGGTTTTTCATTCTATTTAATTTCATGTCTATTACAAAGAGTAAAAGATTCAATTACTGGCATCCTGTGTATCTGACAAGTAGAGAAGGGCCAGTTGGCTCTTCACTTTCAGTGGATGTGCTGCTGCAGGCTGTGTTCCCCTGGCGTATTGCCCGCGGTTCGCCAGTTTACTCACCAGTTGGATCTCGCTGTGTCTGATATGTCAGCCGGCTAGTGAGTTCTCGAGCCTGCAGCAATGGCTCCCTGTCTGGGGTATTGCCAGCATGTTGGGTTTCTGCGGCCACTGGGTTGGGCTTTCTGGCTGTTTCCAGTGTCACTGTCGCTACTTCCCAGTCTATGGACAGCGCGTAGCGACTCCTCGCTGCTAGTGGTGGACCTTCAGGGTGTCCCTAGCTCAGCCGTCCACTTCAGCAGGCTCAGCTGACGCTCCCTCCCCTGTCTGTGGACAGCATGGGGCGACTTTTGGCTCTGGGACTGGGCACATCACATCCCTAGCTTGGCCTGCTAGGCTGTGTTTCCCTGGCGTATTGCCGGCTTTCATGAGGATTAGCCTTCTAACAAAGTTAAGGTAAACATGAAACCTCACACATACCATATTCTGCTCATATGAAACATGGACCCAACATAATTTGCCCCAAAAGTCACTTTTTAAAGTGCACACACTATCTGGGTCATAGACATTAACTTGGTGCAGTTTTGTTAATGATAAGGTGTCACAGATACTGATGCTCAGAGTTGGTTAAAGAATAAAGAACAGGATAAAGAACTCAGTTTTTACCCAGGTACAGGTACCAGGACACAGGTACTGTGTCCTTGTAACTCTGAATATTGTCATAGCATGAAAGTAAACTTTTGAATTCCCTGAATAAATGTGCAAATGTTATTGTATAATAAGAAAAAAAATGAGTTCATTCTGAAGGGTCAGGATGTAAACATTTGGATGGCATTACCTTGGCCCCCAGTACCACTGTGAGGAACCCTGGAGTCATTTTTTTTTTTTTTACCAGGACATGTCTTTCAATGCACATATTAAACAAATATGTAGGACTGCCTTCTGCCATTTGTGCAACATCTCTAAAATTAGAAATATCCTGTCTCAGAGTGATGCTGAAAAACTAGTAAATGCATTTATTACTTCCAGGCTGGACGACTGTAATTCATTATTATCAAGGAGTCCTAAAAACTCCCTGAAAAGCCTTCAGTTAATCCAAAATGCTGCAGCAAGAGTCCTGACAGGGACTAGAAAGAGAGAGCAGATTTCTCCTGTATTCGCTTCCCTTCATTGGCTTCCTGTTAAATCCAGAATTGAATCCAAAATCCTGCTCCTCACATACAAGGTCTTAAATAATCAGGCCCCATCTTATCTTAATGACCTTGTAATACCATATCACCCTATTAGAGCACTTCACTCTGTTACGACCTGGCTCAAAAGCCGAAACATAAGAAAGGAGACGAATACCAGAGTGTTAGTGAGAAGAGGTTATATCTTAAAATGGCAGCAGGCTGGCACCACCAAGGCAAAGACTAGTGAGCATCTGGGAAGCCTGCCTCAGGTATGCCTGCCTCAGGTATGCCTTTATCCACACTTGACTAGGTGTGGCCAATTAGCACCAGCTGAACACATTGAGGAGATTAGGGACTGCAGAGGGGTGTAACAACTCTCCCAGTGCAGGCTTATGCGTTGTTCCTATAGTATTTAAGAGGGAGAGCATTCAGTTTTCAGGCCCTTCTTCCATGGAACCAGCTTCCAGTTTGGATTCGGGAGACAGACACTATCTCTACTTTTAAGATTAGGCTTAAAACTTTCCATTTTGCTAAGGCATATAGTTAGGGCTGGACCAGGTGACCCTGAATCCTCCCTTAGTTTTTCCTTTCCAGTCACCTTTCTCACTCACTATGTGTTAATAGACCTCTCTGCACTGAATCATACTTGTTATTATTCCTCCAAATGAGAATAACCAGGGAAGGTGACTAAGGGATGTTGACAACGCCACCTGGGGAGAGAGTTACGCCCCAGGAAAGATTTTTATAGCCAATGTAGATCTTACACTGGCTACCAAAGCCCACAGGCTCATTATAAACAGCAGAAGTGAGGCAGATCAGTTTTACAAATCAAAATTTATTAAGGAAAACTACTAAAAGCATAGAACTGTAAAATCAGAAAAGTTCTTAAGGTAGCAGGGCTGAGACTGCAAGACTGTTAATTAAAACACTTTATTAACAAACAATGATTAAACAGCGACAAGGCTCGCTGCCACGGTGCTACCCTAGTAAAATAACTCGATAAAATAAACAAAAATGGTTGAGACCGGCCACTTGAGGAGGAAACCCTAGAGAGAGGAGTGCCCAAGGGTGCCACTAATTACTCACCCGTGTAGTTCCACTGCAAACCTCACTGTCACTCACACTGAAATCTAAATGGTGTAGTCTACCTATGCCCGGTGTGTACACTCTCATGCATCGGGGAGGGGATTCCACCTCACGTGCGTAGCCCCTCAACAAGCAGCCGCACTTCCACTAAAGCAATAAAACAAAGCATAAAACATTAAAAAAATAGTAAAAGAGATCAATAAAACAAATACACCCTAAGTTACAGTTCTTTATAAAAGCATGATTAAAATGTATAAAACAAATCCGAGTAAAAGACCATAAATCCAGGAGTCAGTCGAGGCCAGTCCATAAACGTTTGTAAGATGACAACAGGCCACAACAAGACAGAATAAAACCAAACAAGACAGCAGCAGTATGGCACAATCCTGTAACAAAAGAGGGAACCAGTCGTCAATAGTGATGGCTCGCTTGAAGCTGAAGCTCCGGTGCGTGTGTCAAAAAAGTCAACACACTGCTTCAGAAGCACTGTGTCGAAGCTTGATTCGTTTGGCCAGAGTCACGTGATCAGTGACGTCCGAAGCTTCATTTAGAGCCTAACGGCTTCGGTATCTGATTCAATGGTTTATAAGGAAATGAATCATTCGCGTGATTTGTGGAGTGTTTTGATGGTGACAGATAGCGAACCACTGATCATTCTACTGAGAGATTTGGAGCCAGCGAGGAATAGAGGAGGTTCTGTTGTGTGGGAGAATTTTGAGTTGATTTTTGTCAATCGGGTGGGTTTTCCAGCTTTGTGTTCTGTCCCTTTGCTTTTGTTTTGTGCGTGTTTATTATATCTGAAAACGGGAAAAGGGTAAAATGTCAAAAATATGCTTCCATAATATAAATATCATTAAATAACTTTAGAAAAACTTCCACTTGATTCTTTACATGTAATGTTGTAAAAATATATATTTTATTGTTTAATTAATCTGAAAATGTTAGTCTGCTAAATGTGCAGCAATTGAATTTATTTATTCTCTTTAGCTGATAGTTTGTGGGGCCCAGGTAGACTGTATAACTGCATCTCTACCAGTTTCTCTGCACTCCAGCCTCCTCTGTGCCATGTGAAGGGATGTTTCTTAAGGCAGGAGAAATTATCTCCACGAAAAGGAACAGGTTCGGCCATCGCACACTAGAACAAATTCTCTTTTTAAATAAAAATGAAAAAGGGTTACTTTAAATGCATCGTGTTTTTAATTTGCAAGTTCATAAGCATTTTCCTTTTCCATTTCACAATCAATTCTACCCCCAGGTCAAAAATATGTCTGGGAAAATTTCCCTAATATAATATTATTTATAAATACACCCGTCTAGCGATTAATTGCATACCTGCATGGAGGCAAGACCTCACAGCAGAAGCATACTCCATAATGTGTTTTACATTATTATATGTATATATTATATGTAACGTGGTATTTTTCAATTATTGTATTTACCAACATCAAGGAGTCACAAGTAAAGAAAGACCACACCATGGTGCATATTTAAACAAGGAGAGTTTACTGGTCAAAACTATTTATTAAACAAATAAAACACATTTTCTTAACCACCAAAAAATACACGTTCAAAGCAACACAACGGAGGCCCAATATCAGACAGAATTCCACTCTGTAGAGTGGGCAATCATAATGAAGCGGTTGGTTTTATTTTGTGGATTCAAGCTGCTCTTCATATTTTTGGCCACCAGATGTCACCAGAGAGGACTGTTGAAAAGCTTCGAGTAATGAACCGTTTTTCAATACAAGCTTCAGTGCTTCAGAAAGCTTAATTTGGCCATCACTAAATCGTCAAGGTCCACCCTACTATATGCCACATTATGACAGATGCAGGAGTCCCACTTACCACTCTCTAAAGGGCAATACTAAAATGAGCAGCTTTCTTGAGGAGATCTGCAGTGCTTAGCAGCCTAACACTCTCAGCCACCTTGGATGGGAAAAGACTGCCAAATGCCTCCATGTGGTAGTGAAGCGCAGCTGTTTCTTATAAGGCTGCTAATTATCAGCTGGGAAGGCGTTGATGTTAGTGTTGCATTTGCGGACATCACGTAAAATCCTACCCCAAAATCTACTTCACTGCACACAGCATGTCTTCTATCCTGTCTTCCTTCTCTCACCCCAACCGGTCCCAGCAGATGGCCCCGCCCCTCCCCTCCCTGAGCCTGGTTCTCCCGGAGGTTTCTTCCTTTTAAAAGGGAGTTTTTCCTTCCTACTGTCGCCAAAGTGCTTTCTCATTGGGGGTCATATAATTGTTGGCTTTTCCTCTGTATGTATTATTGTAGGATCTACTGTACAATATAAAGCACCTTGAGGCGACTGTTGTTGTGATTTGGCGCTATATAAATAAACTTGAATTGAAATTGAATTTGTTGATTAAATATGAAATACCCATATAGATTCACAAAGTGGTGTGAGAAGAAAATACTGCAAAAGAGTAACTTACAATAAAATGTACATAAAATAAAAGTTGTATAAAGTTATGATAGCATTTTGTATTTTTATGTTCCCTTTCTCTTGTCCCATGAAAAATAAGTTCCAGTACCCCTACAGCCCCAAGCTGAATAAGAAAATGGATAGATAAAGTTGATTTAGAAATGACCAGAAAATGTTAATAAGTAAAATTGAAGATTTTGTACATTTTAGATAACGTAAAGGACATAATTTTAGTCCTACGTGTTGGTCATTAAAGATTTCAGTGAGCTGCAACACTGCTGTTAAGAGGACATTTTGAAGCTGGGATGGATCACCTCTGCCTCCACTTTTTGTTAATTGATTTGAATCTTGTTCAGGTGTGTTGTCAGGCAGGCTGGTTTTACTGCTTTTATGTGAGGACTGATTGATTCTGATATAGTGCTTTCCTACTCTCCCAGAGTACTCAAATTGCTCTATACAACTTGCCAAATTCACCCAGTCACACCCATTCTCAAAATCACTTTCTCTAAACATAGAGAGAGAAACACTGACACACACATTCATACTCCGATGGATGCATTGGAGAGCAACTTGGGGTTAATATCTTGCCTAAGGATACTTGGCATGCAGACTGGAGGAGCCAGGGATCGAACCACCAACCTTCCAATTAGTAGGTAGTGTTATGAAATTAATATATATTCTTAGTGCTTATTTTCTGATTAGATTGTTTTATGTATTTTAATAATTTAGCTTGTTGGTCTAGCTAATTTAGCGGATTTAGCTTGCAATGCTTTCAGAACTGGGGATGCGTACTCGTGTCTACAGATCTCCGTTTCCGGAAATGTACAATAAAGATCATTTTTTGAGCTTTGACCACTCTGAGTCCAGTCTTTCTCTGTCAGCAAAAGAATTCAGTAAAGAACCGGATTCAATAGTAGGTGATCTGCTCTACCTCCCGAGCTACAGCCACCCCAAGCTTACAGCACCTGGTTTTCCCAGGCGGTCTCACGTCCAAGTACTAACCAAGCCCAACCCTGCTTAGCTTTTGAAATCAGACCACATCAGGCGTGCTCAGGGTGGTATGGCTCCAAGCCATTTTCTGTTAGTTTGTAGCTCTTGGGTTCTTAGTTATTCTTTCGATGTGTTTAGAGTATGCTTTTGTTTTCCTTCAGTTCATGGTGATTATATTCCCTTTTCCCCCAGTCACAGTGTTAAACTCACGAGTCTTGTCTGCATCTACGTATTTGTCGTGCTTCCTGTTTTTTTCTTCATAGTGCTTGTCCTGTGTTCAGTATACTGAGTTTTCCTTCTCCTTTGTCTTGTCATGTCAGATCAGGTTCAGCTGTGGTTGCAAATTCCCTCGTTACCCTCTGTGTATATATTGTGTGTTTTCCTTTGTTCCTCATTGGTTATTCTGTGTGGCAAGTGTCAAGTCAGGTATTTCATATTTGGCTTTTCTGGTGCAAGTTTCGATGTCCATGTCCGAGTTTAATGTTTCAGGTCACCATGTCATCCTGCTTTCAGAGTCATTTATTCAGGTTTCAGTTGTTTTTTCCAGTTTAGGTGTTGTTAGTCTTCATTTCCCTTTTGCTTTTCCTTTGCATTATTTGAGTCATCAATAAAGGCTCGCTCTTAGTTTAAGTTCAGTTCTGTTTGGGTCTACACTCACTCTCCCCTGACATATACTTACTTTCACTTTAAATCATATGTAGGATGTTATTTAAGTAGTTTAGTTTAGTAATCATAGTTATGATATTTAAAAACAGGACAGTTAATCTTTATTTATAGAGGCCAGTTTTGGAAAACTGTCCAAATGCATTCTTTTATGCAATAGACTTTCACATACCAGTTTGTTTTACTCATTTTGACAGTACTGCTAATTTATTTGAAACTTTCCTGTTGATATACATTTTTGTGGTAAGGGGTTTACCGTTCCAAGACCAGCTTACATAGGATGACCACACTTCTGAAGTTTTATTGTTTTGGGGCACTTCTAAGAATTATACAGTAAAAAGAATCCAGAATGACTGGAAAAACAGCTTTCTGTTTTATAATTACAGAACAATAATTGCTCCATTCTGCTCTGACCTCTGCCATCATCAAGGCACTTTCTTGCAGAGAACTGATGCTCTGCATATTTTCTCAACAAAGGTAGTTGTGTGGAAAAATCCCAGTAAAAAAAATCCCACCAACAGCTATTGCTTAAATCATGTTTTTTTCCCATTCTGTTGCTGTTTAAACTTCAGCAGATCATCTTGATCATAGTCTGCGTGATTAAATGCGGGTTGCTGCCATGTATTTGGCTTTTCAGATATTTGCATTAATGAGCAGTTAAGCAAGTGTACCTAACAAAGTGACAAGTGAGTGTAGGAATCTAAAAATAGACATGAATGAAAAACATACCAAAGTAAAGCGATCTCTCCTTTCATCCCTGCCTGTCAATTAATATGTTCAACCAGCCCTTACATTACTGCCATCTTGTGGCCACAGTTGGCTATTGTCTCTGAAAGCTTTTCATAATCTCACAAAACTGCAGCTATCGTTTTCAGGGTGTGTTCATTTCCCATTAGCAAAGACTGGAGCTGGTCAGGTATGGCAGGTCAAACAGTTCAAAAGCTTGACAAAACATTAACAACATAATATGTAATGTATTCATATGGTAATGGGGAGATCCTTTCATAGTGTTTTATTGTTTCTTTTCCTAAAGGAATGTTTTGAAAAGTTCCTCCACCACTTGCCATTTTCAGCTAACAATAAATCATTTTTGGATATACACTAGGTATTTATTCAACTAATGGAAGTAATAATATTTTACCATTCTTAAACCAGGAAGGAGTGCAGAAAGGTGAAGATGTCCATAAAGCACAAACAGTATGTTCGTGCTCTCTCTTCCCACTCTCTTCTGCTTATCCTCATCAGGGTCATGTGGTGGCGGCGGTTTTGGAGCCTATTCCACCTACCATAGGGTGAGAGGCCTGGTACACCCTGGACTGGTCACCAGTCTGACACAGGGCCTAAAGCAACAACACACAGTCATTAAATCTATTGTTGGTCTATACATCTACATCCGATTTGAGATGGTGGCTTGAATTCAAGTTTAGATGATAACAGTACCAGGTTCATATATCTCACAGATCTTTCTTTGTCCTGGCATCAGAGTCAGGCATTTTGCTGTTATTCATCATTTCCAATGTAAAAAATAAAATTAATGCAATTCTTTTTTTCATAATTGTTTTAACAGCAAATTATAAACCAGTGCACAGGATGATATATTTTTATTTCTTTTTTGTTTCTTGTGATAACAGGAAGAAAATCACAATGCATACAAAACTGGAAATTTCATAATTTATGTTCAATCTGTTTATTTGTTGTTTTGGGGGGTCCTAGCAGTGAAATATAACACTTGGCCTCTAATGACAAATTGGTTTAAGGTTCAAGGTTCTTTATTTGTCACATGCATAGTTATACAAGTATAACACACAGTGAAATGTAACCTGACACACTCCTCGACATGTGCAAAAATGGGGGGGGGATAGAGGAAGAACAATATATATATATATATATATATTTAAATATATATATATATATATATATATATATATATTGGGTGAATGTGCAGTAGTAGTAGCAAGCAGGTGAATTCTGTACATTAATAAGAATAGACATCTGACTATTTTACAGAATAGACAATATAAACATATTTAAAATTAAAGGAATTTGGAATGTACATTGTGCCTGGGTTTAGAGTGTCTGGAAGAGAGTCCTGTCTCAGTCAATTATAGATGATGTGAGAGGGCGGGTGTGTGTGTGTGTTTAGGGCCCAGATGGCTTGGGGATAGAAGCTCCCCTTGAGTCTCTGTTCTTGCCTGGAATTTAAATTTAAATTAAATCAAAAGAAAATTATCATCTAAAAAGAAAACTTAGTGCTGAATGTTTCAGTAGAATGTAAATACAGTGTCGAGTGCAATACATTTCACTAATTTAATGTCAGCCTGTATTTGCTGGTCACTGTTGTATCCATGGAAGATGAGATGAATATGTTTTTAGTCTTCTGTCAGCCGAAGCTTCCTCTTTTTTTTCCAAAAAGTAATTTACATGAAATGTTAACGAGAGCAAAAATATCTTTTCAGAGTTACTCATTTGTGTTTTCCCTGCTGGCACATCAGCTGTGCTCCTGATTCTGCTCAGATAAAAAGGACCCATGCAAACATGCAAAGGTAGGCTAGCTTTGGCTGTCTTTATGTTAAAGACCTTCATGTCTCTGTACTTTTCTTGCATAAAAAATTTACTTGGTAATATGAAGAGATATAAATGTAAATGCTTTCCCTGCCTCGTGAATAATAGCTCAGGAGGTAGGGCAGGTCATCTCCTGATTGGAAGGTTGGGTTTTCAACCCCTGACTGCTACAAACTGTAAACGGAAGGTTGCTGGTTCTCAACGACAGTCTCGGTCGTTGTGTCCTTGGGCAAGACACTTCACCCGTTGCCTACTGGTGGTGGTCAGAGGGCCCGGTGGCGCCAGTGTCCGGCAGCCTCACCTCTGTCAGTGCGCCCCAGGGTGGCTGTGGCTACAATGTAGCTTGCCATCACCAGTGTGTGAATGTGTGTGTGAATGGGTGGATGATTGTGTATAGTGTAAAGCGCTTTGGGGTCCTTAGGACCAAGTAAAGCGCTATACAAATACAGACCATTTAAACCAAATACCCTTGGACAAGATACTAACACCAAGTTGCTTTGTGATGAATACATTGGAGTTTGATTGCTAGATAGAAAGCACTCAAGCATATAAAAAAGGCTTGTATGAATCGGTGCGTGAGACATGTTATGTAAAGCACTTTGAGTGTACACAGTCTAAAATTTGTTTTTTTAGGCCATTTCCTGTCTTACTTGAAGGTTTGTTTTCTGCAGTGTCTTGTTGTAGTTGTACTTCTGCACTAATATCACCTCAATTATTTCCACTAAGACTCTAGACCCTATTACTATTTAGAAATTATTTTCTGAAGGATTATTAACAGCAATAACATTGATATTGTAGAGAAAGCAGGTCTGCTGATTCCCATATTTATCTTTCTAGGAACAATATGCAAATAATATGTAAATAATGTATAACATCCTGTTGTGCATCACAGATTGTTGACTCACGACAGGCTGTTTGTACATGTCATTTGAATGTGACCATAGAAGAATGCCCCCGAGTTAATTAATTACAATTTATTACCCAGAATTATTAAAAACTTACTCCATAATAAAACAAAAAGAGAATCATCACAAAATGCCAAATGTGACATTTATACCTCAAAGATGAAATAAAGCCTTCTCTCCTGATAGGTTCTTCAGGGTTTAATGATCTACTTTTACATTCTTCAGTCTATGGACAAACTCTTGTATACTAACAGATTACCCAGTATAATATTTTACCTTTTGAGAGCTTTTTAAATGGAGAGCTGCAAAGATGACATAATGGTGTGGGCTACCAGTTCTGGTTCAGTCATGATGAATCTTGGACAATGAAGCATGCGGAGATAATATCAGCAGTGCTGAGATCAGCTGCTTTAGCACTGAAACACATATAAAGGCTTCATATTATGAAGCCTTTATATGTGTTCAATCAACGTAAAATGTAAAGATTAATGTATGTAATTTTGTGTCCAATTCATTCAAAATAATTAAAACTTTTTTAATTCATTTCAATTCAGTTTTATTTATACAGCGCCAAATCACAACAACAGTCGCCTCAAGGGGCTTCATATTGTAAGGTAGCCCCTACAATAATACATACAACAATTATATGACCCCCTATGAAAGCACTTTGGCAACAGTAGGAAGAAAAAACTCCCTTTTAACAGGAAGAAACCTCCGGCAGAACCAGGCTCAGGGAGGGGTGGGGCCATCAGCTGCAACCGGTTGGGGTGAGAGAAGGAAGACAGGATAGAAGTATGATTCAATGCAGAGAGGTCTATTAACACATAGGGAGTGAAGAAGGTGACTGAAGAAGAAACACTCAATGTATCATGGAATCCCCCAGCAGCCTGCACCTATTGCAGCATAACTAAGGGAGGATTCAGGGTCACCTGATCCAGCACTAACTATATGCTTTATCGAGATAGAGATAGTATCTGTCTCCCGAATCCTGGTTCTAGTCCCTGTCAGTACTCTTGCTGCAGCATTTTGGATTAATTGAAGGCTTTTCAGGGAGTTTTTAGGACATCCTGATAATAATGAATTACAGTCGTCCAGCCTAGAAGTAATAAATGCATGAACTAGTTTTTCAGCGTAACTCTGAGACAGGATATTTCTAATTTTAGAGATATTGCACAAATGGCAGAAAGCAGTCCTACATATTTGTTTAATATGTGCGTTGAAGGACATATCCTGGTCAAAAATAACTCCAGGGTTCCTCACAGTGTAACTGGAGGCCAAGTAAGAATCTGGTTAGATTTTTTTTAACCCAAATATTTGAAACCCTCAGTAAGAAAATATATAAACTGAAATATGAAGAGCTGATGTGGAAAGATTCCTCAGTAGGAAAAAGAATATAAAATTTGACTTAACATGACAAATGTCATCATTTGGTTCTTTACTATTTTTTGATATATATGTAAACACACACACACACACACACACACACACACACACACACACACACACCACTTTAAACCACTTTAAATTCATACTGGATAATTTTGTAAAATTTTATGGTTTAGTGTTAGTATAGTGCATAGCATAATTTTAATACACTGCATTAGTGCTCAACGTGTGGATAATCAGACTTCTGCACAGTGTATTAGTGGAGGCCCAAAGTATCTGTGGTGCAAACAGTGGTGCAAGCTGTGGTCAGACAGTTTACACACTGTGTCTTGCAGACTATAGTGACATTCAGCCTGAGTTTTGTGCATCTAAATCTGTGACACACTGGGAATAAATGTTTGTGTTTTTTTAGCTACAAAACAGACTTCCGTGGTTTATTTCAACTACAACAGGGACGTGTGTAAGTCCTGACTACCAGTGTGAATGAGAGGGAGACAGGTGTAATAGTGAAGATGAGGTAGTGAAGGTAATACCTGGGGTCAACCAGTCAAAGCACCAGACAGTGCACAAGAGAGGTGAAGAAGGGAATGCAGGCAGGGTGGAGTAGGTGGAGCTGAGGGTCGGTGGTGATTTGTGGCAGAAGGCTAGTAGTGAAATGGAAGATTTATTAGATGGTAGTATGGTATGCAGAGAGTTAGTGTGACAGAGGAGGATTGAGTGAGATGTAGAAAGATGATCGACTGTGGCTACACCTCAACGGAGGATCTGTACCACATCAGTATTGATTAGGATTAGCTGGGAGGAGGTGTTGGCCGCCAGATTGGGGTCTGGGATGCAGGGCCTCCCTGCTACTGCAGATAAGGTGGCGGTCTGCTTGCCTCCACCCCAGGGAAAAGGGTTACATCTCCTGGGTCTAGGTACAGTTTGCCCCTCTGGGGGCGAGTGTACCTGGACCTGGGATATAGAGTATGTTTGGGGAGTGTGATTGTGTGTACAGTGTCTATTTCTGTTTGTCTCCACGTCGGGTGAGTGCCGAGTATTTGTTTGTGTATATGGGGGTGGGAATGCACGTTTGTGTCTGCGTGCGCCTGTTTGTCTGTGTCTATATGTCAGGTCGGGTCTTAGACTCCACCTCTCTGGGAACGTCTCAGGCTCTCCAAGGTACGGAGGCCTATCTCCCCTCACCACACTCCCTGCCGGTGGCTGATGCCCTCAGACGTCAGTGTGTTGGTGGTTCTTGGTGTCTGGGGCTGGGCGCTCATGTATGTACCGGCTCACTCCTGGTGGCCGCTTGGCGGGGCCTGGCCCCTGTGGCCCGGCTGGGCCCCTTCTGGGGGATGGGGCGCCCTCAGGCCTCTGGCCTCTGGGCGCCCCTTCTGGGGGATGGGGCGCCCTCAGGCCTCAGACCTCTGGGCCTGGGGCTCGGTCCTCTCTGGCACAGCTGGCTGCCGGCAGAGCCCGTGCGCACGTCACTGCGACCCTCTCTGGCCTCTGCTCCGTGGCTGCTGGGTGACCCCTCGTCTGGGGCTCTCCTCAGCTCTTCCAGGAGGGTAGCACGGTTGCCCCTTTGGTGGTCCTCCTTGGGTCCTTGTACTCTGGGGCCTCTGGATGTCTGGGGCCTGGATCTCCTCCATACCTGCTTCATGCCCTGGGGGACGGGGCTATGGCTCCCCACACTCCCTAGCAGATCGTTACATGGAGAAACCTTTTGAATACAAGCGTGCTGATCCACACAGGTGTACACACGAGTGTTCACAGACACAAACTACACCTTTCTTGGCTGCTACCTCAAAGCACATTGTGCTCTCTCGATCTTGCGTACTGCACAATAACATGTAATATTTAGTATTTACTGTTATCTACTGTTAGCTAATTTATTGTGATGGTGTTGTACAGTGTTGGTCAAGTTACTTGAAAAAAGTAATCAGTAACTAATTACTGATTACTTCCCCCAAAAAGTAATCCCGTTACTTTACTGATTACTTATTTTCAAAAGTAATTAATTACTTAGTTACTTTTTAAAAACACGATTTACAACCTGAATAGGTGATAAAGCGATAGATCTTTCAGCCCAATTCTGCATAATCCATCATACAAAATGTAATCAAATGGAAAAGTCTATTTTTAAAACTTGTTTTATTAGTTTTAATCTTTTAACTTTATGCATCAAGCAAAAATTTAATTATATGCAACATTCTCTGACTGGAAGAAATTTGTTTAATATTTAAACCTATTTTCTGCACATTCCAGCACATAAAATACTTTTTTTTTTGTGTTTACACTCAGTCTTTCAAATAGATGCAAGTAAAACACAGCAGAAAATAAATAAAATCAAAGACTAGCGCTCCTGTTGCTCTATTTTCACCTGTAAAGCAGGAGTAAGGTAGGCGGAGGTTTACCCTGGTGTGGGTGTGCCGCAGCGGTCAGCTGAAGAATCCGCGAGTTTCTCTGTGAGTTTCCCATTACTTGGTAGCGCACTCGGTGCTTGCTTGGAAGTTTAGGGGTTTTTTCGCTGTAAAAAGAAGTTTTCTTCCCACGCACAACGGACACTAATGTTTTTGTCACTTTTTATGGAATCAAACTCAAAGTAAGGTCAGTACTTCCAAGCTTTAAACGCTGCACGCTCATACTGTCTCCCGCACTCGATATGTTATCCATTGTTGATCTGCACACAGCTGTTGTCACAAACGTCGCACTCGCTTACGTCACTGTCATGAGACATTCTGCAAAAAAATCACGGTTTTAGTAACGCAGCGTTCCTACGGGAAAGTAACGGTAATCTAATTACCGTTTTTGCAATAGTAATCCCTTACTTTACTCGTTACTTGAAAAAAGTAATCGGATTACAGTAACGCGTACTGCCCATCTCTGGTGTTGTATTTATTATGTTGCTCTTTTTTGTTTGTTTTCCCTTCTGTTTTTTTTCTTCTCTCGAGAGGTGATCCAGGTGGGTTTTTTTGTTTGTTTGCTTGTCTTTTCTTTTTTTTCTTTCTCTTCCCTCCTTTCTCACCATCTCCTCTCTCCTCTATTTTGTCTTTCTCTCTTTCTTTCATTCTTTCTTTCTCCCTGTCCTATCCCCCAGTCATGTCTGTCCCGTCTGTAACAATTGAAAATAAAATAAAATAAATACATAATTTAAAAAAAAAAGTATTGATTAGGATTAAGTGTGTTTTCATCTAAGAAAGTCTATTAGTATCTGCATCCTTCATAGACTTAAGAGCTCTAAGAACCCACAGACTTCACACAAATTTGACTGTTAAATCCAAAAGTCTTATGCTCTACTATATCTTAATAAAAGTTACTAAACGTTAAAGTTGCTTTGAAGGGTGAACTTCTTCCTTGATATAGCCTGCTAATGGTTGTAAAGCACAGATACTGTTTCAAATGAATTCCGTCAACTTCACAGGATGAAGTGCTGGCTTCTCTGGTGGCTGGTGTTTTTTGTGTCACACCAACCCTCTGCATGTCCTCCTTCAACAAACGACTGCAACACAATGCAATATCTAAGTTCAGGAGGTCCAGGTTCCTGCGTCAGAATGTGTCCCCAGTGTCAGAATGAAGGTAGAATCCTATAAGGTGCATATTCCTAAAAAGCGCCTTGAGGCGACTTTTGTTGTGATTTGGCGCTATATAAATAAAATTGAATTGAATTGAATTGAACTATAATATTGATCTAGAGTGCTTGTTTCTATGCTTTAAGTTTGAAGTGTCTCACCCACACATCTTTGTTTTTGGGTAATACAGTAAATAAAAATGTACCAAAGTTTAAATTAATTACTTGAATGTAGTGAAAATGTGAAAATGTGTGCTATTTTACAGGTGATTCCTGCTGCTGTATCAACTGTGTAGACAACATTTTGGAAAAAGGAAGTCATGATGACACTATCAAGTAAACACTTTCATTCCAAATGAGAGCATAGTTTTTTTTTATTTCAATTGTTTGGCGTTTTATGTATGTAGGAGTACAACACAGAGTTGAGTTTTTAAGATATTTAAGATAGTTTATAGTATGGCATAAGAATTATTGTAAGAATCAAAATGATGCATGCTAATATTTACTTGTCCTTTTTCACAAGCGCGATCATGGAGCTAGAAGATTTTATGGAGGAAGAAAAAATAAACGGGACCGATTTAGCAACGTGTTATGACAATATTGTTTTTCTCCAGTATGAACCCAATGACATGTTCGACGGCCTTGACATTTATGCGAGTGATAATGAGGTATTTAAAAAACTCTAATGATGATTTTTTTTTATATTAAAATATTTATTAACACTGTAAAGAAAACAAGATGGAGTGTTTTACATTGGGAAAAAAAAGATACAAACAGTGTACATGTTTATTTTTTTCATAAGCAACAATACAGGTTGTATATTATTACTTATACTATGAAATATCTCAACATTTGCTTTACGGATTAAACTTTGCTGCTGCTTCAAAGACTATGAATCTTACTGATTTGTCATCTAGTTCAAGATTAGATGCTAAAATATATTTAATCATTTTCTGAATAATCACTGTCAGATCATTATTTTAGTTTTTCTGCAACAAAAAACTCATATCCATCAGCCTTGGTTGAGAGTTTCATTGTGTTATTACAAGTATTCACATGCAATGTTTCTTCTTCTTGTTTTTGGCATTGTGTCGATAATATAGGACATATCATACGAGCCTCTTCCCAACAGCACAGTGAGCGTTCAGCTGCCAAGAGAACTGGATCCTGGACAGAATAACACAATCGTGTTCCTCAAGCTCAAGTGGCCTGAAACAAACCAGGTCAGGGAGTAGATTATGTTTTATGAAATTTAGATTTTTCACATGTGTACAGATTTTACAATAGTAATTAAACTTCTTTGTTTGCAGACCATATGAACTAGACATATACACTGGAAATGCTGACTTTAAGTGCACAGTATCCTCAATATTATATTATTATTTTATAATGAGATTATTTAAAGCTATTTAATAGCAATTCTCCCAGCAAACACTAACTCACATACAGTTCTTTTAGTGATTAAAGAAAGACTCCACTGATGGAATTTTATGTCCAGTATGTTATTGTCTGCATGATTTATCAAATCAGGGAGACTGTTAGAGGAATGATATGTTTGTACTTAGCTTCATACCTTATGATTCAATGAGCTAATGTTTAAGTATTAAAGAATATCTCCATGTTTTCACCACAAGTGATAGAAGAGTGCAGTCATTTATGTATTTTAAAAATGCTGATGATGAGTAGCAATGCATTAGTTTATAAACTTTTAATACTGAGCTAATAAATTTAAAGACACCTTTGGGAACCTCTCCAATTTGATGTTGGTGGTTCAGTCCCTGTCTGCTCCAGTCTGTGTGCCAAATGTCCTTGGGCACATACTAACCACAAGTTGCTCTCTGATGTATCCATCGGAATATGAATGAGTGTGATAGTTAGATAAGAAGCACTTATGTAGAAAAAAGTGCTTGTATAAAGTGTGTGAATGGAATATGAAACTGATTATTAATGAAAGTGTGAATATAAAGCACTTTGAGTACTCAGAGTAGAAAAGTGCTATATAAGAACCAGTCAATTTACCATTATTTTTTACAGTTTTTTTTTAATTTGGAGATATTAAGAGTTCAGTTTTCACACAGGCTGTAATATTTTACAAACAAGGAAGTGGCATATTCAAACAACTGTGCAGAAATAGATGCTCTTTAGGGAAAAATCAACAACACCTTTAAATATGATGCAAATAATAATGAATGCATTTCAGAATAGACAACAAAGCGTACATAAATCTTTCCTGTGAAAACCAACTGATGAATTTGTATCATACTGTAGAGTATTTTAGGATCCCCATATGAAGTGTATGATCGATTACTGGTTGGCCTGAGTGTGGAGGGCAAGAACATATCAGGACTACAGCAGCGTGTCAACATCACCATCAACCTTACCAAGAAAATAAATGTAAATGCTTCTGAATTTTATCATTTACTCTACTTTTGCCTGTTAACATTATATTATTGAATATATTTTATATTTTGTTCAACAAATTCTCAAAAATTAGGTATGTATAGTAAAAGCATGTAAACGTGTAATATTTCTGTGACACAGAAAACCCAGAAACCCTCGTGCCACTTCTTTAACTTCACAACACGCAGTGAGTAACCAAGCTTCACATCAACATTAGTGTCTAACATAAATCTTTATTTTATAAACCGGAGTCATTGTTGTTTGTGTGTTTTTTCAAGATTACAATGGTGAGCTGATCTGACTTGGATGTAGAAGCATCTTGTGTATAACTGATCTCTTTGTTTGACTTACCAGATTTTAGTGAGAATAGCTGCATTACCCTATGGACACATGGTCAGAATAATGTCACCTGTTCCTGTGATCATCTCACATACTTTGCTGTGCTCATGGTAGGAGTGAACTTTTTCATCTTAAAAAGCGGAATTTGGGAGTTGATGGGAACGTCATCAACAAAATATTGACAAACACCTCAGTAATAAAATATGAAATCTCTATTCATTTATCTTAACAACCATTTTCTGATCTGCTTCACAGTTGGCAGGTGTGTTACTAACAATCCAACAGGTTCATGCTGAGTTTGACATAGTTTAACTATGTGTTTCTCCTGCTTTGGTGAAAAAGTTGTTCTGTGCTATTTTTTCCTCAGTAGTGACGCTGTGTGTGTGTGTGTGTGTGTGTGTGGGAGAGGCAAACATAAAAACACAGATGTGTTTCTCTGTCTTTGTGAAGACATTCACTGAATTTAATCTGTTCCCAAGTCTAACCATCATAAGAAGTCCGGTCCTAAATAAAGCTAACTTTGATTATTTTAATCCTTTATAGGGCATTTACTGAAAAACTTCGAAAGTCAACATTTCGACCCTCAAGTGTTTTTAAGGGTGTTACAGGATTTTTAATTTAGCGTTGTGCATACTCTCTCTTTTGTTTACATTTTATGTTGTAGATCGAGGTCACCGAACTTGCCCAGTATGGTTCCTGGCCCATCTAGGCTAAAACTTTTTCCAAAAACCATATTCATAAAAAAAAAAAAAAAAAAATAGAAGTAAAACACAAATAAACCTAAAGGAATATTTATTTCTTATCATGAATTACACTGACACTGTCACAAATATAACAAACATATCAACGTGTAGTCCTTCCCAAACATTCCATGAAAGAAATCAGCACTTTTTTAAAGTTTTTATTCAACTTATCAAAAAACTGTGGCGCTTAAGTGTAGTTCTACTGAAATACTACTATAACTACTGCTACTGCTAATAATGACAATAATAATATACAGTTCTGTGTCAAAGCCTTGAGCCACCCACCATTTCTTTATATAACAACTGCGTTTGTATTCTTAAGAGTCTGACAGTTAATATTTGCTATGCCTTCAGCCTAAACTCACATCAAACTTTCTAGTAATTCCTTTAAGCAGTTTTCAAGTTTTCAAAGAATAGTTTCTTGTAGGACATTCAAAGCTGTTTTTTGTATCCCAAAAGGTTGATTCTGTTCATCTGTACGTAGCGTTTTTAGTGGGAGATTTCTTTTTTCTTCCGCTAACAACACTACGTCCAGATGAACAGAATTAACCTTTTGGGATTTACTTCCCTGGATGATTGAGCATGCATCAATACTTTTTTTTTAAATGTTGACTCCTTTTGCTCCACTCTCTGTCAGGACGATCCCATAATAATGCTTCAATAATGTTGTGTGTTTATTTTCTATCCAGGTACTCTGGTGTAGTTATAGTATCTTGGAGTTAATGCTGAAATATGAAACAGTCAACAGATGGTATTGCATGACTGACCAAAATCTGACAGTACCTTTACTGTGTTCATAATAACATCAACTTTGATAAGATTCACAACACCAGTAGCTGAAATGTCAACGTGACAGAGCTCCCACTGTATCTTACAGTTAGCTGCAGGCACTCAGCTAACTGTACCTCTTTCCTGACCTCCTACACTTTAAAAACAATTGAGCCAAAAAATGTCATGACTCCATAAGCCATGTTGACACTGATTTTTAGTATAGTTCTTATGTAATTTAACATACACCAGCCTTTTCTCAGGAATGGCTTCTTGACAGACAGACATCTGTCCACTCACAAAATTTCTTATGACACTTTTGTAAACTGAAGGATCGCCTGAAGGGCAAGAAGCATCTGTCCTGTCCTGTGTCAGGTCCTTCCTCTTTTTTTGTCCTACTTCTTAAGGACATTATTTTCAGATACTGGCCTGCCACTTCTTTAGTCCAATTTCCTCTTTTAAGAATGCACCACACCATGCTGAAATATGCCATTTTTTTGCTAATAGCTTGGGATCAGTTTGTTGGTGTAAATATACTATTCAGTGCCCTTAAACCTGTGTTACATTTGCCACAGGTTTAACTAAAGAGTTAGGAATGAATTATGTGCTTTTGCAACAAGGTGCTAGTAACAAAGATACAATTTAATTAAAAATATATAAGAAAGTCGGTCTCCTTAGAAGCTAAATATAAAGAAATAGGTGGTGGCCCAAGATTTTCATGCTGCTGATGTCAGTGCATGCTCAAAATGTTACTCTATGTTAAAATAGAAAGATGCCTTTGTCCAGTTTACGTGACTTATAACTGTCGTCTCTTACTAAAATTGTCCTTTGTTGCTCTGTTAGTGCAAATATTCTCACCAACTGTTTATTGGTTCATTGATTTGTCCCCATCTAATCTACATCAGCTCTTTATTGTTTTTGTCTCTTTTTGGTTTTCATTTCAACTCTCAATGGGGATGCTGCAAAATAATGTGAACGTGGGTTTTCTCCACAGGTTCCTGCTTCCCCATCACCTAAAGACCAGGAGATTTTAACATATATCACTCTGATTGGCTGCAGTCTGTCTCTTTTTACCCT
This sequence comes from Perissodus microlepis, assembly GCF_051167445.1. Lineage (NCBI taxonomy): Eukaryota > Metazoa > Chordata > Actinopteri > Cichliformes > Cichlidae > Perissodus > Perissodus microlepis. Next base: position 4,464,712 of record NC_140461.1, read on the forward strand.
GGTCATCACTGTTTTGCTCTTCATCACAAATAGGTAATTATTTTTCTCCTTGATGACATTCTTGGCAGCACAGTGGCGCGGTGATTAGCACTGTTGCCTCACAGCAAGAAGGTCCTGAGTCCAATTAAACCACCTGAAAGGGGCCTTTCCGGATAGAGTTTGCAAGTTCTCCGCATGTTTGCGTGGGTTCTCTCCGGGTACTCCAGGTTCCTCCCACAGTCCAAAGACATTCAGATAGTGGCGTTGTGTTAATTGACAACGCCCATAGGTGTGAATGTGAGTGCGAATAGCTGCCTGTCTCTATGTGTTAGCTCTGCGACAGACTGCTGACCTGTCCAGGGTATACTCTCCCTCTCACCCTATCGTAGCTGGGATAGGCCCAATTCCCCCTGCAACGGTGACAATTTTATTTCAAACAAAATTTGACCAAATAATCTACATGAAAGTTGTCACTTACCATGAATCACATCTCCTGTATTTGCCAGAAAAGTCAGAGAAGATGTTTCTATGAGGGTCCACATCAACCTCGTGATTGCACTGATCCTCCTCAACCTGCACTTCCTGCTAAGTTCCACAGTAGCAGCAGTGTCCTCCACTGGGGTCTGTTTATACATGGTTCTTGCCCTTCACTACTCTCTATTGGCCACTTTCTTCTGGATGGCCTTGGAGGGATTCCACCTCTACCTTCTCTTAGTCAAAGTCTTCAACATCTACATCAAGAGATATCTGCTCAAACTCAGCGTGGTGGGATGGGGTGAGTGGAATAATTTAAGCATGAAGCTGTTATTATCATAATTTGAATAAGTGTTCAGTTCTTGTGTTTCAGGTGTTCCAGCAGTCATTGTGTCAGTGGTGGTGATCATAGACAGAGGCTTTTATGGTCTTGTCTCTCTGGACACATCTAACTCCAACAAAAGGGCAATGTAAATCATATTTACTCATAAATGTTGGTATATGGGCACCAAACTCAATTTCACCAAGCATCTAATTTGACAAAGCTGAGATACTGAGTAGTTTCTGATATATTTAACCACATGTATCTAGAAATCTGCAATCACATCTCTATGGAGTACAGAATGTACTTTTAAATTTCACAGTCTGAGAGACCAAAACATGTATTATGTGCATTCCCTTTCTTTTAGATGCTATATAACCAATAACACTGTAAATATGGGGACTACAGTGGGACTATTCAGCTTGGTGTTCCTCTTTAACATGTTCATGTTTGGAACGACAATCAGATGTGTTTGGGTTCTACGCAAAAGCACAGAGGTACGGGGCAGTTTTGTATTGCTATTAAAATTGAAGTTTTCTCTGTCAATATGTCCTGTGAAAACTCAAATAACTAGTATAACTAAATAATTAAATTAGTCTTATCAGCTGGGAGTTTTACATAAGAACACTATGGAATACCTCTAGTCATCATTATTGTTCATTTTTGTTTAACATTAATTGTTCCTATTAAAGGATAAACTGTATGATGGGTTATCAAAAATTAAAGGAACACTTTTTAATTAGGAGATTTAACTTGATGAAGTGAACTTCAGATCAATATCCCAGGTCAGTTAAGTAGCAGAGGGAGTGTTACTCAGTTTCAGCTGCTTTGATATTAATGAAATTAACAGGAACCCTGACTGCCATTAGGTATTAGGATAAAATCCTTGTCAGACCCTAAACTGGATAAGTGGGTCCTGGGCTTCTCCGGGTACATGACAATGCGGTGAAAGTATGCAGGCTGTTCCTGAGGATGAAGGAACTGATAACATTCACTGCCCTCCACACACATCTGACCTAAATCCAACAGGACACCTCTGGGACATTATGTTTTGGCCCATCCGATGCTGCCAAGTTACAGCTCAACTGTCCAGCAGCTCAGTGATGCCTTAGTGCAGATCTGTGAGGAGATCCCGAAAGACACCATCCATCGTCTCATTAGGAGCATGCCACAATGTATCCAGACATACGTACAAGCACACAGGACCCTACGAACTACTGAATACCATTTTAAGTTGCGGCAATGAAAGTTCAGCAAAATGAACCAGCCTGTGGCATCATTTTTCACTTTAAGTTTTGGGCTCTCTGTGAATTCAGACCAGTGTAGGTTGATAGTATTATTTTTATCCCAACAACATGGCATCCTTTCTCCTAACACATTAACCAGTCCACATCAGCATTGATTTTTTTTCAAAATTTTTGCGGTATATTGTTCCTCTAATTATTTTGAGCAATGCATTATATTTTGTGGTCATTTATTAAAAAAAAAACAAAAAAACCAACAACAACAACAACAACAACAACAATAAAAAAAATCCCCCACATACCCATTATTAAAAATGAGTAAAAATGGACTCTTCAAACTCATTTATCTGTTTTAGATTGTATATTATCTCCTTTGTCATTTCATATTTGGCCAATCAGTTTGGGCAGAGTAACTGTGACAAAGCAAAGAAAGACATTTGTACCCTGCTGGGAGTCATGACTCTGCTCGGCATTACCTGGGTCCTGGTCTTCTTCTCTTTTGGCCATCTGACCATTGTTGGCCTCTACCTCTTCTGCATCCTGAACTCACTTCAAGGTCCGTATAATCTTTTTTGTTTGTTAAGCTCAGTTCTGTGCTGATATTAGTCCAAAAGCACTGATTTGCAAATTTGCTGCCTCTTGGGACATGAAAGTAATTCAGATGGGCAGGTCATTTACAATTTATTAACTCTCTCTCTCTCTCTCTCTCACACACACTCACACACACACACACACACACACCTCTAACTTTTGAAATTTTGTACTTTCTTACTTTTCTTACGTTCTTTTGAAATAAATTGAATAAAACTATTTTTTATATCATTTTGTAAGGGAAATACTCTTTTAGGTGGGCATTAGAGTTGTTTTTGGAGAACCACAGAATTTAAACTTAAAAACAAAACAAACATAAACTACAGCTACTGATATGCAGGCCCAGCACCCATATACAGGAACTGTGGTTTAGCTCTCTTAAAAAAGTTCCAATCTCTGGTCCGTGAGTCTTACCCAGCAGGCAATACAAAATTCCGATGGAGCCTAGGAATGGTTAGACATCACTGCCTTGATGTCCAAGTGTCTTCCCTGCTCACGCGGATATGAAAAACCCGAGTAACCTTGCAGGTCGTCAAAGGAGCTTGCAAAGAAAAGCGTCTGGACTTCTTTAAGTTACTTGAAGACGTTTCACCTCTCATCCGAGAAGCTTCTTCAGTTCTAAGGTCAAATGGTGGAGAGTCCCAGATATAAACCTAGTGGGAGTATCCCCCCACAGAGGGACAAAAGGACCCCCTGATGATCCTCTAATCGCCTGAGCCAAGGTGTGAAACTGGGTGTGGGTCCCAATCAGCCAGAGTTTCGGGTGTGTTCATTGTGAAACCTGGCCCCACCTTATCATGCGAATTCCTGAGGTCAGATGGCCCAGGATGTGAGTGGGCGTTAAGGCGTCTGGGAAGGGATCTCAAAACTGGATTATAGATGGCAGAGAGTTGGTGTCGTAAACCCCCGCCTCTGTTCAAAGATGGTCGCTCACAGTGGACATAGATGGCTTCTTTCACTCCTCTTTCAAACCATCTGTCCTCTCTGTCTAAAATGTGAACATTGGCATCCTCGAAAGAGTGTCCTTTATGTGATGCATAATGGAGATGGAGATGGACTGCTGAGTCTTGTCCTGTGGAGGTGGCTCTTCGGCCTTAACGCCCACTCACATCCTGGGCCATCTGACCTCAGGAATTCGCATGATAAGGTGGGGCCAGGTTTCACAATGAACACACCCGAAACTCTGGCTGATTGGGACCCACACCCAGTTTCACACCTTGGCTCAGGCGATTAGAGGATCATCAGGGGGTCCTTTTGTCCCTCTGTGGGGGGATACTCCCACTAGATTTATATCTGGGACTCTCCACCATTTGACCTTAGAACTGAAGAAGCTTCTCGGATGAGAGGTGAAACGTCTTCAAGTAACTTAAAGAAGTCCAGACGCTTTTCTTTGCAAGCTCCTTTGACTACGATGACCTGGATGACTGAGAACCTTCACAGACAACCTTGCAGGTCAAATCTCAGATTTGATCCAGCTGGTAATCTGGGATGATTTTAGAGGCCTGGACGGTGGTGATGTGTCATGAGCAAAAGCATCAGACTCCCATCGAGTGGGAGTTGGCTCCCCACTTTTTTTAAAAATGAGGTTTGTTGTGTTGCCACAGTATTTAACTGTCTTCCCACATACATCGCACACAGCATAATTTCTATGCTGAACGTAAATGAAGTTATGATCTGTGAACAAAATCAAGATTGGTCTAATGTTTTGTGCCTCAGGTTTCTCATTGGCTCACACTCTTGCGGAGCCGTAGCACGCACATGAATGAGAGGCGGAAGGCGATTGTAGTTTCTATTAACAGGGTATTGTCGACTATCCCGCTAATTGCCGAGTTTACTTTTGTCTGTATCTCATATTTATGATTAAAAAAAAAAAAAAAAGAAATTAAAAAAGTTTAATCAAATTGGATATTGATATTTTTGTATGGGAATTGATCCTGCAACATGAAATGCTGGTAATGAAGTATCAGCATTTCAGGATTCAGGATTAGATATTTCTGAATGTCAACCTGCACTGAGGACATACTGTTTGGCTACTGAGTGTGGTTCTGTTTCTGTTCTGTGGGTTTGTTTGCAGTGTTTTGTTTTTGTGTTAAAATAAAAAGTTGGATTAAAATACCAGACAAAAGTGAGAATGCCTGCTTTTGTAACAGAATAAATACACAATATTAGGCAAATATAAGGATTCGCACAAAAACACTAAATGCAAAAGTGTTTATCAACACATAAAACATTCATATTTACCAAATAAGGTTAAAATATGAGGCCACAGATGATAATAAATTAAGAGCCATTTGGGAGCCACAAGAGCCAGCTCCTTGAAAGGAGCCGAACTTCCCATAACTACTGTGTTGAGCACATTGTATTTATTCCATTCATGCGATTGTCTTGAGTTTTTCTTCTGTTCTGCTCTGTTATGATTCTGTTCAGCCATGTCTTGTTCTCCCCAGCTGTTTCCACTTCTCTAATCACCTCTCCATCCTGCAGATCCTGACACATAGTTCATTTACTGCTTTCATTTTGAAATGTGAATCCTCATTGCATCTCTTGTATACAGTCTAAACATTTGCTTTCCTCTCTCTCTTCTTTGTGTCATGCAGGTTTCTTCATCTTCCTGTGGTTTATGATGTCAATGAGAAAGGCTAAAACCTCCGTTACTAAGACAAGCAATGAAAATCATAGCAACAGCACCTAGCTTACACACAACTACCAATACCTCAAGAAGTGCCCATGTGTGTCCTGTTGGAATGTATAACATTGAAAAATTATTTTTTATTAAGTTCATGTATACAACAGTGCATCAGGTAAGAGAGCAACCGAGACCAAGCAATGTATATGAAAGCATGAAGTGTGAAGATTTTAACTGCTCCACTTTAGTTTTGATGTTTTCTTGTTATTAGAATAGACAGAATGTTTGTGGCAAGGGGTTTATATTTCCACCAGAGCATGTAACATATAATGATAACGCATTTGAACCTTTTTAACTTTTGGAGCACTTCTGAGAGTGAAAATTGAAGTAGTCATGTGGGAAAGGAAGGCCAGAATAAGACAGATGATAGATGAAGTGTTTCTACTGCACCTGCTTTCAGAGCTCAGAGGTATAACAACAGAAAATTGCTCTTTTGTCACATACTCATTTGCATATCAATCGGGGATTTAAATGAAACTCATCTGGCATTAGTTTAGTGTTTTAAGAGGCTGCTATGTTGATTGCATGAAGAACATTATTATGCTCTATTGTACTTGGACTGCTTTTAAGTTTCTTTATATTAAACATTGTGAATCAGTAAAGACTGTGGTGTCAATAATAGCAGTAATAGCTGCCTCCCTGACCAGCTGGTGGCTTCTGACTCATGAGAAACCTTTATGTGAAGGCTTCTGTGTATGTTGAGACAGAGTGTGTGGTGGGAGGTTGGACAGGTAAGCTGGGGTACCCTATATACTGGCTGCAGAGTTTTTAACTGTTAGACACACTAGGTTATGCGGTTGATGCCACGTTTGTATGCTTTTGATATACCTTTATTAGTCCCACAAGGGGAAATTTACTAACCTTTTTGTCGAGTAGCTAGATAGGCCTTTTTGGTTTGCACTTTATTTTATCTAGGCCCAGGGAAACTATTGACCTCTTCTTGTTTTATTAATTTCTTTGAATTGGCTCAACCGCCCAGTCATCCTCCCCCACCTTTTTATTTTTGTTAAGTTTGGCTGCCAAGGCAAACAATCAATAAATCCTGCCTAATTGTTAACTTTCCTGTTGTTCTCCTTCATTAATTTTGATGGTCTGGTGTTGCTGTCTCCTCCCTGCCTTTGCCTCCACCTTGGTTTGGTGGGACATAACACAAGGAATCATATGCCTAGACATTCAGTATGGGGACAACAGATTAAGCATAAACTCTTTGTGATATGTCTTTCAATGAGCTGTGCACATTTTGTTCCTTTTGACCCAAGTTGCTTTAGCTATGTAAAGCATGTCTGCCTGTGTTTGTGACCTTAAGTCCTTACACCTGCATGTGCAGAGTTGATACATGAAGGGGGGAAGGAAAACATTAACATAAGAACTTTGATACTTCTTGTGGTACGGCTTGCGAGTTTTCACGTGCGGCGCATGTGTGACCTACTATACTCACACCTGTTCAATTAGAACTGATATTTCTCATGCGTTGGTAGCCGGGACTTTCCCACAAGGACATTGACTGCTCATGCAAATTAGGGGGGAAGCAAACTTGTAAAAGCTTCCATGACAGGCTTCTAAATCCTTGCTCTTGGTACACTGCTCTCTAAAACAAATGCCCTCTGGGAAAAGCTTTACTGTCACTGAGGTTTTGGCACAACCCTTTGACAGTGACATGGAAGAGAATGTGTCAGAAACAGAGGATTGTGTTGAGGAGGACCCTGATTTTGAGCAATTCTCATCTGATGAGGATGAGAGTGTTGACACTCCTGTTGTCTCTCAACCACCAGCAGACACAATCCCTCCCAAAAATGGAAAGATAATATGGACTCTTTCCCAACTCCAACCACAGGGTTGACTCAGTGCTATCCTGAGTCAATAGCACGGAGTCAAGCCTGGTTCGTGGCCCCACCAGATACGCATTCAGTCATGTTGAGGATATCAAGTCATCATGTAAACTCTACATGAAACCATCGATTGAAAATATTGTACTTCTAATGATAAATTTTGAGGGGACGTGTGTGTATTGGGACAGTTGGAAAGACTTGGATTTAACTGACTTGAAAGCCTACATTGGCTTGCTCATTTTGGCGTTTACAAGTCAAGAGGAGCAACAGCAATCCTTTGGAAAAGTGAGACTGGAAAGCCAATATTTCCATCCACCATGTCTCTCAAGACCTGTCATACCCTTGGATGACAGGGAACCAAGGCAGAGCCAACAAGAACGTGACAAACTTGCTGCTATAAGGGATGTGTAGGAATCCAAGCCCCCATGTGACTGTTGACGAGCACTTGGTTGTGATTCGTGGCCGCTGTCAATTTCGGCAATAAATGCTGAGCAAACCTGCCAAATATGTCATCAAAAAATGGGCCATTTGGAAGCACCATGCCCTGCCGTGTTTTAAATGCAGTTTAGAACAACATGCAGCAACACTACACATCAGCCTTAGTTATGCTGCAATAGACGTAGGCTGCTGGGGATTCCCATGATGCATTGAGTTTTTCCTTTCCAGTCACCTTTCTCACTCACTATGTGTTAATAGACCTCTCTGCATTCAATCATACTTGTTATTAACCTCTGTCTCTCTTCCACAGCATGTCTTTTATCCTGTCTTCCTTCTCTCACCCCAACCGGTCGCAGCAGATGGCCCCGCCCCTTCCTGAGCCTGGTTCTGCCGGAGGTTTCTTCCTGTTAAAAGGGAGTTTTTCCTTCCCACTGTCGCCAAAGTGCTTGCTCATAGGGGGTCATATGATTGTTGGGTTTTTCTCTGTATCTATGAAGCGCCTTGAGGCGACTTTTGTTGTGATTTGGCGCTATATAAATAAAATTGAATTGAATTGAATCAGCGGGCCGAGGGACGTATGGAGACTTCTCATACCCCAGTTCTCTGTTAGCCATCATGGCGGAGGGGCTGGGAAGAGGTGTTGGCTGTCTGATTGGGGTCTGGGATTCAGGGCTTTCCTGCTGCTGGAGAACCGGGGTCGGTCTGCTTGTAAAAGTGTCCAAGGTATGGACACCACACGTCTTGCCGGTGGCTGATGCCTTCAGTAAATGTTTGAGGTGTGAAATAAACTGCAAACAAAGTATGAGTGTGTGTGGTTGGAGGATGTGTTTGTGCAGGGGGACTCAAAGCACATTGCATGCTGCACAACAACGTTTAATATTTAGTATTTACTGTTATTTACACTTAGCTAAATTAATGTGATGGTGTTGTGTTTATTATGTTCCTCTCCTTTTTTTGCTTGTTTTCTCTTTTTTCTTTTTTTTCTCTCAACACGTGATCCAGGAGAGGTTTTTTGTTTTTCATTTTAAGTGTCCTTTCTCACTGTCCCTCTTCCTCTGTTTTTCTTTTCCTTCCTCTTTCTTTCTCCCTTTCCTACCCCCCCATGTCTGTAACAACTAAAACTAAAATAAAATAAAAAATAACAAAGGCTGATCAAATGGACCAATATGGCAAGGCCAAGTAAATCCGTTGGGTATCTTTGCTGACCTTCAGGAAACAATTCTGATGGCTAAAGAACCAAATGGGACAAAAAAGGGGCCATTTGCTCAGCATGTGATGCACAGTCTAGCTTTGCCTTGAATATGCAAGTTTACTGAGGCGGATGCCCTGGTGAAGAACCAGAAAAAACAGGGCAAAAAATGGTACTTGACATGGCTGAAGGCCTGCATGGGCATAATATCACATGTTCATTTTTTTTTTCACATCTTGTGCCTTGGATGAAGAATTGTTCAAAAGGAAAGTTACCATGTTGGGGACAGTGAGAAGGAACAAGCCGGAGCTTTCTTCTGAACGTCTTGCTGTCAAGAACAGGAAGGTAACATCTTTAGTGTTTTCCTTCACTGAAAAAGCAACTCTAGTCTACTATTGCCCCAAGGAAAGGAACAATGTCCTGCTGCTCAGCACAAAGATGCTGCCCTGAGCACCAGGGAAGACAAAAAAAAACCACAAATGGTGCTAGACTATAATGAGACAACCTGGCCAAAGGTCATAGCCACATAATGGCTTTGGTGAAAACAAACAAACAAAAAAATGAAACTCAGCTCAACTCTGCCATTGCCCGTTGTAAGCCTGGATAAGCCTGGAGTGTCATTATCAAGGGGCTATTTATGTATTCAATAAATAAACAGAGCGCATGACACAAACACTTATTCTCGAGGAAAATATTGTAAAATATGTTAGTAATATCCGAGGAGAATAGAAGGATTAATGTATTCATTTGATAAATGACAAAGGCCTAACTCTAAATTGCATTAATTTCTGCTAATGAAAGCTATGGATGCATTTATTTTGCAGACAATGCATTTAAGGTATTAGTTTATTGTTTTTTTTATGATGAAAACAAGATAATCGACTACAATAGAAACAAGACAAGAGGAAACCTCTCCCGCTGAAAGTCTCTGGTTTAACAATAAACCCTTTAACTGCTTCTAAATCCAAACGTAAGGGTTTATAGGGTCTTGATTCTTTGTTGCTAAATAATGTTTTAAGAATATGTTATTTATGCAGTGCTTGATATTGCAGGATAATGCAGCTCAGGTCAATGAACTGTTGCACCACAGCAAGAAGGTCCTGAGTTCAATTCCAACATCAGGCCGGGGTCTTTCTGTGTGGAGTTTGCATGTTCTCCCCGTGTTTGCGTGGGTTCCGTCCAGGTACTCCGGCTTCCTCCCACCGTCCAAAGACATGCAGCTTGTGGGGATAGGTTAATTGGCTAATCCAAATTGTCACTAGGTATGAATGTGAGTGCGAATGGTTGTCTGTCCCTGTGTGTTGACCCTGCGACAGACTGGCGACCTGTCCAGGGTGTACCCTGCCTCTTGCCCTATGACAGCTGGGATAGGCTCCAGCGCCCCCCGCGACCCTGAAAAGGATAAGCGGAAGCGACTGGATGGATGGATGGTTTTGATTTGTAAAAGGAGATAACCACAACTTCCAGATACCTTTAGTGGGGAAGGCTAAATGGCACAATATCTTTTACACGTCTTTCATATTTTCTGTAATTCTGTTTACAGTTTTCTGTCCTTACTAGATGTGGGCTTGACTTGGATGATCCAGTTCAAAAGTCAGTGAACAGAATGAGAAGATGAGAATTCTTTCAACTCAGATTCCTCTTTACTTTGGTTTGCATCTCCAGTTTACGGTGGTATGTTACTTTGAGTTTTCTACACATGATATCATTTATTCATTTTCCTCTTTGTCTCTCCTTTCTCTTGTTCTTTTGTAAAAAGGCACGTGTGGGCAAACGTTTCCCCTTTACTGCGCACTTGTATCGAACTAGCTGGTGTTACGGATTCAAATATTGGGGATGGATACAAGAGGAAAAACCACAATAACAACACTGGTCCGGTCGGGTTGAGTCAAACGATGATTTTAATGATCACACGCGTGGGAGATGGACACCGTACGCAGACAGCATCAGATCTCAAAATGGTGGAGCATTGATCAAACTCTTATAGCCTCTAGTGGCCCCCACCTAGTCATAAAAGCCTAAACATTCACATTCTTTCTCTCACACGGCGTCTACGCTACGACCTTGGCTCCCTGTTTATCTGCTCCTGCTGAGATGGGGCAGAAAACCTCTCCAGTATGTTCTGTTCTCTTCTAATCAGACAAATAAGGCGATGACTTTCTGCAAACACTATTTCTTATAACTCAGCAGTATAATGCATCATAAAACAATATCATTCATTCACAATAAATCAGCAGTCTAATGTAATGCAAATCAGTTTAACAAATGCAATAGTTATCACCTTCTTCTAATTCAGGAGAATAATGCAAACTAAAACTACATAATAATTCACAATCTTTAATTAAGGGTCTAACATGGCATAAAATAATATTATAATCTCACAGTCCCCCTGTTGAGCTCTTTAGAATAAAGAGCTCACCTACACCCTGTAATCCAGTGTGGCCGGGTTCATTTCTTCTTACCCCTGAGGCCCTTTGTCCCCCTGTTGGGCGAACCATATGTGAGATGACCTCTGTGTTTGCGCAGTTCAGATGCAAGAAAAACTATAGCAGGTACAGATGACACTCCCCAGTTCTCCCACAGCTTTATCTTGGTGCTACCTTATACCCTTCAAATGTACTCAGACTAGAACCTCTGTCCGAGGAGCTTTTAGCCTTTTTTTTATTGCTGCAGCCACCAGTGTCTTCCAGTCGGGTGATCCTCTGCTCTTCTTTTTTTCAACCTCAGGGGTTAGACAACCCTTCAGTCGTTGCACAGATCAGGGGATTATTCTTCCCCCGATTTCAAACAACGATCTGTGTATCCTCGGGTCACAACTGTGTCCCCCAGAAAAAGGAACAGGAACGTGTCCCCCTTTTGACCAAGAGCCTCTCGAACCTCGTTGGTCTGGTGTTCCTGGATTTCCGCCAACCCCTTCATGGTTATTGCTGTGTTTATGGGATCCATCCTTTTGAGGTGACTTATCGGAGCCCAAACGCCATGACACTTGAACCCAGTTGGTGTCTTGGCCGTCACTGTGTCTGTCTCTGCTGCGAAGGATCCTCATATATCTGTGACCTCGTCTGGTGTCTGTTCCTTTCTCTGTAAGAGACAGAAAACCAAAACACCTCTCTGCCTAGCTCTAATAATCTAATGTTGTTATCTACTGATCTTCTGGTGATTCAGAATTGGTTTAGAATATTCAGAATGTCCCAGGGACTTATTCTAATCATATCCTATGTGTGTAAGCGTGTTTGCATTTAGCCCTCTGCACTCAAAGTCAATACCTGCAATATATCAGTCCGGACCATCACGCCGGACGAAGCTTATGACCTTCAAAAGACCGAGTGCCAACTCATTATAAGCACATTTGCAAGGTGTGTAAGAAAATGATTAAAACCACTCATTTTAACAAAAGACATCAAAAACAAATTAGCCATTGTTAATTCTAACATTCCTACCGTCCCACGGTTTCCTCTCCAGTGTGGAACTCAGCTTCTCATGAACACAGGCATTTTATCTTCTAAACGCTATTCAGTTCATTTCAATGATTAACAAACGATATAACTGAATAAAAGATTACAAAGAAAAGCATGATATCAGTGTAATGTAAGCGTGTGCGGCCTTCAATGCCCAAAGTCACTCCAGTCCATAGATCAGCCAAACATCACGTTGACTGTAGCTTTTAACCCTTATTAACTTGAGCACAACTCTATAATGAGCAACAAACTGCAATATGTATAAAAATGATCATGGTTACACCTGCAATGAAAGATCATATGATTATCCTGACACCTGTAAATAAAATATTAACCTGAGGTTATAACAATCACTGTAATACAAATGTTAATGTAATGTCAATAGCTTCAATAAATGATTAACGCAATGCTTGTTATATGATTCTGATGCAACAATAATGCTGATGCTAAAATAACAGTAAAACACCCCCTTTTATCCCGTTTATACACTTCCCACATAAACGTTTATAAACGCCTCTTTTAAATTTTATTTCCCCCTGTTTTTCCCTCACTGACCACAGCAGGGGAAGCTTTGTTTTGATTCAGCCATGAATCCAGCTCACCTGATTCACCACTGAGCCCCACCGTCACTGGCAACTGACAGAGTGGCGCTGCATACTCGTCCTTTAATGTCTCTATTTCCAATCTGTTAATTAGAGTACTTAAACATGAAGTAGACTACGTCCACAACAAGTCAATACAGCTGTAAATGTGGCCAATTATCAATCTATTACCAATCAATAACAGAAAATAGCTTTTATTTTATGCATGCTTTTAGTCAACCACTCACCCAGAGGATCTTCAATCCCAGAAAATTCCTTCTCCTCATTTAATGAGTCTGTCCTCCTTCCATGCCCTGGTAACTGGTCCATCCAGAGCCATATCAACTTGAAATATACATACAACAAGCCAAACCACACCTTGGTCACACCAACCCTTTTCCGCCCTGAAGATGTCCAACGCCATCTTAGTCTGGACTTTCAAAGGTGACTTTAACGCTGACTGTCCGACAATCCATTTTATAACATTTCCTGGTCAGATTAGCCAATCTCTGCACCAGGGATTTAATAGTTTTGCAATTTTCATTAGTTTTTATTTTTATTTAGTTTTGACTTCAGATTTTCAATTTTATGTCAGTTTTAATTAGTTTTTACCAATTGTTTGCTAGTTTAGTTTAGTTTTGATTAGTTTCAGTTATAGTTTTAATTGTGTTTGCAATAATTAAGTGTAACAAAATCCCAGTTTCATCATATCAGTCATGCTCTTGGAGTGGACGGAGCAGCAACCAGTGTCGCCAACTCCTCAGTAAGGAAAATCGCTATTGGTTGTCCTAAAAGTCGCTAGAAGTCACTAAATGACGTCATCACCTAATTTGCATAATTGGTCATGCTAATCTCATTGTAACCTATGTTGTTGGAGAGAGAAATAACATCGTGGAAGAGACATGAAGTGAGTAAAAAACGTCCTAAATGCATTTAGAGTTTATTTAGAACTACAAATTAAATTTCTTTTAGCAATTATTGTTTTGTTTTTTTTGACACAATTCCAACCCTGCTCCTTTACCTGGGCTTGGACCGGCAAAAGTGACCCGAAATAGGCACTCTGGTGGAGTTACTTTGTGTGTGTGTGTTTATAAGTAGTTTTAAACCTTGTGATCCACAAAACAGCATAAGAATAAAAGAGTAAAAGAAGAACTGACTGCGTTACAGCACCCGCTGCTTGTTGAGAGTAAAAGTGATACGCGCTTTCACGTCTTTTTTTACCTAAGGGGTCTGAAAACTCGCTAAATATAGCGACAAAGTTGCTAAGTTGGCAACACTGGCAGCAACACAGACGACTCGACTAACGTACTCCCACCTGCTGGCATAATTAGACAGCAAGAAAAAAAATCTGGAAACTAAACTTCATTTTCACCCTTGACTATTGTAGGACACGCACACATCAATGAAAACTAAACACATTTTTGCTATAAATTCAGTTAATTTTAGTTAGTTTCGTGAACACTCATTACAGTTTTAGTTCGTTTTCCTTTTTTGTTTTTATTTTTATTTCCGTTAACGAAAATGTTTTTTCACTTCTAGTTGTCGTTATTTCGTTAGTTTTTGTTAATGATAATAACCTTGCTCTGCACACTGGAATAAACATAATCAACATGATCAACATTTTACTGCGTGTTATTTCACCATCTTATCGATTCCAATGTTCCATCCTTATTTGGTTTGCGACATTATGTTTATCTAGAACTCCACTCTGTCTCTAAATGTTTGAAGAATTTTTCATGGTTGGGGTCAAATTTTGAGAATTTGACCATAAGTGAAAGTTATGGTGTTATCACCCCCTTCGGGGCTTACCTTTCCCAGTTTTGATGATATTCCTCCCTATTCTTTGCAAGTACCCCCTTTTGGTGGCGAGAAACTGTTGGTGTGGTCAAGTGGGTGCTGTAAAAACAAAAGCTCAGGACAGAACAGTTATCAGTCATGTACTTCATACAAAATTAGCATATATCTGATTTCATATTGATCCTCTGAGTGTAATGGTACATTTTAATTTGAATTTATCAAAGCTAAACACAATAATTTGTCTTCATTTTGCTCTTGTTCTTGTGCAGCACCACCTCCTATCACATGCCCCTGTCGGTTATATCCTACTTTTCTAAATTATTGACTATTTCAATGAAAGGACCTAAAAGACAGGGACCAGTGTTTATCATTACATATCTCCATTTTGAGTATGACAAGCCTATCATTCCCTGTTATCCATAGATATTAATAGAGTTTTTTGGCTTTTTTTTTTTTCCTCTATAAAAGTTAATTGACTTTTTACAGTGGCCTGCTATGGTTAATAATAACATGTTCAGTCATGAGTGAAATCAAACCTTTTCTTCACTTTAGCATTTAACATCCCCAACAACATAATGTGATACATTAATCAAAACAGAGCCACTAAAACACACTTTTCTCAATGCAAACATCAGTAACTCAAAATTAGCAACCAAAGGGTTAAGTCTGCAGTTCACACTCATGTGAAGCTACAGCCTCCCCCTTTAGTCTCTGTCATCCTTCTGTTCCTGTAAAAACAAAACAAAGCAAGACAAAACATCCACCCTTCTTTTACAGGCTGGGTGAATTGTTTGTGGACATTTACTAATCCTAAAGTCAGTACCGTTTTTGTCTCAGTATCAAGTCAGTTAAAACTTTTAGTCGTCAGTCCATCACAGTCCAGTCACATGCATACATCCACACACATTCATACCAGAAGTTGCTGATAATGGAGTCTCACGCGCAACCTATTCGAGCCTCCATCACCAGCAAGATGACGTCATCATTTTAAAGGAGAACAGTTCCTTGTTTTTTGGACTGGATTGACTCGCTGCAATCCTTTTAGGCTCAGGACTTCTCATGTGATCAATGTCCCATATAAGTGAATTTCTCCCAAGCCCATTATAATCATGGAGAAAAACACTTTGCGACTGTTTCCAGTAAGAGTATTTTATAGTGCTTTAAAGTTCAATCTCTCAGGCCTGGATTAAAGAGCTGATTTGTTAAATCAGGAACTCACAAAATATCAAAATATCACCACCGGTGGATCACACCTCTCAGATGTTCTAATTTCAGTGCACTGTAACAAAAGCAAAAACAAACGTAACCAATAAAATACTAATAAAGTAACAAATACTGGGGCCCATTGCAAACATGTCAAAGCATAAAACCATCTTTCTCTCTCTTAGAGAAAGAAAACAATCCAAACCTCACTGATAAAATCAACCTAGTGTTAAGCAAAACCCAAAAATCAACCAAAACTTCACCAGAAAGTTTTTCTCCCTCCCGGGACAATATTGTGTAGGAATACAGGTACCGTAACTCCTTTTTGCCCTGAAAAAACATGTTGGATTTACTTGATTCAATAGTGGACACTGGTTGCACACAAATGTTTTGCTTTGGCAGAAACTTAAACGACTGAGTTAAATCAACACAACCTTTTCATATTCAGTAAACCTGTGCATTTTGTGTTCATAAAACACGATTGAAACATGTTCAGATGGAGTAAATTGAGCTCCTGGAATATTTTAATCCTTCATAATTCTGTCAGTTTATTTCAACACTATTCAATAACTTTTATCCAACTACTACTTGGTCACTTAAATACTACATGTTGTCTTCATATTGCATACGGTTCAACAAAGTCTAGATCCTGGTTACCATAAAAATTGAATGGGTCTACAACAACTACTATCCTCCTACACTGAAAAAAATGTAATAGGGTGGTTGCTGAATTTGCATAGAATTACTTCATATATCCAGCATGACTAATTTAAATTTCACATCTAAACATATTTTTGTCTTTTAATTTCACATATTCTTTAAGAATATTCATTATTTTAGAACAAATCATGTTGAAAAGAAACAAGTTAGTCGTGTTTTATCCTCAAGCTCCGCCCCCTGGAAAGGAAAAATCGGCTGCACTGTCCGCCATTTTTGTCTCTCGCTTTGGAAAATCTACTACCATCTGGAGTTTTACACTTGAAGGTAAATAAGATTTTAAAGCTAACACACCAGTGAGAAAGAGTGTAGACTCTTTATATACGTGGACTTTTACTGGGGTGTTGTTATTTTACAGGTATGTGGGCTGTTTATCGAAAACCATGAAAGGCTAATGTTAGGCTCCAGTTAGCTAATGGTAACCGAAATTATGCGATAAGCAAATGAGTAATTAACATATATAATGTGAGTTAATATTGTTTGTATATTCTTTCAGTCTAAATTAACAGACTATTACAAACTTGCATCGGTGTCTGTAGTAAGTGGTGGTACCTGCAGTGTCTTAACCATTAAACAAGCTAATGAAGGGCCGGGATATGACTAGTTTGTTGAAACATGTCTGCTGCCAATGTGACTGCTCACACACGGTAACATTACCAGCACATAGCCACAGCCGCTATAAACATGCTGAAAGGTCAATCTAGCTTCTGTAGTCAGCAGCTGGAAGACTCAACACAGACCCAAGATTCAGTGTAACGGTTATCTAAATGTTGTGTGTCCTGTTTGTAAGCCCAGAAAAAGAAATTAAATAAAATGATGACCTTGAGCTTCAAGCTAATGTAAGCGTAATGCTATAGCATAAAGCGACTAATGCAATGATGAGGTTACTAAATTAGTAAAAATACAGTAAATATATTCAACATGAATCATTTATATTTTTGGTCTAAACATAATTAAGTCTCACGCCTTTCACTTGTTTTAGAAGGATGTTCAGTCTTTTAAAACCAGTCATGTCAAAATAACAGAAAATAGTTATGTTTTCTGTTGAAACTCCACCCCCCCAGGGTGTGTTCTGCGAGGGAAAATTCACCTCTCTATGCTCTGACAGTATTCTGCTTCTTTGCGTGGAGATTTCACTTCAGAAATGCATTACCTTTTTGAGCATTCTGAGGACTCAAATCACATGCTGTAATGAATCCATTTTTGTTCACCTAATGTGTTAATGTTAACATTTTTTTTGGAATAGTGACACAGATTAAAATAAGATTTGGTATAATGTTCTTTGACCAGTGTTCTGTTTAATTAAATTTTGGAATTCTGCATTTTCTAGGCCACAGATGAAGCCATTATCCAACGATCTAATAAGGAAACAACCATGGGAATTTACACCATAAAGTCAAGAGATGCCAATGGCAGCCCTGAGGACATTGGGATAGTCCTTGAAGGCCAGAGAGTCTGGCAGGATTTGGATAACTATACCCTAGCAGCTGCAATGCTGTTTGGACTAATGTACACTTTGAACCTCACCTACCCACTGGAAAAGTATACCTTCGAGGTATTATAGAAACTGGTTATGGAGCTCAAAAGGAACAGCCTTTCAAAGAAGGCCCAGGTTTTCAGGACCAGACTGTACGATTGAACAGTTTTCCAGTTATGATGTGGGAACAACATGTTTACCTCTTCGAATATGTACCATCCTTTCTTTTAAGCCAGCACTGGTAAAGTTGCAGTACATAGTGAAACTTATTTTTCTGGCACGTTTCAACTTGGGGCCTTTATTACTGCAGTTTTCACTTTTCAAGCCATGGCTCTTTTAAAAAAAAAAATTCAAACTTTGAATGTCCATTTTTCTCAATGGAAACGGTGCCTTGCACCAATTTCACCAGTTTGCAATTTTTTTCCCAAGGTGCACCACTACAAACAGATTGCATCGTCTAGTATTAGTGATTGTGATGTTTAGTGATAGAAGCAAGCCAATACTAATCAGTTTAGGTCTCTTGGTTTTGTGCCTGTGGGTTATAATGTTATTTTAAGTCTCTTCTTTGTGTCATTTTAATAATTACACCCCTGTTGCCATATTACCTTATGGCTCTTACATTTAAAAAACTATTTTTTACATAAGCGCGATGTCATAAGGCCCCACAATGTTGAATTCAGCTTACAGAAGATAACTTTGAGGAATGTTGTGGAATGTTTTTCAAGAGATGCATTGTACAAATATGACTCATGTATATTTTGGAAGCCTGAATTGAAAGTCCATTGTTACAACTGTGTAGTATTTTCAAAAATACAGGTCATTGTTCAAAAATGTTTTGCTTATTTCTTTGATTGAAGAGAAAGTGTACAGTACATACAGTAAGATCAGCCTTAATTTAGTTTTATTTATTGAACACTCAATTATATATTAGATTATATATTATATATTAGAAATTTGTTATAAAATAAAATAAGCTTACCATAAAATAATCTTGTCAATATAACACATAGTAGTCCAATACAATTAACACAAAAAGTTCATGTCTGATAAACAAGTGGTTTCTATAAATATTTGACCAGAATGAAAAACGTAACAACAACATAACAAAGTCATGTTCATGTTACCAGAAAAATGTGTGCAGGTATAACATAAAAAACTAAGGTTAACCAAACATAACTTAATTTCGTGCAACCGATTACAATAATTTTTTTACGTTTATCCCACTGATTATTTTTTTCAGTGTATCTTTATCCTGGTTGCAACAGGGCTGGGAAATAACCCTGAAGTGATAGGTTACCAGGCAGGGTACACCCCGGACAGCTCACCAGTCTATCAGATAGAAACAAACAACCATTTACCCTTACATTCATGGATAATTTAGAATCATCAATTAACCTAGCTCTAATAGCTACATGACTTTTCACTGTGGCAGGAAACCAGAATACCCAGAGAGAAACCACCGCAAACTAGCCAGACTGTGGACTTGCACCCAGGACCTTCTTACTGTCAAGCAACAGCACTAACCAGCATGTCAACAATGTAGGAAATACAGGAAAGCTATGATTTCCTGTATTTGATGTAGAATTCTTTTGTTCTTGCCCTTGACAGGTTAATCCACAATAAATAGCAATAGCATGCATGTGGTGTGTGTGTCGTTGTCTGCCTCTTATAACTCCAGTGATTTTCCTGCAGTTTGAAATCTTATGCGGTGTTGTGAATTCTGTGAGTTCAGCAACTAACCACTCTTATTAGATTGTATCGTGTCATCTCAATGAGAACAAATTGAGTTGTTGAATTTCGTACAGATCTTTAAAGCCTGAGGCAATTGTGTTAAATACACGCGAGATGCTTACGTAAATCCAAGAGCTGGCCCCTTTTTTTTCTTTTTTTTCTTTTTTTCAGTGTGTTCCTCCTTCAATTAAATCTCAATCACAACAATGTGGCGCTCCGAAATAAAACTCACACCGTTAATTCATCATTTTCACTCTGTACCACTGCTCCTTATCAGGCTGTGTGAAGCACAGTAAACAATTCAGTCGAGGCCTTAAGCCATAAACAGACATCACGCACAGACATTGTTTTCATAACCAAACTGCTTTAGACCCTGTCCCCTAAATCTACACAAATGCCCTCTGGGTGACATGAAATGCATTTAACCAATAAACAATCAATGGCTTCTTGTTGTTGTAACAGATTCTGTATTTGGATGTTTGTGTGCAGCATTTTGCGTGTCAGCATAAGCATTTGTTAGTAAAGCATTCTTCATTGCAGCAGCGTGTGTGTGTATCACTCTTCATTGCACAAGCGTGTGCATGTGTGTGTGTGTGTGTGGATCACTTTTCAGTGAATTGAATCAGCATTTCGATTTGTGTGCTTGTGTGTGTGTGTGTCAGTTCTCACTCAATCAACGAATGCATATGTGTTCATATGTGTGTTTCTCTTCATTCTGAGTCAGTGTATGTAGATGTGTGTGTTTGTGTGTGTTTGTGTTCATCACTTTCCTGTTCTGGTGTTCTGGGTAAACCACGGCCTGAAGCGTGCCCTGGGGTCCTGCCCTCCTCCATTTCAGTCTGTTTGCATCCATTGGTGCTACTGCTCAAAGTTCTGTCCATACTGGTTCTGGCCCCAATTGAGGCAGTCCTTTTCTCTAGTGTCCTGCATCTTCTCCTTGTTCCGCTCCTCCTTAACTTGACCCTTTTGCTTCTGTAGCTCCTCCAGGGCTTGCTCCTGCTGTAGGAGCTTTTCGTCAGGTTTGGCGACCTCCTGCTCCAGCAAGCTCCGGCCTGATTTCAAGTCCTGTGTCTGGGACTCCAAGCCTGACTGATGGGTTCGATTAGCAGCCAGCTCCTCCTGAGCCATGCTCAGTTTCTGCTCTGATGCCTTGAGCTCTTACTGAGGGCAGAAACCTCAGAGTCTTTTCCGTACACGTCAGATTGAAGTCTATTGATGTTTTCCTTGCTTTGCTCCACGGCCTTCTGCAGCTCTGCTGTCCGGCTCTTCTCAGAGGTCAGCTCCTGGCCGAGCCCCGACACCTGTGCCTTCAGCTTATTTTCTTCTTGTGCTTTTGTCCATTCTGAGGTGCCTCCTGACCTCAGTTACTCCTCCTGTCTCTGGCACGCCCTTTTTGCTGCCCGATCATCCGTGTTGGTCCGTCACTGTCCTGCACAGTTTTAATACAGAGTTGTTAAGGTCAGCATTCTTTTGCTCGCGCTCACTTTTCATCTGGGCTTAATGGGCATCTCGTCACAGCTCTGTCAGCTGAAGCTGTCTGGAAATCTCCCCCGTGTAGTGAAACGGGCCTTGGATTTAACGCTCTCCATCTCCGCTGCATGAGATCGTTTTCCTGCAGCACTGTTGACGTTTTCAGGTTGTTGTTGTGGGTCCAGCTGCTGTAGCATTTGGTCAGGGTCACATCAAAGATGGTAGAGGAGAGAGCAAAGATGGTAGAGGGGAGAGCAGGAGTCCAGGTCAGCCTCGGCTTTCCGGGCCGACAAAGCAGCCTGTAATCAAGCATAAAGAGAAAAAGAAAAAGCAAAAACAAAAACAAAACAAAACAAAACAAAACAAAACAAAAACAAAACAAAAACAGACGAACAGGAAAATGATGTTGTGTTGGCTGTGTTATTCAAAGAGGGGAGAAACACCGGGCCAGGCCCTGTGTCAGCCTTCTCTCCCCCTTTTTTTTGTTTTTTCTCACCATATAATCAACTCATAACCCACCAAGTTGACAGGACAACACAGGTACATGTTAAAATTCTTAAGATCATGTTTAAAAGCTCAAAAAAGGAATTTTCTTTCATTCAGTAATCACTTGTATTAATCAATCAGCAGAAAACATGTCACAATTTGAATCTTTTAACCACTAAATTTGTCGTGTCATCACTGGTTGGTCAGACCAGTGTCTTTTTTTTGAAGTTAAGTTGTTGTCCTGCAACCCAGAGAGTTTATTTGTTAGTAGTGGATAAACTTTATCATTCAACAACAGGTGTATGTTAAGTTTCGCTGCTTTAACCTTGCTGGAAAATCTTCACGTGTTCATGAATGTAAGCTGTTTTTTCATTGTGTGTGTGTGCGTTTGTAGGTGGGTTAATTTAACTTTTTCTCAAACGAGGCATTCCTCTAACACGTGCCTTTCTCATACATTTCTCTGGTCGTGTGTGTGTTTTTATTTTGTTTCCCAAATTTTGATTTCCCACCTTAAATAACAGCATTCCATGTCTACAGCCAGGAGTTAGAGCTTGCTTGTGAGATTCAGGGACACATGGTGCCAATAACAATTCAGTCAAAAACTTGCCTGAAAATTTCCAGTGTTGGTAACCGATAACTGGAGGAGAAGATGTCCTTTAAGCTTCTTTTCAGGGTGGGGACAAAGCTGGGGTCAAGCTGCAAACTTTTGAGCCAAAGCTTGGCCTGTCTGTCAGGTTGAGAGAAATCCACCTGTATTAACACACTAAAATATTCACTTAGTATTTCTTTTCTGAAAACATCCACTCGCTTCATCTGCCTAGATTTTACTCTCTCTCTCTCTGGGTGCATACTTCATACAGTCTGGCCGTTGCCTTTTATGGGCATGCAGAGTTCCTGTCACACACAAACAGCTGAAATTCGTGCTTGATCACACCCTATATTATGATAAAACCAACCGTACATCAAATGTAACTGCCTATATTATTGAACTGAACCAAGAGTCACTTAAAAATCTTATAAATCCTGCTTCACACCACAAAACTGAAACAAATCACCCCCGTATTTATCACTCAATCTTACCCTGCCGACTGAAGTGCCGGTCTAAATCATGCACGATTTGTCTCTTCTATATCAAAACCCAGCCATATATCAAACATTCACCCGAGTCATTCAAAACCTTATTTGTAATATTATAATCAGCAAAATCAGCGTTTTAATTACAGGCATGTATCATTGTTTGCAAATCATAATTATAAAACTCAAAAACACGCTAAACAGGAAGCAAAAGTCCTCTGTGCGCTTCACAGCAGCCACCTCATTTGCATGTTCACACACCGTCTAAAAATAGCTCGCAGCGCTGCAGCGCGCTGTCGTCACACACAGCCTCGTCTCACACACAGCTCTATTATTTTATATTACAAAGACGTCTTATATTTACAATCACTCTCAGGCCTGACAGCTTTAGCGCCTACACAATTTTGACAAATTTAAGTTAACGGGTCCAACCGAAGAAAGTCCAACTTTTTTGTAATCAATTAACCAGTATCAGACTCTAACTGTATCTGGCCTAATCTCTAAAATCCCTAACTCAATTTAACAGTGTCCAAAAAAGCGCAGATACCATTCCAAACAGTAAAGTGGTGCAACCACTAGTTATTCTGGAGTGCCCCAAGCTCCACAGTGACCAACTGACTATCCCTCAAAGAGGACAAGGCCTAGGCGTCCCCGGCCTTGGCAAGCGTTACCTCTGAGCACTGCACTTCTTAGCAGACTCTAACTGCCGTCCTATAATAATTTATAACACTTTAAAACAACAGTCAACCCCCCAAAACAAGGGTATGACTGAGGCAGGTGCAAGCTAGTGGTCAATGGAGACTCTAACTCACAAAATGAACACTCAGGTCCACTCTTATGACCAATTGGGACTAACCCACAAAATGACCAATTCCCTATCAAACTACTTGGGACTCTAACCCAATATTTTTCTTTTACCTTGGGACTCTAACCCAGTATTTTAACTTACTTCAACTTTCAAATCTCATGAGATTTTCATTAAAATCAAAACAGGCCTTCTCCAGTAACTTCAGTGAGTAGACTTTTAATTTATTGCAGCCCAATTTGGCCCAATTTGGAAATCGACTCAACAGGTAGTGCCTTACCTTTAGATGTACCCGCGGTGCCCACTCACGTCAGATCACTGGTTCGTGCCTGTCCGTTCGACAACCTTGGACCGTCCAAACCTCCAACTTCCACCCCAATACCACAGGACGAGCCCCCAAACTGTTACGGATTCAAATATTGGGGATGGATACAAGAGGAAAAACCACAATAACAACACTGGTCCGGCCGGGTTGAGTCAAACGATGATTTTAATGATCACACGCGTGGGAGATGGACACCGTACGCAGACAGCATCAGATCTCAAAATGGTGGAGCATTGATCAAACTCTTATAGCCTCTAGTGGCCCCCACCTAATCATAAAAGCCTAAACATTCACATTCTTTCTCTCACACGGCGCCTAAGCTACAACCTTGGCTCCCTGTTTATCTGCTCCTGCTGAGATGGGGCAGAAAACCTCTCCAGTATGTTCTGTTCTCTTCTAATCAGACAAATAAGGCGATGACTTTCTGCGAACACTATTTCTTATAACTCAGCAGTATAATGCATCATAAAACAATATCATTCATTCACAATAAATCAGCAGTCTAATGTAATGCAAATCAGTTTAACAAATGCAAGAGTTATCACCTTCTTCTAATTCAGGAGAATAATGCAAACTAAAACTACATAATAATTCACAATCTTTAATTAAGGGTCTAACATGGCATAAAATAATATTATAATCTCACACTGGGCATAAGAAGCTTCCCAAGTACCAACTGTAAAACAAAAACAATAACACATGTAGGCTGTATCCCAATTCAGGGTCTGCAGCCTCAAAGGCCGCATTTTAAGGCCGATTACGTCACAGCGACGCTTTAAAATATACGGCGTTCAATAGTCGACCTTAATCTTACAGAGAATGTGATGATTTTATGGATAATTAAAGTCAGTCATATATCCACAAACACAACAAGCTGAAAGTCAGTGAATGCTGCTTGGTTTGCAGTCCTGAATATCACGGCACAAGCAGGATTCACTGCACTGTTAATGTTAGCTATGTTATATTGCTGCCTCTGTTCGGTGGTGTCAAGCCAAACGGACTTTAACGTGTGTTTGAACGAGCTGACGGTTCACTCGTTAAGCTGAAAGAAAGATGCTTTAATCACAGGAGTCACACATGTGTCCACTGTACCATCTGGGAACTCTTCTTGTTGAGCACTCGTAATAACACAAACACTAAATCCTCCTTCTCTTGTGCTGTTTTGTAGCAGTGTGTACACCTGAGACTGTCACCTGTCTGTCTGTCCTGCACTCTCTCTCTTTTTCTTTCTCTCTGATTGTGTAATAAAAGTATGAACATGTATTTATAAGTTACACTTGTGTTTGAATCCTGCAGCTTATCACACATTTGATTTCCATGTGTGACATCTGCAAGTGTCCAGAGTGAGGACAGACTGAGGGACCCACTGCTGCACATCATCTGTGAGGCTTTGCACCCCTGATGATCCACCAGGACAAACTCAGCAGTGTGTGAGGAAGAGGAGGAGGAAGAGCCAGCAGCAGCTGACAGATGGAGAGAATAGACAGACTGTTCCCTGTTTGTGAAGGACTGCTAGAAAAGTTTAAAATAACTAATTGTCTGTCCTGAATCAGTCTTATTAGGTAATGTTCAAATAATTTGATCATTCCAGTGTTTTCAGTGTGGGAGAAAGTACTCAGGGCCTTCAAGTTACACACTATGAAAGGCAGCAACAAGTTTAATATTCAGAAACCTAAAGTATGTATCAGCAGCAGAATGGAGCTAAAAATAAATGTTTGTTTCAGTTCTATGAAGCTTTGAGTATTTTGGATTAGTAGCACTGCTGTGTTTGTTGCATCATATTGCTGTAATTGTTTATATGCTTTATATATTCTGAGGTAAGTTGATCTATAGTGTTACATCATATTCTATAAGGATGTTATGTGTTTGTATACTTTCTGCCCAGTTTGACCCATTTAGCAGAAGCCAGCCTGTTTAAGGCTCTGATATCTATTCTGTATGACTTAAAGCAGTTATGACATGGTCTGATTTTCTCACCCAATAAAGGAATATTTAATATATCAGTCTACTCTTCATTCTATCAGAAACAGTTATCACAGCTTGTACATTTGCTTTTTATACATATATGTAAGCATTAAGCCAAATTTAGTAATGCCAACATATTAAACGAACAATTGTCTCTTATATATGATACATCTATATATACACTGTCAAAGATATTTGTCTTTGAGTGAAGATTTAAGGTGATAGGAAATTTAAATAACTGCTACTTTAATCTTTACTGAAGCTCAGTATTTGACACAGAGTTCAAGTTCACTGCTGTAATAACTAATGATGATTAATATAATATAATATATTAATCATCATCATCATATAATATATCATCATATAATATAATAACTATAATAGAAACCGTGTAGAAACAAATGAACAAAATATGTTCTTCATTTCTGTCAAACAAAGCTGTATGACACGTTTCCAGCGGTTAGTATCATGGTTGCTAGGCAACCTGGCCAGGGCAACGGAGGCTAGACCATCCCATTTCACAAGCCTACAAGCCTCGCACTTCCGGGCTTAGCGGTCTTTGAGTACGCAGCCCTTGGGGACCGTTAAGGCTGCGTACTTTAAGGCTACAGACCCTGAATTGGGATACAGCCGTAGCCTCCCTGTGCCGGCTGGGCAGACACAGGGACCATGCGAAAAACCCTGGAAAATTATTGCTAAAGACTTTAAAATGTAATCAAATCTGGCTCATTGGAAGCAAAGTTAATGATAAGAGGTATGGCTCAAGAACTTTACGCACTTATGTGTATGTGGGACTGTATTCATAACTTACAACCGTCATCTGTTCCTGTTAAAAAATGTTAAAAATGTGGCTTCACTGAGTGTGCCTTACATCTCTAAGTCATTCCTGATACTACCACTAAATGCCACAAAAGTAACACTTTCAACACTTTCCCTGCTCCAAATGACCGTTTTAAAACTGATGACTGAAATTTTTATTCCTCTGTTAGTGCCATCTGTTATCAGCCACTGTTAAATGGCTCACTGATTTGACCAATTCTTATCTGTGTCATTTTTTAAAAAATCTGCATCTGCTCTTTACAACATGCTGCTCACTTTAAATTTCATACAACGTCCTCAAATAAAGAAAAAGAAAGTCTGTTGTCATTTTAAGTTTCTGCTACCAAAGACTGTCTGATGATCTGCAAAAAAATACTAAACATGAAAAACCAGGCTATATTTGACCAGTGCAGTGTTTCCTCAACCATCTGTCTGCCTCCTGCTTATGGAATTGTGTTACACTGTATAGCTCTATGCATTTTCTGTTGCTTATTTTGTGTTGACAGTTTTACTGTTTGTGTGACTTTATGTTTTCAACTTCAACTCTCTGACTACTGTCAAAATGGAAATACTGTAAAACAGGTGGCTGATTCTCCATCACCTAAAGACCCGGAGATTTTAATATAAATTTCTCTGAGCGGCTGCAGTCTCTCTCTTTTTACCCTGGTCATCACTGTTTTGCTCTTCATCACAAATAGATAATGTATTTGTTTTCTGCTGGATGACATTATTTGAAACTTAATCCTCCTTTCCACCAGATTTTTAGTAGCATCCTCCTGTCCTGCTCCCATCAACTCTTCAGCATCTGCTCTCATCTTCCAAGTCTTACATGAAGTTTCTCTAATGTTTTTAATACACTTTTGTCAATAATCTTTTCAATTGCCCTATCACCACACCACACACTTATCTTGCAGCAAATGGCATCGTTCTTTCTTTATCTATACAATATTTTACATTATTTCTTCACACACTGGATTTTATTTCAAACATAATATGACCAAATGATCTGAATGCAAGTTACTTACCATGAATCACATCTCCTGTATTAGCCAGAAAATGTTTCTATGAAGTTCCACATCAACCTTTTGATTGCCCCAATCCTCCTCAACCTGCACTTTGCACCTCCTGCCCAATGGGGTGGTGCCACCACACTCCTCCACTGCTCTCTGTTTTTACGTGGCATCTTACTTCATTAATCCCTGCTGGCCACTTACAGCTGGATGTTCTTTTTTAGGTGTTCAACCTCTATCTTCTATTAAAGGATATTGGGTAGGCACAGTGTTAAGGAGAGAAATGCAGATGGAAAGATGATGATAGAAAGGATGGAAATGTATGTGATGGATGTACTTTATTTAATTTATTCATTTTTAAATTTATTTTTTTAAGTTTATCACAGGTAGAATCAGTCCCCAGAGGCTGTGGCCAGTCAGAGCTTGCCTAAACAGTGATTTCAGTGGTGTTGGCATAAACTAGCTAAACACACACACACACACACACACACACACACACACACACACACACACACACACAGAGAGAGAGAGAAATCCCCATATTTGGAACACAGGCATCATTTTTTTTTTCACAGCAATAAAGCTTAAACCATTCAAAACCCAATGGCTCATAAAAGAACATTGATTGTAAAAAACAAACAAACAAACAAACAAACAAACAAACAAAGAGGTGTATACACACTCTGATTTACCCAATGTGATCAAGGATATTCTGCTATAGAGTTTTTCATTGTCTCTATACTGTGAGGGCCACCTGGCAGAACCGACACTTGCGTGATGAGTTAGTAAACCTGTTGAATGATAAATCATATAGTGAAACAAACACACAACCAAGAAATATATGGCTGGTCTATTAATCTACATTTGACTTGAGCTGGTGGCTTGAAGTTCTTAGAGAATCAGGATCTAGAGAAGGGATTGTTTATTCGTCATAGAAATGGAGCAGCACAGATTACATGCAGAACTGGACATAGGGTTTATATGTATGTGTGTATATGTATGGTCTGTGAACAGGGTAAACAGCAGCACATGTCAGTTAAGCACTGTTTCTTCTCTGAGAAATCTTGAAACAGTAAGGTATGTGTAGTTTATGCCATACCCATTAAACAACGACAATACCAATGCAAACAGAACAGATTCACATTCAACAAATTCAAACAGAATCATCAGGTAACAAGAATATTCATAAAACTGCCTGGACTAGCATATGGATGCTACCCACCACATGGAATGGAAAGATAAAGTTAGCTTCCAAAAACAACTCCCCTCGACACAAGTTCAAATGGTAAATGGCCTGTATTTATATAGCGCTTTACTAGTCCCTAAGGACCCCAAAGCGCTTTACATATCCAGTCATCCACCCATTCACACACAGGTGATGGCAGCTACATTGTAGCCACAGCCACCCTGGGGCGCACTGACAGAGGCGAGGCTGCCGGACACTGGCGCCACCGGGACCTCTGACCACCAGCAGTAGGCAACGGGTGAAGTGTCTTGCCCAAGGACACAACGACCGAGACTGTCCAAGCCGGGGCTCGAACCGGCAACCTTCTAATTACAAGGCAAACTCCCAACTCTTGAGCCACGATCGCCCACCGCCCCTTCCCCCTCTGCCCAGCGAAAAGGTGCACAGTGAAGCGGAAAAAAAGTCCGAGAGAGAGGGTGAGAGAAGGAAAAAAAAATCGGAGCCGGCTCGCGTCGTTCACGTCAAAGATCCGGCTCTAAGAGCCATTTCGTTCGCGACCGACACATCACTATTGCAGAGATGTTTGAAGGGGCAGGTGCGTAAAGTTAAAAAGGGTCACATAGAAGCAGGCTGAATAACAACAACGCACATTCATCAAGAATCTAATATGGAATCACATCCTAATATATGATGCCTACCATCACTGCTGACAATAATCGACAATGACACCCACGCCCTTTATAACACACTAGACAATCTGAAGAGCGGTTGCTGCAACAGGTTCCATCAACCTCGCTGTCTGAGGGAACGTTACAGAAGATCATTCCTTCCTGCTCCGATCAGACTCTTTAAATTATCCACTTGGGTCAGAGCCACACATGTGGAACAGAATTAATCACATCTTTACGCACCCTGTCACTTTTTTACACCATGACATATATTTGGAAACATATTTGTCCTTTTACATTTATATGTATATTTATATTTATAACTTCAGTATATCTCTATATTTAACTATTTATTCTAATATTTATGAATGAATGAATATTTCTGTACCCTGCACTACTGATAGGGTACAATGTTGCTGCTCCTGCTGCTGATAGTGCTGGAGTGCAGGGCTGTGTTGATCTGAAACTGTGGACATTGAAAAGTCCATGGAAGAGATGGCAGCTTATTAACCCCTTAAAGCCAGTCGGAGCGGGCACGCTCCGTTTTGCGTAACTATTTTTAAATCCCTGTAGAACCGGAACCACCTAAGCTAGCGCAATATTTTTTTTGCATATGAAACCGGAGGAGTTGTACTTACATCTTATGCCATCAGCTTGTCCTAGGTCATGGTTTCCTTCCACATATAGCTTTGCAAAAATTGCATAAAAAGTAGTGATGTGACGTTCTGTATAGAGGCTTCGAAGCTTGTGTCGAGTAATTGAGGGGGCATTTCCGCGATGCGCGTATCGAGGCTTGCTTCATTTATGGGAGGAGCTGAAAATGATGACGTCCGAAGCCTCGCTGCCCGGCTGTACCACGTGACTGGTTCATGAAGTGGTTCGAACTTTGCCGCGAGCTATGACAGCGATATAAACCCCTCAGACTTCATTCAAAATGTAGGTGTTTGATGGAGAGTTGCGGTTAGTGAGAGTTTGGAGACAGTTTGGAGGTTTATGAGAGTGAGGAGAGAAAGTCAGGAGAGAATGGAGCCAGCTAAGAAGAGGAGGATGTCCTCCCCTGTGTGGGAACATTTTGATTTTATTCCTCCCAACAAGGTATGTAAATTTCTACAGAAGATGTATTTTCATAATACTGATGGTGCAATACAATTTATGTTAAGCTGTCTGTACTTTTGTACAAGGTGAAGTGTTTGCTATGTGCCAGGGAGCTGGGATATAACAACAACACCTCATCCATGCTTAGGCACTACAGAGCTTTGCATGAGAATAAGGGGAACACCGATTGTGGAGCAGGACCAGGTGAACCATCAAATGATAATATAGCATGCAGTAATGTTACTAAATAATATAACAATATTATACAGCTGTAATAAGTTACGTGTGATATTTATATTTGTGCTTTGTCTTTATTGTCTTTCCTCAGGAGAACAATCTCAAATAGATGAAGACCTGGTTAGCATGGTGATTGAGGACTCCCAGCCATTTAGCATTGTGGAGGACAAAGGATTTAAAAGATTTGTTAAATCATTAAATCCTAGCTATGTTCTCCCCACTAAAAGGTCATAAAAGCAGTGAAAATTTAGTTTTTACTGAATAAAATGTGAACAGGCAGGACTGAGGCCTCAGTGTGTAGCTGTCCATACCTCAACGTTACAAAAGCACAACCACTGTCCACACCCCAACCACACCTCGCCTCACAGTAAATGATCATTTCCATTTTAAGCATTTCCAAATGATCATTTTCCATACTGCCAGTATAAATATACACAGTATACTGCCATCACTACAATATACATGTTTTACACACTCCTTTTGTTGTTGACATTTACAGGCTGTGTGCAAAAGGCCACACTCTTCAAATTTATGCCAACTAATATTTTTACGTCCAGTAGGTGTCCTACTAGAGCAAATGAAGCTTCAAGAAGCTTTGCACTGGGGTGAACCAATTGGATGAAAAGCTTCAGTGCTTCATGAAGCTTCATCTGCCCATCACTAATAAAAAGCGCTTGCAGGAACAAAAACATAATATTCCAGAAACACGCTTTGCTGATCCGATCAGCTGTTCGTAACACTTCCCACATTGAAACAGACATCAGCGCGAACGATCGCATGTCCGCCATTACCTGCCCGAAACCGGAAGTGACGTCATTTTCGCGGAAATGTAGTTTTTTACTTGTAGGCCTTAAAAGCCCATACTGGTGTTTTTATAATTGTGTTTGACTTTATGCTTTTCTGAATAGTTGCTGGGATGCTTAGAACTCAAACTGCACTGCTTAAAATAGTTTATTTTGATGCACATGCTGTTTTCTTTGCAAATTTGCATCATGCATCAAACCAAAAACGATTTTCAATTTTTTTGTAGTTTATTGCACTTTTTTGCAATTTATGTAGTTACTATGGACTTAATGCATACATATTATTAAAATATGGGCTATAACCATTGTATTGATGTATAGCAACTTGAAATGCTCCCAAAAATGGCACTACAGCATGTAAAAATATAAAGTAAGCTCTGGCGGCCTTGGTTCTATAGTAGGTCTTAAAGGGTTAAACAAGTGTTATGAGATAACAATAAAATGCAAAGATTGATGTCAGCGCTTGGAAACAGATTAGGCAACAGATTAAAAAAACTGTGAGACATAAACTAGGCTCTGCCTGTGACTCACTATTCTCCACTTGGTGTCCATCTAAGAACAAGGCACAATTTGCTATTGCGTCAATCTATTATTTAATTATCCACACTTAACAACTCTTACACCTAATCCAAAACAAAATAATGATGGAAAAATGATACAGAACCAAAACATTGTGATTAATAGTTAAATGAGATTGTTTAGGGGCACAGGCAGGACTCCTTAAAAAAACACACATAAAAAAAAATGCCTCAAGAAAAGTGCACTTGGCGCATCCCAGAGAAAAGGGGCAAGTGCTCAAGCCCCTTCTATCTGTTGGTCATAACAGTGACATACCACAATTTAGCCTCTAATGACAAATTTCTTTAAAATTCAGGATAAACTAGTTTATAAAAGGATAACTTAGTGCTGAATGTGTGAACAGAACAGAACAGTGTCTAGAACTCAGTGTAATATTTTTCAGTAATTTAATGTTAGCCTGTATTTGCTGTACACCCAGTGGAAGAAGATATATATGTATTTTTAGGTTTATGTCAGCTGATGCTTCCTCTTTTTTATTCAAAAAATAATTTACATGTCAACAACTTCCTATAAACCTCTTCTTTTTCCTGCTGTCACATCAGGTGTGCTCCGAATTCTTTTTTAACAGGGACTGAGCAACATGCAAAGGTAGGCTGTTTGGCTGTATTTATGTTAGAGATTTACTTCGTCTCTCTGAATAAATGCTAATATTACAGCTATAATATTGTCGATTTTTAAAACTCTGAATAAAAAATTATTATTCTACAGATTATTATTATTATTGTACAGATTTAAATTTTGTGATTTAAATCTCTGTGGTTTTTGGAGGGGTTTAAGCCATGTGTACTTTTTTTAAACAAACTATTCCTTGTGCGTAAATGTTGTGTTATTTATTTTATTACACATATATTGCTGTAAGATAATTAGAATAATATATTTTGAACATGTAAATATAACTCAAATAAGAAGAGAAAACTGTTTACGAAATGTTTATCCTCAAAAAAGAGTAGGATGAAGTATAGACTTTTTCTGTTCCTGCCCCCTTATTTCAAATTCCATTATTTACAAGTCAGTATTCAGAATTCGACATAATATAGTCGATACATCAAAATGAGGACAAGTCTTTAATAGAATACAATGAGACAGCTCAATCCCTGAGAGGAAAATTTCTTATATTCTTGCAATTTATTGTTTTTAAATATTCGTGCAAATTTTTGTATTGATGATCAATAACTTCATCTGTACAGGTGTTCCACACACTAACTCTGTGATATTTTACATTTGTCCTTACTACTGGCTTGCTGAACATAAAGATTCCTCTTGGTTCATTAGTATTTGGCCTTATTTGGAACAAGTTCTGAATATTGTGAGGCAAAGATTTTTTTTCTGCTTTGTACATTGATTGTGCAGTTCTGAGTTCAGCCAAATCCTTAAATTTAAGAATATTACATTTAATAAAAAGTGGATTTGATAGTTTTTTTTGAAGTGGTTTTATTTAAGTGTTACTTCACATCAGGCATCCCATTGCTAATATTATCATTATTAGTGGTGTAGCAGTTGTAGTATAAGGTGTAGAATTAGTATTAATATAATTGGCCTAACGGCCTTTGCCCTAGGTGGGTTCAGTCTTGGACATCCCGCCTTTTCTAATCTTTGGAACTAATATGGCCTCATGTGTTTCCAATAAAATTAATTAGAACTCTATTACAATTTTGTTTTTGATTACCAATTAATAACAGTAACATTGATAACTCGTGTCTGCTGTTAAACATATTGGTCATATAGCAATATGTATATAAAGCAGCAAATAATGTAAATATAAATACAAATATAAATACAATTTAATATGTAAATATTATAACACATCTCACACCTTTGAATGTGACCCATTTCCTCGCTTTTCGTGGAAACGGGAAGTATAGATCAGTGGCGTCAAACTCATTTGATGGGTCAGACCAGTAACACTCCCTTTTCTGTCAGTGTAAGGAAGTTACATACTTAATAATTTGAAATCTGTCAGCATGACTCTACCAGAAAAAGCTCTCGCAGCTCATTGCCCAGACTGTCCAGTTTTTTTGTTGTTTTCTTCCTTTTTTTCACATTCAGGCCTGAGAGATTCAGTTACAATAGAATAGAATAGAAAACCTTTATTATCCTACTAATGAGAAATTTGGGTGTTACACAGCTCTTATAGCAAGAGGAATATGAAATATGGAAGGAAGACACAAAGTGGTCCAATATACATAAACAACCATTCATGCCAGCAACAGCTGCTGGTAAGAATGACCTGCGGTAGCACTCCTTCCTACGCTGTAGGCAGTGTAGGGACAGTAACTACATTATTATTGTGGTAACGAGCACGGTAACTAGTTATTATGCCAAAATCAGCAACGCGTTTACGCTACAATATTAAAATAAAAGTTTATTCAGCATAAAGAGTGGGTATATAAGATTATTTGTCTGTTGTCACTGGGTGGTGCTGAGGTCATATTCTGGGGTCAGCTTGTGTAAAGGAAGAAATACATGAGAAGTTTAATTCTCAAAGCTGAAATAAAATCCAATCCTTCCCCTCCTGACTGGTGCTTCAGGTTCTGAAGTTCTGCTTTTACATTTTTTCAGTCAACAGTTCTGCTGGCGGCTTACATGGAATATAAAAAGACAAAGCTGTATAGACTAACAGGTTATCCAGCATAATATTTCACCTTTGATATTCAAATTAAAATTATAAAGAAGGAGACTCCTTAAATCCAAATCATTGTAATAAAAAGTGGCAGGAAACATCTTTGGGATGGCTGTAGCTCAGGAGGTAGAGCAGGTCAGCTGCTGGTTGGTTGGTGGTTCTATCCCTGGCTATCCCTGTTTGCATGCCAAATATCCTTGGGCAAGATACTAACCCCAACTTGCTCTCCGATGCATCCATTGGAGTATGAATGCAGATGAATGATAGTTAGAAAGCACTCACCATAAAACAGTGCTTGTGTGAATGGGTGTGTATGGGGTGAATGTGGCGTGTTGTATAGAGCGCTTTGAGTACTCCGGGAGAGTAAAAAAGCGCTATACAAGAACCAGTCCAAACTACTTCACGCATTTATTACTTCCAGGCTGGACTACTGTTTTTCATTATTATCAGGATGTCCTAAAAACGTCCTTAAAAGCCTTCAGTTAATCCAAAATGCTGCAGTAAGAGTACTGACGGGGACTAGAAAGAGAGAGCAGATTTCTCCTGTATTCGCTTCCCTTCATTGGCTTCCTGTTAAATCCAGAATTGAATTCAAAATGCTGCTCCTCACATACAAGCAATGTTCCCTCTAAGTACGGTGTTATCCTAATAACAAACCGTGGGTAACACAGGAAGTCAAAGCTGTCCTCAACATGAAGAAGAAGGCTTTCAGGAGCAAAGTGAAGGAGGAGATGAAAGCAGTACAGCGGGAGGTGAAACGCTGCCTGAGGGAAGCAAAGGACACCTACAGGAGGAAGGTGGAGCAGAAGTTGGAGAGGAACAATATGAGGGAGGTCTGGAATGGTGTGAAAACCATCACAGGCCACAACACCAAGAAAAGCACAGTGGGGGGGACTGTGGAGAAGGCAAACGAACTCAACAACTTCTTCAACAGGTTTGACCAGCCCACAACCCCCCCACCCTCACCCTCACCTTTACTACAGAGCCCTCTCCCTACTCTCCTACCTCCCTCGCTTCCCCCCCTCCCTGACACTATGACATCCCCCCCCCCCTCCTTCTCCAACCCCTCTCTAAACAGCACGACAGCCTCTCTCCCCCCCTTCCAATCATCTCCCAGTGTCACAGTGGATCAGGTCAGGAGACAACTGAGGAAGCTTCGCCGCAGAAAGGCAGCAGGCCCAGACAAGGTGTGTCCTAGGATGCTAAAGGCGTGTGCTGCTGAACTTGGGGAGCCGCTACAACGAGTCTTCAACCTCAGCCTGCGACTGGGGAGAGTGCCTTTAATACAATCCGGCCCTGTCTGCTCCAGGAGAAACTAAACAGGATGGAGGTGGACCCCTGCCTGGTCGCTTGGATCTCCGACTACCTCACCGACAGGCCACAGTACGTCAGGCTGAAGGACATCACGTCGGACACTGTGGTCAGCAGCACAGGAGCACCACAGGGAACTGTGCTGTCCCCACTTCTCTTCACCCTGTACACCTCTGACTTCTTCTATAACACTGAATTATGCCACATTCAGAAGTTTGCAGACGACACGGCCATCATGGGGTGTATCTGGGATGACCAGGAAGAGGAGTACAGGAGCCTGGTGAGGAACTTTGTCACATGGAGTCACACAAACCACCTGCAACTCAACACTTCAAAGACCAAGGAACTGGTTGTGGATTTCGGGAGGTCCAGACCAGGTCCACTGCCAGTTCAGATAGAGGGAGAGGAGGTGGAGGTGGTCAACACATACAAGTACCTCGGGCTGTGGGTGGACAACAAACTGGACTGGTCATGCAACACGCAGAACCTGTATAAAAAAGGCCAAAGCCGACTGTACTTCCTCAGGAGGCTGAGGTCTTTCAACATCTGCAGGAAGCTCCTGAGGATGTTTTACCAGTCAGTGGTCGCAGGAGTCCTTTTCTATGCTGTGGTGTGCTGGGGGAGCAGCACAGCAAAGAGGGACTCATCCAGACTGGAGAAACTAATCAGGAAGGCTGGCTCTGTGGTCGGCATGAAGCTGGACACTCTGGTGACAGTAGCAGAGAAGAGGACCTTAAAGAAACTGATGGACATTATGAACAATGCCGGGCATCCTCTGCACACGGTCGTAAACAATCAGAGGAGCCTATTCAGCGACAGGCTGCTTCTCCCCAAGTCAAAAACCAACAGACTTAAAAACTCCTTTGTCCCACACGCCATCAGACTGTTTAACTCCTCACTGGAGGGGAGAGGGAGGAGAAACAGGGGGACAAGGGAGGGCGGGAACAACTGAGTTGTAGGTGCTTTTCTACACTGTGCAATATTTGCAATATTTGTTTTTTGTTTTGTCTTTTTTCTTTTTTTTTTTCTTATATTTGACTGTACAATAACCACTGTGCAATATACTCACTCAAATGAGCAATCCTATTTATCCATATTGTATATTCTGTATCTATATATGTGTATATGTGTATATATGGTGTATTTATGCTTATATCCTTACTCTCATTCCCCTTAATGTATCTGTAACATGCAACTTCTTTCGGTGCTTTGCTACTGGAAACTGAATTTCCCGGAGGAACCCACCTGAGGGATTAATAAAGTTTCATCTAATCTAATCTAATCTAAACTGCGCACGTGCGCAATTGCGCACTGCTGGCACGGTCTCTGCGCACAGAAAATCTAACCTGAATTGAAATTAAAATTAATTAATTATTTAATACTTTAACAATTCTGTTTTGCAGTGTTAGTCAGTAAGTGACTGGCTGCTCCCGTATGGGATTAGAACGATGCCACCTTATCCCATAGTCCAGCCAATGATGCGATTCACATTCGTATATACGCAGCTAATCAACGTCGTTGACAGGCTATGACAACATCCTTATGTGCCGACACCAGTGTTTTAGCTAGCAAAGCGGCGTGGCTGATGTGGAGTGAAGCCACGTTAATGACAACGTGTACAACCATTGGAGATGTGAGCAGGACAGACGGAACAACTGACGGGAAAAGTGTGGACTTTATACCAGTTTTTAAATTGTGTTGATAGACCACGTAAAACCAGAGTTATGATAAAAAAATATGCAATGTTTGGTTTCCTTCCTGAATACTATCGTTGTTTATATTTACTGCGGGAAGAAAAGGTAAAAACGGCGTTTTATAAGGAAAAAGGCTCGAAAGCGCTCTCTGTATGTGAGCAAAAACAAACTCCACCCCCCTCTCCCTTTCCTATTCGTCCAAAAAAGTACCATGTCGACCAATCAAAAAATGGTATGGCAACGTGGCATCTAGTTGTTAAGAAACGGGAGGAAGTTTTAGGAGTGACAGCAGTGTTTTGAGATGTGAGATATTTGCGACGTTTAGCACAAATCTTGTGTAGTTAGTGTGTAGTGTAGTCAATAGATTTGTTGTGTGTGTCAGAACAATGAGGCGACTGCTGAATGTTACAGGTGTTACAGCAGTGATACATCTCCTGTTGTCAGGCCTGCAGGTATCAGGCTGTTGTTCTCCTTTATCTCATAGTGGACAGAAATTATTTTTTTGGAGTGACACAAATAATTTGTGTGGCATCAGATTTGATGCAGAACAGCTGATTGTTCTGTAAATAGTTTGAAATGTTTATTTAAAAATGCATTGGCTGCATTTAAAAAAATGCAGCCAATGCATTTGGCTGCAAAAAACTTTGTTGTTTGCCAAACTGAGTTACTTTAATGAGGAGTAACTATATAATTATTTGCCCAACATTGGTCATTATATACTGTATTTTGCAGACAGAGAGTTACAGACTCTCTCCCAGACCACAGACTCATAATACAAGTCAGAGCTTTATTAAAAAAAAAAAAAAAAAGAAAGTTGTGTTTTCGAAATTGGAGTTCAAGTCATTTTTACTTCCAATAGTGTTAACATACTACACAGGCCAATGGCTAGATTTTTTTTTTTTTACATTTTCATTTTAAGTGGGCTAAAGCAGTTTAAAAGTAGTCTAACATAAATGTAAATGCTGTAATTTGATTATTTTAATAAACCATGTAACTTGGATGGATTCAATGCTGGCGTGACCACAGTGCACACGTCTGATGTCGCTCACAGTGGTCCAAGGGATCGCTCAGGGAGTTTGTGTGTTCGCTCAGACACATGAAAAATTAGAGGGAACATTGAATAAATAAATAAATAAATTTTTATTTATATAGCACCTTTCAAGACAGAAAGTGCTGCACATAAGATTACAAGTCATAAAAAGATTTAAAAAGAGAAAATAAAACAGGCAAAAAATTAACCAAAAGCAGTTTTAAAAAGGTAAGTTTTGAGTTGTT
Organism: Perissodus microlepis; assembly: GCF_051167445.1. Classification (NCBI taxonomy): domain Eukaryota; kingdom Metazoa; phylum Chordata; class Actinopteri; order Cichliformes; family Cichlidae; genus Perissodus; species Perissodus microlepis. The sequence continues at coordinate 4,503,850 of NC_140461.1, forward strand.
TTTTAAAAACAGCTACTGAGTCCACAGTTCTTAATGCTTGGGGGAGAGAGTTCCACAGTCTTGGGGCCACAGTGGCAAAAGCTCTGTCACCCTTAGTCCTCCTCTTAGTGTTTTTTATAGCAAGTAAGCCCTGATCAGATGACCTCAAAGACCTGCTAGGGACATAGGACTGTAGCAGATCAAAGATGTAGGCTGGTGCCAGTCCGTGCACAGCTCTGTAGGTCAAGACCAGGATCTTAAAATCAACTCTAAATTTAACAGGAAGCCAGTGTAACTGAGATAATAACGGTGTCATATGTGAGTACTTGGAGGATTTTGTCAAAAGCCTAGCTGCAGCGTTTTGCACAACCTGCAGACGATCCAGAGAACCTTTGCTTAGACATATAAACAGCGAATTACAATAATCCAAGCGTGACGAAATAAAAGCATGTATAGCAATCTCCAGTTCAGAGCGAGATAAAACTGGGCTTAGCCTAGCCACATTTCTTAAATGATAAAAACAAGACCGAACCAGAGATTTCACATGCCCATCCAATGTGAGACTCGAGTCAAAGGTGACACCTAAATTCCTGATAGAGGATTTAACATAAAGTGAGAGAGGACCAAGGGCTTTCACTATCTGCGATAGAAACCTATCAGGGGCGCATACGAGGACTTCGGTTTTCCCCTCGTTGAGTTGGAGGAAATTTGCAGCCATCCAACGTTTGATCAAATCTAAGCAAGCATTCAGACGCTGAAGCTTAGATAAATCCTCGGGCATAAAAGAAACATACAACTGAATATCATCAGCATAACAATGATAAGAAATGTCCTCAAAAGAGCCCATTATATGCTGGAGGGGGAGAAGATAAATTTAAAACAATAAAGGCCCCAAAACTGACCCTTGAGGGACACCATAAGTAAGGGAGGTAGAGGATGACCTAAAATCAGAGACTGCCACAGAAAAGGATCGGTGATGGAGACAAGAGGAGAACCACTCTAATGCAGTTCCAGATACAGCAACCCAATTTTTCAGCCTTTCAATGAGGATGTGATGGTCAACTGTGTCGTAAGCTGATGTGAGGTCCAACATGAGTAGAACAGAGCATTTTCCTGCATCATTATTCATCAAGATATCACTTGAGACCCTAAGAAGAGCTGTCTCCGTGGAGTGAAATTGACGAAAACCGGACTGAAACTTATCGTAAATGCCATGTTTATCTAGAGCTGCCATAAGCTGCTTAGCCACAACCTTTTCTAGAAGCTTAGCGATTAACGGTAACTTAGAGATTGGTCTGTAGCTGCTCCAAAGAGAGGGGTCAAGCTAAGGTTTTTTTAAAAGTGGGAGAATAGCAGCGTTTTTAAAATAAACCGGAACTATACCAGATGCCAGTGAGGAGTTGATTAAAGTGAGCACACATGGGCCAATAGACTGGAAGACATTTTTGAATAATGATGCAGGTATAATGTCAAGTGAACAGGAGGATGCTTTCACTGAATTCACTAATTTCACTAGCTCAGGTGAAACAGGAGAGAAAGTATCCAAGATAATGGGCCGGGATGGGGTAGAGATTGAGATAGCAGGTGAGTGTGTAAAACTCATTCTCACATTATGAATTTTTGCAAGCAGAAAAGAGAGAAAATTTTCACAATCCTCATTAGAAAAAATAGGGGCCGCAGGCAGAGCAGGAGTAACAATGTCACTAATGGTGTTGAATAGCACCTTAGGATTGCCTCTGCTCTTTGTAACCAAGTGTGAGAAATGGGCAGCCCTTGCATCTCTGATTGGATTATTAAAAGAAGCTAAAAGGTCCTTAAGATAGAGGAGGTGAACATTTAGATGAGTTTTCCTCCACCTGTGCTCCGCTTTATGACAATCACATTTTAGACAACGAATACTGTCATTTAGCCAAGGAGGAGATTTAGAGGCAGAAACACTCCTTGTCTTAACCGGACAAATTTCATCTAAAATAGAAAGGCAATAATTATTAAAAAGACTGGTTGAGAAATCAACACCATTTTGAGGAGATAGCTGTAAGTTAAAAGCATCCACAAATTTCTCCGCTGTGGAGGAGTTTAAGATGCGAGAGCTAACCATCCGTCTGACGGGGGACAAAGGGTCATTAAAAGACAAGTTAAAAACAATAACATAGTGATCAGAAATAAAAATGTCCTCAGAGCAAATAAAATCAATATTTAAACCCAAAGTAAAAACAAGGTCCAGTGTGTGACCTTTGCTGTGCGTAGGACCGGACACATGCTGAGTCAAATGCAAAGAATCCATAATGTTCATAAAGTCTCTGGCGAATAGGTCGGAGTCATCATCAACGTGTATGTTAAAGTCCCCAACTATAAGCACTCTAGACAGCCTCATAGTAGCGGATAAGAAGTCGCTGAGCTCCGATAAAAATAACCTGTTATATCCAGGTGGACGATACACCACAGCACAGTACAAAGGATCCTTGTTACCAATTTTAAGCAGCTGCAGCTCAAACGAGCAAAAAGGTCCAGTTTTCACGGAGCGGCAGGAGAAACGGTCCTGGAAAGCCACGGCAAGCCCACCACCCCGACCAGACAACCGAGGCTGGGTAATAAAAGTATAGCCATCCGGGCAAAGTTCAATAAGTGACGAGTAGTCTACATCCCGCAGCCAGGTCTCAGTCAGGAATAAAAAATCGAGTTTTTTAGATAATATAAAATCATTCAACAAGAATGATTTATTAGACAGAGATCGAGTGTTAAAAAGCGCCATATTCAGTGAGCTAGAAGCCTCATTATTTGCAGAGGCTCGAGTTAAGGGACGTAAATAGACAGGGTTCGAGCCGTCACGCTCGTAGAATCCACTCACCGAGGGAAGAAAAAGCCAGCCCGCAGAAGAGTCTGGATAAACCCTCCTGAGGTGGCAAGGTCTCAAAGAGCCGGGCCCAGCGTATCCAAACAAGGCCGTGGACAACCCCCTCCATGGAGCTTTTCTGGACACAGGAGACAACGCACGCTCGATGTCGCTTCCCAGCCAAACCACCCCGCCAGTACATCCTGAGCTTTACCTGAATACCTCCTCTTCTCCCTCTCCTTCTCCGTGGTCTAGAGGGACCACTGAAATCGCCTGACGAGGATCCAGCTAATGGAGGAGGGTGGAAAATGCCAGAGGACGACGAGACATCGTGTGGCATCATAGAGGATCGGATGGATAGCAAAGCCAGGCGATCATATACCAGGGCTACAAATACATCATTAAAACTGAGTGAGAACAGTAGAGCAGAAAAAAACAACACAACAGTAGTAGAGCGCGACAAACTACACCCGGCAGCGGCAGAGCCAAACACAGGCGCCATCATACGGGAAGTTCATACCTTGCATACAAGGTCTTAAATAATCAGGCCCCATCTTATCTTAATGACCTTGTAGTACCATATCACCCTATTAGAGCACTTCGCTCTCACACTGCAGGCTTACTTGTTATTCCTTCCTGTTGAGCCCTCAGTTTTCAGGCCCCTCTTCTGTGGAACCAGCTTCCAGTTTGGATTCGGGAGACAGACACTATCTCTACTTTTAAGATTAGGCTTAAATCATCAGAATCAGAATCAGAATACTTTATTAATCCCGAAGGAAATTAGGGGATTAAAACTTTCCTTTTTGCTAAAGCATATAGTTAGGGCTGGACCAGGTGACCCTGAATCCTCCCTTAGTTATGCTGCAATAGATGTAGGCTGCCGGGGGATTCCCGTGATGCATTGAGTTTTTCCTTTCCAGTCACCTTTCTCACTCACTACGTGTTAATAGACCTCTCTGCATTGAATCATATCTGTTATTAACCTCTGTCTCTCTTCCACAGCATGTCTTTTATCCTGTCTTCCTTCTCTCACCCCAACCGGTTGCAGCAGATGGCCCCGCCCCTCCCTGAGCCTGGTTCTGTCGGAGGTTTCTTCCTGTTAAAAGGGAGTTTTTCCTTCCCACTGTCGCCAAAGTGCTTGCTCATAGGGGGTCATATGATTGTTGGGTTTTTCTCTGTATCTATTATTATATGACATTCTGTACAATATAAAGCGCCTTCAGGCGACTTTTGTTGTGATTTGGGGCTGTATAAATAATATTGAATTGAATTGAATTTACCATATTTGGGAAAACTTTATCAAGGGTTAATCTAACAAAGGTTAGTTTGTCAATTTTCTACTACTTTACCCATATTTTGATTTGACTAGTGTATATTTTGGTAATAATTTTTTATTTGAATTATTATGGACAGGCGAAATGTAACCCACTCCTGAGTAAGTACACCTCACTCTAGGTTCAGTAGTCAAGTATGAGTGCATGTGATGATAACACACACGTTTTGAGTTAACTCTAAACAATCTTAATGCAACAACAGATAACAATTACAAGACAGAAATTACAACCTGAGGCCTTCACTAAAAAGAAGAGGAACAAGAGAAAACTGTTCTTAATCTCTCGAAATGATGTTTAAAGGGTATTTGGTTAGTTGCAACTCCACCTTTCAGTCCAACCCAGTAGTCTAACAAAATATACTTGGGTTACCACACAAACATATATATTGGACAAATTTCATTATAAAAAAGGAAAGTTTTAAACCTAATCTTAAACGTAGAGATAGTGTTTGTCTTTGAATCCAAACTGGAAGCTGGTTCAACAGAAGAGGGGTCTGAAAACTGAAGGCTCTGCCTCCCATTCTACTTTTAAATAGTCTAGGAACAACAAGTAAGCCTGATTGTGAGAGCGAAGTGCTCTAATAGGGTGATACGGTAGTATAAGATCATTAAGATAAGATGGGGCCTGATTATTCGTGGCCTTATATGTGAGGAGCAAGAATTTAAATTTAATTCCTGATTTAACAGGGAGCCAGTGGAGGGAAGCCAATACAGGAGAAATATGATCTCTCTTTCTAGTCCCTGTCAATACGCTATTTGCAGCATTTTGGATTAACTGAAAGCTTTTCAGGGAGTTTTTAGAACCTCCTGATAAAAATGAATTATCAGGCAATATCATTATGTGTCATTGTCATAAGGTTTGCTTTATCTCCCATCAACGTCTCAAGAGCGTGGAGGGGGCAAACACTTTTACACAGGGCGGTGTAGGTCTGACAGAAAGGAGAGTTTCACTGGTTCCTGCCCACCCACTTAAGATCAATGTAAAACGAGTTTGACACCACTGCTCTCTAGCGTTTATACTCGGGAGTTAAAGTGGGCTGGAAGGAGTTCAGGTGTCTTGGTTGTGTTTTGGTTGTGGTACTTAAGAATCTAGCTGGAGATACAGAAGAAAATTTTGTTACACAGTGTGTTGCTAGATAAAGGTAAAGCTGCTGTATTTCATGGAGAGAGAAAAGAGTGCGAGATCAATTCATTCAGAGATCCAGAAAGTTGTAGAAAGACAGACAGGACAGGAGAGGGAGAAGACAGGTCAGATTTAAAGATAAGCACTGCTCAGTGACGCTTGATAAACTGCAGGTTGCTGTCAATTGTAAAGTCAGTATAAACAGTATAGTGTCGGTGTATAGGGGATGGACATCAACCATGATAGCTTGTGAAACTGCTGACATCCTGCACAAAGAAAAGCTGCTGAATTTATTAATTATTGTGAGAACTAGGGAGAAGTTAAAGAGGAAGTCCTCAGAGGACAACTATGTAGTACAGGAGGACATGCAGAGGGTTGGTGTGAGAAAGGAGAATGCTATGGTTTGGGTGAGATGGAGGAAGATGATCCAGTGTGCCAAACCCTAAAGCAAGCAGTCAAATAATAATAATAATAATAATAATAATAATAATAATAATAATTGTTGGTGATGTTTCTCCATCAGTGCTCTTAAGTATTTTTCCGAAGAAAATTATCTGTGTCCTCGTAGACTTTAGACAGTTGTTAGAACCCACAGATTTCACAAAAATGTGTCTCTTAAATTCAAAAGTCTTATGTTTTAGTGCTTCTTAATAACACCTTAATCTCATCAGGCAGTATTTGCTTTGACGGAGGGTGAACTTCTTCCATAACCTAAGCCTATTATTGTTTGTAAAGCACAGATACTGTTTTAAATTAATTCTCTGCACTTCGCAGCATGAAGTGGTGGCTTCTCTTTTGGCTGGTGTTTTTCCTGTCACACCAACCTTCTGCATGTCACAAACGACCAGTCTGTAAAAAGAAAGGTTCATCAGGTCAGTTTTCCTGCAAGGGCCAGTGCAATGGTAAGATGCTTTACTATTAATATTTAAGGCTCATGTTTCCATGCCTCAGGTCAAGTGAAACATTCTGTAGGACTTTTAATTAACTCAACGTTGTAAAAATGTGTATATGATTTATGTATTTATTTTTACAGGGCATGGCAAGGAACCTTTAGACAAGATTTTAAAAGACGGAAGCTGTAATGACGCTGTCAAGTAAACACTTTCCTTCTAAATAACTTTTAATTTTTTTGAGTTTTCTATTTTGAAAAACTGTTAGATTAAATATGTATATAGGAGCAAAATCAAAAGGGTTGAGATGTTAATGTGTTTCAGATGGTTTATGGCAGGGGTGTCAAACTCAATCAGACAAGGGGCCAAAACCCAAAGCACACTTTAGTTCGCAGGCAAACAGGATTTACTGAACAGATTAAAACTGAAAGTTTTTTTTTAACATAAATATGAACAAAAACAGGACAGGATACAATATTCTTTCTTAGAAAATAACTGAAATAACTAAAAAATACATCCTGTCAAATGTATAAAAATTTAAAATATGAAGGTGCTCCAAAAATGAAAATAAAAACAGGTCACTAGTGTCCCGTTATACTGCCACTGTATCAGCTCCATTGGAACCTGTAAAAATGCAGTTCCGTCGTCGGCAGCAAATGGGTTGTGATGCAGCTTGAAATTTATTTTCTTTTTCTGGTTTACATTCCAAAGCACAGTGTGCACTCATAAGTGCAGCTTTACTTGAAACTCCTTCACTGCATCAGCACATCAGTGATCATGCAAGTCTGCAATTGGCAGATTTCCTCATTCTGCTCACAAATTCTTTTCCCTGACTTAGTTTCTGCACCTTTGTAAAATACACCATGTTGCCAAACTCTAAATCTATTTTCTGGGATTTGACCTGCTGGCCTTGACTTTGACACCTTTGGTCTGTGGTGTCTAATTAATGTAAGATTTTTAATCAAAATGTGGCATTCTGATTTTTTTTCTTATCCTTTTCAACAAGGGCCATTGAGGAGCTGCAAGGGATTCTAGAGGAAGAAGAAATAAACGGGACCAGTTCATCAATTATTTCTGACACTGTTGTTGCCCTACAGTATAAACCCAATGGTACCGTTAGAGGCCTCGACATTTATGCCAGCGATAATCAGGTGTTTAAAAAATAATTTCATAGTGTAATGTGACAATGATATTTTAAGCTGTTCACAATTTTTAGCAGCAAAACTGGCAATATCTGTTTTGTCTAAATTTTGGGTCTTGAAAACTGCTGGGAATGGTTGAGATTGTTTATATCCTATTGATGTCCAAATGTGCATGTATTTTTAGTTACTTTTGTCCTTATTTTCCCTAAGCCACAAAACAGCTTGTTTGATATTGCTTTAGCTATGAAATATCTGAACATGTTCTTTATACTGTAGATTAAACTTTCCTGCTGCTTTGCATTTTGGAGTCTGTGAACCTTAATGACTTTCCTCAAGTTCCAGCAATTTGAGATCATTTGGACTAAAATGGCTGAAGAGCAGTTTTGGATTTCCATTAAATTTATAATGCACGTTTAGATATATGCTAAGTTGAGAATAATGTTACTGTTATTCACATCATCTTCCTGTTTTTGGCACGTTGATGCATATGCAGGTACAACCAGGCCAGCCTCCTCCCAGCAGCAGAGTGAGAGTTCAGCTGCCGAGTGAACTGAAAGCTGGACCAAAAAACAAGATTGTGTTCTGCATGATTAAGTGGCCTGAAACATACCAGGTCAGAAATTAAACTCTGTTATACAAAATTCTGAATTTTATACAGACATAGATTTTACACTGTAAATTATACTACTATCGTTTGTTGATTTAGCTTGTTTTAGCCAAGTAACATTACTAAAAAAAATATTTTTAAATAGGCAAACATTTGGTCTATATTTATTTTATCTTCCAGTCATTTAACATTATTTATTATTAAGAAACCTTTGTCTCACTATCTTGATAACAGACCTTCATCTGAGCACTCAAACCTGCCACCATTCAGCTCAAGTCGCATTATTTAAAAACAAACAAACAAACAAAAATATAAGCATATATACATAATTGACCCTTGACATTACAAAGTAAAGCAGGAGACAAATAATAGATTTTTTACTTAGTGCAGACCTCTAGGAAACTAGAATAGCTAAAGTAACATCCACATAAAGGCCCCAAGGTCTCATAGTTTTCTGTAGTAAAACACTGCATTGTAATAAAATCAATTCTACACACATTACATGTCAATTGTTTTAATTTAGCTGCTTATAAACCAAAAGTGCCTCAGCCTCAGCTTCATTTGGAAATATATGATAATTATTATCGAGTTGCTGGCAGAACAGTAAAGTGATTGCTTTTATGTTCATGTCAGGAAGACAGATGCGTAGATTTTATAAAGATTTATTTGGAACCTGCCGTGCCTCTGCACATCAAACTAGTGACAAAAATATAGCAATTTATTTTGAGTTAACTCGCACAGATATCTTCATGTGGAGAAACAGTTTTAAAACTGCAATGATTATTTACCCTGCTGTGTATTCAAAATATGTTTATACCATATAATAGCATTTTTCCCAAGCTACAAATATTAATTCATATATGCAGTACATGAAAACTCCAACACATGTAACAATGTACAAATAACTTTGTGTCCAGTACGTTATTGCCTCCATGACTTAATAAATGGATTGGATGTGTCTCATGAAGGAGTAATAAGTTTTAGACTTAAAATTGTTCTTTATGGTTTAATGTCTTCATATTTTAAACATAAAAGAATGTTTTGCCACAGGAACAATAAGTGAAATAGTGTTAGTCATTTATTTATTTACATTAAATTAGTTTCATTTAATACATTAAAAGACAGCTATGGGAACTGCTCTAATCAGTAAGAGTTAATCAATTTGTTCAACTTTCACACAGAAAGAGGAAGAGTTATATATTTAAACGCAAATGTGCTGAAGGTCTTTAGCAATAATGCACAAAATATAAATGCGGTATATATTAAAGACACTTCTATGTATATTTTTATGTAGAAAAGTTGGTACACCAGGGAAAAATCACTACAACCTTTTAATAAAATGTAAATTACATTAAAATTGTTTCATAATAGACAACAAATCTTAAATAAATATTTTCTCAAAAAACAAACTGAGGAATGTGTGTTTTATTGTAGGATGACGTTTATATCAGAAGACTGTTTGGCCTGAGTGTGCAGCGCAAGAACATATCAGGACTACAGCAGCGTGTCAACATCACCATAAACCTAACCAAGGAAATAAATGTACTTAATGTTGTCATTTACTGCAGATGTGCCTTTTACAATATTATATTATTAAATATATTTTATCTTTTGTTTAGCAAAAGTTAATAAAAAAAGTTAGGCATATATAGTATTTAAACATGCAATATTTCTGTGTCACAGGACACCCAAAAACCCTCGTGTCAGTTCATTAACTTCTCAACAAACAGTGAGTAACCAAGCATCACATCTGCCAAGAATAATGTAAAACATTAATATTTTTTTAAATAAACTTCAGTCATTGTTGTTTGTGGTTTGTCTTAAGATCACAAAGCTGATCTGATCTGACTTGGATATAAAAACATCTTATGTATAACTGATCTCTATTTTTGATGCATCAGCTTTTAGTGAGGATGGATGCATTACTCTATGGACTCATGGTCAGAATAATGTCACCTGTTCCTGTGACCATCTCACATACTTTGCTGTGCTCCTGGTAGGAGGGACAATTTTTCATTCTAAAAAAGTGGAATTTCAGGACTTACATGTCTTTAGACTTGAGGGAAACTCGATCAACAAAATATAGACAAACACCTCAGTAATAAAATGGGAAATCTCTTTTAGCAGGTGTGTTGCTAACAATCCAACAAGTTCATGCTGAGTTGGACACAGTTTAGCTATCTGGTTCTGATGCTTTGGTAAAAAGTTGTTGTGTGTAATGGCCAACTTCAGCCTTAACTCACATAGTCAAACTTTCTATTGTAATTCCTTTAAGCAGTTGTCAAATTTTTGAAGAATAACTTCTTGAAGGACATTCAAAGCTCTTTTTTGGATGTTGTCTGCCTCTTGCTCCACTCTCTGTCAGAATGATTGGATAATAATGCTTCAATAATGTTGTGGTTTTTTCTTCTCTTCTACTCTTTAACTGTAGTAATAATATCTTTGGAATCATTTTAATGCTGAAACTGTCAACACATAGTATTGCATGGACAAACAAAATCTGACAGTACCTTTACTGTGTTCATAATCACATCAACTTTGATAAGATTTTCAACACCACTGTGTAAACATGACAGAGCCCCCGCTGTGTTCTACAGACAGCTGCAGACACTCACTGTTGTACCTCTCTCCTGACCTCCTCCATATAAAAAAATGTGAACCAAAAAATGTCATTCCTCCATCAGGCATGTTACCAGTGATTTTCAATACAGTTCTTATGTAATTTAATGTGCATCAGCCTTTTCTGAAGAATGGCTTTTTGACAGGTTTTTTTTTTTTAACTCACCCATTAGAAGCTAAATATAAAGACATGAGGTGTGACTCAAGGCTTTCATAGTACTGACTTTACAGTATGTTTAATATATGTGAAAACAAAAAAGATTCATTTATACTGTACAACGTACAACACTCATCTCTTGCCAAAATGTTTCCTCAACTATAGTGTGTTATTAAGAATGTAGCTGCACTGGGTGTGCCCTGCCTACGTCGTGTGATTCCTGATACTATCACTAGATGCCCCAATGTGAACAAAAGTAATCTTTTTCTGTTACAAATGCTCCCTTTACACCATGAATACAATCTTCATTCTTTTGTTAGTATCATCTGTTCTCACGCACAGTTCATTGGCTCATTGATTTGTCATTGATTATCTTATCTGTGACTTACTTTTCCTCATCTACATCTTTGTTTTACAACACCTAATTTACTGAAAACTTTCTGAAATAAAAACCGTGTTCAGGGTGTTGTGATTTTAATTTGATATAGCCAAAGACTTGAATGATGAAGAAAAGAAATACTAAAACTGGACAAACAAGACTGTATTTCCCCAATCACGTGTCTGTCTCCTGCTTATTTTATTGTACCGAACTGTACTGTTACATACACTTCCTCTATTCCTGTTGCTTATTTTGTATTGACTTTACTGCTTCACTGTTTGCGTGTCTTATGTTTAATTTCTACTCGGTGGAAATTTCTACTTCTCACAATCAAAATGCTGCAAAATAAAGTGAGTGTGTATTTTCTGCACAGCTGCCTGTTTCTGGCTCTGACACAAATGGCACTGGGTCCCTCTCACCTAAAGACCAGGAGATTTTAACATACATCACTCTGATTGGCTGCAGTCTCTCTCTTTTTGCCCTGGTCATCACTGTTTTGCTCTTCATCACAAATAGGTAATTTATTTAATGACATTCTTCATCCTTTCTGTCTCTGCTTTTCTTATTCCTATCCCATTGACTATTCAGCATGTACTATCGCCTTCCAGTCCTGACTTTTTTAACACCACTGTCAATTAATAACCTTTTTTCTTTGTTTTAATCTTTGTTCCTTATCACATCATCTCTCTATTTTTATTGTCCATACATGTAGATTTGGTCTAATTGTATTCCAAACAGAATAATACTAAAAAAGATGTGACTTACCATGAATCACATCTGCATTTGCCAGAAAGGTCAGAGAAGATGTTTCTATGAGGGTCCACATCAACCTCGTGATTGCCCTGATCCTCCTCAACCTGCACTTCCTGCTAAGTTCCACAGTGGCAGCAGGGTCCTCCACTGGGGTCTGTTTATACATGGCTCTTGCCCTTCACTACTCCCTGCTGACTACTTTCAGCTGGATGGCTTTGGAGGGATTCCACCTCTACCTTCTCTTAGTCAGAGTCTTCAACATCTACATCAAGAGATACCTGCTCAAACTCAGTGTGGTGGGATGGGGTGAGTGGAATAATTTAAGCAAGAAGCTGTTTATCATCATCATCATCATCTGAATAACTGTTCTTGTGTTTCAGGTGTTCCTGCAGTCATTGTGTCAGTGGTGGTGATCATAGACAGAGGCTTTTACAGTCCTGTCTCTCTGGACACATCTAAATCCAACAACACTGATATGTAAGGAAAATATCTGCAAGCATCTAAAATTGAATAAAGAAAATTTAAAATAACAATTCATATTTATTTATTAACTGTTGGTGTACGCATCAGAGTGTAGAGGGAAAAGTGTCATACAAGGGATAGGAATCAAACTCAATTTTACCAAACACTTATTTGCCTATACTGAGTAGTCTCTGGTATATTTCACCACATGCATCTAAATTATCCGCTATACCCACCCCCAAAAAAGTTAATTCTGTTCATCTGGATGTAATGTTTTCAGTAGGAGAAACATTTCATCACTCATTCAAATGATGGGAAAGGCTGGGGAAACCTGCAGTCAGCTGAGACTAAAGAAGTCACTTGGATGAGTGACGAAAAGTTTCTTGCAATGAAAACACCACGTCCATATGAACAGAATCAACCTTTTGGGGCGATTTCCCATCCTGGATGATTGAGCATGCATCAATACGCCTGCAATAAGATTTCTATTACAGAAAGTACTTCTTAACTGAAACATGGGTCATCTGAACTCCCTTTCTTTTAGATGCTATATAACCAATGACAAGGTCAAGATGGGGACTACACTGGGACCATTCATCTTGGTGTTCCTCTTTAACATGATCATGTTTGCGGTGACAATCAGACGAGTTTGGACTCTACGCAAAAGCACAGAGGTACTGGGCAGTTTTGTGTTGCTATTGTCAACATGTCATATGAAAGCTTAAAAATAACAATAATGAATTAGTCTTATAAACAACTGGTAGTTTTATATAACAAGAAAAATAAAGGCTAACTCTAGTCATCACTATTGTTTATTTTTATTTTACATTAGTCGTTCCTTTTAAAGGATAAACTGTGAGATGGGTTGTCTGTTAGCTTTTAAGACCAAGTAAATTCTCAGAAAAAAATAAAGGAACACTTTTTATTCAGAGTGTAGCATTAAGCCAACTTGATGAAGTAAACTTCTGGGATACTGATCTGGTCAGTTAAGTAGCAGAGGGAGTGTTAATCAGCCTCAGCTGATTTGACGTTAATGAAATAAACAGCGAGAGCTATGGATGCCATTAGATATCAGGATATCCTTGATCCATTGTCAGACCCTAAATTGGATCAGTGGTTTCTTGGTTCCTCCTGGTGCATGACAATTCAAAGACTCATTTGGCAGCTCCTGAAGGAAGAAAGACCTGATACCATTAACTGCCCCCACACCTATCTGACCTAAATTCAATAGAACACCTCTGGGACATTATGTTTTGGTCCATCCGATGGTGCCAGGTTACAGCTTAACTGTCCAGAAGCTCAGTGATGCAGTGATGGTCCAGATCTGTGAGGAGATCCTTAAAGACACCATCCAACATCTCATTTTTTTGCAATGAGATCTGTTGTGTTTTTAAAGTGTTCCTTTAAATCTTTTCAGCACTGTATTGTATTTTGTAGTCATTTATTTAAAAACAAACAAACAAACAAAAAAACATACTTTAGTATTGACTATTTAAACACATTTGTCTTACTGTGTGAGATTGTATATAATCTCCTGTGTCATTCTATATTTGGCAAATCAGTTTGGGCAGAGTCACCGTGACAGAGCCAAGAAAGACATTTGTACCCTGCTGGGAGTCATGACTCTGCTCGGCATTACCTGGGGCCTGGTCTTCTTCTCTTTTGGATACCTGACTACTCCTGGCCTCTACCTCTTCTGCATCCTGAACTCACTGCAAGGTCTGTATAACCATTTGTATGTTAAGGCAAGGCAAGTTTATTTATATAGCACAATTCAACAACAAGGTGATTCAAAGTGCTTTACAGAGACATTAAAAAACAAAAACAAATAAAAAGCATGATTTAAAATTGAAAAAAAAGGAAGGAACAGTAGATAAAATCAGTAGTTAAAATGTAAGTTTTGAAATTTAAGCTTAAAAGTAAAACAGTGTGGATTTGGTGCTTTATTCAAATGCAGCTGAGAACAGGTGAGTCTTCAACCTGGATTTAAATAAACGGAGTGTTTCAGCTGATCTGAGGCTTCCTGGGAGTTTGTTCCAGATATATGGAGCGTAAAAGCTGAATGCAGCTTCTACGTGTCTGGCTCTGACAAAAAAACAGATCCAGATGACCTGAGGGATCTGGAAGGATCATACTGGGTCAGGAGGTCACTGATGTATTTTGGTCCTAAACCATTCAGAGCTTTATAGACCAGCATCAGAAGTTTAAAGTCTATCCTCTGACGGACAGGCAGCCAGTGTAAAGACCTCAGAGCTGGACTGATGTGGTCCACTTTTTTGGTCTTAGTGAGGACTCGAGCAGCAGAGTTCTGAATGAGCTGTAGTTGTCTGACTGATTTTTTAGGTAGACCTGTAAAGATGCTGTTACAGTAATCAAGCCTACTAAAGATGAATGCATGGACTAGTTTTTCCAGGTCCTGTTGAGACATCAGATCTTTTATCCTTGATATATTCTTGAGGTGATAGTAAGCTGATTTTGTTATTGTCTTAATGTGTTTTTCTAAGTTTAGGTCTGCATCCATCACTACACCTAAATTTCTCGCCTGGTTTGTGGTTTTTAGGTGTATAGATTGAAGTTCTCTGGTGACCTGTAATCGTTTTTCTTTGGCACCAAAGACTATTACTTCAGTTTTATTTTTGTTTAGCTGGAGAAAATTGTGGCACAACCAGTCATTAATTTCCTCAATGCATTTACCAAGAGCCTGTACAGGGCCTCGGTCTCCTGGTGACACTGTGATATATACTTGTGTGTCATCTGCATAGCTATGATAGTTTATTTTGTTGTTCTTTATAATCTGTGCCAGTGGGAGCATGTACATGTTAAACAGAAGGGGTCCCAAGATGGAACCTTGGGGAACTCCACATGTGATACTTGTCTGCTCAGATATGAAGTTACCTATTGATACAAAGTATTTCCTGTTTTGCAAGTATATTTTGAACCAGTTTAGTACAGTTCCTGAAAGACCTGCCCAGTTCTCCAGTCGTTTGAGTAATATGTTGTGGTCAACTGTATCGAATGCTGCACTGAGATCCAGCAAAACTAAGACTGACATTTTCCCACTGTCTGTATTCAGACATATGTCATTAAACACTTTAGTCAGAGCGGTTTCAGTGCTGTGGTTCTGTCTAAAACATGACTGGAAGGCATCATAGCAGTTATTCTGTGTCAAGAAGTAATTGAGCTGTTGAGAAACTCCTTTTTCAGTGATCTTACTTAAAAATGGGAGATTTGAGATTGGCCTGTAGTTGTTCATTCGTGTCTTGTCAAGATTGTCCTTTTTCAGTTTACCTGACACCTGACATTAAAGAAAGGTGGACGAGCTGTAACAGGTCTGACTCCAAAGCCTTTGAGACCTTTTTGAAAAAAACTTGTCGGCAGGACATCTAAACAGCAAGAGGAGTTCAGTTGACCTAAGATGTCCTCCAGGTCTTTGCTGTTAATTGGGTGAAACTGTTTCATGGTGTTTAAACAGTTTTTCGGTGGACACAGTACATATCCTGAATCTGCTGTTGATGTACCAATTGCTTGTCTAATCGTTTGGATTTTGTCTGTGAAGAATTTGGCAAGGTCATTGCAGGCCATGGTCGAATGAAGTTCAGCTGCCACTCACACAGGAGGGTTTGTTGGCCTGTCAACTGTAGCAGATAAGACCCGCGCATTATGACTGTTTTTGGTCATGATGTCAGAGAAGTAAAATCAATTAAGATCAATTCTGTCATGATTTTAGAGCTATTGTCGGTCACAAGTTTCTGTGTGGCCCCCGCATGGGAAACGAAGTAATGCAGGTGGCCAGGTCATTTACAATAATTAAAAAAAATATTATTTCATAGTGATTCGAGATTTTGGAAAGTCACAGAATATTTTCAAATTTTAAAAATAGACTAAAGAATTCATAGGCTTCTAAATGTCTACTGTATAATGTTGTTTGCACTGCATTTCTGAGAGAAGCACATTGCGTTTAAGGGAAAGCACTTTCTATTATGCATGGAAAATAAATCCACTTAGCTCTCTCATGGTGAAAAACCCATGTTTCTGTTTATAGTTGCTAGTGTTGTATTCATCATGGTTATCTTGTGTCCCCTGTGTTTACTGTGTTAATTTCTGCCAACCTCTGTGTACTCATCCTTTTATTTCAGGAACCTTGTATTTAGTTTAGTCATGTTTCTGTATTTTCCATGGTTAGTTATCTCACTTCCTGTTTTATTTTAGAGTTTGTGTTCCTTGTTTGTTGTCATGAGTTTTATTTCCCTTGTGTTGTCTGATCATTCTGTTCAGCCATGTCTTGTTCTCCCCACCTCTCTTCGCTCCTCAAATCAACCTTCAGTATATATATTGTCACTGTCTACATGGATCCTTTTCAAAAAGCACCTGTTTCTGTTACTTGCTTCCCAGTGTTTTTGTTCTTTCTTTCTTTGCTCCTGCATCTCTCCTTGGCTTTATGTTCTAGTTAGTGTGTTTTTAAATCTGTAGACTTCAGTTTCCCTTTGTACTCATGTTAGTCAGCCTGTGGTGTTTTTTCATTGTACATGTACAATGACAATGAAGGTATATTCTATTCTATTCTATTCTATTAAACTATTCTATTAAATGAATGACTTACTTTAAGTTTCAATCAATCTGTCTCCAAGCGTCTGCGTTTTGGTCCTTCACAACTTACAATCTGCACATCCTGCAGATTCTGACACACAGATGAATTACTACTTTCATTTTCAAATGTGCGTACTCATTGCATCTCCTGTACACAGTCTAAACATTTACTTCTCTCCCTCTCTCTTGCTTGTTCCATGCAGGTTTCTTCATCTTCCTGTGGTTTATGATGTCACTGAGAAAGGCTAAAACCGCAGTTACTAAGACAAGCAGTGAAACACGAAGCACCAGCACCTAGCTTACACACAACTACCAATACCCCGAGAAGTTCCTTTGTGTGTGCTGTTGGAATGTTTAATGTAATATTAACTTAGAAACATTGTTGTATACATGAGTTCAAGAAGAAATTGTATCAGATAAGATATCAACTGACACTAAAAAAATGTATGTGAATGTATTAAGTGTGAAGATTTTAACAGCTCAAATTTAGTTTGAAGTTTTCTTTTTATTGCAATAGACTGAGTTTTTGTGGCAGGCGGTTTATCTTATTGTTAGAGGATAGATCACCTGTCTCTTTTTACACTCGCTTTCAGAGATCACAGGCAAAACAACATAAAATTGCTATTTTGTCACATTTTCACCAGTCTGCACATTAGATCTTAGTTTTAAATGAAACTCACCTGGCATTAGTTTAGTATTTTAAGACGCTGTTATGTTGATTGATTGCACATACAGCATTTTTCTTTATTGTAATTGAACTGGTCTGAAAATTATTTTATATTAAAGCACATTGTGAATCACTAAAGGCTGTGGTGTTAGTAATAACAGTAATAGCTGTCTTATTACCTTCACCCTATGGACATTTACGAGTTACGGGCATTCTAAAGTGAAAATCTCAGTTTTATTCAGTATCATTATCATATGGTAACTCATAGTTTAAATATCAAAAGTGTAGTAATTTAATGTTTACAACACAGAATGTCAGAAAAAACCAGCGGTACCCTGCATATAGGTAGAGAACACTTTAAAAAGTGTATTTTGGGTAAACAGTGGTCATATCACCACGTGGGACCGGTGGCTGCTCAAAGACACTTACAACATGAAAGGTCTCTTCTTTACCCACACTTTGATAACGTACGGTTACTGTACAACCTTGGTTCTCTTAGTGAAAGACTATCTCTCCACACCATCACATATTCCATATGTACGGGGTACGACTCCCCTTGGTCGTGGCACAAGGATACTTACTTAAGACACTCCGGCACGCCCAGCTACACCCCACAGCTCATGTATAAAACAGCTGTGCAGACTTGACACCGGTGATAGTTTGATCAGAGGGCGTCTTCGAGCGGCCTGACGGTGGAGAGATAGTTTCTCGCTAAAAGAACCAAGGCTACACAGTAATCATATGTTCTCTAGCATATCAAGACTATCTCTCCACATCGTTACATATGTACGGGGTAACTCTGTAAGACACCCCGCGATGAGACAGTACAACCGAACCACCGAGAGTGAAGGGTGCAATAAACCCATAAGCAGACCACCCCGGTCAGGGATTCGCCAGACGCGAAGGCCAAGCAGGGGGATTGGAGGTAGCAGTCTGCAGACGCTAGACTGGCCCGAACTGGTTGTGCAGGATGCAGGACCTCAAGTGATCAGCTGCTCAAGGTCAGCCCGGGAACCACGAGGCAGACCACCAGGGAGCGCAGACCACCAGGGAGCGCAGCACACCGGGCTGCCAAGTAGGATCCCGCTGGTCGCATAGGCCTACAACATGCAGGCAATGCCAGACAAAGAGTCGGCGCTACAGGCTGAAGAACTCTTACTCACCACAGCGAGTGTAAGCCGGCAAAGCGGGCAGCAGGCCAGGGGGGCACAGCCTATAGTAGCAGGTCAAACTAGGGATGAGACCTGTCCATCCACAGAGCCGAAGCCGCCCAGTGCTGTTGACAGACAGGGAGGGGGCCTGCTGAAGTGGAGGGCTGAGCAAGGCAACGACCCAAAGGTCCACCCCCAGCACTGTCACTACGTGCTGTCCGCAGACAGATGAGCCTCAAGAGTGAACTCGAACAAGATACTCAAGCTCAGTCACAAAGTCTCAGCTCCCTGAGCGGGCCTGTGCTGGCCGGTAAGGCCGTGACACAAAGGCAATGCACCAAACAGGGAGCCAGCGTTGCAGGCTGGAGAGCTCTCACTCACTAGCTGAAGTGTCAGACACAGTGAGGTCTGACAAGGGTGTAAACCCGCAGAATTGGTTAGCATGCCAGAAAACACGGGCGGTCGGCTAGGACAAGCCCGTGTGCACGCTCTCCAAAGGATCTCAAGCTGGAGCCTGGGGTGCCCAGGGTCCAAACCTTGAATCCCAGGAGCGCAGTGAGGAGAGGAAGCGTAGCTCACCGAGCCGCTGAGTGGGGACCCTACTGGCTTCGCAACCCTGCAAGAAGCGGTCAAATGCTTTCAGAAAACCACGGTCTCCCCCAGTTCCAAGTGTCAGCTTCTCTAGCCAGCACAGCATGCTCTGGGTATGTGGTAATTTGTTAATAGTCTTTTATTTATTGTCTTAATTTTCCTGTTTTTATTGTAAAGCACTTTGGTGTACCGCTGGTCTTTTAAACGTGCACTCTAAAAAGTGTATTTCAGCAGTAGTTGAAGTTACGTAAAGTTCAGAGTGAGTTTCATTAAGATTTCTGCTTTAGTGGAGCCAGTCTACATTTGTGGAGTATATCAACTTGTTATTACGTGTTGTTCCCTCAGTACACATGTAACCTGCTATTCTCATTAGAGTCAACCTGCATCAATTAGGTTTCTCGTGACGCAGTGCGTCTGATGTCATGACGTCTCCGCCTTCTCCAGAATTTTCTACCTGCGGTTGAGAACAACAATTTGAGAGGCACTTGGCTGCAGGCAGGACCTCGTGAACAATTTGGTCAATAAGGTAACGAAGATATTACTTTTTCCATAGTCCTTGAAGGTAAGTCAAATGTAGAACACATATTTTAATATATTAGATATAAAAATATTCCAACTGTATTGTTAAGTTTGTTAAGTGTTTAGTAAACTGACCTGACCAAACCGCTATCATTCAGCCCTGCTAACATTAGCGAAATGTCAGACCTGTTGGTAGTTTGTGCTTGGACATGTAGGTTAAGTTAGTAGTTTGCCGGCGGTACTCTCTTGTTTTAATATCGTAACGCTAGCTTAAAGTTGTGTATTCATGCAGTGTGTCGTCTTGGTGTCGAAACCCGGTTGGGGAAGAGAGGAGCGTGCGGCTTGGAGGTGCCAAAGGGACGGAAGGCCAGCAGCTTATCTGAGTGACACGCCAGGCGAAGTAGAAGGTGAGTGCCACCTGTTGATTTTTATCCAAAGGCGCTAAATTGGAAGTTAAAACTAAATTTAATAATATTCACTCAGTATGGGCTTCTGGTGTCTGTCCATAGTGATCTTGGGGTAATTAGTGCTAAAAGCAGGGAATATTGGACTGACTAAATTTATTGCTGTTTATTTTGGGGGTGAATTTTGAGTTAAGAGGTTATGTGTTTAAGTCAATACGGTGTGTGTTTAAAGTGATGTGGGTTGACTGGGGAGGCCAGCCAGCCAACCAGTAGTTTAGGGTATTCGGTCTGATTGATCAGCAGAACGCGGTTCGGGCGTCGAAATAACCGCGGGCTAAGACCCGGGAGTGATGCTTATAATACACTTGAATAAATTGTCTTAGGACTGGGGCGCGGCCCCTAAGAGCGCAGTTGCTCAGCGTGTAGCGGCGACCCCTAATCGTGGACCCACGGTCAGGTTAAAAGCTCGGGTGGTACCCGGGGGATTTCGAGCCCCCCTTAAAAACTAAAGTGATCAAGGGGATCACTTTCCTTACTGCGCTGTTTGAGTGACAGGGTGCGACCCGGCTGTGACTATTTAACGTCGGGGACTTGTGAACTTTAAGTAAAGCCAAAAGCGTGAACTGTGATATTTCACGTGGCTGGTGGAGGTCCTTGCTGCCTGGCGGGGAGCAGTTATAAATTAAGTAGGGCTTAGGAATCTGACCGCTCTCGGCGGGGGCGTCCTCGAAGCGGGTTTAATTGATTAGCAAGGCGCGGCCCTGGGCTGAAAGATGCTTTTAAATTAGTCAAAAAACTTAGGAATATCGGTAGAGAAATAAAGAAGATAAGCTGTTCTGGCATATGGTGTTTTCATACGTTTATATGGGCCCATGTGTAAATAATGTGTAAATAAAGTGTAAATTAGCGGTATAAACTGTCTGTTGAATTTCTCCTGTGTGGTTGCAGAGTGAAAAAAGGAAAACTCTTTTCTTTTCTCTCTCTGAGAGGAGGAGAGGGGGCTCTGTGGGGAGCTCTGTGTGTGTGTGTACTTGCTGGCTTTGTTCCATCTCCCTACTTCTCCATTTCTCTGCTTCTCAGTTTTCTTTTTGGGTAGGTGAAGGTGTGTTTCAGAAGTGTGGTGAAAGGATTTCAGTATATTAAATAAACTAAACCTTGTAGTCTTGTGTTTGTGATTTCCTAGTGTATATAAAGTCTTTTAAAGATCGGTTGAGTCTCTCGCTATAAGGAGGGAAACGGTGTGCATAGTAGATTGATTGGATTATTCTCATGTGTGAAAACTTTGTAGTTGTTAGGGAAGTGAATGTGAGAGTGAATTTTTGCTGGCTTTGGGTGCTTAAATTGTTGCAGTAGACGTTTGTGTAGTTTTGTCTTGAAAGGAGCATTAGAGAGAGTGTGTGTGTGTGTGTGTATGTGTGTCTGTGGGCGGAAAACAGTTTCACAGCAGGACACGGGTGTGTTGACAGCCAGACGTAGGAGAGATACAAGGGGTATGCACAAATATGACCCAAGATGGGACTCGCCAACCTGGATTGACTCAATAGGAGTTCCCAGGGGAGTTCCAGATGAGTATAAGTTAGTTAATCAGATAGCGGCCGGCTTTGAAAGTGTGTTTTTATGGATAACTCCAAATAAAAATGTTGATCGCATTAATTATGTGCATTATAATGTGCTGAGACTCTCTAATCTCACTAGGGACGCAGTGGAAGGCCTTGCGGAACAATTAGGTCCGACGTCTTTGATGGGAGTCCAAAATCGAATGGCTCTGGACATGTTGTTGGCTGAGAAGGGTGGAGTATGTGCAATGTTTGGTGACATGTGCTGCACCTTTATTCCCAACAATACTGCTCCGGACGGAACGGTCACTCGGGCGCTTGAGAATCTGAAAACGTTATCTAGAACCATGCATGAGCAATCAGGTGTGAACACGGGGCTGGGAGACTGGATCACGTCTGTCTTTGGGCAATGGAAGGGTGTGTTTATGTCTGCCATGTTTTCTCTTATAGTTTTTCTAGGTATAGTGATGATCGGCTGTTGTCTCATTCCTCTGGTAAGGCGAGTGTTGGTAAAACTGGTAAGCAGGGCCCTAGACTCTGGTTCAGCTGGTTCAGCTGGTCCGGGGTATATGATGCCATTGCGAGAAGCCGCCTGGACGGAGGAGTGAAACAAAATTCGGGTAAAGGTTGGCCGATGGCCAAAGAGGAGGAGTGTGGACAAGAGATATTTTATTTTGTATTCTTATGGTGACAATTTATAATCAGAACTATCATGGATCAATCATTCATCATTGTTGAACCAGTTGACAGAATAATCTCTGAATTATATCTATGGTAATCTGAGCAAAATATTAATGTATGCATATTATCATCACTTTAATTAGTCTATTGTTGTTCTCTATTATTCTTTCTATCTGCTTAAGCTGTTGCAAATGGTATCCATATCATTGTATTCACACCTCTCGAAGCTGTGGGTCCAGTAGGGCCTTCTACATTCACTTACACACAGATTCAGGCCTACACCAACATGCACATAGAGAGTCATGGAAAGTACGCACGTTCACTCCCGCACGTACTAAGAACAGGGAGGTCGTCTCAGGACAATCTCTCGGTTGGACACACAGTCTCACAAAATTGCACAACATATCACACACTTGTTTGTCTCGAAAGTAGTATTGGATGCCTATATAAGGAGAACTTTGGAACTGTTATCATTTCCAGTAAGATCTAGCTGTGATGCCATCAGGGTAATATAAGGATGGGGAGCGGTCTGCTCGAAGAAGATTGTAAGATTGTTGTTGCATGTTTCTTCCCACACTCTGCGCAAGTGTGTAAATAAAGATCACTATTTTTGGCACCTACCTGGATTCAGTCTGCTTACTTCTCTTACCCAAATCGAACGAGTTTTCAACAGTCGGTGTTGGCTTACTGTTAGTTATTCATTAGCATTAGCACATTATAGCGGCAAGCTGGGCCGGGGTTCTCTTCAGACTACGTTACTTCGGGCGCGCGCTTTTATACACGAGTGGTTGTTCGCAGTATGCCTGTCGGCGCGAATAGTTCATGCGGTCACGGCCACGGGTGATGTAGGAGGTAAAGTTTAGCTGTGGTGGCTCCAGGAAGCATGCATTTACTGCCGCTTGCATTGCTTTCAATGTACATGACTTAAAGTTAATTCAGTTTTACACTGAACAGGAATCGGCTTTATATATAAAACAATTGCAAAAAAACAAAACAAAATGTACCTATGGGCATTTGGGTTTTGTTTTTAAACTTTTGTTTTGAACTTATCCCTTTAAAATCTAATTAGAGAGGGCTGGCTACATTTGATGAATACATTTTGTGTTTAAATGATTCGCTTTGTGTTGGGCAATGTGGCAAAAAGCTGAGATGAGATCTAGTCTCATATCACCATATTGATATATTGTAATATTGCCCAACTCTCCCTCTGTGTTTTCTCAAATTATTTATATACACCCAGTAAAGCGTGTCTCTTTGTTTCTCCAGTGCTATGCTTCATGTGGAGATGCAAGGACTGTGGGACAACATTAACAAAAATATCTGAATTGCTCAAACACTACAAACTGATTCATAGGCATTACGGACAAGGCCACTCATATCCATGCACTTATTTAAATTGTGCATGTAGGTTCAAGACTTGGAACGCCCTACTGAGCCATCTATCAAGAAATCACCCTGCCCAACAAGCAGTCTCCAAAGCTGCGTCCACATTCACTTGCCATATTTGTGGCCATAATCAACTCTCCACAGAAAGAGAATATTTTCAACATATCTATCAGCATCTTAAAAATAAGGAGACTGTAACATGTGTGTTCCAAAACTGTGAATATAAAACCAATGTCTATGAGAACTTCAAAAGTCATAAATACAGAAAACACTCTGGTACAGTGAACACATTTAAGCCTGGAATAAGTTCTGTTGATGAATCTTGTGCCAGTGTTGCCAGTGATATTTCAGATGTGGAAATTATAGAGAGTGATGTAAATTTAAATTCTGCTTTTGACAATGGGTATTCTGAAAACTTAGAGAAGGATATTGAGCTTAAAATTGCTTCAGTGCTCCTTAAGTTGGAACACAACTTTCTTGTGTCTAATGCAGCTGTAGATGAGCTTTTGCAGGAGTTAAACTATTTGATTGGTTCTGTTTCTGTGGCGATTACCCAAAAGACTATTAGCCAAGTATTACAAGACAACGGATGCCAATTTGACCAGTCAGTTGTTGAAAAGCTAGCCAGTGTACTCTGTGAGACAAACCCTGTAAAAAAAGCAATTGGAGATAAAGGTCCACTTTCCAGTCCTTGGAGACGAAAAGCATACTATAAGAGCCACTTTAAAGTAGTGGAACCAGTGGAATATATACTTGACCGAAAAAATAACAAGTCATTCCAATATATTTCAATTTTAAAGTCTTTGCAGCATATTCTTGACTGCCAGACAATCTTGGATCAGGCTGTTAATTTGAATACTGTAGATAATCAGCCTCAAAAAACTTCTGTGCACTACAAAACTATCTTCGATGGTGACTTCTTCCATGAAAATGGACTGTTGTCCAAGCAGGAAAGCATTTCATTGATATTATACATTGATGAATTCGAAATATGTAATCCCCTTGGTACATCACGGAGGAAGCATAAAATTTGTGGATTGTACTGGGTTTTGGGTAATTTGCCACCAGGCTGTAATTCTGCTTTAACCTCAATCTATTTGGCTGCTTTAATCAAAAGTAATGATCTGAAGTGCTATGGGTACGAGAAAGTGTTAAAACCTGTAATTAATGATCTTGTAATTTTGGAACAGAGTGGGATATTTCTGTCAAAGTTGGGCAGAACAGTAAAAGGCACTGTTCAGTGTGTTGTTGCCGACAACCTTGGTGCACACAGTATTGCTGGATTCTTTGAAAATTTCTCAGGGACATACGTATGTAGATTTTGCACTGCAGAAACATCAGAGTTCCAGACTATTGAAGTCAGAAGTGAAGTCTTTACTTTAAGAACAAAAGACATTCATGCAGATCATTTACGAATTATTGAGGAAAACAAATGGCCCAGTTATTATGGTGTGAAATCAAAGTGTATTTTGTCAAAGCACCTCTCACATTTTGATGTTACCACTGGGTTTCCACCTGATGTTGTACATGATCTTTTTGAGGGAATTGTTCCTTTTGAACTTGCGCTTTGCCTCAATTTGTTAATCAAAAAAAAGTATTTCACATTATGTACATTGAATGAAGCAATATCATCTTTCAACTTTAAGTGGGCTGACAAAACAAATCGACCTCATCCTGTGGCTCTCAGTTTTGCATCCAAAAAAAGTGTAGGAGGGAATGCACACGAGAACTGGAGTCTTACCAGATTTTTGCCTTTGTTCGTTGGGCAGAGTGTACCCTGTGAGGAGCCTGCTTGGCACATCTTAACAGACTTGAAGGACATTGTTGATCTTGTTGTCAGTCCTGTTCATACTGAGGACTCCATTGCATACCTTGGTTTTAAGATCTCCGAGCACAGAATCAAGTTACAAGAGGTTTTCCCAGATGTTAATCTTAAACCAAAGCACCACTACTTGGAACATTATCCATACTTGATCCGTAAGTTTGGGCCACTGGTTGCACTATGGACTATGCGATTCGAAGCAAAGCATAGTTTTTTTAAAAGAGTTGCAAGGAACATCAGATGCTTCAAAAATGTACTTCTTTCCCTTTCACAGAGACATCAGTATCAGATTGCATATCATTTGCATGCAATTAGCTTTGCCAAACCCCCACTGGAAGTAACAGATGTTTCCACTGTTCACATTGATGTTCTTAACAAGGACATCTCAAATGCACTGAGACAGAAGTCTCCAGATATGGACAATGTGTGCTTGGCTAAAAGTGTAGCATATAATGGACTAATCTACAAGTGTGGGATGATCTTGATCCACGGCTCACTGGGAGGACTGCCAGAGTTTGGTGAAATCATCCAAATGGTGATACTGCAGGACAAACTAATCTTCATTCTGAAAAAGCTTAGCGGATGGTATATGGAACACTACAGAGCTTATGATCTCAAAACATCACCAAGCAAAGAAGTGGAACTTGTTGAGCCACAAGAACTGCATGATACCTACCCACTGGCAGACTACAAAATTAGAGGGATGCGTCTTGTCACCTTGAAAAGATATGTCCATGTTTAAAGGGTGAGACCTCAAAATATGATAAAGTATTTTCTTAAGTGGGAAAACCAAACCCAGACCCATACAATACTAATGTGTTCTCAGAACATATTTATTTTATACTGCAAGCCAAAGTGGTGTGATGATGTCATTGGCAATTCATCAATTATGTCATTTTTTTAATGCAGGTTGCTGGATTCCAGTCAGTGAATGCTAATCCTATGCTCTCCCCCCTTCTGCTTCTCTTCTCTTTTTCTTCTTTCCTCTCCTTGTTGTCTCCTATATTCTCCTCACCTCCTCTCCTTCTCTCTTCTCTTCAATGTCTCCCATATTCTCGCCTTCTCTCTTCTCCTCCCCTCTCCTCTTCGGTTTGCCTTCTCTCCTCGCTGCCTCAGCTGATCTCCACCTCTCCTCTTCATTTTCTCCTCCCCTTTCCTCCTCTCTTTGCCTTCTCTCTTTTCCTCTAGTTTGACATTAAATTCTCCTAATTGGAAATGTCAGTGGTTTACATGTTGATCCTCACTAACTGTGCTTGTGCTTTGTTCTCAGACCACCATGGCTGGTTCAACACCTGCAAGACTGAAGGTGATTTTAGGAGAGAACAACATTGAAAAGCTGACTCTTCCAAATGGCATCCCAGAGTCACTTGAAGACCTTCTCAGCACGATAAAGACTACCTTTGGGTTAAAAGGTAACTTCAGACTGCAATACATGGACCAAGACTTTGGCAACGACTTCTTCAATCTGAATTCTACCACCGAACTTCGGAATTTGGGGACAATCAAAGTGATCCACCAGCAAACAAATCCACCTTTGATCAGTGCCGATCAGTCCACTTCATCTCTGTCTCTTTCATTTGAGTCTGATGACGGTATTTCGGTGGCATCAAATGACACAATTATCCTCTCATCCCCTGAATCTATGTCATCTCGAACACAACAGTGGCCAGAAGACTTTGCAATTCCCCAATTTTCATATGACACAGAGCTACAGCTAGAGAGGGGGAATACTGAGTACCGTGTGAGCCAAAAAATGTTGACTTTAAGCGCCCGAATGCTGTCTGATATCCTGAAAAGAGTTGCAGAAGAAATTTACCGTTACAAGGCCTATCCAGAGGATGCACATTTCTGCGCAGCTGCAGAGGCCCTTATCAAAAAGCACCCATGTTTGAAAGAACCTGGATCATTCAATGGCTGCTACGGTTGGAAACAACGACTGAAGTACAAAATGGCAAACTACAGGACCCAGCTCAAATTACAGGGGTGTCCAGAGCTGTGTGTAAACTCACTGAAATCTAAAGCTACTACAGATGCTTTCCCTGCTAAAAAAGTGAAGAAGCCAAAACGTTCTGAAGCTAACTTTTATCCATCCTTTCCTACTGGTGAGACTCTGGACAGCATGGAAAAAGTGAGACTAGAACTTCTGACAGAGATCGGGATAAGGGACAATGAAAGGGTCATCGCAGACAAAATGGCTAACACGTTTGCCTACAGACGACATGAGGTGGTAAACCAAGAACCAAGCATTCAGGAACTGAAGGACAGATGGCCTGCACTCTTCACACAGAAAGAGGTAAGAATGGAACTGAAGTGATCGAAGTCTGTATGCGTCAGGATTTATTGCAGTTAACTTTCATGAATCGGTCATAACTTGATGTGGTTGAGATTTTATAACACTGAACTTAATGAAAGAATTTACATTTTGAATTCCCATATATGTTATACTTTTTGGGATATAGACATTTTGGCATACAATCAGTTTCAGCATTTTGTTCCATAATACAATATCTACTGTCATTTGTGTTTTGTTTTTAGATAAATACAGAGTTCCAGAGGCTCATGGCTGTTCCTCTTGAGTGGAAGTTCATGGCCCAGTTAGACATGCACTCAAGTCAGCTGATCAAAGTCATACGTGCCAAAGGAGGAGCAACACGCCAAAAGATTGCGAACATCATGGACACATTGGACCAGGTAAATCTGTACCATCAAACAAGATACTTCGTAACTAAGAGGGCTGTCAAAATATATCTGAATCCTTCATAAAGACAATATGGGCAGGCCAATGCTAATCATGGCTTTCATATGCATGAATGTTTTTAGCGACTCAAAAAATACACCACTGAACTCATCCCCTTTTCTTTCTGTAATGAATCTCTGGGCTTGTGAATTACTGTTTTTAAATAAAGTACATGTAAGTTAAGCAATAAGAGTAAGGATGTCTGTCTTATGAAATTTAGAGTTTAAAATGAATCAACATTTGTTGTTCTAGACTGTGGACATTAATCATCGGAGGGAATGTGTGCTGAAAGCCCTCACCATCTTCCTGGGAGAAGATGCAGATGGCCTGATCAAGGAATACCTTGTAAGTTTCAACAGTTTGTCAGCACATCTTGTCAAAGGGACACAAAAAAAGTTAACTGTTAGAACAAACATAACACGTGAACCATAGTTGGATTGCTGACATGTATTTATTATCATGACCATATTGGACATTATGTAATTCCCAGCAACAACACATTACATATTGGATTGACTTTGTTTTAAGTAAGACGGGCTTACTTGATTATTCAAGTTCAAAGGAATAGTTTGACATGTTGGGAAATCTTATCTTTCTTGCTTACAATTTGATTAGAGTCAGATTGATACACCTCTCTCTGCTGTTTCTGGTGTGTGATGACACCCAGCCAAGAAATAGCCCAGCACATAACACATATTGGTACATCACCCAAACACTTAATCACAGTAAGAAGTGAGGCTAATGATGATTTGTGTTTGTGTCTTGTACCCCTCTGTAGGACTGTGGAGCAGATGATGTTCAGAGGGACCTGGAGGAGGTCACCATGGCAGTGTATGTGATTCGGAAGGAGGGGGAGGGACTGCAGGAGCCACCTGAAGACATTGGCATTGTCATTGAGGGTGTGGAAGTGTTGCATGAACTAACTTCGGTTGCCTCAGCTTGTGCCCTGCTTCTAGGTTTGATCTATGCACTCAACCTAGCTTATCCAAAACCCTTTCGCTTCACTTTTGAAGTGCTCCAAAAAATCTTCATGCAGCTTGATCAGCACAAGATGTCCCCCAAAGTCCAAAATCTGTATATCAAACTTCAAAGCTCCCAGTAATGGCACAGAACAATGACCAACAAATGGCCTTGTGCCATAATGCGAAGGAACAACTGTGTTTGGACATATAGCATGTAAAATATGTAGTCTCTTTTGGATGTTGGGCCTTTTTTATGCTCCAAGAGACCTCAAACCCCAATTTAATGTGCTTTTATACATACTTTGTATGGTATTTTTATTTATTTTTTTATTTTTTTTCAGACATATTTGCCTTCGTTTCAAGGGAAAGGTTGCATTTCAGGTTTGATGTGCTCAGTTATACAACAAACTGTTGTGACATTCTAAAACTCTAAAGGAGTGTTTATATTTTTTCATCCCCATTGGTCAGCTACACTGTTCAGATATTTATTCATTGGCTATAGCTGAAGAGAAGTTTCTGTATACTCTTGGGGCACTTTTTCATAGTTGACACTATATTTGTTGAGATTGATATTTGTGTAATACTGTGTTGCACTTTACACTTTGATGACAACTTTGTGGTCCTACTAAGCGTTACTTGCATTTTGTGCATATGTGTTTTAAAAAGGACAAATGTGTAATGTGTTTGACCAAAAGCTGTGTTGGTTGCCATAAAGGTAATACTTTATTACATTTATACAATAAAGCATTAAAAAAATAAATAAATTGGATTTTGAATTTTTGAAAAATATTTTCAGCCAACTTAAAATTTTGATTTAAGCTTTATTAAACTGTTAGAGATAATCTTTTATCAAACACTCAGATATAATGAAATAACACTCAGACACTTCAGCAGTTTAACGTGCACGGGTGAGAACTCAACGGAGACTCACACCCTGCAGCAGCTCTCTGCCTTTATTTATACACAGCATGAAGCATACGAAAAAGGAAATACTATGCTTATCTAGTCAAGCATGCAGGTGTGACTTCTCAAAACGTTGTGTTCTCTACAAGGTCGTTTCTTACTCTTGGGTGGCGGTTTCCTGCTGCTGACAGATAATATGACGGCACACAGTTTCCGTTATAGAGCAGAGAGCCAGCGGTTAACTATGCAGCTGGTTGAGTACAAACAGAAATATAAACATTCTTAGTTGATTATTATATGAATAATAAAACCTTTAAAGGCAAAAATCCTTTGACATAAACAAACTAAAATTTCATTTTAGAGTCACTACAAAAAGTAATTTACACTAAACCACATTATTAGGTTAGCAAAGAGCAATATTTTACTTTTGGGTTATGCAAATTATTGGGTTGGAAAAACTGAAAACTTTAAGTTGAAATGTCTTAATTTTAAGTTGGATTAATGCAAAATGTTTATTTGACAACAATTAATTTATTAAGTACATGTAACTTAAATCAGTTGTGTTAATCTAATGTATTAACTTCATTTCAAAGAACTTAATTAAATTTGGTGTTACCAATTGAAATAATTCAATTAAGTTGGTTCAACTATTTTCTTTTTTCAGTGTGCTATACAAATAAAGTTGCATTGTATTGCAAAGTTGTATGCCCCTTTGGACACGTCTAACTCCAACAACACTGCAATGTAAGGAAAACATTTGCAATCATGTAAAATGTAAAATAATAATTCACATGTATTTATTAACTGTTGGTATATGAATGAGAGGTTCTCTACATTTGCATTTTTCAACTGAAAAAGTATCATAAAAGGGACAGGTAGGAAACCCCATTTCATCAAGCATCTGATTTGCTAAAATTGAGACACTGAGCAGTTTCTGGTATATTTTACTACATGTATCTTAATCATCTGTAATAACATTTCTGTTACAGAATGCACTTTTTAATTTCACAGTGTGAGAGACTGAAACATTTATTATGCGCACTCCCTTTCTTTTAGATGCTATATAACCAATAACAATGTAAAGATGGGGACTACAGTGGGACTGTTCAGCTTGGTGTTCCTCTTTAATATGATCATGTTTGGGGTGACAATCAGACATGTTTGGATTCTACACAAAAGTACAGAGGTACTGGGCAGTTTTATGTTGCTATTGTCAAAATGTCCTATGAAAGCTAAAAAAAACAAACAAACAATAAGAAATTATTCTTATTAACAGCTGGTAGTTTTATATAACAGGAAATATTAAGACTGTCTCTAGTCACCCTTATTGTTTATTATTATTTAATATTTATAGCTTCTTTTTAAAGAAACGACTGTATGGTGGGTTGTCTGTTAGCTTTTCTGACTAAATAAAGGATTAAAGGAACCCTCCTTATTGCAATGTAGCATCAAGCCAACTTGATTTAAATGAACTTCTTGGATATTGAACTGGTCAGTTAACTACTAGAGGGAGTGGTTAACCACTTTCAGCTGCTTTCATGTTAATGAAATTAACAACAAATTGACTGCCATTCGTTATCAGGAGGAAATCCTAGGCCCCATTGTCAGACCCTAAACTGGATCAGTGTGTCCTGAGTTCCTTGTGGTGCATGACAATGTCTGGCATCATGTAGGGAGAAAATGCAAGCAGTACCTGAAGGATGCAGAATTTGATACCACCGACTGGCCCATACTTGTCCATCTGATTAGTATTAGGCCCCAACATTGTCAGGCATGCATGCAAGCAGATGGGGGCCTAAAAACTACTAAGAACCATTTAAAGTTAGTGCAATGAATTTTTGTAAAATGGACTACCCTGTGACATAATTTTTTTGCTTTCATCTTTGGGTTCTCTGTGAATTCAGACTTTGATAGTTTAATAATTTTAATTTCATTCAAACTATGTCTCATGATTCATGATTTCATTAATAACACATTAACCATTCCATATCAGTATTGCTTTTTTTGCCATTGAGATCTGTTGTGTTATCAAAGTGTTCCTTCAATTCTTTTGAGCAGTGTATTATATTGTATTGTCATTTACTAAAAACATATACTTAAATTGATATAGACAAACACATTTCTCTAACTGTGCTAGTTTGTATCTAATCATATTTATTATTTTATATTTGACAAATCAGTTTGGGCAGAGTAACCGTGATAGAGCCAAGAAAGACATTTGTACCCTGCTGGGAGTCATGACTCTGCTCGGTATTACCTGGGGCCTGGTCTTCTTCTCTTTGATACCTGAGCACTGCTGGTCTCTACCTCTTCTGCATCCTGAACTCACTGCAAGGTCTGTTGGCCTTTCTGGGTTTTTATTACTGGATTTTTAGTAACACTGTTTATCTGCATCTGAAACTCAGTTTTTAAAGCCTTACGATGTAACTACAGTCCAATGGCTCATGGTTTGCCAGACACAAAATATTTGAACTGGTCATGTGGTATATTGCAATAAGCAGCAGCTATTACTACCTCCCACCAGTAGGTGGTACTGTGGTATTGTATGTGATTGAAAGGGAGCTGAGTAAAGAAGACCTGACCTCCACCATAGCCTCGTCTCAGTCCTCTGTGCTTGATCTAAAGTTGACTTTGACCGCAACCCACGTTAAACCAGCAGTTGGAACAACGCTGCATAAAGTTACAACATGGTGTCAGAAGTTGGCGAGACCGTGTGAACGGGGACCGCGACGTGAGTAAGCTAGCCGTAGATTAGCTAACGGTAGACGTTGCTAACGGCATGGAGCAATTCAGGCCACCATCGCCGCTACTGCTCACCGGCAATTTATCTGAGACCTGGCGCAGGTGGGAACAAAGATTCAGACTATATATGACTGCTACGGGTGCGCTGGAGAAAGATGAAAAAGTTAAAACAGCCATTCTTCTCCACACTATCGGCGAGGAGGCGCTTGAAGTGTACAACACACTCACTGTAACCCCGGCCGGAGACGCGCTAGCCATGGAGGACATTCTGAAAGCGTTTAAGGACTACTGTAGTCCACAAAAGAACGTTGTTTTTGAGCGCCATAAGTTCTGGTCATACCCAATGTCAACAGGTGTAACAGTGGACAGATATATCACAGAACTCCGTCAGAAAAGTAAAAGTTGTGAGTTTGGGGTCAATGAGGACGACATGATCAGGGACAAATTGGTGTTCAGCATAAATGACACAAGACTAAAAGAGAGATTACTTCGTGACAACGACCTCACACTGCGCAAAACGATAGAAATATGCAGATCAGCAGAAGTGGCCAAGTCACAGATTCAGGCTATGCAGTCAACAACTGCAGCCCAAGATACGTCAGTGGACGCATTAAGAAAAATAACAGGACACATTAAATCAGGACACAGTAAAAACAAAACGAGCAACGACAAGCAAATGGTTTGTTACAAATGCGGCAACAAGCACGCGCTCCGACAGTGTCCAGCCTATGGGGCAACATGCCACAAGTGTGGGAAAAATAACCACTTCTCAAAAGTATGCAGAGCAGGCGCAGAGAAAAGTAGAAACTACAAGAAAACAAAAACTATTAATAACATTGAGACTGATGGGGATTCACTGTACATTGGCGTGGTGTGCAGTGACAAGCACAAAACTGAAAGTTGGCATGAAAGTGTAACAATCGGAGACGTATCAGTCACCTTCAAGCTAGACACAGGTGCGGACGCAAATGTGCTCCCCAGATCAGTTTACAACAAGTTACCAGGGATGCCTCGATTACAGCCCACAAAGACTGTACTCATAGCTTTTGGTGGAGCCCGCATACGTGCAGATGGTGTGGTGTCTCTTGAGTGTGAAGCACGGAAGCACAAGGCTGTGTTTGACTTTCTTGTATCAGGCCATGCAGATAAACCGATCCTAGGTGGACAAGCTTGTGAAGAGCTGCATCTGGTGAAACGAGTTGAGACCCTTGCCATAACATCCACTAAAACGAGACTAGCCAAACCACCTTCTACCAAGGAAGAGCTTGTGGAGATGTATGCTGATGTGTTCACAGGCTTAGGTGAGTTCCCTGGAGTTCACCACATACACACTGACCCAAACGCAACACCTGTGATTCATGCATGCAGGAACGTGCCTCTCTCCATAATGGACCCGCTGAAGAAGACGCTACAGGACTTACAAAGCAGAGATGTCATAACACCTGTCAATGAGCCTACAGATTGGGTCAACAGTCTTGTCGCCACACAGAAGAAGAACGGAACACTAAGGGTGTGTTTGGACCCTTGTGATCTGAACCAAGCAGTTAAACACCAGCACTACTCCATCCCCACACAAGAGGACGTTCGCAGCAAGCTAGCAGGAAAATCCATCTTCACCATATTGGATGAAAAAGATGGATACTGGCAGATCAAGCTGGACGAGCCGTCATCAAAGCTTTGTACCTTTAACACACCTTGGGGCCGGTATCGCTTCCTCCGGCTCCCATTCGGGATCAAATCCGCCAGCGAGGTTTTTCAACAAAAGAATTGTGAGACTTTTGGCAACATTCCTGGTGTATTTATCATTGCAGATGATATGATAATTGCAGCTACATCGGAGCACGAACACGATGAAATCCTGCAGAAGGTCATGGAGAAAGCAAGAGCAGCTAACGTGAAGTTTAACAAGGACAAAATTCAGTTCAAAGTTGACACAGTGAAATACATGGGCCATATTATCACAGCAGCAGGGCAGAAAGCAGATGTTTCAAAGATCAAAGCGATTGTCGACATGCCGACTCCAGAAGACAAACAAAGCCTTCAGCGTCTGCTGGGAATGACGAAGTTTTTGGCACAGTACATTCAAAATGAAGCATCACTCACAGCACCTTTAAGACAGCTACTCAAAAAGGACACAGCGTGGCAGTGGCAGCCACACCACACAGCAGCGTTACAGATGCTCAAGGCGACGCTCACACAAGCACCAGTGTTGAGATTTTATGACCACAAGAAACCATTAACATTGCAGGCCGATTCTTCAAAAGATGGGCTGGGTGCATGCCTATTACAAGAAGGGCAACCTGTGTGCTATGCGTCACGAGCACTCACAGACACAGAAAAAAGGTATGCACAAATAGAAAAAGAGTTGCTAGCCATTGTGTTTGCCACTAAACGATTCCACCAGTATGTCTATGGAAGACCAGTGACCGTGCAGTCTGATCATAAACCCCTGGAGGCGATAATGTGTAAGCCGCTATGCAAGGCACCAGCAAGGTTACAAGGAATGCTGCTGCAACTACAGAGATATGATCTCACCGTCACATACACCCCCGGCAGAGACATGTTCATAGCCGATGCACTTTCACGTGCCACAACCACCAGTGACAATGAAAATGTGAGTGAAAACACAAATGATGAAAGAGTTGTGTATGCTCTGGAGGCCACAGCAGCATTGAGTGAGAAAACACTGAGTGACCTGAGAACGGCAGTTGCAGCAGACAGCGTGCTACAAGCTGTGCGTGGAAGACACTTCAACGGATGGCCAGCTAAAAGGAAGAGTTTAGACAGAACACTCCACAGCTACTGGCCTATGAGACACAATATCAGTATCCACGATGACATTATTATGATAGGGGACAAGATTGTAATACCCCAAAGCTTCAGACAAGTGATCCTGGAGAAGTTGCATTTCGCTCACCAAGGTGTACAGCGCACAAAAGCCAGAGCAAGAAGAGTACTGTACTGGCCTGGCATGTCACACGATATAGAGACTATGCTTGAAAAGTGTGAACAATGCCAGCAAATGCAGCCAAAGAACCAGGCTGAGCCGCTTATTCCACATCAGATTCCAGAGCTGCCATGGATGAAAATCGGAGCAGACATCTTCGAACTGAACGGTCAGCCATATCTTTTGTTAGTTGACTATTTATCCAAATACCCAGAAGTTCTTAACTTACCTGACAAAACGGCACACTCTGTGATTCAGAAGATGAAATCAGTCTTTGCAAGACACGGGATTCCCAAAGAGATAGTGAGCGATCATGTTCCATTTGCCAGCTACGAGATGAGATCGTTTGCAGCATCTTGGGAGAGAAAGCTAACTTTTTCCAGTCCCGGTTTTCCTTCTTCAAATGGAATGGCGGAGCGAGCCATAAAGACTGTTAAACATGCACTTAAAAAAGCAATACGAACTGGAACAGATCCACATCTAGTGCTGTTATCTCTGAGGAACACTCCAGTCACAGGACTGAATATGTCACCTGCACAAATGCTGATGGGAAGGGTTCTCCGCAGCACGCTGCCATGCGCCAGTGCTGTGTTGAGACAGTCAACCCCACAGAACATTCACGATAAAGTGCGTGGACTGCAGTCAAAGCGGAAATACCACTTTGATCAGCATGCAAGACCACTGCCTGTTTTGACCTCAGGCGATACTGTGCACATGCAAACACGGCGCGGTTGGGAACCAGCTGTTGTAGCTCATCAGCGAGAGGAACCACGCTCCTACACTGTGCAAACACCAGAGGGTGAGGTGCTCAGGAGGAACAGGAGACATCTGAGGAAAATACACCCAAGTCTGTTTAAGGACACATCCATAGACCCAGATGAACTGTCTGTTCACGCCCAAGAGCCAGTTGTGCCACCAGCAAGTGACACCCCACAACACTCTCGTCCTGCAAGTATGGACAATACACCCACATGCTACACACGCAGTGGCCGAGCAATAATACGCCCTGCCAGGTATAGAGACTAAGTGATTGGAAACTTACAGTCACTCTATCCTGTACCTGAGTTGTTCTGTACAAGTTAGAAAACTGTCTTGTTGGAAAAGAGAGAAAATATGTCATGTTTCATATGTTCATTTTGACATGTCTCATCCAATTTGTCATGTGTTCATCTGTTTCAAAACACTGCACTGATATGTCTTTGCATTGTTCAAGTGATAGGCAATCTAAGGTGTGCTTTACTTAATGTCTCAAGAATATAATATTGTTAATGTTCCTACGATTTAAAAGGTGCATTTATGTTACAAAATATTGGAGTTAAGAGGTAGTATCATTATCTCGGAAAAGAGGGATGTGGTATATTGCAATAAGCAGCAGCTATTACTACCTCCCACCAGTAGGTGGTACTGTGGTATTGTATGTGATTGAAAGGGAGCTGAGTAAAGAAGACCTGACCTCCACCATAGCCTCGTCTCAGTCCTCTGTGCTTGATCTAAAGTTGACTTTGACCGCAACCCACGTTAAACCAGCAGTTGGAACAACGCTGCATAAAGTTACAACAGGTCAAAAAGGAATCACTCCGAGGCTAACAAACATATGAATGGGTACATGAAGGTGAAAATCATACATTTTTCATAGCAAGTAATCCAAACCATCCAGCAGTGTATTAATGACTAACCTCGTGCTTGAGACGAATCATCTCAGGTGTTCTCCTGACTGATGTTTGGTCTTTTTTCAGCATCTTTTTCCTGCCATTCGATTGTATTTGTCTTTGCCCTCTCTTAGCGTTCTCTTAGTTAGCATTCATCCTCCTGCTTCACTGTGTTTATATTATCCTAACCATAGCTCTGTAGCTAGCCACCACATAGCACACCATGATATACCATGGGGTGGCTGTAGCTCAGGTGGCAGAGCAGGTCAGCCACTAATCAGAAGGTCGGTGGTTCGATCCCAGGCTGCCTCCTGGCTGCATGCCAAATATCCTTGGGCAAGATACTAACCCCATGTTTGCCTACTGGTGGTGGTCAGAGGCCCCGGTGGCGCCTGTGTCCGGCAGCCTCGCCTCTGTCAGTGCGCCCCAGGGCAGCTGTGGCTACAATGTAGCTTGCTATCGCCAGTGTGTGAATGGGTGAATGACTGAATGTAGTGTAAAGCGCTTTGGGGTCCTATGGACTAGAAAAGCGCTATACAAATGCAGGCCATTTACCAGCTAGCTCAACTTCATTAACCCTACAAATGTTGCTGCTGTTTAGTTTCTTTCCTTCATTTATGTCCAAAGTGACATCAGAGCTGTACGTTTTAATTTTTCAGAAATCTCTCAGTCAGAACATTCTCTTTAAAAGGAAACTAGAGAGCTAACTTTCTGCTAACTTCCAACTCCATTAAACTTTATAAATCCTGTTTTTTATACACATCTCGGAGTTAAATGACATTGTTAAACCAGCCACACTTATCATTTCATTAAAGATAAATAGACAGTTTTTAACTCTCAGTGATGCTGCAGTGTTTTTTGAGTTTGGAAACTCAAAAGGAGTTTGGACCGGGAAACAGATAATAAGATAAGATTAGATAAGATAACCTTTATTAGTCCCACACGTGGGAAATTTGTTTTGTCACACCAGGAAGTGGACAGTGCAAAAGTTATATAGCAAAAATTAGATTACAATAAAAATAAAATACTGTACACAACTGTACAGAATAGAATAAAATAAAATACTATATACAGTAGAATAAATAGAATTAAAGCTGCAAGCAGCGTTATGAGGGCCCTCGCACCCCGGCGCGTCGAGCCACGCCCAACACCTGAAACCAGCACGTCCGATCTGATGTCACATTGATGGAATTCATGCCTTTAACCACCAGCTAACCTTTCATCTCATTCAATCATGATTATAGTCCTCCCACTAGGTGGCGCTCTAACCATTACTGACAAATGGCATAACAAACATTTCCGAGCTTGAGTCTCATCACGCCTGCAACCTTTGTGAGAGATTGAACATTGTGTTTTTGAGTGACAGCAGATTACTGCTTTTTGGCGAGTGATTGAAACTCCACGTGCCGCCATGACCACGCCGTTTCCCTGAACGTAAAAAGCTTCGCAATTTAACATCACAAAGGTCTTTAGATGCCACATACAGGAGATCGCATCAATCTGATGAAATCCCTTGGAGGAGTTCGTCAAAGTACGGTGCCTGAAAAGAGGGGAAAATGTCGCCAAAATTACACATTAATTTTAAAATGGCTGACTTCCTGTTGGATTTGGGATATTGCTCCAAGAGACTTTTTTGTACATCTTGATATCTCCTATAAGCTTACCAGGTTTCAGACTCATAGATAAAACACAGAGCAGGGGCTGTGGTTTTGAAATTTTGTAGGGGGCGCTGTGGAGCCATTTTGCGCTATTCAAGGAAAATGGTTACATAACAACAAAGCGTTCATCACATTGGAGGTGTGGGCCAAATTTAAAGCCTATATAAACTTTCCAAGCCCCTCAAAAGCCACTTCATCTTTCATGGTGAACTGCGCTGCCACCAGGGTGCGCCGTTCAGTTTAAAGTCACAATTTTCGCACTGAAGCATCATGAGGCACTGATGGTGATATTCACCGCTTTTGAGGTGGCCACGATGAACCTGTGTAAATCAGTACAACAAAATGTAAGACATGACATTTCCTGTTGCCACTAGGTGGCGCTCTGCATATTACTGACAATGGGCACATCAATCTGTTCAGGGTGGGTCTGACATCACGCCTGTAAAGTCTGGTACTAATCAGACTGGATTTCATGGAGTTATACTAATTTGTTTCTTCATGGCGAGACATCAAAGTTCGCCATGCTGCTGGGGTCACACCCTTTTGCGAAAAGTCACAGTTTTCACTGTAACCCAAGACCAACTCCTTAAGGCTTTCCTGGAGAAATTTGAGGCTGCAGATGTCACCCATCACAATACTGTACCCCAAAGTGTAAAACATGACATTTCCTGTTCCCACTAGGTGGCGCTGTCCCTGATGTCAAATATGGCAGGTGAAATATGTTCAGGGGTGGAGCCTTATCATATGTGTGCTCTTTGGTCCAGGTCAGACAATGTATGACAGAATGAGAGGCAATAAGATTTTCATGGCGAGTCATCGAAATTCGCCGTGGCGCCACGGCCTCACGGTATTGTGAAAACTCAAAAGCTCCGCAATTTAACATGGCCCAGGTGTGTAGTTGACACTGACCAAAGATGAAGCTTGTATGATCAAATCCCAAGGAGGAGTTCGAAAAAGTTCGAGGCATGGAAATGGCAAAATTAGAGCCAAAATGTCACCTTCACGTCCAAATGGCGGACTTCCTGTTGGGTTTGCGTCAATGGGCCCACTGACTTTTTTGTTCGTCTTGGCATGATACACATGTGTGCAAAATTTCATACATGTAGCTCAAACGATGTGGTCGTAGGGCTGCATTTAACAAGGCATAGGTGGCGCTCTAGAGCCATTTCCCAGTGCTCATATGTAAAACCATTAAAATACAAAATTTTTCACCAGACCTGGCATGTGTGCAAAATTTCATGAGTTTTTGAGCATGTTTAGGCCTTCAAAAAGGCCCTTCTTTTGCCTGAATAATAATAATAATAAGAAACGGAGCAGATACAATAGGGCCTTCGCACTCTCAGTGCTCGGGCCCTAATAATAATAATAATAATAATAATAAACAGAGCAGATACAATAGGGCCTTCGCACTGTCAGTGCTCGGGCCCTAATAAAATATACAATAGGATAAAAACAGAATACAAATGCTGTATACAACTGAGTAAAAATATAACTTTGTCAGAAAACGAGTATTGCACTTAGTGTTATTGCACATGTGTGGATGTGTGTGTTTGATCAGTTGGAGTCTTTGTTGTGGGGTCTGACAGCAGTGGGGAGGAAAGACCTGTGAAATCTCTCCGTCCCACACCGTGGGTGCCGCAGCCACTGAAGGAGCTGCTCAGTGCTGTCAGAGTCTCCTTCATGGGGTGGGAGATGTTGTCCATCAGGGATGACATCTCCTGTCACTCACCACCTCCACTGGGTCCAGAGGGCATCCTAGAACAGGGCTGGCCCTTCTGATCAGCCTCGAACTTAGGAGGGGGATAATATTGTTTCCAATGCATTTCTGTTTAAGGGAAAGAACTTTCTATTATACATGGTGCTTGAGTTTTTTATGAGAGAGAAAACAAATATGCTCAAATGATAAGTTTTCACAATTTATTATTAACCGGTTAGACCGGTTCAAATTAGTTTGACATGGCACCATGGAGTATGTCAAATGTTCCCCACTGTGTACCCTTCCTTCTATTTCAGGCATCTTGTATTTAGTTCATTCATATGTCTTTGTTTTCTCTAGTTAGTTATCTCACTTTCTGTGTTATTTTAGAGTTTGTGTTCCTTGTTTGTTGTCTTGATTCTTCTTCCCTCGTCAAAGTAGATGCTTCTGTTCCTCCCTTCTCAGTGTTTTTTTTTGTTTGCTCCTCCCTAGTCTTGCATCTCTCTTCAGCTTCATGCTTTAGCTAGTCTGTGTTTTTAAATTCTAGATTTTTAGACTTCACTTTCCTTTTGTACTCACTCAAAAATTGACTCACTTTAGGTTTAACGCACTCTGTCTCCACATGCTTGTATTTTGGTCCGTCACAACCTACAATCTGCACATCCTGCAGATTCTGACACACGGATGAATTACTACTTTCATTTTCAAATGTGCGTACTCATTGCATCTCCTGTATACAGTCTAAACAGTTGTTTCTCTCGCTCTTTCTTGTGCCATGCAGGTTTCTTCATCTTCCTGTGGTTTATGATGTCACTGAAAAAGGCTAAAACCGCAGTTACTAAGACAAGCAATGAAACACGAAGCACCAGCACCTAGCTTACACACAACTATGTGCTTCTGACATGTTTTTTGTCCTTGTCTCACTTCAATATCTCAATATAGGGTGGAGAGCCACCCTATCCCTAACATCACAACAACCCGCTACATGTCCTCGTTCACTGCATCCATGAATCTTGTCTGTGGTCTTCCTCTTTTCCTCTTACCTGGCAGCTTCATATTCAGCCTCTTTTTTCCAATATATCCACTACCTCTCCTCTGCACATGTCAAAACCATCTCAACCTTGCCTTTCTAACTTTGTCTCCAAACTGGTTAACCTGAGTTGTCCCTCTGATCTACTTCTTTGTTATACTCATGGTGAAGTCAGTCCACCCTGGTCACTCCCAAAAAAATCTCCCTGTCTACTTCTGGCTACTGTCTTTTTTTCAGAGCTGCTGCATCCAAACCATACATCACAGCAGGTCTCACGACCATCTTGTAGCCTTCCCTTTCACCCTTTTCACTCTTGCTGCTGTCCTTATTTCACAAATCACCTGTGACACTCTCCACCCACTTCAGCCTGCCTTCGCACTCCTCTTCAATTTTTTTGTGTGTTGTTTGTTGCTTTGGATGATTGACCAAGTTATTCAAACTCATTTAGTTTTGCTATGTCTGCTCCTTACAGCTTTACTGTTACTGTGTGGGCACATCCACTTGAGATACATGTGGGATAAGTCTGGGTTTGTGCGGCCCACACAGCTTCAGAGTTCATCTGGACCGACCCACTTTGGGCCTGCACAACCTTTTTTGATGGAACATATTATTAAATAGGAAAAGGTCACCTAACTGTGACCAGCTTGTTACTGCATCTGCTTTTAATGAGTCTTAAATGCAAAATATTTCAATGAAATTACCAGGAAACCATTTCTTTTTCCTTGTCCCTAGTCATCCTATTTTTACTCTAAATAGATGAAATGACACAAACACACAGTCATTAAAGGCATGCAGAGTAGACACATTTCAGATGTGTCCACTAGCCTTTAGCACGAAGCTTTAATTTAGGGTAATGACAATGTCAGGTTTCATCACTATGACTTTGTTGTTCATGCTTTGCAATGCAAATCAAGGTTTTTATTCAAAATGCATAACTTTAACATGAAGAGATTAGATACAGCTAGTTTCTCACAGACTTTAACTTCGAATTTCATTCTTATAACAACGGGAGGAAAATTCCAATATACATAAATTGTTCAGCTTAATCTCTTTTTGAAATCAGAATTTGGATCAGTTTTATTACCAATTTTATACACAAATAAGGTATTTGTCACAATTTCATGGTACTTCATGGTACTTTCTGTTCAATTTGACCTGCTTTAAGGGAAGAAGTAGGCTTGAAAAGAATGTGTTTTAGTGCTGAAAATGTGAACAGTGTTCAGTATAATATTTTTAATAACGTCATCCTGTATTTGCTGCATGCTCAGTAGTGACAAGGAAGGGAAGACGTGTATTTTTAGCTTTCTAGCAAGTTGATACTTCCTCTTTCTTACTTAGAATGTCATTTACATTTGTTTCATCAACTTCCTTTACACCTCTTCATATTCAGCTCTTTTTCCCCCTGCTGTCACTTCTGCTGTGTTCTCTGTCCTGGTGAACTGATTTCCACAGCAACATGCAAAGGTAAGCTACGTTTTGGTTCACTTTAAGGTACATTACACTTTTTGTGTTGATGCTAATAACAAGGATTAAAAAAAATATACATTTTATTTCAATGTATTTATTAGGATTATTGATAGTATTACTAATAGTAGAAGTAGGAGGAGAAGAAGTTGTATTAGGTTTATTTCTTAATCTGTGGGGTTTTTTTTTAATAAGTTGGTGCAGTCTCTAAAACTGGACATCTTTATGTAGAAAACATCTTGTGGAGTAGCACTTTGACTGATGAGTCTTCAGGGTGATGGTGTGAGAGCTTTGGTGGCTGTCTCAATATCTCTACATTGACTA
Organism: Perissodus microlepis; assembly: GCF_051167445.1. Lineage (NCBI taxonomy): Eukaryota > Metazoa > Chordata > Actinopteri > Cichliformes > Cichlidae > Perissodus > Perissodus microlepis. The sequence goes on from NC_140461.1 coordinate 4,547,603, forward strand.
AAGGTCTTACTTTGTCAAATAGACCACAATGATAATTTAGCTTTAAATATCTTTGTAGTATTTGAATTTCAAATTGTTTAACAGTATAACATTAAATCATTTAGTGTGCTACAGTACAATGTAAGATGCTATGACATGGAACCAATACCACCTCACATGTGTCCAGTTAGACAAATTTGAACATCTGAACCTGTTACTCATTTACAATCAGTTTGCTGAATGGTTATAAACAGTGTTGATACTGATAACATGTAATAAGTTCTGGTCTGTTACATTACCACTGCATTCATTACTCATGCTGCATTCCATTCTGAACAGTAATAGGTGGTTTGCCCCTGTCTTTTGAATATAAGATGTGGGAACATTCCTTGAATTATTACACCTACTTTTAGTGGAAATGCAAAAGTATTACTAATATTTAAGAATGAAAACAATAAAGAATTAAGAATAAACATGTAGTTAAGGGTATGGGATGGCCATACATCAAAGGAACATTGACTTTCAGTTTGAAACAGGAGCGAGGGCAGTTTCCAATGGTTTGATGACCCCTCCATCCACCGAGACCTCCTCTTGTGGCTCAGTTATATGGTTATATGGCTCAGTACCAACTTAAATCCCTTTATCCAATCATACATTCTGTGAGACAGTAAAACATAACAGTTTTTCACTCCCCGTACTGTACAATCAAATTACCGTTTTTAATCAATTAGAAACCTTAAATGCGGTGGGAATGATTTTCTGTCTACCTTCAGCATAATGGCAACAAAATAAAAAAAGACAAATAACATAATGCTTGAATAGCTTTGTAAAATAATTCTAATCTAAATGAATCAACTAATTTTAATCTGAAAGGAACTTTGACAACATTTGATGGAAAAGCATAGATTTTTTTTTTCATTCTAAATGTGAGTCTCTTCACAGGAAGAAGAGCTGGATATTCTGGTGGCTGATGTCTTTTGTGTCTTATGAAATGCTTTATGAGAATTGGGTGTCAGGACAGGGTTCCTGTGAGACTAAATGCAATATAACATCTAACATAGGTAAGTTGTTAACTGCTGTAATAAAATAATTATTTAAATCTGGGGACAGCAGACAATTTCGATTCTAACCCAAGAAACAAGGGGTGTGAGTTATTTACTTTTTCCTTTTTCCTTTTATGAGTTTATATAAACTCGGCTTGTTTTCTGTCAGTCTTTTAGCTACATGTGTTTATTTCTCTCCTACTCCTACTCCTCCTCTTCTATTCTACCACAGCCCTAAAATGTCAGACATAAAATGTTATGTCCCTTTAAATCACTTTACTACACTTTAGAAGAAAGCATTCAATCCTCATTTAAATGTTCTTTAAATTTCTTTAAGTTTAAATTTCTTTAAGTGTTTTAGTTTAATAAATAAACTAAAACACTTTCAAATCACATGAGCCAATATTTTATTCAGAACAGAACAGAAATAACACAATAGATGTTTAAAATTAGACATTTTTCAATTTTAAGCACAAAATTAGCTCATTTTAAATGTGATGCTTGCTACAGGACATGTTTACCACAGTGTAGCATCTGCTCTTCTTTTCAAAACATTTTGAAGACGTCTGGGCATCAAGGTTTTGAGTTTCTCGGGTTTTGGTGTGGGAATTTGTTTGATGTAGTTTTAATGATGCACCAAATGTTCTCTATAGGTGAAAGATTTGGAAAGCAAGCATAGCAATTCAGCACCCAGACTCTTCTCTGATGAAGCAATACTGTTGTGATAGTGGCAGTATGTGGTTTTGCAATTTCCTGCTGAAATACAAAAGGCCTTCCCTGAAACAGATGTACTCTGGAAGGGATCATGTGTTGCTCTAAAACCTTTATGTATTTTATTTTATAAATTTTTTTATGAGGATTTTGTTTATATACAGAAAAAAGAACATATTGCAGATGACAGTTCCAGTGTCACTGGTGATGCCCTCCACTCCCGCCACCCAACAAGTGGCTCCAATGCTAACCCGAATAGGAGGGGGTCCAAAACCTTTCAACATTCAATGTTTCTTCCAAAACACGCAAGTTGCCCATACTGAATGCATTTATTCCAACACATATCATCAAAGATGCTGACTTTTGAATTGAAAGCTGATAACACGCTGGAATGTCTCCCACTCTTTAGCCTGGAGGATGAGACGTCTGTGATTACCAACTAGGATGTCAAATCTGGACTCGTCTGGCCATAGAAAACGTTTCCATTTTGAAACAGTACATTTCACAGATATGACACCGCCTCTCGATCATGTTCAAACATGGCTTCCTTTTTGCATGGCAGAGCTTTAGTTAGTATCTGCAGATATCATATCAGATTGTGCTCATCGACAGTGGTTTCCTGGGCCCCTTAGTAATGTCAGTGACACAATCATGCCGATGAATGATGCAGTGTTGTCTGAGGGCCCGAAGACCACGGGCATTTAATAAAAATTTTCAGCCTTGTCCTTTATGCACAGAGACTGTAGCACCCTCAGTGTAAATGGTTACAGACGCATCTCCAGTTTCTCTGAATCTTTTGATGATGTCATGCATTGCAGATGATGATGTTGAGGAACATTTGAAGTATTCCACAATCTTTTAAGGTACTCTTTCACAGATTGAAGAGCCTCTGCCCATCTTTTCTTCTGAGAGACTCTGGCTCTGTAAGACATCCCTTTTATAGCTTATCGTGTTACTTGCTAGATGTTCTCCCAGCTGAAACGTTTTGATCTTTCTTGCTATTTCAGCCATTGTTTGTGACCTGTATCAAGCATCAAGTTTGAAATGTAAAATTTCTCAGTTCAGACATTTATTATTTATGTTTTGTTGTAAATAAAATATTAGCTTGTGTGATTTGAAAGTCTTTTGGTTCTCATCTTTGTCAAAATTTAACGAACATCCCTACTTTTCTGGAATTCATGTTTTCTATACTATAACTTGTTTTGAACAGCCATTTTTCTTGCATGGTGATATTGCATTTAAAAATGAACCCTTCAACTCTGCTTCTCACATCTCCATTCCCCTATAAATGTCTTCATAACGAAATATGAAATTGTATAATGTTTTAAGATTAAACTTTCATACATTCTGGGGACATGTGGGTGGTTTAATTGTACAAGGGTAAAATGTGTGTTCTTACATTTTCTCTACAGGTCGTAATCATACAGAGTGTTGTATGAATTACACAGACAAGGTTTTGAGAACTGGAAACCTCACTGACGCTATGACGTAAACATTTTAATTATTACACAAAATTTTCAGTATTTAAAACAAGATTTCAAATTTGTGTGGTTTTTTGTGTTTATTAATTATTTTGAAAAAAAATTACATTGATTAAAGGATGTAAATCATTAATATTGTTAATATTTTCCTATCCTCCTCCCCAAGAGCCATTAGGACTCTAGAAAGTGTTCTAGAGAGAACAGAGGTGAATGTGAGCATGCAAGTGTGTGTCAAAACTTTTGTGGCGCTTCTGCACAAACCCAATGATACCTTTGGAGGCCTTAAAATGTATGCTGATGACACACAGGTAAAAAAAAAAAAAAGAACATCACACGATCCTATTGAACAATGGTTTGTAGTCAGAGTCAAAGTGTAGCCAGAAATACCTACCAACTACTGAGCTGATATTTGGATCCAATTTTGAGGTTGGGTCAGATATTGGTTAGGACCTGCTTTTTTAAGGGCTGATACATTGTAATAAGTCTAATGTTCTGTTCAAGGTAATTATGGGGAACTTAATTACCTCGAACAGGTAATTAACTCTTTGTAAAAAAGGAAATAATGGAAATAAATGTCAAACTAGGAAAGCTTTTATTAAATTTATGACAACGTCTTGGCATTTCCTTGAGTGTTTTACTCCATTTCTATTTGTCAGCTCAAATCTGTGTGCAAGGAAGTGAAGAAAAATTCAGCCCACTTTTCTTTACACATTGTTTATTTCACTGAAGTCTGTGGGCATTCGTTTATGTGCAGATTAAGGTCTGGATAGTTATCAACATTATATTTTTATATTATAATTATTATATTTCTTATAAAATATTATATTTTACATTTTATTATACTTTTTGTGAAAAAGTTGGGAAAGTGAACTTTTAAATTCAGTTCACTTTCCAAACAGCAACACCATGACGTCAATGTATTTTATTTACAATGTCAGTAGCAAGAGTAGCATTATGTTACTGCTATTTACATGCAGTTGTTTTCTGTTCTTGGCATGTTGATGCTGATACAGGTAACACCAGATGTGCCTCTTCTCAACAGTAAAGTCCTTGTCCAGCTGCCAAGAGAACTGGGTGCTGGACCGAATAACAAGATTGTGTTCTGCATGTTTAAATGGCCTAAAATGAACGAGGTCATAAACTACATTTTCTTATATAACAATATGTAGGAAAAGGATTTGGTGAGCTATAGAACAATAGGATTTTTGCCAATTTTGTATTTACACATTAAATTTAAACTACCGCTCACGGAGCTCGTGGGTTTTGCTTGTTTTAGTCTAATGAAATAACATTTGGATTTCAGGTTATATTTTTTTCTTATTTTTACCACTTGTTAGGAAATATGTATTTCTAGCTAATTTAGTAATTCTTTAGTGTTTTTGGTGATTTCTAGTCTTTAGGTTTTGTTATTGTGCCTCCTTTGTTTCCCTTGTGTGTGTCTAGTCATCCTTGTCTCTATTTTTGTGTATTTCCTGGTTTACTTTGACAGTCCTGTGTCCCGGGTTAGAGTATTCTGTTTTGCTTCCTCCCCATCTTGTTTGTCAGATTAGGTTTAACTGTGTCTCCCTTCTGTTATGTATTCCTTTGTTAGCCTCTGTATTTATTGTGTGTTGACATTTTATTGATAAATAAAATGTAAATTAGTACACATATTTTTGAAGGAAGCTGGGTACACAAGGAAAGAATAATCACATTTTTAACTAAATGTAAATTACTTGAATATCAAACAGTGCATCTAGATCATTGAGTAGTGTGTTTTTTTCCCCCGAAACTAATATTAAAACGGTCTTTGCAAAATTGTTAAACCAGCTGACAAATTTGCATTTTATTGTAGAGCGTTTTTGGAAGCCCGCATGAAGTATATGATCAAAGACTGGTTGGTCTGAGTGTGCAGGACAAGAAGATATCAGGACTGCAGGAGCGTATCAACATCACGATGGAGTTTACCATGGATATCAAGGTAACTATCCTTTTTTGATCATTTATTTCATTTCTACCTCTTGTTACTTTATTGCATAATTAATTGATACATATAATATGCTGTACATTTTGTACAAACATGAAATATTTTTGTGTCATAGGAAACTCAAAAACCCTCGTGTCATTTCTTTAATTATTCAACATGCAGTAAGTAACAAACATCACATCTGTCATGAACAGTAATGTACACTGCTCAAAAAATAAGTAAAGGGACACGTTTTAATCAGAGTACAGCATCAAGTCAGTTAAACCTATGGGCTATTGGTGTGGTCAGCTAAGTAGCAGAGGGGGTAGATACTTTGGCGTTAATAAAATTAATACCAGGTGTACTAGATGGATAATAATGAGACAAACCCCCAAAAAAGAATGGTTTTACAGTTGGTGGACAACGATATTTTTCCATCTTCATCTATTCTGTTTTTTCACTAGTTTTGCATTTGACTGGGATCATTGTCATTACTGTTAACATGAGGACATACATGAACCCTACAAAGGTTGCAGAGGCAGTCAAACTCCTCCAAGATGGCACATCAAGACATGTCATTGCCAGAAAATCTGCTATGTCTCCCATCACACTTCGCAAGAGCATAGAAGAGATTCTAGGAGGCAGGAGGTTACTTTAAGAGAGCTGGAGAAGACTGTTAAAGGTCCTTAACCCATAAGTACCACCAATGCCCTTTGTGTAAGGAAGAACAGGAAGAGCACAGCTAGAGGCCTACAAAACAACCTCCAGCAGACCCGACATCCTCAAGTAGGCTCATTGATGCCTTTGTCCAAATCTAGGAGGAGATCGCCAGGGACACCATCCACAGTCTCATTAGGAGCATGCCCCAGCTTTGTCAGGCAAGCACACAAGCATGTGGGGGACATATGAACTACCAGTGATGGGAATAACGGCGTTACAAGTAACGGCGTTATTAATGGCGTTACTTTTTTCAGTAACGAGTAATCAAACTAATTACTATTCCTATTGTTACAATGCTGTTACAGTTACTAACAAGAAAATGCGGTCCGTTACTATTTTTCAACAAACAGACGGTTGAAGCTGTGTTCAGCTTACCGCATCTTGTATCAGTTGCATGGAAGTAGCTGACTACGTATGTAATCTGGACGCTACAGCTTTAAGCAGCTGCGCGCGCTCCCGCGGACGGTGATCACGATCACTGTCTAGCACAACACCTGGAGCTAAGGGGGCAAAACAATCGCATGAGTGCTGCTGTTTGACTGAGGAAGAATAAAGTAGTCGTGGTAAGCCAATCACATGACCACTTAAAGACAAAGCAACAAGGTGATTTATACCAGTTTATAAATTGCGTTGATAGGCCACGTAAAACCAGAGTCATGATAAACAATATATACGCTGCGTTTTTCCTCAATAGTTTCGTCACGTTTACTGTCTAAGGACAGCGCAGCGAGCACTCTCTGCTTATGAGCAACCCCCCCCTCCCAAAAAAAAAAAACAGGATACGTTTTAGGAGTGACGGCGAGAGAGAGAAAGACAGCAGAAAAAGAGAGAGAGAGAGTTTTGAGATGTGAGAGATTTGTGACGTTTAGCGTCTTTGGAGTGTGTAGTTAATATGTTGTCTTGTGTAGTTAGTGTGTAGTGTTGTGGGTAGTTTTGTGTTGTGTGTCAGAACAATGAGGCGACTGCTGTCTCCAGGTAGAAAAAGGAGTGATACACCTGCTGCTGTCAGGCCTGCAGGTATCAGGCTGTGATGTTCTCCTTTATAGTGGACAGAAATTATTTTTTTGGAGTGGAACAAATAATTTGTGTGGCATCTTATTGAATGCAGAACGTTTGAAATGGTTATTTAAAAAAATCAAGGTAAAAGGTAAATTGATGCAAAACTTGTGAATAGGATTTTAAAATTGATCATTTATATTTGCATTTAAAGTTCTGAAATATGATTCATTAAACATGTTTGTGGTTGTTAAAATATTACTTTTTCTACTCTGATTTTACGTTTTTTGTCTGATTTTAGATCAATTGTGTTAATACAGTGTGTCGAAATGAAAACATAACTGTAAATTCAGACACGTAAGGTTGTGCTTAAAAGGATGATACCAAACAAGGCAAAGTAAATAGTTTTTAAAGGTGAAATGTGGAGGGAAAATCAAAAGTAGTTTGAGTAGTTAAAAATGTTAACTAACATTTACTAACTCAGTTACTTTTTTGGAGAAGTAACTAGTAACTATAATTAATTACTTTTTCAAAGTAACTTGCCCAACACTGCGAACTACTGAGTACCATTTTGAATTGCTGCAAAGGAATTCAACCCACTGTAGGTTTATATTCCCTTTCTATCAAAAAATGTGGGATCTGTTCATTCTTAACACATTACCCAGTTGATATCATTATAGATAACCAGCGTGATTCTTTTCCCCCTCAAAATCTGATGTGTTTTTAAAGTGTTCCTTTAATCTTTTTTTGAGCAGAAAGACACCTATTTCTTTCATAAGTTGGACTCATTGGGGTTTGTGTTTTCACTCAGGGCCCCGACACTGAGTTGATGTTCAGAAATGTGATCTTTTGCATAATGGATCTGTTTGTTTTGTTTACCAGATTTTAGTGAGGATGGCTGCCTCACACACTGGACACGTGGTCAGACTAACATCACCTGTTCCTGTAACCACCTCACATACTTTGGTATCCTCATAGTAAGATTGGACTCATTCATTATATAAAGAGGGATTCAGTGAACTGCAAAACAAAGTATAAATACAACATCTTGTAAAGAATTTGATACACCTACCTCTTGTCCTTCTGTCTGTCCATCTCTTCTCACCTATGTCAACAAACATTTATCTGAACTGCTTCAAACTTTGCAGCTGAATTTCTTGGGTCTCGAGTTAATGTGTTAGTGATTTGATGTTCATCAGATGAGTGGTTCTCATATAAGTCTGTTAAAAAAAAAGAAGAAGCCATTCTCCATCAATTGGTTTTCCCCATCTATTTCTGGCACAGCATGCTTGGGAGGGGCACATTAACATATAGACATGTTTGTTTGGCTAGCTTCACAAGGACATGCCAGACCATTAATCAATCTACCTTAATTTTACCTCAAACCTTCAAACAGGCTTGTCAAGTGGTGTGGGGCAAAAGACAGCAAGCTTAAAAAAAACCAGCAAAATTTAGTCATAGTGGTGACTGAAAGACGCACAGCTTCTCAGAAAGATAAGTGTTTTAGATTTCTTCTTTAGATCTTCGGTTTCCTCAGTTTCCTTTATCAGAAATGGTGAAGAACTCTTAATAAACCCATAAACTTGCACAGCTACACACACATACAAACACCCGCACACACACACACGTGCGCGCACGCACACACACACACACACACACACACACACACACACACACAACAATTCAGGAAGTTCGCATGTGATATAAATTTATAAATTAAAGTGACTAAAACATGGGTAACTGTGCGCTCATTGTATTAGTACAACTAATGAAAGAAAAAGCCAGAAGCATCTTTTATATGTTAGCAAATCTCTTTATCCGGTGTGTGAAAGTAAACAATGTAGTTTGCTCTCTGCATGCAAAGAAAAGAAACATTTTTGCCATGTTACTGCACGTGTATGTAATAAATGTGCAGTTTATATAACCTACACATTCATTGAATGTAAAAATTATGCATGCAAATATAGTAACAAATATGATTTGTTATAAATGTAGATACGTTAGTTGTGCATTTCCTTCTTTTTCTTCTTTTCAGTTTGGTTTCATTCTTGATGGTGCCACTAGATGACACCAAACTGAAATGATTTCTTGTACAGAATGTGTTCTACCTTCACCTGCTCTGCTCAACTTGTTTTCATTCAAATTACTATCCTGCCCTGGTCAGAGCATGGGAATGTTACATGCAAGCCAACTGCTAAGGGCACAGTCTGGCTTGCGGCATAGCCCATCATTGCACCTTTATTCCTCTGACCGCACTTGAAAACACTGCAGCCAAAACTGTCCACACTCACACAGAGAAAGTGTTTGCATTGTAATCACACACACAGAAAGTGTGCAGTGCTGTCTGTTATTGCATGCCTTTCCTGTATTGCTGCTATGTTGTATTGCTTTTCATGTTAACTGTTTGTGTGTGTTGCTCGTGCTTGCTTACCTATCGTTTGCCTCCGTTTGCCTCTGTTGTTATGTTATGCTTGTTATGATTGTATGTAGCATATTTATTTAATGCTTTATTTTATTTTTCAGATATATTCAGCTGTTCTTTTAACTTTCTTTTTAGCCCTGCCCCCATTTTCTTCAAGGGACTTGTACCATTAGGAATGACAAGCATACTTATTAACTTAATGGGTTAAAGTTAAAGTTACAGTGTAAAAATAATAATAAGTAAGAAAGTATTTGCTTCTGGAATGTGACTAATTGTAATACAAATAGTGAAAGATGATATAATCACGTGTTTTCTCCACAGATACCTGATCCTTCCATCACAAAGAAAGACCAAGAGATTTTAACACACATTACTGTGATTGGCTGTAGTATTTCCCTTTTTGCTTCGGTCATAGCCATTTTGCTCTTTATTACAAACAGGTAATAAATTCATTTTTCATATTCTTCCCATCTTCATCAGTTCTTCCACTCGTTTTTAGTACCTCCTGTAATCTCATTTGCCTCAGTTCCTGTCCTCTTTTTCTGAATCATCTCTTACAGCAAATGCTCTCTTTATTCTGTACTTATCACTTCATCTTTTCTTTCTTCTCTTTTTACGGCCTACTATTTCTCCAGTTGTGATACAATATGTTACTTATCACAGATCAATTCTCTGTGTGACAGAAAACTCAGAGAAGATGTCTCTATGAAGGTCCACATCAACCTTGTAATTGCCCTGATGCTCCTCAACCTGCACTTCCTGCCCAGTCAGGCAGTGGCAGAAGGGTCTTCCTCTGGACTTTGCTTATACATGGCTCTTTTACTTCATTATTCCCTGCTGGCCACTTTCAGCTGGATGGCCTTGGAAGGTTTCCACTTATATCTTCTCCTGGTCAAAGTCTTCAACATCTATGTCAAGAAATACCTGCTCAAACTCAGCGTGGTGGGATGGGGTGAGTGGAATAATTTAATCAGGAACCTGTCATTATCAATCTGGAAATGGTATGGTGAATAATTTATTTTTTTTGGCTCCAGGCGTCCCTGCAGTGATTGTGTCAGTGGTGGTGATCATAGACAGAAAGTTTTATGGTCAGGTTGCTCGGGAAACATCTAACTCTACAATGTAAGATTTGCTAGCATGTAAATTCAGGAATAGTAGTTTACATTTACTTATTAATTGTTTTACACATGGGTTTTTGTATACATGCATGTTTATTTTTTTAAGGGAGAATCAGAAAGCTTCATTTCACCAAGCATCTAACTTGCTAAAATTGAAACATTATTTCCTTTGTAGCCCTGGGGATGCTTTTACTACATAGATCTGCATTAATGTGTCTTTTACAGAGCACATTGTTGATTTTTCAGTTTGTGAGGTTAAAACATGATCTGCTTTTTTTTAATAGATGCTATATAACCGATTACTACGTGAAAATATGGACTACAGTGGTACTGTTCAGCTTGGTGTTCCTCTTTAATGTAATCATGTTTGGGGTGACAATCAGACGTGTTTTGATTCTCCACCACACCAGAGAGGTAATTCTGTAGTCTTAAAATAAATATTTAAGTAGTAATCCATCAGTGTATCCATTGGAAACCCAAAACCAGCAATGAAGTATTTTTTTTATGACAATTCAAGGTCTCAAACTTAAGATTGTGTGTAACCTGGTATGTCATTTTATATTTGGCAAATCAGTTTGGGCAGAATAACCTTGAGAAAGCAAAGAAAGACATTTGCTCCCTGGCTGGAGTCATGACTCTGCTCGGCATTACCTGGGGCCTGGTCTTTTTCTCATTTGGCCTCCTGACCACTCCTGCCCTCTACCTCTTCTGCATCTTGAACTCACTGCAAGGTCTGTAAACACACACAATTCAATTCAATTCAATTCAATTTTATTTATATAGCGCCAAATCACAACAAAAGTCGCCTCAAGGCGCTTCATAGATACAGAGAAAAACCCAACAATCATATGACCCCCTATGAGCAAGCACTTTGGCGACAGTGGGAAGGAAAAACTCCCTTTTAACAGGAAGAAACCTCCGGCAGAACCAGGCTCAGGGAGGGGCGGCCATCTGCTGCGACCGGTTGGGGTGAGAGAAGGAAGACAGGATAAAAGACATGCTGCGGAAGAGAGACAGAGGTTAATAACAGATATGATTCAATGCAGAGAGGTCTATTAATACATAGTGAGTGAGAAAGGTGACTGGAAAGGAAAAACTCAATGCATCTTGGGAATCCCCCGGCAGCCTACACCTATTGCAGCATAACTAAGGGAGGATTCAGGGTCACCTGGTCCAGCCCTAACTATATGCTTTAGCAAAAAGGAAAGTTTTAAGCCTAATCTTAAAAGTAGAGATAGTTTCTGTCTCCCGAATCCAAACTGGAAGCTGGTTCCACAGAAGAGGGGCCTGAAAACTGAAGGCTCTGCCTCCCATTCTACTTTTAAATACTCTAGGAACAACAAGTAAGCCTGCAGAGCGAGAGCGAAGTGCTCTAATAGGGTGATATGGTACTACAAGGTCATTAAGATAAGATGGGGCCTGATTATTTAAGACCTTGTATGTGAGGAGCAGGATTTTGAATTCAATTCTGGATTTAACAGGAAGCCAATGAAGGGAAGCCAAAACAGGAGAAATATGCTCTCTCCTTCTAGTCCCTGTCAGTACTCTTGCTGCAGCATTTTGGATTAGCTGAAGGCTTTTCAGTGAGTTTTTTGGACATCCTGATAATAATGAATTACAGTAGTCCAGCCTGGAAGTAATAAATGCATGAACTAGTTTTTCAGCGTCACTCTGAGACAGGATATTTCTAATTTTAGAGATGTTGCGCAAATGGAAGAAAGCAGTCTTACATATTTGTTTAATATGTGCGTTGAAGGACATGTCCTGGTCAAAAATGACTCCAAGGTTCCTCACAGCGTTACTGGAGGCCAAGGTAATGCCATCCAGAGTATGAATCTGGTTAGATACCATATTTCTAAGATTTTCAGGGCCGAGTACAATAACCTCAGTTTTATCTGAATTAAGAAGCAGAAAGTTAGCGGCCATCCAGGTCTTTATGTCTTTAAGACATTCCTGCAGTTTAACTAATTGGTGTGTGTTATCTGGCTTCATGGACAGATAGAGCTGGGTGTCATCTGCATAGCAGTGAAAATGTATGCTATGTCTTCTAATGATGCTGCCTAAGGGAAGCATGTATAATGTAAACAGAATTGGTCCTAGCACTGAACCCTGTGGAACTCCATAATTAACCTCAGTGTGTGAAGAGGACTCTCCATTTACATGCACAAATTGGAGTCTATTAGATAGATATGATACAAACCACTGCAGCGCAGTACCTGTAATACCTACAGCATGTTCTAATCGCTCTAATAGGATATTATGGTCGACAGTATCGAACGCTGCACTGAGGTCTAGCAGGACAAGCACAGAGATGAGTCCACTGTCAGAGGCCATAAGAAGATCATTTGTAACCTTCACTAAAGCTGTTTCTGTGCTGTGATGAGCTCTGAAACCTGACTGAAACTCTTCAAATAAACCATTCCTCTGCAGATGATCTGTTAGCTGTTTGACAACTACTCTTTCAAGGATTTTTGATATGAAAGGAAGGTTGGAGATTGGCCTATAATTAGCTAAGACTGCTGGGTCTAGAGATGGCTTTTTGAGTAAAGGTTTAACCACAGCCAGCTTGAAGGCCTGTGGTACATAGCCGACCATTAGAGATAGGTTGATCATATTTAAGATCGAAGAATTAATCAATGGCAAGACTTCTTTGAGCAGTTTTGTAGGAATGGGGTCTAAAAGACACGTTGATGGTTTGGAGGAAGTAATTATTGAAGTTAACTCAGAAAGATCAATTGGAGAAAAAGAGTCTAACTTAACATCAATGGTACTAAGAGTAGCTGTAGATAATATTACATCTGTGGGATGATTACTGGTAATTTTTTCTCTAATGATAAAAATTTTATTTGTGAAGAAGTTCATGAAGTCATTACTAGTTAACGTTAAAGGGATGGTTGGCTCAACAGAGCTCTGACTCTTTGTCAGCCTGGCTACAGTGCTGAAGAGAAACCTGGGGTTGTTCTTATTTTCTTCAATCAGTGATGAATAGTAAGATGTTCTGGCTTTGCGGAGGGCTTTCTTATAAAGCAGCAAACTATTTCTCCAGGCTAAATGATGATCCTCTAAATTTGTGACACGCCATTTCCTCTCCAGATTACGAGTCATCTGCTTTAGGGTACGTGTTTGAGAATTATACCACGGAGTCAGGTACTTCTGATTAGAGACCTTAGTTTTCACTGGAGCTACAGTATCCAGAGTCGTACGTAGTGAGGAGGTGAAATTATTAACAAGATAATCAACCTCTGTTGGGGTAGCGTTCAGATAGCTGCTCTGCTCTGTGTTGGTACAGGGCATTGAAGATGATAACAGTGGGTGGATTATATTCTTAAACTTAGTTACAGCGCTTTCAGAAAGACATCTACTTTGATAAAATCTACTCTCCACCGCTGTGTAATCAATTATTGTAAATGTAAATGTTATCAGGAAATGATCAGACAGGAGAGGGTTTTCAGGAAACACTGTTAAATGTTCAGTTTCTATGCCATATGTTAAAACAAGATCTAGAGTGTGATTAAAGTGGTGGGTGGGTTCTTTTACATTTTGAGAGAAGCCAATTGAGTCTAATAACAGACTAAATGCCATGTTGAGGCTGTCATTTTTAGCATCTACATGGATGTTAAAATCACCCACAATAATTATTTTATTTGAGCTCAGAACTAAATTAGATATAAAGTCTGAGAAATCAGACAGAAACTCTGTGTAAGGCCCAGGTGGACGATAGATGATAACAAGTAAGACTGGTTTCTGAGTTTCACAGCTGGGGTGGACAATGTTAAGCATCAGGCTTTCAAATGAATTAAAAGTCTGTCTTGGTCTTTCATTAATTAATAGGCTGGTGTGAAAAATTGCTGCCACACCGCCCCCTCGGCCTGTGCTTCGAGGTTTCTGGTAGTTAGAATGACTCGGGGGTGTTGATTCATTTAAACTAACATAATCATCCTGCTGCAACCAGGTTTCTGTAAGGCAGAGTAAATCAATTTGTTGATCAATTATTAAGTCATGTACTAACAGAGACTTGGAGGAGAGAGACCTAATATTTAATAATCCACATTTCACTGTTTTACTCTTTGGTTCAGATGTGGATACTGTATTGTTCTTTCTTTTTGATTGTTTATGTTTAAGTTGTTTGTTGCTGGTTTGTTTTTTGTCTTTTTGGAAGCTGACACAGTCTCTATGGAGATGGTTTTTTGGGGGGGTAGCAGGAGGAGAGAAGCTGCAGAGAGGCGTGTAAGACTGCAACTCGGCTTCCTGGTCCCACACACACAATCATAGCGGCAGAGTTGACAATGTGGATTGCGCCCATAGAAAAACTGTGATTAAAGTTTCTAGAAACTAGACATATTGCCATTTTCACAGTTCATTAATTCAACAAACAGGGTTCTCAGTCATATGTGCTAAATCTCGCTTTGTGGAAGTGCATGTTGCTATCTTGGAGGATAGAGTTCTGGCCCAGACTGTGAAGATATGGGACTGCCACTGGTTGCAGAATCTCATCTCAATATCTCTGTTCCTTGACACAGATGAAACTGATGACAAGGCTTGCTTTTCTAGTAAGGGAGCTGCTGCCTCACAGCATCACACTGATTCCACCAAACACTGTCACCCATGGTGCAGCAATCAGCACATCATTCTCTGTGTTTGCTCCACACTTTCACTCCATGCCTTAGGCAGATTCAGGACACATTGCTGAACATAACATTCCTCTACATGTTCGGGTTCTAGTGCAGATGTTGCTGACACCAGCTTAAACAGGCCGGACTGTGAAGTTCAGTCATGTTAAGCCCTGTGAGTCTGGGATAGGCGGTTTGCAGCCTATTCAGGATTGTCTGAGGACAGAGTTGTCAGCCATATTGTCCTGCAAACTTTGACTTGAAAGTCTGCCTGCAGTTCCCAAGTGCTGACAGAATGAGGACACAGTCTTTTTGTGGTGTCGTCTTCTTTGGACGCCCACTTTGTTGGTATTGACAAGTTTTTTTATGGGTGGACACACATACTCAACTCTGCTGCTTAATACACAAATGCATTTTCCTTATAGATACCATTTAAGGGGAAGTAATAGTATAAGACTCATTAAGTTTAGGGCACACATAGCTCAGTAGGTAGCGTGGCCGCCCCATGATCGGAAGGGCGGGGGTTCGAATCCACTGAGGTATGCTTGCCCAGAGGTATGCATTTAACCCATACCTCTGGGCAAGTTATGGGTCAAATGGAGAGAGTGCTTTCCCCATGGGAATCAATAAAATCCACATTATTATTAAACATCTGCCGTGTAATAATAGACTGTAAATGTGACGTTACTTTCCATTATAGGGGAGACATGAACTCTCTCTTCTGCCTAATGAGGACCAATGAACTATTTAAGATTTTTGTTAAAAATCTGTTTATGTTGACTAAAAGATAGGTAAGATTTTGTGTTGGATATGGATACACAGTGACTTGACAGAGATTTAACACAGATGCATTATTAGAGCCAATTTCATGAACTCATCCTTTTCCCATCTAAACCTGCACATCTCTCTCTCTCTCTCTCTCTCTCTCTCCTTTGTGAATGCAGGTTTCTTCATCTTCCTTTGGTTTGTGATGTCACTGAGAAAGGCTAAAACCTCGGCTACTAAGATGAGCAGTGAAACACGCAGCACTAACAGCTAGTAGCAACACCCCCATAAGAATCTGTGTGTGTTGGTATAATTCATATTGTGATACAGTGACAACATGATTATTTCTTCTTTAAATCATGATGTTTATTTATAGAACAGCACAGCAGAAAAGGCAGCTGAGCAAGTGTGAACATTAATGTTATGTTTGAAGTTTTATTGATGAAATACATGGAGTAAAACATTTGTGGTAAGGAATTAATCTCTCGTAAAAGCAACTTAGAGGATGGTTTCCCTTTTCCCTTTTCCATATTTGAGCACAGTTTTCTGCCTAAAGTCAGTCATTTACATACATGCATTTATAGAATGTTTTATATTTATCTCAGTTATAATTTCTTATTATTTTAATGTATATTAAACAGCAAATTTGTATCTGAACATATATTCTTGCATACCTTGAGTGCCAGTATTAAAAGCATAATCATGTTACTGCATGCTTGTTTAGCCCTTGACAGGAAAACAATTATGGTTTACCGAGTTTATGACTAAAACTGTAGATATCAATGCACGTTAAACCAATCAGATCTGAAAACAGTTCCAACTTGACTCCTTAAGAATCAACTGATATTTATTAATTTGTAGAATACAATCCTAATGTAATGCAATATGGCCTGACAGATTTTTACTTTCATCAACTAATAAAATTTAGAGTTAAAGCAATCTAATGCCAAAATCTTGTTTTATTGTCAGTGGCTGGGTCTGTGACCCAGCATTTTCAGGTTATGTTTTTAATTTCTTTTGTTATATTTTGAGATCTAGGGTTATTATTAGTTTGCCTTGAGTTTTAGTCTAGGTTATGTTTCACCTAGGTCTTCTTTGTTAGTCTGTCATGTATTTCTTGTCTGCGTGTTTCATATCGTCAAGCCTGTGTTATCATGTCTACGTCTCTCCATGTTTGCTTTTTCATTTTGACAGTCTTGTGTTTCCATGTTCAATGTATATGCTTATTTTTACTTTTGTCCTGTGGTGTTATTATGTTCATTCCAGTCAGCTGCTTCCCCATATGTGTATTTCCACCTCCTCTGATCACCTCCTGTGTGTATTTAGTCTGTTTTTTAATTCAGTCTTTGTCATGTTGTCTGTTTTCCTTCCTCCCATGTGACGTCAGGTTAAAGATTTCATGATTCTGTTCATGTCACTTTTTTAATAGAGTTTTCTCAGTCTAGGTTTCAGTTTAGCTTTTCCCTCACTTTGCCTTTTTTTGTATTTCATGTTTAATCAGCCATAATAAACGGCGCTCCTTTTGTTTAAACTCAGGTCCGTCTCCTTCCATGTCTGCACTTGAGTCCCCCTTCTCACTTCCCCTTCTCACTTTGTCCAAAAGACAAAACTCCTAAACACAAACTTAACAATGTAGTGTATGCTGTACAGTGTAGCGAGGAATGCCCAGGCCTCTACATTAGAGAGCCCAAACAGCATAAATGTTTAACTATATACAAGTGTACACTCATACAATACACACATAAAACAATTTAAACCAAAACAACAGCAAACTACATTTTTACATAAACTAAGCACCCTATGGTTAAGACCCGCTAAATGATAATATAAGCTAAATGCTGAGCTTATATTATATCTGTGTGACAAATACCTTAACAGCGGCCTCCCATGGACGAACATGATAGAGCCTGCCTGAAACTAGGAGAAAAATTGAAATGACAAGCCAACCCTGATGCGCGGCCTGTGAAATGCTACCAAGGGGTACTCTGGGACCCCCGGGGTCCGGAGCTGCCCCGACGGGGAGCACTAGGGTTAAGCTCATTTTCGAATAGGATGGTTAGTGAGTCTTGCGCAAAGAGCTCTTCCACTGATGTAGTAATGTCAAATTTTTCAAGCGTTACATCAATATCACTGTACATGCACAGAGCACGTGTAGATGTTTTTGTGCAAACACTCACAATTGTTTATGACGTGAATATTGCAGCATTAAGTATGCATTATAACAGTGCTGTCATGTGCAGCTATTAAAAAAAAGTAGAAACTAATCAATATCCTTCACTCTAAATTGTTTTTTAAATCCCAATAAATGGGTTACAGTATCTACATGAACCCCGTTATCGAGGAAGCCTCTCACTTACGGCCATACCACGCCTGTTCTCATCTGATCTCTGAAGCTAAGCAGGGGCGGTCCTGCATAGTGGCGTCACCTTCACCTTGCTCCATGTTAGAAACTCCATGATATCGTGTTCCCTGCTCAGAGTAGCACACTGATGCGCATTTATTCAGTATTCTTCGGGACCGCAGTCGGCAGCCAATAAGAGTTAAAACTCGTTGCACATGGGTGTCAGGTTGACACTGTGCCCGCTACACACTACAAGGTTAACAAGTTCCTCTCTACTGAGCCCAGACGGACTAGCCACAGACGTTTTCTACATTTACAGAATAAATAAGTTTGTGTATTTCCTAAATATTTCGTTCTTGTTGTTTTGTTTTGCACAAAAGCGAAATGCAATCAGGAGCGTTGTCATGAAGCTTTTCCTGAAGCTGCCTCCACTGAGTGAGCAGCGGCGCCCTCTGCAGTTTGTGTGTGGAAGTGCAAAAGCTTACAGCACCTGGTATTCCCAGGCGGTCTCCCATCCAAGTACTGACCAGGCCCGACCCTGTTTAGCTTCCGAGATCAGACGAGATCGGGCGTGTTCAGGGTGGTATGGCCACGACAGAGCTCATCAGCTGAGACATTTATACATCAGAGCTTCTCGATGGGTGCGCTTACATTAACGTACCCTAATCTAATCTAAGAACACCATGATGACCATGTCGTGAGTAACAAATGCTGCACTGTCCAACCCGAGAAGAAACAATAGACGTTCGTCTTTTTCACAAGGGCAGGCTCCGAAAGCCTTGCCAGCCCTTGTGATCGGTTGGCACCGCCCACCAGGCGTGTGAAAGAAAGAAGAAAAAACCCGGACCGGGCCACCTGGCCACCCTTTGTGCGGATGTCCGCTCCCCAGGCTCCGAAAGCATTGCCAGCTCTTGTAATCGGGTGGCACCGCCCACCAGGCGTGTGAAAGAAAGGAGAAAAAACCCAGACCGGGCCGCCTGGCCACCCCTTGTACGGGTGTCCGGTCCCCAGGCTCCGAAAACCTTGCAAGCCCTTGTGATCAGGTGGCACTGCCCACCAGGCGTGTGAAAGAAGGAAGAAAAAACCCGGACCGGGACGCCAGGCCACCCTTTGTGCGGGTGTCCGCTCCCCAGACTCTGAAAGCCTTGCCAGCCCTTGTGATCGGGTGGCACCGCCCACCAGGCGTGTGAAAGAAGGAAGAAAAAACCCGGACCGGGCCGCCTGGCCACCCTTTGTGCGGGTGTCCGCTCCCCAGGCTCCGAAAGCCTTGCCAGCCCTTGTGATCGGGTAGCACCGCCCACCAGGCGTGTGAAAGAAAGAAGAAAACAAGAAAAAACCTGGTCCCCAGACCGGGCCGCCTGGCCACCCTTTGTGCGGGTGTCTGCTCCCCAGGCTCCGAAAGCCGTGACAGCCCTTGTGATCGGGTGGCACCGCCCACCAGGCGTGTGAAAGAAAGAAGAAAAAACCCGGGCCGGGCCGCCTGGCCACCCTTTGTGCGGGTGTCCTCTCCCCAGGCTCTGAAAGCCTTGCCAGCCCTTGTGATCGGGTGGCACCGCCCACCAGGCGTGTGAAAGAAAGAAGAAAAGAAGAAAAAACCCGGACCGGGACGCCTGGCCACCCTTTGTGCGGGTGTCCTCTCCCCAGGCTCTGAAGGCCTTGCCAGCCCTTGTGATCGGGTGGCACCGCCCACCAGGCGTGTGAAAGAAGGAAGAAAAAACCCGGACCGGGCCGCCTGGCCACCCTTTGTGCGGGTGTCCGCTCCCCAGGCTCCGAAAGCCTTGCCAGCCCTTGTGATCGGGTAGCACCGCCCACCAGGCGTGTGAAAGAAAGAAGAAAACAAGAAAAAACCTGGTCCCCAGACCGGGCCGCCTGGCCACCCTTTGTGCGGGTGTCTGCTCCCCAGGCTCCGAAAGCCGTGACAGCCCTTGTGATCGGGTGGCACCGCCCACCAGGCGTGTGAAAGAAAGAAGAAAAAACCCGGGCCGGGCCGCCTGGCCACCCTTTCTGCGGGTGTCCTCTCCCCAGGCTCTGAAAGCCTTGCCAGCCCTTGTGATCGGGTGCCACCGCCCACCAGGCGTGTGAAAGAAAGAAGAAAAGAAGAAAAAACCCGGACCGGGACGCCTGGCCACCCTTTGTGCGGGTGTCCTCTCCCCAGGCTCTGACGGCCTTGCCAGCCCTTGTGATCGGGTGGCACCGCCCACCAGGCGTGTGAAAGAAAGAAGAAAAGAAGAAAAAACCCGGACCGGGCCGCCTGGCCACCCTTTGTGCGAGTGTCCTCTCTCCATGCTCTGAAAGCCTTGCCAGCCCTTGTGATCGGGTGGCACCGCCCACCAGGCGTGTGAAAGAAGGAAGAAAAAACCCGGACCGGGCCGCCTGGCCACCCTTTGTGCGGGTGTCCGCTACCCAGGCTCCGAAAGCCTTGCCAGCCCTTGTGATCGGGTGGCACCGCCCACCAGGCGTGTGAAAGAAAGAAGAAAAGAAGAAAAAACCCGAACCGGGCCGCCTGGCCACCCTTTGTGCGGGTTTCCGCTCCCCAGGCTCTGAAAGCCTTGCCAGCCCTTGTGATCGGGTGGCACCGCCCACCAGGCGTGTGAAAGAAGGAAGAAAAAACCCAGACCGGGCCGCCTGGCCACCCTTTGTGCGGGTGTCTGCTCCCCAGGCTCCGAAAGCCGTGACAGCCCTTGTGATCGGGTGGCACCGCCCACCAGGCGTGTGAAAGAAAGAAGAAAAGAAGAAAAAACCCGGACCGGGCCGCCTGGCCACCCTTTGTGCGGGTGTCCTCTCCCCAGGCTCTGAAAGCCTTGACAGCCCTTGTGATCGGGTGGCACCGCCCACCAGGCGTGTGAAAGAAAGAAGAAAAGAAGAAAAAACCCGGACCGGGCCGCCTGGCCACCCTTTGTGCGGGTATCCGCTCCCCAGACTCTGAAAGCCTTGCCAGCCCTTGTGATCGGGTGGCACCGCCCACCAGGCGTGTGAAAGAAGGAAGAAAAAACCCGGCCGGGCTGCCTGGCCACCCTTTGCGCGGGTGTCCGCTCCCCAGGCTCCGAAAGCCTTGCCAGCCCTTGTGATCGGGTGGCACCGCCCACCAGGCGTGTGAAAGAAGGAAGAAAAAACCCAGACCGGGCCACCTGGCCACCCTTTGTGCGGGTGTCTGCTCCCCAGGCTCCGAAAGCCGTGACAGCCCTTGTGATCGGGTGGCACCGCCCACCAGGCGTGTGAAAGAAAGAAGAAAAAACCCGGGCCGGGCCGCCTGGCCACCCTTTGTGCGGGTGTCCGCTCCCCAGGCTCCGAAAGCCTTGCCAGCCCTTGTGATCGGGTGGCACCGCCCACCAGGCGTGTGAAAGAAAGAAGAAAAAACCCGGACCGGGACGCCTGGCCACCCTTTGTGCGGGTGTCCTCTCCCCAGGCTCTGAAAGCCTTGCCAGCCCTTGTGATCGGGTGGCACCGCCCACCAGGCGTGAGAAAGAAGGAAGAAAAAACCCGGACCGGGCCGCCTGGCCACCCTTTGTGCGGGTGTCCGCTCCCCAGGCTCCGAAAGCCTTGCCAGCCCTTGTGATCGGGTAGCACCGCCCACCAGGCGTGTGAAAGAAAGAAGAAAACAAGAAAAAACCTGGTCCCCAGACCGGGCCGCCTGGCCACCCTTTGTGCGGGTGTCTGCTCCCCAGGCTCCGAAAGCCGTGACAGCCCTTGTGATCGGGTGGCACCGCCCACCAGGCGTGTGAAAGAAAGAAGAAAAAACCCGGGCCGGGCCGCCTGGCCACCCTTTCTGCGGGTGTCCTCTCCCCAGGCTCTGAAAGCCTTGCCAGCCCTTGTGATCGGGTGCCACCGCCCACCAGGCGTGTGAAAGAAAGAAGAAAAGAAGAAAAAACCCGGACCGGGACGCCTGGCCACCCTTTGTGCGGGTGTCCTCTCCCCAGGCTCTGACGGCCTTGCCAGCCCTTGTGATCGGGTGGCACCGCCCACCAGGCGTGTGAAAGAAAGAAGAAAAGAAGAAAAAACCCGGACCGGGCCGCCTGGCCACCCTTTGTGCGAGTGTCCTCTCTCCATGCTCTGAAAGCCTTGCCAGCCCTTGTGATCGGGTGGCACCGCCCACCAGGCGTGTGAAAGAAGGAAGAAAAAACCCGGACCGGGCCGCCTGGCCACCCTTTGTGCGGGTGTCCGCTACCCAGGCTCCGAAAGCCTTGCCAGCCCTTGTGATCGGGTGGCACCGCCCACCAGGCGTGTGAAAGAAAGAAGAAAAGAAGAAAAAACCCGAACCGGGCCGCCTGGCCACCCTTTGTGCGGGTGTCCGCTCCCCAGGCTCTGAAAGCCTTGCCAGCCCTTGTGATCGGGTGGCACCGCCCACCAGGCGTGTGAAAGATGGAAGAAAAAACCCAGACCGGGCCGCCTGGCCACCCTTTGTGCGGGTGTCTGCTCCCCAGGCTCCGAAAGCCGTGACAGCCCTTGTGATCGGGTGGCACCGCCCACCAGGCGTGTGAAAGAAAGAAGAAAAGAAGAAAAAACCCGGACCGGGCCGCCTGGCCACCCTTTGTGCGGGTGTCCTCTCCCCAGGCTCTGAAAGCCTTGACAGCCCTTGTGATCGGGTGGCACCGCCCACCAGGCGTGTGAAAGAAAGAAGAAAAGAAGAAAAAACCCGGACCGGGCCGCCTGGCCACCCTTTGTGCGGGTATCCGCTCCCCAGACTCTGAAAGCCTTGCCAGCCCTTGTGATCGGGTGGCACCGCCCACCAGGCGTGTGAAAGAAGGAAGAAAAAACCCGGCCGGGCTGCCTGGCCACCCTTTGCGCGGGTGTCCGCTCCCCAGGCTCCGAAAGCCTTGCCAGCCCTTGTGATCGGGTGGCACCGCCCACCAGGCGTGTGAAAGAAGGAAGAAAAAACCCAGACCGGGCCACCTGGCCACCCTTTGTGCGGGTGTCTGCTCCCCAGGCTCCGAAAGCCGTGACAGCCCTTGTGATCGGGTGGCACCGCCCACCAGGCGTGTGAAAGAAAGAAGAAAAAACCCGGGCCGGGCCGCCTGGCCACCCTTTGTGCGGGTGTCCGCTCCCCAGGCTCCGAAAGCCTTGCCAGCCCTTGTGATCGGGTGGCACCGCCCACCAGGCGTGTGAATAAAAGAAGAAAAAACCCGGACCGGGACGCCTGGCCACCCTTTGTGCGGGTGTCCTCTCCCCAGGCTCTGAAAGCCTTGCCAGCCCTTGTGATCGGGTGGCACCGCCCACCAGGCGTGTGAAAGAAAGAAGAAAAGAAGACGAAACCCGGACCGGGCCGCCTGGCCACCCTTTGTGCGGGTGTCCGCTCCCCAGGCTCCGAAAGCCTTGCCAGCCCTTGTGATCGGGTGGCACCGCCCCCCAGGCGTTTGAAAGAAGTAAGACAAAAACCCGGGCCGGGCCGCCTGGCCACCCTTTGTGCGGGTGTCCGCTCCCCAGGCTCCGAAAGCCTTGCCAGCCCTTGTGATCGGGTGGCACCGCCCACCAGGCGTGTGAAAGAAGGAATAAAAAACCCAGACCAGGCCGCCTGGCCACCCTTTGTGTGGGTGTCCGCTCCCCAGGCTCCGAAAGCCTTGCCAGCCCTTGTGATCGGGTGGCACCGCCCACCAGGCGTGTGAAAGAAGGAAGAAAAAACCCGGCCGGGCCGCCTGGCCACCCTTTGTACGGGTGTCCGCTCCCCAGGCTCCGAAAGCCTTGCCAGCCCTTGTGATCGGGTGGCACCGCCCACCAGGCGTGTGAAAGAAGGAAGAAAAAACACGGACCGGGCCGCCTGGCCACCCTTTGTGCGGGTGTCCTCTCCCCAGGCTCTGAAGGCCTTGCCAGCCCTTGTGATCGGGTGGCACCGCCCACCAGGCATGTGAAAGAAGGAAGAAAAAACCCGGACCGGGCCGCCTAGCCACCCTTTGTGCGGGTGTCCGCTCCCCAGGCTCCGAAAGCCTTGCCAGCCCTTGTGATCAGGTGGCACCGCCCACCAGGCGTGTGAAAGAAAGAAGAAAAGAAGAAAAAACCCGGGCCGGGACGCCTGGCCACCCTTTGTGCGGGTGTCCGCTCCCCAGGCTCCGAAAGCCTTGCCAGCCCTTGTGATCGGGTGGCACCGCCCAACAGGCGTGTGAAAGAAGGAAGAAAAAACCCGGCCGGGCTGCCTGGCCACCCTTTGTGCGGGTGTCCTCTCCCCAGGCTCCGAAAGCCTTGCCAGCCCTTGTGATCGGGTGGCATCGCCCACCAGGCGTGTGAAAGAAGGAAGAAAAAACCCGGACCGGGCCGCCTGGCCACCCTTTGTGCGGGTGTCCTCTCCCCAGGCTCTGAAAGCCTTGCCAGCCCTTGTGATCGGGTGGCACCGCCCACCAGGCATGTGAAAGAAGGAAGAAAAATCCCGGACCGGGCCGCCTGGCCACCCTTTGTGCGGGTGTCCGCTCCCCAGGCTCCGAAAGCCTTGCCAGCCCTTGTGATCGGGTGGCACCGCCCACCAGGCGTGTGAAAGAAAGAAGAAAAGAAGAAAAAACCCGGACCGGGCCGCCTGGCCACCCTTTGTGCGGGTGTCCGCTCCCCAGGCTCCGAAAGCCTTGCCAGCCCTTGTGATCGGGTGGCACCGCCCACCAGGCGTGTGAAAGAAGGAAGAAAAAACCCGAACCGGGCCGCCTGGCCACCCTTTGTGCGGGTGTCCGCTCCCCAGGCTCTGAAAGCCTTGCCAGCCCTTGTGATCGGGTGGCACCGCCCACCAGGCGTGTGAAAGATGGAAGAAAAAACCCAGACCGGGCCGCCTGGCCACCCTTTGTGCGGGTGTCTGCTCCCCAGGCTCCGAAAGCCGTGACAGCCCTTGTGATCGGGTGGCACCGCCCACCAGGCGTGTGAAAGAAAGAAGAAAAGAAGAAAAAACCCGGACCGGGCCGCCTGGCCACCCTTTGTGCGGGTGTCCTCTCCCCAGGCTCTGAAAGCCTTGACAGCCCTTGTGATCGGGTGGCACCGCCCACCAGGCGTGTGAAAGAAAGAAGAAAAGAAGAAAAAACCCGGACCGGGCCGCCTGGCCACCCTTTGTGCGGGTATCCGCTCCCCAGACTCTGAAAGCCTTGCCAGCCCTTGTGATCGGGTGGCACCGCCCACCAGGCGTGTGAAAGAAGGAAGAAAAAACCCGGCCGGGCTGCCTGGCCACCCTTTGCGCGGGTGTCCGCTCCCCAGGCTCCGAAAGCCTTGCCAGCCCTTGTGATCGGGTGGCACCGCCCACCAGGCGTGTGAAAGAAGGAAGAAAAAACCCAGACCGGGCCACCTGGCCACCCTTTGTGCGGGTGTCTGCTCCCCAGGCTCCGAAAGCCGTGACAGCCCTTGTGATCGGGTGGCACCGCCCACCAGGCGTGTGAAAGAAAGAAGAAAAAACCCGGGCCGGGCCGCCTGGCCACCCTTTGTGCGGGTGTCCGCTCCCCAGGCTCCGAAAGCCTTGCCAGCCCTTGTGATCGGGTGGCACCGCCCACCAGGCGTGTGAATAAAAGAAGAAAAAACCCGGACCGGGACGCCTGGCCACCCTTTGTGCGGGTGTCCTCTCCCCAGGCTCTGAAAGCCTTGCCAGCCCTTGTGATCGGGTGGCACCGCCCACCAGGCGTGTGAAAGAAAGAAGAAAAGAAGACGAAACCCGGACCGGGCCGCCTGGCCACCCTTTGTGCGGGTGTCCGCTCCCCAGGCTCCGAAAGCCTTGCCAGCCCTTGTGATCGGGTGGCACCGCCCCCCAGGCGTTTGAAAGAAGTAAGACAAAAACCCGGGCCGGGCCGCCTGGCCACCCTTTGTGCGGGTGTCCGCTCCCCAGGCTCCGAAAGCCTTGCCAGCCCTTGTGATCGGGTGGCACCGCCCACCAGGCGTGTGAAAGAAGGAATAAAAAACCCAGACCAGGCCGCCTGGCCACCCTTTGTGTGGGTGTCCGCTCCCCAGGCTCCGAAAGCCTTGCCAGCCCTTGTGATCGGGTGGCACCGCCCACCAGGCGTGTGAAAGAAGGAAGAAAAAACCCGGCCGGGCCGCCTGGCCACCCTTTGTACGGGTGTCCGCTCCCCAGGCTCCGAAAGCCTTGCCAGCCCTTGTGATCGGGTGGCACCGCCCACCAGGCGTGTGAAAGAAGGAAGAAAAAACACGGACCGGGCCGCCTGGCCACCCTTTGTGCGGGTGTCCTCTCCCCAGGCTCTGAAGGCCTTGCCAGCCCTTGTGATCGGGTGGCACCGCCCACCAGGCATGTGAAAGAAGGAAGAAAAAACCCGGACCGGGCCGCCTAGCCACCCTTTGTGCGGGTGTCCGCTCCCCAGGCTCCGAAAGCCTTGCCAGCCCTTGTGATCAGGTGGCACCGCCCACCAGGCGTGTGAAAGAAAGAAGAAAAGAAGAAAAAACCCGGGCCGGGACGCCTGGCCACCCTTTGTGCGGGTGTCCGCTCCCCAGGCTCCGAAAGCCTTGCCAGCCCTTGTGATCGGGTGGCACCGCCCAACAGGCGTGTGAAAGAAGGAAGAAAAAACCCGGCCGGGCTGCCTGGCCACCCTTTGTGCGGGTGTCCTCTCCCCAGGCTCCGAAAGCCTTGCCAGCCCTTGTGATCGGGTGGCATCGCCCACCAGGCGTGTGAAAGAAGGAAGAAAAAACCCGGACCGGGCCGCCTGGCCACCCTTTGTGCGGGTGTCCTCTCCCCAGGCTCTGAAAGCCTTGCCAGCCCTTGTGATCGGGTGGCACCGCCCACCAGGCATGTGAAAGAAGGAAGAAAAATCCCGGACCGGGCCGCCTGGCCACCCTTTGTGCGGGTGTCCGCTCCCCAGGCTCCGAAAGCCTTGCCAGCCCTTGTGATCGGGTGGCACCGCCCACCAGGCGTGTGAAAGAAAGAAGAAAAGAAGAAAAAACCCGGACCGGGCCGCCTGGCCACCCTTTGTGCGGGTGTCCGCTCCCCAGGCTCCGAAAGCCTTGCCAGCCCTTGTGATCGGGTGGCACCGCCCACCAGGCGTGTGAAAGAAGGAAGAAAAAACCCGGCCGGGCTGCCTGGCCACCCTTTGTGCGGGTGTCCTCTCCCCAGGCTCCGAAAGCCTTGCCAGCCCTTGTGATCGGGTGGCACCGCCCACCAGGCGTGTGAAAGAAAGAAGAAAAGAAGAAAAAATCCGGACCGGGACGCCTGTCCACCCTTTGTGCGGGTGTCCGCTCCCCAGGCTCCGAAAGCCTTGCCAGCCCTTGTGATCGGGTGGCACCGCCCACCAGGCGTGTGAAAGAAAGAAGAAAACAAGAAAAAACCCGGACCGGGACGCCTGGCCACCCTTTGTGCGGGTGTCCGCTCCCCAGGCTCCGAAAGCCTTGCCAGCCCTTGTGATCGGGTGGCATCGCCCACCAGGCGTGTGAAAGAAGGAAGAAAAAACCCGGCCGGGCTGCCTGGCCACCCTTTGTGCGGGTGTCCGCTCCCCAGGCTCCGAAAGCCTTGCCAGCCCTTGTGATCGGGTGGCATCGCCCACCAGGCGTGTGAAAGAAGGAAGAAAAAACCCGGCCGGGCTGCCTGGCCACCCTTTGTGCGGGTGTCCTCTCCCCAGGCTCCGAAAGCCTTGCCAGCCCTTGTGATCGGGTGGCACCGCCCACCAGGCATGTGAAAGAAGGAAGAAAAAACCCGGGCCGGGCCGCCTGGCCACCCTTTGTGCGGGTGTCCGCTCCCCAGGCTCCGAAAGCCTTGCCAGCCCTTGTGATCAGGTGGCACCGCCCACCAGGCGTGTGAAAGAAGGAATAAAAAACCCAGACCGGGCCGCCTGGCCACCCTTTGTGCGGGTGTCCGCTCCCCAGGCTCCGAAAGCCTTGCCAGCCCTTGTGATCGGGTGGCACCGCCCACCAGGCGTGTGAAAGAAAGAAGAAAAGAAGAAAAAACCCGCACCGGGCCGCCTGGCCACCCTTTGTGCGGGTGTCCGCTCCCCAGGCTCCGAAAGCCTTGCCAGCCCTTGTGATCGGGTGGCACCGCCCACCAGGCGTGTGAAAGAAAGAAGAAAAGAAGAAAAAATCCGGACCGGGACGCCTGGCCACCCTTTGTGCGGGTGTCCGCTCCCCAGGCTCCGAAAGCCTTGCCAGCCCTTGTGATCGGGTGGCACCGCCCACCAGGCGTGTGAAAGAAAGAAGAAAACAAGAAAAAACCCGGACCGGGCCGCCTGGCCACCCTTTGTGCGGGTGTCCGCTCCCCAGGCTCCGAAAGCCTTGCCAGCCCTTGTGATCGGGTGGCACCGCCCACCAGGCGTGTGAAAGAAGGAATAAAATACCCAGACCGGGCCGCCTGGCCACCCTTTGTGCGGGTGTCCGCTCCCCAGGCTCCGAAAGCCTTGCCAGCCCTTGTGATCGGGTGGCACCGCCCACCAGGCGTGTGGAAGAAGGAAGAAAAAACCCGGACCGGGCCGCCTGGCCACCCTTTGTGCGGGTGTCCTCTCCCCAGGCTCTGAAAGCCTTGCCAGCCCTTGTGATCGGGTGGCACCGCCCACCAGGCATGTGAAAGAAGGAAGAAAAAACCCGGACCGGGCCGCCTGGCCACCCTTTGTGCGGGTGTCCGCTCCCCAGGCTCCGAAAGCCTTGCCAGCCCTTGTGATCAGGTGGCACCGCCCACCAGGCGTGTGAAAGAAAGAAGAAAAGAAGAAAAAACCCGGACCCGGCCGCCTGGCCACCCTTTGTGCGGGTGTCCGCTCCCCAGGCTCCGAAAGCCTTGCCAGCCCTTGTGATCGGGTGGCACCGCCCACCAGGCGTGTGAAAGAAGGAAGAAAAAACCCGGCCGGGCTGCCTGGCCACCCTTTGTGCGGGTGTCCGCTCCCCAGGCTCCGAAAGCCTTGCCAGCCCTTGTGATCGGGTGGCACCGCCCACCAGGCGTGTGAAAGAAGGAAGAAAAAAGCCAGACCGGGCCACCTGGCCACCCTTTGTGCGGGTGTCTGCTCCCCAGGCTCCGAAAGCCGTGACAGCCCTTGTGATCGGGTGGCACCGCCCACCAGGCGTGTGAAAGAAAAAAGAAAAGATGAAAAAACCCAGACCGGGCCGCCTGGCCACCCTTTGTGCGGGTGTCCGCTCCCCAGGCTCCGAAAGCCTTGCCAGCCCTTGTGATCGGGTGGCACCGCCCACCAGGCGTGTGGAAGAAGGAAGAAAAAACCCGGACCGGGCCGCCTGGCCACCCTTTGTGCGGGTGTCCTCTCCCCAGGCTCTGAAAGCCTTGCCAGCCCTTGTGATCGGGTGGCACCGCCCACCAGGCATGTGAAAGAAGGAAGAAAAAACCCGGACCGGGCCGCCTGGCCACCCTTTGTGCGGGTGTCCGCTCCCCAGGCTCCGAAAGCCTTGCCAGCCCTTGTGATCAGGTGGCACCGCCCACCAGGCGTGTGAAAGAAAGAAGAAAAGAAGAAAAAACCCGGACCCGGCCGCCTGGCCACCCTTTGTGCGGGTGTCCGCTCCCCAGGCTCCGAAAGCCTTGCCAGCCCTTGTGATCGGGTGGCACCGCCCACCAGGCGTGTGAAAGAAGGAAGAAAAAACCCGGCCGGGCTGCCTGGCCACCCTTTGTGCGGGTGTCCGCTCCCCAGGCTCCGAAAGCCTTGCCAGCCCTTGTGATCGGGTGGCACCGCCCACCAGGCGTGTGAAAGAAGGAAGAAAAAAGCCAGACCGGGCCACCTGGCCACCCTTTGTGCGGGTGTCTGCTCCCCAGGCTCCGAAAGCCGTGACAGCCCTTGTGATCGGGTGGCACCGCCCACCAGGTGTGTGAAAGAAAAAAGAAAAGATGAAAAAACCCGGACCGGGACGCCTGGCCACCCTTTGTGCGGGTGTCCGCTCCCCAGGCTCCGAAAGCCTTGCCAGCCCTTGTGATCGGGTGGCACCGCCCACCAGGCGTGTGAAAGAAAGAAGAAAAGAAGAAAAAACCCGGACCGGGCCGCCTGGCCACCCTTTGTGCGGGTGTCCGCTCCCCAGGCTCCGAAAGCCTTGCCAGCCCTTGTGATCGGGTGGCACCGCCCACCAGGCGTGTGAAAGAAGGAAGAAAAAACCCGGCCGGGCTGCCTGGCCACCCTTTGTGCGGGTGTCCGCTCCCCAGGCTCCGAAAGCCTTGCCAGCCCTTGTGATCGGGTGGCACTGCCCACCAGGCGTGTGAAAGAAGGAAGAAAAAACCCGGCCGGGCCGCCTGGCCACCCTTTGTACGGGTGTCCGCTCCCCAGGCTCCGAAAGCCTTGCCAGCCCTTGTGATCGGGTGGCACTGCCCACCAGGCGTGTGAAAGAAAGAAGAAAAAACCCGGACCGGGTCGCCTGGCCACCCTTTGTGCGGGTGTCCGCTCCCCAGGCTCCGAAAGCCTTGTCAGCCCTTGTGATCGGGTGGCACCGCCCACCAGGCGTGTGAAAGAAAGAAGAAAAAACCCGGACCGGGCCGCCTGGCCACCCTTTGTGCGGGTGTCCTCTCCCCAGGCTCTGAAAGCCTTGCCAGCCCTTGTGATCGGGTGGCACCGCCCACCAGGCGTGTGAAAGAAAGAAGAAAAGAAGACGAAACCCGGACTGGGCCGCCTGGCCACCCTTTGTGCGGGTGTCCGCTCCCCAGGCTCCGAAAGCCTTGCCAGCCCTTGTGATCGGGTGGCACCGCCCACCAGGCGTGTGAAAGAAAAAAGAAAAGAAGAAAAAACCCGGACCGGGCCGCCTGGCCACCCTTTGTGCAGGTGTCCGCTCCCCAGGCTCCGAAAGCCTTGCCAGCCCTTGTGATCGGGTGGCACCGCCCACCAGGCGTGTGAAAGAAAGAAGAAAAGAAGAAAAAACCCGGACCCGGCCGCCTGGCCACCCTTTGTGCGGGTGTCCGCTCCCCAGGCTCCGAAAGCCTTGCCAGCCCTTGTGATCGGGTGGCACCGCCCACCAGGCGTGTGAAAGAAGGAAGAAAAAACCCGGCCGGGCTGCCTGGCCACCCTTTGTGCGGGTGTCTGCTCCCCAGGCTCCGAAAGCCTTGCCAGCCCTTGTGATCGGGTGGCACCGCCCACCAGGCGTGTGAAAGAAGGAAGAAAAAACCCGGCCGGGCCGCCTGGCCACCCTTTGTACGGGTGTCCGCTCCCCAGGCTCCGAAAGCCTTGCCAGCCCTTGTGATCGGGTGGCACCGCCCACCAGGCGTGTGAAAGAAAGAAGAAAAAACCCGGACCGGGTCGCCTGGCCACCCTTTGTGCGGGTGTCCGCTCCCCAGGCTCCGAAAGCCTTGCCAGCCCTTGTGATCGGGTGGCACCGCCCACCAGGCGTGTGAAAGAAAGAAGAAAAAACCCGGACCGGGCCGCCTGGCCACCCTTTGTGCGGGTGTCCTCTCCCCAGGCTCTGAAAGCCTTGCCAGCCCTTGTGATCGGGTGGCACCGCCCACCAGGCGTGTGAAAGAAAGAAGAAAAGAAGACGAAACCCGGACTGGGCCGCCTGGCCACCCTTTGTGCGGGTGTCCGCTCCCCAGGCTCCGAAAGCCTTGCCAGCCCTTGTGATCGGGTGGCACCGCCCACCAGGCGTGTGAAAGAAAAAAGAAAAGAAGAAAAAACCCGGACCGGGACGCCTGGCCACCCTTTGTGCAGGTGTCCGCTCCCCAGGCTCCGAAAGCCTTGCCAGCCCTTGTGATCGGGTGGCACCGCCCACCAGGCGTGTGAAAGAAAGAAGAAAAGAAGAAAAAACCCGGACCCGGCCGCCTGGCCACCCTTTGTGCGGGTGTCCGCTCCCCAGGCTCCGAAAGCCTTGCCAGCCCTTGTGATCGGGTGGCACCGCCCACCAGGCGTGTGAAAGAAGGAAGAAAAGAAGAAAAAACCCGGACCGGGTCGCCTGGCCACCCTTTGTGCGGGTGTCCGCTCCCCAGGCTCCGAAAGCCTTGCCAGCCCTTGTGATCGGGTGGCACCGCCCACCAGGCGTGTGAAAGAAAGAAGAAAAAACCCGGACCGGGACGCCTGGCCACCCTTTGTGCGGGTGTCCTCTCCCCAGGCTCTGAAAGCCTTGCCAGCCCTTGTGATCGGGTGGCACCGCCCACCAGGCGTGTGAAAGAAGGAAGAAAAAACACGGACCGGGCCGCCTGGCCACCCTTTGTGCGGGTGTCCTCTCCCCAGGCTCTGAAGGCCTTGCCAGCCCTTGTGATCGGGTGGCATCGCCCACCAGGCGTGTGAAAGAAGGAAGAAAAAACCCGGACCGGGCCGCCTGGCCACCCTTTGTGCGGGTGTCCTCTCCCCAGGCTCCGAAAGCCTTGCCAGCCCTTGTGATCGGGTGGCACCGCCCACCAGGCGTGTGAAAGAAAGAAGAAAAGAAGAAAAAACCCGGGCCGGGACGCCTGGCCACCCTTTGTGCGGGTGTCCGCTCCCCAGGCTCCGAAAGCCTTGCCAGCCCTTGTGATCGGGTGGCACCGCCCAACAGGCGTGTGAAAGAAGGAAGAAAAAACCCGGCCGGGCTGCCTGGCCACCCTTTGTGCGGGTGTCCTCTCCCCAGGCTCCGAAAGCCTTGCCAGCCCTTGTGATCGGGTGGCATCGCCCACCAGGCGTGTGAAAGAAGGAAGAAAAAACCCGGACCGGGCCGCCTGGCCACCCTTTGTGCGGGTGTCCTCTCCCCAGGCTCTGAAGCCTTGCCAGCCCTTGTGATCGGGTGGCACCGCCCACCAGGCATGTGAAAGAAGGAAGAAAAATCCCGGACCGGGCCGCCTGGCCACCTTTGTGCGGGTGTCCGCTCCCCAGGCTCCGAAAGCCTTGCCAGCCCTTGTGATCGGGTGGCACCGCCCACCAGGCGTGTGAAAGAAAGAAGAAAAGAAGAAAAAACCCGGACCGGGCCGCCTGGCCACCCTTTGTGCGGGTGTCCGCTCCCCAGGCTCCGAAAGCCTTGCCAGCCCTTGTGATCGGGTGGCACCGCCCACCAGGCGTGTGAAAGAAGGAAGAAAAAACCCGGCCGGGCTGCCTGGCCACCCTTTGTGCGGGTGTCCTCTCCCCAGGCTCCGAAAGCCTTGCCAGCCCTTGTGATCGGGTGGCACCGCCCACCAGGCGTGTGAAAGAAAGAAGAAAAGAAGAAAAAATCCGGACCGGGACGCCTGTCCACCCTTTGTGCGGGTGTCCGCTCCCCAGGCTCCGAAAGCCTTGCCAGCCCTTGTGATCGGGTGGCACCGCCCACCAGGCGTGTGAAAGAAAGAAGAAAACAAGAAAAAACCCGGACCGGGACGCCTGGCCACCCTTTGTGCGGGTGTCCGCTCCCCAGGCTCCGAAAGCCTTGCCAGCCCTTGTGATCGGGTGGCATCGCCCACCAGGCGTGTGAAAGAAGGAAGAAAAAACCCGGCCGGGCTGCCTGGCCACCCTTTGTGCGGGTGTCCGCTCCCCAGGCTCCGAAAGCCTTGCCAGCCCTTGTGATCGGGTGGCATCGCCCACCAGGCGTGTGAAAGAAGGAAGAAAAAACCCGGCCGGGCTGCCTGGCCACCCTTTGTGCGGGTGTCCTCTCCCCAGGCTCCGAAAGCCTTGCCAGCCCTTGTGATCGGGTGGCACCGCCCACCAGGCATGTGAAAGAAGGAAGAAAAAACCCGGGCCGGGCCGCCTGGCCACCCTTTGTGCGGGTGTCCGCTCCCCAGGCTCCGAAAGCCTTGCCAGCCCTTGTGATCAGGTGGCACCGCCCACCAGGCGTGTGAAAGAAGGAATAAAAAACCCAGACCGGGCCGCCTGGCCACCCTTTGTGCGGGTGTCCGCTCCCCAGGCTCCGAAAGCCTTGCCAGCCCTTGTGATCGGGTGGCACCGCCCACCAGGCGTGTGAAAGAAAGAAGAAAAGAAGAAAAAACCCGCACCGGGCCGCCTGGCCACCCTTTGTGCGGGTGTCCGCTCCCCAGGCTCCGAAAGCCTTGCCAGCCCTTGTGATCGGGTGGCACCGCCCACCAGGCGTGTGAAAGAAAGAAGAAAAGAAGAAAAAATCCGGACCGGGACGCCTGGCCACCCTTTGTGCGGGTGTCCGCTCCCCAGGCTCCGAAAGCCTTGCCAGCCCTTGTGATCGGGTGGCACCGCCCACCAGGCGTGTGAAAGAAAGAAGAAAACAAGAAAAAACCCGGACCGGGCCGCCTGGCCACCCTTTGTGCGGGTGTCCGCTCCCCAGGCTCCGAAAGCCTTGCCAGCCCTTGTGATCGGGTGGCACCGCCCACCAGGCGTGTGAAAGAAGGAATAAAAAACCCAGACCGGGCTGCCTGGCCACCCTTTGTGCGGGTGTCCGCTCCCCAGGCTCCGAAAGCCTTGCCAGCCCTTGTGATCGGGTGGCAACCGCCCACCAGGCGTGTGGAAGAAGGAAGAAAAAACCCGGACCGGGCCGCCTGGCCACCCTTTGTGCGGGTGTCCTCTCCCCAGGCTCTGAAAGCCTTGCCAGCCCTTGTGATCGGGTGGCACCGCCCACCAGGCATGTGAAAGAAGGAAGAAAAAAACCGGACCGGGCCGCCTGGCCACCCTTTGTGCGGGTGTCCGCTCCCCAGGCTCCGAAAGCCTTGCCAGCCCTTGTGATCAGGTGGCACCGCCCACCAGGCGTGTGAAAGAAAGAAGAAAAGAAGAAAAAAAACCCGGACCCGGCCGCCTGGCCACCCTTTGTGCGGGTGTCCGCTCCCCAGGCTCCGAAAGCCTTGCCAGCCCTTGTGATCGGGTGGCACCGCCCACCAGGCGTGTGAAAGAAGGAAGAAAAAACCCGGCCGGGCTGCCTGGCCACCCTTTGTGCGGGGTGTCCGCTCCCCAGGCTCCGAAAGCCTTGCCAGCCCTTGTGATCGGGTGGCACCGCCCACCAGGCGTGTGAAAGAAGGAAGAAAAAAGCCAGACCGGGCCACCTGGCCACCCTTTGTGCGGGTGTCTGCTCCCCAGGCTCCGAAAGCCGTGACAGCCCTTGTGATCGGGTGGCACCCGCCCACCAGGCGTGTGAAAGAAAAAAGAAAAGATGAAAAAACCCAGACCGGGCCGCCTGGCCACCCTTTGTGCGGGTGTCCGCTCCCCAGGCTCCGAAAGCCTTGCCAGCCCTTGTGATCGGGTGGCACCGCCCACCAGGCGTGTGGAAGAAGGAAGAAAAAACCCGGACCGGGCCGCCTGGCCACCCTTTGTGCGGGTGTCCTCTCCCCAGGCTCTGAAAGCCTTGCCAGCCCTTGTGATCGGGTGGCACCGCCCACCAGGCATGTGAAAGAAGGAAGAAAAAACCCGGACCGGGCCGCCTGGCCACCCTTTGTGCGGGTGTCCGCTCCCCAGGCTCCGAAAGCCTTGCCAGCCCTTGTGATCAGGTGGCACCGCCCACCAGGCGTGTGAAAGAAAGAAGAAAAGAAGAAAAAACCCGGACCCGGCCGCCTGGCCACCCTTTGTGCGGGTGTCCGCTCCCCAGGCTCCGAAAGCCTTGCCAGCCCTTGTGATCGGGTGGCACCGCCCACCAGGCGTGTGAAAGAAGGAAGAAAAAACCCGGCCGGGCCTGCCTGGCCACCCTTTGTGCGGGTGTCCGCTCCCCAGGCTCCGAAAGCCTTGCCAGCCCTTGTGATCGGGTGGCACCGCCCACCAGGCGTGTGAAAGAAGGAAGAAAAAAGCCAGACCGGGCCACCTGGCCACCCTTTGTG
This sequence comes from Perissodus microlepis, assembly GCF_051167445.1. Lineage (NCBI taxonomy): Eukaryota > Metazoa > Chordata > Actinopteri > Cichliformes > Cichlidae > Perissodus > Perissodus microlepis. The sequence continues at coordinate 4,583,228 of NC_140461.1, forward strand.
CGGGTGTCTGCTCCCCAGGCTCCGAAAGCCGTGACAGCCCTTGTGATCGGGTGGCACCGCCCACCAGGTGTGTGAAAGAAAAAAGAAAAGATGAAAAAACCCGGACCGGGACGCCTGGCCACCCTTTGTGCGGGTGTCCGCTCCCCAGGCTCCGAAAGCCTTGCCAGCCCTTGTGATCGGGTGGCACCGCCCACCAGGCGTGTGAAAGAAAGAAGAAAAGAAGAAAAAACCCGGACCGGGCCGCCTGGCCACCCTTTGTGCGGGTGTCCGCTCCCCAGGCTCCGAAAGCCTTGCCAGCCCTTGTGATCGGGTGGCACCGCCCACCAGGCGTGTGAAAGAAGGAAGAAAAAACCCGGCCGGGCTGCCTGGCCACCCTTTGTGCGGGTGTCCGCTCCCCAGGCTCCGAAAGCCTTGCCAGCCCTTGTGATCGGGTGGCACCGCCCACCAGGCGTGTGAAAGAAGGAAGAAAAAACCCGGCCGGGCCGCCTGGCCACCCTTTGTACGGGTGTCCGCTCCCCAGGCTCCGAAAGCCTTGCCAGCCCTTGTGATCGGGTGGCACTGCCCACCAGGCGTGTGAAAGAAAGAAGAAAAAACCCGGACCGGGTCGCCTGGCCACCCTTTGTGCGGGTGTCCGCTCCCCAGGCTCCGAAAGCCTTGTCAGCCCTTGTGATCGGGTGGCACCGCCCACCAGGCGTGTGAAAGAAAGAAGAAAAAACCCGGACCGGGCCGCCTGGCCACCCTTTGTGCGGGTGTCCTCTCCCCAGGCTCTGAAAGCCTTGCCAGCCCTTGTGATCGGGTGGCACCGCCCACCAGGCGTGTGAAAGAAAGAAGAAAAGAAGACGAAACCCGGACTGGGCCGCCTGGCCACCCTTTGTGCGGGTGTCCGCTCCCCAGGCTCCGAAAGCCTTGCCAGCCCTTGTGATCGGGTGGCACCGCCCACCAGGCGTGTGAAAGAAAAAAGAAAAGAAGAAAAAACCCGGACCGGGCCGCCTGGCCACCCTTTGTGCAGGTGTCCGCTCCCCAGGCTCCGAAAGCCTTGCCAGCCCTTGTGATCGGGTGGCACCGCCCACCAGGCGTGTGAAAGAAAGAAGAAAAGAAGAAAAAACCCGGACCCGGCCGCCTGGCCACCCTTTGTGCGGGTGTCCGCTCCCCAGGCTCCGAAAGCCTTGCCAGCCCTTGTGATCGGGTGGCACCGCCCACCAGGCGTGTGAAAGAAGGAAGAAAAAACCCGGCCGGGCTGCCTGGCCACCCTTTGTGCGGGTGTCCTCTCCCCAGGCTCCGAAAGCCTTGCCAGCCCTTGTGATCGGGTGGCACCGCCCACCAGGCGTGTGAAAGAAGGAAGAAAAAACCCGGCCGGGCCGCCTGGCCACCCTTTGTACGGGTGTCCGCTCCCCAGGCTCCGAAAGCCTTGCCAGCCCTTGTGATCGGGTGGCACCGCCCACCAGGCGTGTGAAAGAAAGAAGAAAAAACCCGGACCGGGTCGCCTGGCCACCCTTTGTGCGGGTGTCCGCTCCCCAGGCTCCGAAAGCCTTGCCAGCCCTTGTGATCGGGTGGCACCGCCCACCAGGCGTGTGAAAGAAAGAAGAAAAAACCCGGACCGGGCCGCCTGGCCACCCTTTGTGCGGGTGTCCTCTCCCCAGGCTCTGAAAGCCTTGCCAGCCCTTGTGATCGGGTGGCACCGCCCACCAGGCGTGTGAAAGAAAGAAGAAAAGAAGACGAAACCCGGACTGGGCCGCCTGGCCACCCTTTGTGCGGGTGTCCGCTCCCCAGGCTCCGAAAGCCTTGCCAGCCCTTGTGATCGGGTGGCACCGCCCACCAGGCGTGTGAAAGAAAAAAGAAAAGAAGAAAAAACCCGGACCGGGACGCCTGGCCACCCTTTGTGCAGGTGTCCGCTCCCCAGGCTCCGAAAGCCTTGCCAGCCCTTGTGATCGGGTGGCACCGCCCACCAGGCGTGTGAAAGAAAGAAGAAAAGAAGAAAAAACCCGGACCCGGCCGCCTGGCCACCCTTTGTGCGGGTGTCCGCTCCCCAGGCTCCGAAAGCCTTGCCAGCCCTTGTGATCGGGTGGCACCGCCCACCAGGCGTGTGAAAGAAGGAAGAAAAGAAGAAAAAACCCGGACCGGGTCGCCTGGCCACCCTTTGTGCGGGTGTCCGCTCCCCAGGCTCCGAAAGCCTTGCCAGCCCTTGTGATCGGGTGGCACCGCCCACCAGGCGTGTGAAAGAAAGAAGAAAAAACCCGGACCGGGACGCCTGGCCACCCTTTGTGCGGGTGTCCTCTCCCCAGGCTCTGAAAGCCTTGCCAGCCCTTGTGATCGGGTGGCACCGCCCACCAGGCGTGTGAAAGAAGGAAGAAAAAACACGGACCGGGCCGCCTGGCCACCCTTTGTGCGGGTGTCCTCTCCCCAGGCTCTGAAGGCCTTGCCAGCCCTTGTGATCGGGTGGCATCGCCCACCAGGCGTGTGAAAGAAGGAAGAAAAAACCCGGACCGGGCCGCCTGGCCACCCTTTGTGCGGGTGTCCTCTCCCCAGGCTCCGAAAGCCTTGCCAGCCCTTGTGATCGGGTGGCACCGCCCACCAGGCGTGTGAAAGAAAAAAGAAAAGATGAAAAAACCCGGACCGGGACGCCTGGCCACCCTTTGTGCGGGTGTCCGCTCCCCAGGCTCCGAAAGCCTTGCCAGCCCTTGTGATCGGGTGGCACCGCCCACCAGGCGTGTGAAAGAAAGAAGAAAAGAAGAAAAAACACGGACCGGGTCGCCTGGCCACCCTTTGTGCGGGTGTCCGCTCCCCAGGCTCCGAAAGCCTTGCCAGCCCTTGTGATCGGGTGGCACCGCCCACCAGGCGTGTGAAAGAAAGAAGAAAAAACCCGGACCGGGACGCCTGGCCACCCTTTGTGCGGGTGTCCTCTCCCCAGGCTCTGAAAGCCTTGCCAGCCCTTGTGATCGGGTGGCACCGCCCACCAGGCGTGTGAAAGAAAGAAGAAAAGAAGACGAAACCCGGACCGGGCCGCCTGGCCACCCTTTGTGCGGGTGTCCGCTCCCCAGGCTCCGAAAGCCTTGCCAGCCCTTGTGATCGGGTGGCACCGCCCACCAGGCGTTTGAAAGAAGTAAGACAAAAACCCGGGCCGGGCCGCCTGGCCACCCTTTGTGCGGGTGTCCGCTCCCCAGGCTCCGAAAGCCTTGCCAGCCCTTGTGATCGGGTGGCACCGCCCACCAGGCGTGTGAAAGAAGGAATAAAAAACCCAGACCGGGCCGCCTGGCCACCCTTTGTGCGGGTGTCCGCTCCCCAGGCTCCGAAAGCCTTGCCAGCCCTTGTGATCGGGTGGCACCGCCCACCAGGCGTGTGAAAGAAGGAAGAAAAAACCCGGCCGGGCCGCCTGGCCACCCTTTGTGCGGGTGTCCGCTCCCCAGGCTCCGAAAGCCTTGCCAGCCCTTGTGATCGGGTGGCACCGCCCACCAGGCGTGTGAAAGAAAGAAGAAAAGAAGAAAAAACCCGGACCGGGTCGCCTGGCCACCCTTTGTGCGGGTGTCCGCTCCCCAGGCTCCGAAAGCCTTGCCAGCCCTTGTGATCGGGTGGCACCGCCCACCAGGCGTGTGAAAGAAGGAAGAAAAAACCCGGCCGGGCCGCCTGGCCACCCTTTGTGCGGGTGTCCGCTCCCCAGGCTCCGAAAGCCTTGCCAGCCCTTGTGATCGGGTGGCACCGCCCACCAGGCGTGTGAAAGAAAGAAGAAAAGAAGAAAAAACCCGGACAGGGTCGCCTGGCCACCCTTTGTGCGGGTGTCCGCTCCCCAGGCTCCGAAAGCCTTGCCAGCCCTTGTGATCGGGTGGCACCGCCCACCAGGCGTGTGAAAGAAAGAAGAAAAAACCCGGACCGGGTCGCCTGGCCACCCTTTGTGCGCGTGTCCTCTCCCCAGGCTCTGAAAGCCTTGCCAGCCCTTGTGATCGGGTGGCACCGCCCACCAGGCGTGTGAAAGAAAGAAGAAAAGAAGACGAAACCCGGACTGGGCCGCCTGGCCACCCTTTGTGCGGGTGTCCGCTCCCCAGGCTCCGAAAGCCTTGCCAGCCCTTGTGATCGGGTGGCACCGCCCACCAGGCGTTTGAAAGAAGTAAGAAAAAACCCGGGCCGGGCCGCCTGGCCACCCTTTGTGCGGGTGTCCGCTCCCCAGGCTCCGAAAGCCTTGCCACCCCTTGTGATCGGGTGGCACCGCCCACCAGGCGTGTGAAAGAAGGAAGAAAAAACACGGACCGGGCCGCCTGGCCACCCTTTGTGCGGGTGTCCTCTCCCCAGGCTCTGAAGGCCTTGCCAGCCCTTGTGATCGGGTGGCATCGCCCACCAGGCGTGTGAAAGAAGGAAGAAAAAACCCGGACCGGGCCGCCTGGCCACCCTTTGTGCGGGTGTCCTCTCCCCAGGCTCCGAAAGCCTTGCCAGCCCTTGTGATCGGGTGGCACCGCCCACCAGGCGTGTGAAAGAAAAAAGAAAAGATGAAAAAACCCGGACCGGGACGCCTGGCCACCCTTTGTGCGGGTGTCCGCTCCCCAGGCTCCGAAAGCCTTGCCAGCCCTTGTGATCGGGTGGCACCGCCCACCAGGCGTGTGAAAGAAAGAAGAAAAGAAGAAAAAACCCGGACCGGGTCGCCTGGCCACCCTTTGTGCGGGTGTCCGCTCCCCAGGCTCCGAAAGCCTTGCCAGCCCTTGTGATCGGGTGGCACCGCCCACCAGGCGTGTGAAAGAAAGAAGAAAAAACCCGGACCGGGACGCCTGGCCACCCTTTGTGCGGGTGTCCTCTCCCCAGGCTCTGAAAGCCTTGCCAGCCCTTGTGATCGGGTGGCACCGCCCACCAGGCGTGTGAAAGAAAGAAGAAAAGAAGACGAAACCCGGACCGGGCCGCCTGGCCACCCTTTGTGCGGGTGTCCGCTCCCCAGGCTCCGAAAGCCTTGCCAGCCCTTGTGATCGGGTGGCACCGCCCACCAGGCGTTTGAAAGAAGTAAGACAAAAACCCGGGCCGGGCCGCCTGGCCACCCTTTGTGCGGGTGTCCGCTCCCCAGGCTCCGAAAGCCTTGCCAGCCCTTGTGATCGGGTGGCACCGCCCACCAGGCGTGTGAAAGAAGGAATAAAAAACCCAGACCGGGCCGCCTGGCCACCCTTTGTGCGGGTGTCCGCTCCCCAGGCTCCGAAAGCCTTGCCAGCCCTTGTGATCGGGTGGCACCGCCCACCAGGCGTGTGAAAGAAGGAAGAAAAAACCCGGCCGGGCCGCCTGGCCACCCTTTGTGCGGGTGTCCGCTCCCCAGGCTCCGAAAGCCTTGCCAGCCCTTGTGATCGGGTGGCACCGCCCACCAGGCGTGTGAAAGAAAGAAGAAAAGAAGAAAAAACCCGGACCGGGTCGCCTGGCCACCCTTTGTGCGGGTGTCCGCTCCCCAGGCTCCGAAAGCCTTGCCAGCCCTTGTGATCGGGTGGCACCGCCCACCAGGCGTGTGAAAGAAGGAAGAAAAAACCCGGCCGGGCCGCCTGGCCACCCTTTGTGCGGGTGTCCGCTCCCCAGGCTCCGAAAGCCTTGCCAGCCCTTGTGATCGGGTGGCACCGCCCACCAGGCGTGTGAAAGAAAGAAGAAAAGAAGAAAAAACCCGGACAGGGTCGCCTGGCCACCCTTTGTGCGGGTGTCCGCTCCCCAGGCTCCGAAAGCCTTGCCAGCCCTTGTGATCGGGTGGCACCGCCCACCAGGCGTGTGAAAGAAAGAAGAAAAAACCCGGACCGGGTCGCCTGGCCACCCTTTGTGCGCGTGTCCTCTCCCCAGGCTCTGAAAGCCTTGCCAGCCCTTGTGATCGGGTGGCACCGCCCACCAGGCGTGTGAAAGAAAGAAGAAAAGAAGACGAAACCCGGACTGGGCCGCCTGGCCACCCTTTGTGCGGGTGTCCGCTCCCCAGGCTCCGAAAGCCTTGCCAGCCCTTGTGATCGGGTGGCACCGCCCACCAGGCGTTTGAAAGAAGTAAGAAAAAACCCGGGCCGGGCCGCCTGGCCACCCTTTGTGCGGGTGTCCGCTCCCCAGGCTCCGAAAGCCTTGCCACCCCTTGTGATCGGGTGGCACCGCCCACCAGGCGTGTGAAAGAAGGAAGAAAAAACACGGACCGGGCCGCCTGGCCACCCTTTGTGCGGGTGTCCTCTCCCCAGGCTCTGAAGGCCTTGCCAGCCCTTGTGATCGGGTGGCATCGCCCACCAGGCGTGTGAAAGAAGGAAGAAAAAACCCGGACCGGGCCGCCTGGCCACCCTTTGTGCGGGTGTCCTCTCCCCAGGCTCCGAAAGCCTTGCCAGCCCTTGTGATCGGGTGGCACCGCCCACCAGGCGTGTGAAAGAAAAAAGAAAAGATGAAAAAACCCGGACCGGGACGCCTGGCCACCCTTTGTGCGGGTGTCCGCTCCCCAGGCTCCGAAAGCCTTGCCAGCCCTTGTGATCGGGTGGCACCGCCCACCAGGCGTGTGAAAGAAAGAAGAAAAGAAGAAAAAACCCGGACCGGGTCGCCTGGCCACCCTTTGTGCGGGTGTCCGCTCCCCAGGCTCCGAAAGCCTTGCCAGCCCTTGTGATCGGGTGGCACCGCCCACCAGGCGTGTGAAAGAAAGAAGAAAAAACCCGGACCGGGACGCCTGGCCACCCTTTGTGCGGGTGTCCTCTCCCCAGGCTCTGAAAGCCTTGCCAGCCCTTGTGATCGGGTGGCACCGCCCACCAGGCGTGTGAAAGAAAGAAGAAAAGAAGACGAAACCCGGACCGGGCCGCCTGGCCACCCTTTGTGCGGGTGTCCGCTCCCCAGGCTCCGAAAGCCTTGCCAGCCCTTGTGATCGGGTGGCACCGCCCACCAGGCGTTTGAAAGAAGTAAGACAAAAACCCGGGCCGGGCCGCCTGGCCACCCTTTGTGCGGGTGTCCGCTCCCCAGGCTCCGAAAGCCTTGCCAGCCCTTGTGATCGGGTGGCACCGCCCACCAGGCGTGTGAAAGAAGGAATAAAAAACCCAGACCGGGCCGCCTGGCCACCCTTTGTGCGGGTGTCCGCTCCCCAGGCTCCGAAAGCCTTGCCAGCCCTTGTGATCGGGTGGCACCGCCCACCAGGCGTGTGAAAGAAGGAAGAAAAAACCCGGCCGGGCCGCCTGGCCACCCTTTGTGCGGGTGTCCGCTCCCCAGGCTCCGAAAGCGTTGCCACCCCTTGTGATCGGGTGGCACCGCCCACCAGGCGTGTGAAAGAAGGAAGAAAAAACACGGACCGGGCCGCCTGGCCACCCTTTGTGCGGGTGTCCTCTCCCCAGGCTCTGAAGGCCTTGCCAGCCCTTGTGATCGGGTGGCATCGCCCACCAGGCGTGTGAAAGAAGGAAGAAAAAACCCGGACCGGGCCGCCTGGCCACCCTTTGTGCGGGTGTCCTCTCCCCAGGCTCCGAAAGCCTTGCCAGCCCTTGTGATCGGGTGGCACCGCCCACCAGGCGTGTGAAAGAAAAAAGAAAAGATGAAAAAACCCGGACCGGGACGCCTGGCCACCCTTTGTGCGGGTGTCCGCTCCCCAGGCTCCGAAAGCCTTGCCAGCCCTTGTGATCGGGTGGCACCGCCCACCAGGCGTGTGAAAGAAAGAAGAAAAGAAGAAAAAACCCGGACCGGGTCGCCTGGCCACCCTTTGTGCGGGTGTCCGCTCCCCAGGCTCCGAAAGCCTTGCCAGCCCTTGTGATCGGGTGGCACCGCCCACCAGGCGTGTGAAAGAAAGAAGAAAAAACCCGGACCGGGACGCCTGGCCACCCTTTGTGCGGGTGTCCTCTCCCCAGGCTCTGAAAGCCTTGCCAGCCCTTGTGATCGGGTGGCACCGCCCACCAGGCGTGTGAAAGAAAGAAGAAAAGAAGACGAAACGCGGACCGGGCCGCCTGGCCACCCTTTGTGCGGGTGTCCGCTCCCCAGGCTCCGAAAGCCTTGCCAGCCCTTGTGATCGGGTGGCACCGCCCACCAGGCGTTTGAAAGAAGTAAGACAAAAACCCGGGCCGGGCCGCCTGGCCACCCTTTGTGCGGGTGTCCGCTCCCCAGGCTCCGAAAGCCTTGCCAGCCCTTGTGATCGGGTGGCACCGCCCACCAGGCGTGTGAAAGAAGGAATAAAAAACCCAGACCGGGCCGCCTGGCCACCCTTTGTGCGGGTGTCCGCTCCCCAGGCTCCGAAAGCCTTGCCAGCCCTTGTGATCGGGTGGCACCGCCCACCAGGCGTGTGAAAGAAGGAAGAAAAAACCAGGCCGGGCCGCCTGGCCACCCTTTGTGCGGGTGTCCGCTCCCCAGGCTCCGAAAGCGTTGCCAGCCCTTGTGATCGGGTGGCACCGCCCACCAGGCGTGTGAAAGAAAGAAGAAAAGAAGAAAAAACCCGGACCGGGTCGCCTGGCCACCCTTTGTGCGGGTGTCCGCTCCCCAGGCTCCGAAAGCCTTGCCAGCCCTTGTGATCGGGTGGCACCGCCCACCAGGCGTGTGAAAGAAAGAAGAAAAAACCCGGACCGGGACGCCTGGCCACCCTTTGTGCGGGTGTCCTCTCCCCAGGCTCTGAAAGCCTTGCCAGCCCTTGTGATCGGGTGGCACCGCCCACCAGGCGTGTGAAAGAAAGAAGAAAAGAAGACGAAACCCGGACCGGGCCGCCTGGCCACCCTTTGTGCGGGTGTCCGCTCCCCAGGCTCCGAAAGCCTTGCCAGCCCTTGTGATCGGGTGGCACCGCCCACCAGGCGTGTGAAAGAAGGAAGAAAAAACCCGGCCGGGCCGCCTGGCCACCCTTTGTACGGGTGTCCGCTCCCCAGGCTCCGAAAGCCTTGCCAGCCCTTGTGATCGGGTGGCACCGCCCACCAGGCGTGTGAAAGAAAGAAGAAAAGAAGAAAAAACCCGGACCGGGTCGCCTGGCCACCCTTTGTGCGGGTGTCCGCTCCCCAGGCTCCGAAAGCCTTGCCAGCCCTTGTGATCGGGTAGCACCGCCCACCAGGCGTGTGAAAGAAAGAAGAAAAGAAGAAAAAACCCGGACCGGGTCGCCTGGCCACCCTTTTTGCGGGTGTCCGCTCCCCAGGCTCCGAAAGCCTTGCCAGCCCTTGTGATCGGGTGGCACCGCCCACCAGGCGTGTGAAAGAAAGAAGAAAAAACCCGGACCGGGCCGCCTGGCCACCCTTTGTGCGGGTGTCCTCTCCCCAGGCTCTGAAAGCCTTGCCAGCCCTTGTGATCGGGTGGCACCGCCCACCAGGCGTGTGAAAGAAAGAAGAAAAGAAGACGAAACCCGGACTGGGCCGCCTGGCCACCCTTTGTGCGGGTGTCCGCTCCCCAGGCTCCGAAAGCCTTGCCAGCCCTTGTGATCGGGTGGCACCGCCCACCAGGCGTGTGAAAGAAAAAAGAAAAGAAGAAAAAACCCGGACCGGGACGCCTGGCCACCCTTTGTGCAGGTGTCCGCTCCCCAGGCTCCGAAAGCCTTGCCAGCCCTTGTGATCGGGTGGCACCGCCCACCAGGCGTGTGAAAGAAAGAAGAAAAGAAGAAACAACCCGGACCCGGCCGCCTGGCCACCCTTTGTGCGGGTGTCCGCTCCCCAGGCTCCGAAAGCCTTGCCAGCCCTTGTGATCGGGTGGCACCGCCCACCAGGCGTGTGAAAGAAGGAAGAAAAAACCCGGCCGGGCTGCCTGGCCACCCTTTGTGCGGGTGTCCGCTCCCCAGGCTCCGAAAGCCTTGCCAGCCCTTGTGATCGGGTGGCACCGCCCACCAGGCGTGTGAAAGAAGGAAGAAAAAACCCAGACCGGGCCACCTGGCCACCCTTTGTGCGGGTGTCTGCTCCCCAGGCTCCGAAAGCCGTGACAGCCCTTGTGATCGGGTGGCACCGCCCACCAGGCGTGTGAAAGAAAAAAGAAAAGATGAAAAAACCCGGACCGGGACGCCTGGCCACCCTTTGTGCGGGTGTCCGCTCCCCAGGCTCCCAAAGCCTTGCCAGCCCTTGTGATCGGGTGGCACCGCCCACCAGGCGTGTGAAAGAAAGAAGAAAAGAAGAAAAAACCCGGACCGGGTCGCCTGGCCACCCTTTGTGCGGGTGTCCGCTCCCCAGGCTCCGAAAGCCTTGCCAGCCCTTGTGATCGGGTGGCACCGCCCACCAGGCGTGTGAAAGAAAGAAGAAAAAACCCGGACCGGGACGCCTGGCCACCCTTTGTGCGGGTGTCCTCTCCCCAGGCTCTGAAAGCCTTGCCAGCCCTTGTGATCGGGTGGCACCGCCCACCAGGCGTGTGAAAGAAAGAAGAAAAGAAGACGAAACCCGGACCGGGCCGCCTGGCCACCCTTTGTGCGGGTGTCCGCTCCCCAGGCTCCGAAAGCCTTGCCAGCCCTTGTGATCGGGTGGCACCGCCCACCAGGCGTTTGAAAGAAGTAAGACAAAAACCCGGGCCGGGCCGCCTGGCCACCCTTTGTGCGGGTGTCCGCTCCCCAGGCTCCGAAAGCCTTGCCAGCCCTTGTGATCGGGTGGCACCGCCCACCAGGCGTGTGAAAGAAGGAATAAAAAACCCAGACCGGGCCGCCTGGCCACCCTTTGTGCGGGTGTCCGCTCCCCAGGCTCCGAAAGCCTTGCCAGCCCTTGTGATCGGGTGGCACCGCCCACCAGGCGTGTGAAAGAAGGAAGAAAAAACCCGGCCGGGCCGCCTGGCCACCCTTTGTGCGGGTGTCCGCTCCCCAGGCTCCGAAAGCCTTGCCAGCCCTTGTGATCGGGTGGCACCGCCCACCAGGCGTGTGAAAGAAAGAAGAAAAGAAGAAAAAACCCGGACCGGGTCGCCTGGCCACCCTTTGTGCGGGTGTCCGCTCCCCAGGCTCCGAAAGCCTTGCCAGCCCTTGTGATCGGGTGGCACCGCCCACCAGGCGTGTGAAAGAAAGAAGAAAAAACCCGGACCGGGCCGCCTGGCCACCCTTTGTGCGGGTGTCCGCTCCCCAGGCTCCGAAAGCCTTGCCAGCCCTTGTGATCGGGTGGCACCGCCCACCAGGCGTTTGAAAGAAGTAAGAAAAAACCCGGGCCGGGCCGCCTGGCCACCCTTTGTGCGGGTGTCCGCTCCCCAGGCTCCGAAAGCCTTGCCAGCCCTTGTGATCGGGTGGCACCGCCCACCAGGCGTGTGAAAGAAGGAATAAAAAACCCAGACCGGGCCGCCTGGCCACCCTTTGTGCGGGTGTCCGCTCCCCAGGCTCCGAAAGCCTTGCCAGCCCTTGTGATCGGGTGGCACCGCCCACCAGGCGTGTGAAAGAAGGAAGAAAAAACACGGACCGGGCCGCCTGGCCACCCTTTGTGCGGGTGTCCGCTCCCCAGGCTCCGAAAGCCTTGCCAGCCCTTGTGATCGGGTGGCACCGCCCACCAGGCGTGTGAAAGAAGGAAGAAAAAACCCAGACCGGGCCACCTGGCCACCCTTTGTGCGGGTGTCTGCTCCCCAGGCTCCGAAAGCCGTGACAGCCCTTGTGATCGGGTGGCACCGCCCACCAGGCGTGTGAAAGAAAAAAGAAAAGATGACAAAACCCGAACCGGGACGCCTGGCCACCCTTTGTGCGGGTGTCCGCTCCCCAGGCTCCGAAAGCCTTGCCAGCCCTTGTGATCGGGTGGCACCGCCCACCAGGCGTGTGAAAGAAAGAAGAAAAAACCCGGACCGGGCCGCCTGGCCACCCTTTGTGCGGGTGTCCTCTCCCCAGGCTCTGAAAGCCTTGCCAGCCCTTGTGATCGGGTGGCACCGCCCACCAGGCGTGTGAAAGAAAGAAGAAAAGAAGACGAAACCCGGACTGGGCCGCCTGGCCACCCTTTGTGCGGGTGTCCGCTCCCCAGGCTCCGAAAGCCTTGCCAGCCCTTGTGATCGGGTGGCACCGCCCACCAGGCGTTTGAAAGAAGTAAGAAAAAACCCGGGCCGGGCCGCCTGGCCACCCTTTGTGCGGGTGTCCGCTCCCCAGGCTCCGAAAGCCTTGCCAGCCCTTGTGATCGGGTGGCACCGCCCACCAGGCGTGTGAAAGAAGGAATAAAAAACCCAGACCGGGCCGCCTGGCCACCCTTTGTGCGGGTGTCCGCTCCCCAGGCTCCGAAAGCCTTGCCAGCCCTTGTGATCGGGTGGCACCGCCCACCAGGCGTGTGAAAGAAGGAAGAAAAAAAACGGACTGGGCCGCCTGGCCACCCTTTGTGCGGGTTTCCGCTCCCCAGGCTCCGAAAGCCTTGCCAGCCCTTGTGATCGGGTGGCACCGCCCACCAGGCGTTTGAAAGAAGTAAGAAAAAACCCGGGCCGGGCCGCCTGGCCACCCTTTGTGCGGGTGTCCGCTCCCCAGGCTCCGAAAGCCTTGCCAGCCCTTGTGATCGGGTGGCACCGCCCACCAGGCGTGTGAAAGAAGGAATAAAAAACCCAGACCGGGCCGCCTGGCCACCCTTTGTGCGGGTGTCCGCTCCCCAGGCTCCGAAAGCCTTGCCAGCCCTTGTGATCGGGTGGCACCGCCCACCAGGCGTGTGAAAGAAGGAAGAAAAAAAACGGACTGGGCCGCCTGGCCACCCTTTGTGCGGGTGTCCGCTCCCCAGGCTCCGAAAGCCTTGCCAGCCCTTGTGATCGGGTGGCACCGCCCACCAGGCGTTTGAAAGAAGTAAGAAAAAACCCGGGCCGGGCCGCCTGGCCACCCTTTGTGCGGGTGTCCGCTCCCCAGGCTCCGAAAGCCTTGCCAGCCCTTGTGATCGGGTGGCACCGCCCACCAGGCGTTTGAAAGAAGTAAGAAAAAACCCGGGCCGGGCCGCCTGGCCACCCTTTGTGCGGGTGTCCGCTCCCCAGGCTCCGAAAGCCTTGCCAGCCCTTGTGATCGGGTGGCACCGCCCACCAGGCGTGTGAAAGAAAGAAGAAAAGAAGAAAAAACCCGGACCGGGTCGCCTGGCCACCCTTTGTGCGGGTGTCCGCTCCCCAGGCTCCGAAAGCCTTGCCAGCCCTTGTGATCGGGTGGCACCGCCCACCAGGCGTGTGAAAGAAGGAATAAAAAACCCAGACCGGGCCGCCTAGCCACCCTTTGTGTGGGTGTCCGCTCCCCAGGCTCCGAAAGCCTTGCCAGCCCTTGTGATCGGGTGGCACCGCCCACCAGGCGTGTGAAAGAAGGAAGAAAAAACCCGGCCGGGCCGCCTGGCCACCCTTTGTACGGGTGTCCGCTCCCCAGGCTCCGAAAGCCTTGCCAGCCCTTGTGATCGGGTGGCACCGCCCACCAGGCGTGTGAAAGAAAGAAGAAAAAACCCGGACCGGGTCGCCTGGCCACCCTTTGTGCGGGTGTCCGCTCCCCAGGCTCCGAAAGCCTTGCCAGCCCTTGTGATCGGGTGGCACCGCCCACCAGGCGTGTGAAAGAAGGAATAAAAAACCCAGACCGGGCCGCCTGGCCACCCTTTGTGCGGGTGTCCGCTCCCCAGGCTCCGAAAGCCTTGCCAGCCCTTGTGATCGGGTGGCACCGCCCACCAGGCGTGTGAAAGAAGGAAGAAAAAAACCCGGCCGGGCCGCCTGGCCACCCTTTGTACGGGTGTCCGCTCCCCAGGCTCCGAAAGCCTTGCCAGCCCTTGTGATCGGGTGGCACCGCCCACCAGGCGTGTGAAAGAAAGAAGAAAAAACCCGGACCGGGTCGCCTGGCCACCCTTTGTGCGGGTGTCCGCTCCCCAGGCTCCGAAAGCCTTGCCAGCCCTTGTGATCGGGTGGCACCGCCCACCAGGCGTGTGAAAGAAGGAATAAAAAACCCAGACCGGGCCGCCTGGCCACCCTTTGTGCGGGTGTCCGCTCCCCAGGCTCCGAAAGCCTTGCCAGCCCTTGTGATCGGGTGGCACCGCCCACCAGGCGTGTGAAAGAAGGAAGAAAAAACACGGACCGGGCCGCCTGGCCACCCTTTGTGCGGGTGTCCGCTCCCCAGGCTCCGAAAGCCTTGCCAGCCCTTGTGATCGGGTGGCACCGCCCACCAGGCGTGTGAAAGAAGGAAGAAAAAACCCAGACCGGGCCACCTGGCCACCCTTTGTGCGGGTGTCTGCTCCCCAGGCTCCGAAAGCCGTGACAGCCCTTGTGATCGGGTGGCACCGCCCACCAGGCGTGTGAAAGAAAAAAGAAAAGATGACAAAACCCGAACCGGGACGCCTGGCCACCCTTTGTGCGGGTGTCCGCTCCCCAGGCTCCGAAAGCCTTGCCAGCCCTTGTGATCGGGTGGAACCGCCCACCAGGCGTGTGAAAGAAAGAAGAAAAAACCCGGACCGGGCCGCCTGGCCACCCTTTGTGCGGGTGTCCTCTCCCCAGGCTCTGAAAGCCTTGCCAGCCCTTGTGATCGGGTGGCACCGCCCACCAGGCGTGTGAAAGAAAGAAGAAAAGAAGACGAAACCCGGACTGGGCCGCCTGGCCACCCTTTGTGCGGGTGTCCGCTCCCCAGGCTCCGAAAGCCTTGCCAGCCCTTGTGATCGGGTGGCACCGCCCACCAGGCGTTTGAAAGAAGTAAGAAAAAACCCGGGCCGGGCCGCCTGGCCACCCTTTGTGCGGGTGTCCGCTCCCCAGGCTCCGAAAGCCTTGCCAGCCCTTGTGATCGGGTGGCACCGCCCACCAGGCGTGTGAAAGAAGGAATAAAAAACCCAGACCGGGCCGCCTGGCCACCCTTTGTGCGGGTGTCCGCTCCCCAGGCTCCGAAAGCCTTGCCAGCCCTTGTGATCGGGTGGCACCGCCCACCAGGCGTGTGAAAGAAGGAAGAAAAAAAACGGACTGGGCCGCCTGGCCACCCTTTGTGCGGGTTTCCGCTCCCCAGGCTCCGAAAGCCTTGCCAGCCCTTGTGATCGGATGGCACCGCCCACCAGGCGTTTGAAAGAAGTAAGAAAAAACCCGGGCCGGGCCGCCTGGCCACCCTTTGTGCGGGTGTCCGCTCCCCAGGCTCCGAAAGCCTTGCCAGCCCTTGTGATCGGGTGGCACCGCCCACCAGGCGTGTGAAAGAAGGAATAAAAAACCCAGACCGGGCCGCCTGGCCACCCTTTGTGCGGGTGTCCGCTCCCCAGGCTCCGAAAGCCTTGCCAGCCCTTGTGATCGGGTGGCACCGCCCACCAGGCGTGTGAAAGAAGGAAGAAAAAACCCAGACCGGGCCACCTGGCCACCCTTTGTGCGGGTGTCTGCTCCCCAGGCTCCGAAAGCCGTGACAGCCCTTGTGATCGGGTGGCACCGCCCACCAGGCGTGTGAAAGAAAAAAGAAAAGATGACAAAACCCGAACCGGGACGCCTGGCCACCCTTTGTGCGGGTGTCCGCTCCCCAGGCTCCGAAAGCCTTGCCAGCCCTTGTGATCGGGTGGCACCGCCCACCAGGCGTGTGAAAGAAAGAAGAAAAAACCCGGACCGGGCCGCCTGGCCACCCTTTGTGCGGGTGTCCTCTCCCCAGGCTCTGAAAGCCTTGCCAGCCCTTGTGATCGGGTGGCACCGCCCACCAGGCGTGTGAAAGAAAGAAGAAAAGAAGACGAAACCCGGACTGGGCCGCCTGGCCACCCTTTGTGCGGGTGTCCGCTCCCCAGGCTCCGAAAGCCTTGCCAGCCCTTGTGATCGGGTGGCACCGCCCACCAGGCGTTTGAAAGAAGTAAGAAAAAACCCGGGCCGGGCCGCCTGGCCACCCTTTGTGCGGGTGTCCGCTCCCCAGGCTCCGAAAGCCTTGCCAGCCCTTGTGATCGGGTGGCACCGCCCACCAGGCGTGTGAAAGAAGGAATAAAAAACCCAGACCGGGCCGCCTGGCCACCCTTTGTGCGGGTGTCCGCTCCCCAGGCTCCGAAAGCCTTGCCAGCCCTTGTGATCGGGTGGCACCGCCCACCAGGCGTGTGAAAGAAGGAAGAAAAAAAACGGACTGGGCCGCCTGGCCACCCTTTGTGCGGGTTTCCGCTCCCCAGGCTCCGAAAGCCTTGCCAGCCCTTGTGATCGGGTGGCACCGCCCACCAGGCGTTTGAAAGAAGTAAGAAAAAACCCGGGCCGGGCCGCCTGGCCACCCTTTGTGCGGGTGTCCGCTCCCCAGGCTCCGAAAGCCTTGCCAGCCCTTGTGATCGGGTGGCACCGCCCACCAGGCGTGTGAAAGAAGGAATAAAAAACCCAGACCGGGCCGCCTAGCCACCCTTTGTGCGGGTGTCCGCTCCCCAGGCTCCGAAAGCCTTGCCAGCCCTTGTGATCGGGTGGCACCGCCCACCAGGCGTGTGAAAGAAGGAAGAAAAAACCCGGCCGGGCCGCCTGGCCACCCTTTGTACGGGTGTCCGCTCCCCAGGCTCCGAAAGCCTTGCCAGCCCTTGTGATCGGGTGGCACCGCCCACCAGGCGTGTGAAAGAAAGAAGAAAAAACCCGGACCGGGTCGCCTGGCCACCCTTTGTGCGGGTGTCCGCTCCCCAGGCTCCGAAAGCCTTGCCAGCCCTTGTGATCGGGTGGCACCGCCCACCAGGCGTGTGAAAGAAAGAAGAAAAAACCCGGACCGGGCCGCCTGGCCACCCTTTGTGCGGGTGTCCTCTCCCCAGGCTCTGAAAGCCTTGCCAGCCCTTGTGATCGGGTGGCACCGCCCACCAGGCGTGTGAAAGAAAGAAGAAAAGAAGACGAAACCCGGACTGGGCCGCCTGGCCACCCTTTGTGCGGGTGTCCGCTCCCCAGGCTCCGAAAGCCTTGCCAGCCCTTGTGATCGGGTGGCACCGCCCACCAGGCGTGTGAAAGAAAAAAGAAAAGAAGAAAAAACCCGGACCGGGACGCCTGGCCACCCTTTGTGCAGGTGTCCGCTCCCCAGGCTCCGAAAGCCTTGCCAGCCCTTGTGATCGGGTGGCACCGCCCACCAGGCGTGTGAAAGAAAGAAGAAAAGAAGAAAAAACCCGGACCCGGCCGCCTGGCCACCCTTTGTGCGGGTGTCCGCTCCCCAGGCTCCGAAAGCCTTGCCAGCCCTTGTGATCGGGTGGCACCGCCCACCAGGCGTGTGAAAGTAGAAAGAAAAAACCCGGCCGGGCCGCCTGGCCACCCTTTGTGCGGGTGTCCGCTCCCCAGGCTCCGAAAGCCTTGCCAGCCCTTGTGATCGGGTGGCACCGCCCACCAGGCGTGTGAAAGAAGGAATAAAAAACCCAGACCGGGCCGCCTGGCCACCCTTTGTGCGGGTGTCCACTCCCCAGGCTCCGAAAGCCTTGCCAGCCCTTGTGATCGGGTGGCACCGCCCACCAGGCGTTTGAAAGAAGTAAGACAAAAACCCGGGCCGGGCCGCCTGGCCACCCTTTGTGCGGGTGTCCGCTCCCCAGGCTCCGAAAGCCTTGCCAGCCCTTGTGATCGGGTGGCACCGCCCACCAGGCGTGTGAAAGAAGGAAGAAAAAACCCAGACCGGGCCACCTGGCCACCCTTTGTGCGGGTGTCTGCTCCCCAGGCTCCGAAAGCCGTGACAGCCCTTGTGATCGGGTGGCACCGCCCACCAGGCGTGTGAAAGAAAAAAGAAAAGATGAAAAAACCCGGACCGGGACGCCTGGCCACCCTTTGTGCGGGTGTCCGCTCCCCAGGCTCCGAAAGCCTTGCCAGCCCTTGTGATCGGGTGGCACCGCCCACCAGGCGTGTGAAAGAAAGAAGAAAAGAAGAAAAAACCCGGACCGGGTCGCCTGGCCACCCTTTGTGCGGGTGTCCGCTCCCCAGGCTCCGAAAGCCTTGCCAGCCCTTGTGATCGGGTGGCACCGCCCACCAGGCGTGTCAAAGAAAGAAGAAAAAACCCGGACCGGGACGCCTGGCCACCCTTTGTGCGGGTGTCCTCTCCCCAGGCTCTGAAAGCCTTGCCAGCCCTTGTGATCGGGTGGCACCGCCCACCAGGCGTGTGAAAGAAAGAAGAAAAGAAGACGAAACCCGGACCGGGCCGCCTGGCCACCCTTTGTGCGGGTGTCCGCTCCCCAGGCTCCGAAAGCCTTGCCAGCCCTTGTGATCGGGTGGCACCGCCCACCAGGCGTTTGAAAGAAGTAAGACAAAAACCCGGGCCGGGCCGCCTGGCCACCCTTTGTGCGGGTGTCCGCTCCCCAGGCTCCGAAAGCCTTGCCAGCCCTTGTGATCGGGTGGCACCGCCCACCAGGCGTGTGAAAGAAGGAATAAAAAACCCAGACCGGGCCGCCTGGCCACCCTTTGTGCGGGTGTCCGCTCCCCTGGCTCCGAAAGCCTTGCCAGCCCTTGTGATCGGGTGGCACCGCCCACCAGGCGTGTGAAAGAAGGAAGAAAAAACCCAGACCGGGCCACCTGGCCACCCTTTGTGCGGGTGTCTGCTCCCCAGGCTCCGAAAGCCGTGACAGCCCTTGTGATCGGGTGGCACCGCCCACCAGGCGTGTGAAAGAAAAAAGAAAAGATGAAAAAACCCGGACCGGGACGCCTGGCCACCCTTTGTGCGGGTGTCCGCTCCCCAGGCTCCGAAAGCCTTGCCAGCCCTTGTGATCGGGTGGCACCGCCCACCAGGCGTGTGAAAGAAAGAAGAAAAGAAGAAAAAACCCGGACCGGGTCGCCTGGCCACCCTTTGTGCGGGTGTCCGCTCCCCAGGCTCCGAAAGCCTTGCCAGCCCTTGTGATCGGGTGGCACCGCCCACCAGGCGTGTGAAAGAAGGAATAAAAAACCCAGACCGGGCCGCCTAGCCACCCTTTGTGTGGGTGTCCGCTCCCCAGGCTCCGAAAGCCTTGCCAGCCCTTGTGATCGGGTGGCACCGCCCACCAGGCGTGTGAAAGAAGGAAGAAAAAACCCGGCCGGGCCGCCTGGCCACCCTTTGTACGGGTGTCCGCTCCCCAGGCTCCGAAAGCCTTGCCAGCCCTTGTGATCGGGTGGCACCGCCCACCAGGCGTGTGAAAGAAAGAAGAAAAAACCCGGACCGGGTCGCCTGGCCACCCTTTGTGCGGGTGTCCGCTCCCCAGGCTCCGAAAGCCTTGCCAGCCCTTGTGATCGGGTGGCACCGCCCACCAGGCGTGTGAAAGAAAGAAGAAAAAACCCGGACCGGGCCGCCTGGCCACCCTTTGTGCGGGTGTCCTCTCCCCAGTCTCTGAAAGCCTTGCCAGCCCTTGTGATCGGGTGGCACCGCCCACCAGGCGTGTGAAAGAAAGAAGAAAAGAAGACGAAACCCGGACTGGGCCGCCTGGCCACCCTTTGTGCGGGTGTCCGCTCCCCAGGCTCCGAAAGCCTTGCCAGCCCTTGTGATCGGGTGGCACCGCCCACCAGGCGTGTGAAAGAAAAAAGAAAAGAAGAAAAAACCCGGACCGGGACGCCTGGCCACCCTTTGTGCGGGTGTCCGCTCCCCAGGCTCCGAAAGCCTTGCCAGCCCTTGTGATCGGGTGGCACCGCCCACCAGGCGTGTGAAAGAAAGAAGAAAAGAAGAAAAAACCCGGACCCGGCCGCCTGGCCACCCTTTGTGCGGGTGTCCGCTCCCCAGGCTCCGAAAGCCTTGCCAGCCCTTGTGATCGGGTGGCACCGCCCACCAGGCGTGTGAAAGAAGGAAGAAAAAACCCAGACAGGGCCACCTGGCCACCCTTTGTGCGGGTGTCTGCTCCCCAGGCTCCGAAAGCCGTGACAGCCCTTGTGATCGGGTGGCACCGCCCACCAGGCGTGTGAAAGAAAAAAGAAAAGATGAAAAAACCCAGACCGGGACGCCTGGCCACCCTTTGTGCGGGTGTCCGCTCCCCAGGCTCCGAAAGCCTTGCCAGCCCTTGTGATCGGGTGGCACCGCCCACCAGGCGTGTGAAAGAAGGAAGAAAAAACCCAGCCGGGCCGCCTGGCCACCCTTTGTGCGGGTGTCCGCTCCCCAGGCTCCGAAAGCCTTGCCAGCCCTTGTGATCGGGTGGCACCGCCCACCAGGCGTGTGAAAGAAAGAAGAAAAGAAGAAAAAACCCGGACCGGGTCGCCTGGCCACCCTTTGTGCGGGTGTCCGCTCCCCAGGCTCCGAAAGCCTTGCCAGCCCTTGTGATCGGGTGGCACCGCCCACCAGGCGTGTGAAAGAAAGAAGAAAAAACCCGGACCGGGACGCCTGGCCACCCTTTGTGCGGGTGTCCTCTCCCCAGGCTCTGAAAGCCTTGCCAGCCCTTGTGATCGGGTGGCACCGCCCACCAGGCGTGTGAAAGAAGAAAAGAAGACGAAACCCGGACCGGGCCGCCTGGCCACCCTTTGTGCGGGTGACCGCTCCCCAGGCTCCGAAAGCCTTGCCAGCCCTTGTGATCGGGTGGCACCGCCCACCAGGCGTTTGAAAGAAGTAAGAAAAAACCCGGGCCGGGCCGCCTGGCCACCCTTTGTGCGGGTGTCCGCTCCCCAGGCTCCGAAAGCCTTGCCAGCCCTTGTGATCGGGTGGCACCGCCCACCAGGCATGTGAAAGAAGGAAGAAAAAACCCGGACCGGGCCGCCTGGCCACCCTTTGTGCGGGTGTCCGCTCCCCAGGCTCCGAAAGCCTTGCCAGCCCTTGTGATCGGGTGGCACCGCCCACCAGGCGTGTGAAAGAAAGAAGAAAAGAAGAAAAAACCCGGACCGGGCCGCCTGGCCACCCTTTGTGCGGGTGTCCGCTCCCCAGGCTCCGAAAGCCTTGCCAGCCGTTGTGATCGGGTGGCACCGCCCACCAGGCGTGTGAAAGAAGGAAGAAAAAACCCGGCCGGGCTGCCTGGCCACCCTTTGTGCGGGTGTCTTCTCCCCAGGCTCCGAAAGCCTTGCCAGCCCTTGTGATCGGGTGGCACCGCCCACCAGGCGTGTGAAAGAAAGAAGAAAAGAAGAAAAAACCCGGACCGGGTCGCCTGGCCACCCTTTGTGCGGGTGTCCGCTCCCCAGGCTCCGAAAGCCTTGCCAGCCCTTGTGATCGGGTGGCACCGCCCACCAGGCGTGTGAAAGAAGGAAGAAAAAACCCGGCCGGGCCGCCTGGCCACCCTTTGTGCGGGTGTCCGCTCCCCAGGCTCCGAAAGCCTTGCCAGCCCTTGTGATCGGGTGGCACCGCCCACCAGGCGTGTGAAAGAAGAAAAGAAGACGAAACCCGGACCGGGCCGCCTGGCCACCCTTTGTGCGGGTGTCCGCTCCCCAGGCTCCGAAAGCCTTGCCAGCCCTTGTGATCGGGTGGCACCGCCCACCAGGCGTTTGAAAGAAGTAAGAAAAAACCCGGGCCGGGCCGCCTGGCCACCCTTTGTGCGGGTGTCCGCTCCCCAGGCTCTGAAAGCCTTGCCAGCCCTTGTGATCGGGTGGCACCGCCCACCAGGCATGTGAAAGAAGGAAGAAAAAACCCGGACCGGGCCGCCTGGCCACCCTTTGTGCGGGTGTCCGCTCCCCAGGCTCCGAAAGCCTTGCCAGCCCTTGTGATCGGGTGGCACCGCCCACCAGGCGTGTGAAAGAAAGAAGAAAAGAAGAAAAAACCCGGACCGGGCCGCCTGGCCACCCTTTGTGCGGGTGTCCGCTCCCCAGGCTCCGAAAGCCTTGTCAGCCCTTGTGATCGGGTGGCACCGCCCACCAGGCGTGTGAAAGAAGGAAGAAAAAACCCGGCCGGGCTGCCTGGCCACCCTTTGTGCGGGTGTCCTCTCCCCAGGCTCCGAAAGCCTTGCCAGCCCTTGTGATCGGGTGGCACCGCCCACCAGGCGTGTGAAAGAAAGAAGAAAAGAAGAAAAAATCCGGACCGGGACGCCTGGCCACCCTTTGTGCGGGTGTCCGCTCCCCAGGCTCCGAAAGCCTTGCCAGCCCTTGTGATCGGGTGGCACCGCCCACCAGGCGTGTGAAAGAAAGAAGAAAACAAGAAAAAACCCGGACCGGGCCGCCTGGCCACCCTTTGTGCGGGTGTCCGCTCCCCAGGCTCCGAAAGCCTTGCCAGCCCTTGTGATCGGGTGGCACCGCCCACCAGGCGTGTGAAAGAAAGAAGAAAAAACCCGGACCGGGACGCCTGGCCACCCTTTGTGCGGGTGTCCTCTCCCCAGGCTCTGAAAGCCTTGCCAGCCCTTGTGATCGGGTGGCACCGCCCACCAGGCGTGTGAAACAAAGAAGAAAAGAAGACGAAACCCGGACCGGGCCGCCTGGCCACCCTTTGTGCGGGTGTCCGCTCCCCAGGCTCCGAAAGCCTTGCCAGCCCTTGTGATCGGGTGGCACCGCCCACCAGGCGTTTGAAAGAAGTAAGAAAAAACCCGGGCCGGGCCGCCTGGCCACCCTTTGTGCGGGTGTCCGCTCCCCAGGCTCCGAAAGCCTTGCCAGCCCTTGTGATCGGGTGGCACCGCCCACCAGGCGTGTGAAAGAAGGAAGAAAAAACCCGGACCGGGCCGCCTGGCCACCCTTTGTGCGGGTGTCCGCTCCCCAGGCTCCGAAAGCCTTGCCAGCCCTTGTGATCAGGTGGCACCGCCCACCAGGCGTGTGAAAGAAAGAAGAAAAGAAGAAAAAACCCGGACCCGGCCGCCTGGCCACCCTTTGTGCGGGTGTCCGCTCCCCAGGCTCCGAAAGCCTTGCCAGCCCTTGTGATCGGGTGGCACCGCCCACCAGGCGTGTGAAAGAAGGAAGAAAAAACCCGGCCGGGCTGCCTGGCCACCCTTTGTGCGGGTGTCCGCTCCCCAGGCTCCGAAAGCCTTGCCAGCCCTTGTGATGTGAAAGAAGGAAGAAAAAACCCAGACCGGGCCACCTGGCCACCCTTTGTGCGGGTGTCTGCTCCCCAGGCTCCGAAAGCCGTGACAGCCCTTGTGATCGGGTGGCACCGCCCAGCAGGCGTGTGAAAGAAAAGAGAAAAGATGAAAAAACCCGGACCGGGACGCCTGGCCACCCTTTGTGCGGGTGTCCGCTCCCCAGGCTCCGAAAGCCTTGCCAGCCCTTGTGATCGGGTGGCACCGCCCACCAGGCGTGTGAAAGAAAGAAGAAAAGAAGAAAAAACCCGGACCGGGTCGCCTGGCCACCCTTTGTGCGGGTGTCCGCTCCCCAGGCTCCGAAAGCCTTGCCAGCCCTTGTGATCGGGTGGCACCGCCCACCAGGCGTGTGAAAGAAAGAAGAAAAAACCCGGACCGGGACGCCTGGCCACCCTTTGTGCGGGTGTCCTCTCCCCAGGCTCTGAAAGCCTTGCCAGCCCTTGTGATCGGGTGGCACCGCCCACCAGGCGTGTGAAAGAAAGAAGAAAAGAAGACGAAACCCGGCCCGGCCGCCTGGCCACCCTTTGTGCGGGTGTCCGCTCCCCAGGCTCCGAAAGCCTTGCCAGCCCTTGTGATCGGGTGGCACCGCCCACCAGGCGTTTGAAAGAAGTAAGAAAAAACCCGGGCCGGGCTGCCTGGCCACCCTTTGTGCGGGTGTCCGCTCCCCAGGCTCCGAAAGCCTTGCCAGCCCTTGTGAACGGGTGGCACCGCCCACCAGGCGTGTGAAAGAAGGAATAAAAAACCCAGACCGGGCCGCCTGGCCACCCTTTGTGTGGGTGTCCGCTCCCCAGGCTCCGAAAGCCTTGCCAGCCCTTGTGATCGGGTGGCACCGCCCACCAGGCGTGTGAAAGAAGGAAGAAAAAACCCGGCCGGGCCGCCTGGCCACCCTTTGTGCGGGTGTCCGCTCCCCAGGCTCCGAAAGCCTTGCCAGCCCTTGTGATCGGGTGGCACCGCCCACCAGGCGTGTGAAAGAAAGAAGAAAAGAAGAAAAAACCCGGACCGGGTCGCCTGGCCACCCTTTGTGCGGGTGTCCGCTCCCCAGGCTCCGAAAGCCTTGCCAGCCCTTGTGATCGGGTGGCACCGCCCACCAGGCGTGTGAAAGAAGGAATAAAAAACCCAGACCGGGCCACCTGGCCACCCTTTGTGTGGGTGTCCGCTCCCCAGGCTCCGAAAGCCTTGCCAGCCCTTGTGATCGGGTGGCACCGCCCACCAGGCGTGTGAAAGAAGGAAGAAAAAACCCGGCCGGGCCGCCTGGCCACCCTTTGTGCAAGTGTCCGCTCCCCAGGCTCCGAAAGCCTTGCCAGCCCTTGTGATCGGGTGGCACCGCCCACCAGGCGTGTGAAAGAAAGAAGAAAAGAAGAAAAAACCCGGACCCGGCCGCCTGGCCACCCTTTGTGCGGGTGTCCGCTCCCCAGGCTCCGAAAGCCTTGCCAGCCCTTGTGATCGGGTGGCACCGCCCACCAGGCGTGTGAAAGAAGGAAGAAAAAACCCGGCCGGGCTGCCTGGCCACCCTTTGTGCGGGTGTCCGCTCCCCAGGCTCCGAAAGCCTTGCCAGCCCTTGTGATGTGAAAGAAGGAAGAAAAAACCCAGACCGGGCCACCTGGCCACCCTTTGTGCGGGTGTCTGCTCCCCAGGCTCCGAAAGCCGTGACAGCCCTTGTGATCGGGTGGCACCGCCCAGCAGGCGTGTGAAAGAAAAGAGAAAAGATGAAAAAACCCGGACCGGGACGCCTGGCCACCCTTTGTGCGGGTGTCCGCTCCCCAGGCTCCGAAAGCCTTGCCAGCCCTTGTGATCGGGTGGCACCGCCCACCAGGCGTGTGAAAGAAAGAAGAAAAGAAGAAAAAACCCGGACCGGGTCGCCTGGCCACCCTTTGTGCGGGTGTCCGCTCCCCAGGCTCCGAAAGCCTTGCCAGCCCTTGTGATCGGGTGGCACCGCCCACCAGGCGTGTGAAAGAAAGAAGAAAAAACCCGGACCGGGACGCCTGGCCACCCTTTGTGCGGGTGTCCTCTCCCCAGGCTCTGAAAGCCTTGCCAGCCCTTGTGATCGGGTGGCACCGCCCACCAGGCGTGTGAAAGAAAGAAGAAAAGAAGACGAAACCCGGCCCGGCCGCCTGGCCACCCTTTGTGCGGGTGTCCGCTCCCCAGGCTCCGAAAGCCTTGCCAGCCCTTGTGATCGGGTGGCACCGCCCACCAGGCGTTTGAAAGAAGTAAGAAAAAACCCGGGCCGGGCTGCCTGGCCACCCTTTGTGCGGGTGTCCGCTCCCCAGGCTCCGAAAGCCTTGCCAGCCCTTGTGAACGGGTGGCACCGCCCACCAGGCGTGTGAAAGAAGGAATAAAAAACCCAGACCGGGCCGCCTGGCCACCCTTTGTGTGGGTGTCCGCTCCCCAGGCTCCGAAAGCCTTGCCAGCCCTTGTGATCGGGTGGCACCGCCCACCAGGCGTGTGAAAGAAGGAAGAAAAAACCCGGCCGGGCCGCCTGGCCACCCTTTGTGCGGGTGTCCGCTCCCCAGGCTCCGAAAGCCTTGCCAGCCCTTGTGATCGGGTGGCACCGCCCACCAGGCGTGTGAAAGAAAGAAGAAAAGAAGAAAAAACCCGGACCGGGTCGCCTGGCCACCCTTTGTGCGGGTGTCCGCTCCCCAGGCTCCGAAAGCCTTGCCAGCCCTTGTGATCGGGTGGCACCGCCCACCAGGCGTGTGAAAGAAGGAATAAAAAACCCAGACCGGGCCACCTGGCCACCCTTTGTGTGGGTGTCCGCTCCCCAGGCTCCGAAAGCCTTGCCAGCCCTTGTGATCGGGTGGCACCGCCCACCAGGCGTGTGAAAGAAGGAAGAAAAAACCCGGCCGGGCCGCCTGGCCACCCTTTGTGCAAGTGTCCGCTCCCCAGGCTCCGAAAGCCTTGCCAGCCCTTGTGATCGGGTGGCACCGCCCACCAGGCGTGTGAAAGAAAGAAGAAAAGAAGAAAAAACCCGGACCGGGTCGCCTGGCCACCCTTTGTGCGGGTGTCCGCTCCCCAGGCTCCGAAAGCCTTGCCAGCCCTTGTGATCGGGTGGCACCGCCCACCAGGCGTATGAAAGAAAGAAGAAAAAACCCGGACCGGGCCGCCTGGCCACCCTTTGTGCGGGTGTCCTCTCCCCAGGCTCTGAAAGCCTTGCCAGCCCTTGTGATCGGGTGGCACCGCCCACCAGGCGTGTGAAAGAAAGAAGAAAAGAAGACGAAACCCGGACTGGGCCGCCTGGCCACCCTTTGTGCGGGTGTCCGCTCCCCAGGCTCCGAAAGCCTTGCCAGCCCTTGTGATCGGGTGGCACCGCCCACCAGGCGTTTGAAAGAAGTAAGAAAAAACCCGGGCCGGGCCGCCTGGCCACCCTTTGTGCGGGTGTCCGCTCCCCAGGCTCCGAAAGCCTTGCCAGTCCTTGTGATCGGGTGGCACCGCCCACCAGGCATGTGAAAGAAGGAAGAAAAAACCCGGACCGGGCCGCCTGGCCACCCTTTGTGCGGGTGTCCGCTCCCCAGGCTCCGAAAGCCTTGCCAGCCCTTGTGATCAGGTGGCACCGCCCACCAGGCGTGTGAAAGAAAGAAGAAAAGAAGAAAAAACCCGGACCGGGACGCCTGGCCACCCTTTGTGCGGGTGTCCGCTCCCCAGGCTCCGAAAGCCTTGCCAGCCCTTGTGATCAGGTGGCACCGCCCACCAGGCGTGTGAAAGAAAGAAGAAAAGAAGAAAAAACCCGGACCGGGACGCCTGGCCACCCTTTGTGCGGGTGTCCGCTCCCCAGGCTCCGAAAGCCTTGCCAGCCCTTGTGATCGGGTGGCACCGCCCAACAGGCGTGTGAAAGAAAGAAGAAAAGAAGAAAAAACCCGGACCGGGCCGCCTGGCCACCCTTTGTGCGGGTGTCCGCTCCCCAGGCTCCGAAAGCCTTGCCAGCCCTTGTGATCGGGTGGCACCGCCCACCAGGCGTGTGAAAGAAGGAAGAAAAAACCCGGCCGGGCTGCCTGGCCACCCTTTGTGCGGGTGTCCTCTCCCCAGGCTCCGAAAGCCTTGCCAGCCCTTGTGATCGGGTGGCACCGCCCACCAGGCGTGTGAAAGAAAGAAGAAAAGAAGAAAAAATCCGGACCGGGACGCCTGGCCACCCTTTGTGCGGGTGTCCGCTCCCCAGGCTCCGAAAGCCTTGCCAGCCCTTGTGATCGGGTGGCACCGCCCACCAGGCGTGTGAAAGAAAGAAGAAAACAAGAAAAAACCTGGACCGGGCCGCCTGGCCACCCTTTGTGCGGGTGTCCGCTCCCCAGGCTCCGAAAGCCTTGCCAGCCCTTGTGATCGGGTGGCACCGCCCACCAGGCATTTGAAAGAATTAAGAAAAAATCCGGGCCGGGCCGCCTGGCCACCCTTTGTGCGGGTGTCCGCTCCCCAGGCTCCGAAAGCCTTGCCAGCCCTTGTGATCGGGTGGCACCGCCCACCAGGCGTGTGACAGAAGGAATAAAAAACCCAGACCGGGCCGCCTGGCCACCCTTTGTGCGGGTGTCCGCTCCCCAGGCTCCGAAAGCCTTGCCAGCCCTTGTGATCGGGTGGCACCGCCCACCAGGCGTGTGAAAGAAGGAAGAAAAAACCCGGACCGGGCCGCCTGGCCACCCTTTGTGCGGGTGTCCTCTCCCCAGGCTCTGAAAGCCTTGCCAGCCCTTGTGATCGGGTGGCACCGCCCACCAGGCATGTGAAAGAAGGAAGAAAAAACCCGGACCGGGCCGCCTAGCCACCCTTTGTGCGGGTGTCCGCTCCCCAGGCTCCGAAAGCCTTGCCAGCCCTTGTGATCAGGTGGCACCGCCCACCAGGCGTGTGAAAGAAAGAAGAAAAGAAGAAAAAACCCGGACCGGGACGCCTGGCCACCCTTTGTGCGGGTGTCCGCTCCCCAGGCTCCGAAAGCCTTGCCAGCCCTTGTGATCGGGTGGCACCGCCCAACAGGCGTGTGAAAGAAGGAAGAAAAAACCCGGCCGGGCCGCCTGGCCACCCTTTGTGCGGGTGTCCTCTCCCCAGGCTCCGAAAGCCTTGCCAGCCCTTGTGATCAGGTGGCATCGCCCACCAGGCGTGTGAAAGAAGGAAGAAAAAACCCGGACCGGGCCGCCTGGCCACCCTTTGTGCGGGTGTCCTCTCCCCAGGCTCTGAAAGCCTTGCCAGCCCTTGTGATCGGGTGGCACCGCCCACCAGGCGTGTGAAAGAAGGAAGAAAAAACCCGGACCGGGCCGCCTGGCCACCCTTTGTGCGGGTGTCCGCTCCCCAGGCTCCGAAAGCCTTGCCAGCCCTTGTGATCGGGTGGCACCGCCCACCAGGCGTGTGAAAGAAAGAAGAAAAGAAGAAAAAACCCGGACCGGGCCGCCTGGCCACCCTTTGTGCGGGTGTCCGCTCCCCAGGCTCCGAAAGCCTTGCCAGCCCTTGTGATCGGGTGGCACCGCCCACCAGGCGTGTGAAAGAAGGAAGAAAAAACCCGGCCGGGCTGCCTGGCCACCCTTTGTGCGGGTGTCCTCTCCCCAGGCTCCGAAAGCCTTGCCAGCCCTTGTGATCGGGTGGCACCGCCCACCAGGCGTGTGACAGAAAGAAGAAAAGAAGAAAAAATCCGGACCGGGACACCTGGCCACCCTTTGTGCGGGTGTCCGCTCCCCAGGCTCCGAAAGCCTTGCCAGCCCTTGTGATCGGGTGGCACCGCCCACCAGGCGTGTGAAAGAAAGAAGAAAACAAGAAAAAACCCGGACCGGGCCGCCTGGCCACCCTTTGTGCGGGTGTCCGCTCCCCAGGCTCCGAAAGCCTTGCCAGCCCTTGTGATCGGGTGGCACCGCCCACCAGGCGTGTGAAAGAAGTAAGAAAAAACCCGGCCGGGCTGCCTGGCCACCCTTTGTGCGGGTGTCCTCTCCCCAGGCTCCGAAAGCCTTGCCAGCCCTTGTGATCGGGTGGCACCGCCCACCAGGCGTGTGAAAGAAAGAAGAAAACAAGAAAAAACCCGGACCGGGCCGCCTGGCCACCCTTTGTGCGGGTGTCCGCTCCCCAGGCTCCGAAAGCCTTGCCAGCCCTTGTGATCGGGTGGCACCGCCCACCAGGCGTTTGAAAGAAGGAAGAAAAAACCCGGACCGGGCCGCCTGGCCACCCTTTGTGCGGGTGTCCTCTCCCCAGGCTCCGAAAGCCTTGCCAGCCCTTGTGATCGGGTGGCACCGCCCACCAGGCGTGTGAAAGAAGGAAGAAAAAACCCAGACCGGGCCGCCTGGCCACCCTTTGTGCGGGTGTCTGCTCCCCAGGCTCCGAAAGCCGTGACAGCCCTTGTGATCGGGTGGCACCGCCAACCAGGCGTGTGAAAGAAAAAAGAAAAGAAGAAAAAACCCGGACCGGGCCGCCTGGCCACCCTTTGTGCGGGTGTCCGCTCCCCAAGCTCCGAAAGCCTTGCCAGCCCTTGTGATCGGGTGGCACCGCCCACCAGGCGTGTGAAAGAAAGAAGAAAAGAAGACGAAACCCGGACCGGGCCGCCTGGCCACCCTTTGTGCAGGTGTCCGCTCCCCAGGCTCCGAAAGCCTTGCCAGCCCTTGTGATCGGGTGGCACCGCCCACCAGGCGTGTGAAAGAAGGAAGAAAAAACCCGGCCGGGCCGCCTGGCCACCCTTTGTGCGGGTGTCCTCTCCCCAGGCTCCGAAAGCCTTGCCAGCCCTTGTGATCGGCTGGCACCGCCCACCAGGCGTGTGAAAGAAAGAAGAAAAGAAGAAAAAACCCGGACCGGGACGCCTGGCCACCCTTTGTGCGGGTGTCCGCTCCCCAGGCTCCGAAAGCCTTGCCAGCCCTTGTGATCGGGTGGCACCGCCCACCAGGCGTGTGAAAGAAACAAGAAAACAAGAAAAAACCCGGACCGGGCCGCCTGGCCACCCTTTGTGCGGGTGTCCGCTCCCCAGGCTCCGAAAGCCTTGCCAGCCCTTGTGATCGGGTGGCACCGCCCACCAGGCGTGTGAAAGAAAGAAGAAAAAATCCGGACCGGGACGCCTGGCCACCCTTTGTGCGGGTGTCCGCTCCCCAGGCTCCGAAAGCCTTGCCAGCCCTTGTGATCGGGTGGCACCGCCCACCAGGCGTTTGAAAGAAGGAAGAAAAAACCCGGACCGGGCCGCCTGGCCACCCTTTGTGCGGGTGTCCTCTCCCCAGGCTCCGAAAGCCTTGCCAGCCCTTGTGATCGGGTGGCACCGCCCACCAGGCGTGTGAAAGAAGGAAGAAAAAACCCAGACCGGGCCGCCTGGCCACCCTTTGTGCGGGTGTCTGCTCCCCAGGCTCCGAAAGCCGTGACAGCCCTTGTGATCGGGTGGCACCGCCAACCAGGCGTGTGAAAGAAAAAAGAAAAGAAGAAAAAACCCGGACGGGCCGCCTGGCCACCCTTTGTGCGGGTGTCCGCTCCCCAAGCTCCGAAAGCCTTGCCAGCCCTTGTGATCGGGTGGCACCGCCCACCAGGCGTGTGAAAGAAAGAAGAAAAGAAGACGAAACCCGGACCGGGCCGCCTGGCCACCCTTTGTGCAGGTGTCCGCTCCCCAGGCTCCGAAAGCCTTGCCAGCCCTTGTGATTGGGTGGCACCGCCCACCAGGCGTGTGAAAGAAGGAAGAAAAAACCCGGCCGGGCCGCCTGGCCACCCTTTGTGCGGGTGTCCTCTCCCCAGGCTCCGAAAGCCTTGCCAGCCCTTGTGATCGGCTGGCACCGCCCACCAGGCGTGTGAAAGAAAGAAGAAAAGAAGAAAAAACCCGGACCGGGACGCCTGGCCACCCTTTGTGCGGGTGTCCGCTCCCCAGGCTCCGAAAGCCTTGCCAGCCCTTGTGATCGGGTGGCACCGCCCACCAGGCGTGTGAAAGAAAGAAGAAAACAAGAAAAAACCCGGACCGGGCCGCCTGGCCACCCTTTGTGCGGGTGTCCGCTCCCCAGGCTCCGAAAGCCTTGCCAGCCCTTGTGATCGGGTGGCACCGCCCACCAGGCGTTTGAAAGAAGTAAGAAAAAACCCGCGCCGCCTGGCCACCCTTTGTGCGGGTGTCCTCTCCCCAGGCTCTGAAAGCCTTGCCAGCCCTTGTGATCGGGTGGCACCGCCCACCAGGCGTGTGAAAGAAGGAAGAAAAAACCCGGACCGGGCCGCCTGGCCACCCTTTGTGCGGGTGTCCGCTCCCCAGGCTCCGAAAGCCTTGCCAGCCCTTGTGATCGGGTGGCACCGCCCACCAGGCGTGTGAAAGAAAGAAGAAAAGAAGAAAAAACCCGGACCGGGCCGCCTGGCCACCCTTTGTGCGGGTGTCCGCTCCCCAGGCTCCGAAAGCCTTGTCAGCCCTTGTGATCGGGTGGCACCGCCCACCAGGCGTGTGAAAGAAGGAAGAAAAAACCCGGCCGGGCTGCCTGGCCACCCTTTGTGCGGGTGTCCTCTCCCCAGGCTCCGAAAGCCTTGCCAGCCCTTGTGATCGGGTGGCACCGCCCACCAGGCGTGTGACAGAAAGAAGAAAAGAAGAAAAAATCCGGACCGGGACACCTGGCCACCCTTTGTGCGGGTGTCCGCTCCCCAGGCTCCGAAAGCCTTGCCAGCCCTTGTGATCGGGTGGCACCGCCCACCAGGCGTGTGAAAGAAAGAAGAAAACAAGAAAAAACCCGGACCGGGCCGCCTGGCCACCCTTTGTGCGGGTGTCCGCTCCCCAGGCTCCGAAAGCCTTGCCAGCCCTTGTGATCGGGTGGCACCGCCCACCAGGCGTGTGAAAGAAGTAAGAAAAAACCCGGCCGGGCTGCCTGGCCACCCTTTGTGCGGGTGTCCTCTCCCCAGGCTCCGAAAGCCTTGCCAGCCCTTGTGATCGGGTGGCACCGCCCACCAGGCGTGTGAAAGAAAGAAGAAAACAAGAAAAAACCCGGACCGGGCCGCCTGGCCACCCTTTGTGCGGGTGTCCGCTCCCCAGGCTCCGAAAGCCTTGCCAGCCCTTGTGATCGGGTGGCACCGCCCACCAGGCGTTTGAAAGAAGGAAGAAAAAACCCGGACCGGGCCGCCTGGCCACCCTTTGTGCGGGTGTCCTCTCCCCAGGCTCCGAAAGCCTTGCCAGCCCTTGTGATCGGGTGGCACCGCCCACCAGGCGTGTGAAAGAAGGAAGAAAAAACCCAGACCGGGCCGCCTGGCCACCCTTTGTGCGGGTGTCTGCTCCCCAGGCTCCGAAAGCCGTGACAGCCCTTGTGATCGGGTGGCACCGCCAACCAGGCGTGTGAAAGAAAAAAGAAAAGAAGAAAAAACCCGGACCGGGCCGCCTGGCCACCCTTTGTGCGGGTGTCCGCTCCCCAAGCTCCGAAAGCCTTGCCAGCCCTTGTGATCGGGTGGCACCGCCCACCAGGCGTGTGAAAGAAAGAAGAAAAGAAGACGAAACCCGGACCGGGCCGCCTGGCCACCCTTTGTGCAGGTGTCCGCTCCCCAGGCTCCGAAAGCCTTGCCAGCCCTTGTGATCGGGTGGCACCGCCCACCAGGCGTGTGAAAGAAGGAAGAAAAAACCCGGCCGGGCCGCCTGGCCACCCTTTGTGCGGGTGTCCTCTCCCCAGGCTCCGAAAGCCTTGCCAGCCCTTGTGATCGGCTGGCACCGCCCACCAGGCGTGTGAAAGAAAGAAGAAAAGAAGAAAAAACCCGGACCGGGACGCCTGGCCACCCTTTGTGCGGGTGTCCGCTCCCCAGGCTCCGAAAGCCTTGCCAGCCCTTGTGATCGGGTGGCACCGCCCACCAGGCGTGTGAAAGAAACAAGAAAACAAGAAAAAACCCGGACCGGGCCGCCTGGCCACCCTTTGTGCGGGTGTCCGCTCCCCAGGCTCCGAAAGCCTTGCCAGCCCTTGTGATCGGGTGGCACCGCCCACCAGGCGTGTGAAAGAAAGAAGAAAAAATCCGGACCGGGACGCCTGGCCACCCTTTGTGCGGGTGTCCGCTCCCCAGGCTCCGAAAGCCTTGCCAGCCCTTGTGATCGGGTGGCACCGCCCACCAGGCGTGTGAAAGAAAGAAGAAAACAAGAAAAAACCCGGACCGGGCCGCCTGGCCACCCTTTGTGCGGGTGTCCGCTCCCCAGGCTCCGAAAGCCTTGCCAGCCCTTGTGATCGGGTGGCACCGCCCACCAGGCGTTTGAAAGAAGGAAGAAAAAACCCGGACCGGGCCGCCTGGCCACCCTTTGTGCGGGTGTCCTCTCCCCAGGCTCCGAAAGCCTTGCCAGCCCTTGTGATCGGGTGGCACCGCCCACCAGGCGTGTGAAAGAAGGAAGAAAAAACCCAGACCGGGCCGCCTGGCCACCCTTTGTGCGGGTGTCTGCTCCCCAGGCTCCGAAAGCCGTGACAGCCCTTGTGATCGGGTGGCACCGCCAACCAGGCGTGTGAAAGAAAAAAGAAAAGAAGAAAAAACCCGGACGGGCCGCCTGGCCACCCTTTGTGCGGGTGTCCGCTCCCCAAGCTCCGAAAGCCTTGCCAGCCCTTGTGATCGGGTGGCACCGCCCACCAGGCGTGTGAAAGAAAGAAGAAAAGAAGACGAAACCCGGACCGGGCCGCCTGGCCACCCTTTGTGCAGGTGTCCGCTCCCCAGGCTCCGAAAGCCTTGCCAGCCCTTGTGATTGGGTGGCACCGCCCACCAGGCGTGTGAAAGAAGGAAGAAAAAACCCGGCCGGGCCGCCTGGCCACCCTTTGTGCGGGTGTCCTCTCCCCAGGCTCCGAAAGCCTTGCCAGCCCTTGTGATCGGCTGGCACCGCCCACCAGGCGTGTGAAAGAAAGAAGAAAAGAAGAAAAAACCCGGACCGGGACGCCTGGCCACCCTTTGTGCGGGTGTCCGCTCCCCAGGCTCCGAAAGCCTTGCCAGCCCTTGTGATCGGGTGGCACCGCCCACCAGGCGTGTGAAAGAAAGAAGAAAACAAGAAAAAACCCGGACCGGGCCGCCTGGCCACCCTTTGTGCGGGTGTCCGCTCCCCAGGCTCCGAAAGCCTTGCCAGCCCTTGTGATCGGGTGGCACCGCCCACCAGGCGTTTGAAAGAAGTAAGAAAAAACCCGCGCCGCCTGGCCACCCTTTGTGCGGGTGTCCGCTCCCCAGGCTCCGAAAGCCTTGCCAGCCCTTGTGATCGGGTGGCACCGCCCACCAGGCGTGTGAAAGAAGGAATAAAAAACCCAGACCGGGCCGCCTGGCCACCCTTTGTGCAGGTGTCCTCTCCCCAGGCTCTGAAAGCCTTGCCAGCCCTTGTGATCGGGTGGCACCGCCCACCAGGCATGTGAAAGAAGGAAGAAAAAACCTGGACCGGGCCGCCTGGCCACCCTTTGTGCGGGTGTCCGCTCCCCAGGCTCCGAAAGCCTTGCCAGCCCTTGTGATCAGGTGGCACCGCCCACCAGGCGTGTGAAAGAAAGAAGAAAAGAAGAAAAAACCCGGACCGGGCCGCCTGGCCACCCTTTGTGCGGGTGTCCGCTCCCCAGGCTCCGAAAGCCTTGCCAGCCCTTGTGATCGGGTGGCACCGCCCACCAGGCGTGTGAAAGAAGGAAGAAAAAACCCGGCCGGGCTGCCTGGCCACCCTTTGTGCGGGTGTCCGCTCCCCAGGCTCCGAAAGCCTTGCCAGCCCTTGTGATCGGGTGGCACCGCCCACCAGGCGTGTGAAAGAAGGAAGAAAAAACCCAGACCGGGCCGCCTGGCCACCCTTTGTGCGGGTGTCTGCTCCCCAGGCTCCGAAAGCCGTGACAGCCCTTGTGATCGGGTGGCACCGCCCACCAGGCGTGTGAAAGAAAAAAGAAAAGATGAAAAAACCCGGACCGGGACGCCTGGCCACCCTTTGTGCGGGTGTCCGCTCCCCAGGCTCCGAAAGCCTTGCCAGCCCTTGTGATCGGGTGGCACCGCCCACCAGGCGTGTGAAAGAAAGAAGAAAAAACCCGGGCCGGGCCGCCTGGCCACCCTTTGTGCGGGTGTCCGCTCCCCAGGCTCCGAAAGCCTTGCCAGCCCTTGTGATCGGGTGGCACCGCCCACCAGGCGTTTGAAAGAAGTAAGAAAAAACCCGGGCCGGGCCGCCTGGCCACCCTTTGTGCGGGTGTCCGCTCCCCAGGCTCCGAAAGCCTTGCCAGCCCTTGTGATCGGGTGGCACCGCCCACCAGGCGTTTGAAAGAAGGAATAAAAAACCCAGACCGGGCCGCCTGGCCACCCTTTGTGCGGGTGTCCGCTCCCCAGGCACCGAAAGCCTTGCCAGCCCTTGTGATCGGGTGGCACCGCCCACCAGGCGTGTGAAAGAAGGAAGAAAAAACCCGGACCGGTCCGCCTGGCCACCCTTTGTGCGGGTGTCCTCTCCCCAGGCTCCGAAAGCCTTGCCAGCCCTTGTGATCGGGTGGCACCGCCCACCAGGCATGTGAAAGAAGGAAGAAAAAACCCGGACCGGGCCGCCTGGCCACCCTTTGTGCGGGTGTCCGCTCCCCAGGCTCCGAAAGCCTTGCCAGCCCTTGTGATCGGGTGGCACCGCCCACCAGGCGTGTGAAAGAAGGAAGAAAAAACCCGGCCGGTCTGCCTGGCCACCCTTTGTGCGGGTGTCCGCTCCCCAGGCTCCGAAAGCCTTGCCAGCCCTTGTGATCGGGTGGCACCGCCCACCAGGCGTGTGAAAGAAAAAACCCGGACCGGGCAGCCTGGCCACCCTTTATATGGGTGTCCGCTCCCCAGGCTCTGAAAGCCTTGCCAGCCCTTGTGATCGGGTGGCACCGCCCACCAGGCGTGTGAAAGAAGGAAGAAAAAACCCAGACTGGGCCGCCTGGCCACCCTTTGTGCGGGTGTCTGCTCCCCAGGCTCCGAAAGCCGTGACAGCCCTTTTGATCGGGTGGCACCGCCCACCAGGCGTGTGAAAGAAAAAAGAAAAGAAGAAAAAACCCGGACCGGGCCGCCTGGCCACCCTTTGTGCGGGTGTCCGCTCCCCAAGCTCCGAAAGCCTTGCCAGCCCTTGTGATCGGGTGGCACCGCCCACCAGGCGTGTGAAAGAAAGAAGAAAAGAAGACGAAACCCGGACCGGGCCGCCTGGCCACCCTTTGTGCAGGTGTCCGCTCCCCAGGCTCCGAAAGCCTTGCCAGCCCTTGTGATCGGGTGGCACCGCCCACCAGGCGTGTGAAAGAAGGAAGAAAAAACCCGGCCGGGCCGCCTGGCCACCCTTTGTGCGGGTGTCCTCTCCCCAGGCTCCGAAAGCCTTGCCAGCCCTTGTGATCGGCTGGCACCGCCCACCAGGCGTGTGAAAGAAAGAAGAAAACAAGAAAAAACCCGGACCGGGACGCCTGGCCACCCTTTGTGCGGGTGTCCGCTCCCCAGGCTCCGAAAGCCTTGCCAGCCCTTGTGATCGGGTGGCACCGCCCACCAGGCGTGTGAAAGAAGGAAGAAAAAACCCGGCCGGGCTGCCTGGCCACCCTTTGTGCGGGTGTCCGCTCCCCAGGCTCCGAAAGCCTTGCCAGCCCTTGTGATCGGGTGGCACCGCCCACCAGGCGTGTGAAAGAAGGAAGAAAAAACCCAGACCGGGCCGCCTGGCCACCCTTTGTGCGGGTGTCTGCTCCCAAGGCTCCGAAAGCCGTGACAGCCCTTGTGATCGGGTGGCACCGCCCACCAGGCGTGTGAAAGAAAAAAGAAAAGATGAAAAAACCCGGACCGGGACGCCTGGCCACCCTTTGTGCGGGTGTCCGCTCCCCAGGCTCCGAAAGCCTTGCCAGCCCTTGTGATCGGGTGGCACCGCCCACCAGGCGTGTGAAAAAAAGAAGAAAAGAAGAAAAAACCCGGACCGGGTCGCCTGGCCACCCTTTGTGCGGGTGTCCGCTTCCCAGGCTCCGAAAGCCTTGCCAGCCCATGTGATCGGGTGGCACCGCCCACCAGGCGTGTGAAAGAAAGAAGAAAAAACCCGGACCGGGCCGCCTGGCCACCCTTTGTGCGGGTGTCCGCTCCCCAGGCTCCGAAAGCCTTGCCAGCCCTTGTGATCGGGTGGCACCGCCCACCAGGCGTGTGAAAGAAGGAAGAAAAAACACGGACCGGGCCGCCTGGCCACCCTTTGTGCGGGTGTCCTCTCCCCAGGCTCTGAAGGCCTTGCCAGCCCTTGTGATCGGGTGGCACCGCCCACCAGGCGTTTGAAAGAAGTAAGAAAAAACCCGGGCCGGGCCGCCTGGCCACCCTTTGTGCGGGTGTCCGCTCCCCAGGCTCCGAAAGCCTTGCCAGCCCTTGTGATCGGGTGGCACCGCCCACCAGGCGTTTGAAAGAAGGAATAAAAAACCCAGACCGGGCCGCCTGGCCACCCTTTGTGCGGGTGTCCGCTCCTCAGGCACCGAAAGGCTTGCCAGCCCTTGTGATCGGGTTGCACCGCCCACCAGGCGTGTGAAAGAAGGAAGAAAAAACCCGGACCGGTCCGCCTGGCCACCCTTTGTGCGGGTGTCCTCTCCCCAGGCTCTGAAAGCCTTGCCAGCCCTTGTGATCGGGTGGCACCGCCCACCAGGCATGTGAAAGAAGGAAGAAAAAACCCGGACCGGGCCGCCTGGCCACCCTTTGTGCGGGTGTCCGCTCCCCAGGCTCCGAAAGCCTTGCCAGCCCTTGTGATCGGGTGGCACCGCCCACCAGGCGTGTGAAAGAAAGAAGAAAAGAAGAAAAAACCCGGACCGGGCCGCCTGGCCACCCTTTGTGCGGGTGTCCGCTCCCCAGGCTCCGAAAGCCTTGCCAGCCCTTGTGATCGGGTGGCACCGCCCACCAGGCGTGTGAAAGAAGGAAGAAAAAACCCAGACTGGGCCGCCTGGCCACCCTTTGTGCGGGTGTCTGCTCCCCAGGCTCCGAAAGCCGTGACAGCCCTTTTGATCGGGTGGCACCGCCCACCAGGCGTGTGAAAGAAAAAAGAAAAGAAGAAAAAACCCGGACCGGGCCGCCTGGCCACCCTTTGTGCGGGTGTCCGCTCCCCAAGCTCCGAAAGCCTTGCCAGCCCTTGTGATCGGGTGGCACCGCCCACCAGGCGTGTGAAAGAAAGAAGAAAAGAAGACGAAACCCGGACCGGGCCGCCTGGCCACCCTTTGTGCAGGTGTCCGCTCCCCAGGCTCCGAAAGCCTTGCCAGCCCTTGTGATCGGGTGGCACCGCCCACCAGGCGTGTGAAAGAAGGAAGAAAAAACCCGGCCGGGCCGCCTGGCCACCCTTTGTGCGGGTGTCCTCTCCCCAGGCTCCGAAAGCCTTGCCAGCCCTTGTGATCGGCTGGCACCGCCCACCAGGCGTGTGAAAGAAAGAA
Organism: Perissodus microlepis; assembly: GCF_051167445.1. NCBI lineage: Eukaryota > Metazoa > Chordata > Actinopteri > Cichliformes > Cichlidae > Perissodus > Perissodus microlepis. The sequence continues at coordinate 4,620,996 of NC_140461.1, forward strand.
GAAAACAAGAAAAAACCCGGACCGGGACGCCTGGCCACCCTTTGTGCGGGTGTCCGCTCCCCAGGCTCCGAAAGCCTTGCCAGCCCTTGTGATCGGGTGGCACCGCCCACCAGGCGTTTGAAAGAAGTAAGAAAAAACCCGGGCCGGGCCGCCTGGCCACCCTTTGTGCGGGTGTCCGCTCCCCAGGCTCCGAAAGCCTTGCCAGCCCTTGTGATCGGGTGGCACCGCCCACCAGGCGTGTGAAAGAAGGAAGAAAAAACCCGGCCGGGCTGCCTGGCCACCCTTTGTGCGGGTGTCCTCTCCCCAGGCTCTGAAAGCCTTGCCAGCCCTTGTGATCGGGTGGCACCGCCCACCAGGCATGTGAAAGAAGGAAGAAAAAACCCGGACCGGGCCGCCTGGCCACCCTTTGTGCGGGTGTCCGCTCCCCAGGCTCCGAAAGCCTTGCCAGCCCTTGTGATCGGGTGGCACCGCCCACCAGGCGTGTGAAAGAAAGAAGAAAAGAAGAAAAAACCCGGACCGGGTCGCCTGGCCACCCTTTGTGCGGGTGTCCGCTCCCCAGGCTCCGAAAGCCTTGCCAGCCCTTGTGATCGGGTGGCACCGCCCACCAGGCGTGTGAAAGAAAGAAGAAAACAAGAAAAAACCTGGACCGGGCCGCCTGGCCACCCTTTGTGCGGGTGTCCGCTCCCCAGGCTCCGAAAGCCTTGCCAGCCCTTGTGATCGGGTGGCACCGCCCACCAGGCATTTGAAAGAATTAAGAAAAAATCCGGGCCGGGCCGCCTGGCCACCCTTTGTGCGGGTGTCCGCTCCCCAGGCTCCGAAAGCCTTGCCAGCCCTTGTGATCGGGTGGCACCGCCCACCAGGCGTGTGACAGAAGGAATAAAAAACCCAGACCGGGCCGCCTGGCCACCCTTTGTGCGGGTGTCCGCTCCCCAGGCTCCGAAAGCCTTGCCAGCCCTTGTGATCGGGTGGCACCGCCCACCAGGCGTGTGAAAGAAGGAAGAAAAAACCCGGACCGGGCCGCCTGGCCACCCTTTGTGCGGGTGTCCTCTCCCCAGGCTCTGAAAGCCTTGCCAGCCCTTGTGATCGGGTGGCACCGCCCACCAGGCATGTGAAAGAAGGAAGAAAAAACCCGGACCGGGCCGCCTAGCCACCCTTTGTGCGGGTGTCCGCTCCCCAGGCTCCGAAAGCCTTGCCAGCCCTTGTGATCAGGTGGCACCGCCCACCAGGCGTGTGAAAGAAAGAAGAAAAGAAGAAAAAACCCGGACCGGGACGCCTGGCCACCCTTTGTGCGGGTGTCCGCTCCCCAGGCTCCGAAAGCCTTGCCAGCCCTTGTGATCGGGTGGCACCGCCCAACAGGCGTGTGAAAGAAGGAAGAAAAAACCCGGCCGGGCCGCCTGGCCACCCTTTGTGCGGGTGTCCTCTCCCCAGGCTCCGAAAGCCTTGCCAGCCCTTGTGATCAGGTGGCATCGCCCACCAGGCGTGTGAAAGAAGGAAGAAAAAACCCGGACCGGGCCGCCTGGCCACCCTTTGTGCGGGTGTCCTCTCCCCAGGCTCTGAAAGCCTTGCCAGCCCTTGTGATCGGGTGGCACCGCCCACCAGGCGTGTGAAAGAAGGAAGAAAAAACCCGGACCGGGCCGCCTGGCCACCCTTTGTGCGGGTGTCCGCTCCCCAGGCTCCGAAAGCCTTGCCAGCCCTTGTGATCGGGTGGCACCGCCCACCAGGCGTGTGAAAGAAAGAAGAAAAGAAGAAAAAACCCGGACCGGGCCGCCTGGCCACCCTTTGTGCGGGTGTCCGCTCCCCAGGCTCCGAAAGCCTTGCCAGCCCTTGTGATCGGGTGGCACCGCCCACCAGGCGTGTGAAAGAAGGAAGAAAAAACCCGGCCGGGCTGCCTGGCCACCCTTTGTGCGGGTGTCCTCTCCCCAGGCTCCGAAAGCCTTGCCAGCCCTTGTGATCGGGTGGCACCGCCCACCAGGCGTGTGACAGAAAGAAGAAAAGAAGAAAAAATCCGGACCGGGACACCTGGCCACCCTTTGTGCGGGTGTCCGCTCCCCAGGCTCCGAAAGCCTTGCCAGCCCTTGTGATCGGGTGGCACCGCCCACCAGGCGTGTGAAAGAAAGAAGAAAACAAGAAAAAACCCGGACCGGGCCGCCTGGCCACCCTTTGTGCGGGTGTCCGCTCCCCAGGCTCCGAAAGCCTTGCCAGCCCTTGTGATCGGGTGGCACCGCCCACCAGGCGTGTGAAAGAAGTAAGAAAAAACCCGGCCGGGCTGCCTGGCCACCCTTTGTGCGGGTGTCCTCTCCCCAGGCTCCGAAAGCCTTGCCAGCCCTTGTGATCGGGTGGCACCGCCCACCAGGCGTGTGAAAGAAAGAAGAAAACAAGAAAAAACCCGGACCGGGCCGCCTGGCCACCCTTTGTGCGGGTGTCCGCTCCCCAGGCTCCGAAAGCCTTGCCAGCCCTTGTGATCGGGTGGCACCGCCCACCAGGCGTTTGAAAGAAGGAAGAAAAAACCCGGACCGGGCCGCCTGGCCACCCTTTGTGCGGGTGTCCTCTCCCCAGGCTCCGAAAGCCTTGCCAGCCCTTGTGATCGGGTGGCACCGCCCACCAGGCGTGTGAAAGAAGGAAGAAAAAACCCAGACCGGGCCGCCTGGCCACCCTTTGTGCGGGTGTCTGCTCCCCAGGCTCCGAAAGCCGTGACAGCCCTTGTGATCGGGTGGCACCGCCAACCAGGCGTGTGAAAGAAAAAAGAAAAGAAGAAAAAACCCGGACCGGGCCGCCTGGCCACCCTTTGTGCGGGTGTCCGCTCCCCAAGCTCCGAAAGCCTTGCCAGCCCTTGTGATCGGGTGGCACCGCCCACCAGGCGTGTGAAAGAAAGAAGAAAAGAAGACGAAACCCGGACCGGGCCGCCTGGCCACCCTTTGTGCAGGTGTCCGCTCCCCAGGCTCCGAAAGCCTTGCCAGCCCTTGTGATCGGGTGGCACCGCCCACCAGGCGTGTGAAAGAAGGAAGAAAAAACCCGGCCGGGCCGCCTGGCCACCCTTTGTGCGGGTGTCCTCTCCCCAGGCTCCGAAAGCCTTGCCAGCCCTTGTGATCGGCTGGCACCGCCCACCAGGCGTGTGAAAGAAAGAAGAAAAGAAGAAAAAACCCGGACCGGGACGCCTGGCCACCCTTTGTGCGGGTGTCCGCTCCCCAGGCTCCGAAAGCCTTGCCAGCCCTTGTGATCGGGTGGCACCGCCCACCAGGCGTGTGAAAGAAACAAGAAAACAAGAAAAAACCCGGACCGGGCCGCCTGGCCACCCTTTGTGCGGGTGTCCGCTCCCCAGGCTCCGAAAGCCTTGCCAGCCCTTGTGATCGGGTGGCACCGCCCACCAGGCGTGTGAAAGAAAGAAGAAAAAATCCGGACCGGGACGCCTGGCCACCCTTTGTGCGGGTGTCCGCTCCCCAGGCTCCGAAAGCCTTGCCAGCCCTTGTGATCGGGTGGCACCGCCCACCAGGCGTTTGAAAGAAGGAAGAAAAAACCCGGACCGGGCCGCCTGGCCACCCTTTGTGCGGGTGTCCTCTCCCCAGGCTCCGAAAGCCTTGCCAGCCCTTGTGATCGGGTGGCACCGCCCACCAGGCGTGTGAAAGAAGGAAGAAAAAACCCAGACCGGGCCGCCTGGCCACCCTTTGTGCGGGTGTCTGCTCCCCAGGCTCCGAAAGCCGTGACAGCCCTTGTGATCGGGTGGCACCGCCAACCAGGCGTGTGAAAGAAAAAAGAAAAGAAGAAAAAACCCGGACGGGCCGCCTGGCCACCCTTTGTGCGGGTGTCCGCTCCCCAAGCTCCGAAAGCCTTGCCAGCCCTTGTGATCGGGTGGCACCGCCCACCAGGCGTGTGAAAGAAAGAAGAAAAGAAGACGAAACCCGGACCGGGCCGCCTGGCCACCCTTTGTGCAGGTGTCCGCTCCCCAGGCTCCGAAAGCCTTGCCAGCCCTTGTGATTGGGTGGCACCGCCCACCAGGCGTGTGAAAGAAGGAAGAAAAAACCCGGCCGGGCCGCCTGGCCACCCTTTGTGCGGGTGTCCTCTCCCCAGGCTCCGAAAGCCTTGCCAGCCCTTGTGATCGGCTGGCACCGCCCACCAGGCGTGTGAAAGAAAGAAGAAAAGAAGAAAAAACCCGGACCGGGACGCCTGGCCACCCTTTGTGCGGGTGTCCGCTCCCCAGGCTCCGAAAGCCTTGCCAGCCCTTGTGATCGGGTGGCACCGCCCACCAGGCGTGTGAAAGAAAGAAGAAAACAAGAAAAAACCCGGACCGGGCCGCCTGGCCACCCTTTGTGCGGGTGTCCGCTCCCCAGGCTCCGAAAGCCTTGCCAGCCCTTGTGATCGGGTGGCACCGCCCACCAGGCGTTTGAAAGAAGTAAGAAAAAACCCGCGCCGCCTGGCCACCCTTTGTGCGGGTGTCCTCTCCCCAGGCTCTGAAAGCCTTGCCAGCCCTTGTGATCGGGTGGCACCGCCCACCAGGCGTGTGAAAGAAGGAAGAAAAAACCCGGACCGGGCCGCCTGGCCACCCTTTGTGCGGGTGTCCGCTCCCCAGGCTCCGAAAGCCTTGCCAGCCCTTGTGATCGGGTGGCACCGCCCACCAGGCGTGTGAAAGAAAGAAGAAAAGAAGAAAAAACCCGGACCGGGCCGCCTGGCCACCCTTTGTGCGGGTGTCCGCTCCCCAGGCTCCGAAAGCCTTGTCAGCCCTTGTGATCGGGTGGCACCGCCCACCAGGCGTGTGAAAGAAGGAAGAAAAAACCCGGCCGGGCTGCCTGGCCACCCTTTGTGCGGGTGTCCTCTCCCCAGGCTCCGAAAGCCTTGCCAGCCCTTGTGATCGGGTGGCACCGCCCACCAGGCGTGTGACAGAAAGAAGAAAAGAAGAAAAAATCCGGACCGGGACACCTGGCCACCCTTTGTGCGGGTGTCCGCTCCCCAGGCTCCGAAAGCCTTGCCAGCCCTTGTGATCGGGTGGCACCGCCCACCAGGCGTGTGAAAGAAAGAAGAAAACAAGAAAAAACCCGGACCGGGCCGCCTGGCCACCCTTTGTGCGGGTGTCCGCTCCCCAGGCTCCGAAAGCCTTGCCAGCCCTTGTGATCGGGTGGCACCGCCCACCAGGCGTGTGAAAGAAGTAAGAAAAAACCCGGCCGGGCTGCCTGGCCACCCTTTGTGCGGGTGTCCTCTCCCCAGGCTCCGAAAGCCTTGCCAGCCCTTGTGATCGGGTGGCACCGCCCACCAGGCGTGTGAAAGAAAGAAGAAAACAAGAAAAAACCCGGACCGGGCCGCCTGGCCACCCTTTGTGCGGGTGTCCGCTCCCCAGGCTCCGAAAGCCTTGCCAGCCCTTGTGATCGGGTGGCACCGCCCACCAGGCGTTTGAAAGAAGGAAGAAAAAACCCGGACCGGGCCGCCTGGCCACCCTTTGTGCGGGTGTCCTCTCCCCAGGCTCCGAAAGCCTTGCCAGCCCTTGTGATCGGGTGGCACCGCCCACCAGGCGTGTGAAAGAAGGAAGAAAAAACCCAGACCGGGCCGCCTGGCCACCCTTTGTGCGGGTGTCTGCTCCCCAGGCTCCGAAAGCCGTGACAGCCCTTGTGATCGGGTGGCACCGCCAACCAGGCGTGTGAAAGAAAAAAGAAAAGAAGAAAAAACCCGGACCGGGCCGCCTGGCCACCCTTTGTGCGGGTGTCCGCTCCCCAAGCTCCGAAAGCCTTGCCAGCCCTTGTGATCGGGTGGCACCGCCCACCAGGCGTGTGAAAGAAAGAAGAAAAGAAGACGAAACCCGGACCGGGCCGCCTGGCCACCCTTTGTGCAGGTGTCCGCTCCCCAGGCTCCGAAAGCCTTGCCAGCCCTTGTGATCGGGTGGCACCGCCCACCAGGCGTGTGAAAGAAGGAAGAAAAAACCCGGCCGGGCCGCCTGGCCACCCTTTGTGCGGGTGTCCTCTCCCCAGGCTCCGAAAGCCTTGCCAGCCCTTGTGATCGGCTGGCACCGCCCACCAGGCGTGTGAAAGAAAGAAGAAAAGAAGAAAAAACCCGGACCGGGACGCCTGGCCACCCTTTGTGCGGGTGTCCGCTCCCCAGGCTCCGAAAGCCTTGCCAGCCCTTGTGATCGGGTGGCACCGCCCACCAGGCGTGTGAAAGAAACAAGAAAACAAGAAAAAACCCGGACCGGGCCGCCTGGCCACCCTTTGTGCGGGTGTCCGCTCCCCAGGCTCCGAAAGCCTTGCCAGCCCTTGTGATCGGGTGGCACCGCCCACCAGGCGTGTGAAAGAAAGAAGAAAAAATCCGGACCGGGACGCCTGGCCACCCTTTGTGCGGGTGTCCGCTCCCCAGGCTCCGAAAGCCTTGCCAGCCCTTGTGATCGGGTGGCACCGCCCACCAGGCGTGTGAAAGAAAGAAGAAAACAAGAAAAAACCCGGACCGGGCCGCCTGGCCACCCTTTGTGCGGGTGTCCGCTCCCCAGGCTCCGAAAGCCTTGCCAGCCCTTGTGATCGGGTGGCACCGCCCACCAGGCGTTTGAAAGAAGGAAGAAAAAACCCGGACCGGGCCGCCTGGCCACCCTTTGTGCGGGTGTCCTCTCCCCAGGCTCCGAAAGCCTTGCCAGCCCTTGTGATCGGGTGGCACCGCCCACCAGGCGTGTGAAAGAAGGAAGAAAAAACCCAGACCGGGCCGCCTGGCCACCCTTTGTGCGGGTGTCTGCTCCCCAGGCTCCGAAAGCCGTGACAGCCCTTGTGATCGGGTGGCACCGCCAACCAGGCGTGTGAAAGAAAAAAGAAAAGAAGAAAAAACCCGGACGGGCCGCCTGGCCACCCTTTGTGCGGGTGTCCGCTCCCCAAGCTCCGAAAGCCTTGCCAGCCCTTGTGATCGGGTGGCACCGCCCACCAGGCGTGTGAAAGAAAGAAGAAAAGAAGACGAAACCCGGACCGGGCCGCCTGGCCACCCTTTGTGCAGGTGTCCGCTCCCCAGGCTCCGAAAGCCTTGCCAGCCCTTGTGATTGGGTGGCACCGCCCACCAGGCGTGTGAAAGAAGGAAGAAAAAACCCGGCCGGGCCGCCTGGCCACCCTTTGTGCGGGTGTCCTCTCCCCAGGCTCCGAAAGCCTTGCCAGCCCTTGTGATCGGCTGGCACCGCCCACCAGGCGTGTGAAAGAAAGAAGAAAAGAAGAAAAAACCCGGACCGGGACGCCTGGCCACCCTTTGTGCGGGTGTCCGCTCCCCAGGCTCCGAAAGCCTTGCCAGCCCTTGTGATCGGGTGGCACCGCCCACCAGGCGTGTGAAAGAAAGAAGAAAACAAGAAAAAACCCGGACCGGGCCGCCTGGCCACCCTTTGTGCGGGTGTCCGCTCCCCAGGCTCCGAAAGCCTTGCCAGCCCTTGTGATCGGGTGGCACCGCCCACCAGGCGTTTGAAAGAAGTAAGAAAAAACCCGCGCCGCCTGGCCACCCTTTGTGCGGGTGTCCGCTCCCCAGGCTCCGAAAGCCTTGCCAGCCCTTGTGATCGGGTGGCACCGCCCACCAGGCGTGTGAAAGAAGGAATAAAAAACCCAGACCGGGCCGCCTGGCCACCCTTTGTGCAGGTGTCCTCTCCCCAGGCTCTGAAAGCCTTGCCAGCCCTTGTGATCGGGTGGCACCGCCCACCAGGCATGTGAAAGAAGGAAGAAAAAACCTGGACCGGGCCGCCTGGCCACCCTTTGTGCGGGTGTCCGCTCCCCAGGCTCCGAAAGCCTTGCCAGCCCTTGTGATCAGGTGGCACCGCCCACCAGGCGTGTGAAAGAAAGAAGAAAAGAAGAAAAAACCCGGACCGGGCCGCCTGGCCACCCTTTGTGCGGGTGTCCGCTCCCCAGGCTCCGAAAGCCTTGCCAGCCCTTGTGATCGGGTGGCACCGCCCACCAGGCGTGTGAAAGAAGGAAGAAAAAACCCGGCCGGGCTGCCTGGCCACCCTTTGTGCGGGTGTCCGCTCCCCAGGCTCCGAAAGCCTTGCCAGCCCTTGTGATCGGGTGGCACCGCCCACCAGGCGTGTGAAAGAAGGAAGAAAAAACCCAGACCGGGCCGCCTGGCCACCCTTTGTGCGGGTGTCTGCTCCCCAGGCTCCGAAAGCCGTGACAGCCCTTGTGATCGGGTGGCACCGCCCACCAGGCGTGTGAAAGAAAAAAGAAAAGATGAAAAAACCCGGACCGGGACGCCTGGCCACCCTTTGTGCGGGTGTCCGCTCCCCAGGCTCCGAAAGCCTTGCCAGCCCTTGTGATCGGGTGGCACCGCCCACCAGGCGTGTGAAAGAAAGAAGAAAAAACCCGGGCCGGGCCGCCTGGCCACCCTTTGTGCGGGTGTCCGCTCCCCAGGCTCCGAAAGCCTTGCCAGCCCTTGTGATCGGGTGGCACCGCCCACCAGGCGTTTGAAAGAAGTAAGAAAAAACCCGGGCCGGGCCGCCTGGCCACCCTTTGTGCGGGTGTCCGCTCCCCAGGCTCCGAAAGCCTTGCCAGCCCTTGTGATCGGGTGGCACCGCCCACCAGGCGTTTGAAAGAAGGAATAAAAAACCCAGACCGGGCCGCCTGGCCACCCTTTGTGCGGGTGTCCGCTCCCCAGGCACCGAAAGCCTTGCCAGCCCTTGTGATCGGGTGGCACCGCCCACCAGGCGTGTGAAAGAAGGAAGAAAAAACCCGGACCGGTCCGCCTGGCCACCCTTTGTGCGGGTGTCCTCTCCCCAGGCTCCGAAAGCCTTGCCAGCCCTTGTGATCGGGTGGCACCGCCCACCAGGCATGTGAAAGAAGGAAGAAAAAACCCGGACCGGGCCGCCTGGCCACCCTTTGTGCGGGTGTCCGCTCCCCAGGCTCCGAAAGCCTTGCCAGCCCTTGTGATCGGGTGGCACCGCCCACCAGGCGTGTGAAAGAAGGAAGAAAAAACCCGGCCGGTCTGCCTGGCCACCCTTTGTGCGGGTGTCCGCTCCCCAGGCTCCGAAAGCCTTGCCAGCCCTTGTGATCGGGTGGCACCGCCCACCAGGCGTGTGAAAGAAAAAACCCGGACCGGGCAGCCTGGCCACCCTTTATATGGGTGTCCGCTCCCCAGGCTCTGAAAGCCTTGCCAGCCCTTGTGATCGGGTGGCACCGCCCACCAGGCGTGTGAAAGAAGGAAGAAAAAACCCAGACTGGGCCGCCTGGCCACCCTTTGTGCGGGTGTCTGCTCCCCAGGCTCCGAAAGCCGTGACAGCCCTTTTGATCGGGTGGCACCGCCCACCAGGCGTGTGAAAGAAAAAAGAAAAGAAGAAAAAACCCGGACCGGGCCGCCTGGCCACCCTTTGTGCGGGTGTCCGCTCCCCAAGCTCCGAAAGCCTTGCCAGCCCTTGTGATCGGGTGGCACCGCCCACCAGGCGTGTGAAAGAAAGAAGAAAAGAAGACGAAACCCGGACCGGGCCGCCTGGCCACCCTTTGTGCAGGTGTCCGCTCCCCAGGCTCCGAAAGCCTTGCCAGCCCTTGTGATCGGGTGGCACCGCCCACCAGGCGTGTGAAAGAAGGAAGAAAAAACCCGGCCGGGCCGCCTGGCCACCCTTTGTGCGGGTGTCCTCTCCCCAGGCTCCGAAAGCCTTGCCAGCCCTTGTGATCGGCTGGCACCGCCCACCAGGCGTGTGAAAGAAAGAAGAAAACAAGAAAAAACCCGGACCGGGACGCCTGGCCACCCTTTGTGCGGGTGTCCGCTCCCCAGGCTCCGAAAGCCTTGCCAGCCCTTGTGATCGGGTGGCACCGCCCACCAGGCGTGTGAAAGAAGGAAGAAAAAACCCGGCCGGGCTGCCTGGCCACCCTTTGTGCGGGTGTCCGCTCCCCAGGCTCCGAAAGCCTTGCCAGCCCTTGTGATCGGGTGGCACCGCCCACCAGGCGTGTGAAAGAAGGAAGAAAAAACCCAGACCGGGCCGCCTGGCCACCCTTTGTGCGGGTGTCTGCTCCCAAGGCTCCGAAAGCCGTGACAGCCCTTGTGATCGGGTGGCACCGCCCACCAGGCGTGTGAAAGAAAAAAGAAAAGATGAAAAAACCCGGACCGGGACGCCTGGCCACCCTTTGTGCGGGTGTCCGCTCCCCAGGCTCCGAAAGCCTTGCCAGCCCTTGTGATCGGGTGGCACCGCCCACCAGGCGTGTGAAAAAAAGAAGAAAAGAAGAAAAAACCCGGACCGGGTCGCCTGGCCACCCTTTGTGCGGGTGTCCGCTTCCCAGGCTCCGAAAGCCTTGCCAGCCCATGTGATCGGGTGGCACCGCCCACCAGGCGTGTGAAAGAAAGAAGAAAAAACCCGGACCGGGCCGCCTGGCCACCCTTTGTGCGGGTGTCCGCTCCCCAGGCTCCGAAAGCCTTGCCAGCCCTTGTGATCGGGTGGCACCGCCCACCAGGCGTGTGAAAGAAGGAAGAAAAAACACGGACCGGGCCGCCTGGCCACCCTTTGTGCGGGTGTCCTCTCCCCAGGCTCTGAAGGCCTTGCCAGCCCTTGTGATCGGGTGGCACCGCCCACCAGGCGTTTGAAAGAAGTAAGAAAAAACCCGGGCCGGGCCGCCTGGCCACCCTTTGTGCGGGTGTCCGCTCCCCAGGCTCCGAAAGCCTTGCCAGCCCTTGTGATCGGGTGGCACCGCCCACCAGGCGTTTGAAAGAAGGAATAAAAAACCCAGACCGGGCCGCCTGGCCACCCTTTGTGCGGGTGTCCGCTCCTCAGGCACCGAAAGGCTTGCCAGCCCTTGTGATCGGGTTGCACCGCCCACCAGGCGTGTGAAAGAAGGAAGAAAAAACCCGGACCGGTCCGCCTGGCCACCCTTTGTGCGGGTGTCCTCTCCCCAGGCTCTGAAAGCCTTGCCAGCCCTTGTGATCGGGTGGCACCGCCCACCAGGCATGTGAAAGAAGGAAGAAAAAACCCGGACCGGGCCGCCTGGCCACCCTTTGTGCGGGTGTCCGCTCCCCAGGCTCCGAAAGCCTTGCCAGCCCTTGTGATCGGGTGGCACCGCCCACCAGGCGTGTGAAAGAAAGAAGAAAAGAAGAAAAAACCCGGACCGGGCCGCCTGGCCACCCTTTGTGCGGGTGTCCGCTCCCCAGGCTCCGAAAGCCTTGCCAGCCCTTGTGATCGGGTGGCACCGCCCACCAGGCGTGTGAAAGAAGGAAGAAAAAACCCAGACTGGGCCGCCTGGCCACCCTTTGTGCGGGTGTCTGCTCCCCAGGCTCCGAAAGCCGTGACAGCCCTTTTGATCGGGTGGCACCGCCCACCAGGCGTGTGAAAGAAAAAAGAAAAGAAGAAAAAACCCGGACCGGGCCGCCTGGCCACCCTTTGTGCGGGTGTCCGCTCCCCAAGCTCCGAAAGCCTTGCCAGCCCTTGTGATCGGGTGGCACCGCCCACCAGGCGTGTGAAAGAAAGAAGAAAAGAAGACGAAACCCGGACCGGGCCGCCTGGCCACCCTTTGTGCAGGTGTCCGCTCCCCAGGCTCCGAAAGCCTTGCCAGCCCTTGTGATCGGGTGGCACCGCCCACCAGGCGTGTGAAAGAAGGAAGAAAAAACCCGGCCGGGCCGCCTGGCCACCCTTTGTGCGGGTGTCCTCTCCCCAGGCTCCGAAAGCCTTGCCAGCCCTTGTGATCGGCTGGCACCGCCCACCAGGCGTGTGAAAGAAAGAAGAAAACAAGAAAAAACCCGGACCGGGACGCCTGGCCACCCTTTGTGCGGGTGTCCGCTCCCCAGGCTCCGAAAGCCTTGCCAGCCCTTGTGATCGGGTGGCACCGCCCACCAGGCGTTTGAAAGAAGTAAGAAAAAACCCGGGCCGGGCCGCCTGGCCACCCTTTGTGCGGGTGTCCGCTCCCCAGGCTCCGAAAGCCTTGCCAGCCCTTGTGATCGGGTGGCACCGCCCACCAGGCGTGTGAAAGAAGGAAGAAAAAACCCGGCCGGGCTGCCTGGCCACCCTTTGTGCGGGTGTCCTCTCCCCAGGCTCTGAAAGCCTTGCCAGCCCTTGTGATCGGGTGGCACCGCCCACCAGGCATGTGAAAGAAGGAAGAAAAAACCCGGACCGGGCCGCCTGGCCACCCTTTGTGCGGGTGTCCGCTCCCCAGGCTCCGAAAGCCTTGCCAGCCCTTGTGATCGGGTGGCACCGCCCACCAGGCGTGTGAAAGAAAGAAGAAAAGAAGAAAAAACCCGGACCGGGTCGCCTGGCCACCCTTTGTGCGGGTGTCCGCTCCCCAGGCTCCGAAAGCCTTGCCAGCCCATGTGATCGGGTGGCACCGCCCACCAGGCGTGTGAAAGAAAGAAGAAAAAACCCGGACCGGGCCGCCTGGCCACCCTTTGTGCGGGTGTCCGCTCCCCAGGCTCCGAAAGCCTTGCCAGCCCTTGTGATCGGGTGGCACCGCCCACCAGGCGTGTGAAAGAAAGAAGAAAAGAAGAAAAAACCCGGACCGGGCCGCCTGGCCACCCTTTGTGCGGGTGTCCTCTCCCCAGGCTCTGAAAGCCTTGCCAGCCCTTGTGATCGGGTGGCACCGCCCACCAGGCATGTGAAAGAAGGAAGAAAAAACCCGGACCGGGCCGCCTGGCCACCCTTTGTGCGGGTGTCCGCTCCCCAGGCTCTGAAAGCCTTGCCAGCCCTTGTGATCGGGTGGCACCGCCCACCAGGCGTATGAAAGAAAGAAGAAAAGAAGAAAAAACCCGGACCGGGCCGCTTGGCCACCCTTTGTGCGGGTGTCCGCTCCCCAGGCTCCGAAAGCCTTGCCAGCCCTTGTGATCGGGTGGCACCGCCCACCAGGCGTGTGAAAGAAGGAAGAAAAAACCCGGCCGGGCTGCCTGGCCACCCTTTGTGCGGGTGTCCGCTCCCCAGGCTCCGAAAGCCTTGCCAGCCCTTGTGATCGGGTGGCACCGCCCACCAGGCGTGTGAAAGAAGGAAGAAAAAACCCAGACCGGGCCGCCTGGCCACCCTTTGTGCGGGTGTCTGCTCCCCAGGCTCCGAAAGCCGTGACAGCCCTTGTGATCGGGTGGCACCGCCCACCAGGCGTGTGAAAGAAAAAAGAAAAGATGAAAAAACCCGGACCGGGCCGCCTGGCCACCCTTTGTGCGGGTGTCCGCTCCCCAGGCTCCGAAAGCCTTGCCAGCCCTTGTGATCGGGTGGCACCGCCCACCAGGCGTGTGAAAAAAAGAAGAAAAGAAGAAAAAACCCGGACCGGGTCGCCTGGCCACCCTTTGTGCGGGTGTCCGCTCCCCAGGCTCCGAAAGCCTTGCCAGCCCATGTGATCGGGTGGCACCGCCCACCAGGCGTGTGAAAGAAAGAAGAAAAAACCCGGACCGGGCCGCCTGGCCACCCTTTGTGCGGGTGTCCTCTCCCCAGGCTCTGAAAGCCTTGCCAGCCCTTGTGATCGGGTGGCACCGCCCACCAGGCGTGTGAAAGAAAGAAGAAAAGAAGACGAAACCCGGACCGGGCCGCCTGGCCACCCTTTGTGCGGGTGTCCGCTCCCCAGGCTCCGAAAGCCTTGCCAGCCCTTGTGATCGTGTGGCACCGCCCACCAGGCGTGTGAAAGAAGGAAGAAAAAACCCGGCCGGGCTGCCTGGCCACCCTTTGTGCGGGTGTCCTCTCCCCAGGCTCCGAAAGCCTTGCCAGCCCTTGTGATCGGGTGGCACCGCCCACCAGGCGTGTGAAAGAGAGAAGAAAAGAAGAAAAAACCCGGACCGGGACGCCTGGCCACCCTTTGTGCAGGTGTCCGCTCCCCAGGCTCCGAAAGCCTTGCCAGCCCTTGTGATCGGGTGGCACCGCCCACCAGGCGTGTGAAAGAAAGAAGAAAACAAGAAAAAACCCGGACCGGGCCGCCTGGCCACCCTTTGTGCCGGTGTCCGCTCCCCAGGCTCCGAAAGCCTTGCCAGCCCTTGTGATCGGGTGGCACCGCCCACCAGGCGTTTGAAAGAAGTAAGAAAAAACCCGGGCCGGGCCGCCTGGCCACCCTTTGTGCAGGTGTCCGCTCCCCAGGCTCCGAAAGCCTTGCCAGCCCTTGTGATCGGGTGGCACCGCCCACCAGGCGTTTAAAAGAAGGAAGAAAAAACCCGGACCGGGACGCCTGGCCACCCTTTGTGCGGGTGTCCGCTCCCCAGGCTCCGAAAGCCTTGCCAGCCCTTGTGATCGGGTGGCACCGCCCACCAGGCGTGTGAAAGAAGGAAGAAAAAACCCGGACCGGGCCGCCTGACCACCCTTTGTGCGGTTGTCTGCTCCCCAGGCTCCGAAAGCCGTGACAGCCCTTGTGATCGGGTGGCACCGCCCACCAGGCGTGTGAAAGAAAAAAGAAAAGAAGAAACAACCCGGACCGGGACGCCTGGCCACCCTTTGTGCGGGTGTCCTCTCTCCAGGCTCTGAAAGCCTTGCCAGCCCTTGTGATCGGGTGGCACCGCCCACCAGGCGTTTGAAAGAAGGAAGAAAAAACCCGGACCGGGCCGCCTGGCCACCCTTTGTGCGGGTGTCCGCTCCCCAGGCTCCGAAAGCCTTGCCAGCCCTTGTGATCGGGTGGCACCGCCCACCAGGCATGTGAAAGAAAGAAGAAAAAACCCGGACCGGGCCGCCTGGCCACCCTTTGTGCGGGTGTCCGCTCCCCAGGCTCCGAAAGCCTTGCCAGCCCTTGTGATCAGGTGGCACCGCCCACCAGGCATGTGAAAGAAAGAAGAAAAAACCCGGACCGGGCCGCCTGGCCACCCTTTGTGCGGGTGTCCGCTCCCCAGGCTCCGAAAGCCTTGCCAGCCCTTGTGATCGGGTGGCACCGCCCACCAGGCGTGTGAAAGAAAGAAAAAAAGAAGAAAAAACCCGGACCGGGCCACCTGACCACCCTTTGTGCGGGTGTCCTCTCCCCAGGCTCCGAAAGCCTTGCCAGCCCTTGTAATCGGGTGGCACCGCCCACCAGGCGTGTGAAAGAAAGAAAAAAAGAAGAAAAAACCCGGACCGGGCCACCTGGCCACCCTTTGTGCGGGTGTCCTCTCCCCAGGCTCCGAAAGCCTTGCCAGCCCTTGTGATCGGGTGGCACCGCCCACCAGGCGTGTGAAAGAAAGAAGAAAAGAAGAAAAAACCCGGACCGGGTCGCCTGGCCACCCTTTTTGCGGGTGTCCGCTCCCCAGGCTCCGAAAGCCTTGCCAGCCCTTGTGATCTGGTGGCACCGCCCACCAGGCGTTTGAAAGAAAGAAGAAAAAACCCGGACCGGGCCGCCTGGCCACCCTTTGTGCGGGTGTCCGCTCCCCAGGCTCCGAAAGCCTTGCCAGCCCTTGTGATCGGGTGGCACCGCCCACCAGGCGTGTGAAAGAAAAAACCCGGTCCGGGCCGCCTGGCCACCCTTTATATGGGTGTCCGCTCCCCAGGCTCTGAAAGCCTTGCCAGCCCTTGTGATGGGGTGGCACCGCCCACCAGGCGTGTGAAAGAAAGAAGAAAAGAAGAAAAAACCCGGACCGGGCCGCCTGGCCACCCTTTGTGCGGGTGTCCGCTCCCCAGGCTCCGAAAGCCTTGCCAGCCCTTGTGATCGGGTGGCACCGCCCACCAGGCGTTTGAAAGAAAGAAGAAAAAACCCGGACCGGGCCGCCTGGCCACCCTTTGTGCGGCTGTCTGCTCCCCAGGCTCCGAAAGCCTTGCCAGCCCTTGTGATCGGGTGGCACCGCCCACCAGGCGTGTGAAAGAAAAAACCCGGACCGGGCCGCCTGGCCACCCTTTATACGGGTGTCCGCTCCCCAGGCTCTGAAAGCCTTGCCAGCCCTTGTGATGGGGTGGCACTGTTTCCGTTAATGAACAACATAAGAAGGAAAAAAAAAGTGGAATCTGTAATTGGAATCTGTAAACAGTTACTCAGAAAAGAATCCAGATGTTTCAAAATACTTCTCTGGCGAATGTTTCAGTTTTGCAAACATAATTGCTGCAATTAACGGACTAAAAGTCGTCACTTTTCAGCCCCATTTATGGATTTAAGGATCAAAGATTTTAAGGCTCTAAGGATCAAATTGGTGGTAAGATTCTAAATATATCTGCCGTCATTATCCCGTAAGCCAATTAGGTTGTCACATGACATTTTTGGATCCCGGTATCTTTTTTACTTGGACAATTTATCTGTAAAGTTTCAATCCCTGTCATCAAACCTCATCTGAGGACAAAATCCACAAGAACAACATAAAAAAAGAAAGAAAACCTACCTTAGAAACACGCCGGGTTAAAAGAGACGGCAGCACTGCAGAGGTGAGGACAGGCATCTGTTTGAAATAGAGAAAACCATAAGCACAGTCATACAGACACATACAAACACACAGGCTCTGAAAGCCTTGCCAGCCCTCATGATGGGGTGGCACCGCCCCCAGGCGTGGAAAAGAATGGTAAAAATATGGTAAATGGCACTTTACTAGTCCCTAAGCACTCCAAAGTGCTTTACACATTCAGTCATCCACCCATTCACACACTGGTGAGGACAAGCTACATTGTAGCCACAGCCACCCTGGGGCGCACTGACAGAGGCGAGGCTGCCTAACACTGGCGCCACCGGGCCCTCTGACCACCACCATTAGGCAACGGGCGAAGTGTCTTGCCTAAGGACACAACAACCGGGACTGTGATGTCATTATCCCGTAATGACATCACATATATAGGTTGTCACATTTATCAGTAAAGTTTCAATCTCTGCCCCCCCCCCCCCCCCCCCCCAAAAAAAAATGTGCTTTTGCAATAACCAATGTTTTCTACAGTCATTTGTGCTAACAGATGGCAGCATTTTAAAGCTGGGTCTTACTCTGCCCAGGCTGCTCTACCATAGAAGAAGAAGAATGTTGACCTACAGTACCTTGAAAAACTTTCACACATTTTGTCACTTTACAACAACAAACGTAAATGGAATTTTTCTTAGATCTTCTGTGACAGACCAACACAAGTTACCACATAACTGTAAAGTGGTATGAAAATGATACATGTCAAAGGAGCTTGCAAAGAATTTAAATCCCAGATTTAAACCTAGTGGGAGTATCCCCCCACAGAGGGACAAAAGGACCCCCTGATGATCCTCTAATCGCCTGAGCCAAGTCTGGGAAATCTGGGACTCCCCACCATTTGACCTTAGAACTGAAGAAGCTACTCGGATGAGAGGTGAAACGTCTTCAAGTAACTTAAAGAAGTCCAGACGCTTTTCTTTGCAAGCTCCTTTGACTACGATGACCTGGATGACTGAGAACCTTCACAGACAAAATGATACATGGTTTTCAGAATATCAAGCAAATAAAATCTGAAAAGTGTCATGTTGCTTAGCATTCAGTTCCCTGTACTCTGATACCCCTAAACAAAATCCAGTGATATCAATTGCCTTTAGAAGTCAACCAAATTAGACAAGTTTACCTGTGTGTAATTTAGTCTCATTATAAATACAACTGCTCTGTGACGGCCTCAGTAGTTTGTTAAAGAACATTAATGAACAAACAGCTTCATGAAAACCAAGGAACTCACCAGGCAGGTCAGTGATAAAGTTGTAGATAAGTTTAAAGCAGGGATAGGTTATAAAAAAATATCCTGAGCTTTGAACATCTCAAGGAGCACTGTTCAATCCATCATCCAAAAACAGAAAAGGTTTCCTACAACTGCAAACCTACCAAGATATGACTGTCCACCTAAACTGACAGACTGAGCAAGAAGAGCACTGGTCAGAGAAGCTTCCAAGAGGCACATGGTCACTCTGGAGGAGCTGCAGAATTCCACAGCTCAGGTGGGAGAATCTGTCCACAGGACAACTGTAAGTTGTGTACTCCACAAATCTGGCTTACATGGAAGAGTGGCAAGAAGAAAGCCAATGTTGACCGAAAGTCATAAAAAGTTCCATCTGCAGTTTGCCAGGAACCATGTAGGGGACACAGCAAACATGTGGAAGAAGGTACTCTGATCAGACGAGACCAAAGTTAAACTTTTTGGCCTATATGAAAAGCGCTACATGTGGCAGAAAAATAACACTGCTCATCACCCTGAACGTACCATCCCCACTGTGAAACATGGTGGTGGCAACATCATGCTGTGGGGATGTTTTCCTTCTACAGGGACAGAGAAACTGGTCAGAGATGATGGGAAGATGGATGGAGCTAAATAGATGGGAATTCTGGAAGAAAACCTGTTGGAGGCTGCAAAGGACTTGAGCTTGGGATGTAGATTTACCTTCCAGGAAGACAATGACCCTAAATATACAGTTAGAGCTTCAATGGAATGCTTTAGATCAAAGAATATCCATGTGTTAGAAGGGTCAGTCAAAGTTCAAACCTAAATCCCATTGAGCATCTGTGGCAAGAGTTGAACATTGCTGTTCAGACACGCTTTCTGTCCAATCTGTCTGAGCTTGAGCTGTTTTACAATGAAGAATGGGCAAATATTTCAGTCTCTAGATGTGCAAAGCTGGTAGAGACATACTCCAAAAGACTTGCAGGTGTAACTGTAGCAAAAGGTGGCTCTATGAAGAGCAGGGGTTTGAATAGAAATGCATGCCACACTTCACAATTATGTGCTACTTTGTGTTAATCTATCATAGAAAAGGTCAATAAAAAACACATTTTGTTTGTGGTTGTAAGGTGACAAAATGTGTAAAAGTTCAAGAACTATGAATAATTTTTCAAGGCACCGTAACTTCAAATCACCACACAAGCACACATCAGTTCACATGCATGTACACATATGCAGTTAAAGCATATGTGTACATGCAACTTCAAAAGTTAAAGTAGAGAAAGACTGCAAACCTTAGGAACAATATGGAATGAGTGATAATGTCAGCACCATTCCATGATTTAGAAATATTTGTTTCACTTTAAATCTGTTTTTTTTTTCTTAATTGCAAAAACTGTAAAATTTGAATTATCTTTTGTGTCACTTCAGTGTTCTGTCACTTCAATGACTCCCTCTTGTATCTTTGCTACACATTGGATATAATTTTTCTTATCACGATGATACATGATCTTTACTCTCAAATCATTTTAATGGCTTCTGAGGAAGTTGCCCCTCTGCTCCAAATTACTGTTTAATAGGCAATTTGTTCTTTACTCTAGTTTGTTCCTTGATTGTAAAATCTGGTATTTTTGCAAATTTGGCTCAGGGGGACCTGAAAGCCAGGAGACAATTTATTGTATTGGCCACAAACAATCTAATAGAGGCCCATTTCCCATAAATATTAATAAAGATTTCTATCAGAGCAAAAATATATATCTCTCTCTCTTAAGTATTTGCTCCTAACCACGTCCAAACCTAGCAGTCATATATAGCCTTTAATTAATCCTGCATTTTTTGTCAAAGATATTTGTCACCATGAAATTAATAGCTTAAAACGGCAACATATGAACAGATTCACTGAGTAATCAGAAAAGTTTAGCATGAATCTGGACATTAGATTTAAGCTTGAAGTTTTAACCTGATCAAATATCACTTGGTAGAAGCTCCTTACCGTTTGAAGAAATCTCTTCTCAATCTGCTGTCCTCTTTTGCTTGAATCTTTTTTTTTTCCATCTGAGACTGACGTTATTCCATGTTAATTATTTTTTCTCCGTGAAAAACACAGCAACTCATCTTATCCCGGGGTGCCAGGGCGTCGAGCTCCGGATCTCAGCAGAAAAGTGCCAATAAAAGTTGCAGGCCGATCCAGGTATCAGTTTGAAATAGGTTCTCCGCCGTTGGAACACGGTTCTGCGTAACCATGGTTACAGGGGACGCTTTGGAGCTCTGCTGCTCAGCAGCAAAAGATTTCAGGTTAAACTCTAAAACCAAATAAAATCAATATACTGTATATGTGTATAGTGTACCGCGTAAGCGTTCGTTTTCTGGAAGAGGCTGTAAAACGGACAGTTAAAGTGTGACCGATGGCATCCATACTGAGGTGAGTTGTTGAGGATATGTCGAGCTGTCGATAAGCACGGCTGTTTTTGTGCTGTTATTTACTGTTAGCCTGTTTTGGCTGGCGTTACTGAAGTTGTTTTCAACTGGATGTCACATTGTTGAACTCTGATGATTAATGAATAAACTCTCGATGTGACGATGGTAGAATGTAATTGTAACCCTGTGTTCATTTAGTCGTTTGATACCGTTTAATATCCAGTCCATCTGTTTGGTGTTTTGTTTTTAACATGCCCTGGAATAATTTAAAGTTTTACAATGCCGGTGATTTACGACTCTTTCGCGACAGTCAGCTGGGGAGTAAACTGTGGGGTTCTCAGAGGTAGCTCATGTGAGCCAGCAGTGACATCTGTACATGCAGTAGCCTTAAAATACTGATTATTTATTCTCCTGCTAGGTAAGAATTTGTGTTTTATACGTACATTGTTTCTTACTATATGTTATCGTTTGGTTATGTTATGATGTGTGGTTAATGATGATTATTAGTGTGCTAATCGTGAATAAGCTAGTAAGCTTGAAAATTAGCAGCCATGTTAAGCGGATTTCGGTGATCAAGTTCGTGTGTCACTGTTTGGAATATAAACCCATATGGCTTGCACTACTTTCAAGATGTAAGCTAAAGGGGTGTGTTTTAAAAAATGTGCAAGAATGACCTAACTCAGTGAGCGATGTGTGTTCATTGTACAGTAAGTTGTAATTTATGTTGTGCATTTGAACTAGCAGACTGCACTGTTGTTTAGGGGCTATGAGCATTTATTGGGCTGTGACCCAATCCAGCGACCGCACGCTTCGGAGTACGCGCAGTTCGCGTACTACGTACGGAAGTGCGGAAATGAGAGGCTTGTGAAATGGGACGGTCTGGCCGTCGTCGCGCTGCTCAGGTTGCCTAGCAACCATGATACTAACCGCGAGAAACGTTTCATACAGCATTGTTTGACAGAAATGAAGGAGAAAAATGTTTTGTTGTTCATTCATTATTTTTTTTATGACATCACTTTGATTAGCTGAGGCTGAGACCACTAAAAACATAATTGTTGGGCTTCATTTCTGTACTGAACAGTCATTTCAAGATTAGTTAGTAAATAACAATTAGCTAATGTTGTTCATGAGACTAAAGTCATCTCACTTTGCTAATGTAAATATAATATGGCCAATATTATATTTATTGTCAGATTATTATGATATATTACAGCAGTGAGCTTGAACTCTGTGTCAAAGATTCAAGTTGAAGTTATTTATATTTCCTATCACCTTAAATCTTCACTCAAAGACAAGTATCTTTGACAGTGTATATATAGATCAGGGGTCGGCAACCCTAGGCGAAGGGTTAACTGATGGCACGACCATAGCTGCACTGGCCATCGGGCATACCGGGCATTTGCGCGGTGGGCCGATGATTTTTTATTTTTTTTGTAACGTTATAAACATTGAAAGGTGGTGGATTGGCCAGATGCTGGTTGGTGTGTAAAAATAACTAAGTTGTTTGTTGGTGGCTATGGTGGAGCTTCCACAGACTCAGTAACATTAGCAAGTGGTGGAGGCCAGCAGGTGGATGAGAGAAAGGGGAGGCAAGAGGAGAGACCCGAGGCGGCCGCCGGTCTGAGTGTCAGGTGAACTGAACTTCAGGTAAGAAGTTATGACCATGCAGTCTATGTTGGTCAGATATAAACCAAGTTTAGGTGTAGTTTTATTTTTGTTGTGCTGACTTTTTACAGTCAGTTACAATAACTCGTACTGCGTGCTAGCTAGCATGATGGAGTTTCTATACAGCTGGGTGGGTGCTATGATACTACTGATAGTTAGTAGAGTTGCCAACCGTCCCGTAAAAAGACGGAATCGTCCCGCATTCAGAGAAAATATTACGCATTTCGTATTGAGCTGAAAAGGAATGCAGTTTGTCCCGTTCCATCCTACCTGACAAACCATCCTACCCATTGTTTCTGCGCATGCGCACAACACGAAATTAAGTGGCAAACCGTACTACCTTTGTGAATATTAGCCAGAAAAATATTCTGACGGGTAAAATTAAGTGCCAGACCATCCTACCTTTGTGAATGTGACCTACAAGCATACTAACAGCTAAAATTTAGTGGCAAATCGTCCTACCTTTGTTAATCTGAGCTAGAAGCATATTTTCACAGCTAAAATTCAGTGGCGAACCATCCTACCTTTGTGAATATGAGCTACAAGCATACTCTGATGGGCAAAGTTAAGTGGCAAACTGTCATACCAACTTAAATTTGTGCTGGAATTTTTCTGTGACAGCAGAAATGTGCATAAACTACTTATGGTAGGACGTTTTGCCAAAGTAGGATGGTTTGTCAGAACACCGTACTTCAGCTAGAAAGGAAAAAGACACAAAGCTGGATTTATTCTGTCGTTACGCTGTCAGCTGCCTCTTCTTCTCTCATTCTCTCCCCCTCCCTCACCTGTTGCTACTTCAATCATGAATCTGATCAATAAACAACAGCAGCACGTTTAAGCTTGATCAGGTGTTGTTAGAATTTATTTAATATTAATTTCTAGTATCAGCTGATGTTCGCTGGAGCCACAGCTGTAAAAGCTGCTGGTCATGATATCGGTTTGGCTATCTAGTGAGAGGGAAACGTGAAGATGAAACCAGGAGATGTTCTTACTGAATCATCAGAGCTGAACAGGTGATGGAGAAACAGGTTTACCTTTCAGGTGACATGAATGAGTTGAAGGGAAGTTATGAACTGTTTCTGAGAGACAAATAACACCAGGATCCTTTTCTAAGTAGCTGACAGCTGGTAACTGTGCAGGGGCGGCTCTAGCAAAGTTTTGCCAGGGGCCAGGTAGGGAATTAACAGGGAAAGGGGGCACAAAGAAATACTTCCTTATTCTCATTTAAAATGTCTAGCTGTTATTAAATAATTATCTGAAGCTTACAACCAAAGTTTTTATCTGACGTAAAATGTATTGGAAATCATACATATACCAACAAGACAGTGTACATCACTGTCACAACAGCATTTGTTTTCATTCAAAGGCTTTATGGTTTTCCTATAATACCTGGTGGGCCGGTCTCTAGTCAAAATGCCCGGGCCGATTTATTGTCCCAGTCCAGCCCTGGGCACGACACGCAGTGAATTAATCTGAGAGGGTGCATTAAAAAATAAATGGCCACGCCAGCGGTGCACATCGCAAATCAGCTCACATAGACACATTAATTGTGCCGCTTCTTAATGACGGTATCTTAGCTAACAAACCTAACAATCAGATTCAACTTGTAATTGGGTTAAAATAACTTAGCCTACTGGTGAGAGGGACGTTGTTAGCTTTCTACATTCCGACACTTCAAAAGCTTCAGGAGCTGTCCGCTCAGCGCAGCATCAGCACCGCGGAAATACACGGATACATCCGTAGACTCGAGACAGAATTCACAATGTGTTTTTGGGACTTTCAGGTGTATGGACCAATGTTTTCTTTTCTGATCAAACCAGAAATCTTTAATGAGCAGCTAGATTTGTCTCACATTAACTGGCTGAGTTAATGCCAGTTAATGCAACATCGAAGCAGCTGGAATCCACAGCTGGGCGTGTTCATGGAGCTGCCTTTTCATCTGCTGGACATCACTACCTGACAAGTTTAACTGTCTTCAGAACATTGCAGAGGCCTTATTGACAGTATTTGGCTCTACATATCTGTGTGAGCAGATTTTCTCTCACATGAGTGTCCTCAGGTAGCCGTCTGAATGCTGGACACTGGGAGACCTGTGTCTCTGAGTGGGAGACCAGAGATCACATTAACATGTGTGTCTCTGTATTAACAAACATGCCATATTGGCCCAGTTTATTTTTCTTATCATTGTTGTGAGGAGACCATAAATAGCATTTGTATTTTCTGTTGTACAGTTCATTTGTTGTTATGGATAAAAAGTGTCTTTTTCTTTGTTTCAAAATAGCTGATAACTATTCACTGATAGCTGCCAACATCTGCAAACAAATATAATTCTATAAAGTGGTTCTATATAGTGTGTAACTGTTCGTATAGAGCGTTATTAAATTTATTGCTAATGCAATCATATGGCACATTGACTTCTGAGGAAATTTTAGATGGCACTCGTCATCAGAAAGGTTGCCGACCCCTGATATAGATGTATCATATATAAGAGACAAATATTGTTTGTTTAATTTGTTGGCATTATTACATTTGGCTCAATGCTTACATATATGTGTAAAAACAAAATGTACGAGCTGTGATAACTGTGTCTGATAACATGAAGAGTAGACTGATATATTGAATATTCCTTTATTGGGTGAGAAAATCAGACCATGTCATAACTGCTTTAAGTCATACAGAATAGATATCAGAGCCTTAAACAGGCTGACTTCTGCTAAATGGGTCAAACTGGGCAGAAAGTCTACAAACACATAACATCCTTATATGTGATGTAACACTATAGATCAACTTACCTCAGAATATATAAAGCATATAAACAATTACAGCAATATGATGCAACAAACACAGCAGTGCTACTGATCCAAAATACTCAAAGCTTCATAGAACTGAAACAAACATTTATTTTTAGCTCCATTCTGCTGCTGATACATATTTTAGGTTTCTGAATATTAAACTTGTTGCTGCCTTTCATAGTGTGTAACTTGAAGGCCCTGAGTACTTTCTCCCACACTGAAAACACTGGAATGATCAAATTATTTGAACATTACCTAATAAGACTGATTCAGGACAGACAATTAGTTATTTTAAACTTTTCTAGCAGTCCTTCACAAACAGGGAACAGTCTGTCTATTCTCTCCATCTGTCAGCTGCTGCTGGCTCTTCCTCCTCCTCTTCCTCACACACTGCTGAGTTTGTCCTGGTGGATCATCAGGGGTGCAAAGCCTCACAGATGATGTGCAGCAGTGGGTCCCTCAGTCTGTCCTCACTCTGGACACTTGCAGTCGTCACACATGGAAATCAAATGTGTGATAAGCTGCAGGATTCAAACACAAGTGTAACTTATAAATCCATGTTCATACTTTTATTACACAATCAGAGAGAAAGAAACAGAGAGAGAGTGCAGGACAGACAGACAGGTGACAGTCTCAGGTGTATACACTGCTACAAAACAGCACAAGAGAAGGAGGATTTAGTGTTTGTGTTATTACGAGTGCTAAACAAGAAGAGTTCCCAGATGGTACAGTGGACACATGTGTGACTCCTGTAATTAAAGCATCTTTCTTTCAGCTTAACGAGTGAACCGTCAGCTCGTTCAAACACACGTTAAAGTCCGTTTGGCTCGACACCACCGAACAGAGGCAGCAATATAACATAGCTAACATTAACAGTGCAGCAAATCCTGCTTGTGCCGTGATATTCAGGACTGCAAACCGAGCAGCATCACTGACTTTCAGCTTGTTGTGTTTGTGGATATATGACTGACTTTAATTATCCATAAAATCATCACATTCTCTGTAAGATTAAGGTCGACTATTGAACGGCGTATATTTAAAAGTAAAGGCTTTAAAACCAAGTTAGTTGTACACATCACTAATGTCACATAACTCTGCTGACATGTGGCCAACAGTCATGTTTTAATGTTCTTCATTATTAAACATTCGCACATAAATAAGTGACATCATATTCAGTAAACTTACTTTTGAAAGTTTACTCTTCGGCTGCTCCGCTTCTGCCCTCTGCCGTATTTTTCGGCAAAATTATCCACACCCACCACCGCGCTATGAATTGTGGGATATATGGGACCACGAAGTGTACAGCGGACCACACTTCAAATTTGGGGAAATCGACGGCGCATTTGGAGTACACTTCAAATTGGGACAGCCGTCGTCACGTTGCTGTGACGTAATAGGTTTTAAAATGCGTACTCAGGAGCGTGCGGTCGCTGGATTGGGACACAGCCAAGGTCTGTAGCTGTGTCAGAGCAAGCTTGTGTGAGCCAGCGGTGATATCTGTACACGCAGTACCTTTAAAATACTCGTGTGTCATTCTCCTGCTAGCAGTGGAGGAGACTTTTCTGCTGAGGAAGAGGCCCTGCTGTCCTGCCATCTTACTGGTGCCATTGAGGGATCAGCGGCTGCTATATATAATTCTCGACCTCGAGTATTTGGACTGAAGGACTCACAGACACGTTTTATATTTAGCTCTATACATTTTAAAAAGATTTTTTAAAAATATTTTCTTATTCACAAAGGCTGTATGGAGACATTTTGGTTATTGCCACTTTTTTAAAGAGTAATCTGGCCAAGAGGACAGCAGAAATTGCAACAAATATAATAATAGTTCTCTAAACATATTTTAAGTGTCCCAAAAGGACTGGGTTGGTTTTAATATAGTTACAAAAACACAGAGTTATAAATATACTTGAAAAAATGGGTCGTTATTAAACTTGATATATACCCCTTTGTAAATCATGTTCACTAAAGTCTATTTACCAATATAAGTAAAGACATTGGAAATCAGTTTTTGTCAGACGATCACTTTTTGGCACAACACCGGAGGTAAAACAGGTATGATCCTTCATATCTGGAGTGTGAAGGTGCAGACATAAATTGAGATATCTCTGGGATGTTTAAGAGTTTAGAATTTCTCTGGTTCATTAGCTTTATTCAGATAATTCAGTAATCACTCAAGATTAGTTCACTAGTACTCCTGAATTCAAAGAAATAGTCAGGGTATTCGGCGCTGTGCTTTCCCAGTATTGGATGCCCTCCTCCTCTGGCACAATGATAACTCACAAAAGCTCCTTGGAGTAAGGAGATCAGGTTCAGAAGTGGTTCTTTCTAAGAACATATATCTGTATTTATAAATGACATATTAAGGATGAGTAATGCTTAAATAATGAGGAAATTAAGTAGTGACCAATGACACATTTAACAATGTGTCATTTTTATCCACTATTCTATGTTTATTTATGAGTACAAGATCCTTTTTTTTCTATCAAATAACCTAAAAAATGACTGACTGCACCTTTAAAAATACTAACTTAAATAAACCAAGATAACCCAGCAGTCCTTAGGAAATAATGTGTGCACTATGTCACTAAATTTATTGTCACTGCAAATGTAAAAGTAAACGTAAATGAACCACAGAGGAAATGACATGACTTTGAGGACAAATGTGATCAGGTGGAAAGTGAAAGCTGACTGATGTCGATCTGTGGCTGCATTAAATGTTGGCCTGTCCCGTATTAGGCATTCAGGATTTTCTTTTATGGCCATTTAGCTCTTATGGGATGAACTTGCTCAGTGCATTATTATTGGCTTTTCTACAGTCTGATATTTGTTTAATAATTGATTGATACAGTGCATCAAATAAGTTGATAAATAAGATGTTAAAAACTTCATCATATCAAACAGTGTAAGTAGATCACTTAGTAGTGTTTTTCCATTTAACACAGAAGATTCAGAAAATAATATTAAAACTGTCTTTGCAAAACTGTTAAACCAGCTGACAAATCTGCATTTTATTGTAGAGCATTTTTGAAAGCCCACATGAAGTATATGATCAAAGACTGGTTGGTCTGAGTGTGCAGGACAAGAAGATATCAGGACTGCAGGAGCGCATCAACATCACGATGGAGTTTACCAAGAAAATCGACGTAACTATGCTTTTTTGAACATTTATTTCAGTCTTACCTCCTGTAATTTAATTGCACAATTAGTTGACACATATAATATGCTGTACATTTTGTACAAACATGAAATAAGTTTGTGTCATAGGAAACTCAAAAAACATTTAGAAATGGTGATGAAAGGTTGAGACCACAAACCACAAAATTGCACAGCTACATATTTGGTAGCCGTGCACGCTACCACACACACACACACACACACACACACACACACACACATACGTGTGCGCACGTGTGCGCACACAGAGCAACTGACTGCTTGCATGTGAGGTCTTTAGAAGTAATAGTTATAGTAACTAATACACGGGTTACTTTGCATTCATTGAATTAGTACAACTAAAGAAGGAAAAAAAGAAAAAGCATCTTTTATATGTTAGCAAATCTCTTTCACATCTCTTGTCTAAAAAAAATTTCTAAATAGAGACATTCACTTAATTTCAACATTTTCCCTTTCTTTATAGTTCAAGAAGATCATTTCTTTATAACTCTTTTTGAATTGTTTTATCTTTGGTCATTGCTTTAATTCCATATTCAAACTGTTCTACAGTTTCACTCCATGCACAGAAACAAAAAGCTTTTTCTTGCAGTACATACCTTCCCTATATTGAAGTTACAAAAACCCCTTAAATTATAACTTCTTTCCAAAAAAACATACTCTCAATATTATTGCAAAAATAGTGAGTTTGTATGATCCCCATAAGCTGCATTGTGGATGATTCGAACAACTTTTTTTGAAGAGTACAAAGTGAATGTAATGTTTTTTAAGTTTTTCATCCATTATTTTCCCCAGTAATCAATTTTCACTGACTCTTTCAATATCAACACCAGTACTATTTCCAAATAACATAATTTTAGTTTTATTCAAATTTAATGATAATTTGTTTTTATCCAGCCAGAACTTCACTTTACTTATTTCATTAGTCATATGATCCAATAAATTCTGCTTCCATAGTGTTTCTGTTTTTTTGTTTTGTTTTGAAAGTGTTTGATGCGCTCCGATGGCACATGCATGTGGGTTTGGTATACAGCCTTTTGATTCTCTATTTCCTATCTTTCTCCTTTCATAAAATCACATTTGCAAGCATGTAAAATCTGCAGTTTAATGTATTTTTAATTAGTGAATATCTATGTAGTTCATGTGGTAATGAAAATATGTTGTTATAATTTTGTTGCAAAATCAGAATCATTTATCATTTAGAATCATTTTTTTTGGCCAAGTTTGTGCGCACAAACAAGGACGGTTCACTTTGCTCTCTGCATGCAAAGGAAAAACAACATTTTTGCCATGTTACGGCTCTTCTATATAAGAAATACACCGTTTAACCTACACATTCACTGATAGGGATGGGTATTGATAAGATTTTCACGATTCCGATTCCATTTTCGATTCTGTTTAACGATTCGATTCTTTATCGATTCTCTTATCGATTCTTTTTAAAAAAAGGAGAACACTAAGGTCGATTAGCTTAGAACTTTGTTTTATATCTTCTCTTTGAACAAGATAGAAATTTAGGAGTAACATGGCCTTACAAACCCAACAGTGAGATCTTAAGAGATCCACAGCCTACGGCTCTTCAATGGGGCGTCACAGGGTCCCCAGGAAAAAAAATTGTAAATGTAAAATAATAAAATAAATATTCTTCTGTAGCAATAACAAAGTATAAGATAAATTATTCTGTAGCAATTACACAAGAATATCCAGTAATGTCCCTGCCTACAATTAAACACATTCACTTACCGAAAATCCGGTGCATCTGCTGTGGCAAATGGGTGCAAGCCTTTTACTACAAACTTAGTCACTGCTCGGTGACATTCGTCTATCCCAGCCTGAAAGGAGACGCTACCGGTAGACTGCAGCGAGAACTGCCAGCATCTGAGCCAGCCAGACTCTCTCTCTCATCATGGTCACCTAAATGCACAGTAATGGCAGGTTTTATAATAAGGCAGATCGCGCTAACATAATATGCACTGTTAGTTGATTATTTACCTGCCGCATTAACGGGAGAGGACGTGCAAACGTTACCGCTGCTGCTGGGTTGAGATTCACGAGTCCGGAGCGGAATTAAAAACACGACATTCATTTAAGGTCATCGCGTGTTTTGTGAGCAAATGCTTTTGCATATTCGTAGTGTTTCCTCCCTTAAATGAAATATCTACTTTTCAAGTATTGCAAGTCGCCCTGTTGTCATCCGTTCTGGTAAAGTATAACCAAACTTTTGAGCGTTTGAGCCGCTTAGGCGCCCTGCCAGGTAAATGACGCTCCGCAACGTGGTGACGTCATTCGGGGCGACTGGAATGGAAAAATGGCAAACAATTCCAAGGAATTGAAACAGTGGGAACCGGTTCTCAACAAGAACCGGTTTTCGATACCCATCCCTATTCACTGAGTGTCAAAATTATGCATACAAATAAAATAACAAATAGAATTTGTTAGAATTGTAGATACATTTGTTGTGCATTTTCTTCTTTTCCTTCTTTTCAGTTTGGTGTCATTCTTGATGGTGCCACTAGAAGACACCAAAGTAAAAAGATTTCTTGTACAGAATTCTACCTCCACCTGCTCTGCTCAACTTGTTTTCATTCAAATTACTATCCTGCCATCCTTGAAAACAGTGCCAAACTGTAACAGTGCTGTCTGTTATTGTATGCCTTTCCTGTATTGCAGCTATGTTGTATTGGTTGCTCGTGCTTGATTACCTACACTTTGCCTACCTTAATTCTGTGTATTTCATTGCATGTTATTGTCTGTTGTTATGTTATGCTTGTTATGATTGTATAAAGCATATTTAGTTAATGCTTTATTTTATTTTTCAGATGTATTCAGCTGTTCTTTTAACTTTCTTTTTAGCCCTGCCCCCATTTTCTTCAAGGGACTTGTACCATCAGAAATAAGAAAGCATACTTAATAACTTAGCAGGTTAAATAAAGTTACATTTGCAGTGTAAAAAAATAATAAGTAAGACAAGTATTTGCTTCCAACATGTTGTACCTGTTGGTCTGTTGACCTGTCATTGAGCAGAAGGTGAAAAGGCTTCTGACTAATTGTTATAATACAAATAGTGCAAGATGATATAAACATGTGTTTTTCTCCACAGATGCCTGATCCTTCCATCACAAAGAAAAACCAAGAGATTTTAACACACATTACTGTGATTGGCTGTAGTATTTCCCTTTTTACTTTGGTCATAGCCATTTTGCTCTTTATTACAAACAGACAAAAATTCATTTTTTCATATTCTTCCCATCTTCATCAGTCCTTCCTCTTTCACATTTTTAGTACCTCCTGTAATCTGATTTGCCTCTGCTGTTGTCCCCTTTTCTCAAACATCCTCATACCTTTGACATATGACTAGCCTGTTTTTGTCTTTCAGTTGCCTTAAAACATACTGAAATCTTCCTCCATTCACTGGCATTCACTGATCTTCTTACAGCAAATGCTATTGTTACTCTATAAATAACTCTTCATCATTTCTTTCTTCTCTTGTTATGGTCTACCATTCCTCCAGTTGTGATATAGTATGTTACTTATCACAGGTCACTTCTCTGTGTGGCAGGAAACTCAGACAAGATGTCTCTATGAAGGTCCACATCAACCTTGTAATTGCCCTGATGTTCCTCAACCTGCACTTCCTGCCCAGTCAGGCAGTGGCAGCAGGGTCCTCCTCGGGGTGACAGTCAGACAAGTTTTTATTCTCCACCACACCAGAGAGGTAATTCTCTAGTCTTAAAAAGAATATATAAGTAGTAATCCATCAGTGTATTCATTGGAAACTATAAACTAGCAATGAAGTGTTTGTTGTTTTTTTAAATGACAATTTAAGGTCTCAAGTCAAATTTAAAATTGTCTGTAACCTGCTTCTATTCTATATTTGGCAAATCAGTTTGGGCAGAATAACCTTGACAAATTCAAGAAAGACATTTGTACCCTGGCTGGAGTCATGACTCTGCTCGGCATTACCTGGGGCCTGGTCCTTTTTTCATTCGGTCCCCTGACCACTCCTGCCCTCTACCTCTTCTGCATCTTGAACTCCCTGCAAGGTCTGTAAACTCTCTCTCTCTCTCTCACACACACACACACACAGTTGAGTATGTGGGTTCTGGCCGAGACTCAATATCTCATCTCAATATCTCTGTTCCTTGACACGGATGAAACTGATGACAAGGCTTGCTTTTCTAGTAAGGGAGCTGCTGCCTCACAGCATCACAGTGATTCCACCAAACGTTGTCACCCATGGTGCAGCAATCAGCACATCATGCTCTGTGTTTGCTCCACAATTTCACGCCATGCCTTAGGCAGAATCAGGAGACATTGCTGAACATAATGTTCAGGATCCAGTGCACATGTTGCTGACACAAGCTT